>NC_073312.1:51625954-53012204 GCF_027595985.1 Sorex araneus | reverse complement strand
AATGGATTAAGAATATGTGTTATAATTATTGTCACATAAAGGTGTTTTGAACAATGACTCTACATTTAAAACTGGTTATAATAATATTTACTATATCACATATTTGAATAGGCTACAGAATCTATTGTAATTATATCCTAAAATGTTCTCACAATGACTAAATAACCTAATGATGCATTACTCAGATATATTTTCTTTTTAAAGCAATGTAGAAATCTCTGCACAATGGAATACTACTCACCTATATTTAAAAAAGATGAAATCTTGCCATTTGTGACACCACAACATGAACAGACATATAAGGCACTATAGACCAGTAAAATAAGTAATCAGTAAAAGACAGATACCACATTATTTCACACAGATGCTAAATATTAATAAACAAAAAATATTTTTTATAATACATGAAAAGAATAGTGGTTACCCAAGGAGAAAGAGGGAGTAAATAGGAAAAATTGAAATGGGTCAAGTGTAAAGTTATCAAAGAAAACTAAACTTTTAGTGGTGGTCATAATAACATAGTTGTCAAAATATAATTTTGAAGACACTAAAAGTACACAATCATTTACACTAACATGACCAATAATGTTTAGATAAAGTTATCTCTTCCTCTATTCTCAGGAAAATAGCATTTTATATTTTAACAATTACTGAGAACTCCAGTTTTACCCATCTTAACTGATACTTTCTCTTTGATTTCTTCTGCATGCTTATTTCTCAAACTTGTTCGAGACATTTAATTATAGCCTTAAAAAGAAAGGTCATTTAGCGTCCTCTTTCTCCCTTCCAGTGTCCCCAAGCCCATCCTCCTCAACACACACATGCATGGGTGCCTCCCATCCATCAAACAACTGCCTGTCTTAAGGAAATCAGGGATAGAAAGTTTCACTTGAAAAAAAATCGTTGTTCAAGCTGAATTTATTACAGAGAGAATAAAAAAGCAATTTCCCTTCACCATTAAAAACTTCCAATAAAACGTTTTGCAGAATGTGTCAAAATTTCTTAACAGTCTACTCCTTGCATACATAACCTTATCATATATAGACTACAAACTTCACATTTTAAGATAGCAGGGGTTGGAGTTAAATGAGATGAAGCTAAGTCCTGCAGGATGTTGAAAGAACGATAGATGGGTTAGGATTAAAAACTTTCAATGAATTAAACTGTAAGTGAAAGAAGAGTCTTAGTCAAAATGATCAAAGCCAGCCTGCGGCTGACTTTCTCTGAAGTGCTCCACTGGAAATTCCCCTTCCCTAAAAGTATCCCCATGTTCTGAGTGTGAAGCTCATAGGTGCAATGCCAACTGCTACTACAGAAATAGCTACTTTCAATGGAATAGTTATGTTTGGCAAAAGACATTTTTATTGAGGCTTTTGGTTTTTTATTTCATATTTAGTGCTTTGAAAGTGAAGGTTCAAAATATTCCTACCTCCGTAGTTACTTTATGCTTCAAAAGATGGTTTCTTTTAACACATGCTAATATACTCTGACTATGCAAACTGCAAATTTTCATTGTTTCATATTTTAAATACAAACTCCCTTATAAAAACTCATTGCACGGGGGCTGGAGTGATAGCACAGTGGGTAGGGCGTTTTCCTTGCATGCGGCCGACCCGGGTTCAAATCCCAGCATCCCATATGGTCCCCTGAGCACTGCCAGGAGTGATTCCTGAGTGCAGAGCCAGGAGTAACCCCTGTGCATCACCAGGTGTGACCCAAAAAGCAAAAAAAAAAAAAAAAACAAACTTATTGCACGGCTGTAAAGATAGTGCAATTGGCAATGTGCACTTGCCTTGCACATGGCTGACTCAGTTTCTATCCTTGGCACTACATATGGTCTCCTGAGCCAGCCAGGAGTGACCTCTGATCACAGAGCCAGGAATAAGCCCTGGGCATTGCTGAGTGTGGCTCAAATACACACACACAAACACACACTCATTTAATCAACAATTTTTACTGATAGATTTTCTTTCCTATGAGACCATACATGTGAAGGGTTAAAAGGAAGACAATAGAGCTAGAAACTAACAAGAAGGGGGAGATATAGAATATTTCTGGTCATATTCATAGATGGTATAAGAATGTTCATATTGATGTCCTATGTTCAATCACAAAAACTGTGAAGGAATAGAAATACATAAAACATAGTAGGAAGCACACTTGCCGGAGGTTAGGAAGACTAGAATCTTCCCCTATGCTGTTTCAGGGCTAGCTGTACACACTTGGGTTAGTCACTTAATTTCTCTGGGTCTTTCCCACTGGCAAAAAACTCAGTGCCCATATGTATGCTTACTGCAAATCCAAGTGCTCTCTGCCCCACGTTGACACATTGCCCTGCATATCATAGTTTAAGTTATGAAAAGCAAAGCCTGTGGGAGTCAAGCACTTTATGAGAAAATCAGGAAGTTGGCACAGAGATTTAAAACCATTGTTCCGTGTCGCCAATTAATGAGAGATTTTGGTAGCTGTAGAATCAAAATTAAGCTCTCTTGTTGCCAAGTTGAACCCCATAGAGCTTTTGCAATTTTTTATTCCAATTTTTGTTAAATACAACCTGGTACACATTGCATGATATCATAATATACTGACGGTGTTTTTAAAAAATCAACCCATGTACCATGTTAACCTACTGAGGGATTTGTATAAATTTATGAAAGGGGAATTACTTAACCTGGTTAACACCAAAGTCATATTCTTGCAGACACAGATACATTTAAGAGTAAACTAAATAAGATCACACATTTGAAAGATTACATTTAGTTTTTAATTCTGCCTCATTCTAATTTTTCTAATATACAATAAAAACTAAATATCTGAACAAAACAAACTGCTCTGGCACTTTAATCATCAAATCTATTTCCATAATACATTCAGATCTGGTTCAAAGTCTCATATGTCACAACAGTTTTGTAAATTTTAAATAGTAACATCTCTGGGAAATGTGCTTATGAATCTAATGAAAAACCAAAGAGGAAATTCATAAACTTATCAGAAAGACAAAATCTTATTATTTGTCTGGGCATATACACACAAATATGTATACATATGCATGTGCATAAATATATGCATGATATATATTTTAAAAGAAAAATCAAACAACACTTTCAGTGACTTCTTGGTGCTTCTTCATAGATATGTACAAAGTTGTGAAAATGCATATATATTTATAAACATAAACATACCGTGTATGAGTATAATACGCACATTCATTTTTAGTAGCATATATATTTGGGGCTATGGGATTTTTCTTTGATGGCTATAAAAAGTAGCATATACCAACAACCTGTATTTTTAATTCCTGCTTTAAAACCCAAGCTCTTTTTCTGCTGACATCTTGTATAATTAGTATCTATGATACAGTTTGGTTATACAGTATTCAAGCATTGGTTTCCCAGGAAACCAGCAAATGTTTTAAAAGTATCAAATGCAAGACATTTAGTGCTTACCCTAAGATCCAATGAGGACCCAGGGCCTCTACTGCCAGGGCCCCTTACCCCAGAAAAGATAAATAAGATATAAGCAATCACTACATGAAAAAGGTTCTTCTGGGGCTGGAGCAATAGCACAGCGGGTAGGGCGTTTGCCTTGCACGCGGCCGACCCGGGTTCGATTCCCAGCATCCCATATGGTCCCCTGAGCACCGCCAGGGGTGGTTCCTGAGTGCAGAGCCAGGAGTAACCCCTGTGCATCGCCAGGTGTGACCCAAAAAGCAAAAAAAAAAAAAAAATGAAAAAGGTTCTTCACTGGTATTGCATAAAAAAACACATGTACAACTGTAGCACTGTCGTCCTGTTGTTCACCAATTACCAATTTGCTCAAGTGGACACCAGTAACTTCTCCATTGTGAGACTCGTTGTTACTATTTTTGGCATATCGGATATGCTATGAGTAGCTTGCCAGGCTCTGCCTGTGCGGGCGGGATACTCTCGGTAGCTTGCCGGGCTTTTCGAGAAGGACGGAAGAATCCAACCTGGGTCAGCTGCATGCAAGGCAAATGCCATACCCGCTGTGCTATCACTCCAGCCCAGATACAACTGTACTTAAACTAAATCTAATCATGTATTAGAGATATGTTACGGCAGGTAGGGTGCTTGTCTTGCATGTGGCTGACCTGACTGATCTCTGGCACCATGTACAGCCCCCTGCTTACCATCAGGAATGATCCCTAAACTCAGAGTCTAGTGTAAGTCCTAGCACAGCCAAGTGAGTCCTACTGCCCCTCCCCCCAATGTTTTTTACACTGTTTCCAACTTTACAGTCCAGTCCTCCATCTGTAAAACAATGTTTTCAGCACAAAGCATAGAAAACCACAATTCAGTTTGGCTCTGTAGGTGGTGTCTTGAAGCATGGTTAGAGAAAATAATACCCTTCCCTCTCATTCTTGGCATGTAGTGTAGCTTTATAAGAAAGAGTTTCAGACCAGGAGGGGGTGAAAAAGAGAAATAGATTCTGCTATGGACTGGCAATTTTTTCCTTTGTACTAACAGTGTAAGCTCTTGCTATATCAGACAGCTTTATAAATACACTTATTAATGCATGCAAAAATTAAAAGCAGTGAAGATTCTTAGAATTACAGAGTATTGCATTTTAGTTAATGTTATAAACATTTTATAGCCTACAATTTGCTGGACCTTGAAGACTACCCTTTTTCTTATCAGTTCTGTCAACACCAGTTGACAAACACTTCAACAGTTCCTCTCACATCAATCATCTTTCGATTTTGACTTCAGCGGTTCCAAGTTGACTTCATTTATTTTCCCTAGATTTTTCACTACCTAAAACATTTCCCAGAGTACAGGCCATTATATACAATAGGTAGAGATTAATCTCCTCAAAAAGAAAGTAACTTCCCCACCCAAAATTATATTATAGCTCTTCACTTCCCACTAACTACACCAGATCATAAAATTCCAGTTCTTTCATACTTTGTATGATTATTTAATATTAATATTATAATGATAGCACATTGTGCTCTTAATTCATATTTTTCTAATGACTAATGAATATAAGCATTTGTTTATATGTGTATTTGTCATTCATATATCCTCCTTGATAAAGAGTATGTTGCTCTCTGTCTGAAATTTTTGGTCATCTCTTATTTCTGAAGTTTGAGCTTATTTCTATATTTTGAACATATTACATTCATTGGATATGTTATTTCATCGTTTGGGGATTTGGAAGCCATATCAGCTATTCTCAGGGATTACTCCTGGCTCTGTGCTCAGGGATCATTTCTGGCAGTGCTAGGGAGAACATCTGAATTATTAGAGATAAACCACTGTTGGCCAAGAAGAAGATAAGCTCTGTACCCAGCCCAAATAAATCAATTGCAAGTATATTCTCTCAGTTTATTGTTTCTCCTTCTATTCACATTTAAAGACAAAGGTCTTTAATTTAGTGATATATAATTTATCAGTTTTTTCTTTTATACATTGTTGACTTGGTGTTATATGTAATAATAAAAGACACAACTCTTGGCTTCATTGTTTCTTCTGTTTCAAATTATCTTTTCATATCTATTATGAAGTTTATTATTTACTCTTTTCTCTCTTTTTAGGGCTTAATGTACTCTTGCTTATTAAGATTCTTAATACAAAATAACCCATGATTTAAATTTGTAAATTTAACATCAAGACACATCAGTATAACATCCACATTCTTTGCCTCGCTCATAGGCGGTGATGTCCACCTACCTCTCGGATCTCATCTTCTTCCACCACTTTCCCACTCACCTAATACACTCCAGCTGTCCGAACCCTCATCTATAGAAAACTAGCTCCTGCTATAGGACCTTTACAGTTCTTCCTTCTTCTCCCTGAAATTTTTCTCTTAGATTTTCACATGACTGCTCCATTTTCATAGAACAACGTCAGATCAATGAAACCTCTTTTAAAGAGAACTTAAGAAAATTTTCAATTCAAAGATGGCTACCACCTCACCATGCTTGGTCATTGATATGGCAATGTTCTATTGAGTTACTTTTTTTTTCTGTTGTGTAATTTCTTCCCCTATTTTTGTCAACTAGTCAAAAGCTAAGACGCTTGTGTCTTCTGTTTTCAACTGTGTCCCTAACACTATGTCCACGGTGAGATTACATAACAGATGCTCAATAAACTATGTTAAGCCATATTCAGAGTTATTTTTCTCTCTGTTGTGAAGGTCTGGTGGTGCCCAAGTAGCATTTCAGTGACATGCAAACTATTAAGCAATATTTTTTATTCATGTCTTCATTTTACAAGTATTCTAGAAATAGAAAGGCCCTTATCTAGAGATTGATTTATGGCTAGCTTTGGAAGTGGGACTTTAATTTCTGTCTCTATTACTGAAGAAAAGCAAAGATATAAATAAACCTAAACATAATTGATATTTACTTTTATTTCTCTCCCAAGAAAGGTACAAAATTCTTTAAAATCATTTGTGCACAAAGCTGAGTTAAGATGTAACTGTAAACTAAAATTTTGTGAAGGATTGTTGCAGAATTTCTTGATCTAGCAAAAAAGATGACAAAAAAGAAATGAGTGCAACTGTTTATTTTCAGTTGAAACAGACTGTCTTGAATAATATGTACTCTCAAGTGTAGTGATTTTAATTTCTTAACATTACCAGTAAGACCAACATAACCAGGCTCTAACCCTAGATTGTTACTGTCACTGTCATCCTTCTGCTAATCGATTTGCTTGAGCGGGCTCCAGTAACATCTCCATTTTGAGACTTGTTACAGTTTTTGGTATATCCAATACTCCATGAGTAGCTTGCCAGGCTCTGCTGTGCGGGAGAGATACTCTCAGTAGCTTGCCAGGCTCTCCGAGAGGGGCGGAAAAATCAAACCCATGTTGGCCACATGCATGACGAACGCCCTAACTGCTGTGCTATGGCTCCAGCCCATAACCCTGGATTAATCCAATCTAATTTAATTGATCCAATCTAACTCTGGATTACTCAATTTAACCACAAAAATCATGTGGTATTTAGATATTATTGTTGCCACTTCACAATGAGAAAACTGGTGATCACAGGGCTTTTAATGTTCCCCAAATACAATTAGTATTTAATACTAGCAGAATGACGACTCAACAAGGCTACCTGATAAAGTATCCTCCTCACCTAGCCAGTACTTTCTTTGTATCTTTTGAAAAGTTGGAAACTTAATAGAGGGTTGAATACTGACTTGTCCTTTGTGTTTTTTTCTGTCATATCCTAAGAAGTACACATTAAGTACACATTCATTAAATTGGATTGGCTGCTTACTAAATCATGTGCTACTAAATTATGCTGTAATTTCTCTTTCAAGGTGGTGCTACATGACACTAAATCTTGCACTTCCCTTCTCACATGTACTTAAGGTAATGTTTGGGGTTATGTCTTTATAGAAATTGAACAAAGACAAACATGAATAATATTTTCAATAAAATTAATTTATCTAGGAGTTATATGTTACCATATGAAGAATCAATTCTTTGTACATAAAATCAAAGTAGGTTTAAAATGGTTGTGGGCCTTAAGGTCCAGATTTGGGATGGCTGCTGATCACCAATGAGCATTTATTTTTGAAAAATTTGAAACATTTAACATATTCAGAAAATTATATAAATTATATAAAATAGCAACCAACCAGATAGCCACTAAATGTAGAAGATGCTAATGTTTTGGAATGTTTGATTCAGTTCTCTCTTTCCCATTTTCATTCTATCTTTATGAATCAAAAAGAATTTGTTTTAGCCAAAGCCTTAATTCATATACCTTTAACTTTCTTCCTTCAGCACATATCACTAATGAGCTTGGGGATTATTCTTCTGTAAAGTTTTAGAATGGTAGTGCATGTGTTAATATCCATAAATAATAAATACCATTACTTTGTGTTTGGAGACTTCTTTTACCTGGCATCACATTACATATATCCATCATAATACTTTTCCTCTAAAATTTTAAAACTTTTATTTATTAAATAAAACATCACTACATCACTGTATCACTATCACTTTTTAAAAATGAAAAAGTAAAACTTTACTCAAGAACCTCAAAAATTATGTTTACTTCTCTCACTATCTTACTGTACTTAAGCAACTATATATTTGCGGTCATTACTTCTCCAGCAATGTGTCGTAATATAATTACATATTTTATTCTGAATTTTTTTCCTAAGTTAATTTGGTGAGCAGGGAGAGGTAATCCACATCGAGTGATATTCAGGGGCCATTCCTATCTCTGTGCTCAAGTGTAACACCTGGTGGTTCTCAGAGGAATGTATGTGGTTCCGAATATGGCACTAAGGTCTGTCACATGTAAAGCAAGACCCTGACCTCCTGTAATATCTCTCAGTCAATCATGAGTAGTCTGAATAAAATTTTGTCTTCTGATTATTAAAAGCCACAAGCTTTTACATACATCTCTTTTAAGACACCTATTATTGCTTCTTTTGGAGGACAAGACATGGTTCCAATTAGTGCTTAGGGGGCCCAGGAGGAGCTACTCTGGGACATGCATTGCTGAATGCCATCAGGACCAGAGAGTTGAATTCCATCAGCATTAGAGGTGCTGGGACCCTCCCAGTGGTAGTCTTGAGGGTCTAGAATTATATCCTGCAATTCTGAGGGTGGAGCATATGATGCCCAGAAGAGGATCCAGGTCTGATACATGCAAAGTATGTATCCTAACTGCTGTACTAGCTCATTGGTTAGTCATATTTTTTAATGAATTTACTTATTTCTCTCCTCTAGAGTTGCAAATCTTATGCATGTAGGTATGCTAATAAGTACATTCATCTGTATTCATTTATCTGAGATTCATCCAAATACCTTGACTTTGCTTTAGTCAGGATCTATAGTCTTTTAAAGGAGATGTGTAACTTTTGTCACAAGGACTCCCTGCTACATTTATCTGGCAATTTTTGTTACTTCATTCTCATTTTGGCTCCCTTTAGTTTTTGTAATATTCTTGATTTCCTTCTTTCATTTTGCTAGAACACACCCTCCAACCTCTCCCACTGAAGGAACGTATAAGGGGAACATTTATTTGAACTCAAATAGCTGATGTCTTTTTGGCCTATCATCACAATCTGTGATCATTTTACTGGGTATAAAATTCTGCTTTAAGGAATCATATTTCAACTAGCATGACAATCACTATCACTGTCACTGTCATCCCATTGCTCATCGATTTGTTCAAGCAGGCAACAGAAACGTCTCTCATTGTGAGACTTATTGTTACTGTTTTACCGAGAGTATCGTGCCCACATGGCAGAGCCTGGCAAGCTACTGTGGTGTATTGGATATGCCAATACAGTATGACAATAATAGTAACAAATGATCACTCTGGATAAGAACTGAGTGTTAAAAGTAGGTAGAGATATACATGATAATCTTTTGGTATTGCAAAACATAATGCCCAGGGAAAGAAGAGAGAGAGGGAGAGAGAGAGAGAGAGAGAGAGAGAGAGAGAGAGAGAGAGAGAGAGAGAGAGAGAGAGAGAGAGAGAAGTGCTTACTCCAGATTCTACAGAGGCGCGGGGAGGAGGTGGAGGAAAGTTGAGGATGCTGGTGATTGGTGGTGGGAAATGTACACTGGTACAGGGATGGGTGTTGAAACATTACATAACTGAACAACCTTATAACTGTGTATCTCACTTCGCTTCAATAAAAAAAAAAAACATTTAAAGGAACAACATTTCCTTAAAGTAACAGAGACATTTGAAACTTCCTAGAGGTAATAACACACAAACCTACCACCAAAATAGCAATAACCTACTAATCCACTAATCCATAGGATTCTTTCTGTTTTCCTCTTCACTGTCACACAACTCCCTGATCTCTGGTCAGAGTCTGGTACTTGTTTTCACAGGACACTATGCATATAATTTCTACCATATATGAGTGAGAGCATATGTCTTTCGCCTTCTGACTGATTTTGTTTGGTATTACTCCTTCTTCATACATGTTGCAGTAAAATGAAAATTTTTCTTTTAAAGTATTCCAATGAGTGCACCACACACACGCACGTACACACACACACATACTACAACTTCATTATCTACTTACTTGTTGTTTGACACTTAGGTTGTTTCTGGATCTTAGCTATTATCAATAGAACTTCAATTACCATATGGAGAGAATACTTTCTATTGGAATTCCTGGTGGATCTTCTAATAGGTGATAAAGTAGCAAATATTTCTACTAAAAAGAGTAGCAAATCTTTGCCTTTTGCTCACTTTTGAAGAAATTTTTTTTGGTTCCAACATTTGGATTTTGGACTGGAGCGATAGCTCAGCAGGTAGGGTGTTTGCCTTGCACGTGGCCAACTCAGCCGAGGTTTGATTCCTCCATCCCTCTCGGAGAGACTGGCAAGCTATCGAGAGTATCTCACCCACACAGCAGAGCCTGGCAAACTTCCCATGGCATATTTGAAATGCCAAAAACAGTAACAAGTTTCACAAGGAGACATTACTGGTGCCCTCTCGAGCAAATTGATGAACAATGGGACGACAGTGCTACAGTGCTTTTTATTTCCAAGAGTTGATTTTGTATTCTGCATTTTTCTTCAAGTAGTATATTCTAACTTTTCTTGTACAATCTCTTCTCTTAGATCTTAGTTTGTTGTTGTTTTGCTTTGGGTGATAAATGATTACTAAGTGTTCTCTCCCTGTATAGTTTATAGTTTCTGTCACCTTCAAATAGCTTTTTTCTGTTGTACGTGTGTGTGCAGGGGGGTGGGTATTGGAGGAGGTATTGGAGGAGAGCCAATCCTTTTTCACATTATATTTTTTACTCAATTATGTGTTTTTCTAAATATGTTCCCTTTGTAGAAAGACTAAGGAATGTTGTGCCTACTTAGAATGACGGTTTCTCCAATATGCGTCCAGCTCTTGATTTACAAAATTAATATATCTGAGGCTAGAAAGATAGCTCAATGCGACAAATGTATGCTTTGCATGTGAGAGACCTAGAGTCCATCCCCCAGTTTTGCATGGTCTCCCAGAGCATCATGAAACACTGACCCACTGAGCACAGAGATGTGAGTATCCCTGAGCACCACCGAGGATGCTTCCTTTCTAACCCGGTAATCAATACAACAACCTTCTACCTACAAATCTTATAGGGAGAGGTGTGAATTTGTAAAGGGAGCGCCCAGACAGGTAAAGGTAAACAACACTGCTCCAATACACCAATCTGTCTGAAAGCAGTATGTGTGCTGTTTAGCTTCTATCAAAGAAATCCCTGGAAGTTGTGTTGAAATAACTTAAATTGCAGTTAACTATAAGGTTTCCCTTGGTGCATAGGGCAGAAATAAGATTGGGACTATTAATTTTAAATGGAATTGCTTATTTTACTCTTGAAGGCAGCTAAGGAAACAGGGGATTATAATACACTCAGACTGTGCCCAAGTAAATAAGAGCCTCAGCTTGAATCTGGTAAAGTGTGCATTACTGGCACTTAGGTATTTGATTACAAAAGCACAGAGAACCAAACTATTTGATCAAAACATTTGGGGAGATGATTTGGGAAATAAACTATTAGTAAACTACAGTTACTGAGATTAACAATACTAATTTAAAAGCATCTAGAAACTTAAAGTTAGCATGGGAAATGAGACAAGGGAAAATTCGGAAGAAAGATACCTGAATTTGGGCTCTTCCCTGCACCGGAGGAATTATCCCAGATCACATTCTATGGGCCTCTTCATCACTGTATAACGAAGCAGTTACACCAAGTGCTTCTACTGCACTCTTCAGCTCTAATTTAGAAATGTTAGAGGACAGGGCCTTGTAGCAAAAGGCACGGTGGGTGGATAATCAGACAGCTTCAAGTTTTCAAATAGTCAGTGTGACTAATATAATTTCATAAGATGAAAAATAAGATTTTAAATTTAAGTATTGACATCCCTTATACATTATGTAAACTCACATATGGATTCAAAATTGAAAAAAGACCCTCTAAAATCAAGGTTGTGTACATCTAATTTTGTAGACTTGGTTACAAAAGTCAATGTGAATCAACAATGGAGAAATCTGTAACTTTTATTCCCCCTATTCAGGTCGATACTGTGTATATTTGCTGAAGAAATGGAGAAATATCTGGTTTGGAAGTGCTGCACACAGTAGATACTCCAAAAGTCGTTACCAAATCCACCATATATATAAATGTCTAGGAGGGAAAAAACTCTGAATTATGATGCATGCTGCTCCCTAAAGGATTGGGTAAAAATTTCAAACCTTTGATATGCTACAGATACAATTTTTAGCAATAAACTGTAATGTGAAGTTAACTTTAAGAACGTACTTCAATGCTGAAAAAATCAGTTTTCCATTTCCATTTCTAGAAGTTGTATTTATAGATAAAATCAAATATTACTAATAATACAAATCCAAACATGAGAATTGATACATTCCTGTTGATTTTCTCAATGTTCACAGATAAATCATACTCCATCTGAATCGTTACAATCATCTCTCCCAAAGTAGAGACTCAATGCAGAGAACTAGAAGCTGAGAACAACAAGAACAATAAAAAAGGAATGAGAAAATATAATTGTGTGTGAGTGCTTTTTTTATGCCCTTAATACTGTGCTTTTGGGGCTGGATTGATAGCACAGCAGGTAGGGCATTTGCCTTGCATGCAGCCAAACCGGGTTCGATTCCCAGCATCCCATATGGTCCTCCAGCACCGCCAGGAATAATTCCTGAGTGCAGAGCCAGGAGTAACCCCTGTGCACTGTTGGGTGTGACCCAAAAAGAAAAAAAATACTGTGCTTTTATCTTTACACATATATTTCTAATTTAACATTGAGATGTAATTCCTATCCCCCAGAAACTTCTATGCTAAATCAGAGTAAAACTCTGAAATTTCTACTCTAAACTTCTGCTCTAATACATATCATTCACTGCACTCCTATTATGTGCCATCCTTGTTTTGACATGGGTGGGATGAATGGAGGTGACTAAAGACAGGAAACAAAAAATCATCTCAAATAACAAAGTGCTATGAAGAAATCAAGGTAAGGTAATTCAAGAGACTGTAGAAGGTGAATATAGACTATATAGCACATTCAAAAAAGGTGTCTGAGACGGTGGTACCTGAGCTTGTGTATGAAGTAAGTAACAAAACAGCTACTATTAAGCGCCAAAAGAATATTAGGTCTAAAATAATTAAAATATATAGATATTCCTAGTGATAAATTGTTTCTGGCCAGACACAGCTTCCTGGATAACAGATAGGTCTAGAGTTCTTTATCCAACCTGTGGTAGACTCCTGGAGATTTGCCAAAACTTCCCGCCAATCAAAACAGCAGCAGATATCACGCTATCTACAAAATTATAATTTAATAATACTGGATCTAATACATACTATACACTTTTTGTTTTGTCTTTGCCCTCAAATAGTCTGTGAAATGTCTCTTATTTTTCTTGGCTCATGGGTGAAAAAATGCTGGAACAGAATAAAACAGAATATTATAATTCTTAACAGAACATGAAGATAGCTTCTAACTGTGAATTTCTATTCTACTTTTCTGACACTAGGACAAACTGCTTTCAGTAATGTTTATTGTACAGTCCATTACATATAGTTTTAAATTCCCATTTTGTTAATCCAGTTGTTCTCAAATGGTGGGGTACACTGTAATTACCTAGAGATATTGATCAAACTATAGATTGTTAGGTCCTATGCACAATTTTTTTAAAATAAATGGGTTTGGAAAAGAAAAGAATTTTCATTTTTAACTAGTTTCCAAGTGAGCTGACATTCCTAATTTAAGAAACCACATGGTCACTATTACATTCCATTCACCAATTTAGATTCTGCAAATAATCAAAATCACTGTCTGTATCATTGTCACTGTCATCCCTTTGCTCATCAATTTGCTCGAGCAGGCACCAGTAACATCTTCATTGTGAGATTTGTTGTTACTGTTTTTGGCATATCGAAACATGGGTAGCTTGCCAGACTCTGCTGTACGGGTGAGATACCGTCAGTAACTTGCCAGACTCTCTAAGAGGGATGGAAGAATAGAACCTGAGTCAGTCGTGTGCAAGGCAAATGCCCTACCTGCTGTGCTATCACTCCAGCCATAATCAAAATAAACAGCAATATTATCAAATCTATTTAGTGATATCACTGTATCACTGTCACCCTGTTGTTCGTTGATTTACTCAAGCGGGCACCAGTAACATCTCTATTCCTCCAAGCACTGAAAGTTTAGCAGCCTCTCCTTACTCGTCTTTCCCAGTGATTGGAGGCTCTTCAGGTCAGGGGAATGAGACCTCTTGTTACTGTTTTTGGCATATTGAATATGCCACGGGTAGCTTACCAGGCTCTTCCCATGTGGGCAAGATACTCTCAGTAACTTGCCAGGCTCTCCTAGAGGTATATTACTCTCTATGGTTTGTTGCCTACTGTCTAAACTCCATCAAATATGGTGTGGTAATTATGGAAAATGGGTAGGAAGTGTCTTTATAATGTGCTATGCAGTCGCAAAGTGGCTGTGTGGTACAAAAAGCAACCTGGAGCATGGTGGCAGTTGGGTAGTGAAGGTCGGCTGCTGGGGCTGGGTCCCTTGGGGCGGGGAGGGTTCTCACCTGCCCCCTCTGGGGCGCCCCAAGTGAAAACAGCCTGGTGCAGAGTGATTCGGTGATATGTGGCACTTTATTAGAACTATCATACCATTATACCATATGCACTTTTATGAATCTGCTCTAAATTTTTTGCATGTGTGTACATGTATTCACATACACATATAGGTATAAAGCATTTTCATGGCATTTTCAATGCCTAGTTGTCTTGTCATAGATATATAATTATCCATATACCTATCAAGGGCTGGAGTGATTGCACAGCAGGTAGGGCATTTGCCTTGCACTCGGCCGACCTGGGTTCAATTCCTCTGTTCCTCTCAAGAGAGCCCGGCAAGCTACCAAGAGTATCACGCCCTCATGGACAGAGCCTGGCAAGCTACCCGTGTTGTATTCGATATGCCAAAAACAGTAACAACAAGTCTCACAATGGAGACATTACTTGTGCCCACTCAAGCAAATCGATGAACAACGGGATGACAGTTCTACAGTGCTATACCTATCAAAATGATTCCCATACAAAAACACTGCTCACAATCCTTCACTATACTTAATAATGAAAGACAGGTTGGCCAATGTAAGTTAAGACTTCCAACAATTGGTAAAATTTAAATTTTAATCTATGATGAATTGCAGCACATTAGTTTATCATCTCTGAAATTCCTTTTACAAATCCCCTGTGAATCCTTAAATTTGTCTTTCTCCCAAACTGTGACTTTATTGCTGATACCTACACAATGGCACCTCATTCCACTGCTGAATAAGCAACAGACCTGGCAGCTTCTCCAATTGGCTCATACCTTAGACACCTTTGGCCCACACAGGATTGCCTGGCATCAGGAAAAAGGCTTCTGGGAGCACAGTCATGGAGAAAACAAGTAAGGGAGACAAAGTGGAGTCAGTCAGAGACCATCCCCTATCTCTGAATTATGTCCCACTAGGAGTGGGGCCATCCATCTTAGAGACCATTTACTGTCTTTTTCATCTGTTTGTGCTTTGCTAGCACAGGCACCTATTTAAATTTTTCCTTTTAGAAAAAAGACTTAAATCTGTAAGATAATTTTTATCAAAAACCCCAACTTCATAAAAACACCACATTGGGCACACCGAGATAACTTAAATTTCTTATTTTTAAAGCTGATATCTCCTTTATTTTGATATTGCTCTAATATATATGTTCATCCCTTTATTTCATAATCCAAATGCTCACTTATTTTGCCCCTCTCACTTCACAAACAGCTCCTTGGTCAGCTCTATATTTAGAAATGGTGGTAACTCTTAATTCTTCAATGTTTCTTCTTTTACTACAGCATGGCCTAATGTTACAGGAAGTTAAAATAGCAAAAAGAAGCGTGATTGCAAAGACATACACCAGTCTTATGAAAATGGAAAACCTTGCAAGATATAGAAAAGTATGTCATAAGTCTACTCTACCTATCACCATTCTTCAAAATAAATGTACATCTAGCACAACAGCCAAAAGCATAAAGAAATAATTTCAGACTGACACAGCAACATTGTTGGTCTTAGAAAAATTACTTAAATTCTCTGAGTTTGTTTCACTTCTGTGGTCTCTGAAATGCAGTAAATATTCTCTACCTGACAGAAGTATTATGACTATTAGAACAAAAGTGCACACTAATCCCCAGCAGAATTTCTGAGCACAATATGTCTTCCATAAATAGCAACCTGCTTCCATAACTGTTGTCGCTGTTAATCAGGTCATTACCACACTAATAAACTGAATCTAGATACAAGACTAAATTCTTTCCATATTCCCAAACAAGAAAACAGTATATTATTACAACTCTACCTAAGTAAATTTTAATGTTGATGGAAATTTTAAGTTTAAGGAAATTTTAAATGTAATGTAATAACACGTGTCTAGGGTCTACATACAGTAACAACATTCTAGATTTCATTGAATAGACTATAAAATTACATCCTATAGTCAACCACCTAAAGTGGCAAAATTTTCAAAGTTACACATTTATATAAAATATGTGGAAATTAAATATATAAAGACATAGATTGGCAATTTCCTGAAACTAGAGAAAGAATAGAATGAAATGGGACCCTAGGTCATTGGGAGGCGTGAGGTGGAAAGAGAAATATTCTAAATCTGTATCGTGGTTATCATGGCACAAATATAAATTTTCTAAAAAGCATTGAAGACAACATGCATAATGGGTGAATTTTTGTGGTATAAAAATTATACTGAATAAAGCTGTTAAATTAACTGTCTATCTTTCTTCTATTACATGACACATTTCAAAATAAACTAGTATTTTTATTTTTATTCTAAAACTTTCCATTATCAGCTCATCACCATGACTGTCAAGAACTTGTCTGAGACTATTAATGTATTCCTATACAGGGTAACAGGGCTGTTATCACTGCTTTCACCCACAATCATATTGTTTTTGAAAAGGCATCTTGAGATGCAATATCAAAGTCATTAACAACAAGAGTTTATAGGTGAAGATTATGTTTTGCATCTGATGACTTCTCAGCCTGGACAGCAAATATTCATTTTGGGAATGAGTGGTTTTCAAGTAGAAATCCATTACTATTGTCTAAATTCTACGCAGACATTTAAAGAAACAGAAAAGGCATTGATGGCTTAAAATAATAGCATCCAAAAAAAAGTGGATCTTTAAAAATGCATGAAATAAGCAGAATTATCCAGGAAATGGACTCTAGAGGTGTTTTTAGTGACATAATTTCAGAGTCAAAGTCAACAAAAACAAAAATAAACAAAGGGGATTACATAAAATTAAAAAGGTTTCACGTGGGAAAACTCATGCTTTTGACAAAATAAACTGATATAAATTTAAGCTAAAATTTAAAAAGACACCCTACTGAAAGGTGAAAATATTTCCACACAATACATCTGATAAAGTAAAAATATGCAAGATATATAAGGCACCCACTAAGTTCAATGATAAAAAAAATTTCAATAATAACATCCAAGAAACAGAAGAGGAGATGAATAGATATGTCCTCAAAGAAGACTTGAAGAAGGGTAGAAGGCATATGACAAAGTGCTCCTGGTCATTTGTGATTAGGGAACTGCAAAACAATCATACCAATGAAATATTTATATAAAAACATGATATGCGCCAAAAGGATGAGTGTTTATGGAGATGTCGTAAGAAATAAACTCTTATTCACTATTGATAGAAATGTCACTTCTGTAGAAAGTAATATGGAGATTTTTCAAAAGAGTAAGAACATATGGCTGAGGGATTCCAATCCGGGCATCTAGTTCAAAACAAAAACATTTGATTTGAAAGGTTATATACAACGTATATTCACTGCAGCACTAAGCACAATTGTTAGGATATGTAAACAACCCAAATATCCAACCAACTACATATGAATGGATCGAGAAGCTGTGGTACATACACACAATGGAATATGATGTGGTCCTAAGGGGAAAACAAACCTAAAATCATACCATTTGTTGCAACTTGGGGAATTGGAGGGTATCATGTTAAGCAAAATAAGTCAAAGCACAGAGAAATACTTGATTATCTCACTCATCTGTGGAATACAGAGAGTCAAAACAAGAGAATAAGCAGTACTGAACAATGACAAATCTTAACATTAGAATACAAAAGCAGTTAGCAAACACTGGGGCAGGGAGCAGGGGAGAGACCAGAATAGTAAAGACAAGGAAGTGTAGACATTTTCGGTGGGGATGGGCTGTAGTAATTTTGTATATCAATACCATAGACTTTAGCACTGTTGCGACCATCTAAAATATAATTTAAAATATTCACAAGATGCATGATGTGCTGAAGCATTAGTGCCTATATCTATATGTAAAGTGTCCCTAAGTATTAAAATCAACATCAAAAACAATACTGTCACTGTCACTGTCATCCTGTTGTTTGTCAATTTACTCGAGAAGGCACCAGTAACATCTCTGTTCCTCTATTCCTCTCAGCACTGAGATTTAGCAGCCTCTCCTTACTTGTCTTTCCTAATGATTGGAGGCTATTTCAGGGTCAGGGGAATGAGACCTATTGTTACTGTTTTTGGCATATCAAATACACCACGGGTAGCTTGCCAGACTCTGCCTGTGCAGGCAGGATACTCTCGGGAGCTTGCCTGGCTCTCCTAGAGGTATGTATATATCTGTTACTGTATTTGGGATATGAATACGCCACGGGGAGCTTGCCAGGCTCTCCTGTGCAGGCAATAAACTCTTGGTAGCGTGTCAGGTTCTCCAAGAAATAATTAACAAAAAATGCCATTTCAACTCTGAAGCTGAACATAATTATGATTTCTTACAAATGTATATGCAAGGAACTGTAAGCAACCAGTCTTCCTTTCTATAGAAAACAGCTTTTTATTTAGATACTACTCAAGTGTATTTATTATGCTTTCTTTTTTTTTTTTTTTTTTTTTTTGCTTTTTGGGTCACACCCAGCGATGCTCAGGGGTTACTCCTGGCTTTGCACTCAGGAACTACTCCTGGCGGTGCTTGGGGGACCATATGGGATGCCGGGGATCGAACCCAGGTCGGCCGCGTGCAAGGCAAACGCCCTACCCGCTGTGCTATCGCTCCGGCCCTTTATTACGCTTTCTTAACATAAGTTAAGCATATGTCACACAGTTCAAATTGGCCAGTCCATGCCAGTATTCACTTTCGGCTTTGAATTTCTCATTGCAATATTTTGGAACTTTAAACTCGCTCATGTTTGCCTCTCTTTGCCTATAGTTAACCCACTCAGAAGTCATGTAGTACTTGTGTGTTATTCAGTTTTCCTCTGAGTCATACCCTGTAAAGCAAAGCTGGGATCCAGAGAGCTCTCTCTTTATAGGCCACTATGATTACTGATACTCTAGCCACGTTCAGTTTTGATAAGAGAGGTCTATATTAAATCAGTAGTGAAATATTGTCTAATAAATACCATAAATAATGAAAATACAGTGATAATCTGAACAACTGATGCTTTTCTTCCTATTTATGAAGGCCATCCTATTTTTGAACACTGTGTGAGGATCTTACAAACATGATCTTTAATTGTGACTAGTATTCATAATGAGAAAGTGGAAACCTAGAGAGATTAAACGTCACACTTAAAGTATGTAAAGTAGCAACTGAATCAGAGTCCATGCCCTTATTCATTAAATTAACTGTGTTCTCAGTGTACATGTTTGTACTTTTCATGAGTGCACTGCAGAACTCAATGAATTTTTTAAGACAATTTTGTGAACAGGTTGGAGCTGCCTAGTGTGAAAAGTGGTACGAATTCTGTCTGATAACCCATTGCATTTATAGTGTTGCCATTTAAGAGATATAGAGTTCAGACTGTATCAGTTTCACCTCTTTAATACACAACTTTCTCTTCTGTAAAACTAATATGATGTTTTCCCTTATTTACTATGAGGCTATCGCTCTGTGCTATTGCTCCAGACTGAGGGTGTTTGCCTTGCACAAAGCCAACCCAGATTTGATTCCTCCGTCCCTCTCAGAGAGCCCTGCAAGCTACCGAGAGTATCTTGTCTGCACGGCAGAGCCTGGCAAGCTACCCATGGCATATTCGATATGCCAGAAACAGTAACAAGTCTCACAATGGAGACGTTACAGGTGCCCACTTCAGCAAATCGATGAACAACAGAATGAGAGTGCTACAGTGCTGCTCAGAGGTAAAAATTATGGCATACATACATTCACTTTTCCAAAGTATATAATGGTACATCTTTCACCAGATACCGTGTACATAGTTCATTAGTACATAGATTAGTACATAGATCTCACACATTCACAAAAGCACATGATCAGATGAAAAAATTATTCTTTCAAGGACTGCGTATTTTCAGGTTCTGTATTTAGTTTCAACTAAGAAACATGTCAAATAAAATCAGCTCCTAATTTTCTGTTTTATTTTGATAAATGTTGAGGCAAGCACCTAATAAAACAGTATTTTATCATGACTTTGATGTCTACCATCTCATAATATTAAGATCTATGTGAAATTTTGGATAGTCAAAATTAGTAAGCTATTATCATAAGCTTGACAAGATTTTGTTAATGAGAGCTCTGGCTGCATCCACAAAGGAATTAAGAATTGAAAGTAGTCTCTTGTAATTATTTCCATTAATTCCATGCTTGTATTTCTCAGAAATAAACCCATTCACTTTTCAAGGTAGGCCAATTAACAAGTTTTATTTTGTAGCACTTGAAATGAGCCATTATTCTGAATTGAAGGACAAGTATGTTTTCTTGGAAAGATAATTTATAATCACAGACTGTTCTCACTTACAGAGATTTTTTGATACTATGTAGCACCAGTATAGTAATTAAAAAAATATATATCCAATAACTAAACCTAAAAACTAAAATGACAGAAGCCAGAGAGATAACACATACACAAACAAAATAAAGATATTATAGAAGTTGGAAAACACAAGAAATCCCACAAAGAGAAAACAATACATTAGAGTTTGAAAGCTTATAAAAAACACTTTTCTATCTAAACTAAACATGCTTTTAAATTCTCCTCAGTCCAGTAACATCGTACACATGTTTTTCTTTCATTTAAAGATACAGGATCCTTCACCTTATATGTGCTCAGAATATGAATAAACTCATCTTCTCCTTCCATTAATGAACTATTAGGCATCTACCATGTGCCAGTCTTGTTCTGGGTTCCAAGAATATAACATGAACTAAAGAATAATTTACCATATGTGGAAGAAGTAGATGTTCACTAAGTAGTGGCCGATATATAGAAATTCAAATTTTGAAGGACATGAAGGAAAACTGTGTAGTACTACAAAACTTACTATTTACTAGTAACATCACTCCAGTCCAGGTATGCTGGGCCCAATCCATGTGAAAAAAGATCCTGAAGAGATACCATTTTACTATGCATTACAAAGCTTAATATTTTCAGGTATTAAATAATTTGTACATGAAAAAAATACTACCTTATCCTAGGGGAATTTTTTAATAAAAACCAAATGACTGGGCAAAGCAGAAAAGAAGCAACTGAAAATCAATCCATAAAATATGTGTATTACCAGAATAAAAAGTCAGAAGTTATTAGATAATTTATAAACAATAGTTAAAGAAGTCAAGATGCTAATACTTAGGAAAAGTAATTAAGAAAACTAAACCCATTGGTAAAATGTGGGAATGTTTATTTTAAATGGGATTCTAATCCAATAGGGATATGCACAGACTACTGAAAATATTTAATCAAATAAATAAAATACATTAGTATAGATGGATAAAATTTTCTATATAGAGAATCTGGAGAGATAGTTAAACAGGCTCAGCACATGTCCTGCTTGCAGAAGAGGCCAAGATTTGATCTCCAGCAACACACAGACCCCTGAGCACTACTGAAGCAACCCTTAAGCATGGTCAGAAGTAGTCCCCAGCACCAGGGGGTGTGGCCCCTAATAAAAATAAAACAGAGAACAGTTTCATATAAAATGAAAAAAATAAATAACTTAGGCATAAGAAACTATATCTGATAACAATTGAAATACAGAAATAACTATAGAATTATTATCAAAACATTTTCAAAATCTAGAAGTATCCAAGTCTCTAAATTCCAATGGGCAACATAGCTGTCTAAATACATGGCATCTAAAAAACTACTAAAAAGTTACATGAAAGGAATGAAACTATAGGGGATAAAAAAATGACACTGAATTGCATTCCTAGGACCACAAATGCTTCCCCCAAGCCCCATCAGGAGTGATCCCTGAGCACAGAGCCAGGAGTTAGCCCTGAGCACTGCCAGGTGTGGCCCAAGTATAAACAAACCAAAAGAACACAGAAAATACATTGTGCTAAAATATAACTTGTGACATTAAGCTGACAAAACAGTTGGCACACAGAAAACTCTCACAGGATTTGGGGTCTCACACACCTACATCTGAGTGCATTACCCTACTATTTGAGTAAGTTGCTTCACTTCTCTGTAGAGAATTTTCTCCATACGGAAAAAAATGTGATGAGAGTAGTACTTACTATACTTTATTACATTATTGTGGGAATTAAGTGATAAAACATATGTAGTATAAAAATTTTAAAGATAATAATAATTATCACCTAATTGAGCAGTAAAGACAAGCTTAAAACATAACAATTACCATCATTCTAAAAGATGTTTATGAAGATGAGAAATTATTGTCCATTGCAGAAAAAATATAGAAAAAGAAAAGAAACACCTTAGGATAAGAGAAGTTTTTAATATTATGCTTCTCTTCTACATGAACATGAAGCAACAGTTCTGATCCTATGAAAGTTTTGAAATTTGCTTGTGGGAATCACCAAGGGCAAAACATCTGCAAGACATGAGTCAAAACCTCACTCGCAAGACTTCACCTAGGTATTATCTAAAAATCTCTAAATTCATCTGGCAGAGAATGCCACTTTTGCCAGACAAATAAATGTGTACTTCACTTATACTCCATCCATCACACTGACAATCAGCCTTAGGAATTTAGAAGATGGAGCACTGCTCTATGGGAATAGATGGTTTACGTGGCACAAGACCACCGTGGTGTTTCCAACAAGAAAGACTAAAGTCGCAGAAAAGAAAGGCTTACCTGAGGACAGCAGCCCTCTTGGTATAGAGCAGTGTTGTTTTACACTTTAGGATGAAGTGTAAAGCATCCTACACTAGAGGATGCTCTTGGATGTTGGGTTCTACTTGTCAATCTGCATATATTGCAGTGCTCTCTTCAAAACATTTTAGTTTTAGTTCAACTCATAGCTAAACTGAAAGTCTAACAGTGTAACTCAGGCTTGCTTAAATTAATCAGCATATGATAGATGTAATCTATTTTTCGGGGGAATGTTGGTTGGGTCACACAGCAATGCTCAAGGCTTCCTCCTGACTCTGAGCTCAGAAATCACTCCTGAGAGTGCTCAGGAGCACTTTGATCTTGCAGGAGATTAAACCAGAGTCAGCAATCATCACTGTCATCACTGTCATCCCATTGCTCATCGATTTGTTCGAGCGAACACCAGTAACGTCTCTCATTGAGAGACTTATTGTTACTGTTTTTGGCATATCCAATACGCACAGGTAGCTTGCCATGCTCTACTGCTCGGGCTTGATACTCTCGGTAGCTTGCCGGGCTTTCCGAGAGGGGTGGAGGAATCGAACCCGGGTCGGCTGTGTGAAAGACGACCACCCAACCACTGTGCTATCACTCCAGCCCCCAGAGTCGGCAACGTACAAGGAAAATGCCTTACCTGATATATTATTTCTGTGGCCCAAGAATCTATTTTCTGATACAAATATAATGTTCATCAAGTATGAGAATTTTATGAAATGATTTCTTATAATCACTTATAAACATAAAAAAATACTCTCACATATAAGCAATATAAAGTGTCTAAATGTTTCATTTATAGAGATTTGTTCTTGGATAATATTGCAAAAGCCAAGATTAGACTGATAACTTGCCTATTTGAAAAAAATTTTTTGAAAAAAACTTTTAAGACTAGGTATTTTCCACCAAAACTCAATGACTGAGGGAAATGAATATCTTAATACCTGAACAAAGAAACAAAAAGGTAAAGTCAAGATGAATTCATAAAGTGACAAAAAGTTAATAAAAGGGGCTTCATTCATAGTGAACTCATTTATTTCTTATTCCTCTTCAAGAGGTCTGTTTGAAAGTAATAACCATTTAGATGTTTGCTCCTCAGTATTACATGATCAAGGGATCACCCAGTTCTTATTTCACTTTTCTCACCCAGAGGGTGCATGTCTCCATAGTAAGAAAAGCCAAAATACGTGGAAGACAATCAAGCAGGTTATAATATTTCCTGACCCATGTTCCTGTCATCAAGACAATAAAAAAAAAATCCAATGTGATAATCTGAAGAAAAGAATTACTGATTTCTGATTAAGACTGCCATTATTTTGTTAAAGAAAGTAAAGAAGAAAAACAAAGGAGCTAAAAAGTATTGGGGTTAAAAAATGCACAACTAACCTCAGTTTGATCCCAACCATCACCAGGTGCAGCCTTGAAGGGCACTGAGCATTGTCAGGTGCAGCCTAGGAGGCTGCAAGTAACACTGAAGTACCCGGAGAATTCCAGCACCACTGGGCACATGCTCAGCCCTACCACTTACCTGAGCCTAGATGGCCCAAAATCACTCAGTAGGACCCCCAGGCCTCCTGTGTACAACATGGAGTCCCTCCACCCCAAGAAAAAAAAAAGAAAAAAGAAAAAAAGAAAAGCAAGCAATAGCAGAGGGTTTTTGTTTTTCATAATATTCTAAAGCTTTTCAGTTCCATTACCAAAAAAAAAGCGCTCACATAAACGGTTCAGTAATTCATATTTTAAAGTGAAGAATTAAATGAATGACTAAAAATTGGAGCAAATCTTTATTTTGTACTATACCAGATGTTAAAAAGCAGGATTATCACTTAACAATTCACAACTGAACAAGTTCTATTACATAAAATCCACTTGCTTAAAATGAAGGATTCACTGAATGGGTGTTTGAGCCCCAAACTGCTTACATATCTGTTCATCTGTTGAGGTTCTTATGAGGTCCACTCTCCTCAGCTAGTTCTTAGGTAACAGGGCAGCAAAAAATTAAGAAGACCATAGTTCACATCAAATTTTGTGTAGTAGACATTTAAGAGTTTATTTCACTGCATCTTTTCTTGTTGGTTTCCTCTACAGGACATATAGAGTTGCCAACACAGACTTATAAAATGATACTTATCATTTTCTGACGTTGGATATGCCTCCATAAAGTATATAGTGACACTGAGTCAATCTTTTCATTATACGTCCAATTAGAAGGCTACTTTTTTTCTGCCTCACTCACTGTAATATGGAT
Source organism: Sorex araneus (assembly GCF_027595985.1). Lineage (NCBI taxonomy): Eukaryota > Metazoa > Chordata > Mammalia > Eulipotyphla > Soricidae > Sorex > Sorex araneus. The sequence goes on along the minus strand of NC_073312.1, from coordinate 52,986,805 downwards.
TATTCACTAACAGATTACTTAGGCAAAGTATATCTTAAGAATAGGGAAGTAAGGAGTTGTGCTAATCTGCATAGCAAGCTTTCCAAACTCCTGCTAGGCAAGCAAGGATAGCCGACCTACCCTCCATTCAGTTAATAACAATAACTACCAAGGGACAAACTTCCAAATTTCCATTTTTACTTTCTTGTCATACAAATTCTTTTTCTTCATTCTCAGTCTAGTCTTTAAGCACTAAGCTAGAGTCAAAACATAATTTATTGATAGAGTTGGACCATTAAGATAATATACTGTATATGGAGAAAGGAGAATATTTCCTCCTCTCATTATTTCATTATTCCCTAGCCCAGATTTGATAAAAGCTTGATATTGCCATAATACAATTGTTTCTGAAAAACGCCAGAAGTATTTTTGCTTAACTCAGAAGTAATTGTCATCTCTAACAGTTAATACAATTAAATTAACTCATTGGCTTAGACTACAATTATCTTATGTTTAAAGAAATACATGATACAACCTATAAAGATCAGCTATCAACTTCAAGTGAGAAAATAAGACTAAGTATGAAAGGTCAATAGCATTAGGAGTGCTTTTGATAGGTATTAATAATTTAAGCTATTTACTTATGCCTGGGCTACGCCCTCAGTTACTCCACCTTGATCAAGAAATTATGAATTTGTATATTTTAAAACAGTTCTGGTGAAGTTTTATGAGCATTTATAATCTCTAGATAGGACAAGTGGATTAAAAAAATTTATGCCTATAGAAAGTATATGTTGTCACTAATGATCACTGCAATTTTCTGTACTTACTCCCATCCAGTCACATCTGGGAATATAAGAAGCAAATTCTTTCCCAGTGTCCTGCCACTAACTCTTACTCATCATTCTGCCTCTCATATAAATGAACATATGCTTTTGTTTATGTTTCTTTATTGCCACTAATTCCTCTTATTCTTCCTATTTAGGTCCAAGAAGCCAATGCAGGACAAGAAGCTGGATTCAAAGCAAAAGTGTTTCCTCTCCTTATGATACACTTCCCTGTGTAATGAATGTCCCCAATCCTCTGGCAGCCTCATTACATCTACTTTGCTTCAACATGCTATGTGTCAGTGGCATGCATTTTCATATTTTAGAAGGAGAAAGAGACACCAGTTAGCTCCTTGCTGATTCCCATTCTAATATTATTTTCACTAAAAAGTATTTGCAATTATATTAGCTATTTTCATGCTTATACAAAGTGCTAGATTGGCTAATCCTCACCTGAGTAGATAATGATTAAATTATAAATGCAAAAAGGCCCCTATGGGAGACACTTAGCAGGAGTTTTTAACACGAATAGAAGAGGAAGGAGGGCAAGTGAGAGATGGCAAGAGCTAGCAATAAGAATAAGCAGGGAGCTTGTGATCTGGGGTAAAAGGGAAGCTCATCACAGCCGGCACCCTTCAGGAGGGACACACCAACAGTTTTTCATTGCAGCTGTCATCCAGTCTCCTCGGACAGCAGTCCCCAGATCGGTTCACTCAAACCAAACTGTTTGGAAGAGGGGCTGAGAGTTTGATATGCTTGCTCTGCTTTCTCTGAAGCCTCCTTGGAAAGTACTCCTCAGCCTGAGCTCAGGCTGTTTGCCTTAAAAGGATAAAATATCTGTAGGAAAAAAATCGTAGCTGGCTGCAGAGACATCACATACCAGAAGGAGAGGCGCTGAGAAGCCCAGTACTGCTCTTCTGAGGCGGGCTCGTCATTGTTCCACCTTCATATACTTAACATTTCATGGAAGCATCTGGGACCCAGAGAAACACTCTCGCTGGCTAATGAGGCAGCTGCCTCCAGCAAGAGCAGAAAACAAACTTGAGATGATGTCTGTTCTTAATGTGTGTCATATCTGAACAGTAGCCAGAACTCATGGCTGGCAGGGAAGAGAAACATGCCTTCTGAACAAAGTTGCTGCCACATTTGTGGCCCCCGCATCCTCCTGTTCTGGTAACCCCAGAGAATAAGGTAAAATCCACAGGTTCTGGGGCTGGGAGGATGTGGAGCGGAAGCTGCCTTGCTCAGCTGCAGTGTTCAGGGCTGGTCAAACTGGACCAAGGAAAATGCTTTCCACAAGATTGGGAATTCAAAACATGAACTACAAGAGAAGCTGTCAAGCGGCACTGCATGTTAGAATCATCTCAGGAACAAAAATAATATCCCTACACCTCAGGTCCCCACTGAGGCAATAAAATCAGAATCTCTGGAAGTGAAACTCTAGAAAAAAAAATTTGGAAGTTCCCTGTTGAGAACTAAAGGCTGTCATAGGTAATGTTTGCTTATTAGGAGGATGAATCCAAGGTATTAAAAAAGTGCATTTCTTTTGTGCCTCGACCCAAAATAGATTCTTACTTTTGTAGGCCCAAGTTTTTATTCAATAGAAACATTCAACATTTCAAATGGAAAGTTTATCATGGTCCTCTGCTTAACATTCAACACACACAAAGACATACAGACATCTACACTCCACACACACTTACACATAAGAATGACTATCTTATCAGAGTCATTCCCAAATTTTTGCTGCACATTGGAGTTTCCTGGGGAACCTTTAAAAATACTGATGCTTGACTTACACCCCCAGACATTCTAATTTTAATTGGTTTGGGGTAAAATCTTTGCACTGGGTTTGATTGGATTTGTTAAAAGCTCCCCAGATGCTTCTAATGCTCGTTAAAGTTTAGAAACCACCATCCTATCTTATTCTGCCACTTCTCCAAAGCTGTTTCTGCTTTCTATTTAATTACTGGTAAGCAGATACTCCTTGAAGAAAGCTTTCTATTACTTGTTGTTTGTTTTTATAATTTTGGTGGAGGTTTTTTATAGCTACTATTTGTTTCTTTTCTGATTTTTATTTTTATGCAATTGCCTAATTGTCATTCTCTCCTGGGAACTGAAATAACTTATTGTCTGTAGAGAACATCTCAGGAGCTCAAGTGCAAGTTTGGCCTCCTATCAAGTACATGGCCTTGTCCAAGTTACTCTGGCCCGCTGAGCTTCAGTGTCCTGTAACTCGTGATGAGAATGATCAGGCATCTTCCTCACAGTTGTTCACGTGATACAAAAAGAGAACAGCTTCTGATACAGAGTAAGGATCAATGTGAGCTTTGGCAATGGTAACTGTCCCATTGTTTTTAGAAGCACTGATATGCTGATTACTCTCCTCATTCCCTCCGTCCAAACTGTGGCATGTACAAAAAGCTTAGTAAAGTCCTCACTGGTATTGTCTAAAGGGAACTTTGAAAAGGACAAAACAAAGCATTCAAAACAAGCATTGGTCGAAAGTTAATCATCTTAACTGTTTTCTGCTGAAATTTTGAGGCTTCCCACACTAGAGGATGAGAGTATTTGACATACGCATGGTGAATATGTCCCTCTACATCCCTCTTTATCCACAAAGACCCATCTTACTTGAAAATTCTGTTCCAGTTCTACTGCCTGCTTATTCTTCCCCAAAGCCCACCACTCTCAACCAACTTCTTTGCAAATAGGTTTATCTTTTACAATATGCAATTTATCCTTTCCTGACCCCACCCCCCGAATCTTTTTTCCCTCCTCCACTGTCCTACTTTTTTTCATATTAACAACTATGATTACAAAATCCATTCTGAAGCCGGGCCTTCTTGAGAGGATACTATTAGTCCCACCTTTTGAGAAACATCTGTTTTGTGTAGCTGCAGTTTTTGTGCTATTGTTTATATTTACTTGACAGTTTGGAGAGAGAATATTCCTCAGCTCTTGCAAACAAGATTATACTTAGAGAATTCAAACAGGCTGCACATACTGAACTTCGCAGAAAAATACATTTTAAGGAGATACCGAGGAACGCAGTCATTATAGAGGATGGTGAGAGGAAAATGGAACTGGTGTCAGAAGGCTGGGTGTGAGGAAGTAGGGAAGGGCTGTCAGAGAAGGGGTGGCGTGCAGCGCCAGCTCAACAATTCAGATTAGGATTCAAAATGCCACTGATGTGATTGCATAATAAGCTGTTGAGCATACTGGTAAATGCTGCTTTTAGTACGTGCTTATTTCTCATATTGTCTTACAAGCTCCAAGCTGGGAAGGTTCAAGTCAAGGGGTCTGGAGTGCTAGCCACAAGCCCAGTTTCCTGGGACAGGCAGCAGCACCTATGGCAGAGATGGCAGAAAGAGCAGCAGCCTAGTGTTCAAATCTGGTTGCTAGGATACCATGGAGACCCTCCATTGCTAGGCAGACAGGGAAAAAAAATGTGTCCATATGCCTTGTAACCTGCAAACAGCAACAACAGAAACATTCTCTGCCTTCTTCTACCCTTTCCCATTAGAAATCCAAACCCAGTTCTTCTGAAATAACCAGTGGGTGCCTGGAAATGTAGCCCAGCAGAGCAAGGAAGCTGGCCATTGATATTCTCAAGGAGTCTCTGGAGCTCTTATATTTAAAGACTTGTCAGTATTTTCATTATTAGCGCCCTGTTAGGGGCACACAAGTTGACTGTGCTTCAAAATATCCCAATGGGATTTCAGTAACCCAGTCTCATACATTTTTATAAAGGTTTCCACGACCTCAATTTTATTGCACAGGCTATCGCATCAAATTAACGATCAAACTTAAATTGGAAAGTCTATTAGAATAATGTTAACTTGGAATGTAACTCTTCCAAAAATAAAAGAAACCAAGAAAGATTAATTACAAAAACCAACTTCAAGTTGAATTTTCTCTACGTCCATTTGCTTGGGTATGTGAGGAATCTGAAATACTATTCCGTGGCATAAAATTAGATTATTTTTTTAATGAGAACATTTTGAAGTTAGTGGAAAAACTAACTTGGTTTCTTTAAGAGTTTTAATTATCTGCCATTTGGTTAAATATTATACTCTGACTTAGACTAGTATCTGTGCTGTGTTGGATGGTGCTGGTTGGAGGACCAAGGAGTGGACTGACATTCGAAGACTCAGAGCTTTATTTGTGGGAATCAGATAGGCCTGGGTGTAAAAAACATTCTCATTTCCATCCTAAAATTGATTTTCTTCCAATCCCATTATGGAATTCTGGTAGAGCTACTAGTTCTAAGTTGCTAGATGTGCCTCTGCTTTTGTCTCATGCCTATCCTAATGGCTATTCTTACACAGTCACTGTCACTGTCATCCCATTGCTCATCAATTTGCTCGAGTGGGCACCAGTAACGTCTCTCATTGAGAGACTTATTGTTACTGTTTTTGGCATATCCAATATGCACGGGTAGCTTGCCAGGCTCTGCTGCACGGGCTCGATACTCTCGGTAGCTTGCCGGGCTCTCCAAGAGGGGTGAAGGAATCGAACTCAGGTCGACAGCGTGAAAGGTGAATGCCCAACCACTGTGCTATCACTCCAGCCCTTTCTTACACAGTACTTATCCTATTACCATTACTGAAATCCCCAAATCATTGCCATCCTTCAAGTACTTAAAGAATTCTACTTCCATAAGAGTTTCTGACACTATAATACTAACTGGGCTCAATTCTATTTATGTCAACTATTTTAGTTATCTGTTTAATGGCTCTCCTTACTCCATTTTCTAGAACATTTGGGCACTATTGCTCGCTCGCTCTCTCTCGCTTTCTCTCTTTTTCTCTCTCTCACTAACTCCTTGATTACTGAATGAGGCCTATCTCACCTCTAATGCCTTGTAACAACTTAAACATGCCATATATGCCATAGAAATATGGATCTGACCTATAGGATATTCTGAATTTAATCATGCCTATTGAATAAGTCTGTTTTGGTGTGATGGCATCTATGATGACAATAGAATTTTAGAATTCACTGAACTTTCTAAAGAATGTTAGGGAGAATTTGAGGTAAATAGCCTTTCTGAAGTTTCTGTATTTTTCAAGATGTTCTAGTGTCAAGGTTTAAAAGATTATATAGGATCTTATCTAAATAAATGCCTCCCTAAAGGAAGAAAATATTTTTCTTTATACCCCCAGGTCTTCCAGGGTACTTCATAACCAAAGTGAATCTTTATAACCAAAGGACTCATCATTTGCTGAAATGTAGCCACCTCTGGGGTGAAAGCAACAACTTAATCCTGAAAAACACTAACCAATTTTGAGAAATTCAAGTCTATATTACCCTACTTAAATAACACAGAACTCTGACAGAAAAAAAAGGGAAAGCTTTGAAAATATTTACAATTTGTTAAAGGTTTGGGATCAAAATATCAGAGCAGATGTACTAAACCCATTACAAAGTCAATTTTCAGTCATGAAGTGCCATTAAAATAATTTACTCTATAGGTCATACGCGTGTTGGATATCTCTCTTTACATCCATCTTTCTCCACAAAGAGCCATCTTACTTGAAAAAGACTTTCACACACGATCAATGATTGGATCTCATATAATGGATAGCTTTATATTTTTATTTTAAGGGTTTATTTGTTCAAATTTAGCAGTAATATCTATTTCACATTGCCTGACAATCATAACAGAAGGGGAGCTTATGAACAATTCCTATGTAGACTTGAAAGAGGCAAACAAAATTTCTCCTATACCTCATGGTTTCAGTAGGAGTGTCATACAGAAGTCCTAGAATCTGACAGAGCCTTCTTTCTAGATCCAGAGAAGTGGGAAAATCTCAAGCCAAAATATTTGATGATTTAAGTTAATAAGCTAATTTACATCTTATACTATTTTTCAAATACTCAAAAGTTCCTTTAAAAATCAAAAGCTTGGGCTTTTTATTATAATCCTCACAATGCAACCTCAGTGAGCCAAAAAGTAAACTAATGATTTGTTCTCTTTATGAACTGAATAGCACATTTGCAAGGTAGTTGACTACATATGAGAAAAGAGAATAGAAAACTACTGAAAACGGGAATTTGAAATCAATATTAGATTATTAAATAGTCTCATTCTAATTTGAATGAACTTAGAACCATTTGGTGAAAGTTAAAGATAAATTTAAGTTGCACTTAAGATGAAGATAAAGACATAAACACTTGTTGCCAGTAAGTCTGCATAATCAAATCATTTATACTGAAATAAACTGAAATTCAAATAAGTCTTCTTTGACTTGGAAAGTTTCCCTAATTCTTTGTGGAACTATCTTGCACAATTATTCTAATGCCACGCCAGTATCATCATTTTGCATCCAACATACTTCTCTCCTTCTAAAAGGTACACTCAGCTGCTTAAACCAATTTTATTCTGTTTTCTTTATGTAACTGTGAAAAAAAGAACAGATGTTTTTCCAAAATTATTTAAGCTTGGAAGATATTCTATAGTTTTCTTCAATATAATCTTAAGGATCACCAAAACCACTATGATGACACCTTATTAGCTGACTTCTTTAAAGTTGTTAAATAAATGATAGAACGCACAGGATTGTTCAATAGAGGAAATGTTTATTTTAACACAATGTTGTGAATTATTGGCCAATCTATGTTCTTTTCCATTATGGACTTTAAAAACATCTAGTTATTCTACATGTCAAGCACCGAAGCATTCTTAAAACTTACCACATTCTTCACTTCATTCCTTACTGCCTAGATTCCTTTACATCTTCTCTGATAGAATGTTTAACTGGAGTTATCAGCCAGCATGATCATGCTTCATTATAAAACCTATTAAAATGGTCTTTTTACAAAAGCAGCGTTTGCTGTTATGCCAAAGTCCTGCAGATACTAAAATGAGATCCTATAGAAAGCCTTTTAAGTGCAGAGAGCTGTCTTTGAGTTATTTTTTCATTATGCAAAACTTGGCCCAGGAGAGATGGCCATGTACCTCGTTAGCTAAAACAGGCAAGCATGTCAGGACTGCAAATTAATTTAGCAGAGAATGTTGAAGTGGACTCAGATCACTCGGGTTTCCCAGGCAGATCTCAGTCCACTAAAACTATCAGGACAACTCAGTGAGGTCAGAACCTCAAAAATGTTTATCTTTATTGTCTGTTTCCCAGACTCTCAAAGAATACAAACTCCTCCTTAAGCTAAACCTGTACGAGGAAGAGCCAATGGTCTGTGGGAATCAAAAAAGCCTGGATACAACTTTTAAGTTTTCTGAGGGTTTGATAAGTACAAACTTACCAACTCCCCAAATTCCAATGAAGTAGCAATGGGAACAATCAAGCACAGTCTTCCTTACTCCTTGTACTAATAATCCTTTGTGTTTATGAAGTAAAGGGTTCCAAGGGACACATAATTTTATGTAATATGTATCATGCAGACACCGTGATGCAGTTAGGAGAGAATTCATATGATCTATTATGCCACCATCTACTAATTTAACACACTACTTGCCCTTACTCTTTATTGACTTCACATTCTTGCCACTTTACTATTTGAATAAAGTGGTATGTGATGGTTACATCACTCCAGGACTCTGAGTTGAGGTGTGCCTGTGTCAAGTTTCATCCAATTTTCCTACCCCAGTTATGAAGCCCACTAACAGCAGACCTGCATGGTCTTCTAGACGCTAGAAAAATACTAGAGTGGCTGCCTCCAGAGCCAGGAGTACGGCAAGCAATGTGATCACACTATCAAGAAAGGTAAGTTTACTTTTCTGTGTTCGACCCTGGAACTACGCATCCTTCTTGGGATGTGAAGGCACCACGTTAGTATTAGTGACCGTACGCAAGTTCCTTATGGAAAATAAGCAATATTCTCTTTCAGATGTGATTTTTCTTTTTAAATCAACAGACTACGCTTCCATTTGTGGATTGTAAATGTCATCCAATTCAGGAAATCAAAAAAAAAATACATATTCCCTTATACTTGCATATTTACTTATTTTTTTGGACACTTTGATGATGACAGAACATCAGGTTTGAAGGGTGACAGTGTGAATCATCAGCATGTAGAGAAAACCTGGAGAGCCCCAGAAGCCAAGAAAGTAAGCATGCTATCAGACAGACGCATTTCATTTTAAGTCTGATGAGCCTGCATTTAAGATTTTCCAGCTGGACAGGTTTGCCAGGGCATTAGGGAAACCGAGGGGGTTTGTTCCTCTTCTCACACTCACACACTCACGGTCGAACTGAACACACACCTGGGGCACGTTCAAACTCTATGTGCTGTAGGTGGTATCGATAGATGTATGTGTATGTATATAATGCTTTTTAAAAAAAAATGGCTTGGCATCTGACAAGGACACGAAGGCAACGTAGGGTGCAGTGAGTCTGGCTCTGAGAAACGTGCACAGCCCCGCAAGAAGTGCCCGTTAAAACGAAACATTTCTGTGGATGAAGACAGACATGGCAAGCGGGAGGGGCGGGGGCCGACAGACAATACAGAGACCCGCCGCTCCCCACCGACCGGGTGCCACCTGGACCCGGCGCTTAACCCCTGCTTACTGTGGGCTCTTGGGGTAGAAGGGCAGGGTCACATGGCTGAGATCCTGGATGTCGAAAGCCGTGGGCTCAGCGGAGATCGCCTGCCGCTTGGTGCGTGGCTCGCCCTGCAAGGTGCTCGCGCTCTGCTTCTGCGCCTGCTGGGTGGCTGGCCGGATCACCGAGCGGTACTTGTCCAGCTCGTTCTGCAGCTTCTGGATCAGTTCGTCCTTCTGATCCAACTCCAGCTCGAGCTCGTCGATGAGAGCATCCCTTTGCCTCAGCTCCTCGATCTTCTCCTGGAGTGCATACTGTAAATCCCGCAGGGTGCCCATGCTCCTCCGGGCTGCCGGGGCTCCTTCCTGCCGCCGCTCCGCGTCTCGGGGCTTCCTCCCCTCTCCGTTCAACTTTCCCCAAAGTCGCCGCTGCCTTCTGAGTGCACAAGCTTCCTACTTGAGCCCCAAGCCAGCCCTGGCTTCTGAGCATGCCCAGTCCCGCGGGCTCCAGCCACCGAGTTTCCGTGCAGCTGCCACTTCTCGGGGCTGACGGCGGCGCGGCGGGGCGCGGGGCTGAGCCCAACGGCGGGTCCGAGCCGGGCTGGAACCTGCCACACCGTGGGCGCGCTGGGCGCAGCTGCTGCGCCGGGGACCGAGTCACCGCGAGGCGCAGCGGCAGTGGGAGCCGGAGACTTGCGGGGAGGGGCGGGGGTGTGAGGCAGCAGCTGTGACTGTGCCTGGTCACTCGTGCCCCGGTGTCGGAGGAAGCCACTGGTGCGTGTGGGGTGCCTGATAAAACCTCTGGGGCGCGCTGAGGGTGTGCGGGCGGAGCGAGGCGGGGGCACTACTTCGGGGGCGGGGAGGGGGAGGGGGAGCAGGGAGGACCCCCCACGGAAACTGGGGAGGCGTCAAGCAGCTCCCGAGTCTTGCAGTCCGGAGGAGGCTGGGCTCGAGAGCCGAGCGGACTCGGGGTGTCCTCGGAGCTCGCCGTCCCGGAGGTATTGTCACCGCGGCGCCCGCTGCGCAAAGCTCTCAGCCCCGCTTGCGCCCAGCTCGCCCCTCTTGCACCGCGAGCGCCTCGCACAGGTGGCTCCAGCTGCAGAGGAAGGAAACTTGCCCCTCCAGAGAAGATGGCACGTCCCCGTCCCTGCCCGGGCGCGCTTCCTCCTAGAATAGCCAGGTACCTCTCTGGTCTTCAAAGGGGAGCTTCTGGTCTCCCTCCCTCTCCACTCACTCCCCAGTCCAAGTCTCCTGCTAATTACTCCCCTTTCTGCCCACTCCAAACTCGAATTGATAAACTTTTTAAAAATTATTTTTCCCTTCCTTTTTTTTTCCGTTTTAAAAATTATTTTTCCCTTCCTTTTTTTTTTTCTGTTTTAAAGGCAAAAGCCCAGAAGACTGCTCAGCATCTCCACTCGCCCTCCCAATTGAGCTAGTTTTCCTAATTGGTATCAGTGGGCCTGGCTGCAGCTTTTGCTGAACTGGGGAGTGGGGAGTGTGATGGGCAGGGGAGGTGGGGAGTGAGAGGAAACCTTTGTTCAGCTCCAGAAAAGTGCATCTGTAACTGAACCACACCTTTCAAAAACACTGCTTTCATGGGCCAGAGAGTTCAGTGGGTAGGGTAGTTTGCTGTGCATAAAAAGGGACCTGGATTTGTTCCCAGGACCACTTAGGTCCTCAGAGGCCCACCAGCTGAGTTATCCCAAAGCGCAACTCCAGGAGTAAGCCCTTAGTAATTCTGTGATTATTTCAAGGTGTGCCCTCCCCCCAAAAAAAATTTTTTTAATGCACTACTTTTCTAATGACCACAACACTAGCATTTTATTTTGCCATTTGAGTATCAAGACACAATTCCGACACAAATATGAGAAAATCATACAGAGGAGGAAGGAAGGGGTGCATCAAACTGGACATTACCACCTACATCTGTCCACTCAATATGTCCCCAAATGATGAGTTAGTCAGCAACCCATCTGTCTGAGAAATTCAATATTTGTCTAAATCTTCACTAACTCAGCTAATTTTATAGCTTCTTTATTCGCTCACTTTAATTACTATTCTTGGGAATTCAGTGTTTGAATCCCTCGGGGTTCTGTTTGCCCATTCCTTAACACTGAAACGAAGTGGACAGAAAATAATACCAAACCTGAATTGGAAATTAGAACTATTCACTGTAATCTAAACTCAGTCAAGTACACATATATCAATTTCAAAAAGATTTTCTCACTTTTGCTTTGGAATTCACTACTTTCTGTGGGGAGAAGGGGGATTATTGAGAGGGGGAAGAGTAATCTAATGGGTAGTGAACTAGCTCTTTGATTTGAAGTGTACTTCTAAAGTCAAAGCTGTTAAATGACAAAGCATATAAAATCTCAGTCTTCCACACAGATTATGATCTGAATCTTTTTGTACAAATGACATAAATCACTCCATTAATCTGCCTTCCAACATGAACCCCTCCAGAATGCAATATGTAAAGTGGATAATTTCTTAAACTTTCTCATTGTAATGAACTAAACATAAATAATTTACAAATACAAGCAGCAGTAAAGAACAGTTCTGATTTGTTGTTGTTTTAATTAAAATAAACCAAGCAGGAATATTGTGGTTTCTTATAACTAACTCTATTCTAAAAGCACTTCTGTGACATTTTCATTCTCCTAGGCAAAAGGCCAAATTCTTATCTTATTTAACCTAAGGGAATTCTTAAATTTCATGGGAAAATGTTTAAAACTATATTAATTTTTTCCTATAGATCTATTATAAGAGTCCTGAGACAAAGAGTTTATGTTTAAAAATATATCAAAAACAAAAAGACATGCTATTAGGCAGCTGCTAAGCAGAGAGCTATGTTTTAAAGATTTGCATGAGGCTTAAATGGGGTTATTTGGTCTTTGAAGAACCAAAGGAAATTCTTCCTAATTCGTAGAAAGTCTATAGGTACAAGAGAAAAATAGAAACTAAATCATGTTTTCTTTTACTTTAAAAAAAATATGTGTACATATGTGTGTGAATTTATTTATCTACACACTTCATGGGCAAGAGAGATAGTACAGCAAGAAGGTTGTTTGCATCAGATGGCCCAGGTATAATCCCTAGCGTCACATAAAGTTCTGCAAAACCCTGCCAGGAGTTATCTCTGAGCACAGAGCCAGGAGTGAGCCCCGAGCACTACTAGGTGTGACCCAAATCCAAAACTAAATAAAATACTTCAATCAAATGTATTACTATTAAACTCATTTTAAACAAAAATGCTATTTTATGCTGAATGTGTAAAGAGTTTCACTATTTATACGCTATCTATATACATTTATGCTATATCTGTAGACTAAAATGGTTTAGCTACATTTTAATTTCCAATGTAACTCCTATGACACAAATTATTTTCTATTATAAATTCAATATGGAGTTGGGAATATTGCAACAAAAGCAAAATACTAAGATGTCATAAATATTATAATAATAGCGTTACACTTTAAAAGACACTGAGTATAAAAAATAGATTTACCCGAGCATACAAAATAAAAAACATTTAATGATCCCTTAAAATGTTTATCATTCTTTATTAAAAACCCATATTTTAGAGTTTCTTTTTCACTCTGTCAAATTAACCATTTTCATTAGGTATTTTATCAATACTCTCTGGTCTCATCATTTTGGTCAGAGGTCACCCAGTTTTCAGCTCAGATTTGTTAGTGATTCCAATATTTTCTTTAACATTTTTACATTATACTTGGTGACAGTTGAAAACTAATTTTAGATAGAAAGCAATCAAGATTCTGCAACAATATTTTAATAGACAAATTTTACCAACTAAGTATTCCTATATGTTTCACAGCAAACTTCAGTGGCCAAATTATAAGATCAAAGATCAGCTGCAAGTCTACTTTCTGCTCAAGAGAAAGTGGCTACTACAGTCAGAAATAGAGTGAAGCAAAATGACAAACACCAACTTTCCATCATTGCCTACACTGGGATTAGGTCTTAATGTTACATGCTATTGTTATAAATTTAAATGAACCGAATTGCATTAACTTATTGTTATATATTTATTGTTATAAAAATTTAAATGAACTAAATTTATGACAGTATTTCTCAACTAGGGACCAAAAAGACCCCAAGAGCCCAGGATATTCCAAGAAAGCCACTAAGTGAAAAATCATGTAAGTGGGGGGCCATGGCGTTAGACTAGAGAGTCAAAAGATAAAGCAGGTAGATCCCCAAGAGGAAGAAGGTCAAAAGGTGGTCAAACTCCACAAAAGACTGAGAAGTACCACTCTAGAATGCCACAGTCAATTAACAACCTACTTTTCTATTTGTCATAGCTTTAGTAGAAGAAAAATGATCAGAACAAATTATGGCAATCTGATGCTCTTCAAAATTGCACTTAACACTCAAGATTGAGGGTAAATATTATCATGCCTTCCTTAATGGAATTCCAGAATCACTTGATGAGGCATTCAATAATGCGTCTTTATGATAATGACTGTTAAAAAATAAAGTCAGAAGAATTTATCATCCTTCCACAAAAACCTAATTAGCCTCAAATGAGTTGTGTTGATTTTGTCATCCAATTGTCCATTTTAGTGATACTAAATCTTTTTTGAAGAATTCTGAATTTGAAATTTCAATGGCTATTGGCATATGTGTATATGTATCCTGTGTTAAAAAACAAAGCAAAAATAATCTTAAGCAAAACCAAAAAGATTTAAAAAGCCTTTTAAGTTATAAAAGCCACCTAAAAATAATGTTTAACAATCTGGCATGTTCTAAGTTGTTAATAATAATCAAGATAACAACAAGGATAAGATCATTGAATTATTAATGTTTAATAGGCATTGTTTATATAATTCTACAAATTTAACATTTGTGTCCACTTAGATTTAAGAAAATGCAGATACAGAGTCACCCACTTAATGAATAACAAAGCCTGGGTTCAAATCCGGACTACTGGATGCAGAACTCAATTTCTCTTGCCTCTGACCCGCATCACTTTATACTGTACCCCACTGTAGATATTTCTATGTCCTGCTTCTGATACAGAGAGGTAAGAGTGTCCTAAACAGTAACTAGCCTGACTTTGGATTGGAGAGGAGGACAGAGAAATCTGGGAAGTCCTAAAAAACAAAACAGGAATAAAATAGTTGTTTTAAATTCCCATGCCCAAAACTGAGTACATTTCACTACTTTCATTCTGGTTTAGAGAACTGGCCATTTTAGTACTTAATTGAATGGGACATCCTCATTTTAAAACTAAAGTTCTTGGGGCTGGAGCAATAGCATAGCAGTTAGGGCGTTTGCCTTGTATGCAGCCAACCCAGGTTCGATTCCCAGCATCCCATATGGTCCCCTGAGCACTGCCAGCATTAATTCCTGAGTGCATGAGCCAGGAGTAACCCCTGTATATCACCGGGTGTGACCCAAAAAAAGCAAAAAATAAAATAAAATAAAAAAGTTCTTGGTACCCCTTTGTCCTGGGCAAAATGAGTTTGTTAGTCACTCTCTTAAAGTTAGAGATGTGAAACTTCTTTATAATAAATGTTTTCACATTTTGTTTTCAAAGTTATTGACACAAAAGTAGGACCAACAGAAGTATATATAATCATTGTCGGATCTATTATTTTAGACATAAACCCATTTACATGTGTTTTATGTGACTATTTTAGGAAGCAGTTAATCTTATTTGAATATATAATAATATACCACAGTAATTATTTTGTGGACTATAAATAAGACAAGTGATAAAACAGAACTTCAGTTTCAATTTGATTATCTGACAAAAATTCAAGTTTATGTGATTGTAATAGAAATCTGTAATTTGTTCAACGTGGCATCTTATAGATATAACACAGAAATTCAATCACCTACCATTTGATAAACTTCCATAGAATATGAATATTCTTATGCCTGTGTTTAGGGAATAAATTTGGCCATCATGAACATATACTTGCATTAATACAAATTAAAATGCTAATAGCTGGGCTGTTTTGAAGTCGTACCACTGTGAATTGTAAGTCTGCTTGGGGAAGAAAAGTATAAACCATTAATGATGAAAAACTTACTACAGAGACTTGGAAAGTAATAGTGCACTGTCCCATAATTGCTAATGTGCTTAAGGTTTAATACTGAATTAGTGTCATGCCCAATATTAGTTGAAATGAATTCTTATATTCTAGAGCTCAAATTTATGGTAAGTTATTATTCAGCCTTAGCTTAAACCAGTGCTCATGAAAATCTATGTTCTAACAAAAAGAACATTTCTTGCTTCCCTTTAGTAAGCTACCCATTTCTAATGGCCAGGAAAAACAAATTTTTTAAAAAATATATTAGGTTTAGGGTAATTTTCATAAGTGAAATAATTTTAAATGCATAACATGAAATTTCAAAATGTTTTACATGCAAATATTATTTTACTGTATCCTAAGTACAGTGAATATATACTTGATAATGTATCCTCATAATATAGCCAAGACATAATTAATGGTAATTTCTGTTATTCTTTGGATTTATTAAATGTTTTTAATTTCCTAAATTAATAAATGTTTTATATAAAATATTAAAAATTATCTTCCACAGATATATTTGATAGTATTGAGTTATACAAGAATTACTCTAGAATCAATGATTTTTGTTGTCTATTTTACTGCAAATGGCATTTGACAGTTGATACAATTGGCCATTTTATGCATGTTTTATAGTTAAAATTTCAATTAAAAAATAATACCACATTTTGTCACTGAATGTGTAATATTAATAAGTTAAGAAAGTGATGAAGATATAATAAACATAATAAAATAGAATTTCAGATTAATTGACTATCAGTAAACTAAAGGAATGAATTAGGCAAGAGTAAAACCCTAAGACATTTATTTGTTTCTGCTATATGATTATCTGAGATTTGGAGAGTAGAAGCAACCAGCAAGGGAAAAAAAAATCTCAGTAGGGAAAACAGTATTCTTCACTCTCATCATCATAATGGACATTATCACCTAACTTCAAATTAAAGAACCTCTTTATATTGTGACTTTTATAACAAGCACCATGAGTTAGAAGTCCAGCAATCAAATTGGTAAATGAAAGAGCAGGCTGAGAGAACAAATGGATAGAAATCTCAGGCCAAGAGGCAGTGCCTGATGCTTGTGAAAGCATTACTCTCTTAACAAGGAGAAAGCCTCAGCCCGGGGCTCTTACGATGCATGTATTTGTTGATTTGCTGTGTTTAGAACCAACTCAAGAAAATCAGTTACTTTGTCCAGTGTACACTTTTAGAAAACATTCAATAATCTCTTTATGGTTCAGACTATAATGATTAAAATTCACTTTTTAGAGCACAGGCATTTAATCTAGTTGGTAAAGATACTTTCAATATTAATGGTTCATATTTAAGCAGAAATATATTTATCCAAATTGGACCTCGAAAAGAGCCTCCAATCGTTGGGAAAGACGAGTAAGGAGAGGCTGCTAAAATCTCAGGGCTGGGACGAATGGGGACATTACTGGCTCCCGCTCAAGCAAATCGATGAACAACGGGATGACAGTGACAGTGAGAGAGTGATATTCATCCAAGAACTATATTCAATAAGCTGTTACCAAACACAGCAGATAGTTTCAATGCTTCCTACAAGCAAATATAAAATAGGTGCATTTACAGTTGTTTTGCTATTGGTAGAGAATATCCAATGTTTATCTTGAGTCACAGCATTGTGTAAAAATATTTTTATTCAAAGGTCAAAGTTAATTCAGACTTATTGTGAAAAAAATTTTCCATAGACTATCGTCCAGCCAAAATTCTAACCACATATCCACCTTAGAAAAAGGTCTATGTTGACTAGCAACATTTGGTGTGAAAAGGGGACTGGAAATCTTCAAAACATTTATTTGTGAAATGTTAAAGCATTTGCTGTTGTTAATATCATAAAGAACTCTGTGAAAGTGTGCCTATTTTCACTTTTGCAGCTTTACTCCAAAAGTTGACAGCAAGTAACATTTTGTTAGCACTCATAAAAGTTAAACTGACCTAATCTAAAAGCATTTCCATATGCACCTTATTATTTATTTGTGTTACTTTATGCCACTTAGAAGGCACTCACAAAATTTGTCATGATTTGGCATCTGACCCTTCCACAAACTCGCCAAAACAAAAGCAAAGGCATCATTCTTTCATTCTTTACTAATAATGGGTATTACAGAACTTTGAGCTAAAATGAATTTTAGAGGCAATATAATTCAATTTCCGGGGCTGGAGATATAGTACAGCGGGTAGGGCGTTTGCCTTGCACGCGGCCGACCCGGGTTCAAATCCCAGCATCCCATATGGTCCCCTGAGCACGGCCAGGGGTAATTCCTGAGTGCAGAGCCAGGAGTAACCCCTGTGCATTGCCAGGTGTGACCCAAAAAGAAAAAAAAAATTTCCTAATTTTACTCTTAAGTTTAAGAAAATTTCAAGACTGTGAAAGCTGGCAAAGGCAAGTTTAGAACCCAAGTATCATATAAGATTCTTAAAATATTATTCTTTCACTTGATATTTTACTATTAAAGCACATAAAAGTTTGACTTTATTCATATAAAAATTCTACTTCATATGTTTTAGCATTTAAAGGTAGTTAAAAATCAATCTGGTACACTTTAATTTGATGCAGAGATTATGTTAAAAAATCTTTGACATATAGAGTTAGTTTTATGTTTTTCCTTGTACTCGAACCATAAGGAACTTTTTCAACTACTCTGGGGATTCATATGAAACTAAAGTGTGTGTGTGTGTGTTCACATGCATATGTTCACAGTCATGCAAAACATATACCATAGGTATGAAAGGATGAAAGGTAACCCCATCTTCTAATCAAACCTTGTTGTGAAAGTAGAGAGGCATGATAGATGAATAAATATGGAATTTTTTACTCTACCCTAATTTGATAAGGGCCTAAATTGAGGAATAAAATACGCCATCTCATTCTATCTCTTTTGGGACATAATAAGATCTCCTCATCAAAGGAATTTAAAACCCTGGAAATATGAAATACTATTACCAAAAAAGAACATTTCTCTCCAATTCATAGAAATTCCAACATACTACCATAACACCATAAACTTCAAATATATGTATATATATGTATATATACCTTTGGTTTATACTGACACTCATTATTCAGGTCTTCTCTCAAGATTTCAGGAATGAAATCAATTAACCTTAGGCTATTTGATGTTTTTAAGGTGTAATAACTTTAGAATATGTCAAGTAATCAATTTTGTCCAGTTAGTATTATCTAAAAGAGTACGCTACAAAATATTTACAAGAAATTGGTTAAAGATACATCGTAAGGGCTAGAGTGGTAGCACAGCAGGTAGGGCATTTGCCTTGCACACGCCGATCCGGGTTTCATTCCCAGCATCCCATAATCCTCCGAGCACCATCAGGAGTAATTCCTGAGTGCATGAGCCAGAAGTAACCCCTGTGCATCGCAGGGTGTGACCCAAAAAGCAAAAAAAAAAAAAAAAAAACTGTAAAATATTTTGAAAATGGAATTAAATGTTTATTACATTTATATTTTATTTAAATTAATTTGCATGTTAATACTCCATGTGTATTTTAAATTATTAATCTAGCTATAAAGAAAACTACTAACACATTGCAAAATTTCCACGTTCTGAAATCAGGGAATATCCAATTGTGAGAAACTGGAATAACCACTTAAGAAAACAGATTTAAAAAAATACCAACAGTAAGTAACAGCTGGTGTAATAGCTAAACTCAGAGGGTAAAGAATAGCTCTGTGAGCAACTCAATAACTGTAATTCAGAGCTCTCACCCACCAAAAGACTTACTGAAACACAATACACTTCCTCAAAGTATAAATCAGGGCACTTGAGTTCATTAAAATATAAATAAGTATAATTAAAAGAATGCCATCGTCAATAATGGGAGACACTGAGAAAATGCCAATAAAACAGATTTATTTCTATAATGCTTCTCCATAACATAATTTTCCAATATAACTATGACTAAGTAACTAAAATATATAATTGAAATAAGTAAGCTTTTTGGGATTTCCATAACACAGCATGTTAGGGCCGACAACACAGTACTGGTCCCTTGAACATAACTGCCAACTACCAGTATTTTTCTTATAAAACCACAGCTTACTCAGTCTGTGACCACAGCCAATGACATGACAGAAAGCCAAGAAAATATAACAAATTTGGTGCCTACAGGAAGGACTAACATTGCCATTTGATACATAGTCACCTTTCCTCTTTCTAAAATTTCCTCTGTTCAAAGGGTTGGTTACAATATTATTGCTTGGGTCAGGAAAACATTCAAGAGAAATTATAATAGGACTGAAATCATGAGAGCAACCTGATTAATAAATTAATTATATGTGTTATACTGACCTTTCATTCTTATAAATCTCTAAGCACCAAGCAATTTCATTTTAACATTTCAGAGCGTGAAGTTTTCCACTTCTGCTGTGAAACCCAATTCCTCTGCTGATTCATTACTCTCAAATCCAAATCCCACTGCATCTCCATTATTATCTTCCATCTTTAAAATCATTAATTGAATGGATTCATTGTTCAGGTCTTTTCTCAAATTTCTCAGAAAACACTTTCTCTAATAATCCGTCTGAATAATCTCCATGATATATTTTTTATAATAGCATTTATCACAATTTATAATCCTATATTATTGCAAGGACATTTGTTAAGTTATTTTATCTGTTAGACCAAGTCTTCTTAAACTTTTTCTGCTCATGACACCTTTAAGCCCAGAAAATGCAACATGGAATATGTGTTGGCAAAAGCACCTCAAATGCATCGACAGTTCAATTTTATTTAGTTTTTTGATCATTGTGCATGTAGAAACCTTTTACTGTTTCCAAGTTTCCATGACCCCATGTTCAGGTATGTGACCCCATAGTTTAACATGCTTGGTTTCTTATATTACACTGCAAAGTCAAAGAAAGCAGATAACCCGTACTGTTTACCCACATCCATAACTAGTAAGTACCTCCTAACCCCTTATGAATTGCATTGAAAGAATGAAGGCAGGATTAAATAAATTCGACAAATATTGGCTTAGTATCTATATCACTACCAAGAACAAAGAAAATGTATCTCTTTCCCCCCCTATCCTCCAAGAGATTTAACAAAGAAACTAAACTAAATATTGTTTGATGTAATGTGGAGATGGGGGTTCACAATTTGCCCTTCATTTGTATTATACAGGATTACATTCATCGTAAGTCTCAGAAATGTTGGTTAGGCTGACTTGGAGAAGGTGTTGCTATATATTCTAAGTTTCAATCAGGAAGACTAAAACTCATATGTCTGTCTGAATATTAGATAGCACTAATTCTTGTGTTTTTCCTAGAAATAATTATATAGCTGCAGACTTTGCACAGGTGGTTCAGATGTATGTCTAATCACTTAATCACTATAGGAAAAACATTTAAAACTAAAATATTATAAAGAAAATAAGCCTAGAATATAGATATAACACACATGTATACACATGTTTGCATGTGTGTGGACATTTACATGTACACATGATTATATATGTATACTACAAAATCATTAAATATGAATTGAGTAAATAAATATCAGAAGTGAATACAGATAAGTTTCTCTATAATGTGATAGCAAATCATGGCATGAAAAATATGGTAGTGATTTTTCTGTACACTATAATTTTGAGTGTTTTTTGTGAATGTGATAAGTCAAATATGCAAGAGATCATTTTTACCTGTTTAAGTTCCAGGATAATTGTGTTAAATCTCCATCAACTGAAATTATTAATGGAAATATTGCATCAACCCAACCACATGTTCAGATTACACCTCGACTCTCAACCCTCTCGAAACACTTCTAAAATGCCATACTCTCACAGTCTTTCTTTCTTTAGCTTTATAATGCATTGTCTTCAAGGTTCAATGCTCTTTCTTGTAATCCTGGCAGCATCCATAGCATCAGCTACACATGCGACTTTTATTTTTTGGCTTCTTCACACATTCTAGCTACTCCTTCAAAAGATTACAGCATTATCTGGAGCTGACCTTTGTTTTTCTTTTATGTCCCTTTTAAAACTAAAATATCTCAGAAAACTTCATGTCAATTGATATCATTTTTAAAGTTAATACTTCCAACTGAGGCACTTCCAAGCTAAGAGCTAAGACAGTGATTATTAATATTGTCTCTTCCCTTATGTCCTCATTTACAATGTGTTCTAAGTTCAAATTGACACAGAGTTCAAATTAGCAAATTTGTCTATAAAATTATTTTAATACAATAACTTAATTATTGAGGTAGACATATATACTACCTTCTCTCCCTCTTTCTTATGGTTCCCTTTCTACAGAATATTAGAGTGAATGGCAATCGAAGCAATGAAATAATATCATAGTCAACTGAACATTTGTACCGCTAACTTTTGCTGGCAGTAATCCAAAAATTAAGGTGCTATTCAATTAATCAAAGCACAAACATATAGCTAATGCATAAAAAGGAATACTTCTCTACATGTTTTATATCATTTAAAAAATCATAACAATAAGTCCATCAAATTTACTGTACTTGGCAATCTCCTCATAGCCATCATTTTTGTCAAACTTACAAAAATATGAGCCCAAATTCTCCCTATAAAAAAATAACTACTAAGGCAGAAGCACAGAATCAGGAATAAGCTCTAAGCAATGCTGGGATTTGCCACAAAACATAAATAAATAAATAAATAAAACACCTACCTATGGAAGGCCAAGTCTAAAAATAAAAAAAATCAAAGTTTTATGTCCACATATCCCAAAGCTTCTACAAATGAAGCTTCTACACTGCAAAGTATGTCTGCTTCAGGGTCTAAGTGCAAATCAGGATTTCAAATTTGCAATTGCCTGAAATCTGGATAAAATAAGACCCAAGTTGTAACTTGAATGTAAGAACCCTCTTGTTTAGGATAGCACATTGTTTTACTCTATAGTTTTCATTTATATTTTTCTTCTAAATCAGGAGTCTCATATTACATGCATCAATATACATAATTCTTCAGCATGATATCCCATGATGAAACATATGTTTGCTTAATAGTAAGCTTTATAAACTTGGAGAGCATCTTTCTACATATAGAAGGAATCCCTTTATTTTGAATAAATGTTTTAGAAAATGACTTCTAATTGAGATTTGATCACCTTAAAAATAAAAAGTATAGCAAAGTATTTTTGATTATAAATTTATACTTTTTAATGGCTAATTCCACCTTAAATATATTTCCATAAGTAGTATATAGCTTCAACAAGTAGTACATTTTCACAATGTTTTTCTTGTATTAAGTACAAATTCACAAGATCTAAAATATAAAGGTACAATTGCACCCTCTACTGTTCAAATAATCAATTTCACATTGAACAAAGTACTGTGTATTAAACACATCCACTTTAAAATGAAACAGGCAACTCATATTGGCTTCCTTTTAATATTTACTAACATATCCTTGAAATATTAAACACTATTTGTTAAAATTTCTTTAGTAATACAGTGAAAACCTGACAACAATCTGACAGTTATTGAAACTGTGTAACTAGTCTACAAAATAATGACTCTTAGCAAACTATATGAAAAGTAAATATTCATTATTATAACACAATTTTTATCACATTTTTACATTAGTCTTAACAGAAAACTGATTCATGCAAGCCATAAATTTGCATACTTTTTCACTAGTTAACAAAAATCATCCAATTTTTTTCTTATTAGGAATTAAAATAAATATCAATATTTCTCTGAAAATGTAGTTGGAAGTTCAAATAAAAAAAATAGTTTGGGGATGGAGATATAGTAGAACAAGGAAGATGCTTGTCTTGACAACTGAGATTCAATTCTAGCACCCCATAGAGTTCCCCAAGCATCGTCAGGAGTGACTCCTAAGCAAAGTCAGGAGTTCCTTGAGCACTGTTAGTATGACCTAAGATCAAAAGATCAAAACCCTAAAAGAGGAGAAGAAGAAGAAAGAAGGAAGGAAGAAGAAAGAAGAACAGAAGAACAGAAGAAAGAAGAAGGAAGAAGAAGAAGAAGAAGAAAGAAGGAAGAAGAAGCAGAAGAAGAAGAAGAAGAAGAAGAAGAAGAAGAAGAAGAAGAAGAAGAAGAAGAAGAAGAAGAAGAAGAAGAAGAAGAAGAAGAAGAAGAAGACAATTAATCTACTTTTATTATTTTCCTATCATGATCAAAATTTAAAATAGTATTAGTCAAAATTTATAGCTGGTTCTTTTAAACCTTTTTTGTTTTAACTGATAGTTGCTTGATATCTATTCAGGACTTAATTTTTAAAATGAATTTCTTTTTAAATAATAAGTTAATGATAGCATATTAACTTGTTACCATCCATCCTCCCTCCAGGCTTAATTAAAATCTCTGGACTTAAACACGTTCAAGGCATTGGAAAATTCCTAAGCAGGTAAGTATTGAAAGGCTAATACCTAAGAGAAGCAGGAAGCCCAGAGAGGTGAACGTAATACTCGGTGCCTTTTTGAAGCTTTGAGAATTACAGAACCTTTGTGAAAAAGATACAATACTTAGAAGTTTGAGAGAGTGAAAGGCTGAGGAAAGCTTCTAAAAAGCCTTAAGGAATTTTAAATTAGGAGGTTAGACACAACCATCTAAAAACCCTGAAAGTCTAACCTTAATTGTTAATACTACAGGTCTCATGGCTATGAAATTCTGCTTCAAATCTGCTTAGTCCCCAATTGAGTTAAGGTGTTAAGGCTCTACTTAACCTACTTGGCAGGAGCTAAATAAGTTGTCCCTGGAGAAAAACCACAGGCTCCCAGGCCTCAACTCGTTAATATAAATTCTCATAAATAACATCCAGAATTCTTCCAGAACTAAGTATATAAAGAAGCAACACCACATGTCTAAAAACTTTAAAGAAGTATACAATAAAGTAGACCAATATTCCATATTGTTATCACTGGGCAGGCACTTAGTATAACTATAACAAATATATTTTAGAATTTTGACAAAATTGTTGGTAATTTCATCAGAAATCTAAAAGCTATAATAGTACAATTATAAAATTTTATATCCAAAAAAGCAATAAATAATGCCTAATAAGCATGTAGTTTATTTAATAGGATGAAAACAGAATTAGTAACTCAAAGATAAATACAAAAAAATTGTTGTGTTAAAGAAAAAGAATTTTAAAAAGACAGGAGCCAGAGTGATAGCACAGCAGGTAGGGCATTTGCTTTGCACACGGCTGACCTGGGTTCAATCCCAAGCATCCCATATGGTCCCCAGAGCACTGCCAGGAGTAATTCCTGAGTGCAGAGCCAGGAGTAATTCCTGAGCAACGCTGGGTGTGACCCAAAAAGCAAAAAAAAAAAAAAAAAAAAAAAATTAAAAAAGACAGAAAAAGATGCTACATGTATGGTAATAAGGGAAAGAACTTCTATATAGAGAAATAACGTTTTTAAGAAATCAGAGAAAAGGACCTATATGGCAGACATGATATTTCAATATCTGAAAACACAATAGCGATGAACTTTTTTAAATGATGACAGGTATAACAAAATCTTTCAAAAGATACTGTAAATCACTAGCATAGTAAATACAGAACACAAAAGGGACTGCCCATATAGATATATAAACATAGACACCCATAGATATGTACATAATTATAAGCCACTTATAATACAAAAACAAACAGAAGAGTTCTAATAGCAGATAGAAGTATCACAACTTCAAAGGAGCAACAGTAAGATAACTGCTGGCTTTTGATCATTGTTTGGGGCTCGCTTAAAATGTTAATTTGGATTTTTGTTTGTTTTTAGGTCTCAGCCAGTGGAGCTTGTGGGATACCCTGTCTCAGGGGTCACTGCCAAAAGTGGTCAGGACCATGTGGTGCCAGGGACCAAACTGGGTTTTCTGCTGGCAAAGCATGCACTTATCGTCTGAGACATCTCCCTGACCTGACTGCTGGGATGACCCTGGGCCACAGGCACTGCTACCTAAAGCAGCCACAATGACTCAGACAAAATTCAATACATACATACATATCCTATCCATGTGGAAGAGGGAGCTGAAGTAGTATTGTTAGGCTACCACACTGTTCAAGAAGTGATATTCATTTCTCTTTTACTTTGTTCACTGTATCACTGTCATCCCATTGCTCATAGATTTGCTCGAGCGGGCACCAGTAATGTCTTCATTGTGAGACTTGTTGTTACTGTTTTTGGCATATTGAATCTGCCATGGGTAACTTGCCAGGCTCTGCCATGCGGGCAAGATACTCTCGGTAGCTGGACAGGCTCTCTGAGAGGGGCAGAGGAATCAAACCTGGGTTGTCCGCATGCAAGGCAAACACCCTACTGCTGTGCTATCGCTCCAGCCCTTAACTTTGTTAATTCAAAGAAATGCAGTTAATGGCAGTAGTGCTGGGCCACAGTCAGTGGTGCTCAGAGTTTATTCTGAGCTATAGGACTTTGCTTCTTTTGGTGCTCAGGGGAGCATATGCTGTGCCAAGAATCAAGCTGGTGTTGACTGCATGCAAAGCAAGCACCCTAATCCATGCACTATCTCTCTGGCCCTTAATTTCCTTGTTAACGTTATAAATGATTTCCCTAGAGCCAACACCCTTGGAACATCAACTTCGTGATATGCATTTCCAAGTGAATATATAACTACATATCCTTAACTTCTGCTAATACTTAATTTCATTTTAAATAAGTATTTTAAGCATAGAAAATGAAAAATGAAATCATTTTAAGAAATTTTTCACTTTTGGTTCTTCCACAGAATAAAATGTCTAAACTACTTTTTCTAGTTGGATAATTATCTTTATGATTTATGAAATTTAATTTCATAAACAAAATAAGAACTTGTTTCTCACAATTAGAAATCCCCATGGATTGTTCTCATCACAAAAATTTAGTAGAGAAGTGAATATGAATGTGTATGTGTGGTTTATTTCAAGATGACGCTTAGTTCAAGATGAGAAAACTTTCTCAGAACTCAAAATTTCCAGCAAAAGATTCAGCTTAGAGACAAAATAAGACATTTTCAAATAGAAAAAAAAAAACAGACTAAACCAACCTTTAAAAACAAATGACTGTTTCATTAATGTTTCTCTACTAAAAATACAAACAAAAAACCTTAGTTACATCATTTTTACTGCACTTAGCTTTTGAAACTAAGTTGGATGCAACATAAATCAGAGCATACTAAAGAAAGAGTTATTAATAACTTCATTTCACCAAGAGGTTGAGATGAGTAAGCTGCCAACACACAAACCCACAAACCACTGACTTTTCCAACTTCAATTCCATGATGTCTCAATAGATTCAAAATCAAAAGAAATTGACATGTACTACCAAACATGGCCGTGCTGTGTGGTCTTCCAGTTATAAAACTGTAAACACTCTCACATCGTTGAATCTTTTCTATATGTTAATCAGGTTTTGAACAAAAAACTTTAACTTTTAATCATTTAAAGAAATAGACTTTTAAGTATTACTTGTAAAAAGTTGAATAAATCACATTGCTAAAGGGAAAGAAGACCCTTATATAAAGATATTGACAATTATTATGTGAGAAATTTACAGTGGTGGGCTAAAGACATGAAATTCTGCAGATGTGAATTCTTTCATATGCCACAGAAATAACATCCCCACTGAAGAGTATCAAATAGTTGGAATACAATAGATCCCATGTGCACTTGACAGGCTATAAAAAATCCAATTTCAGAAAAAAATCCATTTACAAAAAAGATGTTACCATATCACCCTCCAATATTTTATGTGGGGAGTATTCTCCAATATATGCTTAACAGTCAGATGAGCACAATAATTAGGAGAAGGAGTTTGGTAAGTTAAGCTTAAACTAATTGTTTTAATTATTTTAAATGGGCTGGAGCGATAGCACAGCAGGTAGGGCATTTGCCTTGCACTCGGCCAACCTGGGTTCGATTCTTCCGCCCCTCTTGGAGAGCCCGGCAAGCTACCAAGAGTATCCTGCCCGCATGGCAGAGCCTGGCAAGCTAAGAGTGGCATATTTGCTATGCCCAAAACAGTAACAAGTCTCACTTGGAGACGTTACTGGTGCCCACTCGAGCAAATCGATGAGCAACAGGATGACAGTGACAATGACAGTGATGAATTATTTTAAATATACTAATTATTTTGAGTAGTCATGAAAAGCCATCAATTGGACTGTCTAAACCTTTCGTGTACCCAGTGTTACATAAAGAATGGAAAATTAACTAGTATGGTGATAAACCACTTTAGGACAAACTATATTGAAAATAAAAATACTACTTAGAATTCAATGGTAGAATTGATTTTATATTAAGAAATTATCTGTAGCAGCCATTTATTCCCAACCCTTTGCAGTGCATTTAGTTCTGTACACGGAACTAAATATTTACAAAATAGAAACCAATGAGGAATACTGGTTGTGCTTAGTAGAGGTTACGCTTAGGTGAAAATTTTAAAACTGGTCACATTTTGTGTTGCAATAATTTATCTACAGCCAATATTTTATTTTGGGAACTTTCTTCTGAGAGCTTCTGAGGAAATAAAATGGCAAAAAATAATTTGTGCACATCTGTTTATGTATTCAGGAAAAGAATATTCAAACTGGCATTAGTCCATGGGAAAGACTGCACAACATAATCCAGCCCACCAAGCACACTGTTTGCTTATTAATAAGAAAATTCCAGGTGAGACACTTGCCAAGTGATGTTTTATTTTCCAAAAATTATCTTTGGCTATATTTCACATTTGACTTACTGCCGACAGTACATGAAAGGAATAAAAGAACTATTGTCCAATATTAGTGGTTGGAATTTGTCTGAACTCTGGTGAAAGAAATATAAATCTACTCATTGAAGTTGTTTTAAGAAACAGCATAATTTCTAAAATGTATGACTTGCCTTTTCTTTACATTGTTATAAAATTGTTATTTTGTTATAAACAATTTCCAAATATACTTCCAAAAAGCATAATTAAGTCAGTCCTATATCATATTATAGAATAATACTGTCATTATTGCCAATAATAATAAGTTTAATTTTAGTTTGGTTCTTTTTTTTCTTTTTGGGCCACACCTGGCAATGCACAGGAGTTACTCCTGGCTCATGCATTCAGGAATTATTCCTAGCGGTGCTCAGGGAATCATATGGGATGTTGGGAATCGAACCTGGGTTGGCCGAGTGCAAGGCAAACGCCCTACCTGCTGTGCTATCGCTCCAGTCGCAGTAAGTTTAATTTTAAATACTTAAATTTATTTACAAAGGTATTTTCATATCAATTTACGCACAGGGTTAACTAGGACTGTTATATGTGGCATTTTTTTTCATAAACTGGTTTCTCTTAGGCTTTGGTATTGTACTAATGTAAATGCTTATGTAGGGAAAACTTACAAAAGCAGCAAAACTGCAATGTAGCTCAATGATATTTTATCTTCATTGATGATGAAATATCAATAACGATATCTGATGATAATAGGTAAAACCAGGTTGCAAAATTCTGTGTAAGATGTTAAGGGGTGAAAACAGGTCACAAAAATCTGTAAAAACATTTTTAAGTCGTTCCTAAGAATAATATAGTTTGAGCACGAAAACAAAAACCTTAAAAAATCAAAATTCTAGATTACTTTTAAATAAAGTTCAGTTGTAGGGAAATGAGAATAAGCACAGAGATGTGATTCAATCAGAAGGACTTAAAGACAGAAAATAAGATTTTTTGAATGGTAAAAATAAATGTGATTAACAGAATAAGGAAATTAATAGGAAAGTGAAAAATACATTTAAAGAAAAAGTAATGCAATATACCACCATTTTCAAGAGACACAAAGAAGATTAGAAATAGATTTAACCGGGGCTGGAGTGATAGCATAGTGGGTAGGGTGTTCAAATCCCAGCATCCTATATGGTCCTCTGAGCACCGCCAGGGGTGATTCCTGAGTGCATGAGCCAGGAGTGACCCCTGTGCATTTCTGGGTGTGACCCAAAAAGTAAAAAAAAAAAGAAATACATTTAACCTTTGGGTGTGTAAGAAAAAAATACAAGTATAATAAAAGGCCTTTGAGTTAGGGAGACAGCTACTAAAGGATGTCCCTTGAATTGGGCTACCATCTCCCGTGACATGGATTAACAATAGGTATGGAAACCAGGAGTTTCCTATGTTTCCCAAAGTTAAAATGATATGGTAAATCAAACCCTAATTTTATGTTTAGAATATATTACCAAGTGTTAAACTTACCAATGTTAGTCAGATGGTTACTTTTGAATTGTATTTTCACATCCATAAAGGAAGAACTAGAGTCTCACAAAATAAAAATTTTAATACAATGGAGTAAGCAATATATCAAAATATACAAATATAATCAGTAATTATCTTGTTTAATGAATCCAAAATAGGATGGAAAATGTCACTGGATGGGAAAAAGCATAATAGAAAGAATTTTATAGTATCATCATCATACTGCAGCACCAGCGAACAGACAAATAACTTTTTACGTAGATTTTGAGTTTAAAATATAAACCAACGGGGCTGGAGCAATAGCACAGCTGGTAGGGCATTGCATTGAACATGGCTGACCCAGCATCCCATATGGTCCCCTGAGCACCACCAGGAGTAATTCCTGAGTGCAGAGTCAGGAGTAACCCCTGAGCATCGCCAGGTGTGACCCAAAAAGAAAAAAAAAATGAAAGATAAACTGAATTAGTAGATTATTGATTATTTATAAACCTATTATGCAGTTTTTATGAAAGAGAAAATTATAGGAATCAAACATTTAAAAAAAATTAATATTCTCAGGAGATTAGGAGACTGAGTGAAAAACATGACAAACAAAAGAAAGAGAAGGATTCCCCAGAACCGGTAATCTGTATTAATATTCTACACTTAAGACTAATGTTTTTCATTATTCTAAATGTTATGAGTCCCATGTATAAAACACTTAATCTCTTCATTATTCTAAAAAAATGATCTATGACACCACAGTTCATATGATAGTTATGAGTATTAATTCGCATTAATATTTCCAAGTAGAGTTTTAAAAAGTAGTCATTAAAGATATTAAAAAATACATCAAGTGTCTCCCTTTCCAGGCACAAGTAAAATGGGATTCCACTGCCACCGTAAATTCAGACAATGCCACGTGACCATTCAGCAGCTTAGAGAGGTAATCACGTCTCAGTAGAGATGGCTGATGGTCAGTGTGGGAGACTGTGGCTCTCTTTTCTCCTGCCAAGACAGTGACAGAGCATGCATCTAGACAGAGTCTCTGACATCTTTGATTCAGGAACAACACTAGCAAACTCACAATGAGTAGGTGAATAAAAAATAATCCTTTTCTGTTCTAAGAATACTGCTGAATCCTAATAAAGAATTAGGACGTCTATTAGAACGCTCTATCCTAGCCTTACTAACTGATGTTTTGAGTACAAGGAAAGCAATAAAACTTGTTTTTTGTTTTTACTTCAAAGCTACTCTACTGAGTCTAATATTGATTTTCTCACTTTGGTCATTTCTAGACGGGGTACACATCCTACTAATGTGAATCAATTATAACTCCTGGCTATGTATCTAGTGTAAATTATTACTCTCCTTTGGCAAATACTGATTTAAAAGGATGACTTATGTACTCAAATTTTAGCATCTTGGACAAAATAATACAGCCAAAGAAAGGCAAAATGTTCACAGAAAATTCTATATGAAGTTCTATTACCCTTTGGAGTACCGGATGTATTAGCACTATTGAGGTAAAAATCAAATGTATGGCCTAATATTTCTTTCAAATCCTTGAAACTCTGAAAAAGAATTAATCAGAGTAGCCTACCACCTAGAAAAGTGATGATGGAGATGGGAGTTGGGGCTCTGATGTCATTGTTATATTCTTTGTAGATAAAAAAAAAATTAGAAGAGAATTGAAAGGATTATGAGTACTATAAATAATGAAGAAAGAGGAAAATGAGAGAAGGAGAAGCTGAAAGAGATGGAGAAAAGGGTAGAGACAAATAAAGTAGAAGAGAAGAAAAGGAGATTTTCTGGGGTACTAATCCAATCCCAGAAAATGGGAAAGAGAGTATGTGGTCTTATATATTTTAATTATTTACAGAAATTATCCAGGGTCTCTTTTTAAAATAATGGTTCTAGATGAACACAAGAACTCTGAAGCACTGCAGATGGATTTAGGTGTTTCTGTGAATATTAACTATCACAGGACAATTTAGTTCTTGTTGATTCAGTATATCAGTGGGTCACAAAGTAATTTGACAACCAGAGATTTATCAATAAGGCTAAAGGCATAATTTATGCTGCTTTTACATAGCAAACCCAAAATATGTTCTTTAATTTTTTAATCAGCTCTTACCAAATTTTCTCCTATTTTACAGATTATCATTTTGCTCCCTAATGAAAATATATTTTATATGCTCTAAGTATATATAATACATATGGCTGGCACAAGAATGCACACCAACTAACACGTGATTCCAGAGACTAGAGGAAGTGGTAGGGATTGTGGTGAATGGAAATGTACAGATCCTTTCTAGAACTAATAGTTCCTCAGTTACCGAGCATGAGCAAAATTTTCCACATAATTTTTGAAACAAATAATGGATGATGTTTTATGTGAGATAGGTCAACTATAACATGTTATTCTTTTATTAAGTCAGGACCAAACAAAATAAGCAAGCTTGATTTAGCTCAAAGACTGACACTCCACAACTCCCAGCCATCTTTTTTATTTCCCCCTCATACCTTATTATAAACACCATGGTTTACAGAATTGCTTATGACAATATGTTATAGACATTCAAGATCATCATCATCATCATCATCATCATCATCATCATCATCATCATCATCATCCCGTTGATTGCTGAATTTCTCGAGCGGTCTCAGTAACCATTCGTCCTAGCCCTGAGATTTTAGAAGCCTCTCTTTATTTGTTCTTCCCAATGATGGCGCATTGGAGGCTCTTTCAGGGTCAGGGGAATGAGACCCAGCATTGTTACTGGTTTTGGCATGTGAATACACCATGGGGAGTTTGTAAGGCTCTCCCATGTGGCCAGGAAACTCTCGGTAGCTAGCCAGGTTCTCCCAGAGGGAGAACTAAGCTATGTGTTTCCAGGAGCTTGGTTTTAAGTCTCCAGGTGTGGGCTGTTGGTGAGATTACAGGGTGCTGTGGGCAGTCCCTGGGTGTGACCGCCTAGCTACTGGAAAATGGGAAATCTGGGTGGAAAAGGCCCAGTCTCGATCTGAGCAGGCTTGGAGGTCTCAGTCCCAGGTGCCACACACATGGGTTCCTCTGCCAGTACCTTCAGGCATGAGACTTGTCCGAACATGTGGAGAGGGGCCTTGAGCATGGCTGTGGCTAGGCTCTAGAGGTCTTCGACCATGAGAGTGCTGCTCGGGGCGGAGAGGGAAGCTGAAGCTCACCCCCTCCAAGGGACCCCAGGGAAGACAGCCAGGCGCTCGGGCAAAAGACTCTCAGACATTCAAGATACCAACACAAATTCCACCATCATTGCACCTTCCCACTACCATTATCTCCAATTTTCCTTATCACCCTTCAAGTCTATCACCAAAGTAGGCCCTCAATAATTTATTTCATATTGTATGTTATAGCTTACTAAAAGAATGATCAAAAAGTGTTTCCTTAGAAGAAAGTTAGTAAAGATTGTGTAGCTCACCATGGAGCTATTAAGCCCTTGTATAGGAGATTACTAAAATGTTGTTACAGGTTAAGCCTTCTGTGTTGATATTTTGTTAACCGAGATTGAATGCCTTCTACATTACATTCCACCCAATTTGGTGTGCTACTCCTGGTTCATCAGTGTTGTAGAGTTAGAGATGACATTTGAGGGCATGTGTACGACTGCCAGGGCTTCAGAAAATACAGGGAGATATGGAGAGGTAGCGCATTCCTGACCTGGTAAAAGCCTGGATATTTCAGTCACAAAACCCCTGGACTAAGTTTTTTCAACAGATTAATTACTGGATGAGACTCATTCCAAGCAATAGAGTCTGGCTGGGAGCATGGCAGCGATTGTGGAGTGTGGAGTTTTTGGCTGCCAGGACGCTGTTTGGGCAGATGCTGGGCTCATCCACCCCTTACACGGTATCTTGGACAATACAGCCTTGTTCAGGGTCAGGGAAAATCTCTGCATCTTGTGCTCTCTCTCAAGATTTATTTTTGAGTCTCTGGTCATGATTAGTGAAAGAGCTTACATGGCATCGGAGGAGGTTCGTGGGCTCCCAGCCATCTTTAAGAAAACTGTCTCCTGCTATCCATCTGCAAATCAAGTTCAACCTACCGTTCATGGATTTTACATAATGTCAGGCAATAGACCAAATGCCTGCAAAAATTTTTATTTGTTCTCCTTTTAGCACAGATGAGAAAACTGTGCATTATAGAGATTTTAAAAATTGCTTTAGGTCAAGGTTGGGATTCAGTTAGAGTTCAGTCCTTTGGCCTCTCTGCTCCATTCTCCTCTCCCATTGCTTAAGTGTAGATCCCACAACACAGACCTTGAGACTATCACCTTCATATAAGATTGGCTAAAAGATTATTTGTCTTGGACAGTATCAGCCAAAGGTCTATTTTTGCTACCAAGAGGGATACACCCTACATTCCACTTCACAAAAACATTTTGTACTCTTTTACTGGCTTCTGTACTTAAAGTGTGTGACTTGGTTTTCCAGAAAGAGTATTATATTGTTATGCTTTTTTTTCAAACCAAAAATGTCAGAAAAAGGAACACGCGTAACTCTTGAGTTCTAAGCACAGACTCATCCCATGAGCATCTGCTTCATCCAGGCAGCCTGACATTTCCGATGAAAGCACATTCCGACCATGCTCCAGGATGAGAACTGCCAACGATAGGCATAGCTTGTATGACAGTAATATGAACATTTAATATTCCTAAAATTCTGCCTTGCATTCTGCAAAGATCCCTTCAAGTCTATTCTCAGTTTGTACTGTCTGGCAGGGTTGACACATATATTCTACACATGGGTTTTGACTGGTCCAAATCCCACAGGTTGGATATTGAAACCTTTTTCATTGCTTGCTGGTCTGACAGTCTTATGGTGTAGTGAACCTTGAAGCAAACAGCATCTGTTTAAGACCTGTACTCTTTCTGCAAAAGTGACAGCTCAAGTCTGTGCAAACAAAAGATGTTAGTCCCCAAGAGGGAAAAAAATCATTTATCTCTCCCAGGGAAGATTCAGCCCCAATTCTGTGGAAATAACCTGAATTTCATCTTGATACTACTCCAGATTTTCTTAAGAACCAAATAAAAATTTACATTTGACATCTCTTATCAACAAAATGCTCTGTGTCCCAATACTGCCTTTACTTTTACATTGTCCTTAGGGTACAGCAAGAGAAGCACTAAAGGAACAATCTGGTATTTTAGATTCATTTTCTCTGCCATGGGCTGGAGGAATAGCACAGTGGGTAGGGTGTTTGCCTTGCACACGGCCGACCCAGGTTCAATTCCTGCATCCCTCTCTGAGAGCCCAGCAAGCTACCAAGAGTATCCCACCTGCACAGCAGAGCCTGGAAAGCTACCCATGGTGTATTCGATATGCCAGAAACAGTAACAACAAGTCTCACAATGGAGATGGTACTAGTGCCCGCTTGAGCAAATCGATGAATAGGATGACAGTGCTACAGTGCTATCTCTGCCACCAGATCTCACATTACTAAAGAACAGACCTTGTATTTGAAACTATACTGAGAACCCCCACAGAAATCTAGTTTGAAAAGCTGAAATGCAGGTTAGAGTGAGAGTACAGTTCATAAGGCATTTGCCTTGCATGTGGCTGACCCGGGTTTGATCAGAAGCATTGCATATGGTCCCCCGAGCACCATCAAGAGTCATTCCTAAGCACAGAGCAAGGAGTAACTCCTGAGCATCGCCAGGTGTGTGTCGCTCAAAAACAAAAAGCTGAAATGCATTTATTTGTTTAGGTAAAGCCATTGCTGCTGAAGGTAGAACAAAACCTTTTGAGTCCAAGTCACCCTCAGTTCCTAGTAAACACTTATTACATATTGATACTTTCACATTGTCTTTATTCTGCAAAGTTTTTGGCCTGGTAGTTGTGTGTCTGACATTGAGTTTATGTGTTTATGTTCTGGTGGCTCCCAACATCAGAAAAAAGTGAAATCTGCCTCCGCATATAAACTTTGTAAGGAGTTTTAGTGCTTCCATAGCCATATGGTGTTTTATAACTTTCAATATTAGAATGTTCTTTTAAGACTTAAATGTGAGGAAAATTAAACCATAAATTTGTTGGTGATTTCAAATTATGTATTTAAATTATAAATAAATTAGTCTAAGAGAGAATTATTAAGATATTTCTGGCTTAATGATTTAATGGAAATTATAAATATTTTAGAAACTCTAATTATGAAGACTGTAGTAATACAGAAAGAATTTTACGATACAAGTTCAGTTTAAAACAGATAATCACCAAGACTCTATAGTCTTATAGAGGCTATAACTACCACTGTGGAAATGTACATAATTATCTTGAAAAAGGCTGGAGAAGACATGAAAAATCAAAACAGCTCCATAGAGTATTTTATAACCATAAGCTTGGGCAAACTCTAAATAAAATGTTACCCAATAATATTCAATTAAATTGAATAATAAATAGTAATATCAAGTTCTAGCACTTTCAAAGCATGACCCTGAAACAGTATTTTATCACCCCTGTGAGTTATACTATTTATCTCACCAGGCAATGGAGCGGAGTAAAAGTAAGTATATTGAAAGTGTTTGAAGAAATCATTTTCTTACATGAATTATTTTAACAGAGAATAACCCAATTCACACACTAAAATATTATAGCATTGTTTAATCTTTTTTCTTGAAAATTTTTGGAAGAAAGTAACCTAGATCTTTCCCTAGACATTCTACTTCTAAGAAACCTTTAAAAGAAAATGGTGTAAAAATAAAGTACCAAAAATCCATCAAGTTTTTAAAGTCTTTATTCAAATACAACACTGTAGTATTTTCATGAGTTGTTTATTTTTTGCAGCAGAGTGGAGTGCTTAGAAATAGTCATAAAAAGACACATGAAAACACAACCCTGCTTCTGGTGAGAAAGGAACATTCATCCACTACTGGTGGGAATGTCTTCTGGTTAAGCCCTTATGGAAAGCAATATGGATCACTGTATCACTGTCATCCTGTTGTTCATCAATTTACTTGGGCGGGCACCAGTAATATCTCCATTCATCCCAGCCTTGAGATTTTGGCAGCCTCTCCTTACTCATCTTTCCCAGTACTGCCCTATTGGAGGCTCTATCAGGGTCAGGAGAATGAGACCATTATTGTTACTGTTTTTGGCATATCAAATATGCCACAGGTAGCTTGCCAGGCTCTGCTGTGCAGGCGGGATACTCTTAGTAGTCTGCTGGGCAATCTGAGTTGCCTCTATGATTTATTGCCTACTAAGTATGGTGTGGTAATTATGGAAAATGGGTAGGCAATATGGATATCAAAAAATAGTAATAGAACTACCATGTGGCATAGTGATGTCATATTTCGGTATCTATCCCCAAAGCACAAAAACATTAATTCAGAAGGATATATGCACACCTATGTTCATTGCTGCACTTAGTATAATAGTTGATATGGGAACAACCTTAATGCCCAATAACTAATCAAAAAGTTGTGAGTTATATATACACACTGGAATACTATGAACTATAAGAACAAAAACATGCAATTTTACACAACATGGATGTAAGTAGAGGATATCAGGCTGAGTAAAGTCTGTCAGAAGAAAATGGATACATATATAGACACACAATGATCTCTCTTATTTGTAGGACTTACAGATACATCAGAAGGTGGCACCAAAGGTACAAAAACAACATAAATTAGCAAACTGATCCACACAATTGAGTTGGGGAATGGTTGGGAACGAGGGATGTTGGGGTAATTGGAAGAGTGGAGAGGTATACTGATGATGGGTGTGGTGCTTGAATTATGCACATAAGAAACCATTATTAGTAGCATTGTAAAGTACAAAAATCTTGATTGATTTTTTTAAAAACATACAACCCCACTCAGCCCAAGATCTCTCCAGGTATATTATCTGCTTTACATCTGCCAGTGACTACAAAAAGCTCCATAATCTGACTTAGTTAAAAAGAATGTTAAGAGAATAAAATTCCCCCACTCTATCTCTTCCAGAAAAAAGTATTTTTATTTTTATTTATTGAGCTCTTATTTTAAAGTATGTGGTCAGATTTATGCATATATTTCATAAAATTTTCTAAGGAAGAGTCCATTCAGGAGGGTATGCTGAGTACATGGGTTGCTCCAATTCACGGTGCTTCCTGCCATGTTTAATTAGAGAACATAGCACATTTTTTACACAACTAATACCGCAGGAATACACAGACTGTTCTGTGGGATCAAAGTTTTAAATTGCTCTTCTATTTGGCCCAAGTTAATTTTGGTATATGTATCCACAGATTACTGCAAGGGTAAAGAACAAGACATATAATGTAGCCATCAAGGTTCAAAAAGACTCGACTAAAAGGAAAAAAAAAAGATCAATTAATTAAATGATTAATCTTACCATGGCAAGATGAAGTCTAAAGACTGAAAATTGCCATACTGTGTTATATCTACAGCAAGATTTAGTGAATAGTCCTATGGTGTCCCTAGCATCCAGACATGGTATTCAAGGCACAACTTCACTTCTGTGTCTTCCCCATAGGTCAACATGGTAGGTGAGGATATGGGTATGATGAACAAAGGGGAAGTAAAGAATAAAGAAACAGTGATACATATACATAATGGAATAATACTTGGCTCTAAGAAAAAATACAATCAGAGGTTGGAGATATCAACAGCACACTGGGACAATGCGGAGGGAACCTTCAGTGGAGTGTGTGGTATAGAAATGTTTTATGTCTGAAACCTTGCCATTAACAATATTGCAAATCACGGTGCCTTGGAGCAAATCACGGTGACACAGAGCACCAATATATAGAACTCATGGTAAAATGAACTGTACTAAACAGTGTGTGTACAAAAGGGGTAACTGCTCGCCTACCATTCTCTGTGAGGCTCTGAGGATGTGATGAATCTAAGATTGCTCCTCTACTCTCCCACTCAATAACAGACAAGCCTTGACTACAAGTGAGTTTGGAGCTTGAAAATCTCTCTTGCTATGGCCATATCATATTGTAAATACTGAGAGTACTGTTTTAAAAATATTATCTTGTTCAAATCAAGAAGTTACCCTCTTTGTGTACATGTCCTTTCCCATGTGACTTTACATTTTCTTCCATTAAAGTCCGTAGTAAGTTTTGACCCTTGGTTTTGGCTGGCGGAACCATAGTAAACACAATTATTCAAGAACCTGAAATATACTTATACACTGAAGCTTGCACTAGTATTTCTTCCATCACTAAGAGGCTTTACTGGAATATTATAGATATTTTGTTCTTGATCTATTTCCTCTCATCTCTGCACATGGCGCATTGGCTTGCCCTGTAAGGCTTCAATTTAAGAATTTAATAGACACAGAGGCTGGTAGTGTAGTACTCAGGTAGAACTATGTGGTCTCATTCCTATGTGGTCTCATACCAGGTCCATAGCAAACTCTTTTCATTGCTATGTGTTAGTAACATGGTTTCACCTTTTGAAAATATGGCTAGTTCCACACAAAACAATGTTTTTTTGATGATCAATAATTTATCTTCCCTTTTACATGCAGCTAGGAATGTATGCTAGGACAAAATGTTGTTAAAAATGCTACTGTTGAGATTTTCATTCATTAAGATGATCATTAGCTATAGGCCACTAAATTTACATATTAAGGAAATTACCTATAGAATACTGAAAAAACACATTTAAAAAAAACTGAAGTGTTCCCATCTCTGCTCAGGAAGTCCCTTCATTCCAAAACAACATAGTCCCTTATCCTTTTGACTCAAGATTTACTGTGATGACTGCTTCTCTTTTTTTTTTTCATTATCCACTGCTAAAACAACCAGTCTTCTCATTCAGATGCCATCTTTTTGTGTGCTATATTAAAGATCTTCAGTTGTGCTTGTTGAAGGGAAGATGCAACCTGTCTTATGTTGCCTGCTGTTTCACCATCATTTTTTTTTTTTTTGAAAAGAGGGGGGTGGTACTAGCTCTATACTGCTGGAGGTATTCAGGGGAACCAACTATTTCACATCTTTTAAGCCAGAAGCTCTCTCTTAAGAAATCTTTTTGTTGCACTCATCAGCATACAATTGGTTCTTAAATCCTTCCAATTTTGTTTCTGTATCATGAATGATTCCTTCCGTCATATTAACTATTTCAACTCATTGTTTCTTTCACCATTCTCCCTCAGCATATTTTTCTGCATTTTGAAAATACTTTAAATGTCAAAAAACTCACATATTAGAAAAACAAAAGAATCTTGGAACCGAGCAGATCACTGCAAAGATGACTCCAGACTTTGTGTCAGGCCAGTTTCACGGGATGCCTCAGATGGGAGCAGGTGTTGTCCCTCCACCTGGTCCTAGGAATCCTGGTGGCTACCATCTTCCAGAACCCAGTAAAAAGCCCAGGTACTTGGGATCAGTGATGGTAAACTCCAGGCCTCATGGGGTACGGGATGAGCCGGCCCTTCCCATCTCCCCACCCCCATGGGACCATGAATGTCACACCCACAACCTGCCTCCTGTGACTACTTAAGCTCTTTAAGGGCCATCATCCAGAGATAACAAAAGAATCTCAGAACCAACCAGCTCACTGCAGAGACTTCTTCATATCCTAATTATCTTAAACTTTTGATTTCTAGGATCACACTGTTACGAGACATCCTATGTTATTTATAATGAACAATACAAATAAACGATCTAACATCTGCCTGCTCGATCTAACATCTGCCTGCTCGGCAGGTTTGAGTGGTGATAGGAAATTCAAAATAATAGTGGTGGGAAGATGTGATGGCAGTGGGACTCATGTCAAAATATTGAATGTAATTCATTATTGTGAACAACTTTATGAAAATCAATTTTTTTAAATATGGAGAGAAAAAATTTCTCACATATTTTCAATGCCAAACTCACTAGGAGACTGGATCACTATTTGTTGCTCATGTCCTGTTTCCCTATCCTAGTCAGAAACATGTCTGATCTATGAGCACCAATGAGACCACCCTCACCCTGGGAGAAATGTGGAGCAGAATGACTGCTGTCTACTACCAATGGACACAAAGATTTTCAATGAAAAGCAGTCTTCTTAGAATGACAACTTGAAGCAAAGCACTCAATCAAGTTCAGCTAAACTCCAACAATCCCATAGACATGAGTCACTATAAATTATTGCCTTCTTTTTTTTTAGTCAGTGAATTTAGAAGATACTTTGTTCTGTAGCAAAAAGTAACTACAATAGAGATTGATATAGGCATGGAGATTAAAATATAGTATGAAATTTTCACAATGGGTTGGTATTTCTTTTTATTTGCTACTGTTGGAACCTTGAATTGAATGCTTATTTCCAATAGGCCTGTTCAATCACATCTCTAATAATAAAGATCACTGTCATCCCATTGCTCATTGATTTGCTCAAGCGGGTACCTAGAGCAAATGAAGTAACATCTCCATTTTTTTCGAGACTTGTTACTGTTCTTGGCACATTAAATACACCACAGGTATCTTGCCAGGCTCTACCGTGTGGGCAAGATATTCTTGGTAGCTTGCCAAGCTCTCCTAGAGGGATGGAGGAATAGAACCTGGGTCAGCCGTGTGCAAGGCAAACGCCCTACCACTGTGCTATTGTTCCAGCCCAATAATAAAGATAAATTACAATATTTTCTTGTCAATAATTCATCATGAACACACATCATGAATTCATCATGAATTCATAACGAACATACATACACCATCATACACAGAAGTATTGGTTCACAAAAATATCCTATTCATACTTC
This sequence comes from Sorex araneus, assembly GCF_027595985.1. Classification (NCBI taxonomy): domain Eukaryota; kingdom Metazoa; phylum Chordata; class Mammalia; order Eulipotyphla; family Soricidae; genus Sorex; species Sorex araneus. Next base: position 52,945,544 of record NC_073312.1, on the reverse strand, counting down.
TTCAATTAATGCTTCCATCTGTGGATGATGCTTTGGTAGATACCTGGTGGACTTTTTCAGAGGAAAATTTCACCAGTTAAAATAGTGTACTCATAAGTAGTATTCACCCCTCAAGTAGTACATTGAATCATATTTAAGATCATGTACTACTCATATCAAAACTAATCAACCTCTTAGAAGAAAAATAAAGAATAGCTAACCAGATATATTGCAAATTTCAAGACTGCAGTAAGAAAAAAATTATTATAAACTGGTATCATTTTAATGCTAAGACAATTTCCAATCAAAATCTACTGTAGGGGGCTGGAGCAACAGCACAGTGGTTAGGGCGTTTGCCTTGCATGCAGCTGACCCAAGTTTGATTCCCAGCATCCCATGTGGTCCCCTGAGCACCTGGCGGGTAGTTCTTGGGTGCAAAGCCAGGAGTAATCCCTGTGTGCATCGCTGGGTGTGACCCAAAAAGCCAAAAAAAATCTACTGTAATATCTTTTAAAAAATAATGAATATAATGAACTATAGCAAAGATGGAATGAAAAGTTCCATCTTTGGAACAGGAGTAAAGAATAACTCCTACTTTAAATGTTAGCAAGCACCAAAATGATAGAAGTGTTAATATATGTGGCAATTGGATTAATGGTAACTTATTTTCCTTTTAATTTGAAAAATTACAATATGCATCATATATATAAAGTAAATGTGACATGTAAACATATATGAAAAGTGTGTGACAAACTACAAAGCTATCTTTTAGCTGACCAGAAATGTTAAGAGAAAATATTTTATGGTCAAGTATCTGTCATTTGTGGCCTTATGCCTATGAATATCAGTGGCGTAAGTACAATATGTACTAATTGTACCTAAGTGTCAACTACAATATGATTTCACTCATATGGATATAGAACTACAGCAAACTAACCAACAAAATCTAACCAAAAATTCTAGAGGTAGGAAGATTGAAGATTAGAAGTAATAGTGGCATAGGGGCTAATCAGATACAGGGGCCAACTTTATAATAGTTACGAAACTGAGGCTTTGTTTGTGACCATGATATGGAGTATACAGATATCAAGTTATACTACATTTTAATTTACATATAGCACCTCTGAATCTTATAACGTGTGTATGTGTGCATGTGTATGTGCATGAATATTTTAGACCAATGTTATCTCAGTAAAAATTCATTTAAATGACTGCAATACTATTGTAAATTATGACTGCAATTTGAAAACTATAATTTTCAAATATCAGGAAAAAATGCATTGACATTCACCTTTGAAATGGTCCTATGTATCAGACACAATTGTTGTCAACAGTACTTCTTTATAAAGTGTCTGTACAAACAATATTTTGCATCTGCTAAAAGAAAAACATTGTTAGCCTTATACTGAAGACATAATTCCTCTTAGAGAAATAAGATTACGTATTAAAAGCAAGTCCAGGCCTGGTGCAATAGCACAGTGTGTAGGGTGTTTGCCTTGCACCCAGCCAACCTGGGTTCGATTCCTCCATCCCTCTCGGAGAGCCCGGCAAGCTACTGAGAGTATCCTACCTGCACAGCAGAGCCTGGCAAGCTACCCGTGGCATATTCGATATGCCAAAAACAGTAACAACAAGTCTCACAATGGAGACGGTACTGGTGCCCACTTGAGCAAAATCGATGAACAATGGGACAACAGTGCTACAGTAAAAGCAAATGTAAAAGAGACGTATCAAAGTGAAGTTTAGATTAAAAGAGCAAAAGCACAAAATTTCTCTACAAATTAAAACAACTTGTTCTAGTATTTGAAAAAGAAAAAAAAAGTGAGACAGTTAAAAACTGGATGAGATGTGACTACATCAATTAAGATTTTAGGTGGCAGGACACCAGGGAAAAGCTGATAAGAAACATCCAGTAATTTGAAAAACAATATATAGTTTTAAATTGTGCCAAATCTGTAATAAATCTATGCTTGTTGATACAATGCTTTGTATCAACAGTACTCTACTATTTTTATCTGAATGAATATTTTTCATAATCTGTTATACCATGGTAATGGAAGAAAAGATGAAATGAACTCAGAGTCAGAAATAATAAATTAAGTCTGATCTTAAGTTTTCCAGGAATTTCCGGAGATATTGCCTAAGCACTAGTTTGGGGCTTCAGATAAACTTACTGAAATATTAAAGAGTAAGACCCGCTTAATAGACTGGGAACATATGAGATATCGACAATTTATACATAAAATTGAGTTATTTCATGCACTCCATGAAAGTCAAAATTCTTAGGTAAGAATCACTTCCCTAATGGGAGATGCAAGCTGAAAGTAGACTATAGACCGAACATGATGGCCACTCAATACCTATATTGCAAACCAGAACAGCCCAAAGGAAAGACAGAGCAAAAGGAAATGTCCTGCCACAGAGGCAGGGTGGGGTGGAGGGAAGGAGTCGGGGTGGTGGGAGGGATACTGGGATCACTGGTAGTGGAAAATGGGCACTGGTGGAGGGATGGATACTTGACCTTTGTATGACTGAAACATAAGCATGAAAGTTTGTAAGTCTGTAACTGTACCTCATGGTAATTCATATAAAAATTAAAAAAAAAAAGAATCACCTCCCTAGTGAAATACATTCATTTTAAACACAAAAACTAGGCTTTGATCTACTACATGCTCTGCTGGAACCAACACAAAGGATATGTTCTTCAAGACCTAGATTTGGAAAGCAAGCCTCATTTTCCTGCTGGGGCGGGGCGGCACGGGGTGGTGGCAGAGGGTGTAGACATAGAATAAATTCTAAAGAATAAAAAATAATACAATGTCAAGGTACCGGTAGGATAACATTGTTTTGTCCTTTCTGCCTTGCCACAGGGAGCTTAGGTTTACTGGGTTACTCCCCTCACAGTGCTCCCATTCCTCTGTGTTTATTTGTAACCTCTTTGTGTTCTGCTTCCCTAACCAGTCAATCACTTTCATCTCCCAATAAGAGTCTATTAACTTGTAAATATTGCTTTTCTTTTCTCCTTAAGTCCTTTGTGTAGTTAATTCAGAGTAATGTCCTTTTTGTATAGATACATGAAGACAGTTAATGCTATGCTTTTGTAACTTGGAAGCTAATTGACTCCAAATGATAATCACTCCTGAGCATCTGTTCTCTTGACGTAAGCCTCAGTTGCCCTTAGTTCCTAGCACCCCAAAAGCAGGGTCCGAAGAGGGACTGGATGGGCCCAGGGCAAGCTGTGAGCTAGCCTGGCATCAAAATTATAAGTTAAGAGCATAGTCATGTTTCTGTAATTTAGTATTTTAGTAACTAAGTCCAGAGAGATATCTGCCAGAAGTTGCATCGTTGCCAACTTGTACTTCTCAGTTACATTATATTCCACATATGAGTGCAATCTTTCTATGTCTGTCTCTTTCTTTCTGACTCATTTCACTCAACATGATACTTTCCATGTTGATCCATTTATATGCAAATTTCATGACTTCATGTTTTCTGACAGCTACATAGTATTCCATTGTGTAGATGTACCAGAGTTTCTTTAACCAGAACCAGTTATCTGTTTTGGGGCACTCTGGTTTTTTCCAGATTCTGGCTATTGTAAACAGTGCTGCAATGAACATAGAAATACATATGCCATCTCTACTATACCATTTTGCCTCTCCGGGATATATTTCCAGGAGTGGTATTGCTGGGTCAAATGGAAGCTCAATTTCTAATGAGAGGCCGCTAAGTGTGGTCACTCGACCTCATACCTCTTCATCCTCAGCAATGGAAAACAAATTATCTAATGCTTCCTTTTCAGCAGGTCTGACTTTAGGGGAGAGACTCTCCAAACAATAATAGTGAGTTTTGTTGAAATATTGTATGCAATCAAAGTGAAAATAAAGTGAAATTTATTAGTTACACAGGCGGGGGGGGGCTTAGGGTGGGGGGGCTAGGGGTGTGGGGGGTTAGGGGTGTGAGGGGGCGGGGTGGAGCTATACTGGGATTCTTGGTGGTGGAATATGAGCACTGGTGAAGGGATGGGTATTCGAGCATTGTATAACTGAGATTTAAACCTGAGAACTTTGTAACTTTCCACATGGTGACTCAATAAAAAATTTTTTAAAAATAATAAAAAATTTTTTAAAAAAAGAAAGAAAAGGACTTAAATGAATTAGTGTCAAGTGGATTAGTCAGATTCTGATCACACTGACAGAAGATCGTATCTTATAGCTACTTTAAACTCTCAACATTCATCTAAAAGAATGGGCTTAAAATTATATTATAAATTGAGTAAGCTTTTTATTATCAAATCAAAATTGTAAAAAAAAAAAAAAGAGCATAGTCATGGACAAATTCTGTTATGATCCAAAAAGTGAAAACTGGATTAGGACCCTGCTAAGGTTAGGAAAGACTAATATGGCCTGAGCTCTGTAGTCTGAGATCTACAGCAAGATGCCCCCAGGAAAGGCACCCTACAAGCTTAAAGTATGTTTTATTGGATCCATACAAAATAACTAATATTAAGAAGTAGAATTAAGATGTTAATTAAGATGTTAATTAAGCTACTGGACTAAGGAAAGAAGAAAAACCCCTAGGTGGCATTTTTCCCTTGAGCCTGATTGGAGATCAGGAAGGGCTTTGATATGTTGATTGTGCTACCTGGGTGTGTGGTTGCTATTCCCAGTGCACAGAGTTGGTAAGAGGCTAGAGAGAGAGCAAGGCAACAAGTTGGAACATGAAGAGATGAGCAAGGAAGACAGGAGGAGACTGGAATGGGGAGCTTAGGGAGACTGGAACAGGTGCGTGGGGAGAATGGAATAAACAGCAACTGATCACCAACCAGGCCAGCCCTTCTTTTCTCCTTTGTCCACCATCCCTGGTGGGGAAGTGGCCCGAGACCACCGAATGCAGGTGGCGAGAGAGAGCCAGGACTTCCTAGTCACCTGGTAATTACACAGGTACCATATTTAAAACATAATATTAATACAACACGTTTTATATGATCCCACAATTTTTCCAACTGCTCAGGGTGCCAGGATAAAGTTCTTAAAGACTATAATAATCACATCAGTGTCAACAACTATTTTAGATAAATTATAAGATTAAAAGTTACATTGAAAATTTACCTCATATTTAGGATGTACCCAAAAAGAACTTTAAAAATATGAGATAGAAAAAACTGAAACAATTTTTAAATAAATCAAAAGCACTAGAATTGTTTTTGAATTGTCACTGTCACTGTCATCCCGTTGCTCATCGATTTGCTCAAGCAGGCACCAGTAACATCTACATTATGAGACTTGTTACTATTTTTGGCATATCAAATATGCCACGGGTAGCTTAGTATCTCGTACAGGCAAGATACTCTCGGTAGCTTGCCGGGCTCTCTGAGAGGGGTGGAGGAATTGAAACCAGGTCAGCCTCATGCAAGGCGAATGCCCTACCCACTGCACTATGGCTCCAGCCTATTTTTGAATTACTTAACGTATTTAATTTGACATGATTTTTATAACCTCCTTATCAAAACAACTAAGTTTTCTAGCTAAAAGAAAAATCCAAGTTTTTGAGTCACTACTAAATACTTTCAAATTTACTTGCTGTTTTTAAGGTAATAAAACTTAAAACATAAACAAAAAATAAAGGAAATTATGAATATATATATATTATTAAATTTGAGGCTCTTCTAAGGTCAGGGGAATGAGACCCATCATTGTTACTGGTTTGGGGAAATGAATACACCACCGGGAGTTTGCCAGGCTCTCCCACGTGGGCAGGAAACTCTCAGTAGCTTGCCAGCTCCAAGAGGCAGAACTAGACTATAATACGTCTTCTCGGCCGCACTTCCACTGGGAAGGATGAGTAAAGAGATGCTTCAAAAATCTCAGGGCTAGGACAAATGGAGACATTACTGAGACCAGTCAAGAAAATTGACGGCCAAGGGGATGATGATGATGACTAAATTATTTCCACAACCCACTGTTTTGTTTTGCTTTTTTTTCTAAAACCTGAGACCAGCTAATTTCTGAATAAGTACTTTCAAAAAAAGCAACAAGGGGCCGGAGCGATAGCACAGCGTGTAGGGCGTTTGCCTTGCATGCGGCCGACCTGGGTTCGATCCCCGGCATCCCATATGGTCCCCCAAGCACTGCCAGGAGTAATTCCTGAGTGCAAAGCCAGGAGTAACCCCAGAGCATCGCTGGGTGTGACCCAAAAAGCAAAAAAAAAAAAAAAAAAAAAAAGCAACAAGAGGTAGGGCTGGAGCGAAAGCATAGTGGGTAGGCATTTGCCTTGCATGGGGACAACCTGGGCAGATTCAATTCCCAGCATCCCATCTGGTCCCCCTATCACCACCAGGAGTAATTCCTGAGTGCTTTCCTTAGAGACAGTTGACCCGACATTGATCCCCAAAACTGCATATTGTCCCCTCACCCACCCACACAGTACTGACAGGAATGATCCTTGAGTGCAGAGACTGGAGGAAGTCCAAAGTACTACTGAGCATGGCCCACCACCCACCCCCCAAAATAAAACAAAAGCAACAAAACGTTTAAAATCTAATAATCTTCACATTTTTACTCATCTTCTACAAGTATTGGTAAAATAATCTTGTCTATTAGACGTAGTTTTTAAATGGTTTTCTGTTCATAGAGTTCTTATTTCCAACTTTCTAAACAAATTCATAAATTAGAACCATTCGAGGCATACCAAAACAAAGAGAAAAAGCTTCCTCATTAAACAGAATTTAGAATTTGTTGATAACAAGTCTAACTAACTTCCTTATTTCAACTAACAGTTCATTCTCTCTACTATTTAGATCTGAGAAAGTGGTCTCAGGAGTCATAAAGTTCAGAGTTAAATATAGGTTCCTCCCTACTGATCCCTACCTCTCACAGTTACTCAGCAAATGGAATGTGCTTGCAGGAAGTTGCAAGAGGATTAAGTCACTCCATAAATACTAGCCCCTTCCCTTTCCTGCTGCTCAAGTGCCAGACAAGGACCTGGGATATTTTCACTGGAGTCACTGGCTTGGAATTGGGTTTGTTGGATATAATTCAGGCAATCCCAGGTTAGCGTACACACACCCCAATTTATTTAGTACCCCAATAAGTAAGTGAAGCTCTGTTTCCTTGTTGCTTCCAGAAATTTTATTCTAGCTTCAGCATAACTGAAGTTCTGGATGGAAAGCTTGAAGGGGAAATATGAGTCAAGGGGAAAGGTTTGCTCTGCTTTCCAGAATCTTGTTCTATGTCCCATAGCTCCCACGCCCAGGATGCGCCTTAATTTTTCCTGTTTACCGCAAAGCTTCAGACTTCAGGTTCCTACCACAGATATACCCAGTTCTGAAAAGCAAAGGTCATAGAAACTTTGAGAGTGGATCCTTTAGTCCTGTCATCTGGAAATTGTACTTTTAGTGCTTTTATTCAACAAGCTTGTAAAGCACACTACAGTGGAAACTAAGGCTACAATAATCAAAGAACTCTATAGAACTCCCGTTCTCATGATTTGCACAGTCCGTTGAAAAAATAGTGAACAAATAAGCAGGTAATTATCCAGGTAGAGTGTGCCTGTCTACTAGGAACTATGATGAAGGACACATTTTGTGGCAGAGCATTGGCAAGGGTGAGGGTTTAGCAAGGAGTATTTAACTGGCATATTTAACAGCGGCGGCAGAGCCTGGCAAGCTACCCATGCGTAATGGATATGCCAAAAACAGCAACAATAAGTCTCTCAATGAGAGACATTACTGGTGCCCGCTCAAACAAATCAATGAGCAACGGGATGACAATGATTAGTGACAGTAATCAGTGACTATAATTAAAAGCCTAGAAACAATATAACCAAAATGTTCAAAAATAAACATTAAAATACTTGCGTCACATAAATTCTATATTATGATTCAAAAGAATCGGTGATGACCTGGATATCTGCTTATTATGTATTATTTCATTGAAGACTCAGCCTCAAAAAGTAGTTACTTTATCATTCCATTTTTGTAAAAGATACATTTTGGAAAACATCACACTTTGTAAAGATACATAGTGGCAGCTAATGAACTATGTAGCAGGACTATGTGATTTCACTCCTTTTTAAGTTCACCTAGTTTTTTAATAGTCCACAAAAGGAATGTAGAAATCTTATAATTTAGTAAAAGTATTTTTAATATTTAAAGATATATTTGGCTACTAAGATATGAGAAGAGGAGGTGGGAAACCACTGTGTTTTCTAGTGTTTTATGATACCAAGGATAAAATCTAAGGCCTTACAATTACAAGGCAAAGCATGCAATCTAACCACTGTGCTACATCCATGTCTTAATCTGTATCACTGTTATCCCATTGTTCGTCGATTTACTCAAGCGGGCACCAATAACGTCTCTATTACACTCAGCCCTGAGATTTTAGCAGCTTCTCCTTACTCTTCTTTTCCAATGATTGGAGGCTCTTTCAGGGTCCTAATCTAAGGTATTTTAAATAAAGGAATTTAATTGAGCAATTATTCACCTAATGTCTCAGTGCCAAGGACTGGGCAGAGATAAGATATGAGGTCAACAGCACTCTGGCAAGTAGGGACTGCATGTATAGTAGAAAATTCCTACATGTAATGTATGAATATTTGATTAAAAATGTCTTATTATGTAGAGCTGACATTTCCCTAACCATCACAAATAAAGTGACCAGAAATTTAATATTTTTTGTTTTAGAACAAGTTGTGAAATAACAAAATATTAAAGAATACACTTCTGTCTCCTGTTCTGTCACTGTCACTGTCATCCCATTTCTCATTGATTTGCTCGAGCAGGCACCAATAACATCTCCATTTTGAGACTTGTTGTTACTGTTTTTGGCATACTGAATACGGGTAGCTTGCCAGGCTCTGCCATGTGTCGAGATACTCTCATTAGCTTGCCAGGCTTTCCAAGAGGGGTGGAGGAATCGAACCCAGGTTGGCCTCGTGCAAGGCAAATGCCCTACCCGCTGTGCTATTGCTCCAGCCTGTCTCCTGCTCTATGAGCCATAATGATCAGGAAAAGAAACTGTCAATAATGTTCCTTATACCATGATAATCAAATTTTTGGAGTGTGTTTCACATAATCCTTAAACAAATTTTGAATAACTAGCACTATTTTCATTTTATGAATGTGTGATCAAGGACAGAGATTTCATGGTCAAGGTTGCCCTGTGCAACCTTGGGAAACAGGGCCATGTGAATCCAGAGTCCAAATCCCGGACCATTATCTCTGCTATCTCCCTTTTATGATTCTTAGCATATCCTCTAACCACTTCCTGCTATGTCTCTATATTCAGAATTCCAAATAAGACAAAGATACCTCATAGAAGACTTGGAAAAATGATCATAAGGCCAATTGGAGTGAACAAGCTTTGAGAAACTGTATGTTGTGTGATTAATCCAGACAGCAGGCTCATTTCTGATGTTCCTTACTCTCAGTATCTCAGTCCTTAAGCACTTTCTTCATTCTTCTAAAAAGAAGTTTAGAGAAATCTTTAATTCACTTTAAGTTGGAAGGAGTTTAAATTCATATTTTTTCTGAATTTTCCAAAGCAATTTTATTGTAATCTTAAAGGTATGTGTGTATAAAACATGCACACTTTTCCTTATATTGTCATTGTAGGACAAAAGGAATGGCAACCCTATCTAGCCTACAATGCACAGGTTTTCTTTCAACTTGAGGTAGATTTTATAGGAGCACTAGACAAATCAATTTTATGAATTGTAGAAAAAATTAAATTGCCATCAAATTACTGTGCAAATTAAGGTTTTTATTAAAACATGAATAATTGCATATTTCTAGAAATGGCAAGATTTCTGACATAGACTGTGAAGTGCATAATATTATTCTGTCTGTTTCATATTTAGATTAACATAAATCACCAGAAAACTACTCATTATTCATTGCTTGTGGAATAAAGATATCAAGTCCCTTCCATTAGTTCTTGTCCTGATGCACTCTTCAACTCACTACTGCCTAAAAACTGACAGACAATATCACATTTTCAAACCCAGATGAAGAAGTAATTAAAGTATAGAGAAATATATCATAGCCCTTAATTCCTAGGTCCAAGAAGAGTACTTGTTGCATAATTAAAATATTTAGGGGAAATTAACACTTTTCATTTCCAAATGTGATTTTTTTTCACATATTTTCTTATTAGTATGCAACCATTGTCCGCTATTGAAATTTTTATCATTGTCTAGGAGAAATTTCAATGCTTCTGGTATAAGACAATGTTGCGCCCTATATAACTTTGAAAATGAGTTAAGAGTAAGGCTCAAAAGATTTAAATATTAGGCCAGATATATAGGACAGCACACAAGGTGCTTGCCTTGCATGTGGATGACCGGATTTGATCTTTAGCACCAATTATGGTCTCCTGAGCACTGCCAATATTGATTCCTGAACCAGGAGAAAGCACTGAGAACTGAAAGTAGATGTGATCGAACACAAACACGAACACACACACCCCACAACTTAAATCTCAAAAGGGATCATGAAACTATTCGGAACCATAAAAATAAAATAAAAAGCTTTTTAGTAAGAGCAAATGCCAAATGGTATTGTGAGATGAAATACTTAAATAGAAGGCATTTTGATGCCTGAGGTATTTGATCCTTTTTCTTCCTCCATTTATGTCAGCAGCATTAAAATGGTATTTTCATTGAAAAGATAGCTCCCCCACCCCAAGTACTCCAAAAGTATATTTCTGCAGTGATTTTTAATAGCAATGTGTGGAAACCATTACAATAAAATAAGCACAGTTTCATATAATTCTTCATTATTAAATACTTATAGACAAAAGGACTGTAGAAGATTGTAGATACAATCACACAGATTGACCTCCTGTGGCAATGCCATAAGGCAATGCCCTCAATGGCCAATTTTAATACTTTTTACCCTAGTATGGGCAAAAGGGACTAATCCCCTTATTCAATAAGATTAAAACAATGTGGTTAAGGTCACTTCTCACTTAGACTAACTTCAAATCCACTTGTCATCAACACTTCTGACTTATTAATATGTGTATTAGAAAGACTCTCAGATAATGTCTTGCCCATTAGTTTTCAATATATACTTTCTACTCTTCAATTATTATCTATCAAGGATGCAAATATTTAAAAAATGAAAATGGGAGCTGGAGTGATAGTACAGCAGGTAGGGCATTTGCCTTGCATGCAGCCAACCCAGGTTCGATCCCTGGAATCCCAGATGGTCCCCCAAGCACTGTCAGGAGCAATTCCTGAGTACAGAGCCAGGACTTAACCCCTGAGCATTGCTGGGCATGACCCAAAAATAAATAAATAAATAAATAAAATTAAAAGATAAAAAAAATTTAATTTAAAAAATGAAAATGGTCAGTCATGGTGATTAACTATCTGAAGTAAAGTTAAACATGGAGATATCCTAAGAAACCAGTCTCAAAAAATAGATGTCAATAACAGAGAGAAGAATGTTAGCTTTGATAATGGTAAGAATTCTAAGACAGGGGCTATAAAAGGCCCAGGCATAGAGGCTGAAGGGCAGAAAAAGAAAAGGGGGGGAACAGCAATCAATTAGAAACTTCAGAGAGAGTACATAGTTTGGGGTATGCGTGTATTACCTTAAGCACTGCATTTAATCCCCACTGTCACTGGAAATAAACAAGTTTGTTTAACCAACAAGGACAAAAATGATGAGAGAAAATATCAAGTGAGAAACATCAGAAGAACTTCGCAGGCAAAAACTGGAAAAGCAGCAGAGATAGATATGCTAATTCCCAAAGCCTGCAGAAAGGTGGTGTATCCCACCCACATAGCAGAGCCTGGCAAGCTACCCATGGCATACTCAATTGCCAAAAACAGTAACAAGTCTCACAATGGAGAAGTTACTATGCCCACTAGAACAAATGGATGAACAACAGGAGGACAGTGCTACAGTATTACATTCTGTGAATACATTTTAATGTATATTTCTTCACTTACCACATGATATGTAATTAAAAACTTAATGTGAAAAATAACATGAATAGGAAAAAATGAGACCTGTATTTTAAGTTCAAACTTTGCCTCATACTGGTTCTGTGACCTTTAATAAATTATTCCACTTCTCTGAGCCTTTATCTTTTTAAATTTTTTAATTTTTTATTTTTATTTTTTTATTGAATCACATGTGGAAAGTTACAAAGCTTTCAGGCTTAAGTCTCAGTTACACAATACTTGAACACCCATCCCTTCACCAGTGCACATATTACACCACCAAGAACCACAGTAAACCTCCCCCCACCCCCCACCCTTATCTTTTAAACTGCTTCTTAATTTACTTTTCAGGGATGAAATGACGAAACAAAATACTCACAGTTGATAGTAAAATTATGTTTGATACATCACTGCATGACTGTATCACTGTCATCCCATTGCTCATCGATTTGTTCGAGCGGGCACCAGTAACGCCTCTCATTGAGAGACTTATTGTTACTGTTTTTGGCATATCCAATATGCACGGGTAGCTTTGCCAGGCTTTGCCTCGCAGGCTTGATACTCTCGGTAGCTTGCCAGGCTCTCTGAGAGGGGTGGAGGAATGGAACTCGGGTCAGAGGCTTGAAAGGCAAACACCCAACCACTGTGCTATTGCTTCAGCCCATTTGATGCATAGAAAACATTAAATAAGTAATAAGTTTCAATGTTTTATTCTTTCCCATTCCCCTCTCACCAATCTGCTCCAACTCATGACCTAGAATATGAATATCTCTTTAGAAGTTCTTGGCTTATAAGCACTTTAAGGCATTTATTTCAATGAGTCATTTTTTTTATCTCCTACTATTGTTTCTGGTCAATACCAAGGTCTATGAAATAGTTCTTATTCTCAAGGAAATTTTACTTTAGTTGAGGAAATCAATATTCACACAAATTTAGAGTTAGAGCTGACCAATTTTACCAACAGAATAAATGTGTCTCAGATAAAGTCAGTTTAGGAAATTCTAGTAACCCTTTACTTATTCCCTATAAAATCCCATCAATGAACTAGGAACTTGTAAAATAAAGAGCTAAAATCTCTAAAAAAAATTAGATAGCTCAACAATGAACACTTTGAAAGTAACGACTGATCACAGAAAATCCTTGAATATCTAGGAAGTAGGTGATTTCTTAAATCCTTATATCAGTGCTTCAATTTGATTAAAATATTAAGTTATTATTAAATAATTGTTAGCATATTAATACTATATTATTAAAATAGTTATTAAATATTATTAAAATAGTAAAGTCAGTGAATGAAACTGAAAATAGTATACTGAAATGTTTTGCAGTTAAGTTGGTTTGGTTGTAGAAAATTAGTTGCATGAAGGAGCATTTTTATCTCCCATAATGAATTTAAGAAAATTTAAGATGTGTCATTACTAGAAAAAAGTCTGATCCTTTTCAATTCATCACTGATTTTGGATTATCATTAAAATTCATGCAGTACTATGTAATAACACATATGCAACAACTTGAAACAATGGTACACAAGTTTAGACTTTTACAGTCTTTTAAAATGGTATAAATGCTATCACTGATTTAAAAGAGAAAAATTTTGAAGATGTAACTTACAAAAATCTTATTCCAAATCTTCCTTTTAAAAACAGTGAATACTGGGACTGGAGAGATAGTATAGTGGCCTTGTAAGTAGCTGACCTGTGTTTAATCCCTGGCACCCAATATGGTACCCCAAAACTCACCAGAAGTGAGCCCTGAGTGCATAGCTAGGATTAAGTCCTGAAACAAAAACAAAAAATAGTGAATACTATCATTGTTGCTCATTTTATCCCATGATAAATAAGGAGAGCAATTTATAATTTATCCAATGATGTATTATTAAATATTAACTATGAAGGAAACATAAATGGATGTTCTTTAAAATACATCAAATGACCTGTAGTTGTATTCCTAACAGTGACCAAAAAAGAAAATATTTTTTCACTACTTTTTCTGTAAGAGTAGTAATATCCTAATCTTCAGTACAGCTATAGGGTATATAGTTATTTTTTCTTGAATCACAATGATCATCATTCCATCATATGTATGAGAAGTTAAATTACTTGCCCTAGATTCCATACCCAGAAAAAAGGGGTGTCCTGGTTTGAACCTAGTTAGTTCTTAACTCCAGAAATCACACTCCTATATTTGCATAACACTTTACACTTCCATCAAAGTCATAATTTCATTTGATCCACAGAAGAAATTTATGAACTGGGAAAGGAGTTTATTTGTTTTCAAACAAACCAACCAAGAACAAATTTAAAGAACGTGTCCAAGTATCCAAGTTCACAGTTTGTTCCTGTTACATTCAGGACTGGAATTCAGATCTCATAGTCCAGTGTCATGTCAGTAACATTCTCCTCAGGCCAAGTCCCACAGCACATTCTTTCACATCTTTTGTAATATGTCCTCTAAAATATCACAGGTTTTATGACTTGTGACAAGGCATATTAAAATACGGCAATAAAGGGAAAAGAAGCCATACTTCTTTTAAAAATAGTTTCAGGCTAATGATGTTAAACTCTGGGCACTGAAAACTCTCTCAAATATAAACCATTAGGCCAGGAAGGGGGGCTGCTTTCCAAAGCAGTGGACCTACTCTGGTAATGAGCCCTCCGTCAGAATGACTTAATTTCTGTGATGCCCAATAAATAATGCTTGTGTGATCATGCTGGTGGAATTGAGTGACCTTGATCACCTCCCTCTAACTGAATTGTGGCCATGAAGGTTGAGTCTTCATTTTTCTCGTCATTATTCTGAAGCGAATTCACCCAGAGAGAAGTAGTAGCTTGTGCTGTTTTGTAACCTTACACTACAAATCTAGAAGTGTAAGATACACAGTGTAAAAATCTGACATCAAAACTGAAATAATAAAAAGACTTTATTTGGTATATTTCCACTCCTGCATGGCTGTTCTCTGGGCAGAGAAAGTAGGAGGAAAGAATGTCATCTTGTGTTTGTGAAGATATCTGCTCATAATTTATTATTGTTAAATACAATTTTTATTTTAAAGGAGCCCAGACAGGGACTTTGAAATGCTGACTGAAATTTAGTAAAGCAAGTTAGTTTAAGTGATTTGTTATTTGGGGGTTTATTTTAGAAAGATCAAATATCTAACAGATGACAGATGCAAAATTTAACAGCCCCAGACACAACTGAGGATTGCCCAAAAATCCAGGGATATGAAACAAGGGGAGTGGCAGAGAAATAGTATATGGTTAAAGATGCTTGTACTGCACCCAGACAACTCTGGTGATTCCCAAGCCCTGCCCAGAGTGACCCTGTAGCAGTTAGGAGTACCACAGGGTATGGCTTCAAAATAGAAACAAAGTAATACACCACACACACACCCCTCCCCCATCACCAAAAAAAAAAAAAAAGACTTCTAGAGAAAAATCATCTCCCCTACTTGGTTAGGCCAGTTTTCCATGATAAAACCTTCTTACTTCATAAATTTTAGTTCATCTTCATCCCTGGCTTGATCTCGTGATATTTTACTCCTTCCATGACATTGTTTTTGCTTTTTTACATTTCATCTTATTAGTCTTTCCACTTTACCACTTCCTTTCTGTTATCTGAATTCTCACATATTCCCCACCCCGTGCTTCTCTTCCATTTCCTCTTCTCACAATAAGTAAGATTAAGCAGATTATTGTAATTTTGTTGTTTCCTCTTCAGCCTGCCAAACTCATTCTTTTCGAAAGCTGTAGGCTTTCATTGAGAATACAGTCCAATTCAGACAGCAGTTACTGGCTGCCTTTCATGTATGCAAAGATGGAAATACTGCCACTCAATTCCTCTGCTGTCTTGGCATTAACCTGACAAATCACTGGATTACAAAATAAGAAAAAATTCTTGTATGCTTTCTGATAATTACTTGAGTCCATTCCTGAAAGCCAAAAGCAAAATAACTTGGGTCTTCCTAAAACATCTCTCATTTGAAACTCTTATATTTTCATAAATTAGCATACCTGATTTTTAAATGAGGACTTGGATTTCTTTGTTGGGGTTGCTGTTTTTTAGTTCTGGGTTTTTTTTAGCAGTAACATAGAAGATTGGAGCTATTTGTTTTTCTCAAATATTCATCAGTTGCCCCTTAATGGTTTTGATTAACAGGAATAGGTCATTGGAATAAAGCTTCTTCAAAAGAAAGATCTTTTATTTTTTATTATCTCAGCTCTGCCTTCATGTGTTTATCTATGATAAATGCTCAGCTTTGTCTAGCATTATTTACCAGAGAGAAACCAACTGTATATAATTATAACAACCAAGGGATTATTTCTTTTTAGCTTGATATTTTAAAGAATAAATTGGCATCAAATGAGATGGCAGTTAGGACAATTAAGGAGTTTGGTTTCTGGGTTGTACACAAGTGACTGGAAAAGCAAACTATGTGGCCAAGAAATAATCATTTTCCACTTTGGATGATACCATCTTTATGCCACTAAACATCTGGGAATTACTTTCCTATACTCCAGTAACCCTAAGGAGTTTAGCAAAACTTAGTATTCGCTTAGACGTTTTCAAAGCTTGATTTTCTTCAATCTTGGGAAAACATCCAAAAATTACATGATTTAATGATAATCACTTTCATGTGCTCATTTTTAATTTCAACTAGAAAGCCTTGCTGCATATTAAATTTTAACTGCAAACAAGAACTACGTTAATGCTCACAAAATTATTGATGATCTTCAGAAGGGTGAGATTAAGAGAAGGACTTGATCTTGCATATCTTACTTTGGAAAACGTCTAGTAACCTGAAAATCAGTTAGATAAATAGTCTCTCCATTGAAAATTTCATGGAACACTAATTTCTTAGAAAGAACAGTGAGTCAATACACCATTTCGAACCAGTATGATTCAGAAACCACTTTATTTCCCCCTTGAAGCAGGATTCAGGAGTTGCTAAATGTGCTAACAATTAAGGAGACATCCAAATTCCTAACCAAGTTGTAGAGCATTGTGGGAAAGTCAAAGGACAGGAAAGTCCCCGAGTAGCCCACACAGGCCCTCCTGGCCTACTGTTCCATACTTTCCTTTTAAAACAATTTTATTTATTTTTATCTTTTTTATTGAATCACCCTGGAGAACAAAGTTATTCCTGACTGAGCTTCAGGCATGTAATGTCCCAACACCAATCTCTTCACCAGTGTCCACTTGCCTTCTCAAATTCTTAATAGTTTTGGAAGTCTACATTTTTATTCTGCACTGATTCCCACAACTCACACAGTCAGTTCCAAGTGAAAAATCTGGATTTACACTAATGCAGGTTTGACTCTAGGTCTGGCATTGTCTTATGAAATAGGGTTAATGTGCATATCTCTGCATCTCTTTGTTTCCTCTTGGAAAAAATAATTAATACCAACTGTCAAAGTTTTAACAATTAAGGAAGGCAGTGCACATACAACATACAGTAGGGTCACTCTCGCACATAAGTGCTTAGTAAGTCTGTCCTCAGTCTTCTCCACCCACTATCATCCTGTCACCATCACTGACAACTACTGGAAGATGCGATTGCTAGGATCAGTATCCTGAAATTATCCACAGCTAACTGGTCTGACTTGGTAAGATGAAAAGAAAACAGAGAGGAAATTTAAATCACAGCTCAGCTTATAGCCCAAATTAAGACATGCAGGTCAATAATTATCAGTTGGTGCTTGTCATTCCACCATGAAAAACACTAGTACAATGACTGGCATCTGTTTCCCTGTGTTCCTATGTTCGAGAGCAAGTTGCCAGATAATGCAGAGGATTTTTGAAGAGAGTGATTAAAAAGTGCAATTTTAACTGATCATCACCTCCACCTGCTCTAAAAGATAGAGTTTATGGATTAAAAGATAATTTCTTTGGCATCCTCTTCCCATTACTAACCATAAAGGCATAAAAAGGGACACTGGATATTTGTTTTCCTCTATACTATTTTCCTTGGGCTATTTAAACAAAGTGATACACAGAGTGGCTTAAACAGAAATCTATTGTCTCACAATTTTTGAGGTTAGAAGTTTAACATCAAGGTGGAAGCAAGGTATGAGGAATGAATGAGAATCTATTCCATGTATCGCTCCTAATTTCTGATTTTCTTGCATACTTTGAAATTTGGGTTCTTTATTGACTTTGGAATTTGGGTTTTTTCACACTGACTTCCACCTTCAGGATTCAAAGGATTTGCTCTGTGTACAACAAGTATTCAAATTTTTTCCTTTTTTGAAGAATATAAATCATACTTATTTAGAACCCACCCTACAGCTGCCAGATCTCTTTTTAACTAATTATATCTGCACTAACCCTATTTTCAAATAAGGTCACATTCTAATATACTGGGCATTTGAATATCAACATGTAAATTTCTTTTTTGGCTTTATGGGCCACACCTGGCAATGAACAGGGGTTACTCCTGGTTCTGCACTCAGGAATCACCCCTAGCAGTGCTCAGAGGACCATATGGGATACTGAGAATTGAGCCCGGGTCAGCTGCGTGCAAGGCAAACGCCCTACCCGCTGTACTATTGCTCCAGCCCCTCAACATGTAAATTTTAAGAAATAACACCCCACCTTTAACATCCTCATTGGCTTGACCTATTTATGTGTGTGTCTTAATCAAGTTCAAGGAATTCTTCCACTGTTGTCTATAGTTTGAAGGACTTGGGATGTCTGATAAGTCTAGAGCTGTGCCTGGAAAGAATTCAACCTGATGACAGAATAAAGGTGGCTGCATCAGTTAGAAGGGTTGCTCCACCACTGGCAGCAAGAAAAAATAGCAGTATTTTTAGGCGACAGAACCTTGGGGAGCAGCAAACCTGGAAGGCAAGACTATTCCAGCAAAGGCCCTTAGGAGAATGAAAGGGAAGAGCTAATCAGAGCACAGTATGAAGAAAACTATTCAAGGAAGCTCCCACACAGAATGACTTGTAAATCTGATGTCCAAAAAAGTCAGCTTTGGCCCAATTTCCCAAATAAGGTCACATTATTTGATATCAATCTAGGGGGACAGAGGGAAGTAACAAAGTGGGGGGGCTCACCCAACAGAGCTTACTACTGGCTCTGTGCTCAGCTATCGCTCCTATCAGTGAGTAGGGGACCATATGCCACACTGGAAATCAAACTTGGGTCAGCTGTGTACAAGGCAAATACCCTAACCTGTGTACTCCAGCGCTGGCGATCAATCATAATCACACAGTGTCGACAGATCATGGTACCAAAACCAGTCAGTGAAGTCAGGACCTTTTTCCTGCCCAGACACAACAGCTATGGAAAAGAGATCACCAAGCAAGGACACAAGGCCAGCCATGTGGCTCTTTATCTCCCAAGTAAGCATCAAGTTTGAGAGAGGACTGAACCCAGGAGGATTCAGTTAATGTAAGTGAATTTTGTTATTTCAGCAGACGAAACATTTTAATTTACTATAATTGGGCAGGTACTTGGTACTGAAAGAGACTACAAAGGTCTTATATTAGTACAAGATTTCATCTGGGAGAGAGAAAGAGCATGTCTGAAGAAAGTGGGGTACAAAATAAATTTTAAGCCTACATTCTACCAGTCTAGAAGTTCAGTCACCTGGGTATCTGTACTTTATAGCACACAGGGTGGGGGTGAGGGGTCCATATCATGTAGGAGCTCGATTTTTATAATTACATCAATGTGACTTTATTTTATTCAATGACTTTATTTTCCAGGCTTAATTTATTTATATAAGACTATCTAACTCGAAAATCACTGTAAAAAATACTAGATAAATTATGCTAGACTGAGTATAAGTTTAATCAACATAAATAGTTTCAATACATATGTGGGGAATGTACACACCCTGCCAGTGACCAGGAAAGAGAAAGAATAGAAAAGTTTGTTTTCTATTGCATGTGGTTGTGTCAGCTGTGACCCTGGTTCGAATCGTGACATGACACCACATAAAGTGCCATGATCCTATTCTATCAGTCCTGAGCATCAACCCAGAAATAGTCCCTGAGCAGAGCAGGGTGTAGCCTAAAATTAAGGAATAAATAAACTAAGGTCTGTTCTACGTAATACTGATCTCCAATATAATTGATCACTGTCAGTATTTGGGGTTTAGTAAGAAAACTTGTTAATAATTATTCATATAGTTAGTACCCATTTCAAAAGCACAAATAATTAAAATGCTAAATCCTGACTGATAATGAAGACTGCCATTTTAAAGCCTGTGTTTTATTTGTGATTTAAAAACAAAAACTGTATAACCCAGCATATCTTAGCATTGCTAGGTTGTTCAGAATTCTAATATAAAGGCTGTTTGAGCACTCAGTAATTAAATTCTGAACATCAAGTATAATTCTAACATGTTGAAGAAGACAGTGACAATTAAAAAGGCATATATTTTACCATTAAAACTAAAATGCTTACATCATATAATATCATCTGAAGATACCTGGAAGAGTAATTCTGTCCGTTCTTAATTTTCCAGACTAAATTTTTTTTGTTTGTTTTGGGGCCACACCCAGATGTGCTTAGGAAAGACTCCTGGTTCTGTACTCAGGGATCACTCTTGGTGGGCTGAGTACATACGGAGTGCCAGGGATTGAACCCGGGTGGACCACATACAAGGCAAACACCCTCCTTACTGTATTAGTCTCTGGGCCCTTTCTGGATACATTCTTAAGTAGAAAAAAAATGGTACTGTGCAGTTTTATTTTTATTTCTTTTCCTCTAAGCATTATTAGAGTTATCAAAACATTAAAGATAGTTTTTTAAGTACCAGAGGAAATCTTTGACTTTAATTCAAATTGGAACTGAACTAAGAAAAGTAGGGTATACGAAGACCAGAGAAAATACCCAAGGTCACGCATTTCTTTTTTTTTTTTTGTTAATCTGCTTTGTGTATAATAGAAGCGATTAAACAACTCCATATAATTCAATTTACTGTAAACCATCTCTGTGAATTTAGCCAAATACAAGACAAAGCACAATGTGGAATGATGTTAGTACACGGGTCATGATTTCTTCCAGTTTCCTGGGTCTCATCTCTGCTTTCATAAGCCTAACCTCTGACACAATTATTACATAAAACTTCTCAGTGCCTTACAGAAAAAAAATCCACTGGCAAGCTCACAGTGGAGAGGGCTAGAGATTTCCTTGTTTCCTTACACAGGGGTTGTATAGCTCATATAAAAGGCATAGTGATCAGGTAAAAACTCAGGAATGGCAAATTCAGACAAGTGCCCTTTATTTTAGTATATGATGCTTCACACAGGTAAAGAGCTATTAAAATCATAAAATGTTTGAACTAATAGGGCAGTAGAAATAATGCATTCTTACTCCTTAGGTTGACAGAGTGAAAACTGAAGTGCAGAAAATTCACATTCTCCTTCCACCCTTCCATGTCTCACAGAGTTTAATGAGGCCACCAGTATTAGAATCCAGATCATTTGTCTTCTGTCAAGTGACTTTTCCATTTAGTCAGACTGTCACACTGATTATGGATAAGACTCTAAGTCTTAACTATCTGAATTCATTTTAGCATATATGGTTAATCCCATGTTCTATTCTGGATCAATTCATACCAGAGTAAAGGTGACAATAACTCTTTTTTGCCCCTAACAGGGTAACATCATAGGGGTGTGTATTTGTTCTTCTATTTTGAGTTTACTTCTCAAATGTCAAATGGCTTACCTGAGCTCAGAGAGGCTTATACTTAAGGACTGAGGAAGACCAGGGAAATGGTTCTAGGGTTAAGGCACTTGACTTGTGTGCTGATCCTCGTTTGAATCCCCAGGATTACCTATGACTTCTCAAACACCAACAGGGGTCACTTCTGAGCACAAGCTAGAAATAGCCCTTGAGCATCCTCAGGTAGCCCCCAACGCAATACTTAAACCCACTCATCCATCAATAACTGAGTATAATTTGTCTCCAAAATTTGTCTCCTGTACAGGGCTGGAGCGATAGCACAGAGGGTAGGGCGTCTGCCTTGCACGTGGCCAACCTGGGTTCAGCTCCTCCACCCCTCTCCAAAAGCCCGGCCAGCTACAGAGAGTATCTCTCCAGCATGGCAGAGCTCTCCATGGCATATTCAATATGCCAAAAGCAATAACAAGTCTCACAATGGAGACGTTACTGTTGTCCGCCTGAGCAAATCAATGAGCAACAACGGGATGACAGTGATACAGTGATACTCCCTTTATATCTTTGGTAAAATCTCAACATAGTTGGTGTAAGAGAAATGACTTTTGTGAAACAACAAAAGGAGGTATTACCAAATGGAAGGGACGAGAAATCCGTGTGCCCAAATTTAGAAGAGCAGTGTTTAAAGAAGAAATGTCTGGAGAGTAGGTGTATCTAGTGGGGTAAAACCCAGACACAATAGCCTCCAGTCACATCAGAAATTCCTCTGCCCTATGACTGCCTAAGAAACAACAGAACCACCAGGGGAAATGTCCCCATGAATAAGGGTATCTTGTCAATGATCAATGTAATCTGATTATGGATAAATGGAAAAAACCTCTCCAATGTTCTTGTAAAACTCACAAGATAAAAAGAGTTCCAATAATGACTTGGACTAAATATCCCAGCAGAGACTCAAAGCCAGACATGTACTGCTTTAACCAAAATAAAGAGATGCGTTTCATGCACATCTGGTTTGTGGATAGGATTCATACCCACTACACAAATCAGGCTTTTATTTTTAGTTGATAGAAAATTTGCAGGCAACTAGATAAGGAGAAAAAGAAACCATTTAATGCTTTATCTACTCTGTACTGCCTGCCAGATCTGGTAAAGATGAAAGACTTCCAAGCAAGGCACTTGACTGAGCTGGCAAGAATTTGTTCCATCTTTTTGGAAAATGGGTCAGAGTTAGTAACTAAAGATAGATTTGAGATGGAGAGATACACTGAATAAACAAATAAAACAATGTCCCAGAACTAGTAGCAAGCTTTAGCAAAAGTTGTAGTTTCTGATAAATGTAATGGGAACAAAGCTGAGAGGCTATTCTTTGGGAAAATTATGCAAGTCAAGTTTCTCAGCAGGCCCTAATTCTCTGGGATTCTTCCACTCCATACAATTCACACAAGAAATTCTGAACCTACTTTTCAGTTTTTTTTATTTATATATATGTATATATGAATGTATATGTATATAATTTTTCTATTCTTAGCAGGACCCTGTGGAATATTTGAATGGACAATAAAAAATGATATTTGGTAATATCTGATCTTGATTTAACAGGTTCAACTCTAATACTAACCTACATTTTATAAGGATCATCACAATAGGATACTCATTCCATAGGAAATCCAGGAATATGTACAAAAATTAGTAAATTTAAAATTTTATCTTTTCTCAACTAAGAAACATAGAAAAATTATTGATAATTACTTGTTTCTAAAATGTGTTCCAGTCTCAAGAAGTTTGTTACTTTACAAGGTGAACTATCTAAAAATATAGTGAACATTTAGTTTTATAGGCAAGTGAGTTAACATGAGACATGTTTAATGTATATTTACTTATAACATGATGACAAAATTATTAAATATACTAAGTATTGATAAAAACAAATTAGTGAATTATTAGAGTTTGATGATTTTTATTTTCAAGAATAATAGTTTCCTGGGACTCTTGGTGATTTAGGGAAACTCAATTTTGTGTGCAACATGCAAATACTTAGAATATCTGTGATTTTCACCAAGATAGCACTTCAAAGCATCACCTACACTTGGCCATCGTTTTCTATTCCTGCAATTATTATTAATAAAAATTACTGTCACTGTAAATTAATGATCCATGTGACTTAAATATATGAAGCTACACAGCAAGCCATAGTTTTCCAGTCATTAGATCATGAAACATTTATATAATGTTCATTACAAAGCAACTATAACCCTATAGCTACTGTTAATATCCAGTCCACCCATTTAATTTTAAATAGGCCAAAATGCTTCATTGGTGAAAAGCAGTCTATTTATTCTAGATAAAATAAAACATACTTGTGATAAAGATTAATATTTTAGAAGTTATAGTTACTTGAATGCACATTACTTAAATTCATATAAAACAAAAAAAATCCTAAATAATCAAAGCTATACTGAGGCAAACAGAAATGGAAGTAAGTCACTGGCTTCAAATTACAGTGCCTAGGAGATATTACAGTGGACAAGCTAGCTTGCCTTGTATGTGGTTGACCCTGGTTTGATTCTCTGGCACCACATATGGTCCTTTAAGCACAGTCAAAAGTGAAACCTGAGTATAGAGCCAAGAATACACCCTGAGGATCACCAGGTCTAGCCCTAAAACCAAAAACCAAACTATACCACAATGCTATAGTAATCCACACAGTATGGTACTAGAACCAACATGGACATAGAAATAAATAGAGTAAGTTCAAAACACACACACACACACACACACACACACACACACACACACACACACACACACATATATATATATATATATATATATATATATATATGGTTTGATTTTCCCAGCCAAAATGGATATTACTTGAGAGGAGCCACAAATAGGATTAAAAAAAAGGGTTTTAAGATTTTTGATAACCACAATCTTAAGAGATAAAGGAAATAATAAGTGGTAAGTATTCTGGGTTTTGTCCTCACCTCCTATTAGGAGATACAGTAGTAGAAAATTCACAGAATTACACAATCTTCTACCATTACAGAGTTTGCAGTGATGAGAAAGGTAA
The DNA here is from genome assembly GCF_027595985.1 of Sorex araneus. Lineage (NCBI taxonomy): Eukaryota > Metazoa > Chordata > Mammalia > Eulipotyphla > Soricidae > Sorex > Sorex araneus. Next base: position 52,920,901 of record NC_073312.1, on the reverse strand, counting down.
GACTTTAGACCACTAGCTTCTAATCTTTTCACCATAAAGAACCCCTTTTATAATATCCACTCATGAATGCTGTTGTCAGTGTTTTGTACTATAGAATGTATTTCCTAAGCAATTATTTTCTCATTTCCCTATTTCAGTAATCAAAGAACTGTGTAATTCCCAAGCTAGGCTTTTTGATGTGCAAGAGCAATTCAGATGACCACACTAGGTTAGTTTGATCCTAGTCAAATGTTTTAGTAGAACTCAAGTTATATCATGAGCTAATGTAGTGTTCAGACACTTTTAATATGGAAACATCCTTATATATTATCATTTGAAAACAACTTCCTTAAACTTTTGAAAGTATATAAAAATTATTTGGAGAAAAAGTCAGGGATTATCCTATTCTCAGTGGATCATGGAAATGAGACACAACTGACCTGGGAATCAGAAGGTGCAAAAAATCACCTCCTCCTGATTCACTGCCTTCAATAAAAACTAATGACTAATTTTAAAGAGGCAGCATATTATATTGGTTAAGAGCATCACCCCTAGAGAAAAATAGCCTGGATTTGAATCCTGACATTTAAAATACTTAACCTTGCCAAGACCATCACAATCAAATTCTTGAAAGCATATAATAAAAGGAAAATCTTAAGAGCAGAATAAGAGATGATACATTGCTTAGAGAAAAATATAAAAACCATCATAGACTTTATGTCAGAAACAATTCAAGCTAGAAGATAGTGTAGTGACATTTTTAAAGTGCTGAAAGAAATGAAAAGCCAGTCATAGACTTCTACATCCAGAAAAAAAGGCTCTGAAAAGTGACAAAAAATGCACAATCCTTTAAATAATGTCTGGAAGATAATAAGCATTCTAGTTATATATTTACAATAAAATTACAAAAATGTATTTGAAAGCCCAGAAATAAATCACAGATTTATGATATTTTATTTATATTAAGAGATTTAAGATCACATCAGAAGAAAGAATTCTCTTCAACAAATGGGGCTGGAAAAACTGGGGATGCAGAAGCAATAAATTTAAAATAGACTACTATCTAACTTCATAAAAATTTCAAAATGTATTAAAGAGTTTAATTTAATATCTGAAACCTTAAGTACAAAGAAGATAATACAAGTGAAATGTTCCATGACACCAGCGTTAGAAATGGTTTGGGGGTGGGAGGGAAATAGCAAAGAAACTTAAACAATTTGGGATACATTAAATTGAATAGGTTTACAGCAAAATTAAAAATAAGTAGAACAAAAACACATTCTATCAAAGAGAGATATTTGCACACCATGCATCTGATAAAGGATGAATATCCAAAAATTGCACTGTCTGCACTGTCGTCCCATTGTTCATCAATTTGCTTGAGTGCCCACTGTTCATCGATTTGCTCGAGTGGGCACCAGTAACATCTCCAGTGTGAGACTTGTCCTTACTGTTTTTGGCATATCGAATACACCACAGGTAGCTTGCCAGGCTCTGCCATGTGGGTGGGATACTTTCAGTAGCTTGCAGGGCTCTCTGAGAGGGGCGGCGGAATCAAACCTGGGTCGGCCGCGTGCAAGGAAAATGCCCTACCAGCTGTGCTATTGCTCTGCCCTTGTGCTATTGCTCCAAAAATTAAAAAATTCAAATACCTAGGGCTGAAGAAATAGTACAAGTGTTCAGGTACCTATCTTGCATTTGGCTGAGCCAATTCAATTCCAAACACTACCAGTGGTTCCCTAGCACTGCCAAGTGTGATCCCTGAGCCGATTCAGGAGTCAGCATTATGCATAGATGGGTATGCCCAAAATTAAATTAGGGGGAGGGAATTGAAAGGAGGAGGGAGGGGAGGAGGGAGAAGGAGGGGAGGATAAGGAGGGTTGGGGTAGGAGGAGGAGGAGGAGAGGAGGGGAGCAAGGGGAGGAAAGGGGAGAAGGAAGAGGAGGAGGAGTAAAGAGAGGGAAAGAGCAGGGAGAAGGAGGACAGGAGAAAGAGGAGAAGGAAGACAAGAGAAGGAGGGTAGGAAGAGGGAAGGAGGGGGGAGGAGGAGGAGGAAGGAAGTATATAGACACCTCTACAAAAAGGTGATTTGAACAGGGCCACAAGTGAAAACTGAATAAATGCAGGCCCATGGCATAAGAACAGGAAGCCAAATGGCAGGAAAGAAGGGATGGGCACAGGGAGAAAATAAGGTCAGAAATAAAGCAGGGTCTGAAAAACATTGAGAAATATCATTTTACAAGGCTTAGAGGTTTAGAGAGAACCAAGACATAATATTTCTCCTCAGGTCATTAGGGTGTAACTTAAGAGACAGTGTAATCAGCTTAAATATGACACCAAATCCCAAGCACTACCATACAGGGAGGGGACAGTGACTTGGAGACACTTAGGAAAAACAAAACAATCCAGGGTTGAGGAATCAAGGAAGTTTTGGGCAATTAATCGGCTTTAAATAGTAAAAGGAATAATTTAGTCAGAGCTGATTGGAAGCTAGTGGAGTTAAATGAAGAGTTTATTATAGGATCATTGAAAAGTCACTTGATCAGTCTGAACTTCAGCTTTCTCAGTTTTAAAATGAAGTTAATGATACCTTATTCACTTAGCTGAGTTTAGAATTAATAACAACATTTCTCTAAAAACTGTAATCCATAGAGGACTTCATACACAAATTTTACTCATTGACTTTCAAACTGCTTTAGGAAATAAATGGTATTCAGTAAAAGAGGAAAAGTAACAGCATTTTTCATTTACTATAGAGGCCTAAAATGAATCTTTGGTTGCCCACTCTAGACTGAAATAACTGTTGCATTTGTGTCAACAAAAATAATTTTATTCAATCATAGTATCAAGATTTAAAAATAGTAAGTGACATAAAAGGCAAAATCACAAGTATGGCTGAGTAGTGGTTTTAGAGACTAAGATTCAACACCAATAGGTACCAATTAAACTCCCCCAAAGCACTGTCAGGTATGCCCCCCTCCCAATAAGCAAAAGTCACAGGTAGAACACAATGCTTATGCTTATATTTAAAATATATACACTTTATAATATAATGACCTTATAATGTTTTACTACTTGACAGAAAGATTAAAGAGAAGTAAGACGGGGCTGGAGCCATAGCACAGCAGGTAGGGCGTTTGCCTTGCACATGGCCAACCCGGATTCAATTCTCAGCATCCCGTATGGTCCCCCAAGCACCGCCAGGAGTGATTCCTGAGTCCAGAGCCAGGAGCAACCCCTGAGCATCGCCAGGTGTGACCCAAAAAGGAAAAAAAAGAGAGAAGTGAGCCTTGTTCACTTATCTCTGAATCAGTATCATCTCCCTGTCCCTCACCAAAGATAATGTAGTTAGTACAAGATGGCTGCTGGACGAAAATAAAATGCTTTCTGGAAGGCAATGTACTGCACGTGTTTGTGAGGAAGAGTGTATCACCTAGACTGGTCTGAAGTTCATGGACCTTTCCTGGCTTGCCCCACCGAGAGAGCCATTACTCTCTCTTTATTCTCTTGAGCCCCTTCTCTCTTTGCCACCATGCTTCACTCAGAGCACTCAGAGGGTTTCCTACACCATTTCTTTGAGCTTGTCAACAAATACATCAACACATGCATCTACAGAATGTTTGTAGTCTCTCATCTAAATAACGAGGGCCAGGGATATGGCTCTATAATGAAGTGTATGTGTTGCTGCAGGCCTGGGTCCCCTGTCCCACAATAAGTAAATAAGTGATATTTACTGAACTGTAGTAACCCAAATTAAATCCCAGCCTGGGGTCCAGGAATGTCTGCTAAATTTAGAGATAAGTGCTCTTTTTCACCGACCTACAAATGGAATGGATAATTTAACAACAAATGAAATGCTTGATATATAACAGACTTACAAAACCGTACAATGTCTTGAACATAGTGGGTATTAAATAAATATTCGATGAAGATAAAGTGAGAAACAATGCTTAGTAATTGCAATTTGGAACTCTTGCAAAAGTCTGGGAGAACAGTTTAATAGCAATCTGGACATTCTTTCACAATTAAGTAAAGACACTATTATACTTAGCAACTTTCAGCCAGGGCTGCAATGAAAATGCTTTTTCACTTAAGAAAGAAATTTTATTTAGTTAGATGTAGAAGGCTTTGTTCCCTGGAAATGCAGAATTTTTTTGAGAAGAAATACTTTGCAACCATTTTGCAATATACTAAATATATATGGCAGGAAAATATTCAAGGTCCTATCATATAATCAATGATATTCTGCTCCAAGAAGACCACCAGCTTTACTCTTTATTACTTGAAAAATTAAACAGAAGACAATTTTTTCAATCCAATGTCCATCTGTTCTTGTTTTATATTCAGTCATGTGTTACATCTAAGTCACACTGCACCCCTAGTCAGAATAGCAGGATTAAACAAGTCACTGTGAAGTCACAAATTGATTTTCTCAGACCTTCATTTCCATGGTTTCCATTGCACCCAGTAATATATGCAGCAAGACCAAAATATCTGACCAGCATTGACCAGTGTTACTTTCACACAGCCCTTCATTACTGAAAGGGAGGGCTACTGAAACTTCAACACTCTCTCTCTCTCTCTCTCTCTCTCTCTCTCTCTCTCTCTCTCTCTGTGTGTGTGTGTACGTGTGTATGTGAGATGATTTGTTCATTTAAAAAATATCTATTACTATTGGGATTTAGTGCCTAACACTACTCTTTTTTAAAATTTTAATTTTTTTAATGAATCACCATGAGGTACAGTTACAGACTTACAAATTTTCGTGCTTACATTTTAGTCATACAATGATCAAGCGTCCACCCCTCCACCAGTGCCTGTTTTCCACCACCGATGTTCCCAGTATCCCTCCAACCCCCCGTCCCTCCCCACTCGTTGCCTCTGTGGCAGGCGCATTCCCATTTACTCTCTCTCCTTTAGGATGTTGTGGTCTGCAATGCAAGTATTGACTAGCCAGCATGATCGCTCTATAGTCTACTTTCGGCGTGCATCTCCCATTCCAAGCAGGCCCTTTAAAAACCCTTTACTTGGTGTTCCCTTCTCTATCTGAGCTGTCTTTTCCCCCAGCGTGTGAGGCCGGTTTCCAAGCCACTAACACTACTCTTAAGGAATGCTTATCCTCACCAAAAGCTCCAACTCCTGTTTGGAGCATTCAGAGGGCTTCCTATACCACTTCTTTGAGCTTGTCCACAAATTCATAAAAATTAGGGTAATCGCATCTTATAATTGCATCCTGCATCAGCAGATATAAGAAACAGATAATGCTCTGTGAAGCATCACAGAAACTAAAGAAGAGAGTACCTAACATCAGCGGTGGTTCCTGTAAGGCAGCAACAACTTCTTCCACAATATAACATCCTCTATTATAACATCCTGTTAGGCTCCCATCACAGAGTAACGCTGAGAATTTCTAAATACATCCAAAAGCAACAGGAAAAGAAGATACAAACACTACGAAGAATATAGCTTGACAGAAGCCTCTTAACATATATTAGTCATGCTCATAGTAAAATAAAGTTTTTTCTAGCACATTTTGGGCTGGAGCAATAGAGCAGCGGGTTGGGCATTTGCCTTGCACACGGCCAACTTGGGTTCGATTCCTCTACCCCCCTTGGAGAGCCTAGCAAGTTACTGAGAGTATCTTCCCCGCATGGCAGAGCCTGGCAAACTACCCGTGGTGTATCCGATATGCCAAAAACAGTAACAACAAGTCTCACAATGGAGATGTTACTGGTGCCTGCCCAAGCAAATCGACGAGCAACGGGCTAACACTGACAGTGACAGCATAACTTTGCAGGGGTGGTGCACATCTGACTGTACTTGGGGTTTACTCCTGGTTCTGTGTCAGGGATTAGTCCTGGCAGTGCTTGGGGACTCATATGAGATGCTGTGGTAGCTCAAGAGCCTTAACCTCTGTAATATTTCTTCAGATCCAAAAGACATAACCTTTTAAGTTTTCTAATATTTCTTTTTAGTTTAAAGAACCCAGAGACTTTGCTCCTAAAAATAAGTGTTCATTATTCAAGCATAATAATAATATCCTCTCTCACATATTAAGACTTTAACTTAGACGGGAGCAATATGACACTCGCCATAGCCATGCCACTGGACCCTGCACCAGGCTGTTTCACTCATGGCTCCCTAGAGGGGGTCTGGTGAGAGCTCTCCCCATCCCAAGGGACCCAGCCCCTGGCAGCCAAAAACCTCCACACCCCAACAGCCACCATGCTCAAGGCCGCTCCCCATATACTCTGGCCGAGCTTCACACATGAATGAACATATTCCTGGACACATCATAGACACTCCCTACCCATTCTCCAAGAGTACCACACCACATTTGATGGAGTTCAAATAGTAGGCAACCAATCATAGAGAAAAAAATACATATATATATATGCATACATACAGATTTTCAGACGGATTTCATATGGATGGAAACATCCCAAATATGGTGGTGGGAAGGTAAAATGGTGGTGAGATCGGTGCCTGAATATGAAATGTAATCAATTATCATGAACTACCTTAAAAATTTTTTTAATTTAATAAAATAAAGACTTTAACTTAGAAAAGATTGAGCCATTGAACAAAATTATTTAAATAGTGTTCAGCTGTTGAGTGGCCTCTCTTACTGTCAAATGACCCAAATCATTTTAAAACTCAAATTTGACAAAGGGATGGATACGTCTTATAGCAGAATATGTGCTTTTCAGATTATGTTCTTATTTCTTGCTTCAAAGTTTTATTAGCATCCAACTTGAAAATTCATAACGGTTTGACCTCCTTTGGATAAAAATCCAAGTTCCTTAATATAGTCTACGAGGTAATAGCAGAAGTAAAATAAAATCCATAAATACAGGAATAGTGTCTTAATCATTTTCCATTATTAATTCAACTAATCCCCACAATTACTCTATGAGACAAATTCTCTTAGGATACCATATAGTGTATGAAACAATATGAAAAATCCAAGTAATCTAACTTGGATATCTGGGTCTTTGGTCCCTGCTCCTAATATCTAGGCTTTATCGTGTGTGCTGGGTCCTCAGTGTTTCTGGAGCTTGTCACCCTTTCTGACACCTATTCTCTCCCCACTACAAGGCCCCTCTCTCTGGGCTTAAAATGACCAGTATTCTTTCCTAGGCTGGTTCTCCACACATGTCCTTTCTTCTACTCAAAACATGCCCATTCCACTGTCAAAGTTTAATAACCCATTGAGTCTCAGTTTAAATGTTAGCTCATAAAAAATTCCCTCTTTGGCCATTTCATCAAATACAGATTCATACTTTCTCTTTATTCCCTAACTCTTTTATTTATGCCACCCTAGACTTCACTGTGATTAAAATTATTCTTTTTAAATTATTCCATAATTATTTGCCTTTATTACTAGACTAGAGGTCGTATATAACTGACATCACTGCACACTCAGTGCCTAACTAGTAAAAATAGCAAATGATTGAATGTTTTACAGATTTTAATTTATGCTGTAATTCTGAATGCTGGTAGGACTTTCTGATACACTACATCATTGTATATACCTGGACGGCTAGAGTTGATAGATTTACAAGGTAGACAGCATGCTGTCTGGTAGGAGAAATATTCATTTATGGTGGTAGGGACTACTTGGTATAACAATTGTAGAAGGGAAATAAGTACTGACTAAATATACGGAAACCTTAAAATATTAGTTGCTACTTCATCAAGGCTGGTACTTAATAAATCTGCCTTTGAAGATCATCACCTGTTCCTCTAAAGTAGCTCAGACTTAAGAACTATCAGGAAGTTCTTTTGAAGAGCTCTTCCTTAATCTCCAGGCTCTCATGGAATTGGGGATGGGAGATCTCCCCACAACCCCCTGTTCTTCCAGGAGCCTGGCAGTCATGACCATGAACTGCCTTTAGTGCCATATAAGCTCATTAACTAACCGTGATCCAGAGACTCATAAATAAATCTCAAAAGAGATTAACAAGCTACAGAGATTCTGGATTTTGGGGTCCAGATGCTTCTGGACCCAAAATCACCATCCAGTTAAAAATATAACTCCAGCTGTATCACCCCACCAAAACTTTAGAATTTTTGGAGTGCCACATCTCATACTCTACACCACTGCTATACCAGGAGTAGCACACCACAGTGGATGGGATGCAAAGTAGAAGGCAACCAGTTTCAATTAAGAAAATATTAACACACAGGCTTAACCTGTAACAGCATGTTAGTCATTTCCTACATAAGGGCTTAATGACTCCAGGGTAAGATACAACAATCTTCACATATTTTCTCCTAAGGAAATCTTTTTTGATTATTTTTAGTGAATTATTTATAAACAGCAATACAAGATAAATTATTTGGGGCAGGTTTGGGTCATGGTTGGGAAAAATAGAAGTTATGGCGGTGGGAAGGTGTAATGGTGGTGGGATTGGTGCTGGAATACTGAATGTAATAAATCATATTGAATAACTTTATAAAAATAAAATGAATTTTTTAAAAAATGGTCTTCCTTAGAGACAAAACCAAGCCAAAATAAACTGTTGGATCCCGGCTACAGAACAACAGTTACCAGAAGGGTAGGTCTGGGCGTAGAAGCAAAGGTTGAAGAGGGTCTACTGAACTGTGATGAGGAGTTATTAGTACTTTGGTGATAGATGTGGCATGGAAACATATATTTCAGACATGTGAGATTAAAATCCTGTAATATTAAAATATTATACATCAATATTACCTCAATAAATATACAATAAGATTAACTCGGAACAGGTGATAGACCTACATATAAAGTGAACACAATAAGACGATTATCAAAAGTAAAAGAAAGGTCCTTCTTAGCCTGGACTTTACTGGCTGTCACTTAACAGTCATCTGATTTCATCTTACCTGCTGAACCCATGCAGAATTTACCAAGTACTTTAGTTCTAACTGGCCCTGTTAAAGCACCCAGACAAAGCACAATGCCCCAGGTGTAGAGTAAGGCAGAAATATTACATATATCCTTACTGGTTTGACACATTTTCTGAAGTGGCCTCAAGATCTTTATGAATGTAAAAGAAAAAAAACTAAATCCAAATGATTTAAAATTAAATCATATATTTTGGGACCAGAGAGATAGCTCTAAGATGAGGGAGCATGCTTTTCATGCAGGAGGCTGAGTCCAATCACCAGCACCACATGGTTCCCTGAGCACAACCAGGAGTAACCATCACACACCAAAATTGGAAATGAGCCTGTTCATGACCAGGTGTGTCCCCAAAATGCCAATTATTTGTCTTTATAGATAAACAAACCACCTCTTCTGAGTCTTTCAAAGATTCTTTTTAAAGGGTCTCTCAACCGTTTCACAAATTCTTCTATCTGGTCACTTCAAATGACATTTGTTTCACAATCCCTTTCAGAAGAAAGTTTTTCCCATCAATTCCACGGTTAAAATGTGTTGTTCAGGGGCTGGAGTGATAGCACAGCGGGTAGGGCATTTGCGCACGTGGCCGACCTGGATTTGATTCCCAGCATCCCATATGGTCCCCTGAGCATCGCCAGGGGTGATTCCTGAGTGCAGAGCCAGGAGTAAGCCCTGTGCATCGCTGGGTATGACCCGAAAAAAGCAAAAAAAAAAAAAAAAAAAGTGTTGTTCAGTTCAGTGTTATCAAGTGAGGATGCATATGTTCTCCTTCTCTTAGGAAATAATAAGAGTAGCTGGAAACATTTCAAATGCCCCGAACCAGGTAGAGAGGGTTGCTATTGGCAACCTGGTGAACTCATCTTAATGCTAATCATCCTACAATGCATAGGACAAAGCCCCCAGCAACCCCATACAGAAGTCAAAGAATTATCATACAGTAAATACCAATAGTTCCAAGAGGAGAAATGTTAGCATACTGATTCTCACTGGGGAAAAGGTGGTGGGTGGGGTGGGGGGGAGATGTTGTTTCAGTTACCAGCACATACAGCAATTTATAGAATTACACTGATTTACAGAATTACAATTCAATTACATGCATTGAAGAATTATTCTGTGATAAACATGTTTCAAATTTTCCATTGTATATTTACATAGAATAACAATCCAGATATAATTATGTAAGCTAGAAAATGAAATGGCTGTAGTAATCAAAATATTTCTTTTACACGATGTAAAATTATAATAAGTTTGCCAGGAATGCAATCACCATGTGGATTAAAGAAAATGATATTTTGTTTTGTTAAAGAATATACCCCTGGGTCCTGGGGCTGAGATCTCCAAGCCTGCTCGGATGGGGACTTGGCCTCCTCCACCCAGACCCCCCATTTTCCAGTAGCTTGGTAGCCACACCCACAAGCTGCCCCTGGAGCCATGTAATCCCATCAATGGCCAAGATCTAGAGACTATAAAACAATGCTCTAGGACCTCTTATAACCTAATTCTCCCTCTCAGAGAATCTGGCAAGGTACTGAGAGCATCCTGCCTGCACGGCAGAGCCTGGCAAGCTCTCCATGGTGTATTCAATATGCCAAATGCAGTAACAATAATGGGTGTCATTCCCCTTACCCTGAAAGAGCCTCCAATGGGGCATAGCTGGAAGAACCAGTAAAGAGAGGCTGCTAAAATCTCAGGGCTAGGATGAGTGGAGATGTTCCTGGTGCCCACTCGAGCAAATTGATGATCAATGGGTTAACAGTGATACAGTGATACAGTGAAAGACTTAACAGGGATTGGGGCTTGAGTGATAGTATAGCAGGTAGGGCGTTTGCCTTGAATGTGGCCAACCCGGGTTCGATTCCCAGCATCCCATATGGTCCCCTGAGTACTGCCAGGAGTAACTCCTCAGTGCAGAGCCATGAGTAACTAAACCCTGTGCATCGCCAGTGTAACCCAAAAAGAAAAAAAAAAAGAATTTACAGGGATTAATCACAGTTTTGGAAAATTTAAATCACTAGAAAGGATCACCACTGACATTGGAATAGCTCATAAAATTCAAATCTCTCTTTCTCTCTCTCTCCCTCCCTCCCTCCCTAGAGAAATTGCCATAAAAAGGTGCTTCTTGCTCTTTCCAATAGAACCACCCTTTACAGATCCTTCCTTCCCATGAAGAAAACACTTGGTATCTCCAACAAAATGTTATGACCATTTGAATCATTCCTAAAATTATCAGCATTAAAAGTCAAACCTTATTTTATCTATTCCTTTATATTTTTTATTTGGGGACAACACCCATTGATGTTCAGGGCTTACTCCTGGATCTATGCTCCTGGTGGGTTTGAGGTATCATATGGGGTGCCAGGGATCGAACCCTAGGTCAGCCACATGCAAGGCAAGCATCCTGCCCACTGTACTATCACTAAGGCTCCATTTTTTTGTTGTTGCTATTGTTATATTTTTATTGATTTTGGTATTAGACCACACCTTGCTTTGCTCAACGCTTACTCCTGCCTCAGTACTCAGGCATCACTCCTGAAGGTTCTTGAGGGAACATAAGCTATACCAGAGAGCAATCCCGGGTCAGCCAATACAAGAGCTATACCCGCGGTATTATCTCTGTGATCCCAGACTTTTATTTTAAACATCTAAAGGGCAGGAAATAGTGAAAAGGTAAATCTTGAGGAGAACAGAAAATTTGAGTAGCAGGGCTATTATGACAGATTTTTCCTTCCAGAAACTCTCACTGAGCCCATACAAATAATACACTGCTAAATATTTTATTAACAAGAAGTACAAAACCATCTCAGAAATGGGGCTTCTTTAAAGAATCTCACTTGAGGAGTGTTCAAAAATTAAAAGTGGTCAAACAGAAAGATACCATCAAATATTTTTATAATATATTTTCAAATAACTGGATTTCCTTCATTAGATTTTTTGCACAATGCACTATCGGAAATAAATCTGATTATGCTGTCTCTTGAACTTTTAAAGTGCTTAAGTGAAAATATACATTCTCTCTGATAGAAATAAAATTTCTATCATGGGCTATATTAACAAAAGCCCTCTCAGTTACAAAGACTATGTGTGAACACCTTGGCTTGGTGTAGAGTGAGGGAAATAAGGAAATTTTACTTTTTAAATATAAAATGTCAACTTAAAAATAGTCTATCCCTAAATATAAGAATCTTATTTATATAATAAGACCTTATATAAATATAAGGTCTCCCTGCTTCTTTATTTTTTTTCATTGACTTGTATACTTCTCTTTTTTCTCCCCCAATGGAACAAATCTATTTTAATTTTTTAAAATGAATCACTGTATTACAAAGCTGGTTATGATTGGGTTTCAGTTATACGATGTTGCAACACCCATTCCTCCACCAGTGTACATTTCCCACCACCAGCAGCCTGCCTTTATGGCAGGCACTTTTCTTCTTTCTCTGTCTCTCCTTCTGTAGCCCTGATTCTTTAAAAAGTAAGATTTTAACTGACTGAAACATTTAAACCTTGTCTGTTAGACTGTATTTTGATACTGCTTAGATAAATGTGTCAAGGTTAATTTTTCTTTATTATAATACGTCTATTTGAGGTTCATTCCACTTGTTCACTGTCACCTCCAATTTACAATAATTAGAAGGAAATAGTCTTGACATCATGGCATAAAAGTTTCTTTCCCCCTAAAATTACAGGTAAGAAAACTACAGTCTACAGAAATAAAATTATTAGTTGCCTCTCATTTTAAGTACAATTTTGGTTTCCTATAAATCTTTATAAAATTCATACTGAGAAAATGAGGGAACCATAAACCACCGGAGAACTGTGACATTTCATAGAACCACAAGAGACTAATACTTTCAATCTGAACCAAAAGTCTATGAATCAACACATATTCTTTGAAAAATAAGAAAAGGGGCAAGGAGAAAGGAGGAGCATTAAAAGAGTAGGTGAGAAATACCTGCAAAGTTATGCATCACTGTCCAGAATGTCCTTACTCTCCTCATTCCATCAAAAGCCCCCCTATCTATGGGGTTTATGAGACATGAAAGTCACAGCTCTCGATATTTGGTTTAAGGAAAGATTAGAAAAAAGAAAAAAAACAGGCGATTTATTGATATACAATTATCAATTAGGTTGATTGATACAGGCCCTTCCAAATTCATGCCATGCAGAACTTGTGAATGTCATGTCATTTGGAAACAGGGTCTTCCCAGAAGTTATCAATAAATAACCAGAGAGAGTGTAGCAGGTAAAGTGCTTCCCTTCCATGGGGCCAACTTGGGTTCAATCTCCTGTACAGTATGATACGCTGAGCACTAACCAGGAGTTATCCCTGAAGCAAAGAACCAGGTGTTGATAGGACCATGATTTCTCTTTGGAGATTCAAAGTGGGATCCCTTCTTGCCTCTTCCTCACTTTACCTGCAATTTCTTGATGTCCTTGAACTTCTACACACCGCCCCCAATTTCTGCTTTTGTTCACTCAGCTACTTTCCTCTTTGTATATGTCTTTATACAAAATTCTTTCTAGTAAGAGAGACTGTCACTAAACTCAAAGTTCCCCTTGTTCAGGGAGACCACATTTTTATTATTCATTATGATTTTGGTTTGAGGGCCATAGCAGTAGTACTTAGGGCTTATTCTTTGATTCTGTGCTGTGGCCATTTGTTACAATAACCCACTGATATCAATGCATAGGGTCACCCTTCTTACAGGCTACACCTACAGAAGGTGTTTCTCTGACTGGCCCAGTTAACTTCTTGGTTCCAAATTTCCCACTTTAGTCCTAGACTTCGGGAGTGGAGTTTTAAAATATTCACAGAAACAAAAACTCCAGGAGGGGTTGGAGCAATAGCACAGCGGGTAGGGCGTTTGCCTTGCATGGGGCCAACCTGGGTTCGATTTCAAGCATCCCATATGGTCTCCCAAGCACTGCCAGAAGTTATTCCTGAGTGCATGAGCTAGAAGTAACCCCTGTCCATTGCCAGGTGTGACCCAGAAAGAAAATTAAAAAAAAATAACTCCACAAGTTGCTTAAGTGCCCTACAACTGAGCAGTAGCTGTCTGTCAGGCCTGAGGCCTGTGTTTGCTGATTTCTCCCTATGCACCTTCTCGGGTTCCCACCCTGGCCATTAAGCCTATAACCAGAGTCCCCAGCCAGTCACCCTCTGAATGAGCTACTCTGTGTGTTTGCACTTAGTATCCTCACCTGGACAAGGCCGATGGGATAATTCCTACTTGGAAGCACCATGAGAAAACAGGGACTTGCTAATTTGCAGATGAGTTCATGCAAATTAAGTGCCTGGTACTGGAGCTGAGTTAATATTTGTAAGTTCCCCTTTTTTTTTTCTGAAGTTTTTTTCTGAATCACATTTTTCAGCTTAAGAGGGGAAGTCGACTTTGTCTCCAGAGCACTCATATTTAATCTACAAAATCCAGAAGTTGGAGAGATGGTTCAAGTCGTAGGCTGTGTGGGTAACGTGAGATAGAGCCCCAGCACTGTCTGTCTGTATGGCCTGAGGCACTCCACAGGCTGTGTTCGCAGCACTGTGGTGTGCAGCCTTATATTCTTTGGAGTGGAGCTTTTCAAGTGTCTGGGAAAGGGGTCTCACATCCAGGCCATGTTTCCCAACCTTCTAGTGTCTCTCAGCACTGAACATTACTTAAAGGGAAAAAGAAAGGGGGGGGGCGGGGATGGGGAAGGCTGGAACAAGTAGTAGAGTGCTCTGCTCATCTTGTATCACAGCTGACCCGGGTTACGTGGTCCCCACAGAGTACCCCTGAGCCCTGCCAGGAGTGATCACTGAGCAGAGCTAGAGGGAAGCGCTGAGCATCTTTGGGTGTGGCCGGAAAACCAAGACAGGGAAACCATCAACAAGCCTTTGCCTGCTGCCGGATCCTTCCACTAGGATGACAGCTCCAGGCCCTTTTCAGGCCCAGAGGCAACTTCTCCTCCCTCTGGCTTGGTCCCAGCAGCCTGATCTTTGCCATGCTAAGAGGCCCAGAGCCACATCTCCTGAAGCACTGGTCTTGTAGGAGCTGATAAGCAGACAGCTCCTCTCATCAAATTTCACGCTGCTCACAGCTATACTTCCTGCCACTGAGAAAAGATGGGCAGGGAAGGAAAAGAGCAACTCCCAGGCAAATCCCTCAGAGATTCCAGGATGGGGGGTGAGGGTAATAACTCAGCACAACAGAGCACTTGAAATCTAATCTTTTACTTATTAGTGCAGACACTTCAGCAGTATCTATATTATATTTTCTAATATAAACCCAATATTCCCTTTCTTAGGATAAAACACTTTTATAGGCCTATTCAGATATTCCCCTTAAAGTTTTCTTAAACATCTTCACCCATTAAATTTACATCTATAGGATTTGCCTATCTCATATAAATTTCAAAGTACTAACACAAATTGGTGATAGTATTAATTTTTTAAAAATGTATATGCCTGGGCTGGAGTGATAGCACAGTGGTAGGGTGTTCGCCTTTCATGCAGCCGACCCGTGTTCGATTCCTCCACCCCTCTCGGAGAGCCCGGCAAGCTACCGAGAGTATCGCGCCCGCACGGCAGAGCCTGGCAAGCTACCCGTGGCGTATTGGATATGCTGAAAACAGTAACAATGAGTGTATAAAAATAAAAAGAAAGGGCGCGGGCGAGGGAAGGGACGCCTCACCGCACCGAGCCAGACACAGGGCCTAGGGCAGCAGCTGTCTCTCCCACCACCCGAGTTTGGTAGCCTCCGGCCGCTTCCCCCACCCCGGGGAGGGGGAGGTTGATGGTGATGATGTGGCAGGCCAAGGAAGGAACGGAGCCATGATGGTTGGTCTCACTTGCAGCTTTTTCCAATCTTCCCTCTATACACTCTCCCCCCTCACCTTCCCCTCACTTTCTCTCTGAACCCATTTATTGATCATGGCCCTTCCAAAGGGCACAATACATTGATGTCACCAAAGGCACCAAAAGATCTTACAGGAAGAACATTGAGGCAACATAATTCTCTTGTATCTGCAGGCTGTTAATCTAGGCCCCCGGAAAGAAGATACAACACCAAAACAGAAGCCTTCTTTGGGCTGAAAGCACTCGGATTTACATCCCAAAGATTCTAGGCCAGAGCCTAGAATCTACAATGTCAAGTAAGGCCTGGCTAACACCTAAAATCTGCATGTCAAAGATCAGCTAGGCTTCTGTGACAAAAGGGAAACTGCCTCTGAAATTAACTCCAGAAGGCAGCTGGAAAAGGGGAAATATTCCAACAAAGTATCTCAATGAGAGACGTTACTGGTGCCTGCTCGAACAAATTGATGAGCAATGGGATGACAGTGACAGCATATGCCTATAAAAAGATTTTGAAAATAAATATATTTTATTGATTTACTGTTATGAACTGGAGCAATAGCACAGCGGGTAGGGCATTTGCCTTGCATGCAGCCGATCTGGGTTTGATTCCTTTGTCCCTCTTGAAGAGCCTGCAAGCCACAGAGAATATCTCACCTTCACAGCAGAGCCTGGCAAGCTACCCGTGGTGTATGTGGTGTATTCAATATGCCAAAAACAGTAATACCAAGTCTCACAATGGAGATGTTACTGGTGCCCACTTGAGCAAATCGATGAGCAACGAGATGACAATGACAGTGATACAATGATTGGTGATGAGCAATTTTGTGAAATTTCAGATCAGCTCTGTTCATCTCTATGTCTATAGGTAACTGCCTCCACAATAAAAGGAAATCTCTCCCATACATAGGTGGGATTAAAAAAAAGGAACATAGAAACAAAAAGGCCAAAGTCATTGGAACTGAAGGTTCTGTCTATAGAATCTTCTGTCTATAGAGTTCACATGTGTGGGGAAGTGGGAGGAGGTTGAAATACTATTGGAAATTTGCATTCTCTGGTGATGAGTATGGCATTGGAATGATATGTACAAAAGGAGAACAATTAACAGTATTGTAAATCCCCATATCTCAATAAAAATGTTTTAAAAAAAGAAAAAACTGCAAAAGCCATAGCTATCATTTGCTACACACTCCTTACAAGCTTTTTTTCTTTTTTTGCACACTTCAGTTGCCTTTTTAGCTCCACTTTATAGATGTGAAACTAAAGTTCAAAGAGGTTAAGCAACATGGCTCTGATATTGAAGGCCTTAAGCCCAAGTCTGTTTCCACAGTCTTTGCACGTAGCCTATACTGCACACTGTACATTCTTATTGGCAGGGGAAAAAAAAAAGTGTCCTCCGTGCTTTCCAGTTAATGGCTTAATGTTACTATGTAACCCAGATAAATGTATTTTTTAACACAATAACTTGCATTAGTCCATCTGAACGTACTTTATTTGCATTAAAAAAAATTGACTCAGATGGCAAAAAATAAAAGGAGAAAGAAGCCCGAGAAAAATAATGATTAATCCCCACTTGTTTATAAATCTGAAGTCAACACCATTGGCCTCACCTGAGAGATAATTACAACGCCAGATTCTCAGGCTCCTCCCCAGTCCTGCCAAAGCAGAAGATGCAATTAATAAGATTCCCCAGGTGATACGTATGCAGCTTAGAGTTTGAGGAGGCCTGAGTTTATTAAAATCAGAAAGAGAGATGAAGAAGGGACTTTAACTTAGTAATGAAAAAGGAGTAAGATTCTAATAGAATGGAGTAGTGTAGGAGGGGCTAGGGGTAAGACCTGAAAAAAAGAAAACAGGTTACACCATCGATTAAAAAATAATAATAAGACAGCAAAACAAGTCCTAAATACATCCTATGTCAGAGTGTCATCTGTGATTCAGGAAAAGACTCTGAAAATAAGGCCAAATCTCTGTCAATGAGCAGAATTTAAAAACCAAGAATGGAGTTAGAAATATGGAAGTAATATGCCTAGACCCTTTCCTGGCACAGGGTGAAAAGTCATTATATACTTGTTGAATGAAGTCAGAATTAGCAAACACTAACAATGAATGCTAACATATTACTGAATGACTGACGATAGTCTAGGAGGCACCAAGCTAAATCTATTACATGCCTGAACGCACTTAATCCTCTCAACAACCTTAAAAGATTTTGTACAATTGAAAAGGTTGAGGTCTTGGATTTTGCATGATAGCACAGGACAGTAAGGACAGAACGTGTCAGGATCTCCCAGGTACTTCAGACGCCTCCCTACATGCTTTCCAATTCCCACACCTCCTGTTGCCCTGGGGAAAGTACACTCTGGAATAGCATCTGCTCAACTTAAAAGCTTAAAAACTGGGCCAAGGAGATAGCACAAGAGTTAGAGCACAACCAAGACGACCGACCTAAATTCATTCCCAGCACCACATGGCCTCCAGAGCACTTGCAAAATGACCTAAAGAAAGCCTCCTGGGGCTGGAGCGATAGCACAGCGGGTAGGGCGTTTGCCTTGCACACAGCCCACCTGGGTTCGATTCCCAGCATCCCATATGGTCCCCTGAGCACTGGCAAGAGTAATTTCTGAGTGCAGAGCCAAGAGTAACCCCTGTGCATCACCGGGTGTGGCCCAAAAAGAAAAAAGAACGAAAGCCTCCAAATAAAACTCTAGAACAGCACTCCACTAATTATGAAAATTTATGGCCTTATTATCATAAAGGGATAAACAATAAAAACACAATGAGAAGAGGAATGGAAATGCTTTGGGAAAAATTAAAAATTAAACTTGATGTCTGAGGAATGTTGCAGGGGTCTACCCCTTGACCCCAGAGAGGCTCTCTCAGTACAGAACCTTTCCTCAGCGGCCTTCCCAGGGTCTACAGTGCTTGTCCCTGAGCCTGCCATTGCTGATTCACTTACGATCCCTGTCTTGTTATCATCCCTTAAGCTATTTTAATTTTTTTATTTAATTAAAGAATGCAGCTTCTTTACTCACGGCTGCTTCTCCCAGAAGGGAGCATAAAATGAGGCCCTCCATAATCATGCCACCGGACTCCACGCCAGGCTGTTTTCACTCAGGGTGTCTCAGAGGGGGGCAGGTAAGAGCCCTCCCTGCCCCAAGGGATCCAGCCCCGGCAGCCGAACTCCAAAACCCAACAGCCACCAAGCTCCAGGCAGCTTTCTACATGCTCAGGCTGAGCCTCACATAATGAGTGAACATATTCCTAAACCACACAAGCAACACATCATAAGACACTCCCTACTCATTTTCCATAATTACCACACTATATTTGATTGGAGGCAAGATGGCACAAACGGCATATTTGATTGGAGGTGAGATGGCGTGAGAACCCCTCACACTCTCCCGAACCCGGCTCACCATCTCGCCTTTGACAACTCAGTGGCTCAGCACGCCAGGCATGGAACTCTATACATGATCCTTGCTGGAACTCTACGTGTGATTCCTGATGGACATCGCTGGCTGTTTTGCAATGTTTGGACAGAATGGCATCAGGGAGGCACAGAGAAACCTCGGTGGTGGCCACAGTGTCGCCTGCCCTGGCTGGCCAAGTCGCAGTGCCATCAGACATAGAGCCATGGCGGCAGTACACACAGTGGCTCATCCACTGTGGGGTGCTGTCAGCCAACCACCAGGTGACCTGGGACTCGGAGCAGGTGTTCAACCTGGCACAGACCCTCCACTATAGGGTCCTGCTCTGCCAGCTGCTCAACAACCTCTGGATGCACTCCATCAACCTCAAGGAGATCAACCTGATGCCACAGATGTCCCAGGTGCTGCCCAGAGACGCAGGCAGGTGCGTATTTGTCAGTGTGCAGATCATTACAACATGCCAATTTACCAAAAACTTACATTCGATAAACTGGGAACACCTGTAAAAGTGATTAGAGCCCACCCCAAAAGCTCTGTCCCTCTCAGAGAGCCCAGCAAGCAACCAAGAGTATCCCGCCCACACAACAGAGACTGGCAAGCTATCCGTGGCATACACGAAACGCCAAAAATAGTAACAACGACGGTCATCCTTCCCCTGATCCTGAAAGAGCACCCAATACGCCATCAGGCTACACTAGCATGTGACAGGAATGAATAGAGATGTTTCTGGCGCCAGCTCAAGCAAATCGACAACAACGCGATGACAGTGATTAAAGAACACAATTCACAAAGTTATTGACAGCTGAGTTTTTAGGCATTTACATATTCTAGCACCAGTCCCAACACCACACCAGCCTCAATTTCCCTCCCCTAGTGTTCCCATGTACTCTTTTTTACAGTCCCTTGCCTGACACCTTCACAGGCACATCTCAAAGACCTTTGGTTGTAGGTTGGATCTTGTGCTTTCAGTGTTGTTGAGTCTGTACTTTGGATACATAGCTATTCAACTGCCCCACAATACCAGTGTACCCAAGGTACTTGACCCCTGTTCCCCCATTACTTCTCTTTCTCATCGTCTTTGTGACTGCCTCGAGTTCTTTCCTTCTTTGTTGTTCTCCTTGTACTCTGGGGTCAAGGGTGATCTAGGCATTCCTCCTTTTAAGACATTTCTGGGCCACACCTTACTGTGTTTAGGGCTAGGATTAAGCCAGGGTCATCTGCATTCAAGGCAAGTCCCTTACTACTTTCTTATCTGCTCTGATGCTCTCTCCACCACTACCCCTCCCCCACCACCCCCCTTCCCATACCACCCCCACTCCCAACCAGTTTGTACAAGAGAAGCCAGAGCTTGACTTCAGTCATGATCCAGTCTCAGATAACATCAATATAAAGCCAGGCTAATGCTTTCTGGAGTTTTTTTCTCAAAATAATACTTCTTACTCTCCCAAAACAGTTTGCCT
Source organism: Sorex araneus (assembly GCF_027595985.1). Classification (NCBI taxonomy): domain Eukaryota; kingdom Metazoa; phylum Chordata; class Mammalia; order Eulipotyphla; family Soricidae; genus Sorex; species Sorex araneus. Next base: position 52,900,312 of record NC_073312.1, on the reverse strand, counting down.
TTTTGCTTCAAACTCATGAATAACTATTATAAATGAATTCTAATTCAAATGAATGCTTATGGAGTTCTCAATAAATCTAGCTCAATATAATATTTTTTTAAAAAAAATATGGAAAGGAAAAAACTCTATTAGAGGTTGCCATCCTATAAAAAGAATGTCCCGCTGAGTATTTCCATATATGTCCAAATCTTCCCACTAGCCTTGAAAAAAAAAAAGTAGATGAGTGATTTGGAATTTGTTATTTTCCCAAGTGGGAACGAGTTCCTCATAATCCTTAAAGTAAAAAAAAAAAAATGTATCTTCATGAAAGAAACAGATTACTATGACTCTTAAAGAACTTTTACTACTTAAGAACAGTCTACACAAACTTTTATCTTTACTTTCAAATCATGATGTAGGAATCTGTGAGTTTGATTCAAATTAAAAAAAAAAATCAAGCCAAAGTCACAAGATGAACTTTATAATTTTGAAAGGCAAAAGAGCATGCAAACATTACTTCAAAGAAAGTTCTCATGAATATAGCTCAAGTATAAAAAATTTAAATAAATAAGAATTCTTCATGTTTCTTCTATGGTTTTGTGCTTGATATTTTTAAATTCTATTTTTAATGTACAAATTTGACTTAGTCAATGTCACCAGCATGCCTCTCTTCTTTCATGCAAAGGAATAGGAATCATTTATCTGATATGGAAATGATATCTCCATAATCACATAAATTTACAATGGAAACTATCAATATTTTTGACCTAGCATCTTCACTCTTGTAATTTATCCCATTTAGAAATGAAAGGCCTATGTGGATGTGTACAAGAATATTAGTTGCAGCATTTTTTATTCTTGCCAAAAAAAAAAGTGAATTGGGGCTGGAGAGGTAGTACAGAAGCAGCAGCAAGTAAGATGCTTGACTTGCATGCATGCAGCCAGTCTATGATCAACCCCCAGCATCCCATATGGTTCCTTGAGCCACACCAGGAGTGATCTATGAGCACAATGCTAGGAATACGCCCCAAATACAACCGGGGGTGACCCCAAAACAAAACAAATAACCAAAAAAAAATGAATAAGCTGAGGTATTGACTAGAAAATGACTATTATAACAATGAGGATATGGATTCGTTTGGAAAGAATCATAGCAATAATTGAGCAAAAACTAGAAAGTTGCTAGGGGACATTATGGAATGAATATACTTCACTTTAGAAACAAAAACCAAAACGCATCCAAGAGGTGAGGAAGTTATTCATCTCCTGAGATCCACAGAAGGTTAACATTGACTGCCTGCTGGAGCACAGGTGGTGAAGACAGAGAAAAATTAAAATTTGTCTATCTTTTTATAATCTGAAAGTCAGCATATATTACTTTGTCAATTAAGAAAATAGGGGAAGTATACATGGCCAAAAACATGATTAAAATCAGTGAACTTGAGCTTTAGTATGTGCTAAAAAGCATTCAAAATCATATACAGAGAGTAAACAACTTGTCTCAGCTTCTGTGCACACCCCCAGTGATTCCCAGGAGCGAATCTAGTGAGGCAGTATGGCTAGAAGGTTTCAATGTAGGTTTCAATCCTGCTCTATATGTCAGAAATTTGTCTAGCTTTGATAAGGAACAAGAAAGATCAGAAATATTAAGGGCATTTCTACTTATATCATGTTTCTACATGTCTAATAGATACTAAAATTTTCTTTCTCAGCCCTGCAGACAACAGAAAGTGCCCCTACGACTGACCTTCCCTCAACCCTCTCTTACAGACTATATATGGTATTTTTATTCCTAAATTAGGAAAAATATAAATTACCACCCCAAAGAGCATTTTTATATATTGATAGCACTGTCACTGTCCACTGTCCTCCCGCTCTTCATCAATTTGCTTGAGCGGGCACCAGTAACATCTTTATTGTGAGACTTACTGTTACTGTTTTTGGCATATCAAATATAACACAGGTAGCTTGCCAGGCTCTTCTGTGCTTATATATTAATAGCTAAAAGTAAATATATATACACATATATACATATACACATATATGTATGTATATGTGTATATGTGTGTATATGTATGTGTGTGTATATACATATACACAATATATATATATATGTGTAACAATAACAGATCTCATTCCCCTGACCCTGAAAGAGCCTCCAATCATTGGGAAAGATGAGTAAAGAGAGGCTGCTAAAATCTCAGAGCTGGGACGAATGGAGACATTACTGGTGCCAGCTCAAGTAAATCGATGATCAATGGGATAACAGTGATACAGTGATATATATATATATGTATATGTATATATATATAAGCACTTTGTGTGTATGTGAGGGGGGAGGTTAATCTATGGCTTTCAGCTTATTTGTATGTACATGGTGCCAGGGATCAAACGCAGGGACTCACATATGCAAGGTTTGTATTCTATCTTTCTCTTTTTGTTGGGGGGGGTGGGTCACACCCAGCAATGCTCAGGAGTTACTCCTGGCTCTGCACTCAGGAGTTACTCCTGGTGGTGCTGGAGGACGATATGGGATGCCAGGGAATCGAACCTGGATCGACCAAGTGCAAGGCAACCGCCCTACCCGCTGTACTATGACTCTGGCCCCTATGTATCCTATCTTTAAGCTATAATCCCACCCCTCAAATTAATTTTGACAGCAGCAATTTTTTACAACATGCACTCTTAAGTTTTCTCTATTTCAAGATTGTTTCTCTAAACAGAGTTTAAAGCAGTATCTGAGCAGAGAGAATGAAGGCTAGGTGTTTCTAAGGTGTTTTCACAGGGCTTCCCAAGCATGTCACTTTCAGGTGTGAGTTATTTTGAAGTAAGTTCAATCAAGATCCTACAAGCTCATGAGAAGCTTTTACCACTTCCTCGCCTACATTGAAAAAAAAAAAGAAAGAAAGAAAAAGAAAAGAAAAGTGGATGTATTACTCATAGGGTTATTTCCAGAAATAAGCGGTCTCTCAGAAAATAAGCATCTATACAGAAAAGTAAATATCTAATTTCAAAGTAATCTATAGCCCTTTTGTTGTGAAGCCCCCTCATCTCTTCTTGAATTCCATGTTCCTATTATATTCCATAGTTTAGGATTGGCAGCCTTGCTCTACTCCCAGTCACTTTCTACTCTACATTCTAGAGAGCCCTCATGTGGATATAATTCAATGTATCCTTTTCTCCTACTAATCCATCTGCTGAGAATCTGATTGGCCAACCAGACCTAAAAAATCCCAGACGGCAAGGGAGAAATTTCCTCCCTGCCTTTCCTTTCCTCCAAGACCAATTAAAGAGGCCAAATAATAGCATTAACTCAAAGCGGACATTTTTTTACCCAGACTACAGCTTCATTTTAGCACTAACCCTTGGTCACCGGAAGAGACCAAAATAAGTACATTTTCTTCAGCATTAAGTCACCAGCGATGCCATCAGCAAGACCTACTTCACTGCACTTCCAGTCCCTAGGGGGTTTCCGCATGAGAGGAGTCAGACTGAATCAAATAGCCTTTTACAGGAAGAGTGAATGGCACTTTCCAAAGGAATATTGATTTAAAAACTTACAGTCCATTAGAAACGACCCACAATTTATCCCTTTGCGGTAGGGCGGACTACACTAGTTTCTTTTTATCCTAAGACTGGTGAAAAGGAATTTATGGCATCCCATAAAACACTTTGCTTTTCTCTTAAAAATACTAGACCTCTGTAAACAATCCTATTTATTATTAAAATATCCCTTTTTAAAAAAGAACCTCAGACTGTAACAGGCCATAATACGAATTACTGAACTATATTCGATGGCCACAAATTGTCAAGAAGATCAAACAATCTATAATAAGTGTCTGAAGTGTCACCTAATAACAGATGTATTTTTTTCTGGCAATAACTGCCTTTACACTATTTATGGGGAGGGCATGGAGTGATGAGAAAGAATAGAAACATTTTCTGAAATATTCTATAGACTCACGTTTATTATAACAATTAATTTTCCATTCTTTCTCTGTGCTTTCTTCTCTGGCATCAATGACTCCAGAATCTAGTAGAAATGTCCCTCCAACTAATGTTCATAAAGAAGCCTCCATGACAGAAGTATTAATATTTTCCTTAAGAAAAATACTAGACCACTTCACCTTGTTTTTTTTGTTTTAATACATTGTGCAAAATCACTGATCGGAAAAACATAATACTACATGTAGTAAATGATACACATTTCTAACACTTAAATCTATACTATACTATAAATCTATACTAAAACATGCTTGAGCATATATCTCAAAGTTTATATATATATATATATATACACACATATACATATTTAAAGCCTTGTGACAAACTACCGGCTTTAAATAGCATACATATGCTGCCATCTAGTGGTAATATTTGAAATATCAATCTCTCCTTTTCCTCTCCATTTCATCATTTCTTAACGCTTCCCCAGTCTTTTGTGCCCCTATCTTTTGAAGAATACAAACAATTGATAAAATCTTAATATATCCCTTTCTTAAACAGGTGAAGAAACAATCTTCACTAGTCGCTGAATGAGTCATTGCAAAATTCTCCTACCGAAAAGAATTTCCTCCTTTTGCCTTATATTCTTATTAATCAACAAATTCATTGTTACAATAATCAGTTTTAAAACTCCTTGTCATTGTTTAAATTAATTTAGTTTTCTATAAGTAAATTTATATCTCATGAAAATCATTTCTTCCAATGTTTTCCATGCTTATTGTTCCACAAAGAAAGAAGAAAAAGATCCCGCATTTCACCACAACCCTTCACCAAATAGTCACAGACATAGAATATGAAAAGGAGAAGCTCCATGAGCCACATGTGCTTGGATGAGAGCCTCCCAGGGGACCCCAGGGACAGACACTGTGACCTAGCTTCCCTTCTTCATATCCCCACATCCTCTTTACTGTAGATCATGCTATGCTATGGCTTAGCAAAGGGATTCAAGCCATGAGGGAAATCACATGTTTTGCTAATAATATACATTATTGTAATTATTAAATAAATTTACTTATTATGAAAGCAAGAGTCTAGCTCAATGCACCATTCCAATTCCTGCAGAGAGGACAAACATCTAAGGAACCAACCAAAATAGGTACCTAGAGAGCTCAATCAACCTGAATTAGCAAACAAAAGGGGGGAGGGGCACAGTGAGCATGAAAATAATGTTTTATTCTCTACTAAAAATAACCTTTCAGATCTTACAAAATGAGTTTTCCCTTCTGTTATACATATGAATTTATACCTTTTTTTTTTCTTAAAAACCCACAAAGCTGGGGTTGGAGTGAAAGCACAGCAGGTAGGGCATTTGCCCTGCATGCAACCAACCTGGGTTCAACTCCTAGCATCCCATATGGTCCCCCAAGCACCACCAGGAGTAATTCCTGAGTGCAGAGCCAGGAGTAACCCCTATACATTGCTGGGTGTGACCCAAAAAGAAAAAAAAATCCACAAACCTCGAAAGTAGCCTTATTCTAAACAATTAGCACTACACGGCATGGACTTAATGTACTCATTACATTTTTTGGTCTTTTATAAAAATGCTATAAATGTAACTTCATTGTGCATGTCTAAAATCATCCTTAATGCAACAGATAATCTATGAATGCAACACTTTGGGAAATGTAGTTCTGAGGAATATGTGCTGAGTGGAGTGAAGTGAATCCAACAATTATTTATAAATAAGTAGCTGTAGTATCACAGGGTCAATATTTTTTTTTTAGAACTGGAGTTAAGATCAGAAGTTCTCAAACATTTTTTCAGCAGTGACTCACAAGACAGATGATGTTCCCCAGTGGAGCACACTCTTGTGAAAAGACAAGCCTGTCTGTGGATTATGTGCAATTTCCTGCCATATATTTCTAATCCGGATCTTCAAGAAAGACAAACAGAGTACATATAAAAAAAGCTGTCTTTAAGGAGATGCCTGTGATTGTCTTCAACCTTATTTTCTAAGAAACAAATAATTCATGGGTTTTCATTTATAAGCTGGCTATTTACTTATTCTAACTTTACTCCAAATCAAATTGTGACACTCATCACAATTGTGTCAGGACTCCAGTTTTGAAATCTTCCAAGAATGACAGGACAGGATATTGTATGGAGTGCTCATGGAGAGAAGGAAGAAATGAATGTGAATTGATTTTATTCTCTAGAAGGATTTTTTCCCATTTGTCAATTTTCAATTTATCCCAGATACATGTCGCTCTTAGCCTTTCTATGCAAATTAGCATGTGGGAAAACTCTTATAGGCTGCTGGTTGCATTTGGTTGGAATTTTTACTGTAAACAGACTTGATGTCTACCCAGAGGTTTACAACCTAAGATATAAATTAATTTACTACTTTGAGAATTTTTAGTATATGTCTCCAAGTTCCTTGTGGGCTATGTGACACATGTAATTAGCATTATCTACACCATGAAAGTAAAGAAAGGCAACAAGGAAAGTATTCACATTTACGCAAAGGCTTTAGATTTGCTTGTTAGACAGTAACAACAACAGAGAATTGACTAAACAGATCCATAAATATTTGTAAGAGGCAAGCATACAAGTACTTTTAGGGTTCCTGTAAGATTTTTCAGCAGCATTTTTGTAGCCTTTAGAGTCAGAGTACTCCAATGGAGGGCACGTTTGAGGATTAAAAACACATTTTGAAGCACTCTCTAAATTGGACTGGGAAGGTGGAACCACTTGAATTGGTAGCAAGTCTGAGAACATAATCTAAAAAACAAAGTTGTATTATACTTATCACAAGTTAAAAATTCCAACCAAATCCTAACAAGATAATAAGAATAGACATCTTAATGGATTAGCCGTAATAAACTCAGTGAAACCAGGGCCTTCACAGGATGGCCTCTTAAGCCATGTTCAACCACTGAGCTCTAAATACAACAAAGCCAATTCAAATCAGCTCCCAGGAACAAAATATTAACTATTTTTGACAAACTTCCAAGTCCGCTTCAAATGAATATGCGCTAGAAACAGGTTAAATATGCAGCAAGCATGTCAGACACAACAATTAACAGATGGAGTCTTAAGTCAACATAGACTTTAAAGTGATTGAATTCATAACTACATTATTTTCTAAAACAGTATGTGTATCATTTTCACATGGAGGACATGATTGAAAATGTGTAAAATAAAAGCAACAATATGTATGTGAGAGCTCTCAATCCATCAATAATTTAGTGAGTAGTATAGCATTTCGACCCGGGTTCAATTCCTCAATCCATCTCAGAGAGCCTGGCAAGCTACTGAGAGTACCCCGCCCACACAGCAGAGCCTGGCAAGCTACCTGTGGTATATTCAATATGCCAAAAACAGTAACAAGTCTCATAATGGAGATGTTACTGGTGCCCACTTGAGCAAATCAATGAACAACGGAACAACAGTGCTACAGTGCTACAGTGCTACAGTACAGCATTTAAAAAGGAATCTATTTTTTAAGAACATGAGTAAATAAAATAGAGATTAATTCTACTCTCAATCTTTATGTGGAAAAACAAATATAGTTCAAGGATATACATTTAAAAATGCCAATTTTCCACTAAGAAAATAGTGCAAAGCAATCCACAGTGAGTGATAAACAGCTACTTTTAAGTTGAGGGGAAATTCAAGTTGTATATCTATATAAGAAAATTTAAATATATACAGTAATATTCTGAGTAAGAATTCTGTTCCATGTTTGCTGCTATGCAATCTACAAATGAAAATAGATCTAGCAGAAATCACAGGTGACAAACTAGAATAGAGAAACACAAGAGAGGCACTCAGCACAGAAAATCCACAATGTAAAGGAAAAGAAAGGGAGAATTACTACTATGTAATTTGTAGCTCCTCAATAAGGAGCTACAAAGTTAATTCCTGGTTAAAAAAATATATTGGGCTGTTCATCTGATACCATAAGTAATTGATAAACCACAAGATGCTGTGATCTTTTTATAATAAAATCCCTAGAAGTAATCTTCTACACAAGTAACTATTTTGGACCAAGAGTAGACAGTTAATATAAAAACATAAAATCATAAATAGAATAAAGGAGCAAATCATGTATGTGTATATATTTTGCATATGTGCACAAGTTTACAAATACACCTATACATGCACACAGACATGTATAGTCTCTTTTCTCTGCAGGGACCCAAAGAGCAGATTAGAGAGAAATTTAGTGCCAAGGTCAGTAGTTTTTCTGACAATTCCCAAACTCTGAGCTTTCACTTTTGTGAAACAGGATAGCTATCCCTGGTTTTTCTCAGAGCTCACAGTAACTTCCAAGAGCTTATAAGAAAGCCAGATAACACAGGGTCCTGAACTCTGATAAGGAAACGCTCAAAGACAAGTGAAAATAATTATTCGTGCTCTGAGAAATGGTGAAATTACCTGAAAACACCCTAAAATGGTACCTAAGAAAGGGTTTTAATGCCCTTGCAGCTTCCCTTACAATATATGCAAGAGAGCCTGGACAATAGGTCAGGGAGGAGAAGGGAGATATGACAGCTTTTGTTTTCTCAGGTTTGTTAAAAATAGTCTCATGTGGATCAGCCAAATTGCTAATGGATACATGATCAAATATATACTTTCAACTTAGACAAATATCAATGATTCAAATAGAACAAGAACTCCTGGTGTACTGCAAGTACATTTGGAAAAGGTACATGGTCCTAAAATAAAACTAAATGTACCTTAAACGATAAGTATAAACAGATGACAGACTGAAGGCATACATTCACTAACACTGACACAAAGCAAAGAAACCTAAATCTTATCTCCAGTCGCATTTCTGAGATCCTTCAGTGAACATTTCAGAAAGCATTTACTCAGTTTTTCCTTCACTAAAACTAAGGCACTACCCACCTCCCAACAACTTTCGCTGAAAGTAGGTGGGAAGTGCCTGTGCTCCAGGAATGCCCTCTTCAAATTACAATGCGGCAAGACACAAGTATGTGGACAGGCCATTCTGCCCAAATGTCCTCCCTCTTCTCGTCAGTTGGCCTCCCTTTAAACTCTTGTCATAAATATTACTTATCTGAGTAAACAAAAGAAATCCTTTCCTCAGTACTCCTTTTAGATTACTTTTACTTTGCAAAGGGTAGCCAGTTAACATACTGACATATTGTCAGTTGAAGATAAATTTATTTGGAGGGTAGGATGAAAGCATTCATATGACAAAAGGCAAAGTACATAGTGAATAGTTTTCAGAAAGAGCTACCAATATCATCTTCACACCCTTCAGGATAACATGCCATGTGTTATCCATCATGGCATGAAATAACCATGACCTGAAACTGAGCTTCAGAAGCTGAGTGAAAAGGGAGAAGGTGGAAAGATTTGACAATGACAATCTTTTTGGTCTGAGAGATGTTATGGGGGCTCAGGCACTGGACTAGTAAGCAGTAGACTCCGGCACTGCATATGCATATGCCCCCCCCCATCATGACCAGGTATAATTACTTAACCTCATCCCTGAACACAGTCAGGTGTGTAGAAGGAAAGAAATGATGACAAGATCAATAACAGCTGGGGAATTCTCGCCTACGCAGTATATTTGAGGTATATATGCTGAGACAAAGGTTCACTGGTCACTTTTTCATGAGATCTATTTCTATTTCATGCTGTCTCTAAGATTCTTCTTCTTTTTTTTTTTTTTATCCTATTTTGATTTGGAGCAGTTTTATTTTTTCCTACATGGGAAAGATTTGCCAGTTACTAAGATGGAACCAGCCTGATTCCAAGGGTAGGTAATGATGGAGCAGTTTTGAACTAGGGCTCTAAGAACTGGGATTCAGCTTTAAGATTTGTCTTTAGCATTTTCTAGCTTTGAGATCTTAGGTCTAAGACTTAATTTCCCCCAAACTAGGAAATTCCCTACTTGAAAAGTGAAATGCTAATTAAGGGCTACTGTGGAAAAAAACAATGAGCTGCTGTATATAAAAAGCTCAGTACCGAGTCAAGATTGCTGAGGTTAGCAGCCATCTTTCTTATAGTTACCATTACCATTTCAAAGCACTGTGTATCTTATATATGAATAATTAATGAACTGAGCCCAGAATTCAGCTGGTCCCCACTCAGTTTCTTAAAGTTGCTTACCCTGAAATGAGGTTAAATCCCTTGACTTAGTCCGAAGGTTAAGCCATATCTGACTTTAATCAGAGGTGCAAAAGGCAACATATTTTCTGGGACATCTATCCCAAAGCATCCATGTCCCAGTTGTACACAGTTCACCTTTGAAATGATAAATCAAGGTTAATAAAGCATAGGTGACAAAAATAGCTTAAATGGCTTCGAAATACAACCAGTAATACTATTCCTGTGAGACCAATATTGATCTCATCTTTGTTTAAGCTTAACAAACTAACTGGGCAGCCCACTAAGCTAACTGAGTGGCCAAAATAAGAGAAGTAGGTGTGTAACCCAGAATCAGGGGGGAAATTCCAGACTATTAGATACATCTTAACGTGCAATAATGCATGTCAGAAAAATCAAATTTTCACAGAAACTATGAACTATTTGGAGTTACCTGACAGAAAGTGATATATAAATTTAAAAGACCACCGACATCTAGAACAGCCTACAGTTTTCAACAATACTCACTTGACCCTAATGGGCATTTCTAAAGAATCTGAAAATGTGTGCTGCAGTAAGTCGGATGTTTTCTTTTTAAATCTGATCATCATACAGTACACTTGATACATGGGCTGAGAGCTCAGATCCGCTTTTTCCCTAGTATAATTTCCATCTAAGCATTCCTTAGATACTTAGCTCATTCTTAATGGAGATTGCGCCTTATGCTCTCTGTGGACACATGGAAATCTAGATAATTGAACTGAGTTGATTACAGCAGTTGGTGAATTCTCCCTTTTCCTTCCACTGCAATAAACACTAAAGATATTTTTGTCAATGGTTAATAGTATATGGCAATCATTTTCTAAAATAATGGCCAGAGGCAAAAGGACTTTTATTATTCTGTGGACCAAGAAAAATTTTTATATATTTTCTAAAAATTTCAATACACTTTCTTTTCTTTGTAGATTAAGAACGTAATATCCCAGTGAAGTTTGCAATGAGTCTGTAGTATAGTCATCAGCATAGTCATCGTCCAGTCCCATGGCAACTGCAAATGAACATTAGTCTTATAATAAAGTAGCATCGCTCAGCCCCAGGAGGACCATCAGAAGACACAGCTTTTAACAAAGGACAAAGCAGGTGAGGCACCCCTGCTCTGAAGATCCCAACATCGAAAAATCTCATGTACATTTTTGTTTGGAAAGCATCTTGATTCCTACTATAATGTCGTATACAAACTTTTAAAGATTACTTTCTTGGTCAAAATAAGGGGTCTTGCCAACAATCATGAGGTTTGTACTATCCCTTTAATTGTGAAGATGAGTCCCTAATTCCAAGGAACTACTATCCACTATCCTCATATATTATACCTGTCAAAATTCCTAAACTCTAATGAGTCAGCTTGCTGAAAATATATTCCAACCTTCCACTTGAAAGTATATAACTAAATGCTGAGTGGGGAGGAAAAAATGATGTTCCATCACCATGTAAATCAGTAGGGAGAGGGAACAGGCAAGCCCCCAGCTACTTGATAAAGAACCATGCACACACACAAACGTGCTTGGCCTTTGGTACACATGATCCACTTTGCGTCTTGGATGCTCCTGATGCTACATGTGGGGGAAAAGATACAGGGGTGAAAATCGACCCTTTCCTCAAATCACACGTGCAAACTCCTCCCATTCCAGCCAGATTTGCCAAGGGAGGGTCAGGGTGCTTCTGTGAGCACTCTCACATGTGAGGACACCCTGGGAACATTTCCTGCAGACCCTCTGCGGACTCCTCTTGTCATGCCCCTAAGCTGGGCCAGTTCCTCTTGCAGAGGCACAGCCCAGTCAGGGAGATCTGAAATTTCAAATATGCGATAAACCCCCCGCCCGGCGGCTCTGGGAGGAGAGCAGCTGCTGGTGACCGCTGATGAAGTGGCTTCTTAAGGAGGTGGGCAGATTGATTCCAGCTGCTGGGCGAGGGGCAGGGCAGTGGCCTCGGAATGCACAGCCAGGCTGAAGCCAGACTCAGCAGCAGCCGCTTCCCAAGCAAGGGCCAGGCCAAATATTGGCTAGGTTTGCAGTCTGGGCCCAAGAGAGAGGAGAATCCTATTGTTCCATGGGGGAGGAGGAGGAGGAGGCAGAGGAGGAGGAGAGACTTTCAAGACAGTCTGGGCCAAAAGCTGCCTTGTGGGGAGCGTGGACTTAGAATTGTAGTGTCGCTCAGAACATGTGAAATGTGTAAACTGTGCCCTGGGAAGTCTGTTCAGAAGGAACCCACCTTTTCTAAGGAGAATACTTTTTGCCACCTCTAACCTCTCCCAGTCCTTGGTCCATTTTTCTTAGCAGTGCATAGACTCCTTTGGCTCCATACGCAATGACATACGCACACACTGATACATACTGATCAATACAAGAGAACCCAGGCAGGTAGCGATGCTCAGGACAAGTGTCACTCACTCCAAGTCTTACAACTGACATGGATGGAGACAGAACAAAAGGGCGTCTTGCTTGCCTCGAAGTCAGAGGGCCAAAGGGCAGAGACTAGTTTAGGGGTCCCCAGAGAGCCCCGAACTCAGACACCAAGACCAAGTGATCTAAGGAGAGGAAAGGGCTAGGAGGAGGCGGGTATGAAGGCACGCCTAATGGAATATTCAATATCCTGAGAAATGCACTCTCGGGCATGCACTTCCAGAGCCTAAAAGCCAGTAATGGGCTTTGGTGTCTGCACTTCCTCTCCCTAATGTCCAAAGGCGCTTTAATGCTGCAGCCAATCGATCAGCCTTCTCCAGTGAAGGCACCGTGTGAAGTGCAAAAGCTTCCTACTTGTGGCCAAAATCGCCTGGTCGCCCTCAGCCCACCGCCGGCTGAAGAGCGACCCACAACTCTGAACGGGCAGAATCGGGGTCTGCGAGTGCCAGGAAGAGACAGGATCCGAAACGCAGAGGCGCCCGGAGACACAGACAGGCCCCGCCGCTTCCCCAGCCCAACTTTTCCCGGGAGAGATGCGGAGGGCGGAGCAGCCAGGAAGGAGCGCCACGCGCCCCGGGAGAAGTTTGACCGGTAGCCCCAAGTGGGCTTCAGGTGCGAGGTCAAGCCGGTGCCTCCAAGCCCCACGCCAGCCCAAGGCGTGGCACTTCTCGAAAAGGGATAAACACCAGGGGCTAAAGGGGACCTCGAGAGCGCGGGGTCGTCTTTGCACATTTCTTGCTGACATCACGGCAGCCTTGGACGGGATCCTGTGAATGAATAGCTGCCCCGTCCCCTCCCCACTTCACCCCACCCCGTTTCCCCAGCCCCCAACCTCGGCGGCCCGATCCCAACCCCCGAGACGCACGCTCGTCCCGCCTCCCCCCACCAGCCGAAACCCTCCCAGGAGGGCCAGCAGCTCTCGGCCAGTTCCGTCCCGACAGTGAACCCAACCCTGTCCAGCGTCCTGTCGCCCCTCCCCGGGCGGCTCCACGGCCCCACTGAGCATGCCCTGTAGGCGGGGTCCGGGGGGTCGCTCGGGGGAAAGCTCTCCAGGCCGGGGAAGGCGCAGAATTGGGTTTCCAGCGTGCCCCCACCCACCTCCCCCACCCTCCACCCCTGCCCCAGCTCTTCCAGCGGGGGGGAGGCGCGATGCCAGCCCCAGGCCACCGCAGCCGGCTGCGGAAAGGCTAAGTTCGCGGATGGGAGAAAACTTTCCGCCCGGCTCCTTCCTCCCCACCCCCACGGCCGAGGGGCGCGTCTCCCCGAGGAGCTCGCCTGGCCCCGCAGCACGGAGACCGGCACAGCACGTGATGGGCAGAAATAAAAATAAACACTTCCCAGTCCCCGGGCTGCGGGGCCGAGCCGGGGGGCGCCTACCTCTCGGACTTGGTGAACTTGCGGAACGCCTGGCCCAGGTCGTGGAAGGACCTGTAGGTCTGCGGCTCGGCGGAGATGCCCTGCGCGCGGGTGGTCCGCGGGCCGATGTGGGTCGAGGGCACGGGCAGCACCGACTGGCATTTGTGCAGCTTCCTCTTGAGCTCCTGGATCTCCTCGTCCTTCTCGGACAGCCGCTTCTCCAGCTCTTTGATCCTCTCCTCCTTGAGCAGGAGAATCTTGGCAAAGTCTTCCTCCAACTCGCTCATGTTTGCCCCGAGCCCCTCAGCGAAACTTTTTTTTTTCTCCCCGGGCTGGGGCGGCGGCGGCGGCGGCGGGGACGACGGGCGGGCGCGGAGAGCGCGCGGGGAAGGAGGGAGGGAGCGGCCGGGGCGCCGAGGGCCGGAGCGCGGAGCCGCTCGCCCCGGTCCGCTTCTGCGGGAGGCACTGAAAGCACGGACGGGAGGATGAGCAGGCGGAGAGCCGTGGAGAAGCGAGGCCGAGTGCTAATCCCCAGCCTCTCCCGGGAATAGGTGATTATCTTTCATTGAGAAACCAATTAGAGCTGCCCGGCCTCCCCGGAGACCCCCTCCCGCGCTCCCCTTTTTCCAATCACTCCGTGAGAACTAGCGCGCGCGCGCCACCCCGCCGGGAGCCGGGCTGCGGGCTGGGAGGGCTGGGCCAGAGCGCCCGGGCTCACTCAGCCCATCACACGAGGATCACTCTTCCACGCTATATGGTACCAAAGGAGAGGGGAGCTTTATGCCACTCGATCCTTGAAATAGCAACAATTACCATGTGATCTGGCAGATGACGCAGCGCTTGTAACTGGAGCCTAAAGACTTTGTGGTTTGTGTTTGTGTGTGTGTGTGTGTGTTAGAGAATGTGTGGGTTGCTGCGACCTTTCACAAATATTAAACTCACTTTAGACATATATAAATTTGTTTTTGCGCTCACCTTTTCTCAACGATAAGTATGTGTGTGTCTCTCTGAGAGTGTGTGTGTGTGTGTGTGTGTGTGTGTGTGTGTTTCTGTGTTTTACTCTGAAGTCCTTTGGCTGTGATCCCAAGTTGTTATGTATGACAAGCCCATTGCAGGTCCTGGTCTTTTCAGTATAAAATTTTACTGGAAATAGTGGACTGAAATTGGTGATGGGGAAGTAGGAGGGACTTGCATATGGTAATGACCCAAATGTTCACTGAAAAGAGAAAGGTCATGCTTTTCTCTATAAATTTCTAGAATCTGAATTATATTTCCTCTGCTCCAGTTTGAATTTGCATATTCAGGAATCAGAGAGCTGGTAAGGTGCTTGCCTTCATGCTCCCTACTCTGGCTTGATCCACTCACACCACAGCCCAGAACCAAAAGTAACTATGACCCAAGCACAACTCCACCCATCCACAAATAAAATAAATAAAATCTTCCTGTTCAGCATCTAAATTCTGTCACACCCAACAGAGCTGTAAAGAGACTGCCCTGGGACCTAAAGTGCTCACCCACCTGTTCGGATTTAAGGAAAGGTTACTTACATCTGCAGTCAGAGAGATTTCCTGACTCTGGATGCCTAACCTCATCCTGCTGGAAAGGGGTTTCTCTACCGGTTGCTATTGGTTACTTGTTAATTTCTTTGCTTTCTTTTACAGAGTATATGCATTCTTCACAGGGAATATTTTTTTAATAACATAACTTTGAAGTATGTCCATGTAGGTGAGAGATTTCACTAGGTAAAAATAAACCACTTAGAAAGCAAACTAGTATAGAACAAAGGATTTTCTCTGAAGTAGTAACTTCCCTTCTAATAAAAACATATTTATAATCACCGATTAAAGATTGCTTTTTTTGGAACACAGAACAAAAAGCTGATATAACCTCAGATTAAGAGGTAAACTCTAAAATATATCTTCTCTGATTTCTTTATTATTTACTATTAGCTATATTCATCGTTTTAAAGTAAAAGCACTTAAGCCACAACAAATTTCTTTTTTTTTTTTTTTTTTTGCTTTTTGGGTCACACCTGGCGATGCACAGGGGTTACTCCTGGCTCTGCACTCAGGAATTACCCCTGGCCATGCTCAGGGGACCATATGGGATGCTGGGATTTGAACCCGGGTCAGCCGCGTGCAAGGCAAACGCCCTACCCGCTGTGCTATCTCTCCAGCCCCTACACAACAAATTTCTTAATCACAGATGCTGACGATGGACTTCATCACTCATACTCATTTGAGAAAGATTCTCTTGTTGACAGTTATTATAATTATTTAAAAATGTTTTCAAATTAACTGGCATTTAAAAGTAATACATTTTAGAGGTACATTCAGCTCTTATACTCTCTTCTGTGCAGATTTTATTCAAATATTTCTCCTGCTTCCTTAGACCAAGAATAAAAACCTGAAAACCCAAACTCTATCCCTAACTTCCAAACTTAGTGTTACTTTTTAATAAAACAGCTTTAAGTTTTATTGACATTGCATAACATTTTATCTTGTCCATTGGCTTAAAAAAATGTTTAATTTGAGAACAAGGAGTACTTGAGAAAGACAGTCTGGTAGAATAAACATACACTTGTTAAAGTTCATGGAATTTTAGAGCTGAAAGAAATTTTGAACATGATCTATAGAACCCAATCACATCAATGTTCATATGAATAAGGAAAATGAAATCTTGAAAGGTAAAAGCCAGAGATCACCCAAGGACAGAAGTTGAAATCTAGTTTTCGGTGTCCGCTCAAAATATTTTCTCTACCATGATTCTTCTAGCTTGAAATGGGTTATATGATTTAGAAATTCTATGATTCTGACAATCTGCAGGTTAGTAACCATTTCTTGGTCACTTATCAATCTTGAGTGGTATGTTTTAACTCTTAAGCAAAAGTATAATGAAGGCTTTCAAGGTTCTTTTTTTTTTTTTTTTTAATTATAAAGGAAAAGGTCGCCATCTAGTGCCCTTGAAGAAATTTACTAAAGACCTTACAATGAATAGAGGGTATCACTACAGCACTGTCTCCTGTCCCTTTGTTCATGGATTTGCTCAAGTGGGCACCAGTACCGTCTCCATTGTGAGACTTGTTGTTACTCTTTTTGGCATATCGAATACAAGTAGCTTATCAGGCTCTGCTGTGCGGGTGGGATACGCTCGGTAGCTTGCTGGGCTCTCTGAGAGAGACGGAGGAATCAAACCTGGGTCGGCCACATGCAAGGCAAACGCCCTACCCGCTTTAGTCCTTAAATAAATGAATGCATGTTTTTATGTCACATATGTAAAATAAAGATTTGTAGAACTTTGTGTCAGCGTAAACATTTTATAAAGATTAAAACTAGAAATCTTTTAGCCACTGAATAATAACCACAGTGATAGTAACTTTATTGAATGTTTAACATTCATGCTTGCGCTAAGCACGTTTTTGTTACTAGTTTTAATTCCCACAATATTTAAATGGAGTAGATGTTGTCATTGTTACTCTTGCCTACTTCACACCTGGAAAAACTGAAGGGTAGCCAGATTGGGTAATTCACCCATAGTCACGTGTTCTCTCTGACCAAGACAGTTTTTATACCCATAGAGAACTGCTTCTCCCTGAAAAGGCATGCAAGTGTCCGTGTCTTCAGAGCCCAGTAACAGATAAAACTGAAAGTTCTTTGTCAGTAGGAACACACTGATCTCCTTGCCATAGTTTTCCCCCTTACTTTGTGGTATTTTGTACATTTCTTACACAGTTATATTTTTAAGTGTACTTTTAAATGTTACGATGGTGTTCTATTGCTCCCTCATTTGGGAACATTTTCTAAAAGCCTGAAACTTAGAGATGTTTGTCACTTAGAGGAAATTCCTACCCTTTAATTCAGGTCAGTGTCCCGGGAGTCAACTAAAAAGGCAGTATGAAAAAATTTTTTTAAAGGTTTAACACTTTAACTGACAAAAACTCACTTTGATTTGTTATTATCACCATATACCTCAAGTTCTAAACAATGCTAGTAATAAAACACACCTCTCCAAAAGTATTTCATGAATTCAAGTAATTACTGTATTTACTGCTGTCAATGAGATAGACCGCTCCCAGCACTCCACCCTGAACAACACTGACCTTGGAACTTGTTACAGGGATTGAGAGCACAGTTAGCAGTCAGGTGTAAATGGTTTGAGTAAGATCCCAGGGATGGAGTCAGAGGAATGCAAAGGAAGATTTAGACATAAAAACAGAGATATTGGTCCAAACTTTAGAGATGGACGAAAAAAGTAACTCAAACAGCTATTTCCAATACCTAATATGTAACTTGGGTACCAAACTGGCCAAACTTGTGGGAAACTCTACATAAGATATTTTCCTTTGAAAGATGCAATCAGTGAACTGGAGTACTGAACTCGGAAGCAAAATGTCTCTATCCAAGTTCCAGCTTCATTACTTCCCAGGTCATATACACTCTGGGCCAAGTCCTGACTCCTTGAGATTTGCATTCCTTTATTTGTGAAATGGAATGTGGGAGTTATTTAGGATTCAGCTTGCATTCCTCTAGTCAGGATTTAGTGTAGAATTCTGCTTTCCCTGTGGAGGTTTTCAATATTGCAGAAGCAAATATTTGTATTTTATTAAAGATTTAGACCTGACATATGGAGATTGAAATGCTGTGTGAGTTCAGGTAAATAATTTTATATTCCTGAGTCTCAGTTTTCCCAACTCTAAAGTGGTGCTATTGATAGCAAATCCATTCACAATTGGATTGTGAAGCTTCAAAAGGGGGATGTGAAGGAGAAAGATGAAAGCTAGCTGTTAACAATTTAAATATGTTTCATGATCGGCCACTCTCCAGAGCCCACGGCTACTTCTCCCCAGAGAGGGCATAAAATGAGGCCCCCATAGCCATGCCACCGGACTCCATGTCAGGCTATTTTCACTCAGGACACCCCAGAGCGGGGGCGGGTGAGAGCTCTCCCCGCCCCAAGGGACCTAGCCCCGGCAGCCAACCTCCACAGCCCAACGCTGTCATGCTTCAGGTCTCACCCCACAGGCTCCGGCCCAGCCTCACATATGAGTGAACATATTCATGGACCCTGAAGCTGCAGGAGTGGCCGTGCGACACATCATAAGACACTCCCTATCCATTCTCCATAATTGCCACACCATATTTCATGGGGTTCAGACAGTAGGCAACAAATTATAGAGGTAAATATATATATATGGATATATACATATTTTCAGATATATATATATACCAAAGCTCACATCACCCAAACTTTAACAACATGTTAGTGATATCCTATAGAATGTCTTAATGACTCCCGCCAAAATAGAACAATCTTCACACTGTTTCCTATACAAACACATTTTTGTAAGCATGTTCAGCAGTTCTTCATAACAGACAATACAAAATATATTCTTACAGTTTGCTTCGGGACAGGGATTGGGTTTTGGGATAGAAACATCCAAACTTTGGTGGTGGCAAGGTATAATGGTGTAATGGTAGTGGAATTGGTATTTGAATATTAAATGTAATCAGATATTGTGAACTAACTTATAAAAATTAAAACAAAAATAAATAAATAAATAAATAAATTTCATATGTTTAATTCTTTTTTAACTCCTTAATTTTGCTTTTTGTATCACACCTGATGGTGTTCAGACATTACTTCTGGCCTGCACTCAGAAGTTATACCTGGCAATGCTAGGGGGACCATATGGGCTACCAGGGGTCAAAGCTGGGTCAACCGCGTGCAAGGCAAATGCCCTACCCACTCTACTGTCACTTCAGACAATATATACTTAATTCTATAGATCAATGTCACTGTATCACTGTCATCCCGTTGTTCATCGATTTGCTCAAGCAGGCACCAGTAACGTCTGTATTGTGAGACTTGTTACTGTTTTTGGCATATCGAATACACCAGAGGTAGCTTGTCAGGCTTTGCCATGTGGGCAGGATACTCTCGGTAGCTTGCCGGGCTCTCAAGAGGGACGGAGGAATCAAACCCAGGTTGGCAGTGTTCAAGGCAAATACCCTAATTATAGATTCCCCGTTTGATTTTTGATTGGAAAGCCAAGGTTAGTAAGTGGGGACTGGTGTGGTGATAGTGGGAGTATAATATTTAAACCATGCTCAGCTTATGCATTACTTGTAATAAGCAGAATTTGATCATGGTACCCAAAGTTCCTGCTGCCTGGTGTACACAGAACTTATTATCCAAACCCCAATAAAACTGTTGCTGTGAAGGGATTTTGTAGATAAAATTAAAGTACTATTCTGGGTGACTTTAAGACATTGATTATCTGGGTAAATTTGTTCTAATCTGGAGAGCCTCCAAAGGGGATTAGGCTCTCCGAGGACCTCTAAGCCTGAGAGGAGCTTGATTCCAGGGAAATTCTTCACTTCTGTCTTTGAAGAGAGAACAGGCCACACGACAAGCAATACACACAAAATCTAGATACGGAGGATGAGTGTTAGCTGACACTGATCACTGACAACCAGGAAGCAAATAGAAATTGTCTTACAAAAGCAAAAGACTGAATTCTGTCACAAAGGTAAGAGCCTGGAAGAGAGCCCAAGCTCCATATGAGAATGAAACAGGGTTTCCCACATGAGAATAAAGCATGGTTTTCATTTTGATTTTAGCCTTATGAAACGGTCAACCCAAGATCCAATCTTCCTCTATCTATGTCTCACTTCCAGAACAGGGAGATAAGAAGAAGTCTTTTAAAACTCCAAGTTCATGGTCACTTGTGAGAAAATAAGATAGAACTAATTAATTGCTCAACTCCCATCATGTAAGAGTTCCCTAAAAATATCCGAAATTGTTTCACAATAGTACTTTCTAGTAAAACTACATTTATACATTTCAAGTGGATACTTTTAAACATTAAAAATGGCTATAACTTGGGGCTGGAGCGATAGCACAGCGGGTAGGGCGTTTGCCTTGCACGCGGCTGACCCGGGTTCTAATCCCAGCATCCCATATGGTCCCCTGAGCACCGCCAGGGGTAATTCCTGAGTGAAGAGCCAGGAGTAACCCCTGTGCATCGCCGGGTGTGACCCAAAAACCAAAAAAAAAAATGGCTATAACTGGACTGAAGCAATAGTACAGCAGCTAGGCGCTTGCCTTGCACGTGGCTGACCTGTAATCGAGCCCCAGCATCCCGTATAGTTCCCCAGTCCCTTCAGAAGCAATCCCTGAGTGCAGAGCCAGGGGTAATCCCTGAGCAGTGTTAGGTGCGAGCAAAATTCCAAATTAATAATAATAATACATTTCAATAAATTTGCTATAAATTATAAGCTACTACAAACATACTGATGGCGATAAGAATTAGCCTCTGAGTACTTTGAGTACTGAGTACTCTCTACTACAAATGCTATTTTGTTTAAAATTGTGTCTTAAGATGCTTGAACTGTTATTTCCCCAAACCATAAGATCTAGAAAGAATAGGAACTCTTTATTAAATTAATACAAGGTAGGCAGAATACCTTCATAGTGGACTAGTTCTGTCCACTTGGATAATTTATTTCTTCTGCTGAGCCCTTAGTTTCATAATTCATAAAATACCAATAATACTTTCATAGAGTTTATATATTTTTGATAATGTGTTTGGCACTGAGAATACACTTAAATAACTTTGAAGTCTTATTGGTGAAATAACTATTTCCATAATCATCCATGGGAATTAAGGACAACTAAGTTACATTATATCACCTTTCAGGTTCAGGTACTAAACAAATAATTGAGAGGAAATAAGTAAAGAATGCATATACTTTTTTTATTAAAAAAGTTATTTATTAGATTTTGCTCTATAATTTGGGTTGACTTTTAAATTGAAAGAAACTAAACTCAACTGCTTGGAACATTTCTTGAATCAATTGTTCTTCATAGAAAACAGAATTTTAAAAAATATAAAAAGATGTTAATAAGAGGTAAGTCTCTCTTTCATCTCTGTTTTCCAGCTATCCAGACTGCCTTTATGGAAGCAATCATTTGTCATTTTTATATAGTGCCTGTTTTTTGGGGGGGGTATTTTTTTAATTAAAGAACTATGATTTACTGTAGCACTCAAGCAGGACCAGTAACGTTTTCATTGTGAGACTTGTTAATGTTTTTGGCATATTGAATACACTATGGGTAGCATGCCAGGCTCTGCCATGCAGGCGGGATACTCTGGGTAGCTTGCCAGGCTCTCCGAAAGGGATGGAGGAATCACACCCGGGTCAACTGCATGCAAGGCAAATGCCCTACCTGCTGTGCTATCACTCCAGCCTCCAATCGTTGGAAAAGATGAGTAAAGAGAGGCTTCTAAAATCTCAGGACTGAAAGGAATAGAGACGTTACTGGTGCCCACTCGAGTAAATCGACGAACAATGGAATGACCGTGATACAGTGATATATTGCATGACCTCATGAACATCTTTATAAGCATATATGTAATCACTATATATTCAAACATGATACAAAAATTTCATATATGCTGTGTATATTATATTAGCCTATTACGCCACAGAGGGCCTTTAGTTTTGAATCCTCAGTCTAATGCAGTGAAATCATTGTCTCATTTTGTGTTAAAATGCTCACTTAAAAGCAGAAAGAATATCAGATTTGCAGTACATACCCTCTGTCACACTAATGCTATAGTTATTCACCTACAAAACTTTGCTATTTATTGTTAAGCACTAAAATAACTTCAGCATGGTCTAATATTTTAAGAGCATAAGCCAAGTATTGTTACATTTTAAAGGATATGGTAAAATAACCCCTGAACTTAATTTCCACCACCTGATTTTTTTTTTGATGGAGATATCCATCTGTGATTATTTCCACTATTTTAAATGATCAGTGTTCCTGTAAAAAGGCTAACACACTCTTAGTAGTCATAAGGAGCATATTTTTTTTACAGTCCCTCACCCTTTGTAACTATTTTTTCTCTCTAATCAAAACTGCGCAATTAGCTCTAGAGTTTATTTACAATTTGTGATTAATGATTCATCAGGAAATTATCTTTCTAAATATCTAGCGATTCATGGTAAGACATACTAAACATATTGTTATATCAGAAAAAAATAGAACAGGTCCACTAAATCCACATTCTTCCAGGAAATCGTTAAATGATATTTACAGGTAATATTCCCCATGTCACCTTGATTCTATTTTCTCTTTCATACCATACAGGGCTCTGGTTTAGCCCCTTAATACAATGGGGGGAAGATTGAAACAATCTAAACTAGCCGGGGAACATTTTTAGTAGCTGCATTAGTTAAAATGAAAAGTCTTTGTTTGAGCTGAAAAATGCTTTGCCTCAGCATACTCTTCCTCTCTCCAGCGTCTTTGACAGGCCGAAGTAGTCTGCAGAGAGCAGAGAGGCGGCAGAAAGACAGAATATTGAACTACGGAGACACAATACCCTCCACTCCTCGTTCAGGATCTCATCTAATAAAGGGAGATCACGTTACAAGACGCAGACAAGCAGACATTACTCAGACTGTGGCTAAAATCATCAGCCAAAAAGCTGCCAGGAATACCTTCGTGTAACATGAGGTGGTGCTGGAGTGTGTATGTGTATGTGTTTGTGTCCATGTGTATGTGTGTCTTTTTGTATGTATGTATGTATGTATTTCAATAGCGACTTTTCTTATAAAGGGTTCAGCACTCATAGCCTAGCTTGAATATGTCAGTCAAAACAAGATCTCCATTCAAAAATGTGTCCTTTTCAAAACATTTAGATATTTTAAGGTTAGCAGCAGAAAGAGAGTGTTAATAAAGAACAGATGAGAAATGCCACATGTTGCTCTGGATTAAATTTCAGTGCACTGTTATCAGTCAAGAGTGACAATGTCTTACCCTCCAAGGGAAGAAAACTGATTTACCTTCTGTAGAAATGTCAAGTTAGCACTGCAGAAAAGACACAGGAAACGGGCTATTTATGTCAGGCATCTTCTTATCAAGAAAGAGAGTTGATCTCGCATTCTTCCTTTGAAAAGGAAACTGAAAATAACTGTTTGCATTGCTTGAGCTGATGTACTTGATTGCACTCATTCAAAAATTTTCTTCTTTTGCTCACTTTTCTACAGGTATCAGATACTCTACCCAGGCTTCATGGCATGAATAAAACTGAATCTTCTTCCCAAAAATTAATGAATGGGTTGAGTTTGTATAATTTATAGCTGACAAAAAATATTCTTTGGAGAAGACAGTTTTTGAATAAAAGCGGGTAGAGCATTTGCCTTGCACAAGGCTGACCTGGGTTCGATTCCTCCATCCCTCTCGGAGAGTGCAGCAAGCTACCAAGAGTATCCTGCCCGCACAGCAGAGCCTGGCAAGCTCCCCGTGGAGTACTCAATATGCCAAAAACAGTAATAAGTCTCACAATGGAGATGTTCCTGTTGATGAGCAATGATGAGCAACAGGATGACAGTGACAGTGATATGTTGTTTAAACTTTTTAGATACCAATATATGTTGTGATTCTATATGTTAAAGACTAACTGAATACAAGGAGACACGCACATTTATGAATTATAATCTGATGAATTTGCAGCATTGAAAGCAAAAGGCTGAAGCCATCACCTCAATGAAGATAGCAACTTTGAAGGATTTTTGTAAAATCATCGAACCTCCGTGTCTTAAATACTCTGAGTTAGACAACTAAGTTCTATTGAATTCACAAGTTTTACTTAATTCGTAAACAAAATCTAGAAACACATGGAAAGTGCTGATAGTTAACCTCAAAGTTAGCTTGCAAAATGGAGATCAGCAATAACAACCCTCACATTTGTGCAGTATGCCATTTTATGATGTGCTCTATAAATTATATGTTAGCTCACATATATTCGCTTTCACTGATTGTGTGGCCCTCTAATACAGTCATATATGGCAGCATCTAAGAGAACGTAACAGGAAGAATGGTATCTTAAAATTGAGTGAATTTTAAAAATAATGTGTTGTAATCTTCGTACACACAAAAATCTCAGAGACATTTGCATCCATGGCTATAGATCTATATTGTTTAAGAAATTAGAACTAGTACAACATATATATTACATAAATCAGCCTTTTATCAATCTCATCACTATTGACATTTGGGGATGGTTACTTGTTTGTTGTGGAGAACTATCCTATGTGTTGTATAATATTTAACAGTGTCTCTGGACTTCACCCACTTTACCCTTTGGACTTTAAGTCTTTTCACCCTAAATCCTAACAGCACAAATCATCCCCAGACATTAGCCAATAACAAAAAACTGACCTGAGATGAGAACCACTTACTTAAGTAAATTGGTGATGAAAGTTAATTTTCAAAAATTCTTCAATTCTTTTTTAAAAAAAATTTTATTAGTGAATCACCATGAGGTACAGTTACAGACTTATAAACTTTCATGCTTGCGTTTCAATCATACAATGGTCGAGTACCCCCTCCACCAAGTGCCCATTTTCCACCACCAATGGTCCCAGCATCCTTCCCACAATCCCACTCTGTCCCCTCCATCCCACCCCTCCTCTGTGGCAGGGCATTCCCTTTTGCTCACTCTCTCCTTGGGGTGTTGTGGTTTGCAATAGAGGTATTAAGTAACCATCATGTTCAGTCTATAGTCTACTTTCAGCTGCATCTCCCATCCTGAGTAGGCCCTCCTAGCACCCTTAAATTCTTCAATTCTTATGGTGAAGTGGGAAGTGGAACATGGAGCTGGTGGTGGGGGGTGGTGAGACCTTAGGCAAGTGGAGGAAAACAGACACTCTGGTATTGGGTCTGGTGTTGGAAAGTTGTATTCTTGAATGCATGAAACCCTACCATTGACAGTGTTGTGGAATTGTAAATCACGGTGGATAAAATTTTTAAAAAATTTTAAGCCTTTTTTCGTAAAACATTTAAATCATCTTAATCCATATTTTATCTTAATCTATCTATAATTTTATCTTAATCTTATTTTAATATCTTAACCTCTTTATCTTTCAGTAAATCTATGGGAATATTAAAGACCTTGATGTTACATTGCAAGACGAAGGGACTTACTCTAGAGGTAGAATTGACCTTTGGGTATATAAAGTCAAAGGCAGCACATTCAATTTGGCTCCTAGTCAAGGCTGCTTGTTCTTCACCTTCCAGTCTTTCCTACCTACCAGAATTGTAAAGACTTACATTGAAAAATATCTCTCCTTAACTCATTCTTTCTCTGATTTCAAATTCATATATTAGAATAGAGCAGCCAAAGAATTGATAAGCCATTCCCCATTCACATTTAACTTACATCTGAAAATATTGCTCAATGACTAAATGTGACATTTAACATTTCCTTGAGCTTCATTCAGAAAAATAAAAAGATACTAGCAAGATACTAGCAAAGATCTGTTTCTCACCCCTTTTGGACATTCCTTAAAGTTCTTTTTATAACAAGATTTTTAGTTCCAGCCTTTTTTAAAAGTATGTGATCAATATTCAGAGAATGAAAACAGCTGCTGCTGATCTCCATGCCACATGGAAATCTAAGGATAAGGGAAGAAGGATTTCCCATGTCTTTCTGGATACTGCTTATGAGTAAGGATTAATTATTTTATTTATATATTTAAAAGCATAAGTTTGTAGAGGAGGGTTGGTAACTCAAAGGATTGGAGCACATACTTTAGGTTGCTGGAGCCCTTTTTCAATCCCCATAACTCCAGGGTTCCCTGAGGAGAGCAACACCCGAGCACTGAGCTCTGAGTAGTTACAGGCATTGCCTGATGTGACACAAAGACCAAAAGGAAAAGAAAAGGAAGTTCAAGGATACATTTCAAAAAGCTTGTTATCTTGATCAAAGTGATACATATTCAATATATGTATAATTTAACCTTTGTCCTTTAAGGATTTTGCTTTAAGTCAAGACATATATTTATAATAAATTGCAGTCACAACTATTTGATATTTTGTAATTACTGTAAAAAATCATAAGTAATGTGGTTTTCAGATTTAATGATGTAGCTTAATAAATGATGCTTGAAACGTTCTGATTATTTTGTGTTTTTTTTTGTTTGGTTTGATTTTTGAGCTGTACCCAACAGTGGTCACTACTGGCTGTGTACTCAGGGATCACTCCTGTCCATAAAGGGTGTCAGAAAGTGAACCTGGGTCAGTTGTGTGCATGGCAAGTGCCCTATGTCCTGTACTAACTCTCCAGCTCATAAAAGTTCTGACTGTTTTGTAATGAGTACAGTTTTATGATTTCTCTGAAAACCAGTGATCACTGCCAATAAAAACAAAATATAGAAGCAATTATGCCACTTTTTTGTTTTTTTAGTGAATCACCGTGAGCTACAGTTACAAGTTTATGAACTTTCGTGTTTGCATTTCAGTCAAACAGTGATTGTTTACCCATCCCTCCACTAGTGCCCATTCTCCTCCACCAATGTTCCCAGTATCCTTCCCACCACCCCCACCCCATCCCCCACCACTGCACCCTGCCTCTGTGGCAGGGCATTACCCCTGGTTCTCTCCCCTTTTGGGTGTTGTAGTTTGTGATATAGGTACTAAGTGGCAACCGGTGTTGGCACAGATGTGGGGAGAAAGGGACTCTCCTTCACTGCTGGTGGGAATGCTGATTAATTCAGCCCTTTTGGAAAACAATATGGACGATTCTCAAAAAATTAGAAATTGAACTCCCATATGCCACTTTTCAAAAGAGAAACTTTGTGTAATTACAACTATTAGTATTGCAAATTAACACTATACTCAGGTGATCATCGAATACTATGTGGAAGGCACCATGCTAAACTTGTTTGTACTGGCTTAGAATGCATGGACCTCCCAAAATTAGACACGACAACACCAACCATGCTTTACTACTTCTCTAAAGTATCTATATCCTCATATGCAAAACATGTTTCGGAGTAGTACCTCTATCATTGAGTGATTATGAAAATTAAATCTCCATTACTAGTAATTACAATATTTAGAGCAATCATTTAACATTGTATTTAATTTTAATAATATCTATCTCTATCATATATGTAGAATTATTATGTTAACATATTTTCTAAGAACTTATTATTGCATGTAAGTATAATATTTTATTACCTCAAATTATTATTTTGAAATGTCTCATGATACACATTTGCAAAAATCCCCACAGTAAAACTCTTTCCAAACTCATGCTATTGGGAACCCCCTTCCCACTAACTTTGTACCTTCCCAGGACTCTTGTTTTGGTCATTGGGAATAGAGCAGGAAGAGACACACAAACTGAGACTTTTGGAAGTGGTTATGCAATGGTCTTGCCTTTTCTAGCTGCTCTTAGAAACATTGTGACTATCACCGGCATGATGAATCCATCTCATTTTCAGGCTTAATTTGACCCAGTTAGCTACATTGTCCCTGCTAATAGTCAGCCAGCACACAAGATGGCCAAAAGTGTGCCTAGCTATATAACCAGAAGCAGAGACCAAGTCCCCGCACACCTGAGTCCAAACTGCTGACACACAGGTTCATGAATAGATAAAGCGGTGGTGACTTTAAGTCATTCCATTTTAGAGTGGTTTATTATACAACAAAAGGCAATTGGTTCAGTCCCCTCTCCTAGGAGAAGTAGGATCAAAAGTTCATAATTCAACATATAGCTCATATTCTAAATTTATATTCTTAGATGAAAATAAGAACTTACTAATAAAGTATCATCAAAAGCATTACGTCACTAACAAATGACAACCAATCCTGTGTGGTTTAACACCCAGAGGAAATATTGGATAGTGGTGTGGTGTGGAAAGTCGTTTTCTTCTTCACAGAACAGCATAAATAGACAAGCGTATTCTTTGCAATATCACTCTGGTCAAGCGAATGATGGCAGCTCACCATGGTGACACCTACAGATTCCGAGGTCTTTACTGGTTTTGATAAAGGATAAGAATCCATGCAACTGCTAGGAAATTGCAGCCTTCGCCATAGTTTAGATGTATATTTGGAATATGTGTGCCCATAAGTGGGATTCATTACTTACTTGGTATTGTTCGTCTCTCTTCTGAGCTCACAGTTAAGGCATCTTTTCCCCTCCACTTACTGAGATCTTTTTTAAACAATTTTGGTTTGGATTGTGAAGCTGTGATGGAAATATACCATATAATTTTCTTCACTGAAAAAATGATCAATGTTTTGGTTTTGGTTTTGGTTCAAGGCCACACAGGCAGTATTCAGGAATTCTCCTGGCTCACTGCTCGGGGGCCACTCGAAGTGGTCCTGGGAATTAAACCTGGGTCTCCAAGTTTAATTCTCAGGATGTAGAGCTTGCACTCCAGCCCTTTGAGTTCTTGGCCCCCAAGATCCTTGATTTTAAGCGTGTAGCATGTCCTGAAAACAGTATGCTAACTCTCCTTCCCATACCACCCCCACCCCAATCTGATTTTTACTAGGCCGGCTAGGCTGTCCACTACAGAAAACAATGGTTATGATCACAAGAAAAAACAGCTGGTAAGGAGTTTTCTGAAGAGGACCACTGGTTTCTGTTTGTTCACACAGTTCACATTGCCTGGGGGATGTTTCCATATTCTCAGGATGGCTATTGTCTAGGCTGGAGAGAACTGAAGGAACACAATAGAATCCTGACTTGCCCCCTTTGAATCACGAGTTTTTTCCTCAAAGCCTTTTAGTTCCAATGCCTATTTGAAACATCCAGTATTTTAATTACACAATTTCCTTGATTACTATTGCTACTACTGGTGCTGCTATTATTACTACCATCCAAGTGCTCGTTGTTGTTTCTCCCTTCAGAATATACAAGCACGTTGAGTGAAGGTACCTTGTAGCAAGCTTTGTTCATGTTCTGCACAGGTCCAAATAATCCGCTGAGCAAGAGTTTTCATAATTATTAAATCAAGGCCTGAGAGATAGTCCAGGGATTAAGGGATTTGCCTTGTACCCAGACAACCCCAGTTTGATCTCTGGCATCACCTTCCTAAGAACTACCAAGAGTAATCCCTAAACACAGAGGCTGGTGTAACCCTGAACACCAATGGCTGTGGCAAAACAGCCTACCTCCCCCCCAAATAATTGTTAAGTCATTATATGCCAGATATCTAGAAATTGATTTATATTACTCTATTTTATTTATTTTATTTATACTTCACTATTTATTTATTTTAGTTTAGGGGACACACTAGCAATGTTCAGGACATACTCCTGGTTCTCACTTACCAGCTATATCATCTCTTCAGTTGCAGTTAGCTCATTACTTTAAACTACATGATAACCCAAAAGCATTACACTTTTAAATTATTTCAATAATATAATCCCATTTTGCAGATGCAGGGACTAAATTTTTTAAGAGGCAAAGGAATTTTTGCCTCTTAAATAACTACACATAAGTTATACACTAACTGGATCATGGGGGAGATGTACTGTCCAGATCTTTGTAATGTTGGTGCACTTTTCTGCTAGACGCCTTTCCATCCAGCATTCTCTGCAGTTCTTCCAGGTGCCTACAGAGGGTTAGTGAAAATCCAGGGCTTTAATACAGATCTCTCTGTCAGTATCCTTTTTCTACTTATCTTAAGCAACTTCCTCATCCTCTAGAACCTCAGGGTGCTTATAGACCATGTGGTTGACACTCAGAGTCCCAGGGAGATATGAATGGTGTGTTCAAAAAAATAATCAGAGTCAAGTTAAACAGGTGTATTATTCACATAGAGGGAAACTATCACAGCTGGTGAAGGACTCTGGTTCTACTAACAGTGCAATTTTGCCATGGATGATATGATTAAAAAAAAAGAGGAGGAGGGAGAAAGAAAACATCATGAGCAGAGGGCCCTCTTGAGACCTCAGACTTGCAGGTGGTGGTCGGGGGGGTCCCAGTTTGGTCATAACCAAGTAGCTTTAGCAGTTGTGTTCATCACAAAACAAGCACTCGCACAGTTTCCACCTCTCATGTTATTCACCAGCAAGAGCTTCCCAATAGCCAAATCTACACAAACCAGAGAAACAGGAATCCCCTCTGAGATACTGCAGGGTTCGGCTTTTTATCTATCTCCTCCCCGGAACTGCATGGTACCACAAGCAGTGCTGGGAGCGAGTCCTCAAGCACAAGAGCAGGGAGTAACCCCCATCCCTCAGCACTGCAGATGTGATCCTAGCAGTCCAGGACTCAGAATAAACATATCAAATACATGAAGTTTATTAAATCAAAGGACATGAAAGAGAATGGTTGTACATGAGTAGCTTACAGTAGTCTGTGATCTTCCCTTTCTCACCCCACTTCACATCCTGCCCCTCCCCCATGTTCTCACACAGACCTCTGGTGTCCTTAGATTTCAGGCAGACGATTTTTCTTTAACACATTTTTTTCCCTCACCTGCAGAGATGCAACAACACATTCAAACTTGTTTCACTTCAAAACTATGTCCTTAGAAATAGTTCAAATCAAAGCTATTTTATCCACTAGACACCACAGTACTACAAGAGCTATAAATTTTTTAGGAGCTAGACATGTGTGAGAAATTGTGTTGACTTTATCAATCAATGGAAAAATACAAGCTGCACTATTCCATCATATCATGTCAGTTGCTTTCCTTTTTTGGTGGAGGGACGAGTGGTCTGGGTTACACCTGCTGTGCTCAGCACTTACTCCTGGCTCTGTGCTCAGGGAACACTCCTGTTGATGCTTAGGGGACCATATACAGTGTTGGAGATTGAACTAGGGTTTGCTGCTAGTGAGACAAACACCTCACCTGCCGTTCTCTCTCTATATATATATTTTGTCAGCTTCCATATTTGTCAGTTTGAGTGACTTGATATTATTATAATTATAACTCTATTATTGGAGAGAAAGAGAAGAGAAATCATGAATACCAGTTAATAAATGTATAACTGTATCACTGTCACTATCATCCCGTTGTTCATCGATTTGCTCAAGCAGTGCCAGTAACATCTTCATTTGTCTTTGTTGCATGCTAATGTAGCCCAATGGCATCTGCTTGCTCCAGGAACACAAAGAGCACATTGTTGTTATTGTTTTTGGCATATCAAATATATCATGGGTAGCTAGCCAGGCTCTGCCGTGTGGGGAAAAAATAAATAAATGAAATAAAATAAAATAAAGAGATCATGCGGCCACAAGTGCGGGTGCACACTTCAGGAAAATAATAAATGTAGGGGGAGTTATAATAGATTATATGACTATTTTGTAATCCTTGATTTATGAGAAGATTGATAATGAATTTTACAATTATTATGTTAGGGTTTTGATAAATGGTCATTTTAATTGTACCAAGGTGAAAGTAATTTAACAATGGTGAGAAATAAAAATGTACTTTTATAAAGTGAGATCAGGTGGCACCATATTTACTCAGGGGTCAGGCTTAGGACTCTGATGCTGGAAAAACCTGGAATGAGCCTGTCATCCACTGTGATACAATGAGACAATAGCATCAATGTGATGTGGTCCATCAAATATGTTGACACTGAATTCTAGCAAGAATCTAGATATAACTACAAGTTTGTACAAAATAAAGGAAATGGGAGACAGAGACACAAGTGAAACAGTATAAATAAATAAATACAGAAATAAACCTTTATTCTAAAAGATTAGGGGCCTATATTCTTGGAAAAAAGTTAAAAGTTAAAGCCACAGAAGGGCAAATAATCTTTCCTTATCTTTTCCTTTTTTTTTTTGTGGGAGGTGGGTGGGCTGGGTGTTGGGGCACACCCTGCAGTGTTCTGTGCTTATTCAAGGGTCTGTCATCAGAGATCATTCCTGTAGGGCTCCAGAGAACATATGGGTTGCAGGATTGAACCCAGGTCAGCCATATGCAAGGCAAGTGCCTTCCACACTATACTATCTCTCTGTGCTCCAAATATTCTTTCCTAAGTGAGACATATCATTTGCAATCCTGTAACTTTATTGGTTCTATTTCAAAAGTGTTAGCTATACAAATACATTTGAAAATGAAGTGGATATTAGAGGATATTACAAAACAAGTGCTAATTTGTTTAAATGTGGTAAAGAAATTGTGATTTTTAGGCAACACTTATTCAGATCCTTAGGGTATTTACCTCCAAACTCTTCAGTCTCCAAAATGGAATATATTGTTAGAGATATATGTAAAGTTAGTTTAGTTGTATATCAAGTTAGAGTACAAGTCTAGTAAAATGCTAACAACTGTTAAATATAGGTGGAGAGTATCAAGGGATAAACACAATATTAGCATTTCTGTGCTTTTTTTATAATATGAAGTGGGAAGAAACTGTCTCTGACTTCATGAAGCCTAGCCCAAATAGTTTAGCTGGAGGAAAAGATTACAGCATAAGGGATAAGGGGCATTTGCTCAACCCTGATGTCATTCACAGAACCATGTGCTACTCCCTTCACCCTCACACCCAGCGACACCTGGTGGAACCCAAGGTTCCCTAGCCTAGCCTGGCCATAGCTGGGTAATCTACGGCCCTACATGTCCAAGCCTCTAGGCCCTAGCACTGAATCACCAGGAGTGATCTCCAGAGCCCCTAAACACTTCTTGGGAGACCCACTCCCCAGATGGCATCCTCTGAAAAATTCCTCTAGATTTGGCACTAAAGCAGTGACTAGAAATCACTGTATCACTGTCACTGCCATCACTATCATCCCGTTGCTCATGGATTTGCTCGAGCGGGCACCAGTAACCTCTCCATTGTGAGACTTCATTGTGAGACTTGTTACTGGTTTTGGCATATCAAATATGCCAGAGATAGCATGCTGGGCTCTGCCGTGCGGGTAAGATACTCTCGGTAGCTTGCCGGGCTCTCCGAGAGGGGCGGAGGAATCAAACCCGGGTCAGCTGCGTGAAAGGCAAATGCCCTACCCGCTGAGCTATCGCTCCAGCCCAGTGACAAGAAAAATTTTTATAATTTATTTTAGTCAAAAATAGATATTTAAAGATGGATATTGACATAAATCAATGTTTTACATAATTTGAGAGATAATTTATAAGTATAAAAGTGAGCTTTTTTAAAATGAAACTACCTTCAAATGGACTTGAATATGTGACTCTTCTTCGTACACTTTTGAACTGAAACTCCTTTGCATACACATCCACCATTTGGATTTCCAAAATACTAAAAGAAAACCTAGTACATATTAATCATATTCTATGTGCTAGGTACTGTGAGATATTTATTCCTCACAAACCTCAACTGACCTAAATATAATAGCATCTCCCTGAATTAAGTACTCTTGTTAGGAGTGTTATTTTTTTCCAGTTCTAGGGACCAAAGTGAGGTCTCAGACATACATGTATTGTATGTCTTGCATACATGCTTGTATACTATGGTCCAGCCACATCTCTGGACCTTATACCATTTTGAAAAAAAAACAAAAAAACAACAGAAAATGAGGCTCCAGGTCTGACTAAGTCACAGAAAGCAACACTATTTACCTCTGGTAGAACTGGGAAAAAAGACTGTACAATCCTGTAGAATGACTCTGGGTGACAGGCAAAGCCACCTGGCCTGGTCACTGACACTTTAGGAATTTACACAAAGAGAGAAAGTTCCATGGTTATTGCTGAGAAAGATGAACATTTTCAGATCGTCTTATCATGTCACTTGATTTACACCTTGAGATGCACCTACACTTCACAGGAGAGAACTGGCCCAGATCTAAAATAGCACACAGGAGACTATAACCCAAATTTAGAACTTTTCAAAAGCATCCCAGTGTGTGTGTGTGTGTGTGTGTGTGTGTGTGTGTGTGTGTGTGTGTGTGTGTGTGTGTGTGTTGAGAGGCTGTTCTCATAAGAAGTAACCAATTTTCTATAAACACAGAGACAAAATCCCATGCATAAATTTTGTCATTTCCCTGTTTACATTATTTAGTGAGTTCCCATAACCTGATGGGAAACAGACACCAGTTGTAGCAAACTTGAGCAGAACTGCCAGGAAGGTTGTGATCAAGGGAGACAATGTGGCCAAGATCCTGCCTGCCGGAGTTTATGTTTCTACAATGGTGCAAGTTGGCACAAAAATTCTTGGATGCTGGGTGTTGACTGTGGAGCTCCACTGTTTCTGGTGGCTCTGTATTGTGCCCATGTACAGCTCTCCTACAGCAGTTAACTGCAGGACTCTCCCCAAATGACAAGTTTTGGCCTTGGTCTCTCAACAGTCTCACCAGGTCTCAGTGGAATCATCTGATTGGCTAAGCTGATGTGTGTTATGTTGTCCACTTTTGTCTGCCAGGGAGCAGAAGGATAGTTATCTGTGATGTTCAACGTGAACACAGTGTGTAGGGTTTCCAAAGTTCAAAAAATAGAATCAATAGAATCTCTCGTTCTCTCTCTCCCCCTCCACTCTCTCTCTCTCTCCCTTCTCCCTCCTCCCAGTCTCTCTCCCCACCCCTTCTTACACAGTATTTTTGTTATACTCTTGACTTAAACTTACCAGATGAATTTATTCACATCAGTGACGACTGTCTGCTTTACTCAGTCTACCCATTTAAATAATTAATTTCATCTCCTCAACTTTTACCCTAAGTAATATTTGGGTAAAAAACAAATGTTTGAACTCACTCTTACCTGATCAATATATAAAATTAGCCATCACCAAAGGAATAGAATTTTTATTAACTGATGACTACTTTTAATTTTTTTCTATTTATCCAGAGATAGACTTCTTCATGCATAGTGGTTGCCTTTTTCTTTTTTGGGGTGGGGCAGGGAATTTCTGAATCTTGGGGGCTGGGGTGGGTACAAGGGCTTACTCAGATGAAGATACATTGTCCCAATTTCAGCTTCTCAACTCCCTCATTGGTCCCTGACTGGCTCTTAGATCCCAGAAACCATGGCTAAAGCTAGAACAAGAATCTTAGCTGCCCCAGGATTTCTACCAGTTCATCCTTGCTCCTTTGGTTTCTGTCTTTTTTGGCAGTTAGGGACTGCTCTTTATTTTGATTTTAGATGAATGTGTGTTGAAATGTTAACAATGGTAACCTTTTCTCTTGGCGTTTTCTATATAGAAGAACTGAAACCCATAATAATATGGCTTTGTTATCCACCTTATATATATATTTTAAATACCTCTATTATGTATATTATTATGTAAATACCTTTATTACGTATATAATATATTAATAATGTATTAATATATTATTTTAAATATCCATCCCTCTCAGAGAGCCCAGCAAGCTACTGAGAGTATCCGCCTGCATGGCAGAACCTGGCAAGCTACCCGTGGGCTACTTGATATGCCAAAAACAATAACAACAAGTCTCACAATGGAGATGCTACTGGTGCCCGCTCAAGCAAATCAATGAACAACGGGATGACAGTGACAGTGACAGTGACAGTGACAGATGGACTGGAGCAATAGCCTATCGGGTAGGGCATTTGCCTTGCATGCAACCGACCCGGGTTTGATTTCTCCATCCCTCTTAGAGAGCCTGGCAAGCTACCTAGAGTATCCCACCCACATAGCAGAGCCTGACAAGCTACCCGTGGCATATTCAGTATGCCAAAAACAGTAACAACAAGTCTCACAATGAAGACATTTCTGGTGCCCACTTTGTAGGATTACATAGCTTCAGGTAGTTTAGGTTTATTGGGTTACTCCCATCACAGTGCTCCCATTCCTCTGTGTTTATTAGTGTGCTATGGATAAGAATCCTAGCAGCAATCCCCCACTAAGATGTGGCAGATTCTGGGCTTTCCCAAGATCTTTCGTATTTTCTCGAGCCAGACTGAACAGGGCAAGTCATTTATGGATTTGATTCAGTCTCTCTACCGCAGAATAGGAGATCCGGAACTCTGCATTTCCAGAGACCAACTCTGGTCCTGCCTTAAAGTAGTTTATGAGGTTAACCCATGGTTCCCAGACGAAGGAACTCTAGAAACCAAGATTTGGAAAAGAGTTAAGAATAATGTCTCTAAGGCATCTAAGAAAGGGGCTGAGATCCCCGTGGAATTCTGGACTACATGGGAGATTGTTAATTCTATTCTCCTATTTTTGAATAGTGCAATTGATGTGGAGAACATTAGGAATAATACGGCCTCAGCTCCTCCCACACCTAAGTCTCGAAAGGGTTTTCATAGGAAAAATACTTCTGAGGCTGGTGAATAT
Source organism: Sorex araneus (assembly GCF_027595985.1). Lineage (NCBI taxonomy): Eukaryota > Metazoa > Chordata > Mammalia > Eulipotyphla > Soricidae > Sorex > Sorex araneus. Next base: position 52,863,428 of record NC_073312.1, on the reverse strand, counting down.
AGCTCTATTTCCAGTGTATTAGATGGAAGTGATGCGGGTTATGAGTCTGCTATCACTCAGATTCTGAGTCCGAGAGTGACTCAGCCAAGCGGCCTCCAGACCGCTCGGGACATGCTCCCAATCGCCCAGTCCAGGCAGAGAAGAAGCAGCATCCATCTTGTCGCAGGTTAAGGATGGATTCTCTCAGTTGTTTCAAACAGGCCTGTGTCTCGTACGGGCCTACATCTCCGTACTGTAGGGAGTATCTTGCATACTGGAGTAAAAAGTCCTACTGGGTACCTTATGATTTTCACATGGTTGCTAAGACATGCTTAAGCCGTTCTCAGTACTTGGAGTGGAGAATGTGGCTCTATAATGAGGCCAAGGCAAAGCTTCAAGGCCTAGGCCATGCTGGACAAAACTTTTCAGGGATTGAGTTGACTTGTGAGATGTTAACTGGTGAAGGGAAATGGCGCGACCCAGAAAGGCAAGTCACCTTGCCTCATGCTGTTCTTGCTCATGTCCGTTACACAGCCCTGCGTGCATGGGAGAAGGTTGATGCAGAAGCAGAATTTAAGGGAAGTTTTACAAAGATTTTCCAGAGAGCCTCAGAACCTTATGCAGATTTCATAGGAAGGTTGATGAAAGCTATTGAAATGCAGGTTAAGGATAAGGCAACTCAGGAGCTGTTGACTAAACTATTGGCCTTTGAAAATGCTAATGAGGATTGCCAGGCCATTCTGCACCCTATTAAGGAGAAGGAAGACATATTCGGGTACTTGGAAACATGCTGGAATGTTGTCTCTGTTAAACATAAGGTGCAAGTCTATGCCTTACAGAGACAAGCTCAGAAAAGATGTTTTAATTGTGGAAAACCAGGCCACTTTCGTAAAGATTGCAATGCGCCCCCAAGCAATCTACGAGAGCACGTCCTGGACCCTGTCCCAGGTGTAAGAAGGGAAACCACTGGGCCAGAGACTGCAGAGCCAGACTTACACCTCCCGGGCCCTGTCCCCGGTGTAAGAGGGGAAATCATTGGGCCAGAGATTGTCGCTTTAATTTTGGTGCAGTGAGTGATCCCAACTCGGGACACCTGCAAGGGGGCCAGCCCCAGGCCCCACAAAATCAGGGGATGTTCTCAGTTGCAGCCCCTTTCCCCAGTGTGGAGTTTCAGAGCTCCAATCAGTATTATCGCTGTAGCCAGTGACTGCAGGAAGCGCAGCCTATTTCCTGCCCCGATACAATTACTACAACCCCTTTTCAGTATAGAACACTGCGGCTTTAAGCCCACCACCTCTGCATTTTCAGTGGACATATGGAATGTTAAATCAAATACAAAAAGGTATTTTCTCAATTGAATGTAGCAGGGAAACTCCTCATTCGAGGAAAAGGCTGTGCTTTTGTTTCAACAGATGATAACCCCACTAAGAAACTTTGGATCCCTTTACGTCTCATCAGAAGCAGAATTCAACCACCTGATTTGGATCTCAGACCTCCAGAGATTCACAACCCTTCAAATTCCAGCTCAGATTCATCACCAAACTGATTTCAGCTCGGAGTCACAAGAAAAGAAGAGGAGCCAGCGTTAGAGGACCTGCAGCAAAGGCCTCTAGCCCTTTTTTGCATTTCATGAGGTCACATTAAGACCTTTCCTTATACTCTTATTTTACAGGTTGTGGATTGGACAACGCCAGGCCTCCATATTTTGAATTAACAATACTTTTACCCTTTCCTTGAAATTCACAGGTTCCTGAATGAGAAAGAAATGGCTTTTAACAGGAACACCTTTTCATTTCTCTCTAGGATACCCATTCGTATTGGAGCTTCTCTCTGACTCTTTATCCACAGGCATGAAGACAAAACCTCAACTGCGAGACCCTCTAATAACTTTAAAGTGTTTTTTCCAAACATAAGCTAGGTTGCACCTAGGACTGCCGAGGAACCAGACCAGAGAATAGCTGTATTCCTCTGCTGAAGTTCTCCTGCCAGAAGTTGTGGTGCTCCTGTTCCAGTGCTCCCCGACTGATCCAGTGCTTCCTGAAGTTTGTTGGACTCCTAATACCTGCTTTCCAGAGACTCATTGCTGCTACCACTACTGCTGCTGTTACAAGGACAACTCTTCAATTTTGATCCAGACACTTCATTTCTTCAAACTGACTAAATGACTCTTATCGTTGGTGACTCTTATCACCCCTGGACAGTGCAGGACAAATGGACTCTTTACTACAAGCACTGCTCTGGACCCAGGGTCGGACTGAAAATTTTAGCACAACTATAAGACTGTATTGTGATTTCAAATTGTGTTGTGATTTGGAATTGTTAATCATTTTCAAATTTTTGTGTTTTTGTAAAAAGAAAAAGGGGGATATGTAGGATTACATAGCTTCAAGTAGTTTAGGTTTATTGGGTTACTCCCGTCACAGTGCTCCCATTCCTCTGTATTTATTTGTAGCTTCTTTCTTAGTGTTCTGTTGACTTGTAAATAATGTTTTTCTCTTCTCCTTGAGTCCTTTGCATAGTTTATTCAGAGCAAGTCCTTTTTGTATGGACAAAGAAAGACATTTATTAATATGCCTTTGCAATTGGGATTTAATTGGCTTTGAATATTATTAATTCCCGGGCATCTGCTTTCTTGACTGTAGCCTTGGTTGCCCTCAGTTCCTAGCCCTCTAAAAGGCAGGGTCTCAACGGGGGACAAGACGGACCCAGGGCAAGCGGTAAATTATGTGCTACCCTGGCATCGAGATGGGCCTGGCCAAAGTGCCTCATTCTTAACTATAAGTTAAAAGTCTGATCATGGACAAGTGCTGTCATGATCTTAAAGTAATGACGAAACTAGGAACCTGCTAGGGATAGGAAAGACTAATCTGACCTGAGCACTGTAGTCTGAGATTGAGATGGCCCCAGGAGAGCAATTCTAAAAGCTTAATGCATCTCTTGGTATGCCCATACAAAATGATTAATATTAAGAATGCTTATATGTTTGTTGGACAAGGAGAGGAGAAACACAACCATGGGATTTCATCATTGATGGGTCCTGCTGAAAGAGAGAATAGGTGTTCTGCTATTGTTATTAAACCTTTCAAGCTTGAATTGTTACATTGTAGATTCCAGGCTCTGGCCCAGCCTGGTCTTTGGGATGTAGATTTCAGGTGCTGCCTAGCTTGTAATTGACAATGTAGATTTCTTGTGGCAGCCCAGCCCAGTCTTTGGTATGTAAATCCGAGTGCTTTCAGCCCAAGGAAGGCTTCATTTTTTGGTTTTGTATCTGCTTTCCGGAGGCCTAGATTACTGGCCTGCAGATACAAGAGAATAATGTTGCCTCAATGTTCTTCCTGTAAGATCTTTTGGTGCCTTTGGTGACGGCAATGTACTGCACCCTGAGCAAAAAGGGTGAGAGAGAGACATGGGGAAGGAGCGACTAGAGAAGGGACAGAGTAGATCTGGAGAGAAGTCAGAGTTGGGAGTGTGGGAGATGGAAGTTTAAAGATTGAATAAACAGTAACAAGTCAGCAACCAGCTGGGTCCTTGTTCCTTTGTCCATCGTTCACGGTCGTCTGGATCCGGTCCACACACAGTGGCTCCAGAGCAATTATCGATGAGCAATAGGACTGCAGTGCTATTTTAAATATATTTAAATATTTTAAAACCTTCACCTTATATATGTATTTTAAGTACCTTTATTATGTTAATGATAGTTTCCCCCTTTTTAGTGATACCAAAAATATTTACTTTTGAAATAAATATTTTGGAAAACACTAAGTCCAGATTAAGGCAGCTGTTATTCAATATAACAAATATCAAGAGAAGAATAAGTAAACAAAATGTTGATCTAGCATACAGTAGGCTCACAGTAAATGTTTTGTGAATGAATAAGAAATAAAGAAAAATATTACTCACACCACAGTTTATTTACTCATTTTTTCCCATCAATGGAGTATGCATTAAGGAGTGCTTCAATACTGAAGTTTTTTACAAGCGTACTAAGCATTTATATAAATAGTGTTCACTAAAATTCTAATACCGTAATGTCTTCTGCCTGTATACATGATAATTGTTTAAGGAAAATAAGTAATTTATATAATTTGAGAAACAAACTATTAATCTAAGGTGGTAAGTATCAGATTAGAGAGCAGGTCAGGAGTTTACTGCAGGTATGATGCAGAGGCGCCTGACCTAGCTCTGATCTGGCACCACCTGTTTTCCTGAGCATCATCAGATGCACATCCTGGCAGATCTCTAAGCACCACGAAGGTGGTGTAGGTAATCCCTAGCACTCAGGCCCTGAGCAGCATTGTACTGGGCCCTCACGTGGAACCTCTGATCAGATTATCAAGAATTGCCATTGGGTTCCTCAGTCCTTCTGTGCTGGGGAACCCAGTACAATGTAGGAGAGTCCCCTACCCCACCAAAAATTAGAATAGTTGCTCGCTTATAGTTTTGGGAAGTAGATGGAAGGAAGCTTGAGAAAACTTTCAGGAGTAGTGTAAATGTTTTATATTTTTATGGGGGTGTTGGGTAAATGGATGTATATATTTGTCAAAAATCATCTAATAATAAGGGTCTGGAGTGACAGTACAGTGGCTAGGGCACTTGCCTTGCGTTCAGCCTACCGGAGTTCAACCCACGGCATCCTCTATGGTCATCTGAGCCCTGCCAGAAGTGATCCATGAGTACAGAGCCAAAAGTAAGACTTGGAGCACTGTTGAGTGTGGCCCAATAAAAAACAAAGTCATCCAATAGTTCAAGACTTGTATATTTCATTGCATATAAATACAATACAAATACAATTACCTTGATTTTAACAAAACATAACAGATATAATTACATCATTTTTTGAAGAGCAGTGCTGCCTACAGATTTAGTACCTATTAGATACTAAGGGTCAAAAGGAATCACAACTGTGACTGAGTGCCTCTGGGTCCCTGGCACGGGCATGAGATAAAGGACAGTTTTTTTTATGTCGGGTGACTTTCTAACTTAAGCCACCAACTCATCTACAAATAACAATTGAGCTCTTGAGTATACCTACTGGCACCAAGAAATTCACTTTTTAATACTATTTAATTGTAATTAGTTTAAATTACAATTTATAAATTCTCATGTGGCTACTGACTACAATACTGAGAGCATAATTCTAGAATGCTTCTTTCCCAGTTGCACCATTGAAATCACCCATGAAGCTTTTGAAATATATCAAAGCCCAGGCCTCATCCCAGAACAATTAAATCAGAGTCTCAAGATGCTGTGCTGCAAGCATTATTTTTTTTTAATTGTGAGAAGCTTACTTTTTCCTTCATTTAATGTTAGCATTTTAATTAAAAAAATAAACAAGCAGGGCATTATTTGCTAGGTATGAAACCAACTCATCTCTGCTATAATCATGGAGGATCTGTTTACATATTTAAGAGCAATGCTATGGTGGAAAATCTACAGAATAGATTTAAATATATTTCTAAATGAGGTTTTTATGATTTCATTTGGCCAGTTTAGATATTAATGGTTTTCCCTCTTCTGAGTTATTTAATTCTCAACCAAATTCTAAAACCTTCTAAACACAACTAAACATCACTATTCTACAGATGAAGACACAAACAGGTTAAATAATTTGATAAAAGTCATGTAGTCAATGAAGGGAAAACTGAAAGTCAGGCCTTCTGGTGACTAGAATAGTGTTAATTTTATTCCACAGTGAAATCAACAACTATTAAAGTGAACTGAATTAATACAGTGTTAAGGCTAGACATTCTTTCCTTCTATTTATGTTTATAGTTCTAAATATGGAAAATGGAAGATACACTTCAAAATCTATTTAAGAATAATGTTTTATAAATAAAACTCCACTGTCTAATGTTCTGGGTTCAGTTAAAATTTGCTTTTCCCAAAGTTAAGAAAATTTGGATTTATCTAAAAGTAAATAAGTACAAATTTTTGGATGTTGATTTGAAAAATCATATCAAAAGTTATAAACATAGTCATACCGTTTGACTTAATTATCCTGAGACTTGGCATTTGTCCTAAGATGCAATGGGATTGATTAGTCAAAGACTGTAATTAATGATTTCATTATAGAGTTATCTAATATCTTGGAAGCACAGTTATGTGAGTCACAGGGATGGTAATATATCCTTAAAATGAAATATTATACTGTAATTTTTTTAAAAATCAATCTTAAAACCAGAAATAGTTTATATCACATCAAGTGAAAAAATGCATGTAGTCTGATATATTATGCTATAAAATTTAAATGATTAAAGCAAGATTGTAGAGCAGCAGAATCTTTTTTCCATTCTTGGCAGGTCTAAGATAGAAAAAAAGCTTTGGAGATTGTTTGGCATTTCCTAAAAATCTTAAAAACCAAACACTCTTAGATCCTACACTTTTGCCATTAGTTATACTTCTAACACTTTGCCTTATTGAGTTTTAACCAATGAGTAGCTTTTGCAAATCAATTTAGTGAATTTTAATCAGTATTATTTTAATTAGAAAACCAGAATTTATAACACATGGCACAGAATAATAGTATTTCGATTGTACATACATTTACACACATGGGGTTGTCACAGAAAATGTAGTAATTACTGTTGATAGTGATTAAATAAATTAACAAAATGATTGACCTAGAGAAACTTGTACATATGACCTAGAAAGAAATCTTAGAGGAGACAAACACAGAACATTAATAATCATTGAAAACAAGATGAATGTCCATTAATAAAGTGATAAAATAATGGAAAATTTAGCATACATGGTGCCTTCCCATAAAATACAAACAGAAGCAATCACTATAACAACAAAATGTTCCCATGCATTTCAAATGACCCCTGGATGATGCTACCATTCTCCATTGACAACTCCTGAGAAACACTGTGTGAATACTAAGTGATACCTGTTAAAAAAATTAATGCAAAGATAAATAACATCTCTGTGCCTGTGGTGGTAGGATCTAATGGTTGGTAGGCTTGATCTAAAGAGTGTCCTGAACCAGTTTTATGACAGAATTTACCTTAGTATTATTTTCTTGATTTCGAGTATTTTCTTAAATTATCCTATTGAATCACTATGAGATAGGGGCACTGTGGTTTGCAATACAGATACTGAAACATTATCAGGAATATTCCTTTACCTACTTTTAACACTTAGTTATTTTCCGATGTGATTATTTCCCGCTATTATTGTCATACTGTTCCCTTTTCTATCTTACCTACCCTCTGCCCCACACACAATTGTGGTTGATTCCCACCATTGACCAGTCCTCCTTGCCCCCGTTTTCCTGGCCATGGATATTACTATTCTAATATATATATTATACATATATTAGAATATATAATTCTTATATATATGAGAATTCCTTGATATATATCAAGGAACTCTTTATCTGAGCAATCATCACTAAGAAAATATTTACTAACTGCTTATTCTCTATATATTAATTATTCTGAGTAGTGAATAAATTGAATTTCTACAGTTCTTGACCTCAAGTTGCTTTCACTCTACACAAGAGCCCATTAACCAAGAGTTAATATATAGGAGGATTCCTTGCTTCTCTTTAGAAATAAAAAAATACTCTCCTAAACTGCCTGATCTCAGAAGCAGCTGCTCATGTATCATTGGCCAAACACATTTGACAAAGATACAAGAAGCATTAGGAAATATATATTCTATTCTACTGCAGGGAATGGTGAGCAGACAATAAGCCATGTCTACTATGTTGAGTTAAATGATTGTTAACATTAAGACAAACTTTCTCCAGTGAAAGGAAAAGAGGGTGAAAATCCTGTGACTAAGTCTGGATTCCTTTCCTAGGTCTATTGTAACAAATTATACATCATGAACTTTCTGTCTTAAAAATGATTAAAAAATGTACTCTCGCATATTTTGAGCTTTTGAGGAAAGAAAACAGAAAACTATGCACCAGAAGGAATGGATTTCCTCTGGTTTGTAAGAGAAAATTCTTCCTCACCTCTTCTAGGTTCTGGTCATTTCAAGATTTCATGGACAAGATGCTACACTCTCCAATCTCTGGTGCTTTTTCACACAGTCATCCTTCCTGTGTCTGTATACAGCAAAGGCAGACAGCCCACACTCAGCACACGTGGCAGCACTGGGGAACAAGTTTACATTGTCACACTTGAAAGGCACTTTTGCCTCTAGGCCCCAATGCCAATATGTAATTAATTCATAAAAATGAACAGGAATAATAGTCAGAGGACTATATATATATATATATAAATGAATAATAGTTTATGCTATTTATCTGGGCTTCTACTTATTTATTACACCTATTTATTTCTACATCGCTGTGGTGAAATATGCAAAGGATATATGTTAGATAGTCTTGTGTTCAGATTCAAATCAAGTATTTATGTACTGTGAGTTTGAGCAAGTTATTTAACTGCTTTAAGCTCAAGTTTCTTATATGAAAAACACAGAAAATTGCACTGCACAAGTGTTTTTTTTTAATTGCAAAGAATGGGGGGGGGAATAACAAGTGTGATTGCTACACTTAATACAATGTCCAAGAGTTGGGCCACTTAAAGGTGTGGTTTGTATAAAGGCTCACTGATTATTCTATGTATCCATATTCTTAGCTTTATGCCACTGTGATATTCAACTTCAATCTAATACTGGTTCTTCTATGGTCAAGAGAAGGCTGCAGATGTTACAAGTCCAAATCTAGACAAAACAGAACTCAGAAGATAGTGTCTTTTCTTTCTAACAAAGAAGGAAGCCTTTTAACAAACCACACTGAGAAATCTCTCTCATATCTCAGTGGTTGAATCGAATCACATGTCTATTGTTCCTTCTTGGCAAGGAATGGACTCAACACGACTGTCATAATTATCTAAGTAATGAAGAAATTTAAAGGTTCAAACACAAATGTCTAGTATATTTACTTAGGTCCACTTTCACAACTGAGTTTCTGTGTGTGTGTTTGTGTGTGTATCTCTATGTGTATCTCTCTCTATATTCATATATACACACACACATATATACACATATATACATATGCTGTGCCACTGAGATAGTTACAAGTTACAGCAGGCAGAACTCTTGCCTTACTTGCCTTACATGTAGTGGACCTGGGTTAAATCCTCAAGGCCTCATATGGTCCCCTAAGATCTCCAGTACTGATCCCTGAGCACAGATCCAGAAGTAAGCCCTGAGTATCATCATCTATGGCCCAACCCCCTCCACAGCCCCACCGGCTAAAACCCTAGTGGCCCATGTCTATTTTAAAAATTAATCAATAGTAAATAATTTCTTCAAACAGCAAATACCAGGATTTGATCCATCATTAGCTAAATATAGCAAATATTTGTAGAAGAAATACCAGTTCTTTACAATTTCTTTTAGAAATAGTGACAGGTAAAATATTTCCTATTCATTTTTCTGAGGACAGAATTGCACTAACTCTGAAACAAACAAACAAACAAACATCACAAGAAACAAAATTAAAACCACTATTTCTTACTAATGTGGATGTAAAAGTTTCCAACAAAATATTAACAAATTGAATCCAACAACACATAAAATTACTTATCTAGTATGACCAAGTGAAATTTACCCAAGCTATGCTAGTTGGATTAACATTTCAAAAATCAATTAATATGATCTAATATATCAGCAAAACAAGGAAAATAATTATATCATTATATGAATAGAGGCAGAATAATTTAAGATATTCAACACCCATTCTTGATTAAAAAAAAACACTCAAAACTGGGAATAAGGGGAATTCCACAACTTGATAAATTTTCTCATGAAGTTGACTAAATGCAAAACCAAGGCTATCACACTGCTTTGCAACACTTTATTGGAAATCCAGGCAATAAAATGGGAATTTGGGGTGTCAGCACAACTCCCTCTGACCTCCAGGGGAAATCTCATCCCTTTGAATATTCCTTCCTGATTGCAGCTTATTGCCTTACCAGGGTTTCTTTCTCAGTAAGGATTTCAGTTACCCATCTGAATGCTGTGTTTTTATCCCTTAAGGTGGAAATCCAGTTTGCTAAGATTTTAAGTTAGTTTCTATGTAGATTTAAACAAATTTTGGTGTAAATTTGTAGTGATCATGGTAGAAGATAAACACAGATGCCTTCCATTATATCCCCTTAGTCCCTCCCACTCCATTTTTTTAAAGGAATGGAATCATAACTTTTTATTCTTTGTCTTCATAAGCATTTTTATATTTTCTCAGTAATAACAACTAGCCATTGATATCACTGAAAAAATGGTTTAACAGATAGTGTAGTCAACTTATTTAATGAGTGAATCTTTCCCTTAGAAAATAAGTGCCTAATCTAAAATAAGCCATCTCTTCACTGTACAAAGTCAAAATAACACAGCATGCCCTTATTAGTTGACAGGACTTCATACTTACATCAACACTTACATGGTCAACTAAAATCTAAGTTTATCCCTGACTCAGAATCTTCATTTTGGAGTTGTATTATCAGTGTAATGGATTAGTATATCTAGTAGTAGCACAGATGGTAGGTGCCACAAATATATTAAGCCACAAATGTCTATTTAAAGGTAACATGTCTGTAAAAGATTCACCACCTCAGCTGTGCTAAGTCTTAGAGCCTTTCATTATAATTATAATTAGACTGGATGGTCAAATAAAATGATTACATTTAAGCCTGACAACTGAAGGTCATGTTCAAAGTTAAAGGGAGAACATGTAAGATGGAGTTTCTATTAAAACTTTCCTTCCTCTTTAGTGTTTTGAATGTATAATCCATGATTTGCAGCTGCCCATTTGTTGTAGTCTTACAGATGATGAACCAATATCAATGGTCTAAGAGACTCTCACACTGAGAAATGACTATTTAAAAATTTAAAAATATAATTACCACCATTACAATCTACTGAGTTACTTACTACCTATAAACAAAATGGTTTAAAAATATTTGTATTTGTAGGCAATGAGAATGCTCTGAGAGATTAAGGTTCCAGCATAAGATATTAGAAGATGATTCTCAATAAATCTAATATTGAATCTTAAAAGCAATCTTATTAGCATGCATTGGGTTTTTGTTTTTGGGTTTCTTTTTTTGCTTTTTGGGTCACACCCAATGATGCACAGGGGTCACTCCTGGCTCTGCACTCTGGAATTGCCCCTGGTGGTGCTCAGAGGAGCTGGGAATCGAACCCAGGTCGGCTGCATGCAAGGCAAATGTCCTACCCTCTGTGCTATCACTCCAGCCCAGTATGCATTGTTTTTCAGATATGCTGATGAAAACAATAATGTACCTTGTCTCCATGAGGTCGCTTAACCGACATTGTGCTTTTACAATATCAGTTATGGTAGGAATGATTTTTCTTCATTTTACACATGAGAAAACTGTACTGGAAGATCATTACAGAACACTATTAGGATTATCTAATCAGTAAAGGAAAGAATCAAGGTCCGATATGGTCTGGCTTCAGAGTATAAAATCTTTTCTTTTATCTTCTGCCGATCAGGAGAAGTTGGGCTCCATATCCTATATTGTATGCTAGTCAATTAACCACCTATCTATTGCTTATAATTAATAGTAAATTTATTATCTCCATGTGTCTGCCTATTTCAAACCTAGGTAACTGATTTTTTAATTGAATCACTGAGAGCAACACTTACAAATCTATCATGTTTGAGTTCCAATCACACAATGATTAAACACCCATCCCTCCACCAGTCTACATTTTCCACCACCAATGAACCCAGTATCCCTACCCACCACAGCATCCCACCCCTCCCCTGCCTCTATGGCAGACAATTTCCCTCTTACTCTCTCTCTACTTATGAACATGATGGTTTGCAATACAGATAATGAGAGGACATTATGTTTGGTTCTTTATCTACTTTCAGCACACATCTTCCAACTCGAGGAATCCCTTCAACCATCACTGACTTAGTGATCCCTTCTCTATTCCAGCTGCCCTCTCCCCTAGCTCATAAGGCAGGCTTCCAACCATGGAGCAATCTTCCTGGACCTGTATCTACTGTCCTTGGGTGTTAGTCTCACATTATAATATTCTATATTCCACAAATGAGTGCAGTCATTCCCTGTCTGTCCCTCTCTTTCTGACTCACTTCACTTAGCATGATACTCTCCATGACCATCCATATATAAGCAAATTTCATGACTTCATCTTTCCTAACAGCTACATAGTATTGCACTGTGTAGATGTACCAGAGTTTCTTTAACCAGTTGTCTGTTCTTGGGCACTCAGATAAGTTTCCAGATTCTGGGTATTGTGAACAGTGCTGTAATGAATATACAGGTCCAGATGTCATTTCTACTGTGCTATTTGGCACCTTCAAGATATATTCCAGAAGTGGTATTGCAGGGTCATATGGAAGCTCAATTTCTATTTTTAAAAATTTTTATTAGTGAATCACTATGGGGTACAGTTACAGACTTACAAACTTTCATGCTTGCATTTCAGTCATCCCTCTAAAAAAATGGGCTCAGACGTCTACCTAACACCATGCACAAAAGTCAGATCAAAAATTAAAGACCTCAACATCAGACCAGAATCCATCAGGTACACTGAAGACAAGGTTGGCAAAACCCTCACAACATTGAAGCTAAAGGTATCTTAAAGGCGACACACCATTGGCCAAGCAAGTGAAAACAGAGATAAACAAATGGGACTACCTTAAGCTGAGAAGTTTCTGCACCTCAAAAGAAACAGTGACCAAAATACAAAGACAATCAACAGAATGGGAAAGGATATTGACCCAATACCCATCAGATAAGGGGTTGATATCAAGGATATACAAGGCTCTTGTTGAACACTACAAAAAGAAGACATCAATTTCTAATCTTTAAGGAATGCCCATATTGTTTTCCAAAAAGCCTGTACCAGTCAGCATTCCCACCAACAATGAAAGAGAGTCCCTTTTCCTCCACATTGCACCAGGACTGGTTGTTCTTTTTCTTTTTGATGTGTGCCAGTCTCTGTGGTATGAGATGATATCTCATTATTGTCTTGATTTGCATCTCCCTGATGATTAGAGATGTAGAGCATTTTTTCATGTGCATTTTGGCCGTTTGTGTTTCTTTTTTGAGGAAGCTTCTGTTCATTTCTTCTCCCCATTTTTTGATGGTATTAGAGGGTTTTTTCTTATACAATTCTACTAGTGTCTTGTATATCCTGGATATTAGCCCCTTATCAGATGGGTAGTGGGTAAACATTCTTTCCCATTTCCTGGGCTCTCTATGTATTTTGGTTACTGTTTTTTTTTTGTGTGTGGGGTATTTTGAGGTGCAGAAGCTTCTTAGTTTAATGTAGTTCCATTTGTTTGTTTGTTTCCACTTGCTTGGTCAGTGTGTTTCATCCTTAAAGATGCTTTCAGCTTCAATGTCATGGAGAGTTCTGCCTACATTTTCCTCCATGTACCTTATGGATTCAGGTCTGAAATTGAGGTCTTTAATCCATTTTGATCTGACTTTTGTGCCTGGCATTAGACAGAGGTCAGTGTTAATTTTATTTGCAGGTAGCTGTCCAGTTTTCCCAGCACCACTTTGGTAACTGAATTTTGAAATAAATGCTGTATTTCCCCCTACTACAGAGTAAGCACGTTTGGGTCCTTCAGCTCATTCACTAAGCCTGTCTCCCTTCCCCAGCTTCTGACTTACAGCTTTGTAAAGGGAAAACACAACAATTTTGTCATGGAGCACATGCCTTTTGCTAACTGTAAGTCGAAATGCTCTACATGAAAACACAAAAGAGCCCCAGATTTCTGTAAATATAATTCTATTAAGTTAAAATTCAAATTGTTATGCTAAATTATTTCCAAAATTGTACAATTATGTGAACCAATACCTTAACTCACTGTCTCTATCTTCTTTTTTATGTACTTGTGTGTACATGTACACACACACACACACACACACACACACACAAACATGTACCCTTTTCCCCCTGTGAGTTTGAGATTAAGCAGGAACATGAAATGAAACCTTTTACTCTTAAATATTTCAGTGTGAAGTTCCCAAAAGAAAAAGTATTTCTTTTTTTTTTCTTTTTGGCTTTTTGGGTCACACCCGGCGATGCACAGTGGTTACTCCTAGCTCATGCACTCAGGAATTAACTCCTGGTGGTGCTCAGGGGACCATATGGGATGCTGGGAATTGAACCCCAGGTCAGCCGTGTGCAAGGCAAACGCCCTACCCGCTGTGCTATTGCTCCAGCCCCAAGAAAGAGTATTTCTTAAAAAATAATGCAATGATTACAGAAGAAAATAGTATTGATGACAAATACCAATTGACAAAATAATTGTATAAGTTGACAAATTGTTTTGCTATGGTAGCAATTAGCCAGTTAAGTTATCTACAGGGAAAGAATGTCTCACAGTATATATCTCCATCAGTTGAATGTTTTCAACCTGGAATCATTTCTTAGGTTTTTGTGATTAGTAACACTGATGTTTTTAGAAGCTGATTCAAGTTTGCACTCTGGCATGCAGTTGGTAGTGCTGCATTTGTTACATGCACCTTACTAGGAAGTACTTAATGCTAATTTGTCCCATTTCAACATCTTACATATGTTAATATTGGAATTACCAAGTCACTCTGATTTAAACTTATTGTTTTCACTTTGAAATGAATAAGCATCTAACAGGAAAAATTAAAGTCATCTTAAAATATTGATTTAAATATCAAAAATTATAAATAAAATTTTCTTAGTAGTTTTTATTCTCATTACTATATGTTTTCTACAATCCTGAATGTTTTTAAGAGGTTGAAAAATCATGGCATCTAGAAAGCTCATGTTTAAAATGATATTAAATTAATAAATCTCTATGCTTTCTAAAATACAATCTTTTTACATATTTTCAGGGGAAAATGTACTCAGAATTATAGGTTAGTAACTATAGATGAAGCATAAAACATTTTACTTTTATAATCATTGATATAACTTTTATTGTTCTTGGAATTACAATTCAATTCCCCCAAAACAATTTAGATAGTAACTGATTAAAATCAACATATGGCAAGGTCTGTTAGAATTTTCTAAGAAATGTTTACTTTGAAATAAGGCCCATTGGTACATCTTATTTTACATTATTTAATGTAATCTAATTGCCTGCAAAAATCAGCATTGGAAATAGTACTAAATAATTGTAACCTTGTGTTGGGCAAAGCAACAAAATATTTGCTTAAAAATATCAATAGAGGGATATTTCCCATATTTTGCTACTAATAAATCTCTGAGTTTTACAAAAATCACTCTAATTTCTTCGTGAAGAATTGTTTATAGCAAAGAAATGGAAAGAGAGAGACCTCATAGAAGGCCATTGCAGTAACTCAGAGAAAAAGAAAAAAGATACAAATTATAATGAAGAGAAGGAATCAGTAAGAATTGATTGTTATTTAAATTCAATAATAGACTATAGAGAGATGTCAATGTGATCCTCTGAATTAAACTCTTAGCAATGTTGCTATTTATAAAGAGAATAAGACAGGGATTTTAGGAGAACTTTTTGCACAACTTGACATTTTGTGCCACTGTGACATTCTAATGAATTTGATCAGGAGGCATTTGGATGTACACACATAGAACACAAAAACAAAGGTGAAGTTGGAATCACTGTGCTAAATGTTTTTAGGTGTTGATTTGATATTTTTTTACTAGTTTCCGCCAAGTGGAAGCTTTTTTGTTTGTTTGTTTGTTTTCTATTCAAATTTCTGTGTAAAATAGGTAAAATAAGCACGAACCAATTTTACAGAACAGTGAAATATTCTTTAGCACTATAAATGAAAGCTACATCAAACAATATGAATAAATCTCATATATTTATGAAGAAGACAAAGTCAGAAAGTTATGTACTGTTTCACTCCAATTTATCTAACTTCCTGGAAAAGATTATACTACAAGAGATGAATAATAGGTAAGCAATTGTCAAAGCTTAGGACTGATGGAAAAATATGACTGCAAGGAAAATTTTAAGATGAAGATTGTTTTGTACTGGTTGTGGTGTTGGCTTCACAGTTCAATGGATTTGTCAACACTAACACAGAAAGGTGATTTTTATTATAGGTATTTTTATGCCCATTGAAAGTAAAAAGCATGTTTTATAAAATTTTTTCTGGCTCCAGCTTGAAAAGTGGAACAGACATATCAAACAACAGAGCCTGAGACCTGCATGGAGACTGCTGCAGTAATCCAGGAAGATATGTTTATGCATGAACTGGGAGAGTAACAGTGAGATTGAAAGATGGAGGTATGTTTGAGAGGTACTACATGGTAAAATTGGCAGAGTAGAGAAATAAACGTTTGTTTTTTTATTTGAGCAACCACATGGATATAAGATAACTAGATGCAAGAAAGATTTTAGAGGAAAGACAGTAGCTCAGCTAGGTCATGTTAAATTTTGTGATTCAGTTATAAACTTCTAGGCAGTTATTTCCATGTTGTCATGGCTAAGGTAAAATAGTTATATTCTAACTGAATAATGGTGCTAAAGAATGACATAGTACATGATATTTATATAACTGACATTTCCAGGAACCCTAAGCAGTTCATAAAAAATGCAAAATGTATTTTTTCAGTTCATTGAATTATTCCTTCTGGAGACATTTCCAGCCTGGGACCTGGAGCCTTTATACATTAATTTGTTGTCCACATTATGGAACAAAACTCAAGACTACAGCTTGAATAACAAGGGCAATTACTTAGTTTCATACATTACCTTAAATCTCTATTTAGTTCATGCCAGCTGTCATCTCCATTGAGAATAGACTCTTTGGCCTTAAAAACAAAGTTAAAAGCTGTGTAGAACAGATGTTTTGTAAGACCTTAAAAGCCTTTCTCCAATAATGGGGACTATGCTAACCTTTAATATTATAGCTCAAATATTATAAGGAAAAATATTTCTCTTCCCAGACCACATGATGTTTCTTGGTAAACTTAATCATGCTTATGATCCTAATACTTAAAATCACTGTCATCCCGTTGCTCATCAATTTGTTTGAGCGGGCACCAGTAACGTCTCTCATCGAGAGACTTATTGTTACTGTTTTTTGCATATCCAATACGCACGGGTAGCTTGCCAGGCTCTGCCATGTGGGCTCCATACTCTCAGTTTCTTGCCGGGCTCTCTGAGAGGGGCAGAGGAATCAAACACAGGTTGGCCACGTAAAAGGCGAAAGCCCAACCACTATGCTAAAATAACTAGTTGAATTTTTTCTTTAGTGAATAATTAATATAGAGCTGACCTGAGAGTCAAAGAAATTTTTCTTACTATTCTCTCAAGTAAAGAAGAAAAATAAGTTCAAAAATCTTAAGGGATCTCAATGTCATAAGTGGCAACACTTGATCATCCATTTGTCTATTGTTCCTTCAATAGTTTCAATTTTATAGATTTAATATCAAGAACATCATGTTCCCTAAGAATTTTATAACTACTAATTCTGTTGAGTTCTTCCTGTGCTTGACACAGTGCTAAACACATATTCAGAATTCAAAAAGAGCCAATTGATTATGATGTACAGTAATGAATCTTAAAAGGTTTTGAGTTTGCCTTGAATCAATATTTAAGTATTTCCATTTCCCCATCTTTCAGTCTGTTATTATCATGCTCCATTCTGTACCCCAACCCCCATACAAACCTTTTCCTTAATCTGTGACTCATTCTCCCTCCTCTTTTCAAGTTCGTAAAAGCATGGCAGAACCTGCTATATGAGTTAAGAAGCAAACAGAATTCCCCAAGAAAAATACTGACTTTATGCTTAGGGAATCCAGTAGTCTAAAAGAGTTTAAGAATAGGGGCTGGAGCAATAGCACAGCAGGTAGGGTGTTTGCTTTGCACGTGGCTGACCCGGGTTCGATTCCCAGCATCCCATATAGTCCCCTGAGCACCGCCAGGGGTAATTCCTGAGTGCAGAGCCAGGAGTAACCCCTGTGCATCGCTGGGTGTGACCCAAAAAGCAAAAAAATAAAAATAAATAAAAATAAAATACATAAATAAAAGAGTTTAAGAATTTGCCCAAGGATGCTAGAGAGATAGTACTATGGGTTGGGCTTGCATGGTCCAGCCTGGATTCAACTCCCTGGACTACCAGGACTGATCCCTCGGTGCTGAGACAAGAAAAACAAAAACAAAGAAAACCAAAACAGAGTTTCTCTGAATGCAATGAGTTGGTGATTTTACTGACTCTCAAGAAAGTTGTCTTTTGTGAAGTGGTAAGGGAAAATAAAGAGTGAATCTGGTGGGGCCAGAGAAATAGCACAGCAGGTAAGTCATTTGCCTTGTTGAGCACATGAAAAACTCAAACTTTGGAAGTATCTCAAGTGATTCATCACTGATGAGTTAGAAGTTTGAAGACAGAGATTAGAAGAACAGAAATTAGAAGAACAGGCAAACCTTATTTGCATATCAGATAGATGGGATTTTATATTTGTAAGCCAAAGACCACTCACTCTAGTCCAGTGTTCGTATCTTCTTGAAGAGTTATGTAGAGGGGGAGTCTGGGGTTGCATTTGAATTTACCAGGGATACCATAATTATCTGATGCATTAGAGTGATGGTACAAGTGCCACATCCTAATGGTCCACTTTGGCTATGAGAAGCTCTTGATGGTTTTTTGTTTCTGACAAGTACCTCAGAAATATATAGTTTAACCTCCAGAGCAGATTAATTCACTTTGGCTAAATTTTATAAATCCTGAGAGATCACAAGTCCAGAGTAAGTGACTGTGTTCACAGCACTTATTCTGTATACGTGTTTCTTTTGAAATCCTCTAGTAAAGCTAAAATATATGATTTAGCAATAATAATTTTCATTCTTACTCCTGAGTAACTGACTAGTATAATATTGAACTACATAAAACCATCTGTACTCCTTAATCCTCTCATCTCAGTGGCCTATAGTTTAATGAATTTCTTAAAGACAGCTTTGATATTTATTTGCCCATAAGCATTCATATTTTCATGTTAGAATCTGATCCTTGATTTCTTATAATTCAAGCCATTTAAACTGGAATTCTCATTGTTTATATGTCTTCTCTTGGATTTTCCTAAAAATTTTAAGTCAAGAAAACATTCTACTTGAATGTACTTGATTACAGACTAGTCAAATTAAATGAGGGGGGAAATTAAATGAGAGAAAATTGTATTATGAAAATAATTACCTTTATTTTTATTACACAGAGGAGATGTTGGAAGGAATGGTCATTACTAAACCTAGTTTTAAGCTATACAGTCTGAGTGGTGAGTTGAGTAAAGGCAAATTGAATCATTATAGAAATCAATAGTAGAAAGAGTAAAAAGACAACTTTTATATTGAGAGCTCTTTTAAATGTGAAATATATAGTCCGTATTTTATTGTGATAAAAGTATGTTTGAAGAATTTATCAATAACTTAGCTATATTGGGGGCTGGAGTGATAGCACAGCGGGGAGGGCGTTTGCCTTGCACGCGTCCGACCCGGGTTCAAATCCCAGCATCCCATATGGTCCCCTGAGCACGGCCAGGGGTAATTCCTGAGTGCAGAGCCAGGAGTAACCCCTGTGCATCGCCAGGTGTGACCCAAAAAGCAAAAAAAAAAAAACAATAACTTAGCTATATTAAATATCATTGTAGTTCCATTATAAAACATATACACTAGTTTTACTAGGTTCCCTTTCAAACCATTTCATTATTTTTGTGACTTACTCCCAAGTTCTCTGTTTCTCTTAAATTTTGGTATATGAAACTAAATATTACTGCCAATGCTGGCAAATTTTGATTTCTGACTTCTTAATTGTTCTTTTTTCCCTTTTTTGGGGGGGCTACACCCAGCAATGCTCAGGGGTTACTCCTGGCTCTGCACTCAGGAATCACTCCTGGTGATGCTTGGGGGACCATATGGGATGCAAGGGATCAAATTCTGTTGGTTACTTGCAAGGCAAATGCCCTACCGGCTATAGTATGGCTCCAACCCCAATTATCCTCATTTTAACTCTCATTATTCATGACTTTTCTGTGGATACACGTGTAGCCTATAACTTTCTTTCTTTTTTGCGCACTACCTCAGTTCAAACACTGTGCCCTCTTCTTTTTTGCTACCATTCTTACCACACTGACTTTAATTCAAAAGTATTTATCCAGCAGTAGAAAAATAGATGCCACAATATATGCATCATATTTTTATATCCTTGGAACAGTGTTTCAAGGAGGAAAAAGGAGACAAAGATAAAATGTACTTTATCCCAATTATTTCAAATTAAAAAAACTCCCTAAGAGGATACAAAAATTATTTCTCATTGGATCAAATTGTGCCATTCTTAGTTCTAAAGGGATATAAGTGGAAATAGAGGATATCTAGTATAAATAGATGGGCTTGCCAAATATATCCAATTTATAACTCACCCCTTGTTATAGACATGTTTACTCAAAAAAAGTTGTGTTAGTCTTATCATAGAACAAAAATTAGAGATGACTTTTATTTTGGAAATCAATAGTTTCTGACACACTCATCCTTACCAAAAAAATATAGAGATGTGAAGAGTTTTACTTAATTTAAGAATTTGGTTTATAACAGTTATTACTAGACAATGAGAAATTTGAGGTGGAAGGAAGAGAGATAATTCCCACTTTGGGACTAGAGACTTTGAAATAGTTGTAGCAGACTGAGATAAATTTGCCTAAAGAAAAGGAGAGAAATGTGGACCTAGATCTTAGAAAAAAGTTGTATGCTGGAGAGACACTGGAGAAACACCAATGTATTTTACAGCAGTTGAAGTCTTTTATTTGAATGTGCAAGCAATTCAAAAGTACCCTAATCTCCTAAATTCAGTTTAGGGTTAAATTTTAATTCCTATCTTTACTAGCTTCATGATTTAGAATTAAGTGGTCGGGCTAAGGTTATCCATTCAGTTTGTAAGGTGGTTGGGCTTCAAATTCAGGTCTGATGCCAAAGCCCAAAATTTTCACCATCTGACTTCAGGAAACCAATTAAAATATGAATAGGTTTTCATTTTATCAATACTTGCTTTACTTGACTTTATCCATCCATATCTACCTGTGGGAATGATATCTACCCATATCTTTCTTTCCAACACACAAAAACAAAATAACATAAAAGATAGTTCCTTTGGTCAAGAATTCTGCCCAAAAGAGGAATAAAAGGATTAATTTCCATACTCCAAAGAATGCAAGGTCTAGTATTTCTTCCCATTCAACCATGGCTTTCCTAGAATTCCCAAGCAGCAGTAAATGAGAAACAGATAATCTGTTCTACAGAATTTCTCTAGCAAAGAGCTATGTGAGCATAGAGTGCAATTCAATGGCACCAATAGCATAAATCAATCACGCAAACCGTACAGACTATGCTATTTTCATTGTGGTTACATTCCAAATACTCTCAACTGTGATAATAGACAGAATATTAATCATGTAATCAGAGTGGAAAAGGTGGAGTCAGATAAGCCATAAATATTCATTTGAAGTTAGTTATCCTTACATTAAAATGTTTAGATGTATATGTAGGATATCATTTTTTTCATTGAAATAGAGCAAATAAATAAATAAAAATTCCAGGAGAAAAATGGTTATCTTAAATGTCAGTCATTTTTATGAGTTTTCTATAATCATAGGCTTATCTCCATCCCCATTTTTGTTTTATTTTGCATTTTACTCTCTCTCTTCTGTAACTACAGAAACAAAACACAACTGCAGCTGACTCCACGTCATTTGAACCACTGCTCTATAACAAAGCAGTTTAGGCAAGCAGCCAGGACATGGAGTCAACATTTATGAGAAAGTTGAACATGGTTTACTCTGATGCAGCTCTTTCATTCAGAAGTTTTATGGCAACCATCCTCTTTCAGGATTGACTAGCTATGCAAAGCATAGGCTGTTATTTTAAAACAAGCCCTCCCTTATTATTTGATCATCACAATCTGACAATTTCACAACTGTCACAATCTAACAATCTGAGAATCTGGGCCAACTCTACACACTTCTTACATTCAGAAAGCTGAATGCCGAAAGAATCCATTACTATCATGAAATGCAAAAGTTAACGTGCGACAGGCATTTCGAGTTTCAATTTTCTCTAGACACTGGCTTTTCTTCTGCTGAGAAACACGAGTTCCATGGTTTCTGCTTTTCCACGATTGCAATTCAGCCACCTACCCTCCCTGCTTCTGTTCTTTTCTGCAAAGAATTATGTACTTCCTTCCCAGGACTCCCTACTTCTGTGAACCTAACAAGTGAAATGTTTGGGGTAAAAGGCTCAACTTATTTATTCACCCACTATCAAGTATAGAGCTACTTCTGAGAAGAACGTTGTGTTAGAAAACCACTCTTGCCTCTGGGAAATCTTCACATAAGCTGTCTTGATGTCACATGGACACCATTTGTCCAATAGTTGTGACCATGACTGGGGTAATAATAGGCTCATAGCAAATGGAATGTGGTCATTCAATGTGCTGAGACACCAGATTTTCTTAGATATCCTTCCACCTCTCTGGAAGTTTCTCTTTCTAGGCATTAAATGTTGAATTTTCTTGAAACTGAGTCTTAGAAAAAAGAGGTCCTTTTCCCTTTTTCCTTATTTAAATTCTTCTCATAGCTTTGGTTCACATACATGTGGCAAAAATTTCCAAATGGGTACCTCTTGTCTAGATCTCTCCTTTGGGACCAAGATCTGATAACTAATTGCCAATTGCATTTAATATTTTATTTCCAAAGCATATCAACTGCAACATATTCCGGAATTAAGTTCTGGTCATCTGACTTAAAGCTGTCCCTCTTCCTTGTATGCCTTTCCTGCAAGGATATACCGTTTTCAACTAAATGTATCCCGGGAATTCAGTTGCAATTTAAGCTTCAGTGCCATCTTTGATATATTTTTCTGTCTCAAACTTATTTTCATTCTGCCCCGTTGTTCTATTCATTTAATTTCCTTTGTCATTCTCTTGAATCATTGCAAGAGCCCTCACCTTGCTACCCCTCATCAGCTATGGTCCTCTTTCAGTTAATTCCTGAGACTACAGTCACAATGTATTTTACAAAAGACAAATCTCATGTTAATGTCTACTTAAAATCTTTGATTTTCTACTACTCTTGGAAATGATGATAGCATTGTTTTGTTTTGTTTATTGAATTTTATTTATTTTTCTTCAAGTTGAGGCAATACTGGTTTACAAGATTGCAAAGATTTATGTATTAAAGGTACATTGTTACCTTCCTACAACCACCAGTATCTCCATAAAATCCTTTCCACCCACACACCCTAACCAAAGGATAAAAAGAGCTTAGATTATTTTTAGAGAAGTTAAAATACTTTGTACAATATTCTAACAAAGAAATACATATCATAAATTTGTCCCAAACTAACTTTAAAATGCACAATGCCAAGAGTGAACCAATATAAATTATGGATTTCAGTTGATTATGTGAATATGAGTTCATAAATTCTAATCAATGTATATAGTGAGAAATGTTGAAAGAGTTATAGTGACTTGCAACACAGACACTGAGAGGTGGAGGGAGGGTGTTTGATCATTATGTGACTGTAACCCAAACATGGAAGCTTTTAACTATCTCATAGTGATTCAATACATTTTTTTTTAAAAAGAGAAAAAATGGGGGAAAAAAAAGAGTTATCGTGAAGGTAGCTATTCATGTGGGAGTAGGAAATCCATGGGAAGTTTCTGTATCTTTTTCTATGGATCTAAAAGGGCTCAGAAAATAACTCAGGGGTCAGAGACAAATGCCTTGATTGCACAAGCATCTGAGTTACATCCTGGGCACACATGGCAACAACCCTGGCACTACGTAGCATCCCTTAACACTGCCTTTGTCCCTGAACATTACCAGATTGGGCCTGCTGTCCTGAACAGCACCACATCGCCAGGCCTTAGAATTGGACACTAGGAAAGTATCACCAGGAAGGTTGCCAAGCGCCCTGACACTATTTGGGAGTGTCCCTCTACAAAGGAAACTATTATTTTTAAAAACCCACTGAAGGATGCACATACACAGCCCAAGCGCAAGTGTCACCCACATCACCCCTTTTGAGATGTGTCCTTTCATACCTTCATACTTGACACTGGGGTGTTCTTCATCTTTAAGAACACTGGGGTGTTCTTCATCTTTATCGAAGCCCGTGCCTTTCCTTGATCACTCTACTCTTTCTCTTGCTCCCTTTCCCTCCCCTTCCTCGAAACTTCAAATTTAAACCAGTTCTTGCACTTAAAAAATTACTGCAAGAGAGAAATAGCCCAAAGGAGTAGTATACATATCAACAAACATGTGATTCAAAATTGAAGATAATTGTCAAAATGGCAAAATATTTGTAGCATTTTTGAAAGCTGTGAAATAAAATAATTGGATGTCATTTTTCACCTTGCTAATTAAAAATACTTGAAAGAATATTAATACACAGTGCTGGTGTCAGTGTTGACCAAATGATCTCTGAAGCACTACATCTAGGTTATGATGGAAATAAATTGGTCTAGTCATTCTGGAGGGCATTGCAAAATATATGTGAATAAAAGTTAAAGCTACATACTTTTGTTTCTTTATCTTGTTTGAGCTTCACTTGGTGATGCTTGGTCCTTACTCCTGGCTCTGTGTTCCGAGATCACTCCTTTCGGGGCTCAGGGGAGGATACCACCTGGATCACTGAACCCAGGTTGGCCTTATGCAAGGCCAGTGACAATAACATTAGTGTTAAAAAGTATTAACAATCAAAATTATAATTTCAGCAATTCTGACAAAAGTAAAAAATTATAAAACAATATGAAATTATAATAGCTTATTTATTAAATAATTTCCCAATAAATTTATAATATTATACTATTATTTCATTCTATGAAAAACTATAACTTTTTGTTATATTTAATAACATGAAAGATTATTTAGTAATAAACTGATTGCAGTTTAATAAAACACATATCACAAAATAACATTTTCCATGAATATCATAATCTGTCTATAAATTTCTATAAATGCATTATATAGCCTAAAAAATCTCAATAATATTTTCTGAAAGGTTAATAGTGGATTTAGGGCCAGAGCAATATACAGTGGAGAGTGTACTTGCCTTGCATGTGGCTGACCCAGGTTAGATCCCCAGCACCCCAATGGTCCCCTGACACTGCCAGGGGTAATTCCTGAGTGCAGAGCCAGGAGTAATCCCTGAGCATCTAAGAGATGTTTTTTGTACAAAAAACAAAAAACAACCAGTGTATATTTGTGGATAAGGAGACTATTGCTGATTTCCACACATTTTTTAAAACCTAAGAATTATTGATCTTATAATAAAGTTGATATAAGTGAATTATTTATTCGGGTGATATTTTTTAAGTCATAAAAACAAATCATACTTTTACCCACATTAGAGCTTTTTTTCAAAATTAAAACTTCCTATATGTTGACGTGAACTTCCTTGTCCAAGATAGTATAACTCTACCCTGCCATCTAGTGTTAAGAAATTGTGATGTCTTGAGAAACATTAAAACAACTTGCAAACTCAAACTGTATTTTTGCCCTTTATTTCAGTTGTAATTAATCGTGAGAATATACAAAAGTCAAGGTCGTTAGATAATACTTTAAATGATAAGTGTGGAGAATAAATCTCTATCTTACTGTCTTTATACACATAGGCAGACAGCATTCCCCCACATCTATTTTCGCTCTTTTTTTTTGCGCAATTTATTTTTAGTTTATATTATAAAATTTCAGGGTTTACCATCTCTCAATCACACCAAAATGACTATCTGAAGATATACCCAGAGTATAGTTACCTTTTTCCTAAGGGAAGAAAATAAACAAGAAAATTAAGGTAGTATTTATCTTTGCCTATTATTGATATAAGTAAGTACTTAAGGGAAGCTCCTGCACTGTTGATAGATGGGCTCCAAGATCACTTAGAAATAAATTAATCAATATAACTAAGTAAATTTGTCTTTTTGAGACACTAATAATAATCGAATATTTATAAAAAAGACTTTTTAAGTGTTAGAAACTAGTAATTAGGAAATAGTTATCTAAAAAGACAAGATACCTGTTTTAAAGAAACTTAGAGAACTTGTGTGCCATTTCTGTAACTCAACAAAATTTCTAATTCAAAGCAATGTATTAATTACCTTAATAAAATTCCTGCCCTGTGACACATAATTTTGTTTCTATATTTTATCTGAACAATATAAGAACTCCTCTCAGCAATATCAGATAACAAATTAGAAACAACATAAATTGCCACTGATAGATGGTTGATTATGAATCTTTCACATGATGGAGTACTATACTGTTAACAAAATGATTTGTCAAAGCCATTAAAAAGATTTTATAAATATTCACAATTTCAAATAACAGATGAAAAGAGCAGTAGTATTCAAAATATTGGAAACTCCTTGCAAATGGGATACTCATGGGTAATCTGACAAGAATAGCTGCTGTGACTATTCCAAACCACAGGTTCTAAAACTATGGCAGATACATAGACACTAGTCTTGGAATAGAAGACAGTATAGCCTGGATATAACTGCACCTCATCAAATCCACACCCTGCAAACTGAAAGTAGAGAAAGGTGAGTCTGAAGAATATAAATGTGTCCTGTCAACAACTCTTTTGGTAGCAAGGAGGATGGAATAAAGCAACCGTGGACCTCCCTCCCAACACAGGTTTTCTATTTTAAGATATTTTCTCTCTATTTTAAGATCAAGCAAGTTTCAATAATCTTCTATAAAATGGATTACTAATCAGGAGTTGTGTAATGTCTTTTAGAATCTCAATAATTCATAGGGCTGGTTTTTCTGTGACTGCATTGGTTAGAGGTATGCATGTCTTGTATAAGAATACTGAAAAATGATCCCATTTGTCACAGAGTGAAAACAGAGTTGGTAGGAACCTTGGGGAAAATGAAGAAAGTATGTTAAGTTTGACTTCTAAGAAAAACTCAATAGACAGATCAACTCCTTCTTTCTGTCCCATCTCATACTATTAGTAATTCCTCTGTCCATAAACTCCTCTCACCAAGTCCATCTCAATGAAAATTATCTGCTCACAAAATTTGTTCATTTATCAATGTGTTAAGTGTGTTCTGTGTTGAATGTACCAGAAACTATGTTGGGAGGAGGACAGTGATGGCAAATGCACACCTATCATGTCATTCTTGAGGTTACAGCCTTGGGTAAAGAAGAGCAGATGATGTGTGTGTGGGTTTTTTTTTTTTTTTGGTGGTGGTATATGGGTGCTGGTGAAGGGATGGTTGTTTCAGCATTGTATAACGGAGGCCTAAGCCTGAAAGCATTGTAATCTTCCACATGGTGATTTAATAAAATAAAATTTTTATTTAAAAAAAATAAATAAAATAAAATAAAAAAGATCAATATGAAAAAAAAGAAGAGCAGATGATGCAGATGATGCATAGTTATTGAATAAGAAAATAAAAAATAAGTATAAAAGAATGTAAGAGTGGTAGAAAGCAGAGGACAGGTAGCGGTGATGAGGAAAATAATATATTTATTTTTAAAATAAAGGGTGAGCAAGAACTAACAAAAAGAACATGCCAGTCAAAAAAATCAGCTATCACAGATCACTAATAATTTTCTATGGAAGACTTGCAGCCATCCATTATAAGGAATTAAGTTAAAGTTAATGAAAAATAAGTGAGAGTCTTTGTTATTTGGTATGCAATGGCAATGCTTTCACAACTTGAAATCTAGTTTTACCAAAGGAGGGAAAAATGTGAAAAAGAAGACCACCACCTCAACAATTAATAACGGCTCTATCACTATACTACATACTTCAGAGTCATCTCCTAGGTACAAATTCCCACATGCTACTGCTTGTTATTGATTGCTATTGCAACTTCCCTTAGCAGTCTTTATAGTTGTGGGGTTACATAAAATTAAATAATTTGGGGACTACAGAATGGAATATCTTCCAATACTTTGAAGTAAAATTTTAACACGCAAAAAAAGGAATGACTTGGGGGCAGAGCAATAATACAGCCTAGCATGGAGCCAACCAAGTTCAATCCACAGCACCCCATGTAATCCGCTGAGCACTGCCAGGAGTGAGCCCTGAGCTCAGGGTCAGGAGTAAGCCCTGAGTACCACCAGCTGTGCTCCATCACCACCAACAACATAGACACAAAAAAGAGAGGGGAAACACTTAAAACAGTCTCAAATGTAGGAAGATATTTTGTAGCTTTAGGAATTATAAATCAAAGAAATTAGAGACCCAGAGCTAATAACTCTCCTTCTTTATTTAACTATAAGGTAAAGATATTGGCAGTCAGGCTAATTGGTTCAACACCATGTTCGCTATTGCTAAAATGAAAAAAAGAAAAGTGCTGTACATTTATCTGTCTTGGTCAAGATGAACTCCTGCTATTTGGTGGGTTATTGGACCTGTTCAGTGGAGGTGACATATTACTAGTCAAAACAACCAGAGACAATGCTGCCTAGAAGATGCTGTTAGTATCTACATGGTTTTAACATACACAGCCCAGTTATCTTGAAACACTAATTTCTGATTGAATTAAAACTAAACAAGCAAATGATGAAGATGTTACTTAAACTAAATTGGGATCTTTCCTGGTTCAAATTTCTTTGAACTTAAAACAGCATATCCAACATCATGGTGTACAACAGGTAAGGTGACCAAATTTCCCATATATCCAGCATGCAGGAAAACTTCCAGGACTGAAACCAAAACAATCCCAGATGAGCCAAGAGTTCACACTAACTGCTTACCATTTGTTGTGGAAAAAATTCACAGTAGTGTGGTACAAAGGTCTGCTTCCTGGGAAGCCTAATCCTCTAAGCATGGTCCAATGGCAAAGAACAGGTCAGGAAAAACCCACAGTTAAAATCTAGGAGGACAGACAGAGAGAAAACTACTTAAGTTCCTGATGATTAACCTGATTTCTGATTTCTGTGACACATAGGACGAGATGTAATGCTAAATTTTGTTATATAAATATAACTGTGTAACCATTTCCCTTTCTTTCATTTTAGTTTTAATTGTGGCAGGTTGGTTCCAGTTACTCAGAACTAAAATAGCCTTGATTAATAGAATATTGATCACCAGTAAGATCAGAATACTTTTAAAAATTTAAATCTCATGCCCTACTATTGGTGGCTCAGTAGTATTGTATTTGAATGCCAGAGGGAGAATTATTAATAGTTTCTGGAGCAGGAGCAAAGTTTATCCATTAATGTTTCAGAAAGCAAAGCACTAATGGAAAAGAGCCACCTGGTTTCCAATTTTCTTTGTTAATGAGCACATATCATTCTCAGGCCAACACTGATGAGTTCAGATCCCCCAAGATGCCAGGAAAGTTCTAATATAAGAACTATCTTGCTCTGCTTTGAAATAAAAATGAAGATAAAGTTTTAGCTGACAGGACTGAAAAAGAATCGGAAACAAAAAGAGCATGAAAGCATATATTTTTATAGAGCTATTTCCTATTTCCAAGTCAGGAGATAGTTAAAAGAAGTCAATTTATAAAAATATTCATCTGTCTGAGCTCTGAATTACTTCATGCCCACAAAAGATGAGAACATTCTCATTCTAGTTCTTATTCCCTGACTTGGACTGGTTGGTCACCTGCTTCTGACACTTCTATAGAGTATGAAATGAAAGAAACAAGGTGGGGTGGAGGGGGGGTGGGCAGGATGGAGAGAGGGAGGGAGATGTGCCTTCCCTAGAATAATACAATAATAAAAGCACAAAGTTGCTTGTATTTTGGGGTCGGATTCAGGACTTCCTCCTGGTTCTATGCTTAGGGATCCTTCTTGCAGTTGTGCAGACCATGTGAAGTGTTAGTGATTGAACCCAGCTCAGCGCATGAACAGCACTATCTCTCTGGCACAACACTTTATAGATAATAATAAACTATGACTCTCACCACTTTTCAATACCATCTATTTCATACCACCATCACCTCTCAATTTTATAGCAATTATCCTTATCCAGTCCCACTACTTTTTTTTTGTTTGTTTCTCTAAAGGCAAATGTCCATAAAACAGCTGTACTGTGATCTTTAAACCCATAAATCACGTTGTGCCACTCCCATGGTTAAGAAGTTCTTGATTTTTCATCATAATAAGAACAAAATCCAAATAAAATCCAATTTGTGTTTACAAATTTCTCTGTCCTTTGGCTCTGCCCTCTTTCCCACCTTCTAACACTTCCCCTTCATTCACTCTAAACTCATTATTCGTTTAGGGTTTTGCATGAGTTTTTCCTTTTGCCTGATATGTCCTATCCCAAAAGTTGAATGTGATCTCAGCTCAGCTGTCACCTCCTCAATGCAAACATTTCTGCCATCACATATAAAATAGCTTCTGTGTTTTCCCTTTCTATGATATAAAGGGTTTTTTTCTCATTAACAACTGTATCCCCAGTTCCTGGCACATAGTAAACAAGTGAATAAGTGGATAGAAGGATAAATGAAGAAATAAAATAGACCTAAATGTGAGTTCCAACTCTCCCACCCCCAGATTATAATACCTGGGACAAGTAAACCCATTTTTTGGATCCTAATTTTGTTGATCCAAAATGAGTATATCATTAGAAGGATTAACATTTTTTTAAGAAAAAGAGCACATCCTACCCAAAGCGTTATACATACTCGATAAAAAAATCAATCTCAATGACATTATCCGAGAATATAGAAGAAAGGTTACTGAAATTTACTAGAAGCCACAAAGTTCCCAGTTAGCCATAGAAGTTTTGAGACAAAGGAGAACGGAAGTACTGTGCTTCTCTACTTCATTCAGTGCTACAAAGCTACAGAAATCTGAACAGTATGGTACTAGGATTCAATTCAGATATAGACAAATGGAATTGACTTAAGAGTCAAGAATTAAATTCTGACATAGATGGAAGTGATTTTATGATACAGAAGCCAAAAGCAAAAAATGGAGGAAGAAAATTTGCTTCAATAAATGGTATCAAGAAAACTGAATATCCACATGCAAAAGAATGAGAATGGATCATTCTCTTAGATATTGTTCAAAACTTAATTTTGAATGGTTTAAACTCCTGGATTAGAGACATTTTACTTACATTTTACAAAAACAAAATACAATGAAGAAAACAAAAAGAACTCCATTATATTGGCTCCCAAGATATTTGGGGATTTAACTCAAACACCCAGGGAAATAAAGGCAAAAGTGAACCCAACAAGTTTGCATCAAACAACAATGCTTTTGCACAGCAAAGGAAGCATTCATTAGAACAAAAAGATCTTGATGGATGGGAGAAAATATTTGAACACCATACATTTGACAAACGCCTACTATGCACTATGTTAAAATGGAAACTCCCAAATTTTCACAAGAAAACGAACTGAATAAAAAAAAATTATGGCTGGAGTGATATCATGGTGGGTAGGGCATTTGCCTTACACACAACTGACCCGGATATGATTCCCAGCATCCCATATGGTCCCCTGAGCACCGCTAGGAGTAATTCCTGAGTGCAGAGCCACGAGTAATCCCTGTGCATCACCGGGAATGACCCCAAAAACAACCAAAAACATGTGTATAACAGCTGAGCTACTATGCGATGCATTCATTCATGAATCTACCCAAAAGATGAAATTTTACTATTTATTCAATTAGAGTTCTCTGTCCCTATGCATTTTTTTAAATACAAATAATACCAGAAGAAAATAGTGGTAAAGTCATCTTCATGATAACAAAAATACTATTTTTCAAATAAGTTTCCTGTATAAATACATGGCTTATATCAGACATATAGAAGGTACAAACTGAGGATGCCAACAAGCGGCTTCATAGAGATCTAGGGAGCGTGTTTAGTCCAAAATTATGGTCTAAAATCAGAGTCATGACTAAATTATAATAGATGAAGTAACAGGATCTTGAATAGAAATGACTAAAGAGACTTGCCTTAAGCGTGAACATCACTAAAGATTGACAAGTGTGTTGCTACTAGAGCAATGGGTAATCCTGGTGGAAAATTTCTTAGTGGGTGAGTCATAAACAAGTTATAAACTGTGCTACTGGCTAGAGAAATGGTTGTATTAAATTAAACTAGTTATAGTGATATGCTTATTCAGAAAGACCTTAAGACTTCTTAAGAACTTAGCTAATAAGATTGCTCACGATTAGGTTTCAGTCACATAATGTCCAACACCCATTCCTCCATCAGTGTACGTTTCCCACCACCAATGTTCCCAGTTTTCCTCCCCCATCTTCCCTCTCACCTCTATAGGAGGCACTTTTCTTCTCTCTCTCTCTCTCTCTCTCTCTGCCTCTCTCTCTCTCATGTAACTATGTTTCTCATTGTAATTCAATAGAAAATAAATAAATACATATACATTTTAAAAAGAATTTAGCTAACATAGCTCCAATCCTGCTGTGATTCAACTTGTCTTCTAAACCTCCCATTGTTATTTTACTCCTAGAAGTGAACAGAGGGGTGGGGGTGTCAGGGAAACACAATCAACTGCTCTTTTATTCTTTCCACCATCCCTTGCACAAGTGTACATGAAGGGTACTGAAGCAAGTTTATTTAAACTACTCATAACTCCATCATAGCTTTCTAAACTGGTCTGACCCTCTGATATTGGTATCCTCTCTTCTCTCATATTTTCATTGGCTCTAAAATATCTTACCGGTTCTGTCTTTGACCCTGTTTAGGAGCTTAAAATTTACTGGGCTCTTGTATGACAGAGAATTTAGAAGCAGGGAAAAGTCCCTGGCAACCTTCCAGAACCTTTCAGGGTGTGTAACTGTAGGGGATTTCAAAGACGATCCTTTTATTCATTTAATCTTCTTTAGTGACATGTTTCCTGTCCCCACTCCCATCGGGTACCCCAAACACAGAAAAGATTTTGAAGTTGAGAGCCATTTTGAAAGCAAAATTATATTATTTTATAAAATATACTCTTTTTATTGCTAAGATATATTTTAAAAGTCTGTCATATCTAAGAATATGCAATTGTCAACAGTGGGATAGATTCCTGAACAAATTGGATTACTTGAGATATTGTAGCTTTCTTGTATTCTCTTATGCAACTATTTGTGTAGTTTTGCACCTACATTTCTAAACTAAATAAATTTTGTTTCAATAAACAAATAAAACTGATATTTAGATAAGTATAACCTTCATTTTCAAAAGAAAGCAGTTTTTATTTTTGTACATGCATCCCTGAATTTCAGCCCAAATTGTCTTCTTTCTTTCAGAAATCTGTGCTGTTACTGTTTCTTAGATAAATAATTCTAAATCAGGGTGGAAGGCATGACCTAAAATCCACTCAGTGTCCTCAATTTTGTAGTAGTAATTTTAGAACCATAATTTTAGAACATGATATTCCACTGAAGAACTAATAATACTATTAAAACTTGTTGCTATCTTTTCTAAGCCTAGATCAAAGGTTTCATAAGAATTCCAATGTTTTTTAAAAATTAATGACTATGCAATTTATCGAATAATCAAGATTAATTTTTTGTTCCAAGTAGTTATCTAATCTTCCTGTATACTGTTAGGTGTCAGAGTATGCAGCAAAGTTTTGTTTAATAGAAACAACTTACTTCAATAATTTTTTTAAAGTACACTTTTTCCAAAATAAAGTCCTTGACCTGTGGCTTTTTAAACTTTGCTAACTATGAACAGGAGAAAATATGAGGGAATTCCTATAGTATCATATATTTTAAAATCTTCCAGAGAGCTCATAATGCAGCAATAGCTGTTATAAACCATCCGTCGCTTTCTCTATTTTTAGTTATGTATTTTGTGGGGAGGCTATACCTGGCTGTGATCAGTGTTTCTCCCAGCTCTGTTTAGGAATCACTCCTGGTGGTGCTCAGGGTACTATACGTGGAGCTGGATATTGAGCCAAGGTAAGAGGCATGTGAATCAAGTGATTTAAGCCCTGCACTAACTCTCTGGTACCATCAATTATTTTTTAAAACTATAAAGTGTTTTCTGTTACCTAGCACTTTGTTATCAATGAAGGATAAAAGTTGACCTCATGTCTACTTTTCTTTACTAAGAGAAAAGCTTAAGGTTTACTTATCCTGCTGATGTACCCCCAAGTAGAATGCCATCATTGTTTGCTTCTAGAATCCCTCAGCTTTCCCTTTCCATTTCAGAGACTTGCTCTGTCAGGTGTCTGCTCTAAAACATCACTTTAAAAAATAATTCACCTTTGCCAGAGAGATCACTCAACCAACCCAACAGAAGCACATGCTTTGAATGCAGGAAGTCCAAGTTCAATCTCTCAAGCAGGGTAGAGTTCCCTGAGCACCAAAGCACCGAACCTGAGGTGGTAATAGCAGAGCTAAGTTTGTCACCCAAACAAGCAAAATGCCCTCAGCTTTATGTAAATCAATTCTCAGCAAACTCCTTTCCCTCGCTTTGCTGTCACCCTCAAGTCACATTCTTAAATAGAATTCACTAAAAAGATCACCATTACAGACTATCTACTTACGTTGCCTCTCCAGAAGCAACACTTATAAGGAGGATGCTAGGAAAGTTTAATTAAAGGGATTGGAGAAATACTACATTAGGTAGGACAGTAAGATAGTAGACAGTAGTACACAGTACTACTTTGCACATTGTAGAACAGAATTTTATCCCAGCACCAGAGGAGTAATCCTTAAGCATTTATGATTTACACCAAAACTAAAAAAAAAAACTCCTGCAAAAGTTTATTTTAAGATATTTTGTCCATATGAAAAGTTACGGCTGCCTAATACATGACATGATATTCTTCGATTATATAGGAGCACTATTTAAATCTTGATATGTAAGTATACTTAGTATAAATATACTTTTTAGTTCCAACTTAGTGGTCTACAAAAACTTCTATTTTTACTATTCATAGGTATGAAAAGCTTCAAAAACATTACTCTAAACTGAAAGTTCTTTTTATGGCTGATATTCTTTGCCTGCCTTCCAGATTTTATTTCAACTTGTCCTCATCACACTCACTGTCATTTAGCCCGTTGAGCACAGAAAGTCATATATTTCTGCCTTAGAATTTCCTCGTTTGTGCTCTCTTACCTATAATGTTTGGGTTTTTTTTTCTTGACTCAAACATATTGAAACATTTAAACAATTTTATTCTAGGCACCATGATTTGTAATGTTGATAATGACAGAGTTTTATGCAACAACATTCCAACATAACACCCTCCACCAGTGTTAGACTCTCACTACCATGTCCCATTGTCCCCCTCCCGCTCTTCTATTCCCCCCCCATCCTCCAACAAGTAATTTATGTCCTATAGAGACCAGTCTGATAGACATCTGATAGACAAGTTCTCCCTCTTCGAGAACCTGGCAAGCTACCAAGAATTTACTGCCTACAAGGGGTAGAGCCTGGCAAGCTCCCTGTGGCATATTCATATGCTAATTACAGTAACAATGATGGGTCTCATTCCCCTGACCTTGAAGAGTCTCTAATGCAGTACCATTGGGAAGGATGAGTAAAGAGGCTGCTAAAATCTCAGGGGTAGGATGAATGGAGATGTTACTGGGCCTGCTTGAGCAAATCAATGATCAATGGGATGACAGTGATGACAGTGACAGACAGTGATAAAACCCCTAGTAATGAAGATTTAGGCTATGGTACACTTAGCTACATAATGTCTTACATTTCTTTTTACATTCCTTTTTTTTTTTTTTTTTTTTTTTTTTTTCTTTTTGGGTCACACCCGGCGATGCACAGGGGTCACTCCTGGCTCATGCACTCAGGAATCACCCCTGGCGGTGCTCAGGGGACCATATGGGATGCTGGGATTCGAACCCGGGTTGGCCGCGTGCAAGGCAAACGCCCTACCCGCTGTGCTATCACTCCAGCCCCTTTACATTCCTTTTGATATAAGTAGAAACAAATACAAATTAAGATAAATAAGAGCAGAGTTGCTTGTTCAAGGGTAGAAAGATTGAGTGGCCATTTTTCTTGAAGGGATAGAGGATGCTTCCAAGAAGTGTTCTGGAAATTCAAAGTTCTTTTCTGGTGATATTCGGCCAACCAGGTCAAACATTAAAGCTCAGGAGCCCTGGGGGCTATACCCAGCAGGGTTTGGAAATCTCGCTATCTATTTTTAATGGGAAGTTAGAATGATAAAGGGAATTGCTTTTTCTATTTCTCTACTTCTTTTTCATCCTTCCATTAATTTCTTATCTCTGGTCCTTTCTCGGCCCATCTTCCTCTCTCAACCAATTTCTAATCCACCTATAGATGGCTCAGAGTGGCCAACAGACTCTATGTTTCAACATTTAAGACTTACTACTCATCAACAACTAAGTATGTGTCTTCATTCCTTAACTGAAGTATGAAGGAGAGAAACAGGGAGAATATTTGTAAGTCAGATTCTGATTGCTCCAACTCCTATGTTCAAAACAGGAAAAACAGTTTTCTGGCTAATCCAAACATAGTCAAATATTGGGTCAGGTGTAGGAACTTATGCAAATTATGTGGACCTAGGAGGTATCAAGGCACCAAAGTATATATTACAGGTATAAAATCTTACTATGTCAGAATGCTCATAAAGCCTATAGATAAGTCAAAGGTATTGCTCTGCTAGAGTACATGCATTGCATGTGTGAAACATTTGATTCAATCTGCAGAACAGCAACAAAAAAATTAATAGGAATAGGTAATAAGTTGGAGCTATGTTCTTGGGTTCTACTTACAGATTCTTGTATGTATATTATGATTAGTCCTTCCTCTCCCTTTCCAATCGTTATATATTTTCTTGCTTCAAGTCCATTTAATATTTGTTTGCTTGCCTCCCACATCTTTTATTCTTCTTCATTTTAGGCTTTCAACCATCAGAACTTAGATAGTATTGAAACAAAAAGCAAAATCCACATGGATCCACATGATTGCCCACTTCAATAGCAATCATGGTAAGAGGGTGCTTAGACTCCATCTGCCATGGAACACTGTGAACATAACATTGAGTACTAGAGAGGCAAGTGGGCAAAGAGGATGGAATGTTCATAAATTCCCTTCACAATTGATCCAGAGAGGAAACAAGGGCCTCTACACACTCTTTTCAACTCTCAAGATTGGACTGGCCTTGCTTCATAGCAATGTAATTTGGTTTGTTTTCTATGTGTATTTGCTCTCTTTAAATTTATCTCCTTTTGTCTTTCTCCGACATTCCCTCCTCTCAATATTTTAGCTCTTGTCTTAAGTATTAGAAAACATTTCCAATAAATTGAAAATTTTACATTTGTACATAATATATAATCCAGGCACTATGCCATGAGCAATACAAAAATAATTTTCCCTGATATAAAACTCCTCTATGAAATGCCCTAACATTCTACAAATCCAAACACCCATGATTATATGACAAATCTCATGTAATGAGTACATACCAATTACATAGAAAATTTGGGAAAAAAACTAATAAATTTTAATGTATTTTGTTGCTTAGAAATAACATGTTCGATAAACAGATATTTAAATATGCAGGAGAGAAACAGGGAGAATTTATGTAAGTCAAATTCTGATTGTTTCAACTCATCTGTTCAAGACAAGAAAAAAAATTTCTGATGAATCTAAACAAATTTTCTGATGAATATTGGGTCAAGTGTTAGCACTTATCCCAATTATGTGGGCCTAGGAAGTATTAGGGTACCAGAGTATATACTGTTTATATATATACTGTTTATGTAGAATCTTAATATGTCAGAATGCTCATAAAGTCTATAGATAGGTCAATTATGTTCATTGATAGAGCAATAGAAAACATACAGCAAAAGGAAACATACAACTAACAGAAATATTCAACTCATTCCCTAACTCTACAGTTAGATCTAACATTGACTAATTATGACATTGGACAAATTATTTAAGTCCAATGGGACTTGATTGAGTCAAATGTTGAGTTCTGGTTTAAATGCAAGGCAACACATTTTATTTTCTTCTTCCCTGCTGGAAGAACTTACCTTGTGCTATAGAAACTAACATTGAGATTAACATTCTCACTTCTCTGTAAATTGAGGCTATGAGAGCATCACCATTCTTTTTTTTTTTTTAAATTTAAATTTTATTGAATCACCATGTGGAGGGTTACATAGTTCTCAGGATTATGTCAGTTATACAATACTCAAACACCCTTCCCTTCACCCGTGCCCATATTCCATCACCAACCACCCCATTAAACCTCCCGCCCCCTCCCGCCCCCCCAGTCCCCGCCCTTGTAAGTGATAAGTTTCACTTCGTTTACGCTTTATCTTGGTTACAATCCATGTTTCAACACATAACTCACTATTGTTGTTAGGGTTTCCCCCAAAAAAGAAAAGACAGTCCCACTGTCAAGGAAGCATTTGATGGCTCTCCATTGCTGAGAATGTAGAGATATTAAGTCCCGCTGTTTGTTACATAACTTTTCTATTTTTTTCCCCCCTCGTCCCGCGCCACCGAGATCACGCCTGTTTAGTAATCACCACGCTGCCTAACAAAGGGAAAACAAACCAAAAAAGATGGTTATTTCCCGTCATCAGCCGGCGTGGGGCTCTGGCTTAGTTGATAGCCTGGTAGAATGTCTGCAAGCAGTTTCTGGAATCAAAGGTAATACACTGGTATCGGCCCCGGCTCGAGATTCCACCAGCGTCCCGCTGTTCCAAGTACATAATAATTTATTCCCTTGTATCCCATTCCCACGCCACCAGGTCCGTGTCAGCTTATACAATACTCAAACACCCTTCCCTTATACATAACCATAGACATCATACTATGGTTAACGCCACGCCGCGTTTCTTCCCGAGAAAGAAGGATATTTCTTCTCAGCCGGCGTGGGGATATGGCTTAGTTCAGTCTATAGAGATGGCTACCACTTTGGTAGCCTTCAATATTTCAGCAAAAGACTTACTATTCTTGTTAGGATTTCCCACCAAAGTCCGACCCGTTAAGAAGGAACCATTTCATATTGGTGATGATTAAATGACAATAGGTTGCGCGCCCATGGCAGCGGCCTCACGGCTTTGAATTTCTGTAGAAAGTCCAGGGAAAGTACAGCCAGAAATTACACGTCGCTACAAACTTTAACCCTATCATGGTCCCCCCAAAGTCCAACCCATTTCAAAGGAACCATTTCACATTGCTGATGATTAGATGACATTAGGCTGCCGAGGCCGCGCGGTTTTGGGTTTCTATATAAAGTCCAGGGAAAATTCTGCCTAAAATTCTATCGTTACAATCTTTTACCTTTCAACAAAAAACTCAGTACTATTGTTTGGAGTTTCCCCCCACGGTAAGCCCTGCCAAAAAGGAACATTTACACATTGCTGACAATCAAGAGATATTAGGTTTTGGATTTCTATATGAAGTCCAGGGAAAATTCTTTTGGTAATTGCATCACTCGCTGGCAGCGCCTGGGCCAGAAGCTCCGAGCACACAGTTTGGAGGCATTTTGGGGGCGCCACTCGTGTCCAAAGTGGTTCAGTTGCCTCCGGGGTCGATCTCGCGCGGGGCCGGAAAGCGAGAGCATCACCATTCTTGTCCAATTGAAATTTGTCACTCTGCTTGGAATTTGGGGAAAATTTTTCTTCACTATTAAAAATAAATTTAACTTTTACACACCTTGGAAGCTTCTCTGCCTGAAACTATGGTAAGAATCATGAATTCAAGACATAGAAGAGAGGACCCAGAGTGACAGTATAGGGGGCTTAGACACTTGTCTTGAGCTTACTCTACTTCTCTCCCCAAAACCATAACCGGTGTGTTGGGCACTTCCAGGGATCATATCCATGTATCACCTAGTAAGGAAATAATAAGTGTCCAATGGCAGCAGAAACAGAACTGGTCTTTAGTAGGAATCTTACCATGGAGTTGGAGTTGGAGTTTGGAAATAGAATGGAGAGGGGGTCACTGGGAGAATGGGGATGTAAGAAAGCATTCTGGTTGAGAGTGTGGTGCTGGTGCATGAAATCCTACCATTAATTGTATCGAAAATTGTGGTGCCTAAAATATAACTAATTTTTTTAAAGGAGGGGTAGTACTTTACTACTACACATACAAGGAGCTCCTACTGGATAGAAGATAGATATTGTCACTTTTGTCTGAGTCATCTTATTAAATTTCCTTTACATTTCAGTAGCAATCTATAAGTCTTGGACACTACAAACTGTGGGTCATATTCTTGTTGCTGCTGTAATAAATAAATATAAACCAATTATTTCGAAATAACACAAATTTATTCTTAGAGTTTGGGTCTAGAAAGACAAAAGTAGTCTTAAATCAAAGTATTGGAGCAAGTTTGTTTATTCTAGAGGCCGTAGGGAAGAACACGCTCCCTTGCTCAACCTAGATCCTGGAACCTTTCATTCTTTTGTTCATTGCTCTGCATCAAAAGTGCCTTTCTCCCTCTATTTTCATCAATCCATTCTCTTCTTTACCACTCATGAGTTTTCCTGAGTCCCTTGTGCTAAAATCAGGTCCATTCAAATAATCCACAACATTCTCCACATATAATTTCTAATTTATTCATATTTATAAAATCTATTTTGGAACTCAACACAGACAAGTTAAAGATCAGTAAGCAGTGATCATGTGAATGGCATTACTCTGTTTACCATAAACTGGTTGCGTCAGACATTCCTGGGTAATGAGTCATCCAATTTATAATACTGTACTAGTGCTAACTCCTCCATTTTATAACTATATTTGTAGTATTATGCAAGTCATTAACATTGGAGAAGTCAGATGAAGGGTTTATTCAAACTCTATGTTGCTAAAATTGATCTAAGTCTAATATTAATGAAAACATGAGCTGGAGAGATAGTACAGTGGGGAGGGCACTTGCCTTGAACTGAGGTTTTATCCCCAGAATACCATATGCTATCCCAAGATCTGCCAAAAATGATTCCTGAGCATAGAGTCAAGAGCAAGATCTAAGCAATATTAGTTATGTCCCCAAAAAACAAAAGTAAAAAACAAAGCCCACTATTATACATAAAATTAATGAAAACATAAGAATATGAATAAGAATCACTGTATCACTGTATCACTGTCGTCCCATTGATCATTGATTTGCTCGAGCGGGCTCCAGTAATGTTTCCATTTGTCCTAGCCCTGAGATTTTAGCAACCTCTTTTTACTCGTTCTTCCCAGTGGTGCTACATTGGAGGCTCTTTCAGGGTAAGGGGAATGAGACCCATCATTGTTACTGTATTTGGGGTATAAAATACACGATGGGAAGCTTGCCAGGCTCTGCTGTGCGGGCAGGATGTTCTCAGTACCTTGCCAGTTTCTCCGAGAGGGAGAACTAGGCTATCGGAGGTTGTGTGGCCACAAATGCATGAATAAGAACATAAACAACAACAACAAAAAATATTTATACTTCTTTCCCAAAATGCAAAATCAAGTGCTCCAAAGACAGAGCCTAACAATCTAAAATTTAGACCAACTCATGATCATATTTCAAAGCCCAATTTGAAACCTGCTAACTTGAGAATCTTCAACACTATTCACACTATAGTCTACTATCAGCAACATTACCTGAGGCCCCACAGAAAAGTGAATTCTAAGTCCCACTCAGACCTCTCTTGGGGATAAGGCCCCAAGAATGTGCTTTAACACAATCTCTGGATAACAATTTTTGGTAGGGATTGTACTGAACACTTAAACCATGGAATGCAATGATTAGCTTCTCAAATTACTTCTAGCCTTGAGATAACTGAAAGTCAGTTAAATGAGATACTCAAGGAAAGTAAGCTTTACAAAATACCACATTCAATGGAATTTTTCATTAAATTGTTACTTAATTCTAGTTTTTTTTTTTTTTGTGGTGAGCATACCTGGTGATGCTCAGGGGTCACTTCTGGGCTCTGCACTCAGGAATCATTCCTGGCAGTACTCAGGGGACCATATATGATAACAGGGATTAAACCCAGGTTGACCACATGCAAGGCAAATGCCGCACCCACTGCATATCCCTCCAGCCTGTCATTTCTTTTTTTTCTTTAATTTTATTATATTGAATCACCGTGGAGAAAGAAAAAAAATACAAAGCTTTCAGGTTTAAGTCTCAGTTATACAATGATTGAACCCTCATCCCTTCACCAGTGCACATGTTCCACCACCAAGAACCCCAATATACCCCCTCCCACCCAGCCCCCACCTAAGTAGCTAATGATCTTCATTTTATTCTCTATACTTTGAATACATTCAATATTTCAATAGAGAACTCACTATTATTGTTCGGAATTTCCCCCCAACAATCAGGCCTGCTGAAAAGGCATCATTTAATAATTTCTTTTTATTGCTGAGAATGAAGATTCTATGAGCTCGCACAGCCGTGACAGTGGCTGCGTGGTTTTGGATTTCTGATATTTTAGTTCAGTTCACAGTCTAGATGCATGTCTGTAAGAAGCCGCTCTGGGTGCCAAAATGGGTTAGAAGACCTCTTGGATCATAGTCTGTACGAGCAGCGGGTCTGTTTCTCGAGCAGCAGCTCAGGATCTTATCTGGGCCGAGGGCATGCCGGTACCGCCCCCATCCCCTCATCGCCTATAAGCCAAAGCATTGCAAAGTTCCTACCTCTGAGTGCAAGTCTTAGGGGGTGGCTCTTGCCACGTGGATGATGCCGCCGCCTCCATTTTCCAAGCAGAAAAAAAAGGGTGGAGAGGGAAAATCCCTTCCCGGGCCAGCCTGTCATTTCATTTGAACTTTTCCTTTAAAATTTTTAACATTAAAGATTTTTCCGGGCTGGACCGATAGCACAGCAGTAGGGCATTTGCCTTTCACGCGGCTGACCCATGTTTGATTCCTCCGCCCCTCTCAAAGAGCCCAGCAAGCTACTGAGAGTATCGCGCCCAAATGGCAGAGCCTGGCAAGCTACCCGTGGCGTATTGGATTTGCCAAGGACAGTAACAATAAGTCTCACAATGAGAGACGTTACTAGTGCCTGCTTGAACAAACGATGAGCAACAGGATGACAGTGACAGTGAAAGATTTTCCCAGAATGAAAATATGTTCGTCTGCATGAGTAAATCATTAATATAAGCAAGTTATGTTCATCTGTTAAACTTAAATGAGATATAGGGGTTAGAGAGATGCTACAGAGATAGTGTATTTTCCTTGCATGTGGCCAACCTGAGTTAAACTCCTGGCTCCCCCAAAATGATCCAGGAGTGCAGAGCCAGGAGTAAGCCCTGAGCATCACAGGGCACAGCACAGAAAACCAAAAAAGCAAACACAAAACAAAACTTGAATATGGTAAGTTGTTCTTATCAAGGTCTTGAAGGAATAAGATTTAGAAGAGTCTGATTCATTATAAAAGAATATTCTTATATCATTGCTTCAGTTATATTGCTCCAACTATATATTCAAAATTTCCAAATCAAGTAGTGCTTTCTTCAATGCCTGTGTAAGTATGCTCATAATCCTCAGATACAACTTTGCAATATGACCCAAAAATATGATTATCTTATTTATGAAGGAATAGCCAAGAGGCAAGTTGAAATGTGCTGGGAGAGAGCCTATTTCCATTCCATACCCACAGCTAGAGCGATAGCACAGTGGGTAGGCAGTTTGCCTTGCACACGACTGACCCAGGTTCGATTCCTCCGTCCCTCTTGGAGAGCCCAGCAAGCTACTGAGAGTTTCCCACCCGCAAGGCAGAGCCTGGCAAGCTGCTCGTGGCATATTCAATATGCCAAAAACAGTATTGGACGACAGTGCTACAGTGCTACCCACAGCTGGCATAATGGGACCCAGCACATTAAAAACCACAGAAGAATAAAGGGCATTTGATACTGTAACTCAAAACAAAGTTACAGAGTTTATTCCTGTATTCCTGTATTATTCCAAAGAATATTCCTCCAAATAAAAGTACTCAAGCATATGACAATCAGAACACAACAGAAGGGCTG
The DNA here is from genome assembly GCF_027595985.1 of Sorex araneus. NCBI lineage: Eukaryota > Metazoa > Chordata > Mammalia > Eulipotyphla > Soricidae > Sorex > Sorex araneus. Next base: position 52,819,637 of record NC_073312.1, on the reverse strand, counting down.
ATCATCCTGTCCATTGTATTTACAGAGTCTGAACGCCTTCAGTCCCACCTCTACCTAAGTCCATCTTAGGTGGAAGAAATGGACGTGATGAACAGCCAAACACAAGTAAAGAGCAGAGGTCCAGGGAGTCAGAGAAGGCCAAACCGAAAAACATTCAAAGAAAAAAAGAACTTAACCCCCACAGTCCACCTCTATTTCCCTCCCTGCCCCTCCCCATATCCTCTCTCCTCACCCCCACCACCCCCACGTAACCTTGAGACATCTGCTGAAAGGGCTGTGTAACCAAGTGGCCACACTCAGAGAGCGTTGGAGGACAAGACAAGAGAACAGTAAGCCTCCTCCCACGTACCACACTGGGGTCATAAATAGAGCCGGAGTTGTGTCTTCCTAGACACTCCTGTGTTTGTGCAGCTCATATAGGGGCATTTCCCCCCGCCTTTGGTGTTATTGTTGCCAGTGTCTGGGGGCTGGCACTCAGGGATCACAATGGCAGTGACACGGATCATGTTACAAAACGTGATCAGAGGCAGTGCGAGGACTTTGGCATGCACTGCAGGTACTCTGCCACTGAGCTACATCCCTGGCTCAGGGGAGCATGCTTAGGAATTCCCTGAGCCCCCACTCGTATCAGCAGGCAAAACTCAAACTGTGAGTGTGCAAGAGGGAAGGGAGTACAGTGAAGGCCTATGGGAGGTTTGATAAGAGGAAAAATTCCACTTCACCTAATCCTAGCAGTGCTAGTGGGAGAGCCCTAACCCTGCTCTTCTCCAATCTCCAAAACTTGACTCTGAGTGTTGTGGGATAACGGTCTCCTTCCCACGCCACGTCTAAATGCTAGGAGCCCTTCGAAGGCATGCTTATTTTAGATCTCCATTTCTCCAACCCATAAAACCTTACTTTGAGAAAACTAATTTATTTTTAAGGGGCAAAAGGAAGGGAAATAAGTCCTAGAAATGACTGTGGACCCTGTTTCATGCTAGTTTGGCAACTTCCATCATAATCACCCACAGCCTGATTTGAATTCATTTTTAAGTGCTTTGTAAACCACTCAAGTGCTTAGCAGCTCTAGCTGAGGAATGGAAGCTAAAAGCCTCCAAGCAGATTGGTTGGGAGGGAGAAGCGCGCTGTATCTGCTATCTGAGCTGTCCTCATTGCTGGCTGCCGTCCAGACTACTTGATTAAATCAAGACCTAAATTTGTCACTGACCTGCTTTTCCATCTCTGGTATAAGCAGTTCACGTAAGTCCAGTGCTGTGGAATTATTTTTGTATTTTTGTATAAGATTTGGTTTAGCTAATTCTTGTTTTTTTGTCTCTGAACTTGGCAAACAGTAGCATGTATTACTGGCCATTGTCAGTGGTGGATAATGAACTTATAGCATGTGGGGAAAAGGGAGCTCTCGAGAGATCCAAAGGAGCTCTGGAGAGATCAAGAGAGAAACCAAGATGCACCCCCTGAAGAACCCAATACACATGCTATTATTCCTGCTAAGGACACAAGACTTTGGGAGATCAGAAAATTAGACAACTTACAAAACATCTTTTAGTTTCCAAAAACCACAATTCTGGGGCTGGAGCGATAGCACAGTGGGTAGGGCATTTGCCTTACATGTGGCTGACACGGTTCGATTCCCAGCATCGCATATGGTCCCCTGAGCACCACCAGGAGTAATTCCTGAGTGCATGAAACAGGAGTAACCCCTGGGCATCACTGGGTGTGACCCCAAAAGCAAAAACAAACAAACAAAAAATTCTGCACTGATATTGATACTGAGACTCAAATTCACCCCAAAGTGAGAAACTTTTTGGACAGGTGTTCAATGACTAGAATTCTGAAAGGAGGATATAGGCATAATTTTTCGCCAAGAAGAATGCATTTCTAGTGGGAAAAAGACATGTAAACATATTTTCAAGACATTTTGGTAAGTGCTGTGATGGATGAAGTCATTATTGGAACAGGAGAAAGTGAAGAATGTCAGGAGAGAAGAGAAGAAAGGAAAGGAAAGGAAAGAAGTTCTAAATTAATACTGCAATATTTTCAAATATCTATGGGCAAATAGTCATTAAGGAACTCTGTTCAAATGTAGTTTCCCAAGGCATTTCTCCTTATTCAGCCTATTTTATTGTTTAAAGGAGCCTAGGTGGAGCCCAGGAATAAGTTTTTTTCAGAAGCATTTCTAGACAATTTTATTTCAAGTGGTCTCAGACCCCATTTTGACAATACTTTACAAATTCTACTCTAATCACAACACCCTGGTGTGTGCTCTCCCTCAGACAGCATCGCAAAGTCTTAAAGCCAACTATGACTGATTCTATTTTTTTCCCCCCAATTCTATAGCTATGATCCACCCAAATGGGACTCTCCTATTCACTTCTATCTCTCCCCTGTGGAAATATGTTCTTGGAAAGAACAGCCTTTGCATATCACTTTAAAGTGAATACTTAAGACTAACATGAATGTGCATTTGAATTTGACCTTTGAAGACAAAGACATTCTTTGTCTTCAAGTAAAGAAACATGAAATATTTCTTAAGGAGGCAGGATGATTTGTAAGATATGCAAGGGAACTGTTTTCAGTGACTAGTTACCAAAAGTGATCTTTTTTCCTTTTCAGGGAAGAGGTACCTAAAGCTCTAGATTCTGCATATTCTCTGGCCTGCTCATTCTAGGAACACTTCCTTTTTTTCACCAGCAGATACACAATGAACAAACCTTCCCTTTTGTGTATTCCAATGCATTTTATGCTTCACTCATGTTTTCAGAATGTAAGATCTATCATATCCACTAAAAGTGCCCCCTGTTTCTCACAAAAGGCAGGGAAAGTCCTTTCCTGAGGCTTCAACCAGAGAAAGGAGGAAACATTGAAGAATTAATGACAGAGGAATGTCCTTAAGTGAACAGCTTTATAAGACACTTTGCACACATCACCAAACACAAAAGGAAAAGCACTTAAAACATAAAATTGGGTACTACTTTTCTTAAATAATCAATTCCTCAATTTCCTGTGGTCCTTTTTTCTGTTTCTCCTCTCCATACCTACCACAGTCCCTGATTCTATGGCATCCTTCTCAATTTCTCTCCCACTCCCAACTTTTGCCTTGGCTCAAACTTGCCAAACACTGTCTAGATCTTCTGTCTCCCCTGTTGGTCCCCAGGAACATTTTCAGAATTCTTCAACTGGCTCTAACTCATCCCACCTGATCTATAATATAAGCACTGATTCTCTGTAGACTAGAATCAACTGAGTCCTCTGTTCAGTGGCTCTCTAAAAGCTACTGCAAAAGTGCTTTTCCAACTATTGAGACCAAATTAATTCTGTGCAACAGCCTCTCTATGAAGGCTGATCTCCATGGTGATCTCTAAAGTGTTTCCATTCAAGGCCTGATTCAAATGTTCTTTATATTGGTTGTTGCTGCTGATTTTTTACTTCAAGAATGTTAGAAAAGCACATGCTAAATATTCAAAGGGTATGAAGTAAACACGCATGTCTCTTTCACCACTGTCCACCCTGTATCCTTTCCCAGAAAGGACTATGCTACTGGTTCAGAGTCACTCACATCTATAATCTTATCTTCTGGTATACATTTGTTCTGCCTTTGAAATTGAATAGTGGTACACTATGCATATTGTCCGGCACTTGGTTTTCTCTCATCTAGATATGTTCTAAAGAATGTTTTTATCAATATAATTATGCACTGTTTGACAATCTTTGGGGGAATTACAAGCCATATATCCAGTGGTTCCAACAAGGCTTTATAAGGTGTAGAGTAATCGTATAAGTTTTCATGGTAATAGTCTAAGACATTTGCATAATGACACATTTTCTATAACTACATAGTCATTATGAGGAGAGGAGTAGTAGACTATCTGGCCCTGGCAGAAAGCTATTGATCAAGCTGCTTAACAGCCATGAACCCAGAGACACACAAGCGAATCTCAGAAACCAGCTGTTTTTGGCAGAAATGTCTCCAGACTTCACATTAGGTTACTGGCGCCTGGCAACCCTAGGTGGGAAAGGGTGTCGTCTCTCCACCTATTCCCTCAGGTAATTCTGAAAGCTTCAAACATGTTGAATTTATCTCTCAAGTTTTTTGTCTTGTCTGTCACTTAGGACAGGGACTTCTACAGTAGATATTTAAAATATTTATTAAATATGCTTAAAACATTTTAGAAATCATGATTATGTATAATTTAATAACATTCTCATTGACTATACAAATAAACCAATCAATTATGCATCACTTTAAATACAATTTGGTTTTGGGTTCCATCCCTGAGTTACAAACTCTTTCATCTTTGCATAATTAATGACCATGTTTCATTTTCATCATTAAAACTATTTAAAATGAGCATATAGTGGTGCCTAAAGTCACCCATAATTATCTACTATTACCTAGCATGCTCTTTTCCTCCTCTTTGATTTAAAATTAGTATAAAGCATTGATATTGCAGTCTCAGTATAACATTAGAAACAAATTTGATTGACAAATACAAAAGCAATCAAAACCTTACTAAAGCTAAAATATCTGCTAGCTATTGTTCTTTTCTTAAAAATATTTTTAATTGAATGCAGAAAAAAGTGGTAACTGTTGATACAATTCTAGGATTAAAATTGATGAGATAACAAAGTTGCAATATTAATTTCAATAGATCTAGAAAGTAAATTTATGTGAACAGTGTTATATCAGACTGCAGGGTTGGGAAGTTCTTGTCTAAGAATTAGGAGGTTGCTTCAGGAGGTGTCCTACAGGCATTTCCAGTCTATGTTCTGAGCCGAAGAGTCCACAGATGCAGGTGGTAGGGAGGACTTCTGGAGCTTCTGAAAATATGGGGGACAAACAACCCCAGCATTCTCTGTTTGGGCACTGGTACCTGAAATTATTCAGAGATTGGTGTCTCTACAGGAAATATCCACGAGGCAGTAGAGCTGCACCCTTGGTGTAGCTGTGGTGTGGATATGGGTGCTGCTGCCAGAGCCTTCTTTTGGCAGGTACTAGGCCCACCTGCCTCCCATGGGCACTCTGGGATTTACAGAAAGTGGGGCCAGCATTTCCATAAGGTTTAGCTGCTTGGCATGCATCTCCTGAGAGATTTAGTTGGGATTTGGTCTGTTCCTTCATTAGTTCAAATAAGGGTTATATGACTTTGCCTTCAGGAAAAGTTGTTTTCTTTACAAAACAGCACTAGATACTAAACTACTCTCCAATTTGTTTGCTGTGTTTGCCAACTGTTCATAAGCATTAAGTTAAGGTGGCTAGAATAGGTATTATGTTATGTAATTTCTCGTTTTAAATAATTTATTAAGTTTAGCAAAGTTGGAATCAGTACGCAGAACATTAGTTTTCTCTGATCTATACAAACAAACATTGGAAGATCCCGAACTCTATTTAAGTCTTATTGTACATTGATCTTAGCTTTCGACTATCATAAGATATTCACTAGCTTCTGACTCAACGAGATCCTAAAATCTTTGATTTTTCTTCTTAAATTAGCCCAAGCGGTTCCCCAGCTTTTAATAACTGTATTACAGTCATCTGGGAAATGTATTAAAAATACAGATCCCTAAATCCTCCTGGTAATGTCTGACTCGATGCACAGAGGCATTTCGACAAGACCCGCTCTCAGGGTGGCTTACAGTACAGTCTCAACATCACCTATGGTCTGTGAAAAATTCCGAACCTTAGCCCCTATGCCAGATCTAGCTTTAAAGAATTAAAATCTTCACTTGTTAACAGGTTCCTAAGAGATTCGATGTAATTTAAGGTCACAGAAGCACTGAGCTTATACCTCTCTTTCTTTTTGTCTGTTTTAGTTTTTTCTCTTAAACTCCATTCTCCTTGTCTATTTAAAGACATTATTCCTTAAATTATCTCCTTAATTTCTTATACCCCTACTGTCCAATATATCAAAGTACATTTCACTACAGTGAATGTGACAAAAAACAAACAAACAAAAAAAACCAGTTACTACCACCATGGAGTTAATGTTACTTTCAGGACAGACAATAAAAATACTAACAAATGAAATATGATGTTTAATGACTGGGTTCAAAAATACACAGAAAAGGATGAAAATGAAGCAAGTATTAACTATTTTTATTTTACAGATGAGGAATCTGAGGTTGGGCAAACAAAAAGAGATAAAGATTGGACAGCTAGTAAACAGCAGAAGTATCTTCAATCAAAAGTATAAGTTCAGAACTTACTGTCTTAACCAATTTGCAAATGTCTCATTAGAAGCCCTAGAACAACTAAAGAACAACTTTCTCTTAGTTCCTTATGAGGACTTTGCTCATATTATCTCAGGATCCCCAACTGCCTTGCTCAGCTAAATGTGAAAGCATGGTTTTAGTCTATAATCCTAGCAGAACTTTTGATGTATTTACATATCTTCTGTTTCTCACACTCTTTTGAACAACATCCAACTGACTATGTTAAAGCCAGAAGACCCAGTCCCCAGTCTAGATAAGGAAAATTAGTAGTACTGATGTTCTGGTCCATAATTTTAAAATTCCTTCAACTTATTTTATTTTGTTTTGCTTTGTTTTTAGTCCTGCTTCACAGAATCAAACTCATGAACTCAGAGCTCAGAACTCTATCAGGAAAGAAACTGAGGATCAAAGGGGAAATGGGTAAGAAGATATCATTATTTTAATGATGGTTGTGGTATAGCAGACTATACTTGGAAGAGGTATAAAATTAGTACCTCTTTTGTCATTCAAAATTCTACAAATGCATATTAAATTTGACACTGATTCATCAATCATGAAAATATAATTCCCCTTTGCCAACAAATGGCTTAGAAAACAAGGCTAATAATCAGCATTGCAGACCTTTTCCCCTCAGTTAGAGGTTAACTGAGAAAGGAGTCCTTGAAGAGCTTTTTGTCTACCAACGTTTTATTTTGTATGTGTATTTGAAGCCTGAAGCAGTCTAAGTAGGCAAGGTTTTTGCTACCCAAAGACACAGAGCTGAGATATTTGATCAAATTCATTTTATCAAACCCATTACACCATTATTTCCCTAAGAAGGGGAAAATATTTTTCCTGTGGCATATGCATTCCTAACATTTATTTAAGTTTCTTATTGAAATAGTCATTTTAGACTTTACGAACATAGATTTTTTATTCTCTCTCCTTTTATAAACAGAATGAATGGAAAATATGTTTAGAAATGTTACAATCAGTCTGGATCTCCAGAAATAAGGATTTCTGTACCTCCTCCTTCTCTGTGTCATTAAGTATTTTTCCCCTGAAAATGATCCACTACTATCTTTCCATTTCAATAAAACACATACTTCAAATGTTGACTTTTAGGTGGATATCAATGACAACCTCATACCCTTTGGCTAGACCATAGTTACTGTAAGATGTATTTTGACACATTTGGGTGTATGCAATGTGCACCTTAGAATTAATTGAAATACAGTATATGTGCCAATCGGTGTCCTTATTGCTGCAGTGGGCCTTAACCATTGACATGTGAACATAGCTATCATGGACTCATAGGGCCTCTTTAAAACTAATTCAAACTGAAGAGGTAAGAGCCCCCCCAAAAAAAGGTCTGAGAAAAAACATTTCCTAAGGCAACATTGATTTATTGCTTGAATGATGAATCATCAGCAAAACTTTATACACTATTAGAAATCAGTTCTTTAGTTTTGTATTGGCTGGTTTTGAGGTCATAGTGGGTTGTGTTTGGGGCCTACTCTCTGCTCTGTTCGTCAGAGTTATTCCCAGTCATGTCGTGGGTACTTTGCAGTGCCAGGAATAGAGAATCCAGAATTGAAAACAGTTCTCTTCCATTCACAGCACAAAATCAGAGCCCACTGAGCTCTCTCGCTGGCCTTAGAAATCAGTTCTTAAAGAGTATGTAAATTGGCTGGCAGTGAGTATTACAGCCACACTATAATTTATTGTTCAGCACATCTAACTTGACCAAATGCTGTTTGATGTTATTTCATAATGTAACAAGGGGCAGTATTACTAGTGTAGAAGAAGATACTGGGGCTAAGATGTTTCCATTGCACTTGGCTGACCCTGGTTCTATCCCTGGCGCTGCACTGTGATTCCTTGAGACCACTAGGAGTGATCCCTGAGCACAGAGCAGGCACAAACCCTGACTGCCCAGCAAGTGTGGACCACTTTCCCTAATAAATAATAAATAAGGAGGCAAAATTCTTAATTTAGAAGGAAAAAAAAGACAATGTCCTAAATAAGTTAATTAAGTGATAGTGTTTAGGGCCATTACAAACAGGATGGGAATATTTTTTCATAGAGTATGAAGGGTAGCAGAGTCTAGAACTTATCTTTTAAATTTAGAACATAGCATAAATATATGCAAGCTAACAATATTTTTAAATAAAAACAGTCTCATCTCAAAACCATTTCTAAATCAGTCAATAAAATTATTCTCAGTACATCTTCCTTTGTTTTATAACATCCCTGCATTAAAATGTACTTAAATAGTGGTTGTGGTATAGCCAGCAGGTCTACCTGTACCTACAGGGCAAGAGCATGGGCAGCCTGATGATCCCTTCAGGTTTTCTGATACCCCCAAATTTCCACTGTGGCTCTGGCTGAACCCCAACAAATCAAGACCAAGTTTCCCAAGAAATTAAAAGGCCAAAAGTTAGGTATGTGGGAGCCATGCCCACAAGCCACCTCCGGCTCAGCTATATAAGCTCATTTATTGGCCCTGCTTCAGAGACCCATAAATAAATCTTGAAAGAGATAAAAAGATGCAGCTAATCTCAGACCTGTGCAAGGCTGAACAGACCACAGTATATTGGAAGTGATGCATGTCAGCCTGGGCCTGCCCAAGCAGAGCCCCTGGCAGCCTCTTGCTTCCACAATCCAAAATCACTGCCATGCCCCTGGCTGGAATTCACCATCTTGGGATAGACCTCACCGAGATATAATCTGATGAAAATTTGGACATTTAGGTTTTGTGACTGAAATCTCCAAGCTTTCTCAGGGTCAGGACAGGCTACTTCTTTCCATCTCCCTGTACTTCTGGAAGTCATGTCCACACCCATAGCTCCCACCCAGTTGAAAAAGCTACTCCAGCCTTACCTTACAGATAAAAATACTGAATGCTTTGGACAAACACAATGACATCTAGTATTTTCATTGCAAACCATAATGCACAAAAGGAGAGAGAGAAAAAGGAGAAAAGTGCCTGTCATAGAGGCAGGCTGGGGGCTAGGTGGTGATGGGAGGACAACTGGAAACATTGGTGGTGGGAAATGTACACTGGTGGTAGGATGGGTGTTGGATGGCTTAAACTCAATCATGAACAGCTTTGTAATGGTCTGCATCGTGGATACTCATAAAACTGTTTTTTTTTGTTTGGTTTTTTTTTTTTTTGGTTTTTGGGTCACACCCGACGATGCACAGGGGTTATTCCTGGCTCTTCACACAGGAATTACCCCTGGTGGTGCTCAGGGGACCATATGGGATGCTGGGATTAGAACCCGGGTTGGCCGCGTGCAAGGCAAACACCCTACCCGCTGTGCTATCGCTCTAGCCCCAAAACTGTTTTTTTTTAATTTTAGAAAGATACCTAAATCCTCAAATAATTTACTCTCCAAAGATAATAATAAAACAATAATGAAAATAAAATTATAGCCATCATGCATTGTATTTCCTGCTATATGACAGGCATTTTATTATGTACTTTTTATTCAAAACCACATTTATTTTCACCATTATTTAATATCATCATTATTGAGTAAACACTGAGACATGGAAATAGAAGCCAACTTGCATGAGGCTCCCAGCTATAAAATGCTAGCACCAAGAATCAACTTCCCTTTGCCTGTGCCCAAATTTAGTCTCTTTTATAACTCACTGCCATGCACAGATCGACAATTTCTAATAAAATAAAATCAGGGGATACTTCTGAATCTTTACATGTCAAAAGGATGCTTTATCCAATTTTCATCAATATTCTAGATTAATTTACACTGATTTAAATGAAGAACTTAATCAAATTCTAAGATTTATCCTGCAAACAAGAATAAGTGAGCAATGTTCAGAACTGCATTGTTTATATATTGAGAAATTAACTGAAAACATAAATATTTCTTGAAATTTATGCAGACATTTTGTTCCATTTTAACAATAGTAAATGGTTATGTGTGAGTAAAGATAGACAATGAGAAGAACAATGACATAGTGATGAGGGACAGATGGACTAGACCTTATAATACTTTTAAAGACTTCACATATTTTTTAAAATTTTATTTTATTGAATCACTGTGAGATAGTTACAAGCTTTCATGTTTGAGTTACAACCATACAATGATCAAACATCCATCCTACCACCAGTGCACATTCCCCACCACTAATCTCCCCAGTATAGCTCCCTATCCCACCCTTCCCCTGCCTCCATGGTAGGCAATTTCCCACATACTCTCTCTCTACTTTTGGGCATTACAGTTTGCAAAACAGATACCGAGAGGCCATCACTTTGGGTCCTTTATCTACTTTCGGCACATATCTCTCATCTAGACCGATCCCTCTAACATCATTTTCTTAGTGATGCCTTCTCTATTCAAGCTTCCTTCTCCCCCCACTCATGAGGCAGGCTTCAAACTATGGAGCAATCTTCCTGGCCCTTGTGTCTACCGTCCTTGGGTGACAGTCTAATGTTATGTTATTTTATACTCCACAAATGAGTGCAATTCTTCTTTGTCCCTCTCTTTCTGACTCATTTCACTTAGCATGATACTCTCCATAGCTATCCACTTATAAACAAATTTCATTCACATATCTTTTGACACATACAAGTAGTCTCAGCTGCCTGTGTCTGTAATACCAGAGACTCTGACTTATTCTTGCTTATTGACTGTGTGATCTTGATTACATCACTTGATTCCTCTGAATTTAATTATTCCATTAAAAATAGGAAGTAACAATGCCTTCCTTTCAGAATTTCTATAAAGTTCATGTTAGTATATATACACATATGCAAATATATATGTATGTATGTATATATAAACATCACATGCCTTACAATGTTTGATACTCTCTTTTCCATTCATTTATGAATTGAGTCACCCAATACATTCCAGGTAAACTTTTAAGTCTTTAGGACACAGTGGTAAACAGACAAAATAAGACACATATCCTGCCCTCATAAAATTTATAATTTAGTGAGGAAAAGTGACAAGTACATGTAAAGAATTAGAAATTCAACAAATACATGTACAGTTACAGCTCTGCAAAATATACCTACACAAGATTGTCTGGAATAAAACCATAAATAATAGTTCTTATAGTCACCTAACTAAGATCTGAAAGATGTTTTTAGATGCTATTAATGGATTTATGTTCTCATAGTCTAGATTAGTTATCCTTTTAACTTTAAAAATAACTGTACCACCATTCCACATCACCAGTATAACTGAAAACCCAGACCCAACAACACCGAAAACATGAGATCTAAGCTGCAACCACTTGTCGAGTCTGTCAAGGTGGCAGTATGGTTGGACGAGAGGCGAATGGAGTGTGAGAACACTAAAGGAGGGAAATTAAGTACTGGTGATGGGATTAGTGGTGAAATAGTGTATGTCTAAAGCTCAACAGTCAATAACTTTGTAAATCATGGGTCTTTACATAAAATCATTTAAAAATAACTCTAGATAGTGTTTCATTACTAGTTTTTATCACGTTTGACTATAACTAAGAATCTCAGTAGCTGTGTGTCTTTTTTCACCCATCATCAGTTATGTAAAGGCTTTTAGGATTAGGAGTCTGTTTTCAAACAATTTTTGTCTTTAATGAGCTAGGTCATTCATCTTAAAAAGCTTTTCCAATATAAGCAATACTAAACTAATACTGTTCGATTCAGACTGCTATTCTCTTTTCATATTTATTCATACTAAGGTCAAAATCAAAGCTTCTTTTGGTATAATATTATCTTTTTACTTTGCTTCATTTAATTTGTTTACACTTTGTTTTAGTCTTTTCTGATTTTATTTAAATATATGAAATTTGGCAAGATATACTTGAAAGCAAACAAGAAATCCAATATAAATTTTATCAAAAACACAAAGCTAATTTAGTGACTATTTTGTAATTATTTAAGATGTTATTTTTATAACATGTTATATATAATATAAGATGTTATATTTTTTATTGTTTAAGCAAGTTTATTAAGCAACTTTTTAATTTTTGATAATAGGCTCCATGTGAACTATGGAGAAAATCTTAACTAAGTCACAAAGTAATTTTTTTGTTTTCCCAAATACCTACTCTTTGTCCCATTGAGTTTAGAGATGTAGGAGACAATGAAACAATGAGACTCTATAAGTAGTTACATATACTTTATAAGTATATAAAGAAAATGAAAAGATTAAGTTGAACTGAGTTCTGAAATAAGGTACTTATTTCACATAGGACTTACAAAATGATGAGACTTTTCTGGCTTATTTGAGATACAAAAGTGTGCCAGTGATACAGGGCTCAAGTACACTTTAAATGAGGAAGAACATTAACAAGCAACTAATTTCCAGGAATATTTTGTTTGAGCAGGACTAGAGGATTAGTATCAATAGAACTTTGAAAACAAATTGGAAGAGTTAAAATTTAACATGTTCATAGGTATTGTGTTTTTATATAATTTTATTCTAATTTAGAATAAAATTTATTTTTGTATATTTTCATTATTTCATACAATTTTACTAGAGTAAAATTTATTTTTTATATTTTATTAAGTAAATTATTATTGCTCAGTAACAAACCAGTATTTGTGTAATATTTATTATTAGTAACATTATTATTATTGTTGGGCTGGAGCAATAGCACAGTAGGTAAGGCGTTTGCCTTGAGAATGACTGACCTGGGTTCGATTTCTCCGTTCCTCTCAGAGAGCCTGGCAAGCTCTCTGAGAGTATCCCGCCCGCAGGGCAGAGCCTGGAAAGCTACCCATGGTGTATTCAATGTCCCAAAAACAGTAATAACAAGTCTCACAATGGAGACACTACTGGTGCCTGCTCGAGCAAATCAATGAACAAAGGACGACAGTGCTATAGCTGCTAACTTCAAGGTTCCCCAAACTAGAATGATTTGAGCAAGAAAAGTAGTTTGGGATTATAAATCAAAACACAGAATAAATATCCATTGGCTATATTAATTTAAATAATAAAAATGAAGGTCCAAATAAATGGACATTTTCTTACCTGTATAAATGAATGAGGAGAGGAGATTTCCCTTTGGAGACCCGCCCAACGTGGAGAAGCCCTCCCCTCACCCCCTGCCCCTGGTCTGGGGCTTCCTCGGAAGCCCCCCACCCTGCCTGCCACGTCTGAGCCATCTCGCCCACCGGCCCTGACCCCTCCCTCTTCCCCAGGTTAGGGGCGTATCCTCATGTCAGGAGGCGTGGTCTCAAAAGTGGGCGTGGCCTCTTTCTGGAGCAGCAGCCGCTTATGCGGCCCCAGTTATTTCTCCCATTCCAGGCATGGTGCTTTGGCCACAATCGATATAATCTATTCCTTTGAAGAATACCCTGGTCATCTTAGTCACTATATGTTAATAGTCAACTAGCCTAGCCTAGCCTAGCCTAATTTCACAAAAACTGTCAGTGAACACATCAAGCTGCACATAAAGTCCTTTGTGAAAAGATCATAGCCCCATGTCTTCAGTTAAGGCCCCTCTCAAGCTAAGGAGAGCGCCTGATAGTAAAACCCATAACAACATGAAGAAACAGCGAAAATCCCCACCACCAGGAGAGATGGAAGGGAGGATCTCAGTAACCTCAGCAGCGACTTCCCAGAAATACAACATCCTTTCGGATAAAGAATTCAGAGAGGAAATCATCAAGATGGTTGATGAACTCAAAGCAACTATGGAACGAACATCCAATAAATTAAGGGAGGATATGGATGCAGCATTGGGATGGTCCACCAAGATTATCCAGGAAGAAATGAGAGCAGAGATTTCAAAGCTACGAACAGAAGTGACACAATTAAAAGAATCAGTGGATGAAATAAAAAAAATCGGTAGGAGCCCTCAAAAGTAGAATGACTACAGCTGAAGACAGAATCAGTGAGCTTGAAGACAACCTGCAGAAAGCATATAGACAACAACAAATAATGGCAAAGGACCTCAAAATGGCTCTGGAGCGAATTAGAGTCCTAGGGGATGACCTCAGGAGAAACAACATAAGAATCATTGGAGTACCAGAAGCACAGGGAACCAATCCCAATGAAAAAAACACAATTAAAGACATCATTGCTAAGAAATTCCCAGAACTAGAGAATGTGGACATCCAGATCCAAGGAGTCTGAAGGGTGCCAGCTACAAGGGACCCAAATAAAAAATCGTCGAGGCATATCATAGTCAGAATGCTGAATGCTGTGGATAGAGACACAATACTGCAAGAAGCAAGATCAAAGAAGGAAATCACATACAAAGGAGCACCCCTTAGATTCACAGCAGACCTATCAGAAGAAATCTTCCAAGCCCGAAGACAATAGTGGGATACAGTGAAAAAACTTAATGAAATGAACGCCTCAACAAGAATACTTTACCCGGCTAAACTCTCATTTAAACTTGAAGGAACCATACACTATTTCATGGAGAAGAAACAGCTCAGGAACTTCATAGACTCAAGACCAAATTTAAAAGACGGACTCAAAGAGCTACTATAAGACAAGGAAAAAACCTACAAGAACAATAAACCCTACAGAAAAATGGCACAAAATCGAATGACAATAATTTCTCTTAATGTTAATGGTCTCAATACACCAATCAAGAGGCACAGAGTGGCAACATGGATTCGGAAACTAAACCCAACTTTCTGCTGCCTGCAAGAAACACATCTGAATAGTCAGAACAAACACAGACTCAAAATCAAAGGATGGAAAACAATCCTGCAAGCCAACAGCTCCCTCAAAAAAGTGGGGTTGGCCATACTAGTATCTGACAACATAAATTTCAGGCTGAAAAAGATCAGAAGGGGCAGCAAAGGTCATTTTCTATTCATCAAGGGATATGTACAGCAGGAAGAAATCACACTATTAAACGTATACACACCTAATGAACGACCAGCTAAATACTTAAAAGAACTCCTAACAGAATTTAAGGAGGACATAACTAGCACCACGATAGTAGTTAGAGACTTCAACACTGCCTTATCACCTCTAGATAGATCGGCAAGAACAACACTCAGCAAGGAAACAATGGCTCTGAAAGAAGAAATGGAGGAGACAGGGCTAATAGACCTATACAGGGCTATATACCCCCAAAAGAAAGAAAACACATTCTTTTCCAGCGCACACGGAACGTTTTCCAAAATAGACCACATTCTGGGTCACAAATTATACCTTAATGGAATCGGGAAGATAGAAATTGTATCAAAGATTTTTTCAGACAATGATGCACTGAAGATGGAAGTTAATCACACACAGATGCGGAGAACCAAATCAAACACTTGGAAATTAAACAACTCACTATTGAACAATGAGTGGGTCACGAAGGAAATCAAGGAAGAGATCAAAAAATACCTTGAAACAAATGAGAATGAAGACACAAGCTACCAGAACCTATGGGACGCAGCTAAAGCTGTGTTAAGGGGAAAATTTATAGCTCTGCAAGCCTTCCTCAGAAAGGAAGAAAGGGCCTATATAGATAGCTTGACTTTGCAGTTCAAGATCTTAGAAGAGGACCAGCAAAAGGAATCCAAACCAGATCGAAGGAAAGAAATAATAAAACTTAGAGCAAAAATTAATGATATGGAAACCCGAAAAATTATCCAAAAGATCAATGAAACAAAGAGCTGGTTCTTCGAGAAAATAAATAAGATTGATAAACCACTAGCAAGACTCACAAAGAAAGAGAGAGAGAAAACCCTAATAAACCGAATCAGAAATGAAAAGGGGGACATCACAACAGAAACCAAGGAGATTCAAAAGATCATCAGAGACTACTTTGAAAGTCTGTATGCCACAAAACAAGAGAACCTAAAAGAAATGGACGAATTCCTTGATTCCTACAATCTTCCAAGACTGAACCAAGAAGACTTGAAATACCTGAATAGGCCCATAAATATTAAAGAAATCGAAACTGTAATCAAAAGTCTTCCCAAAAACAAAAGCCCAGGCCCAGATGGATTCACTGGTGAATTCTTCCAAACATTTAAAGAAGACTTGTTGCCAGTTCATCCTCAAGCTTTTCCAGGAAATTGAAAAGAGAGGATCCCTCCCGAACAATTTCTATGAGGCACATATCTCCATAATACCAAAAGCAAACAAAGACACCACTCACAAAGAAAACTATAGACCAATATCCTTGATGAACACCAATGCGAAGATCCTCAACAAAATATTAGCAAATAGAATCCAACAACTCATCAAAAAGATCATACACCGTGACCAAGTGGAATTCATCCCGGGGATGCAAGGATGGTTTAACATTTGGAAATCAATCAACATAATCCATCATATCAACAAAAATAAAGATAAAAACCATATGATCATATCAATAGATGCAGAGAAAACATTTGACAAGATCCAACATCTATAAAATTAAAAAAAAAGTGAAAAAAAAAAGATCCAACATCTGTTCATGATAAAAACTCTCACCAAAATGGGTTTTGGAGGAACTTTCCTCAAGATAGTCAAAGCCATCTACCACGAACCTATGGCAAGCATTATCATCAATGGGGAAAATCTAAGGGTCTTTCCTCTAAGATCGGGGACAAGACAAGGATGCCCACTCTCGGGAGACTAACACCCAAGAACTGTAGAAATAAGTACCAGGAGGTTGACTCCATGGCTTCGAGGCTGGCCTCACGTTCCGGGGAAAGGTCAACTCAGAGAAGCGATCACCAACTACATTGTAGTAGAAGGCCATGTGGGGGAAGGGAGTTGCGGGCTGAATGAGGGCTAGAGACTGAGCACAGCGGCCACTCAACACCTTTATTGCAAACCACAACAGCTAATTAGAGAGAGAAAACAGAAGGGAATGCCTTGCCACAGTGGCAGGGTGGGGTGGGGGGGAGATGGGATTGGGGAGGGTGGGAGGGACACTGGGTTTACGGGTGGTGGAGAATGGGCACTGGTGAAGGGATGGGTTCCCGAACTTTGTATGAGGGAAGTATAAGCACAAAAGTGTATAAATATGTAACTGTACCCTCACGGTGATTCTCTAATTAAAAATAAATAAATTAAAAAAAAAAGGATGCCCACTCTCACCACTTCTCTTTAATATAGTACTGGAAGTACTTGCGATAGCTATTAGACAAGAAAAAGATATTAAGGGCATTCAGATAGGAAAGGAAGAAATCAAGCTCTCACTATTCACAGACGATATGATACTATATCTAGAGAAGCCTAAAAGCTCTAGTAAGAAACTCTTAGAAAGAATTAACCTGTACAGTAAAGTTGCAGGCTATAAAATCAATACCCAAAAATCCATGGCCTTCCTATATGCAAACAATGAGACAGAGGAAAGGGACATGAAAAAAGCAATCCCATTCACAATTGTGTCCCAGAAAATCAAATACCTTGGAATCAGCTTAACTAAAGAAGTAACGGACCTCTACAAAGAAAACTATAAAATGCTATTCCATGAAATAAAAGAGGACATGAGGAAATGGAAACATATCCCCTCTCTGGATAGGGAGAATCAACATTGTCAAAATGGCAATACTTCCCAAAGTATTTTACAGATTTGACGAGATCCATATAAGGACACCCATGACATTCTTCAAAGAAATGGATCAAGCAATCCTGAAATTCATATGGAACAATAAACGCCCACGGATAACTAAAACAATTCTTGGGAAAAAGATGATGGGAGGCATCACCCTCCCCAACCTTAAACTTTACTACAAAGTGGGAAAATTAAAACAGCATGGTACTGGAACAAAGGCAGAGCCGCAGACCAACAGAACAGGGTGGAATATCCCTACACACAACCCCAAATGTATGATCATCTAATCTTTGATAAGGGGGTAAGAAATATGAAGTGGAGCAAGGAAAGTCTCTTCAACAAATGGTGCTGGCATAACTGGACAACTACATGCAAAAGAATGGACTTAGACCTTGACCTGACACCATGCACAAAAGTCAGATCAAAATGGATTAAAGACCTCAACATCAGACCACAATCCATAAGGTACCTCGAAGACAAGGTCGGCAAAACCCTTCATGATATTGAAGCTAAAGGTATCTTCAAAGATGACACGGAACTAAGCAATCAAGTAGAATCAGAGATAAACAAATGGGACTATATTAAACTAAAAAGCTTCTGAACCACAAAAGACACAGTGACCAGAATACAAAGGCAATCTACAGAATGGGAAAGGATATTCACCCAATCCCATCTGATAAAGGGTTCATAACAAGGGTATATAAAGCACTGGTTGAACTCTACAGGAAGAAAGCATCCAACCCCATCAGAAAATGGGGCAAAGAAATGAACAGAAACTTTTCCAAGGAAGAGATATGAGTGGCCAAAAGGCACATGAAAAAATGCTCTACATCACTAATCATCAGGGAGGTGCAAATCAAAACAACCATGAGATACCACCTCACACCACAGATAATGGCACACATCCAAAAGAACAAAAGCAACCGCTGTTGGAGAGGATGTGGGGAGAAGGGGGCCCTTCTCCACTGCTGGTGGGAATGCTGACTGGTCCAGCCCCTTTGGAAAACAATATGGACAATTCTCCAAAAATTAGAAGTTGAGCTCCCATTTGATCCAGCAATACCACTTTTGGGAATATATCCTGGAGAAACAAAAAAGTATAGTCGAAATGACATCTGTACTTATATGTTCATCGCAGCACTGTTTACAATAGCCAGAATCTGTAAAAAACCAGAGTGCCCGGAACAGATGACTGGTTAAAGAAACTTTGGTACATCTATACAATGGAATACTATGAAGCTGTTAGAAAGGATGAAGTCATGAACTTTGCATATAAGTGGATCAACATGGAAAGTATCATGCTAAGTGAAATGAGCCAGAAAGAGAGGGACAGACATAGAAAGATTGCACTCATCTGTGGAATATAGAACAACAGAGTAGGAGACTAATGCCAAAGAATAGTAGTATATAATACCAGGAGGATGGCTCCATAGTTTGGAAGCTGGCCTCACACGCTGGGGGAAAGACATCCCAGATAGAGAGGGGAACACCAAGTAATATGTGATTGGAGATCCTGTGCGGGAAGGGAGATGCGTGTTGAAAGTAGACTAGAGACTGAACAGAATGACCACTCAATACCCTTATTTGGAACCACAACACCCAAAAGAAAAGAGAGTTATCAAATTGAAATGCCCTGCTACAGAGGCAGGGTGGGGTGGGGGTATGGGACTGGGGTGGGTGGGAGGGATACTGGGTTCATTGGTGGTGGAGAATGGACACTGGTGGAGGGATGGGCTCTTAAACATTGCATATGAGGGAAAAACAACCACGAAAATGTGTGAATCTGTAACTTTACCCTCACTGTGACTCACTAATTAAAAATAAATTTAAAGAAATAAATGAATGAGGAGAAAAAACAAATTCTCCCATACAGAATTTCAAATAAATTTTATAGATACAGCAGTCTAAAGGAAGAAAAATACGGCTCCCCTTTTATTCAGTGTAGCTCTGCATGGTGACTTTTTTTTTCAAATAATGCCATATGAAAAGGGGAAAATAAAAAGTATCTTTATGATATACAAATCTGACAAACATGATTTCAGTCAGGGGATCAAGACTAATATTGATGTCACAAGCCTTGTTACTAGTATATACTAAAGAAATTATATGGTTAAAAAATAGCACTGGTAGGTCTATAATCTTCCTGAAAGCCCTAAACCAGCCAGAGCAAATAAGCTGATAAAAACATCAGCTAAATTCCAGTTAGGGAACATTGTGCAAAATACCCAGTACTTCTCATTGTAGATGAAGAAACTAAAGGTCAAAGATTACAGGACCAGATCTGTCATTGGTTAGACTAAAACATTTCTGGCTTTAGGCTTTTGTTATAAGACTTGGAGTATCTCTCACTTTGTATGACACACAGAACAGAGTTCTAAGGAGATGAATTCTGTAAAGTCTTGTCTTAGCTAAAGTTTCATACGGTGTATGAAGTTTAACAATGGTGAAAATGTTAATTTCCTCTGGCTAAAAAATTTTTTTTAAGACTTCTCCTTCTAGGATAAAGTCAGCAGTCAGATGTTTGAATTCCAAGATATTTAGCAAAATAGAACTTTCTGAATGAAATGTGACTTTAATTGGTGCTTTGTTTAAATGTCTCCTTTGCAGCAATGGAATCCACAATAAGATGAAGCTCGTTTTCCAACTGAGTGACCATAATATGGTGAGGTTATAATGTTTCCTTGTTTTATTTTCAATGGTGCTATACTGTGTGAAGTTAATGGATTAGAATTAACTTGTGTGGACAGGCTAAACTATTTTCAGCAATAAAATCCAGAAATATTTTAGTTCAGCCCAAACAAACACAACCTGAGATGCATTTTATACTATTAGCCATCTTCCTCTCCAATTCCTTCACCCTGGGATTCAAGCAAAATAGTGTCACCCTGGGTTCCAAGAATGCATTTGAATTCTTATTTCAATATAAACTAACTGTATTGTGAGTCCTCAATTTTTTTAATATAACAGTCAAATAGTAATAGAAAGGGACTCTTCTCTTCCCTCTTTATTACCAATTCTTTCTGGAGAGTTAACAAAACAGATTATTGAAATTCATGTTTTACTTCAATAAACTGTAGTACTTGCACATAAAGTAGGCCAGAAAAATAAGCTAATTGCTTTTTAAATACACTACTGAAGGAATGCAGCTTAGTGGTAGAGCCCAAACCGCATGTATAAAGCCAGGGTTCAGTCTCAAGATCTCCTTACTCCCACCACCACCAAAAGAAAGAGAGAGAGAGAAAGAGTGTGGGAGAGAGAGAGAGAGTGAGCACTTTGGAGAGACTAAAATTAAGCATCAAAAACTTAAATCATCTCAACAAGATCTCTCAGCTCCCTTTTTTCCATATACTTTCTAACACTTGTATCTTGTATAATATTTATTCTATTGATATGAGGCAATATCATTTTTCTTTCAATCTACATTTCACAATTAAGTGGTGATAAATATCTTTTCACATACCTATTATCTTCCATCTGTATATATTCCTTGGAGAACTATCTATTCTGATCTGTGTATTTTAAAATTTATATTGTTTGGTGTTTTATTCTTGTATTTTATAAGTTTGAACATATTTTATATTACTCATTGCCAGGCGTATGATATCTTTTTTCATTCAATAAAACATTTTCTCATTTTGAGGCAAACTTTTTTCACTGTGCAGAAACTATGTCATTTGATAAAGTCAGTGTGTTCATTTTGCTTTTAGTTCCCTCACTGTTTTTTCCAGGGCTTAATATCCTCTTCTAAACAGAAAAATTTCCATCTCTGGGCATGTTCCTCTTTTCTGCTTTTACAGTTATAAAAAGAAACAAAGACTCTTCCAAATCTCATATTCTTTCCCCTGCCCCTTCCTATGGGGTGAAGTTTCTGGTTCAATGAACCATATGAAAGTTCACTGTGAATTTTTTGCTTGCATAGAGTCCAGCCAATAACCTTGGTCTTCAGGAGCTCATATTAAAAGAGAGTCACAAAATTTTACTGTGGGAAGGCAAGTTAATATCTAAAGAGTGCCAATATTCATCCATCTAGTGAAGAACAACACTGCCCTTCAAAACTGTGTAGTGTAATTATTCCCAGGAGGAGAACAAATTTAAAGCTTTCCAAGCTTTGACTCAACTTTATTCTAGCATATCAAGTTCCATTTTATTATCTGTCAATCAACTTCTTGGAAAAATTATTACCATTAGTAGTATGTATTTTTTTTTACTTTTAAAATATTAGTATGATTGGGGCCAGATTGAGAGTACAAAGTTCAAGTTTCTTTCCTTACATGCGACCAACCCAGGTTTGAGCTCTGACACTGCATATGGATACCCAAGAACCACCAGGAGTGATCCTTAAATCCCTGAGAACAGAGCCAGAAGTAAACCCTATGCACCACTGCATGCAACCCCCAAATCCCCAATTAAAAATATATAAGTGATTAATATAAATAATAAAATATTAGTATTATAAATAACACAAAAATTCTTATTGGCAGAATTAAAATAATACTGAAGTAACTTTGGTTGGCCAAGATTTTTATAGTCTTCTGTTCTTTTATGATTCTAATTAATACTTGCATGTTCTTAGCATAAGAAATAAATTTTAACAATGTGAGGCGTGAATGATAACTAAACTTACTATGGTGATCATTGATATGTATGCGAATAGCTAATCATTATACCACACACCTGAAACTACTTGTTACATATCAATTATATTTTAAAAGTGTCCCAGAGAAAGCAAATGCAAAATCTCTGGAGAAACTTACCTTCAATATAGTTAGCAAACTTAGTTGCTCCAAACCAAAGCATCTGTTGACTATGAAATTATGAAGTTTCACAATCTAAAATATTAAAAGTACAGGGACACAAATCTTTTAAAGACTATTCACAGAAACAACAGAGAATAATTACATTACTAATTATTTCACATACTGTAATTAGCGATAGCACAGTGGGTAGGCCGTTTGCCTTGCTCGAAACCTACCAGGGTTGGATTCTTCCATTCCTCTCAGAGAGCCCGGCAAGCTACCGAGAGTATCCCTCCCACATGGCAGAGCCTGGCAAGCTACCCGTGGCATATTCGATATGCCAAAAACAGTAACAATTCTCACAATGGAAACGTTACTCACAATGGTGCCCACTTGAGCAAATCAATGAATAACAGGACAACAGTGCTATGACAGTGCTACAGTGCTACTGTAATTATCAGATAAAAGCTAGGAAATAAATGTTAGTGATGAATTATAAAATAACAGATGGAATGAAAATAAAGAAAAATAATGAAACAGCAGAAACAATGTAGGTAATCTTGGGCCTTTTAGAGAGTGTATGTAGTGACTGCATAGAAAATTTCCTGTTATTAGGATTATAGAAAAAATGGAGTGAAAATTCATAACTTTTAAAGATTAATTAATAAAAATGTCATACGGGTAAATAAATACCAGGAGTCTGGGATTAGTATACTGCCAGATTTACCCACACTTAACACTTCCCAGCCTTTTGGTTAAGACCAACTCTATTGGGACTGGAGCACTAGTAAGGTGTGTAGGGCATTTGCCTTGCACGTGGCCAATCATCTGCTTCGCATGTGATACCCTGAGCACTGCCAGGAGTATTCCCTAAGTGCAGAGTCAGGAGTAACCCCTGAGCATTGCTGAGTGCAACCCCAAAACAAAAATAAATAAATAAATAAATAAGATCAAATCTATAATTAATCCACACCTGACCAGGCCTTTTCATCTCATGGAAACTCTATTATCATTATCCCCATTTCCATATAAAAAAATGAATGTCCCAAACATGAAAGCCTGTAACTATCTCACGGTGATTCAATAAAATTTTTAAAAAAAGGAAAAGAAAATGAATGCCAAGAAAGCTTTTTGGATTTGCCTAAATGGGGTCAGAGAGATAGTACAGCATGTAGGGTATTTACCTTGCACATAGATGATACAGATTCCATCTCAACACTTCCCGTGGTCCCTCAAGCCTGCTAGGCATGATCTCTAAACACAGAGCCATTAATAATCCCAGAGCACTTCCCCACAGTGACAAGAAAGGAAAGAAGAAAGGAAGGAAGGGAGAGCAGAAGGAAGGAAGGGGGGGCAGCCTGCAAGATTTGCCGGTTAGGTAGCTAGCCAGCAGTTAGTTGGAATTTTATCTCAAGCAATTAGACAGCAATTAACCAAGCAATTAGCATTGTTTAATACTTTAAAACATTATTTCCCAACAACTCCTAATACTAAACAACACCTAATACTCCCCCCAAAAAAATTCTGTTTTGGCGATTGCAAATCCACTTGAAAGCTAAGGTTCCATTTGTGTAAACCACAGCTGAACTATTATGAATTAGACTCATGGGGTCTGGAGAGGGCTCAGTGGTAGAGGGCCTGCCCTTGAGGCAAGAGACATCAAGTCCCTCAAGTGTTCCCACTATCCCAGGGTGCCCTGGGGCTAACACAGCAACAAAAAGTGTGATCTCCATTGAGCACTATAACGAAGAGTGTATGCACCATAATTCCCCAACCCCGCCCTCATCATAACAAGAAAACCTAGTAAACAAATGAAGCTGGTAAGCAGATGGGTGGAGGAAGTTTAGCAATGAATTTCACATGAATTTCATAAAGTTAAAAACAGATCAAATCTATCTGGACCCATTAAGGAACGATTCTTTAACTAAGAGAGCCCTCACAACAGACTCCAGGCAAAGCGATTTAGAAAGTCCCTACCTTTTAGAGAAGTGGAGCATCATCATCCCACACCCGTCTAGTCTGGGGGTGCAACTGTTTGCCTTATGAGATGCACTCCTTTAAAGGGAGTCACCTGCACTCCAACTTTTGCTATGGAATTCTTTTACTTTATAATATCTTTTCTCCCCCTCTGGACAAACTTATGTTCCCTCTGTACTCTGTTCTCTTCTCTTACTCTTCCCTCATATTCCCTATGTTAAATCCTCACTTCACTATTTCTCAACTCCTGAAGTTCCTTTCTGTGAGGCCGAAGGTGCCTGGGACATCTGGGTGATGTTCAGAACCTTACCAACTACACCAAGGAAGAGTTCCTGCCAGCTTTTGTAAATCCTGACTCCCCCAGACACCCAACCAAGGGAGTCAGTCCTGGATCAAGCAGGAGAGTGATTCTCTCTTTTCTCTCACTCTCCCTCTTTCCTTCTCCCTCACCTTCTCTCTCTCCTTCTCCCTTTCCCGTCCCGCCCCTTCTATCACCCCACTCCTGCACTTGGTGGCTCCCCAGGCACATATTTGTATCACTTGTCATCCCGTTGCTCATCGATTTGCTCGAGCGAATGCCAGTAAAGTCTTCATTCATCTTTGTCACATGCTAGTGTAGCCCAATGGAGTCTGCTTATTCCAGGAACATGAAAAGCATCAAATCATTTATTCAGGATCTTGACGAAGAAGTCCGACCATCTCGTAGGTGAGCAACCAGGTGTTCTTTTGAGGTCCCTTGGAATCCCATCAGTAACGGCTCTAGTACCAGTGGTTGTCTCCAATTCTCATTATGTGTCCGGCCCATCTGATTTTTGACACCCTGGCAAACAAGGCAGCATCCCTGATTCCCGATCTTTGACGGAGATCAGAACTCCAGATTCCTTTCTCACTTGAATGAAATGTGAAACTCCAAGCATAGCTCTTTTGATTTCTCTTTGGGAGACCTGAATAGCATTCTCATCCTGTTTTTGTAAGGCACAGGTCTCTGAGGCAATGTTAGTGCAGGAAGAACGGTGGAGTCAAAAAGATGTGCCCAGAGCCGGAGGTTCTTCGTCCACTTTGTTAAGAGACTTCTTCGATGCTTTTGAAGGTGTTCCACACCGCTCTCTTCCTCCTGTGCAGTTCTGGTGCCAAGTCGTTCATCACACTACCAACATAAACAAATAAAAAGTCTTCTGTTTAAAACATTTGCAATTTCCAGATTTTCCACGTTCAAGAAGGAAAACATTTTCAATATTTTGAAAACATTTTCAAAATTTATTTCAAATAAATTTAAAGGGAAATAGATATCTCACACCAGTGAGAATGGCACATATCAAACATAATGGGAACAATCTGTTTTGGTGGGGATGTAGTGAACATGAAACTCTCACCCACTGCTGGTGGGAATGTTGTCTGGTTCAGCTGTTATGGGAAACAGTATGGAGAGTCCTCAGTAAACTTAAAAATGAGTTACCTTATGATTCAGCAATTCTACTTTTGAGTATCTACCCCCAGGACAAACCCATTCATTCAAAAGGATATACACACCACTATTCATTGCAGCACTCAGTACAATAGCTAAGTTTTGGGACTAATTTAGACATCCAATAACAGATTAGTGGTATGCATATGCAATGGAATACTACACAGCTAAAGGAATGATGAAATCATGCAATTTATTGCACCATGTGTGGGGCCATTAGATATCATATTAAATGAAGTAAGCCAGAAGAAGGAAAAATACAAGATAATATCACTTATACGTACTATTTAGAGTAACTGGATGAGGAAACACAATGGTTTAAAGGTGCCTAGTCACTCTTGGACCCTGCAGTTAAGGAGAAGGAAAGAGAGTGAAGGGGAAAGGCAGAAAAGATAGATGAGAAGCAATGGGGGCAGGGTCAAGGGACTCAAATATATGGGTAGTGGTAAGGAACAATAGAGCTAAAAATACAGAGTCAACACTGAAATTGTGAGACTCAAATTTCAATAACCAGATTTATTTATTTTTTAAATTTTTTAAATTTTTTTTTCTTTTATTAGTTCACCATGTGGAAAGTTACAAAGCTTTCAGGTTTAAGTCTCAGTTATACAATGCTCAAACACCCGTCCCTTCACCAGTGCACATATTCCACCACCAAGAATCATAATATACCTCCCCCCTTCCCCCCACCTCCCCAGCCCCCCACCCCGCATGTGTAACTGGTAAATTTCACTTTACTTTCACTTTACTTTGATTACATTCAATATTTCAATAAAAAAATTCACTATCAATAACCAGATTTAAAAGGTGCCTGTCAAGATGGCAGGCTGGGACTGGGGCAGGAGTGGGTGGAGGGGTGGGGGGTATAAAAAAGAAAACATGGGGCTTTGATGGAGGGAAGTTGACACTGACGGCCATGGTATTGGTGATGGAACAGTATACGTTAAAAATTCAACTATGAATAACTTTATAATTCACAGTGCTTTAATAAAATTTTGAAAAATTTTAAAAATAAATTTAATGAGTAAGTTATCTGATTTTTTAAATGTATATTAGGATAGATTGGAGGTTAGAAATGGCAGAAAATTGAATAACTAACTTTTAATTAAATGTAGCTGTAGCACTGTGGTCCCGTTGTTCATCGATTCACTCAAGTGGGCACCAGTAACGTCCCCATTGTTAAGACCTGTTGTTACTGTTTTTGGCATATTGAATACGCCACAGGTAGCTTTAATTAAATGTATACATTAAATGTATAAATATATATTTTATATGACAAAACTTTAAATGGCAAAAGTATTCTTCTCTCCTAAAAGAGAAGACATTTAGATTGGAGAGAGTACAACAGGTAGGGTGCCTGCTTTGTGTGCAGCTGACCTGGGTTTGGTCTCTAGAAACCCCTATAGTCCTCAAAGCCCCGTCAGAAGTGATTTCTGAGTGCATTAAGGAGTGGTGCAGAGTGATCCCAGAGAGACAGACAGAGACAACAACAGGTAGAAAGAGAGATAAGGTCCTGATTTGATTTCAGGTTATATGATAGTGGGCAAATCTAGTTTTATAAGAAAAAAAATTTCAAAATTCTAGACATTGTAAGATTGTTACCTAAAAATTTCTCATTTTAAACTCAATAATGAAAAAAAATATCTATTAGGGAGCTGGTGGTATAATACAGTATTTAAGGTACATGTCCTGCATCCCCCCTATTCAGTTCAATCCCCAGCATCACATACAGTCCCCTGAATTCTTCCAGCAGTGATCACTGAGCAGAGAGCCAGAGTAAGCCCTGAGCACAACTGGCTGTGACTCCAAAACAAAACAAATATATTCATGAATCATGGGGGAGTGGTAAAATTGTATGTAAAACATTATGCTAATATAAGTGTTTGCTATGTATATGCATGTGTATGTCTTAACTTTGATTCCTCCTACCATTGTCAACAGTGTAAAAAGAAAACAAATAAATAATGGAAATAGGCAAGATCGTTAAAAGAGATTATCTAATAACACTAAAAAAGTTACCTAAAAGAAGAAACATTTATCTATGTTGATATTTTTTAAAAAGGGAGCATTAAACTGTAGCTCTGGTTTATTTACTAGAATCCTTGGAGAATGTACTAAAATACAAGATATGGTATGTTATTGTAATGATACATACTTAAGCCTTAGATTTTTTCTCATTATTTGAGTATTTTATTGTGTATTTCTCCTGCCCCCACACTAGGCAGTCTTCACTGAGGGCCTCTTGGAGGGAAGTGGGTTGAGTTTCCCTCCCCGCCCCAAGCAGAGCCCCGGCAACCAAAAACCTTCAGAACTCAGTCATAGACAAGCTCAAGGCCACTCTCCACATGCCCAGATGAGCCTTATATATGAAGGCACTGGCAGAGGAACCCAGGTATGTGGGACCTGTGGCTGAGATCTCCAAGCCTGCTCGGATCAGGACTGGGCCTCTTCTACCCAGATCTACAGTTGTCCAGTAGCTTGGCAGTCATGCCTACAAACTGCCCCTGGCGCAATGTAATATCATCAATGGCCAAGATCCAGAGACTCTAAAGTAAAGCTCCTGGAAGAGAGCAATGCAGAATCTTGCACAGCAGAGCATGGCAAACTACCCGTGGCATATTCGATATGCCAAAAACAGTCGCAATAATGGGCCTCATTCCCCTGACCCTGAACGCAACAGGGACAAATGGAGACGTTACTGGCATCTGCTCAAGCAAATGCATGAGCAACGGGACGACATGACAGTGACAGTAATACACACACATTAGGGCTGGAGAAGTAATTCAGGGGATTTGGGGTTTGATCCCCAGCACTACAGGAATGATCCCAGAGCACAGAGCCAGAGGTAAGTCCTGTGTGGCTGTGTGTGGCCATCACCAAAGAAATAATTTGCACATTCTCTGCTGCTTGCATCACAACCTGTGATGTAACTGGATTTTTCTGTTACTCCCTCACACTCACTACCACAGAAGTAAGATTCCCCCACCATTGTCTATAAATTTCTTCTCTTTCATCCTCAGTTGGTGAGCTCAGTTTTGTTGAGAGACTTTCAGGGGTTGTTTTTAATTGGTCATTGTCTATTCTCTATTTTTAATGCTCCACATATAAATGAGAGCATCCCAGATTTGTATTACTCTGACTCACTTTTCTTAACATTATACCCTCCAGTTTCATCCAAGTTAGAGTGAACTGCAAGATTTTATTTTTTCTTATAGCCAAGCAGCATTCCATTGTGTATATTTTATACTATTATTGAATATCTGTATTCAATATATTATATAAAATTGTTATGTAGAGGTTCTATTTTAAATTTTCAGAGATGATACTATACTGTCCTTCGTACAGCTGAGGGAGATTACATCCTCATCAACAGTGAATGAGGGTTCTTTTTCACCACATCCCCACTAGCACTAGTTGTTTCCAGTTCTGATATCATATACATCTCATTGTTATTTTAAATTGAATTTCCCTGGTAATCAGAGATGATAAACACTTTTTTCATATGCATATTGGCCTTCTGTTTGTCTTCTCTACAGAATTGTCTGGTAGACTCCAATCCCAAATTTCCAGTGAGGTTGATTTATTGTTTTTTATTTTGTTTTTGTATTGTTTGTTTTTTGGCCCACATCCAGTGGTTCCCACTCCTGGTTCTGGTCTCCGGATTCACTCCTGGAGGTGTTTGGAGAACCAATTGGGGTACCAAGTAATGAAACTGGATCAGCTGTGTGGAAGATAAGTGTCCTGCCCACTGTACTATCTCTCAAGCCTGTGTTGTTGAGTTTTATAAGTACCTTATATAGTTTGAATATTAATCTTTTGTCAGATAAATGTTATGTAAATATGTTATCCCATTTATTTTTTAAAAAAATTTTGTTATAGCTTCTTTCATAGGGCAGAAAATTTTTAGTTTTATGTTTCTATTTGCTTTTACTTTCTCTGCTGATGGAATTGAATCATTGAAGATAGCTCTGAAGTCAATGTCAAGGAATGCTCTGACATGTTTTTCTCAATGAACTTATGGCTTCAGATTTAACAATGAGGACTTTAATTCACTTTGAAATTTTATATATGGTATGAAAAAATTCTTCCGTTTAATTCTTTGCATGTTTTCTACCACTATTTTCCCAAACATGGTAAGCAGTTTTCACAGTACCATTTATTGAAAGACTTCCTTCCACTGCTATATATTCTTGCACCTACATATAAATTAACTGTACATATATATGAGGGTTTACTTCTGGAGTCCATTGTCTGAAAGTCTGCTTTATACCACTGATTGGAAATCCTTTTTTATTTAACTTGTTTTAAAGTCTATTTTAGGTTTAAAAACATTTTTTCAAAGGTATCACACTGTTTTGCTAATAGCTGTATAGTGTAGAGTTTCACTATATCTGTAGAGTGAATGTTAGGAAATATAATTAGTTCCATATTTCTTCATAATTGCTTTGACTATTAGGGTATTTTTATGGTTCTTAACAATTGTTAGTAATATGTTTTAGAGAGTTTGCCTTGCATGCAGCTGACCCAGGTTCGATTCCTCCATCCTTTCAGATAGCCTGATAAGCTACCAAGTGTATCCCAACTGCATGGCAGAGCCTGGCAAGCTACCCGTGGCGTATTAGATATGCCAAAATCCGTAACAAGAAGTCTCACAATGGAGACGTTACTGATGCCCACTTGAGCAAATTGATGAACAACAGGATGACAGTGCTACAGTGCTACAGTTCTATGACCTTAAAGAATACAATAGAAATTTTGATAGGGGTTCTTCAAATCTGTATATTTATTTGGGTAGGATGGCCATTCTAAGATTATTGATTTTTCCATTTCCAAAAAACATGGAATATTTTTCCATTTACCTATATATTCTTCTGTTTTTTTAATAGTGATTTATGGTTTACTAAGTGGGTCTTCCACAACTATTTTGATTTCTAGGTACTTGTTTTTCTTTACATAATTATAAAAGTGATTTAAAATTTTTCTTTATTTTCTACATCACTCATAGAAGCTGTAACAAAGTTTTGAACGTTTATTTTTCATACTCTGACATGAAGAACATTAATTAAACACAGGCTTTGTCATGAAAAGTCATAGGAATTTGAAATATTTGACCCATGCTTAAATAACAGTGTCAGAATAGCAACAAACTATATTGTAGGTTTTAGATATGATCTAGATTTTAGATACATTCTTAAAAACTCATTTAATTCTATAACAATGTTCCACTAAAATATCATTCAAGAGAACCAGAGAAATTTCTTAGAATAAAGTTGTGTGTGTGTATGTATGTATGTATGTGTGTATTAATCTGTTCAACACTAGATGGCTCTACTTACAAAACCAATACTTTTTCAAAGGTATTGCAAGGATATTACATTATGAAGAACATTAATTCTAATGCAAAGAGTCAAATTTTGCCAACATGTTATAGGCATTTAGAATAACATCAGGTTTTAGATTTGAAATGTTATGAATCCCTAAAGGAGCAGATGTGAATCCTGAAGTCATTATTTCATAGATTAAAACAAAATTTACCCTAATAAAGGAACAAGGATTTTGATATGATCTTCTCTGTAGCTACAGTTCCCACGATGTAATTTTGTACTGCCCCATTATTTTCAAAAAGTTCACTTTACTCTAGACAATAAGTGATGGAGATAAAGGAAGTTGGATGTTTTCCTCATTATAAGTGAGAATACACGTTCCACAGAAGGATAGAAACTTGCTCAAGGCTTCCTAGCTCATAAATGATGTGATTAGTATTAAATTCCCCAAGTATCGGCTCCTGGTTCATTGCTTTTTATATAAAATAGGCAAGAAAATGAAAATGAATGAAAAATTTAAATGTTAAATCAGAAATCATAAAGTGCATAGAACACATAAGCAGTAAGTCCTTTAAGATCATTGTGAATTTGGCTCAAACAAGGGAAGCAAACACAAAATTAAACAAATGGGATTACGTCAAACTAAAACATCTTTTTAGAGAAAGAAACCATTATCTAAACAAAAAGTAAGGGGCCAAGTAGATAGCTCAAAGGAATAGATCATATGTGGGAATCTTGGGTTCAATCCCCAGTAGCACATGACCCCGAGCACAGAGCCAGATAGGTCCCTGTACCACACAGACTCTGATCCCCTTGCCGCTGAAAAGGGGGTCTCAAAATGGCTTATCATAATCCATAAGAGATTAATGTCTGAAATACAGTAAGTACTCACACAACTCAATAATAAAAAAAAGCTCCATTTTAATGTGGGTAAAGGACATGAATATTAGTGAATAGATATTTCACCAATAAAAGAAAACAGATGACCAATAGGTACATGTAGAGATGTTTATAATTTATTATTTGAAAAATTAAAACCAAAAATACAATAAGCTATCATTTTAAACATGCTAAAATGACTGGATTATTCAAGAGATAATGTTCAGAAAGGATGTGATAAGCAGAGAACCATCATACACCATTTGTGGCAATGTAAACTGAGACAGTTACTATAGAAAACAATATGCGGATTTCTCAATATAATAAAATGGAAATACCCTGTAATATTAATGCTTCACTTCTAGATATTCTAAATGACACATAGGTATTTACAACATTCACTGCAGCATTATTTACAATCCAACACACAGAAACAACATAACCATTTACAAATGAAAGGATAAAGGTTGCTATATATACACAATGGAATACTACTCGGTTAATAAAAAAATGTATATTTTTTTGCAACAACATGAATGGACCTTGAAAAGATTATGCTAAATGAAATGAGTCAGGACAAGATTTAAAAGCATGTATTTTAACTTATATATAAAAATAAATGTAACAAATGGATGAAACCAACACAAACTCTTTGATATAGAGTATAGCAGAGGGGAAAAGATTTGTAGTTGAGTCAAACAGACAAAGAAAATCAATTGTGTGTTGACAAAAGAAGACTAGAATTTTGAGGATGATCACAGAAAAGAATATTGACATGTCAAATAATAATGCAACATACCGGGGCTGGAGCGATAGCACAGCGGGTAGGGCGTTTGCCTTGCTCGAGGCCGACCCGGGTTCGATCCCCGGCATCCCATATGATCCCCCAAGCACCGCCAGGAGTAATTCCTGAGCGCAAAGCCAGGAGTAACCCCTGAGCATCGCCGGGTGTAACCCAAAAAGAAAAAAAAATAATGCAACATACCAGAAAATATGTCATATTATAAATCAATGTCATCTCAATAAAGGGCAAAAAAAAAGATGCACACAGGGTCACGGAGATAGCTTAAATGGTAGAGTACATGCCTAACATGTGTAATTAATAGCTCTACAGCACTTCCGAGTGTAATCCTGTTATACCCCAAGCTGAGATTCCAGGATATCAAGCATGGCTGAGCCTAGGACCATCTCTGAAAGCCGACTTCCCTTCAAGTTCATTCTGGTACAGTCAGCCTACATGCCCAAGCTTTGCTTAACATTTCAAATATAGTATGACATCATTTATAGCAGGTAACGAAAAACAATATCAAATATTGAATATGCCAAGGGTAGCTTGCCAGGCTCTGCCATGCAGGTGGGATGCTCTCCGTAGCTTGCCGGGCTCTCCAAGAGGGACAGAGGAATTAAACCCGGATCAGCCACGTGCAAGGCAAATGCCCTACCCACTGTGCTATCGCTCCAGCCCAACACTAATATATGTATACAAAATATATCAAGATGTTAACTGCATAATTATGTATAGAAGCATAAAAGTATATGGGAAAAATATATGACCATCAACAGAGGAAAGCAAATATATGCTAAATTTATTAAAAATGAAGGTGCACAGACAATCCACAGAGAAACGGCAGGCATTCTGGTGAGCAACGCGGCCCGGACAATGCTCCGGACCCGAATCGGGTCCAGCAACACCGGGGGGCCGGAAGGAGGAGGTGCCGCCAGCACACCTTCTCCAGATGGAACCCTGGCGACACTGAGCAGCAACTAACACGGCTCCAGGATTCGGGACTGGGACACATCCGGCCGCGCAACCTTTTCTAAAACCTGAAAACATACAATCTTTTAATGGAAAACTAATTATCAAATG
Organism: Sorex araneus; assembly: GCF_027595985.1. NCBI lineage: Eukaryota > Metazoa > Chordata > Mammalia > Eulipotyphla > Soricidae > Sorex > Sorex araneus. The sequence goes on along the minus strand of NC_073312.1, from coordinate 52,785,731 downwards.
CCTCCTTATTAGGGTTATCTTGTTTGGGGATATAACTCCCACAACAATAGTGAGTTTTGTGTTGAAATATGGAATGTAATCAAGGTGAAGAGAAAATAAAGTGAAATTCATCAGTTATACAGTTGGGGTGGGGGGCGGGGGGTATACCGGGGATTTTGGTGGTGGAATATGGGCACTGGTGAAGGGATGGTGTTTGAATACGGTATAACTGAGACATAAACCTGAGAACTCTGTAACTTTCCACATGGTGATAAAATTTAAAAAAAAATAAAAATTAAAAAAATAAATTAAAAAAAAATGAAGGTGCACAGATATGGTATAGCCTTAAAATGGCTTTAATACTGTATCATATTATTAATTGAGAAAAAAAAGCAACAGTTAAAAAATAGTTGTCTTATTTTCACTCTTTTGTAATTTTCCCTGTGATTTTATGAATATTTATGAGCTGAATAAATATAAAAACTGAAAAAAATTCTTTCCCATGGTAAATAAAAACAATTAATGACCATGATATGCTCATTCACTAAACATTATATGCCCAAAACAAGAAAAAACAGGAATAACTTAAAACAAAACCAAACAAACCAAAATTCTAAATGCATTAGTAGAACAGAATGGTAGACTGGAAGAGAGTGTATTAGGTATCTCAAAAATACAAACTTTCTGGGGCTGCAGTGATAGCACAGCAGGTAGGGCATTTGCCTTGCACGTGTCCAACCTGAGTTCAATTCCCAGCATGCCATATGGTCCTCTGAGCACCTCCAGGAGTGATTCCTGAGTGCAGAGCCAGGAGTAACCCCTGTGCATCACTGGGTATGACCAAAACATTAAAAAAAAAATACAAACTTTCAGTTATAAAATAAACAGTGGGATATAATGTACAGTATAGTGACTTGTAAATAACACTGCAATGCACATTTGAAAGTTTCTGAGACTAGGTCTTAAAAGTTGTCATTATAAGGTCAGAGCAATAGTACAACAGGTAGGGAGCTTGCCTTGCATGCAGCCAACCCAGGTTTAATTTGCCAGCACTCATTCCTTATGGTTTCTCAAGCATCACAAAGAGTAATTCCTGAGAATAGAGACAAGAGTAACCCCTGAGTACCACCAGTCTGGCCTCAAACCAAACCAAAACAATAAAGTTATCATGACAAAAGTAAAAAGCTATAACTGAAGCTGGAGTGATAGCATAGAGGGTAGGTGTTTGCCTTGCACGAGCCCGACTTGGGTTAGATTCCCAGCATCCCATATGGTCCCCCGAGCAACGCAGGAGTAATTCCTGAGTGCATGAGCCAGGAGCAACCTCTGTGCATCGCCAGGTGTGATTCAAAAAGAAAAAAAGCAAAAAAAAAACCCCAAAAAACTAAACTAAAAACAAGCTATAACTATATTAAGAATGTTTACTAGACTTACTATAGAGATCACTTTGCATTATACGCAAACATATCTAGTAACTATAGTTCATTCTTTTGTTTGCCAATCTTTATTATTTCCATAAGATGCCTAAAAAGACTAAAAAGATCGTTTTTTTCTATCTTTATCTCCACTTCTTTTTTATTTCTTTTCCTTTCTGTCTTTTTATCATCTCCACTTCTTTATTTATCTCCACTTCTTACCATGCAAGTACCTATTAAAAAACAACAAAGGATTAGGTCTTAAACAAAGGTTAAGGCATACAAGGTCTTAACCCCTAGTTCAATCCTTATATGCCTTAACTTTGCCTTAACTTCTAGTTTGATCCCTGGTAAGGGATGTGTTTCCATTGAACATTGCCACGGGTCAATCCGGAACAGGAACTAAGACTAGCATCTGGGCACTTCTGGGCGTGGCCCCTAAAACAAAAACAAAGGAAATCCTCTCCAGACTAATAATCTCACAAAATCAGCAATTCCCAGGGCAAACTCAATAATTCCCCACACTTAGGAACCTTACAAACACAGACGGAATTTTATCAAGAAAGCCAATAAAATTGCTTGGGGGAGAGAGGGAGGCTGTAAAGTTAGCAAATCTGTCCTTTACACAGCTAAACATGAGACATGGTTTAGGTCACATCCCATGGGAACAATCATAGGTTGAAATCATTGCTCTTGGGGTATTTTTATAGAAACTTGCCATGCATTGTATTGAGAAAAACTGAGGTAAATGAAGATTTTTCTGTATAACAGAACTGAAACTATTGGCAGAACTAACAATCCAATTGGGTAATTTCCCCTCTTGATTTTATATTAGCAGATGTGCTTATTTAATTTTTTTCTCTAAGTGTATATTATAAAAAGATTGCTTATCCTATGGTTTCCATAGACAATGCCACTATTAAAAGTTGTGAAAAAAAACAAACCAAAAACATAGTATGAGACTAATACAAAAAAAAAAAAAAACGATAGAAATAAGGGCCAAAAGGACTGGTCCATGGTTGGAAGCCTGTCTCGAGTGCTAAGAGAGGAGGCAGTTGAAATACAGAAGGGATCACTATGACAATGATAGTTGAAAATGATCACTCTGGATAAGAACTGCATGCTTAAAAGAGGTAAAGAAATAAACATGATGACCTCTTTATTGCACCTGTAGTGCAAATCATAATGCCCAAAAGGAGAGAGGAAGAAAAAGGTAAAGTGACTGTCAGAGAGGTAAATTGGAGAGGGGTGTGGGAGAGAGGGGAGGGAAACTGGGGATACTGGTGGTGGGAAATGTACACTGGTGGAGGGATGGATGTTGGAACATTGTGTAACTGAAACCCAACCATGAACAGCTTTGTAACTGCGCATCTCACAGTGATTCAATTTAACAAATAATTATAAAATTGCTTCTTCCAGGAAAATTTGATTCCTCTTACTAGAACTGAAGCCAAGTGAGTGTGTCCTCCAATTCTAGTCATAGGTCTGAGGCTTTTAAGCCCTTAACATTTACTTTACCCCATGAATAGCTAAAGCAAACCTTGGGGAAAAAGAAGCTGGGAGGTATCACCTTTCCCAGCTTTAAACTGTATTACAAAGTGGTAGGAATTAAAACAACATGGTATTGGAATAAAGATAGACCCACAGATCAATGGAACAGAGTTGAATATCCTGACACAGACCCTCAAATATATGATCATTGAATCTTTGACAAAGGAGCGAGAAATATGAAGTACAGAAAGGAAATCCTCTTAGAGGAAAAGCCCTTAGTTTTTCTCCATTGATGATAATGCTTGCCCTAGGTTCATGGTAGATGGCTTTGACTATCTTGAGAAAAGTTCCTCCAAAACCCATTTTGGTGAGAGTTTTTATCATGAATGGGTGTTGGATCTTGTCAAATGCTTTCTCTGCATCTATTGATATGATCATATGGTTTTTATCTTTACTCTTGTTGATGTGATGGATTATGTTGATTGATTTCCGAATGTTAAACCATCCTTGCATCCCCGGGATGAATCCCACTTGGTCATGGTGTATGATCTCTTTGATGAGTTGTTGGATTCTATTTGCTAGTATTTTGTGGAGGATCTTCGCATCGGTGTTCATCAAGGATATTGGTCTATAGTTTTCTTTGTTAGTGGTGTCTTTGTTTGCTTTTGGTATTAGGGAGATATGTGCCTCGTAGAAACTGTTCGGAAGGGTTCCTGTCTTTTCAGTTTCCTGAAAAAGCTTGAGGAGAACTGGCACCAAGTCTTCTTTAAATGTTTGGAAGAATTCGCCAGTGAATCCGTCTGGACCTGGGCTTTTTGTTTTTGCACCACAGAGACTGGCACACATCCAGACGACCAAGAATAACTTCAGGGAGAAAAGGACCCTCATTCATTGCTGGTGGAAGTGTCGACTGGTCCAGTTTTTTGAAAAACAATATGGGCATTCCTCAAAAAGCTAGAAATTGAACTTCCATATAACCCAAGTATACCACTTCTGGGAATATACCCTGGAGAAAATTATTCATGACTTCTACTCAGATCTCTTTGACAGCCATGTCCACCTGCCCACATACCAAATTCCGCAGGATGGATATGTCGTTCCCAACGTTCTCCCTTCTGAAATCCAACACGCCATTTCACTGATAAAGACGCGTACAGCACCTGATCCGGACAAGGTCAGACCCGAACACCTGAAGAATCTGCCTCCAGTACTCATCAATACACTGGTCCGACTCTTCACACACTACCTGTCTGAATGCAAGGTTCTGTCCCAGAGGAAAACCTGTAGGACCGTTCTGTTGTACAAGAAGGGAGATATCCACGACATTGCCAACTATTGCCCAATCTGCCTGCTGTCTGTCGTCTACAAGTTGTTCGCTCATGTCATCCTGAATAGAATAGGCAGAACACTAGATAAAGGACAACCATGCGAGCAAGCCAGATTCCGAAGGGGATTCAGCATGATAGACGATATCCACACAGTGACCAAAGTCACTGAAGTTTCTCAAGAGTTCAAGATGTCGCTCTGTCTAACGTTCATTGACTTAAAGAAGGCCTTCGATTCTGTTGAGACTGAGGTGGTCATCGAAGCCCTGGCCAAACAGGGCATCCAAACTCAGCATATCAGAATCCTCTGCGAGCTGTATTGTGGATTCACCACCAGGATCTCACCATTCTACAAGGAAGTGATCATTGATGTAAAGAGAAGGGTGTGGCAGGGTGATACCATTTCACCGAAACTCTTCAGTGCCGTCCTGGAGAACATCATGCGACGGCTGGAATGGGAAGGAATGAGAGTGAAGATAGACGATTGGCAATTACATCACCTCCGCTTTGCTGATGACATTGTTCTCATAACACCAAACATTAGCCAAGTGGCACAAATGCTGGCCGACTTCGACCACAAGTGTGGAAAGGTCAGATTGCAGCTGACTCTCAACAAGACGATGTTCATGAAAAATGAACTTGTCCCTGACGCTCCATTTGCTCTCAATAAAATGAGCATCTCTGAATGCAGCAGCTATGTGTACCAGGGTCGAGAAATCAACATGAGGAATGACTTGGTGCCAGAACTGCGCAGGAGGAAGAGAGCAGCGTGGAATACATTCAAGAGCATCAAAGAGAGGGTTAAGAGGACGAAGAACCTCCAACTCTGGGCACATCTTTTTGATTCCACCATTCTTCCTGCACTAACATATGCCTCAGAGACCTGGGCCCTACGCAAACGGGATGAGAATGCTATTAGGGTATCCCAAAGACGAATCGAAAGAGCTATGCTGGGAATATCATGTCTCACTCAAGTGAGAGAAGGAATTTGGAGTTCTGACCTCTGTCGACAGTCAAAAATTAGGGATGCTGTCTCGTTTGCCAAGGCATCAAAAATCAGATGGGCCGGTCATGCAATGCAATTCAGAGACGACCACTGGACTAGAGCTGTTACCGACTGGATTTCACGGGATGTCAGAAGACCTTGTGGCTGCCCACCAACTTGATGGTCAGATTTCTTTGTCAAATCCCTGAATTAAGATTTGTTCCTGGATCAAGCAGATATCATTGGGCTGCACTAGCACTCGACAGGGACAAATGAAGACGTTACTGGAGCCTGCTTGAGCAAATCAAAGATCATTGGGACTGCAAGTGATACAAGTGAATATGGGCATTCCTCAAAAAGCTAGAAATTGAACTTCCATATAACCCAAGTATACCACTTCTGGGAATATACCCTGGGGCTCCCAAGACACACAGCAGAAATACCATCTGCACTTCTATGTTCATTGAAGCACTATTCACAATAGCCAGAATATGGAAAAAACCGAGTGCCCAAGAAAAGATGAATGGATAAAGAAATTATGGTACATCTACACAGCTGTTAGGAACAATGAGGTCATAAAATTTGCCTATAAATTGATGGACTTAGTCTCATGCTGAGCGAAATAAGCCAGAAATAAAGGGACAGATATAAAATGACTGCATTTATTTGTGGGATATAAAAAGAAATAAAGAAGATTTGATATGGCAGCAGGCTGGGGGGTGGTGATGCGAGGTAAACTGGGAACATTGTGATGGGAAATGTATGCTGGTGAAGAGATGGGTGTTGGGACATTGTATGACTGAACCCAATTATGAACAACTTTGTAACTGTATGTCATGGTGATTCAATTAAAAAATAAACAAAAAACATTTACTTGAAACTAGGAGGAATTTTCGAGCCTGAGAGAAGGTACAGGGAAAGGCTCTTGCCTTGCATGTCTTCATCCAGGTTTGATCCCCAATGCTGCTATATGGTTTCCTCCATATCACCTGGAGTGACCCCTGAGCACAGAGCCAGGAGTAAACCTTCAGCACTATCGTTGTGATCCAAACCTACCCCCACACCTTCCAAATTAGGAAGGTTTTTCCTGTTTTGGTCTTTTTCTTTTGGTGCCACATCCAGCAGTGCTCAGGGCTTTCTTCTGGCTGTGTGCTCAAGGATTACTCCTGGCAGTGCTCAAGGGACCATATGGAATGTCAGGAATAGAACCCAGATTGACTGCATGCAAGGCAAGCTCCTGTCCTAGCTCTCCAGCCCAGAGGAGAATTTTTTTAATGGCTTTTATTGCCTTTGGGAATATTGTTTTGTAACTTAAACTCTTAGCAGTGAATTTCAGAATGCAAATTTTGTACCTTAAAAAATGACATTTCTCTTCTTTGAAAAACACAGACCCCACTGAAATTTCAAGCGTTTTATAATGACCTGAGCTCTCAAAACTCCAGAATGTAGTTGATTATTACGCTTTCACAATAATAGTTCCCTCTTAAAATGTGAATGAGCCGCTTGTGAATAAAAAAGAAAGGAAAAAGTAGCACACTTCTTCAACCTGCACTGACCTTATTCACTTGGTTATATAAACACTTCATGTATTTTATTTCTCTACTCCAGCTTTTAACTACATACTTGACCTAAAACTTGATACTTTACTCCATGCAATGCCATAATAATATGAAGAGTATTAAAAAAATATTCTCCCAAATTGCCATAAGTTTGAATCATGTAGTATGGCAAGGGGACAGAAAAAGTTCAAATAAAAGACAGAGTTTTACTTTTTAAATATATGTCCCCAAAATGATTTTAAAATAATATTCATATCAATCATTTTCAAGGCAAAACTCATTTTAACTTTGTAAACAAAGCAACAGTAGTTTTGTAGAATCTGTTTGGGCTGTAGTGACCCAATTATCTGGTCAAAGGGCTGCATGGATGCAAGAGACAGGACGAGTTAAAGTTTAACTCCCAGGAATTGTAAACCAAACCTAAAAGCCACTGAACCTTTGGAGTTTGATATGATGATTAGAACATAACCAGAGTGACACGTTGAATTCGCCATAATCAAGAAAACCTTTTCCGGGTGGGGATCTCTGAAATCACTCAGGTATAGTCCATGTGTTTTGCTTTTTCTATTTTGACTCTGTGAAAATGTGCAATATGGATCAATGGGAGTGCGATGAAAGTAGCTTTTTTCCTATTCTGTTATAGAATCAGATTCAAGGAATTTTCCGGTTTGTTCTTCTACGAATGAAGCAAACTGAAAATAATAGAATATATTCTGGATATCATATAATCTCATAATGAGATGGCAACCATCTTTCAACCATTGGTTTAATTCATTTCTGATTTTTAAATTTTAGTTTCAAAAGTAGGACTAATGTTTCAGAGAGATTTATTTAGCAATAGCCAGAAAGCGGGGAGCCGGCATTGCTGACTGCTTGGCTTGATCCTAGGACCATAGAAAACACTTTTTGTGTGATTAATAAGTATTAATATAATGTTTTTTTTAGCATTTGGTATTCTGAGTTCTTATACTTTAGTCCTTATATTTTCAGTTATATCCTTTCATCTCATTTAATCTGCACAGTGATAACACATGCAATCATCTTGTTGTATTCTTGCTATTTCCTCTCATTATCCTACTAACTGAAGGAATGCTCTAAGCTATTTGCTTTCCATTGTAGGAAATGAGAAAACAGAAATTTTTATAGAAAATGATTGGCTTTTTATGTTAAATCTCAACCTTAGGATGGCTAATTATTAGATTTTTTTCCTTTATGGATGGTTTAGGCAACTATGCTGCAGTGGATTTATTTTCACCTGATTATTTTGTTCATTCCATCAAGATTATTTCCAACTAAAATGTGATAATATTTTATCTAAAATTATAAACCAGTCAACACTCTTACTGGGAATATACCACTGTCATCAGAAATCTCTTAAATTCTCTAACTGAAATACTTTTTTCCCCCATGAGTATCAAAGTCAAGATTAGATATCAAGTTAAACAATTTTATTAACACTAGGACTATTGTTAATAAAATTATATAATATATCATATATAATAGTATATAATAAAATATAATTAACAATAGGAATATTGATAAAGAACACAATATATTATTTATGCATCATAGAAAATTTGTGCTTTGTAAAACATATTGGCAAACTCTAACTATACTTTAGAAGCATCAAAGATGTATTGGTCTATTCTGAAACATACATGGAAATATGTCAGGGAACTTAACATAAGCATACAGGTCTGAGAATAAAAGTAAAATTACTTACTTCTCAAAGTTCTGAGGCCTCTTACTTCTAAAATAAAGAAAAATAGATGATTTACAGCATCACTTTTAAAGGGTTACATTTTCTAGATAATACTGGCACTGCCCATTTTAGATAATCTCACATTTTACCTCTCCAATTTATTATTTATCAGGTGTAAGAAAAGAGGAAAGACTGTCAAAAAAAAAAGAAAAAGAAATTAGTTAGTATGAGTAAGTATCACTCATGATATCACAGATATAGAACACTGAATGTTTAGTTATTATTCCAATAAGGTTTTGTGTTGAAATAATACAAAAGCAAATTGCATTTTGTATTATTTTAAAAATCAAAATTTCCTAGATTCTTTTCAAATAAGTTGACTCAGTAGTGATTATATAAGTTAAAGCAGATCTTGTTACTACATGAGTGTTTTGATTACACTACATAAGTGTTGTTAATAATAATAACAAACACAATTGTAGTTCTCAGTACGCTCCATATATTTATCTCATGTTATTCTTAGAATATCCATGTAAGATAAATAATACTTTTATTGACAAATAAGAAAATTTGTACACATAAAAGTCACCTAAATTTAGTGTCACTCAGTTAGCACGCTGCATCAGATTATTCTAAAAATTGTCTGACTCAACAATTCACACATATAACCATCATTGTGAGCCTGTATTCATCAAGTCTGGAGAAGTGCTTCCTGTAATGATATGCTCATTCATTATGGATATCTAAGAGGTTGGGCAGTGCTTTATTTCCTAAGTTACATTTATGACAGAACATCTTCTTTTAGGAATATCTATTAACATCTCTCAGAAATGGTATTTCTCAGAACACAGATTAAGAAAAAATAAATCATTTTTATAGTCCATGACTACCATTCAAAAAACAGAATTGACTGAGACCATCACTATTGAAATAATCATGACTCAACACATCGAAGAGACTTTATAGTTTAGCTGTTTCACATCAAACTAGACCACACACATTTAAGGGCTATTCTAATTTAAATACAGGAAGAACACTGGGCTTCACTCTTGACAGAGATAAATTGGAATCCTTATTTCAAAACTTCCTAGACTTCTGATATAGGGAATACTACTCAACTTCTATGACTCTTAGATTTCTCAGATATAAAAGGAGGGTAAAATCTGTTTCAGAGAATTAAGTTAAGATTAAATGAAATGATATAGTAAAATGCTCCAATCCCAGAATACAATAGGAATTCAGCAAAATTTAAGTTTTTTTTTTTTCCTTCCCATGTCACTATCTGTAACAGGCTCAAGGACAGTTTTCTACATCATTCCAAACTAACTCATTAGTTCTTCTCTGTCAAAATTCTAATAATAAGGTTTAAGTATTTTAAATGTAAATTAATAATGACATTTTCATTAGTAAGAAACAGTAATACTATCTATTTAATCAGAGAAGGGGAACAACAACCTATAATTTTCTTTTAATTCTAAGCACACACAGTGTATACATTTATCTTAGAGGATGTTGCCCAAGAAAACTCGTAATTAAAAGCCAATGCCCTTTTGACTGAAATCCACAGGACACTCTGTCATGATATGTGCTCACTTCATCACACAGGCAGTTGATATTAAAAATTTGTTCTAATAACTATCTTTTAAAATAGTGCCATCTCTCAGAAACGTTGGTTTTGCTTTGGGTACTATTGCACAATGACTTTCATTACCTTATGTGTTTCTAAATGACTCAATAAGTTCAAACAAGACAGTATTGATCCACAGAGGATAAACATCATTTTATCTTATTCATGGAAACAGTAACCAGGCTTCTCTAAAGTGCAGTTCTAACAATCCCACCCCCTTATACCCACCTGGGAAGCATCTGGAACTAGAGCAGCACTGTTCCAGTGCACTTTATATTAGAAATCTAAGTACCTCTGCTGCTTGACCAAAACCTACAAAATCCAGGCAATTAGCATTAACAAATATTGGATTAAGTAAGCAACTATATCACTTCAGTACCATCAATTCTATGCTTACTAGCTTTAAAAATTATTTCCAATTATTTTCATAGTTTCATGCTGAATATATTTTACTAATGCAGACACATTATAAAAATATTAACTAGACTGAAATATTCCAGGACTTTGAACTCTCTAGTTTGAAAAGATTTTTAAGATATTTAAACTAAGCTTCTCTTGTATGGACATACATGGAAAGTTGTATGTAAATAGTGATAATCATATGGAAAATATGTAAGCTTTGCTTATCTTCTGTTAATATTAAGAAGGAAGTAATAATAAGAATTAAGGAAACTCCCTCGAATTTGCAAAGTTATTATAGTATTCTATTCAGCCAAGAATATAGTTCTGAAGAATGAACATGACAATTCATCTAAATGGAAGAACTGAATGAACAGATCAGTTTGCAGTTTATAAAATCCCATCGTTAATAATTTAATTTCTTCCCTTCCTCTGGAACTTAAAAAAATAACTATTTTTTGGATGACCAGTTGAAAGAACAGCAAAATTGCTACTATAACTCCTTAATCTCACAGTATAGTCTAGTTAGAAAAAGTTTTGCACAGACTTGAAATTTTTAATGCCAAATTCCTTCATATTTTATTTACTTCACCTAATTTTTTTAAGAAAATGGAGTGATTATTCATCATTCTAGTTGTTCAAAACAAGTTTGTTGAAAAATGCTCTCACCTAGAATTTAATTTTAGCTCCTTTTATATATCATAGAGCCGATTATTTAGTAAGCCACCAGCTACAAAACTTGTCATTAACTAATTTATAGAGTAATTAAAAGGTTAGCTTCAACTGAACTGACAACATAGTAATCCACATAGAAGGTAAAAGAAAAAATAATTCCAGGGAGGTCCTAGGAGAAAAAACAGCCCTAAAAAAATGAAATCTAGTACAAATGCTGCAACTAGCAAAAAAAAAAAAAAAAAAGGGAAAAAAAGGTAAAAGAATGGAGTATTTTTGGGTTTTTAATTTTGGTTTGGTTTGAGTTTTGGTGTTTTAGACAATTCTCGGCTGTGTTCAGGCCCTACTCCTGACTCTATGCTCAGGATTACCGCTTGTGGAGCTTAGTGGACCATGTGGGATGCCAGGGTCTTAGGAATCTGTATGGAGTTCCAGGGATCCAACCAAGGCCAGCTGCGTGCAAGATGAACATCTTACCTCTTTAATCCCAGGAATGGAATCTCTTGGAAGGCTGGCAAAGTGTCTTATGTGAATGGGATTATTTTTCCTTTCTATTCACGGGCCCTTATTGTTCTTTATTCATTTCCCCATTAGAACTCCAGATGGAGCCTACCCTTTCAGGTAGAGTCTTATGCAGAAAATAAAATGAATTATTAAATGTGCTTAAACCCTAATTTCTGATCATTTTGCAGTGGAAGTCAGAAACTACAGTTTGATACCATAGAGAAACACATTATCAACATATCTGAGCATGCTGGCACAAAGAATATTCCCTTCACACTGGGTCCTATGTGACAATAGGACCCAGTGTGAAGGGAATGCCCAGACTCATAGATTGACGCAACCAAAGTTTCAATGAAAGGAGTCCTGTTATCAGACTTTGAGAGCCTATTCTGGCCAAATTCACCAAGGACATATATGCAAGTTTAGGCACCATGAAAATGGAGGTGGCATCTCCAAAAATATCTTTGCTCTGAATGACTTGACTTTACAACCGATTTTTGCTAATATCTGAATAGGGCACAACTGCTCCCGTAACTGCCACCTAGAGGACCACCCTGATCCCAAGGGAAAGAATAATTAGGCTGCTAGGACTGTGAATGCAAAGGGAGGCCCATATTTAAACTGACCTGATTTAAAGCTTCAAACTGGGACCCAGATTTTCCAAAATAGCAGCTATATCACCCTCAGTAGAGTCCCTTGTGAAAATACAAATTAGGGACCAGAGCAATAGCACAGTGGGGAAGGCATTTGCCTTGCACACAGCTGACCCAGGTTAAAACCCTTGCACCCCTTATGGTCCCCTGAATTTACCAGGAGTGATCCTTGAGCTCAGGAGTAAGCAAGCCCTAAGCATCACCGGGTGTGGTCCATAATCCCAAAACCAGCAAACAAAAACCAACAACAGCAACAAATTAATTGGGATACATCCTGTGAGTGATCAGAGAAAATTTGAGGTGTTAATATCCAGGAACACATAAACCCAAAATCACATAGCAGATTAACTGCACTGTGGCACTGTTGTCCCCGTCTCCCATTGTTCATCGATTTTCTCAGCAAATACCAGTAACGTCGCCATTGTGAGACCTGTTCTGGTTTTGGCATATTGAATACACCATGGGGAGCTTGCCAGGCTCTGCCGTGCAGGTAGAATACTCTCAGTAGCTTGCCAGGCTCTCTGAGAGGAACAGAAAGAATTGAATCCAGGTCGGCTGCATGCAAGGCAAATGCCCTACCAGCTGTGCTATTGCCATCCTGGTAGAATTCATGGAAATGGGACATGGACATATTAATGGTAAAGATGAGAGATATGGCTGATGGTGGGAATGTCATGTGCTACCACAGAACAGTGCAAGTATTTGAATGGCAAGTATTTGATCTTGGAGGAAAAAAATTACTTAGCAATAACTTTATTATTATTAAAGTCATCTGAGAGTCTCAGTTACCAAATAGTTAAATACAGAATCTCCCTCCTTATTATATAATAAATTCAGGTATCATTAAAAGCATGTATCATTAAAAGCATGAAATGCTAATGATATTAGATTACCTCACACACACATACCTTAGGAGTTGTAAGAAAAATAAAAATTCCTAATGTCTAGGAACTTTTTTTACTTGCCTTTCAAAATAAGCTATAGAGCCAAATAGTCCTCATAATAATAGTTTAGTATCTCAGGATTTTAAAGGATTTCCTAAAGCTCAATGATCTAACACTGTTTCCTGGTGTTAGCATAGTAAATAAATACCATTATAATGTTAAAGCAGAAGGATTTAGACCCAGATTAAAGCCTTAACTTAAATCCTAGCTCTACCACTGCAACCACTTCAACAATTTAACCTCACAGTGCCTCTTTCTTCGCAAATCAAGGTTATTTTGAGGGATAAATAAGAAATTCATATGTAGTACTTTGAGGATACCAAGGAAATATGCATGAATCTTAGTTATTGTATAATGATTCTGTTTTCTCTGTGTTGATTACACAATGCTTTTCTAGAAGAACATGGTTGTAGGAGAAAGACCAGAAGGTCAATGCACTGAAAATGGCTTTTAGATTAGAAGTCAGATGGGTTAGAAATTAACTATCCCACCACTGGCTTATGGGACAAATTGGGGGTATTTCTTTCTGAGTCTGTTGTAGTTTTACCAAGGCAAAGATGGTCCTATCACAAGCATGAATTTCTAATTAGTTCAGTACAGAATGATTTGAGAACTTGGGTAATTACTGAAGGAAACAAAATAGAAATCTGAGTCATTGCACCAGAGGACAAATCTCCCTTAGTCACAACAAAAAGTCCATATGTACTCAAAACCACTCACAAAGATACAGATTGTTAAACAATAAAATGGTCATAGTAAGACAAAATGCAAACAAACAAAAATGATATAACTTACCCCAAATCAGCCCTCTGCACAGGAATGACTAAAGAACCCTAAAAAGAAAATTATGGGAGGAAAATTTAAGTGGGGAATCATGATGGCTATGGAAAAAATATAGAATCAGTGTCCATATCAAAGGGAGAGGTTTGATGAAAGATCTGAGGAGGATAATAGTTTACCCTTTGGGAATTGATTATTGGCCCTTGATTGAATTTGGTATTAATCCAAGATGATGTTGTAGATGACAAGTTGTACTGTACCTTTGTACTTAAAATCAGTGACTCCCATAAAGTGTTCTATAGAGCTGCCACCGCAGGTGAGAGTCACTCCCTTCAAGATCTTTGTTATAAAAGAATACGATTTACTGCTTCAAATTTGGAGTTCCTAAAGGCTAATAAAATTATCTTATTTATTTTTTCTTACTGTTTTTAAATTCCCACACTTATCAGAATATTATACACATAGTGTTTGCATAATATTGTTTATTGAATATGAGACTCATCTGTGGAAGAGAAAGAAAAAGAAAATCATTGAGTAGGTAATAAAACTGAAAAATTCATGCTAACTGACAATTGGTAGAAACATGTGGCCATTAACATTTTTATTAAGAAACTGACATAATAAAATATACCTCAAATAGACTAATATAATAGTTTAGAGCTAAAAAGTTATGCAAATGTATTGAAATTATCAGTGGGAAGAAAGTGACATCATAAAACCAGAACAAGAATTAATGAAATATAACACACAGCTCAACACGGCTCTGTAATCTGAAACACAAATTAGTGATCCCCGAAGTATCAAATAAACAACTGCTTTTAATCGAAGGACTTCTACATTGATCCTGTGATTGCCGCTTTACTAATTTATAAGTCAACTATAAATTAAATATATATGCAAAGAATTTATACTCAAATTAAGCCAAGCCATTCTTGAGTCTTTAAACTTCCAAGCATAATGGGAAAAGTTGGGTAAAATGAATGAAGACATATTATTAGTTATCTGTAATCTAGAACAATGAACACCAAAATCATTTATATACTTATCAACCAGGGTTTTTCAGATAAACACAAGTAATATTCCTATTAAAATTCCAGTTTGGTAATAGGGGCAGTACATATAGTTTTGATATTGTCATTGTACTAGTTTATATGAGACAGAGGCAGAGAAATGACTTATAAAAATGAACTTCTATGTTTATGTAGTCTGAAGTATGTGAAGTTCTGAGCTCTGCAATTGGCAAGCTAAAGACCCACAAGACAAATGTGTAAATTCTAGTCTGAAAGCTGGAAAAACTCAAGAAAACTCAATGTTTCTGTTCAATCCTGAAGACAAAAACAAAACAAAACAAAAATTCCCTTTCACAGTTACATCACTATTTGGGGAGAAGGGATTGGAGGGCCACATGTAATAGTGCTTAGGGACAACTCCCTGTGTCAGTGCTTGGGAACTGCCCCAGAGGTAACATAGGACTGTGAAGATTGATCAGGCTTTCCTACATGTAAAGAATACACTATGGTCCTTTGGGTTATCTCCAAGGCCTCTTCAACAGAATAATAAGTGTAGCCATCCCATCTATTTGGTGGGTGGAATAAATTCAATCATTCCCCATTATCCCTTTCAGATTGATGTAAGCTCTACTAAGAAGTTTCAAACTAAGCTGAAAATTTTTTATCACCTGGGAAACTTTAAAACATACCCTTTCCAGAGTAAGCCAGATGATCCGGGCATCCTTATGCTCTGATATTGAACCTCTGGGCCAGTTGGTCCAGTACCCACTGGGAGTGGCCCTCAGGCACCCTGAGTACTGCTTGGGAGATCTAAAATGAAAGAAAAATCATGGTATTTTTCTGGGTTCATTCCAAACCAGTTGAACTATATTTCTTTTGGAGGTGGGGAAGGTAATGTCAGAGTACGGATGCTATAATGTGAGACCAGGCAGGGAATCTCTTCTTCCTTCACCACTCCTGCATCTCCTACCTATTGCCAGCTGGCACCTGAATAACCTAGTTGGATAATAATCTTTTAGTAGCAGTCTGAAAGTGGTTCAATATTTTAAAGATAGTACTCCACATAGAAAATTTTTGCTAGTAATGATTAAGGAACTCACCTGAATTGTTATCATTTTTAAGTGTAAATTATAGTAAGGGTGTTTTGTGAAATGTGATTAAAAATTGAAAAGGGGCCAGGAAATAGTACAACTGGCAGGGTATTTACCTTGTACATAAACAATCTGAATTTGATCCCTGGCAACCCAGAGGGTCCCTGAGCCTGCAAAGTGAAGGAGTAAGCCCTGAGCCCAAGCAGGGGTGGCCTCCAAACACAGAAAAATTAGATTAAAATATATAATAGAATTATTTTAACTTGCTAAAATTTAAGAGTGCTTACTCTAAAATATTAAAGTCCCATTTTGATAAGACCTGCAGAGGTTAATTCTCTTTTTTCTGTCTTTCCTTTTATAATATACAGTCTCAGGCTAAATTCCAGGGACTTAAAGTCTCCTTGTTGATATTTAAAGGTCAATTCAAGCAAACAAATGGTGAAATGTCTTTTGAAGCAGGTGAAATGTACCTTTATAATATCCACTTAATGAGAATATGCTAAAAAGCAGGAGATGTTTCAACTGGGCTATGAATTATGCAACTCTGAGCAAATTTTTTAAATGAAAATAAATGGTTCTGACTATTTGAAATTACTTTTGCTCAAACAAAACAAAAAGGATTTCTAGATGTCAGGATTGTTTTTGCAAGAAATATAATCAGAAGAATATGCTTAACTTTCCCAGGAGTTTGGATAACTTCCTATTTTCAATTGAGATTGTGTCTGATTCCTGATTTTGAATAAGTTAAAAAAAAGGTGCGTGTCTATAATGCCATGATTTGGTCCAGATGCTCTAAGTGCATACATGTGTGCATATCCATATATATATATATCCAAGAACATGTACAAAACATTAAATATATGTTTAGACTTCAGCCTGTTCTGTTTTCTCTGACAAATTGTCAGTATCTCTAATAGTATTTTTCTCTCTATATATTTTTATTGAAGTACAATTTCCCCTATATCTTAGGTTTTCTTATTTTAAATAACTTTATTTATGACTTAAAATTTCTCCAAATATGATGGCATATGTATTGAAACATTGAAAAAACATTAATCAAAGTATTAGCTTGGCCAAATACATCTTTCCAAAAGCAACTTTTTCAGAATATTGTGGCCTCAGCATTGCTTCTACAACACTTGATATCTTGTCTTAAAAGAAGCACTTCTATTCCAGTTGGAACCAAGAACTTCTTTAGACAGACATCAGACATGTCTCCAAGACAGCAGGTGAGAGTCAACAAAAAGATTAAGGAATAGGCGAGAAAAAGAGACAGGAGAAGGACAAAGAGAAATGTACGGACATTTTAAAGGAAAAGTATAGGGGGAAAGAGAGAACATCTTTCTACCAAAATAGTTGCATTTAGTTCATGTGTTCACTTATGTTTCTTGATTATCACTAAATCAGATATTTTGGTTCTAAGCTGACTTATTTTCTTCTATCTAAAAATTACAGAGTTAAAGATAAGTGAAAAGGAACAAATGCTTTAATTCAAACACAAATATAGATATTAACGTAAAGTAGAAGTAACAGGCTGTCCTAGAGGTCATTCATAAAATGACCTCTTAGTCATTCATAAAAGCTCTACTTTCTGGCGAGGAGAATTGTTTCCATGAGATATGACCTAGTATAGATAAGAGAGGTAGGGATGAAGAATAGTACAGTTGGTAGGTCACTTGCCTTGCACATGGTCAACCCAGGTTTGATTCCTGGTACTATATATGGTGTCCCAAGCTTCACAAGGGGTGATCCTTGAGCGCAGAGCTAGTCATAAACCCAGAGCACCATTAGGTGTGGCCAAAACAAAAACAAAACAAAACAAAAAAATCAACAACAATAAAACAAGAGAGAGAGAGCAAGAGAAAGAGAGAGAGAGAGAGAGAGAGAGAGAGAGAGAGAGAGAGAGAGAGGTAACAAGAAACATCAACAACAAAACAAACCAAAAAAAAACAGAGAGAGGTAACAAGTGTCATCTGTCCATTTTGGACCATGTCCAAAAGTTCCTTTTTATTCCAGTAAAGAGTCTAAATCATGTAGATGCCGTAGACAACTAACACAAATATCCCCACAGAGTAAAACATTGACACTATATCCTCATAAGCTTGATCACGGTGTTCCAGCAATATTTTAAGAGAAGCTACATAGATACAAGCATCTCTCCCCACTGCCTGACCTACCAGAACATTTTTTAAGGTAACCAAACTGTGAAGTCAAATTAGTAAATATGAATGCAGATTTGGGGCTTAGGCTACAGAGATTAAAATTATAGGTCTTCCCTTAATACATTAGAAACCTGGGCATAATACCCTCGGAAACATGGTTTATAACCTATGTTGTAATAATTTCAATTATACTTCCACTGAGTTTTTATGATTAAATGAATTACATTGCAAGTTTTTGGAACTCAGGGCCAGAACAATAGAACAGCAGAGAGGGCACTTGTCTTGCATGCAACTAACCCAAGTTTGATCCCCAGCATCCCATATGGTCCCTCAAACACTGTCAGGAGTTATTCCTGAGTTTAGAGCCAGGAATAACCCCTGAGCATCACTGGGTGTGGGACCCAAAGAGAAAATAAATAAATAAATAAATAAATAAATAAATAAAAGTTTTTGGAACATAGCTGATAATAATAGGTCCACTAAATGTTAGGCATTTTTGTTATTCATCTTATTTGAAATCATAAAAATTTTGCCAAATAGGAGCCAGAGTGATACTATAATGGATAGGTCACTTGCCTTGTGGTGTCTAATCCAGGTTCAATCCCTGGCATCCTACATGGTCCGCTGAGGTCGTCAGGAGTGATCCTGAGCTCAGAGCTTGAGCAACACAAGGTGTGGCCCCAAACCAAAAATTTTGTCAAATAGGCAAAACTAAGGCACATTCATATGCTGCATAAAAACATGTTGATCATCAGTGAATTGCATTATCTCATGGTAGTTGTTATATGTAGCTTACTCATGCCATTGCTGATACCATCTAGGTTTATGCAAGTACATTCGATGATGTTTGCACAGTGATGAAATCACCTAATGACGCATTTCTAAGAAAGTACCTTAATCATTAATACCCACATGACTTAATTTGCCTTTTCTAATAACTAAAGATGATGACCACATTTAAGTACATTTAAACCATCTTTCACTTTTTTCCTTGTGAATTAACTTTTCTTTCCTTTATTATTTGTCCACTAATATGCCTGTATTCGATTTTAAAGTACTGTTTATACATTAAGATAATTAATACTATTATAAATATCTATCACACAAACAGTTTTCTTTATTTATGGTTTCTTTTTAATTTTTTTGACATAATAGATGTTTGTAATTTTTATGTGGTCAAATTCATTAGTCTTTTCATTGATGACTCTTGATATTCATGATAATAATACATTCTACATCACAAGATCATAAAAATGTTCCATATACTCTCCTAATTACATAGTATTTTAAAGAGCATATCTTTAACCCACTTAAAATTATGATAAATATTGTGATGGTGTAAACCAGCTTCTTCTTTTTCCCAAATTGTTGGTGAGATCCCTATGACTTCAAATAGCACTAACTAGAAAACTTCAACGTAAAGAAAATGTCAGGTCCAAATTTTCTCCATTCTGTTATCTGCTTTTCTTTTACTGTTTTAACTTTTCATTAAGACACATGCAAATTATCCTACATTTTCAAAATATGAAATATTTGTTGCACTATTCCCACTGACAGATAAATTTCTGTACCAATTTAACTCGTTTTCTTTGGGGAGGGTGGGGAGAGCTACACCTGGCAGTAATCAGGATTTACTTCTGATTCTTTGCTCAGGGATCACCCCTGGATGGTTCAGGAGACTATATGGGGTGCTAGAGATTGAACCTTGGATGACCAATTGCAAAGCAAGCATGCTACCTGCTGTACTATTTCTCCAGTCTGTCCAATTTGTTAAACTTTAAAATAAATAATTTTATTGATATTTAAATTAGTATTACATCAAATAAAAAATTTGAAGAATTATTATTTTTATAGTAATAAGTCTTCCATTTATCCAACTTTTAAATCCTTCAGTAGAATTTTTTTCAAATCAGTAGTTTGGTATTAATCATTATGTTCCCACTTTACTTAAAAGCTTTGCTTATTCACTAAAAGTTCATATTAAACCAATAGAAGTATTAAATTTTATTTTGACACTTTCATGTTTACTGGGATGATAATTTATTTTTCTTCTTTGTGAATAAACAAATTAAGCAGAAGCCTTGGTGTTTAATAACCTTTGTATTCTTATATATGACCATCATGTTCACTGTGTTCTGAAACATTTCTATATATAGTTCATGTCTAAACTTATGTAAGATATGGCTATGGTTTTCAGTCTTATATTTGACTTTTTAATCAGATACATGAGTCTATAGATAATAATCATCCATTTCTATGCCCCCAAATCTTCATATAACAAGAGAATTTTTGTTCCTTAAGTGGCTACTAAATCAGCCTATAAAACTACCTGGACCAGGGTCAGCAATAGTACAGCGGGTAGGGCATTTGTCTTGCATGCCACACACTCAAATTCAAGTCTTCATTATGTTCCTCAACATCCAATATGTTCCCCTGAGTACTTCCAGGAGTAATTCCTGAGTGCAGACCAAAAGTAACCTCTGAGAATCTCCACGTGTGACCTAAAAACCCAAAAAATAAATAAACCTACCTGAACCATAACTTATTTGGGAGGAACAATTTTTTCAATATATTTTTTACTATTCATTCAAATTTTTAACTTGCCTGAGGTAAGTTTGGAAATATCACTTTTCTAGGCAATTGTTCATCATTCTTTATTTTTCAGTTTTGTTTGAAAGTATTGTTTAAAACAATCTCTCCATCTGTAGCTCTATCCATGCTTCCTTTGTTTTCAAATATATTCTCTTCTTTACTCCTTCTCAAGATTACCAAAGGTGTGTCATATATAATTTATTTAAATAAATCCTTATTTATTCATTATTTACATTTTCTGTTTTTTTTCTCTTATAATGTGTTCTTATTTCATTTAATGCATTTCTTCTTTCCCTGGCTTGTTTAGTTGAATACCTAATTATTTTCAGCCTTTTATGACATCTGCTTCCTCAGAATAGAATCTTGACCAGGTCACATGTTTCTGATACAATTTGCTTTTATTTCTACTCAACTAAAGTTAAATTTTAATTGTTCAGTAATTAGAAAAAAAGCTTTGCATATCACATAGAATGCTAAATAAGTTAACTTTTTAATTGTCCAATTATTAGAACAAGAGACTTGTATATAACATAAAATAGCCAAGTTAGCAATAATGATTTAAAAAATGGAATGTGTTAATCTATCATCCAATATAACCAGTTAATCTTTTAAAATCATTCTGAGTACATAATAAAGTCAGACCTTACATTTTCTTTTACAACCTGCCCATTCTACTTAATTTGAATTTTGTCTAAAGCCTTACTCTTTATACTAGAATATCAATATTATTAGAATCACCATCACTTCCTGCTTATTCAAACGCTTATTTGTTACTAGGTATTTGGGTTTATACAAATTTTGATAGCAACATTATGATTCCTATGAGTTCCTAATTTTAAGATTCTTAAGAATTTTTCCTGCTGGGAAATTAAGACAAACATAAATGAAAGAGGTCAAAATAGAGCATTCAAAACTACATTTCTGTTTGTGTTCAACAATTGCTAGAAAGGAGATAAGCCCTGCAAAACACCATAGATGATGGCTATGACAAGTCAACTAAAGCATAGAAATGGAATATCAAAAGGAACATGTCTGTGCATCTTCTGAATGCCAAACACTATCTATGTGCTCTGATAGTCACTGGCTGATTTATTTTGTTCCTTTTTAAAAAACACATACACACACAACACTTCAAGTTGGGTGTCAGTGTTCTTATTCTTATCTTCATATAAGAGTATATAGACCCTGGGGTCTCAAAAATTTATATCATGATTACTGAATTCATATTTAAATGTAAGTTCATTCATCCCTAATTTTGTGAAACTTACAATTAAAAATGATATTACCAATAGCTGCAAGGAATACATTATATCTACTATGAAAAACTTAAATTTTCTTTCCTTCTTTTGAGATTTGTCTAGATTCATATAGAACAAAATCGGATCAATGCATGATTCATCACTAATTCCTCATGGCATACATGGGAGTCAAATTAACTTGAAATATATTTTGTTAACATATGCTGCCTTTTAAAAAAAGATGCCACTTAAAGGATTTACATCCACAAATATGTATGCCTTAATAAAGAACTCTTTATCAACCACTTCAAGATAATGTGGGATTCCTTTGTTATGTAATGCTCAGAAGATACTAAAAGCCTGAATTTTATTTAAAAAAAAGAAAAACATTTTATTGACATAAAACTTATGTAAAACATTTATACAACTTACAAATTACCCAGGTGTCATATGAGGTGAGCATACAATAAAACAGAGGAGAAAGAGTAAATTTGGTTTGGAGCTGTCTAATGTTCACTGACACCATTATCAATTTTAATGCCCAATCACATTGCAAGCATAGGTCCCAAAGTTTTCCTTCTGATTTACAAAAAGTCACTTTGTCTTTACTTACCAAGTCATAAATAGTCTCTATTCCCATTAAGATTTCTTTTCTTTCTAAAGAACTTTTAGTTTGGGGCCACATCTGAGATGTTTCTGGGCTACTCTGTAATTAGGGCAATTCTTGTCAGTGCTTAGAAGGGGTGGGGTAAGGCTGAGAGGGTGTCCAGGCCATGCTAGGCCTCTTGTATGCAAAACTCACTGCCTACCCAATTTATCTACTTATAACTTGTCTCTCTAGCCCCATTTATTTTTTAATGCAAAAATCAGTGAAAATTTTTAAAGCTGTAATATTAACTACTCCATTTTGTAACTCAAAATTGCTTAGCAGACCATGGCTTGGAAGCTGGCCTCATATGCTGGGGGGAAAGGTAGCTCAGATAGAGAAGGGAACACCAAGTAAAGTGTGATTGGAGGACCCACTCAGGATGGGAGATGCGTGCTGAAAGTAGACTATGGATTGAACACGATGGCCACTCAATACCTTATTGCAAACCACAACACCCAAAAGGAGAGAGAGAACAAAATACCCTACCACGGGGGATGGGGGGAGTGGGGGGGAGATTAGAGTAAGGGTTGTGGGGGATATGGGGATATACTGTGATCATTGGTGGTGGAGAATGGGCATTGGGCATTGGTGGAGGGATGGGTACTCGAGCATTGTATGACTGAAACACAAGCACGAAAATATGTAAGTCTATAACTGTACCCTCACAGTGATTCACTAATAAAAAAAATTGATTAGCAGAATGTGCTAGAGCAGATATTTAATAACTGTTACCTATTTTGTTAATGTAGAGATAATGATTTCTTTTGCTGTACTAGCCAAGTAATATAATTCTAATTATCTTTGTTCTTCAGCTCTGTTTTTTTTTTCTTCCTGTTTTGGGGCCACACCCAGCAATAGTACTCAAGGCTTACAACTGACTCTATAGTCAGGGATCATTCCTAGTGGTAATCAGAGTAACATATGTGGTGCTGAGAATTGAAGCAGGGTCAGCCACAAGCAGAACTCGTGCCCTCCCTGCTATTACTCTGGCCCTCATTTTCTGACTTTTTCTATCAGTTATAATTACCATTTCTGGTTTCTTTTCCAACCTATTCTTTCTTTAGCTGTGATTTTACACCATATTATTAACTTACCTTTGTCTCATGTCTTCCTCAATTTATTTATTTGTAAAATTTGTTTGCCCACTTCTGTTATCCTTTATGTCAGAATAATCTAAATAATTAGTCCATTAAAGCAGGAAGATTTTTATATTTTTATATCATCCTGACTCTAGGTCAATCTAAATAACAAATATCACTAAAAATCCTCTGTGCTTTTCTTTCCACAAGTTGATTCTATATAGGGTAATTTTATGTATGAACCCATGTGTTTTCTCTCTTTTAAAACTCATGGTTATAATTGAAGAGCAGCATACAATATTCCTGTGTCAAGTCTAGATTTGGAAAAATTAGGATTTATCCTACTAGTTGGTTCTCTTCCAATTTCCTTCTTATCTCAATTTGTCTACCACCATCCTAGAATCTACTGGTAGCTGAGGTCATCAGGGTCAATGGTCAGCAGCAGCTGTTCTGACCCCATCAAAGAGAGAATTTTGGACATTTCCATTGCACAGTCTCAGTTTATGATGAGACAATATGTTCTTTCCAATCTACATTTAACTTTCAAGAAAATAGAAATTTGAACACTTATTAACTCCTAGGTCCTTCTTCTTCTGATCAAATTAGCATGGAAATTTCAAATCTAAAACCCAAAAGTTAATCCAAATGTCAGCTCTGTTTCAATTTTCACTCAAGATTTTACTCTTCTTTTCTCCCAAATACAATGACACCTTAATAAATATAGAAAAACTTTGTAAATCAATTTCTTCTATGAACAAATTTCATTCCAAAAGAAGACTTTCAAGAGGTGACTGAAACAAAAAGAACAAGTATTAGGATATTGGATTCAGATATATTTTACTTTAATCCAGTGAAAGTCAATGTATTTGAGAAAATGATGGCTGTTCAGTCCTTTCTTTGCTCCACAGTATTTTTTGAACACATAATGCCCAGATCAGCCTTCTGGGCAAAGAAAGATGAATATACAATGTAGTCGTTGCTATATTGTTTAGTGAGAAACAGAGTGGTGAAAGTAAATAATTATAGCACTGGTGCAACAATACAAGAAAGTGCAGTTTTTTTTAGAGCTTTGAAGAGTGGGAACCCAATGTTATTCAGGGAGGGTGCAAAGGAAGCATCACAGAGATGATATCATTGCAATCAAGTCTAGAAAAACCAACAGAGCCAAAGACAGGTAATGAGGATGTGAGAGAAGGGAAAATAGAAGGGCAATTCAAGCTGGGAATATAAGAAAATTTTAGTTCCCAATGGTAGAATTCTGAATGACATTGAAAGGGAAATCTGGGACTTTCTCCTGGAGATATCAAGTATTATGCTAAGAACTTGGGACTAAATTTAATTTCCTCACAAGTGGTTTTTAAATTTTACCCCTCAGAATTAGAAAATAATTGTAATAATAATAATTAATATCATACCTATCCTTATCAGATAGTTATTAACTTCCAGGGATTAAGAATTTTAAGTGTTTTGGTATTTGATCTTCAAAAAAATCCTATGATGTTGGAATTAATAGTATCTTAATTTAATATGTAAGAAAACCAAGGCTTAGACTTCCTGAATGAAATTCCATTTTTCTTATGTCTTCCAAAAGTTGGAATATCCCAGTGATCAACCCTTATATCATTTTTACACCCAGTTTCAAAACTATTTTAACTAATTCCAAAGTTTAAATAATCATCTCCAGGAGTCCAGAGAGGTAGTACAGCAGGCCAAGTGCCAGCCTTGCATGTGTCCAATCCGGGTATAATCCTCTCACTTCATATGGCCTTCAGAAGTGATACTTTAGCTTAGAACCAGGAGTCAGACCTGAGCACCACTAGGTGTGGCCTCCAAAATAAAATAAATAAGTGAATAAATAAAAACAGTATCTCTGCAAATAGTCTCCAATTCACCATTTTCCACTTAGAAGACTCCCATAAAATTCAGACTCCTAAATTGAACAGTCTGCTCTTCTCAGAGCTAAATAGTGGACATCAAAAATTCAACACACCTACAACTGACTTCCAATTTTTCTTAACAAACTTGCAACTTCCTATCTAAGTTAACTCAATTTTATTACTTCTGCTGTCTGGTTCTGAGCCACAAAACTGGATATTATCCTTCAGTCCTTGTCCTTTCTCTTACAACACAACTAATTGACCTGCAAAACATATCCAAGATTTTGCCATTTTCATCATCCCCACTATCATCATTGTAGTCTAACATACCATGGTCTATGGCCTAGATGTTGCTACGGTTTGGTTACTAAATGGTCTTTCTTGCTTCTCCCTTGAACTTTCTATCATAATGAGAGTAAGAAATTAGGCATTGCCAGGGCTGGAGCAATAGCACAGTGGGTAGGGCGTTTGCCTTGCTTGTGGCCAACCCAGGTTCAATTCCCAGCATCCCATATGGTCCCCCAAGCACAGCCAGGAGTAATTCCTGAGTGCATGAGCCAGGAGTAACCCCTGTGCATTGCTGTGTGTGACCCAAAAAGCAAATAAAACAAACAAACAAAGAAATTAGGTATTGCCTCAAAGGCAAAAATATAAGGGACATCGAAAAACCTAGTAATCTAGATATATAATACTTTAATGAAATACTTTTTTAAACTCTAAGTAATTCACATCCATAATTTAAGTTTTAGAGAGTCTTATATCAAACAAGATCTATGCATTGCTTATCTCCCTTGCCTCTTTTTAATCCCAGTCCTGCACTATCACACTCAATGTATTCTTCACTGTTCAGAGTAATCCTGTTAAAACATGTATAAATCCTGTCTCCCTTCAAGCTTCAGAAATGAACAGAACAGCTAATGTGAATATTACAATTTGGCCCACCATTATCTCTCTTATCCCAACTCCTATTTCTCTTTTTCATTTGCTCATTCTCCTGCCTCTCTAGTTGTATCAACAAGCTTCCATCTCAGCAAGCCCTCTGATTTAAAGGCTCTCCCTGAAGTGAAACCCTTGCTTTACTCATCTCTCTTCCCAAATTTATTATCAGGACCACATTGTCCAAAATTTCTACATGCACGCATATTCTTTCATTCTCATTTCATTCTTTAGTTTTTTTACTTGTCTCATCAGAAATGTTCCCCCATGCCCAGCCAGAAGAGCAGAGCCAGGAGTAACCCACTTAGCACCACCCGGAAAGCAAAAACAAAAGAAAAAATTGGTAACTTCAGTATTCTCAGAACAAAAGAGTTAACAGCATGATAGGCTAGAAAATATATTGCAAAATTTTTTTTCAAATTTACCAAATTTGGGGGCTGAACCGATAGCACAGCAGATAGGCTGTTTGCCTTGCACGCAGCTGACCCAGGTTCGATTCCTCTGTCCCTCTCAGAGACCCCATACAGAAAAGCCTGACAAGCTACCTGTGGTATTCGATATGCCAAAAACAGTAATAGCAAGTCTCACAATGGAGATGTTACTGGTGCCCGCTCAAGCAAATCAATGAACAATGGGACGGCAGTGCTACAGTGCTATAGTGCTACCAAATTTTTAAAGGTTTGACCTGATTTTAAAATTATTTGCTGAGTATTCAGGTTTATTCTTTAGATTAGTTCAACATTGGGAGGAGGGATATTTGGGGCAGGGAGGTGGTTTTCTTTTTTTGGTGGAGGCGCATCCAGTGCTACTCAGGGACTATTTCTGGCTCTACTCTCAGGGATCAATCCTGGTGGGCTTAGGGGATCAAATCCAGGTCAGTTATGGACAAGAAGTGCCCTATCAGCTATATTATCAATCTTTACAGCCCCTGGGAGAAAGGTACTTTTAAGAAATAAACTTTGGGGCTGGAGTGATAGCACAGCAGGTAGGGCATTTGCCTTGCAAGCGGCCGACCTGGGTTCGATTCCCAGCATCTCATATGGTCCCCTGAGCATTGCTAGGAGTAATTCCTGAGTGCAAAGCCAGAAGTAACCCCTGTGCATTGCCAGGTGTGACCCAAAGAGGAAAAATAAAAATAGATAAAATTTTTTAAAAAATAAACTTTGATGATAAAGTCTTATGTGGCAAATTCTGAATTATATTTTCACTTTCTAATTTCAAATGGCTTGATACCATATAAAAATATTATTTTTTTCAATAATTTTAGAAGGAAACTATGTAATCAAAAGACACTTTTATGTAAAAACATTTGAATCACCTTTGCTAATCACTAACCAAAACTAAAGGTAGATTTTACAAATAAAAGTTGTTATTCCTTTCATCATAAACTGTTTCCTTTTGCTGGAAAAAATGAAGTTAAACAAAGAACAAATCTACAATTTGGCCAAAAAATCAATACTCTATGACTTCAAACATTGGTAAAATGTATATGACTAAACTTGCAATACCATAGTCATAGTCTACTTCTGACTTTCCTGTTCCTAAAGATAAGATTCAGTATTGTGGGAGAATGTGAAGACCTTAACAGAAATATAATTTTATAGTAAGTTTTGGAAAGAGATTCTGTCATAAAGCTTAGTTTTCCTTGCAAATGTTCAACATGTGTTTTGTGTATCTACTTATCTATGGTTTCATGGGTCACACATAGTGGTAATGGTGGGGATTTGGGGGAAGTTATAAGAGGAACTACTTCTGTTTCTGTGCTTAAGAATTGCTCCTGGCAATGTTTTGGGGACCATTAAGTATAGGAGATTAAGCCCAGGCTTCCTCTATCCGTCCCTACATACTTATTTTATAAGATGAGTTACATTGCTTTGTAGATATTTCTATGATTGTATCACCGGTCAATTGGAATTATAAACTGAATATATTGTAACCTTTTGTAGTACTTTGTAATACTTTGTAGTATTCACAGAAAGTGTGTTTATACTATAAATACTTCCTTAGAGCTAAGGTGTTCCAGCCTAAATTGCTACATGTACATTGACTATCCACTACCAAAAGCTTTCTAGTTTGTCCTGCCACTTGTAAAATCAAACACAGAAACTGAGTTAGCCAACTGCCCATAAAACACAATGACTAAATACTTTGAAGGGGTGGATGCGACATCAGACACAACTAAATACTTCTTGAAGAAATTAATGAGGTAAACTGAATTGACCTGGGTCAGAAAGCAAGCAAAACTTATTAGAAAGGGTAAGAATGACCTTGCTTATAAACATGGCATGACATTATTCTGGTCCTAACTAGTACACATATATTCTTTCTCAGACATTTCCTATTTTACCCTTTGGCTTTATGTATCATATAGAAAATATTATTTCTACATAATTCTTGCATAGTAATTAGGGTGCTTTATTCTATTATTTAAATAACAGCACTTCTAAGTTGCATTGTGCTAAAATGATCGTCTCAGTTTCATTCTGTTTTGGATCACCCAATATTTGGCCCAGTTTCCTATATTATTGATTCACTCATTCTGAATCTTCAAATTACAAACAAAACCAGTACAAAAAAATCTCAATGCATAGGACAGAAAACATTTTAAAGGGCCAATAAGCAAACTGTGTTAAATTGCGTATCATTTAAACCATAATAAAACATGTTTCCTCTCTCTCTGTTGGCACAACATAGTTGAACAGAGGGAGCAGCACAGAACTTCCTTGAGCCATTTACACACACATCCAGTAGGTCAGTTATGTCTCTATTACCTGGGAGTCTAGCTGGAATCACACTATCCTAGCCTGGAACATTCCACATCATACAGTCCTGGTCCTGAGGTATGAGCAACCATGACATTTGGAATGCTGATTTTAATAATGTTCTCTAGAAACTGAAGATAACAAAACACTAAAACTCATATTCTTTTATAAATTCACATTTAACATGGACATTATAAAATTTCACTATTTCTTAGCTCTTCTGAAAGGATTTCATGTCTTCTGAAGAGTATGAGGTTCAGTGTTAAGTAGGCTCTCTCAGAAAGATCCACTGCTGAGCTGGAGATATAGTACAGTGAGTAAGGTGGTTGCCTTGATGGCAGCTGACCTGGTGTGACCCCCAACCCCACCTAAGATCCCCCAAGTTCCATCAGGAGTGATCCGCCAAGAAAGCCTTGGTACAACTGAGTGTGGCACAAAATCAAAGATCTGTTGTTCTTGTTTTGTCAAAATTCATGTGACATTTTTATTATCAAGTTTGCACAGTGATTTCTACATAAATAATAGCGTTCTGGAAATTTATCTTTGGAGAATTAGTAGCTAAATGTCTTTGATAATATATAGATTAATGAAATTAATTTGGGATTTTGTTGTTTTATCTTTGTTGGTTTAATTTAGTAACAACGCCCTCTTCATACATCTGTAAGCACCATTCTGCACATTCTTTTGAAAGAAATCTTTTTTTTTGCATACTTGTTGACATTGTGAGATAATTGGATGGAGAATTACAAATCTATATTCTAATTGGATGGAACAATTATTCATCTTTGATTTCCAAATTTCAACTGCAACTGAATTTTTTTAAAAATAGACTTTGTTTTCCCACTAAGAACATGAACAATCCTTATTTGTTGCTAGTTACTTTCACTTTAGTGATGCTTTTACAGAGAATGTTCCCTAAGGATATCCTTTATGAAAAGGACAAGTTTGGACTCGGCAAAAGTACTTTACCTAATTTATCTTAAATTTGATTTCAGTGAGCAACCCTAATTAACCTGATTTTTTGCTGATAATCACTCTCAATGGAATCAAATCAAAAATCCGGGGATGGATTGAGCGGCACCCAGAAGGAAGCAGCCCTCCGCGCACTGATTCAGCGCACAGGATATAGCTTGGTCCAGGTAGGCTCTTCTTGTGACATCTGCAGAAATCCACCACGCTTTTCACAGAGCACCGGGAATATTCATGGCCCAAGATGTAAAAAGCGAATGGCAACCACTTAACCCTTGAGATTAATGTTTCTTGCAGGGGGGAAAAGTCACACCATTTCAATTCTGTGGGTGCACTCATAGGTGATATTTTTTCTACTGTGGGACTATCAAATCAACCTTATCGCTTAAAAATCACTGTCCATAATCACAGCAATTCACTCGGAATTTAAAAAGCATTTTAGAATGGCCCAAACACCTGGAATTTACTACCTAAAGTGATCTGTGAACTATAAGCAAGCAAATGTTTCAAGAATCAGAATAGAACCATGGAGGAGTTGGTTCTGCTTTCCAGTGGGATATACACAGCTGCTTCCAAATATTAGTCATTTCTCTCACTACTCAGCATTTTTGAAAAGAATAAAACTAACCTGAATATCTTCATGTATAGTATGATTTATTGTATTTTTTTAAGATAACCTCTTTTAGAGAACTTGGAAGTATTAGGAATTCAGTGTTAGGTATTAAAAATCTAGTATTAAAGATATAAATTAATTATCTGATTTGAAGAAATAATATTGCTATTTTTAGAGTAAAACAAATTATTCTAATTCTAAACTATTTCCTTTCATGCACATAATTTTCCAACTTACCTATGTGTTATTATGAGCACAAATGTCAATATAGACAAATCATTGGAAAAATGAGTAAGGAGAGGCTGCTAAAATCTCTGGGCTGGGCAGAATGGAAACATTACTGGCCCATTTGAGTAAATCCATGAACAATAGGAGGACAGTGATACAGTGATCTTTTTATTGCATGTTTCTTTGTTAGGTTGTTGCCATCCTATATGGTTCCTCAAGCACTGCCAAATAGTGATTCCTGAGTACAGAGTCAGGAGTAATCCCTGAGCAGAGGCAGATGTGGTCCAAAACCAAACCCCTCTAAACTTACACTGCCTTCTACAATATAAAACGGTATTTTAAGATTTTTATTTTGGGGTCTCCTAACTAGTGCTTGGGGGACATTGGGAACATTCCTAGTGATATATGGTCAATTGAACCTATAGTTCAATGTACGATCTCAAGAGTGCAGAGCAGTTAGGGCTCTGTGGTACTGGGGGTCACCAGGCCACCCCAGAGAGGCCAGGAGGCCTCCAGGTCTGTACCTAGCAGTGCTTGGGGGAGCCACAAGGTACCAGTGATTAAACTGGGGTTGGCTATCAGGAATCTCTCAATCTCTAAAAGGATGCCTTTAAATGGTGTTGTATAGTAAATCACTGAGAAAATTCTAAAATTCTTTAATATTTGGTCTGTAAAACTAAGGTATACTTAAAATATTGATATGTTTTACAATTACTCTAGCAAATTAGGTTCTTCTTCCTTTTTACAATCTACACATCCATAAGTATTTTTAAAGCATTTTGAAATCAGGATTCTTAAAATCTTATTTATATCTGAAACATTCATGTAAAGACAGTGATAGTAGAAGGAAACATTTAAGCCCATTTGAGAAGTAATTTATCAGTATTGAATCTGATATTTTAATCAGTATTTAAGAGTATTCACCTTCTAGGAATTTAACTCTAATTATAACATATACATATATATATATACTCAATCTTAAGGTTTCAAATCACTGTCCATAATCATAGCACGATATAAATATTTCTTTTTATATTTATACATATACGTATGTGTATATGTAATTATAATATATACATATATATGTATTTGCACCAACTTGTCTAATGGGACTTTTATGTATACCAATACACAAAAATGTAGGGATTATTAAGGACATTATTAAACTGTGAATGTAAATTATCATATTCAACAAATAGAACTTTTTAAGAAATACCCTTAAAATAATATAAATAACCAACATTTTTGTTTTGTTTAATAATCTACTTTTTATTATAATTAATGTCAAATGGTTACAATAGTGTCAACATTTATAGTATTGATGTACAAAATGACTGCACTCCATCACCACCCAAATATCCACCAAACCTAATGTCTTTCATTTTATTATATTCTTATTTAATTGTGGCTTTGTGTGTTTTTTTTTAATGCTACACCTGGTGTGGGCTGGAGCGATAGCACAGTGGTAGGGTGTTCATCTTTCAGGCTGCTCACCCGTGTTCGATTCCTCCGCCCCTCTCCGAGAGCCCGGCAAGCTACCTAGAGTATTGAACCTGCATGGCAGAGCCTGACAAGCTACCTGTGGCATATTGGATATGCCAAACACAGTAACAACAAGTCTCACAATGAGAGACGTTACTTGTACCCCCTCAAACAAATCGATGAGCAATGGGATTACAGTGACAATGACGTGTCAACTGGTGTTGCTCAGCAATTAATCCTGGCTCTGTGTTCAGGAATTATTCCTGAGGGTCTCAGGAATCATATTGAGGGATCAAACACAGGAAATGACCCTGATTTTATTCTAGGCACTGATTGTTCCTTTTCCCCAGAAAAAAATTCAGAGCAAGTTTCATGACTTTTCTGGTAATTATCAAATAATAAAAAATTTTCCACTGAATAATTAATATATTCAGTCCATTATAATAAAAGTTAGTTTCATTCAAAGTTATAACTATAGCTATTCTCTCTTCCTCAGCACATCAAGGTAAAATTCTTTTTTTTCTATTTTCCATTTTCTGCTTTATTCTTACTGTACCAGTGTGCTAACTATAATTTCTGACTCAGAATTGAAGAAGGAAAAAAAGTCAGAGCGGAGACAGGGAGGTTTTAATTTTTATTGCTATGTATTTGGTCACTAGGCATGGCCCATATTTAAAGATTACAGGAAACTGTGTAAGATCATCAGAGATACATTAAATTGCAGAAATCTCTGGGGGCTGGAGCGATAGCACATCAGGTAGGGTGTTTGCCTTGCATGCGGCTGACCCAGGTTCAATTCCCAGCATCCCATATGGTCCCCTGAGCACCTCCAGGACTGATTCCTGAGTGTAAAGCCAGGAGTAACCCCTGAGCATTGCCAGTTGTGACCCAAAAAGCAAAAAAAAAAGAATTGCAGAAATCTCTCACCATTTACACTCTCCTCTTTCTGGCCACTTTCTTGAACCTCAGACTCCTTTGGATATTACAAGCTGATATTACAAGCTGCTGTCTCAAAGAGGGTGGATGAAAATACCTCATTATACATCTGAACATACTCGGGTTTTTTTTCTGAAAACAAGCATTCTAATCTGTAAATTCTAACATGCTTGGAATAAAAACAAATCTTACAAACACCAAAACAGCAGGTGAAGCATTTGCTCACCATTGAATATCTCAGAAGTGAGCTACTCCAACCAGCATAGGACGTTCCCAGATAAGAGAGTGCACAGCAAGCACTTGAGTAGCTTCAAAACTCCAATATGGGGATATAGAATAAGTATCTGGATTAAGAATATAGAACGTATAGAATATATGCAAACCTCCTCCTCCTACTTGGTCGTCTAGGACTTTCATATCCAGACCAGAGACCAAAAGAGTCTCATTCTATCTTCAAGTCCTATTATAAATGAAAGAGCAATTAGCCAGTAAGCAATCATTTAAAAAAAATTCTGCAGGACACAAAAGTACAATATATCATAACAGTATGTGCAAAGTTTAAAAAATAATATGTAATAGAAGCTCAAATATCAATACAGGTCATTTTACAAATCTAAAGCTGTGATTTAAATAAATGCTATGATTTCTTTTATAAAGAAGCAAACTGTCACTGTCACTGTCATCCCGTTGCTCATCGATTTGCTCAAGTGGGCACCAGTAATGTCTCCATTGTGAGACTTGTTACTGTTTTTGTATTCGATTTTGGCATATCGAATACACCACGGGTAGCTTGCCAGGCTCTGCCGTGTGGGCGAGGTACTCTCAGTAGCTTGCCAGGAATATGTATTTTGCCTCTATAGTTAGAAGCCTTTTCAAATAAAATTATATGTAAAAATATTATATGTAAAAATATATGGCCTTTCTTCATATAAGTTTGATCTTAGTATTAAATTATATTCTCAAAATTTTAAGAATAAGAATATCATAACAAAATAATAAGTAGTATTGGATATATATTTTTTAAATACCCCAAAAAAGTACTTGCTGTTTTGTGTGTACTGACTAAGCTGGATAGCAGCTATTATGATCATCTCTAATTTTCAGATAAAGAAAAGAGGTACAAGGAAGTTAGGTAACTTATCCAAAATACATAGGCTAGAATTACAGAGCGATTGAACAATTTTTTTTTAGGATTTAGAAAATTTGGAGTTGATATGATGTCATCTTTAAGACTATAATTTTAGAGATTAAATGCTAGGGTATGCAAAAAATATTTGGTAAGCTAAATTTTTGTAACATGATTGCCTTTAAGTATTAGTTATTAGCAGAATGATTGTTGGAATAAGTCTCCAGTAATAAAATAGAAACCTAAAATTCTAAGATCTAATTATTAAGCCCTTTAATGAGTATATAAAAATGAATATGACTCAATTCAATCATTTTGAATGCAATGAAAAATCCCTTCAGTTTCTGAATGCAAAGTAAGGAAAATCACCCCAGACCTAAATCATAGACTCTAAACTAGTCCCTATCATAGATCAATTATATAATCTGGAATCACTCCCTCTCTCTCTTTGTCTGGGAGATTTATTAGTTTTATTCCCTCACTGTGTCAGTCATAGTTTTAAGATTTTTTTACATATACTAATGTAATTATTGGCCAATAAAATGGTTAGAAGAAGAGATCAGCCTCGAATTCTTTGCAACTTGAAGAAAATCCTTCAGTCTTCTCAACACTTAATTCTACTTTCTCTGTATTAGAAGAAAATTTATACTTTTAAAAGGAAAATCAAGTTTTAACAAAAAAAATCTCTGCTTAAAACTGAAGATAAAGAGATAGCTTAGTATTATTCAATGCATACCCTTAAAATGATTATTTAAAACTTTATGGTACCTGTAAAGTTAGGGTTTGAACTCATTGCCTTCATTGCTCACAAATCTCTGACATTGAGTGCTGAATACTTGCAAAACAAGAATTTTAAAAAAACAGAGTGTGACCAATTTCTCCTCTCTTATCACTAGCAAGACAAATACAACTGACAAAAATAGAATCTTGCAGGTTACTTAATAACATGCTGCCAGTCTCTTATATAGGAACTGATGCAACAATATATACTTGTGAGGGTTTGAAAGCCTACTTTGTTATATCACTATTTATAATTGGTACATTATATATTTTATATTGTTTTTTGAAAATTTAATCAAATTACTTCAGAGAATAAAGTACCTTATTATTGCAACCGCATATGTAGTTATTCAATAGTATTACTGATAAAACCTGCGTAATAACACTCAGAAGTTAAAATCTCAACTTCACCTCAAAGTATTTCTATATAGAAGGAAGGAAGTTGCAATGTCAACTTATAGTGTTTGCTTCTAAATAATTCTAAATTATATATTGAGAAAAAGCTATTATTTCAAAGAAAAAATCTACAATTCAATGTTTATTTAAAATAATGAAAATTTATATATGAGAGCCTCCAAATATTTTAATAAATTAATTATATGTATACCAAAATATTTCAATATAATAAATAATATTCTCTAATTATGATAATTATTACTTAATGCTCTTATTTATCTAGATAATTAATTTGATTTTTTTTACTACAATGGCAGTCTCATAAAGTATTAAAAATTCGTCAGAAATATTCAGTTAGAAATAAACATTAAATAAACTTTATGGTGAGAACTTCATCACAGCTCAATAATAATGCTGGCCTTCATTAGGCTAGTCAATAAAATCTTTACATTGAAATTTCATATTAATATAGTCACCTTTTATTATGAACTTAGAAAACAACTCCCAGAGTTACGTAAGCTAAAGGACCGCAAACCTATGACTCAGACAGATATGAGTATAGTCCATTTTTATAGTGATTGAAGGCAATGGATGTTTTATATTTCTTTAAAGAGTTGGCTTTTAAAAAGCCTAAAATAGCCCCTATGTGGTCTTTTCCAAAATACATTTGTTAACTCCAACTCTATACCTTAATCTAGCACTGTATGTTAGAAGTAAATCTAAAGTTGTAAAAGCAAATACTTTTCTACAACATAGATGAGTGTTTAAAGTTCCTTAAATGAAAGGGAAAGGTAGTATTAGAGTACAGGGGGCTAAGGTGTTACATTTCATGTGTCTGACCCCAGGTTGATTCCTGGCACTGAGTGTCATTTCTCAAGAACCACTAGGTTCTGAGAACTGAGCTCCTATAAGCAGGCCTTCCAAACAACCAGGTTTGTCCCCTAATCCAAAAATGTAAAACAAATAAAGTTCCTTAACAGAAAAAAGAGCCAACTCATGCCCTGCATATTTAGTCACATTGATTCCACAATGAGAAGCATGCTATGCCTGCCTTCATAAGATTCATCTCATTTTAAGACAGAAAACAAACAAGAAAAAGTCAAAATCACAACAGCTCCAGTAAGCACTATGAATGTTAAAAAAATTAATAGGCAGTATGACAAAGAATGACCATAGACTTTCTTCTTAACAGAGAGTGTGGAATGGCTGAAGAGAGAGTAACTGGGTTATGGCACATTGGCTTGCATATTGCCAAGCCTGGATGAATCCTCAGAACCACAAGTTTCCCCAAAGCATTGCAACTGGGGTCCAATAACCCTGGAGGTCTTCAAGTACCACTGGTCTGGTTAGCTGATAATTACCAGAATAATTGCCTAGACCTTCTGATCACCACCAGAGAGTGAGAGAGAATGAGAGAGAGAGAAAGAGAGAGAGAGAGAGAGAGAGAGAGAGAGAGAGAGATTGTTGAAACCAAAACGGAGAGAATGAGATTAAATAAACTTTGCAAGTATCAAGGGTAAAGATCATTCTTTTTGAGCTTGATATAGCCATTTGATCAATATAAATATTTTAGCCAAAATATTTGTCAAATGAACAGTTTCTCTGAAGAAGGAAGGACATTACTGATCCTTAATTTTAAAAAGCCAGCATTATATCAGATAAATAAAAATAAATCTGTGATCCTCCTTTATCCTTTCTTCTATTAATCATTCATGAGATCAGTTTCCTAAGAACAATTCTCTCAAACTAAGATTCAAATATTCTCTTATTTGGATTCGTGAAGCTTTGCTTGTTATGAATGTCCTCTTATGTGGAATTTCAAAACATCCACATATTTTATTCTCATTTTCTCATTTCCTTAACTTAATGTGTAAAAATCAAGGTGCAAATCATGGTGTGAGAGCAACTTAATCAACTTCAATTTGATTAAGAGGGAATCTCTCTTCCAAGCATGCCCCAAGCTAATGCCTCCTTGCTGGCTTTACATAATGCACTTTTATAACTTTACTTGGATATTGCTTAATTTTCTTTTTTCTGTGATCAAAAATAATAATTTTGAAATGTCAGATTTTGTCATTTGGCTTCACCTAGGCCAAATGAAGCAGAGTTTGGTGAAAAGCAGAAAAAAAACACTGTAACACTGACAATTGTTTCCAATCACCACACAGAATCCTCAAGAAAGAATAGGAATTTTACTTCTTGGTAAAATATAATTCCTGGGTCCTACTTTTTCTTGTATTGCCTTGTCTTGTTCACAACACCTGCTCACATCTCTCCTATCCAAGGACATAGGTCATTTACCAAGGGCATGAATACTAATTCTTTAAATAGGTGGCACTAAGCTTGAGAACAAAATGAGACCAATAGCTCATCCCAGGCAGATGTTTTCCTAAGCTTATCATCCCAGCTATCCACAAGCCAACTTTATTTTAAATCTTACAAGCCTTCTTCCGCTAGCCAGAAATGCCATAGCATGGTGTGGAAGACTTAAATGAAGGGACAATTCAGTGAGTCTTTTATGGAGAGTGTGTGTGATGGTGACTTTAGCAATCTGAGAAACAGAAATGCATTCCAGAAGCTATTTTCAAACAGCAACGAATGTCTCCTCAAATAACCCGGTAGAGTTAGTTATATGAATGGTCTTCAACAAAAGTTTCAAAAATCTTTGCAAACAATATATTATAGAACATTACTTAAACAAGAAGCGCATAGGGTTTTGAAAAAATTTTATCACCAAAAAGCAGTAAGAGAAGCTGTAGAGAAACTATAGCAGGTAGTTGCACCAGCCAATGTGGCGCCCTGAGCACCTCCAAAATTGATCCTTAAGTAGAGACAGGAGTAAGCCCTGAGCACCACCAGGTGTGGCTTAAAAAGAAACCATAAAATCCGAATGAACTTCATGACTGAAAGATGTAGATGATTCAACAATTCTTTGAACTTTACCCCTTGCCCGCAGGCAACTTCAAGACTTTTGTTGTTGCTGCCTGTTTTGCTTTGTTTTTTAATTTTTTTATTAGTAAGTCACCAGGAGGTACAGTTACAAACTTAAGAACTTTCCTGTTTGCATTTCAGTCATGCAGTGATTGTTTACCCATCCCTCCACCAGTGCCCATTCTCCTCCACCAATGATCCCAGTATCCCTCTCACCACCCCCACGCCATCCACCACCACCCCACCCTGCCCCTGTGGCAGGGCATACCCTTTTTAATGGACTGAAGCCATAGTAAAGCGGATAGGGAAGTTGCCTTACACGCAGCTTACCCGGGTTTGATTCCTCCGCCTCTCTGGGAGAGCCCAGCAAGCTACCAAGAGTATCCCACCAGCACAGCAGAGCCTGGCAAAGCTACCCGTGGTGTATTCAGTATGCCGAAAATAGTAACAACAAATCTCACAATGGAGACGTTACTGGGGTCTGCTCCAGCAAATCGATGAACAAGGGAATGACAGTGCTATAGTGCAGTGCTACCTGTTTAATACCTGTTTAATGATAGGAGTGACTTTACATTCTCAGAACTAAATTCTTTACCATGATGAGATGGAAAGGCAGCTTTCTAACATACATAGGCTAACAGGAAGAAAAAATGTGAATTCACAGAGCTATGTAATGAAGAATTTGCATAGAACTTCAGCAGTGATTCTTTCTAGCGTTGTTCCAGAGGTGCAGAACAGAGCTCTGAAATTATGTCAAATGAATGGCACAATTACACAGCTTAAATAACTGTGAATTCGGTACTGAAAGAATTATCCACTTTCAGTTCTCTTTGAAGTTTTCTGATCAGAGAAAGTAAATTGGAGTTTTGTTGAACCTTCCCAACTCCACATAATCTCAGCAAGACCAGTGCTCAGAGTCTTATCTTGATCACGTTTCCCTTCTTTTGTAATTATTTTCCATTGGTTCAAAAAGATTTCAGTGTTCCATTTTCAAGTGCCATATTCGTTTTGTTTCTAGAGGTTTCTTTATTTTTAAAATATTTTTTATTGAATTTAAAAACTGATTTACAAAGTTATTGATAATTGAGTTTTAGGCAAAGAATATTTCAACACCAATCCCACCACCACTGTCAACCTCCCGCACCAATTTTCCAAACTTCCCCTCCCACAACCCCTCACTGACCCCCCAATACACTCTACACCCCAACCCTGTCTGCCACCTTTTACACAGAAATTCAGGTAAGATACTGAACCAATGCAGAGAATTTAGTAATTAACAAAATAGATTGTAAATAGACATATTCATTGGAGATGTGCGGCATTAAAATATCCCCACAAAAATAAATAAATAAATAAATAAAATATTCCTACTAACTTTTCATTAGGGATAAATTGACTAATTTACAAGATATCTAATGATCATTTTCTCACATTTAAATATAGTGACAAAATCAACTTCCCTTTTACAAGCAAATGCTATCATCACAAAAGCCTTACAATCACCCATCAACTGTAATATTCTACAAAGGAAGACATTTAAAGTCAGGAAAGATTAAATGACTTCCCAAATCCCTCTGCTTGACAGCAATTAAAATTCATCAGTATATAATATGGAGAATAATGAACATATAAAATGTTTCACTGCATAATTTTTTTTCTCACATAACATCAAGTGCATTAGATGAAATTCTCCTTGGCAACTCATAAAGGATAGAAGACCAATTACCCAAACCAATATATACATATATACATATATGAATAAATGACTTTATATGCAATTTGACAGCTTTCTATAATTCAATCAAATATTTAACAGCTATAATATTAGTTCAAAAGTCAAATTGGATCTGGAAGTAAATAAAAATTTTGATGCATCTACTGAATAGTTTATACATGCCAAAATGGTAAAAGTTCAAAATGAACAAAGGAATCACTAAAGCTTTCATCTTAATTCTTAGATGGAATCAAAAGATTTCTATGAATTGGAGCACAGTGTTAAGACATATGCCCAGAGCTAGAAGTGAACATATACATGGGAAATGCTATTCTATCATCATATTGATTTCGCTGCAAAATGTGAACAATCTTAGAAATTAGATGACATTCTCTACTTCCTTTGTAGAAACATGCAAAGAAAATGTTTTCTGATTTCCAACTTTGTGTAAAGATGTTCTTGAATTTGAATGAATAGTATAGTACAATGCACTATGAATATATAGTCCAGTGTATGAGCCAAGAAACAAATTGCAAAAAGTTTACAAAATAAAGTTATTTTAAAAGGTGTACTCACTTTTGAACTTCAGATTTTGAGATACTGAATTTATACTGACTAAATTGTCACCTATAACCAATAAACGTAATAGGGAAATGATTACATATATTAAATGTATCATTTGATAGTATAAATTATTTCTACCTCCATAATACAATAATAATTTGAGATTAGAAATATTTTCCTAAGCAATAGACTTCAATATTAGCCTTCAAAAATGTTTCTGGTATGTGATTCATAATTTGAAAATAATTTTTTATCAAAAAAACAAACAATGTCTTTATTACAGGGACCACCCCAGCAGAATTCTAAGGATCTAGGAGACACTCCCAATGATGTCCTACAGAACAGGCCTGACAGTTTCGTGCCTGGGATAGCCATGCAGTGGTACTCAAGGAAACATTGCTTAGAGTTCACCAAGGCTACCTTCCAGAACTCACCAGGGGTAGTGACAGGCTCCAACTCAGTGCCTTTTGCATGCTAAGCATGTGCTTTACCATTTGAGCTGTCTCCCAATCCCTCATCAAATATGATGGCCCAGTAAGAGTGAAAAACATATTTTGCCAAGAGCTAAAATCTATTTGCATCTTTCTTCTGAATTTTTGCCAGGGACACAAAACACCAATATTATTTATTTAGAGTCAATTAAAGCAAAAGCAATTTACTATTTCTAGTCAAGTTCATATTATAATAAATATTTTTACTTAGGTAAATGTAAAGCCACAGATTTTATGTGGCACTTATGGTATTCTAGCATAGACTCAAATAAATGTTAAAATGAAACACTGACTGATAAACTCATTGACCTATAATCTCATTAACTACATTTTGACAGTAAGCTTACAATACAAACTAACTTTACATTTGTATATTATATTCATCTCTAGATTTTCCCCATTTTAATTTTAGTTCTATATTTTACAAATTTCAACATCCCATTCAATCATTCTTTATATCACAATTATTATTACTCTTTTCACTTAAAAAATAACATCTTGCATTTATATGGATGTGTTTTACAAGAATTGTTTAAAAATAGTTGATATAGGCAATGCTAATTTCTACTATGTATGTTAAATAAATTATTTTTTAAAGTTCTACCTTAAAATGAATTTCACATATATGAACTTACTGATGTTACAGGATGTGAGATGACAAAACAAATAATTTTCTTTTATAGAAAATTAACAAATTTTATATATTTCTGCCTATTCATTCTAAAACAATTTTAGTGTTCAGGCAACAAAAGTAAAATCATATCTATAGTGAAGCTTCATATCCTGGAGGGCTGCCATGCAAATGCAATTATATTTGGATTTCTCCTGGTAAAAAAAGATCATATTTGGGCTAGAGGGAGCTCAATAGGTGGTGTACATACTTTGCAAGTAGGAGATCTGAATTTAATTTCCAATGCTATATGGGACTGGGCACTGCTAGGAGTGACCCCCCAGCACTAACAGCACTGCTTGGTGTGCACCAAAAAACAAAACAAAACTAGAATTACTTTCAGTAAGTTCTTTTGATTCACCTAACTTAAGGTCCCTTAGATTTTCTTTGAACCCTACCACACAATGAGATAGATGGTTTAAAGGCTAAAAGATGATAAATAAAAATGATGTCTAGACTTCATTCAACCTCACAAATGCAAAACTAGAAAAATACTATGTAAGTTCATAAACTGTACAACAGCCACAGACGACAGATACATTCTCAAAGCATTGTCTGGCATCCACTGTGAGAGCAGTTCTCACACACAGCTAGATATGCTGGGTAGGGCCCTAGAGATTGGAATATTGATTAAGATTAGAAATGCAATCAAGCACCTGAGAGAACAGGAGTGGAAACTAGTACAAATACAGTCCATTTTAAAATGGGTAAAAGAACATATGAAAGAAGTTTAGACAAGGAATGCACACAACTTCTTCCCACTTAGCAAGCAAAAGACAAAGGACCAAAGAGAAAGGACCACCATAAAATTATTACAGATTTAGAAAACATAAACTTTCCAAAGAACCATTAAAGAATAAAATTACTCAGGAATAAATACTAAATGATTATTTATTAATAAGTGTCCTTGTCCTACATGAATGGATCATTATATAGAGACAACAAAACAGTTGGTCTCTGCATCTGGTGAAACTGAACAAGAAAAAAAGATATAACAGATAGAATGCAAAACTGAGGCAGATAGAATACAAAACTGAGGTTGTTAAGCCTGAAAAGTCATCATGACTTTTAAACTATATATATGTCATGAAGCTCACCAGTTTATTTTTTTTTCAAGTAAGGACTGGAGCGATAGCACAGTGGGTAGGGCGTTTGCCTTGAATGAAGCCGACCCAGGTTTGATTCCTCCATCCTTCTCGGAGAGCCCCGCAAGCTATCAAGAGTATCCCGCCTGCACGGCAGAGCCTGGCAAGCTACGCACGCCATATTCGATATGCCAAAAACAGTAACAACCAGTCTGACAGTGGAGACGTTACTGGTGGCTGCAAATCAATGAACAATGGGTTACTTTCTTTCATTTTTTATTGAATCACTATGAGATAAAGTTACAAAGCTTTCATGTTTGAGTTTCAGTCAATGACCAAACACTCATCCCTCCACCAGTGCACATTTTCCACCATCAATGTTCCCAGTACCCCTCCTCCATCTCACCCTCCCCTGCTTTATGACAATTTCCCTTTGACTCTCTCTCTCTCTCTCTCTCTCTCTCTCTCTCTCTCTCTCTC
Organism: Sorex araneus; assembly: GCF_027595985.1. Taxonomy (NCBI): domain Eukaryota; kingdom Metazoa; phylum Chordata; class Mammalia; order Eulipotyphla; family Soricidae; genus Sorex; species Sorex araneus. Next base: position 52,741,835 of record NC_073312.1, on the reverse strand, counting down.
TCTCTCTCTCTCTCTCTCTCTCTCAAGTTATGGGCACTATGGTTTGCAATACAGATACTGAGAGGCCGTCATGTTTGGTCTTTTATCTACTTTCAGCACACATCTCCCATCTCGAGCAATCCCTCCTACCATCATTGACTTAGTGACCCTTTCTCTATCCCAGCTGCCTTCTGCCCCAGCTCCTAAGGCTTCCAACCATGGGAAAGCTTACCAGTTTAAAGATCAGAAACCCTTGGTTTATTCTACGGCAAAATAAATATAACTCTAGCCAAGTCACCTAATATTTCTGGGTTCATTTATCTCACCTTAAAAAATAAGCTTATTGGACAATATAAAATTTAAAAAATGAGACAAAATCATGTCTGAAAACATACCCAGAATTCATTTCTTCTCTGTACTTACTACCCACACATATTTTGTGCTTTTATTCCTCATTTATAAAATGAAAATAAGAGTATAATCTTCTTATTCTGTTTGGACAGTGTGCTGAGATTAACAAATTTATACAATAATGCAGATACACAGAAGCACTAAGTGCTGTGCCTGTCTCAATTAAGTTAGATGCTATTTCAACTGTTGTTTGTTATTTGTTTATTCTTTGTCTGTTTTGGGATTTTTACTGTTGTTACATTTATATGCAAGTAACTAAAGTTGATATTGGTTGACTAAGTACTGAAATATTTTTTAGCATATGGAGTTTTTGGATTTGGAAAATTTTAAAATAAACTTTTACACATGAATCCCAAAACCACATTAAAAATTTTAAATAAAATATATGTTAGTACTATTGCAATTTCTGCACCAGAATTGACTTATTTTATTTTAACCATGGCTACCCCAGCTATAAAGGATGCTAGAAATGCAAGCTTCTGGAATTATTTTGAACATAGCTTTGTCCAAATTATGTATATGTAAATATATATAATTGGACATTATATGGTATATCCATATATATATATATATATTACAGAGAGCTGACCATAGTCCACACAACCTCCACAGTATTATATATTCCCTAAAATGATTTGTTGAAGTTGCACAGATTTACTCAAACTCAAGAAGATGGTATGTATAATAACTTAAAGTCTCAATAGACTGCTTAAAATATATGTCACAAAAGAAACTTAAAATATTCTTATAAATAATCAACTAGATAGGTTCAATATTCAATATTGAAATTAAAGTCATTACATAATTACAGCGATAATTGAGTCTTCAAATTTTAATTTACTGAATTGAAGATTTATACCTATTTATATGTGACTAAAGAGATTAGTAAATGAATTCCAAGTCTTTTTTTGGAAAAAAATGTAAGTTCACAGAGTTTAATTAACTTTCCCTAATGGAAAACCGAAGTCTATATTCCTTCTCACTAAACTATTAATATAGTTATTCTGCTTTGGGAGAATGCATCCAAAATGAACATCAGCCAAGAGGGGAAGGATCAGTTATAACTGTGCTTTATCTATTTTAAACTCCTCAACTATAAAAATCATGCCTAAAATACCAGCAATCCAGTTCCCAACTGTCCTGAGTAATGGACAGCTATTCTAACCCCATGACTAATGCCCAACGCCTGTCTTAAATTGCCCTGGACCTCCACCACTACATTCCAAGGCCAGTGGGTGGTTGACAGAGCAAATTTTCTCCATTGTGCGAACTTCATGAACTTTGTGGCATCTCTAAACCAATAGAACTCTTTGTGACCCTAAAACACTTAGAGGTTTTTTGTTTGTGTTTGTGTTTGTTTGTTTTTTTAAGAGCTTATAGGAACCACTGAAAGGAAACAGACTTTCCTGCACATCTTGGCTCACAGCTGAAGCTTTCTACACACATGACATGCGCAAAATAGTCTCTTGAGATTTTCAGCAATTTTATCAAGAAAGAATGCTACAAGAAAAATTTAAAGGATAACCTAATGATTGCCTATTTTCAAACTATTAGTCAAAGCTTATTAAAGCAAAAATCATGATAGAGACATTATATTGTTTTGGGATTAAAATCTAGTTTCTTCAAACTGATGGGTAAAAGTACTCAGTACTCTCAAACTTAATTAAATGCATTCCAAAAGAACATTAAATCATATATATGTAGCTGTCTAAGATAAACAAAAGTGGTAGCAGAGGGATCTTTGTTCAGCAAATGAAACAGTTGATCCAAAAGTTAGATTGCAATTCAACTATATAAATATGCCTCTCTGTAAGCATTAGACGTGAGATAAATGGACTAAGGAGATAGCTCAAATGGTTAGAGCACATGCCTGGCATGCAGGGGGCACCAGGTCAATCCCTGGCACCACCTGGTCTCCTAACACCACCAAGTTTATCCCTGGTAACCCTCAGTACTACTAGGAAGGCACCAAAACAAAATTAAAACAAACAAAAAAAGATATATGTTCTCCCCCCAAATTTTTACTATAAAATTATTAGGAAATGGAAATGTATTTTAAATGTAGAAAATGTATTTTAAATGTAGAATAGTTTGAAATTTAGTGTCATGGTAATCTTTTTCCACTGTAGTAGTTCAAATGTGTAGATCCATTATGTGATTATCTTTCCATTTAATAAGGCTACAAAATATAAGAATGAAGTGGACAAACTCTGAAACGAAATTGCCCGCATTCAAGTTCTGACTTCTCTATTTTCCAAGAATGTGATGTCAGAAAATAGGTCTTTCACAAAATGGGCAGAGTAATAGCACTAAACCCATGATGATGTTTAAGGATTAGAACAGTATTGATTTACCTAGTAAGTGCAGAAAAGAAACATTTCATATGTGTTGAAAATATTAAAATGTCTCAAATTTACACTTTAAAGAAAATTCTTAATATGTAATTAATTCCTAGGGTTCTTTTTTTTTCTATAGCACTTTGCATTCCTCAGATTTCTCAAAAATAATTTTGTAACTGACTAATCCCAGAGGACACATAAAGAAAGAAAAAATACAAAAAGATTTGAGACAAACATTTAAATATTTAGTAAGATTTTTGAAAATTATACAGATGTATGAGAAGAAGTAATCATAGCACGAATACCTATCTAGCACTATAATAAAAATCATTAGGATTAAGAAGTAATTATAGCACTGGCATTTAAGTGCTATGATCCAAAACCTCTTTGTGCTAATACCTAAAATAGTTGAGAAAGATTAGTTGATGCATGTAAAGATTAAGCAGTGAATTTAGAATGTTTTACTTTGATTTTGAACTATTTCTTAAAACAATGCATTTGACCATTACTGTTTGTCTGTTTAAGAAACATATCAAAAGATACTTAAAAGGACAGAGATAATATTTTAACAGTAGTTATGTCCATGTTTGAATAGGTTGTTATACAGAGTGAAATACAGAAGGATTTCTATTTTTATCTTACATATAACATATACATATACATATACGTGGTTCTGATAGCTCAAATCTTTATAAAAGTATCAGTCAGAGTCAGTAAAACATTTGGAAATCTGGTTCCTTATATTTTCTTTTCTCCAAAATCACAATAAAGTATAAAGACAATGTGCTTAGTCTATGCATAAGAGAAAAGCTACTTTACCTTTCCAAGCAAATGAACTAATTTCAGATCAATAGTGGTTCATTGGTTCCCATACTTCACTTTGGGCTTTTAAATCTATTTTTAGGTCTTGAACCTCAAGAAAAAACTCAGTGTGCATCTATGTCATTCCTCTTTAAAAGAGGTACTAACTTTACCAAAGATTTGTTAGAAAAAAGAGGAAAAATATAATCTAGTTCTATTTGGACTGGTAAATACCAATAGTATACCAACAACAATACAACATTATTTGGATCTAATACCTCTATCAAAAACCTCTCACTATCTTGCCTATTTTAGAAACATTTAAATCCCCCCTCCAAATTTGCCAGCCCACTCCTTAGCCAGCCCTGTCCTTACAATGTCAACTTTCATAAAGTTTCTATTTATGGACTAATATTGCCATATTTAACATATGAAACCACTAAATCTAGGGAGGCAAGAAAATAATTAATAACTATTGAATATGCATTACCTGCCAAGAACTATGTCATGCATATTTAATGCATTATCCCCATTAATCAAAATCGGATGCTATCCCACATGGCGTATGAGAAAGCTGAGATTGTGAGAAGCTAATTCATTTTTCCAAGACCCCACAGCTACTGAGTTTTATAGATAGCCAGCCCCAAATATCAGAACTCTTATGACAACACCATATTCAATGCGATATCAGAGACCTGAATTCAAATTATGGTCAGATCCCTTATAATCAGGTTTTGATAAATTTGAGTAACCATAGAAAATACAGTAATCCCTTATGCTTTTTGCAGCATTTAACATGATTTCACAGTGCATTTGTTGAACAAATTGCTGAAACACAAAGCATGTCATTAAAATCTACATAAAGAAAGAGTCTTTGAGTTTTTTGTTTTTTTTAAGAGTCTTTACGTTTTATCCTTTGTCTTGCTTGCTATCATGACTTGATGATAAATATGGTCCTTGTTGTGAAATGATTTCTAAAAATATCCAAAGTACTCAAACTAAATATTTGATTGTTTTCTTTTCTTTCTCATACAATTCGCCTTGGAATTTCAGGAAAATGGACAAAGAAAATATGGAGGCCCTCCACCTGGTTGGGATGCTGCACCCCCAGAAAGGGGCTGTGAAATTTTTATTGGAAAACTTCCCCGAGACCTTTTTGAGGATGAACTTATACCATTATGTGAAAAAGTAAGTCCAAATTTAATATAAATTTTATTCTTTCAAAGGATATGTACTCCACTTCACTTTCAGCCTCATGCTTCATGTGATGGTTTCTGTTCTATGGTTTGCCATTCCTCAGTCATGAACAAAGTTAAACACTGTTAACAACCTTGCTACTAACAAAGTCCCTTTATTATCACTATTCTCAACACAGATCTTTGTCAGTAACTGACATCTTGAACTACCATTGCTAATTACTGTATCTTGATTCCTGATCGACACTGTAAATTCACTTTCTATCAATAAAAGAAGATTACAAAAATTAATAAAATATTAGTTTATCCTCTCATTTTATGCCAGTGTGTAAATTAACTTTAGATTTAGAACTGCTTCTAATTTTCCATATGCAATGTTAATGGGAATGTGGACAAATTTTGATGAGTCTTATATACAGAACTTGAAGAAGCATCAAAGAAAATGTGAAACATGAAAGTGAAAAATACTTAAACTCTTTATTCATGAGCACCACAAAAAAATAGCATCCATTATTGAAATTTTTGAGGTTAAGTGGGATGAAATTGAGCCAAGTTTAACCTACCACTGAGGTAATTCCATAAATTTATTAGTGCCGGGGCTGGAGCATTAGCACGGCAGATAAGGCTTTTGCCTTGCAACCAGCCGACCTGGGTTCAATTCCCAGCATCCCATATGGTCCCCTGAGAACCACCAGGGATAATTCCTGAGTGCAGAGCCAGGATTAACCCCTGAGCATCACTGGGTGTGACCCAAAAAAGCAAAACAAAAAAATTTTAAAAAAAACACATAAATTTAATGGTGCCTCTTCTACCTACCCTACACCTTTTATCTATTTAAGCCATCCTTCTTAAAGAAGAAAACAATAAGAAATTGCTGATTCTGGATTGCAATACAACTTTTTTAAGTAACAGAAAGAAGTAATAGCAAAAGAATAGCCAGATAGATAGAGTGCCTTCCTAATAAAGAGACTCTGGCTGTAGATCAGCCATATTAAGACTGGCATTTGTCTTCAAGCCACAGAGTGAGAAAATAGCAGGGATCCCTAGGTCCAGTGCTGAAACCTATCTTCTATGCTCCTCTCTGTGTCATGGTGGGTGCGATGAACAGAAGAAGACAACTAAGAAGTTCAGCAAGGTACCAGATGCATGTTTCTGGTTCTTGTTCAAACATCAGTGATAAAGTACAATCAATAAAGATAAAACAATGCTGATTTCAAGGGGCACTCTAGAAGGTAAGAAAAAATCTACCAAGAAATTATGCTTCTGATGACAAATTTGTTTTCAGGTTCCCAAGATATTATATAAATAGCTAGGTAAAAGGTCATTTGTTCTATCAAAATATATTTTATTAACTCAGGCTGAAATGCCACTTAAACATATTTTCTTTATTTAATTTGACTTTGCCCATGAGTCACATTGTGGATCTGAACCTAGAATGAAAACATGAAAACCAGTTCTCATGCAATATAAGTATCAAACATGGTAGAGATAGACTTTATCAAGCACTGTGCATTTTTTATTTGGAAATATCAATGTATAAATATTTTTCTTCAATTTTTACTACTTGTAGATTGGTAAAATTTATGAAATGAGGATGATGATGGATTTCAATGGAAATAATAGAGGATATGCATTTGTAACATTCTCAAATAAGCAGGAAGCCAAGAATGCCATCAAGCAACTAAATAATTATGAAATTAGGTAAGATCCACCTTTTCTAGATTAATCAGAAAACCCAACTGTATCTATTCTATCAAATATTTCTATGACAGAATGTGCAAAACAATAGCCAAATGAGTAATAAAAAGTTGTTTCATTAGTGAAAGTTGTTAACAAAATAGTTATGTAATATCAGTACTATACCAGGTGCCAAACTAAGTACTATAACATTCACATTATCAAATTTTATGAATTGACACATTATATGAATATGGATGGAAAATGTTCAGAGTATTAGGAATATCAAAATATACTTTACTTTTATTTCCTCACAGTGAACAAACGGATATATCTACTATTTAAAATAGAAACCAGGAAATGGGATCAAGTTAGATGACAAGGTGACTACTCTGATTTGGGATATTTAGAAAAATTCTGTCCAGAAAAGTAAACATTGATCTGAGACTTGACTGAAAAAAATCAGCACAAGTGTCAATCTGGAGGAAAATCATTACAGGGAGAGACAAAGAGTAGCAAGTGCAAAGTTCCAAATTAAAAATCTTGCTGAGTTAGGAAACTTTTAAAAAATGTCTAAGCTAATGTGACTGGAACAAAGTAAAAATGATGGAAATGCCTTATACACTGTAACTAACATATTATATTTTATAATATATATGTTAATAAAACAAGAAAAGTCAAATAAGGGCTCTAATTAGATTCATACTTTGTAAAACATTACACGAGTTGTTGGGTGAAAAATAGACCCTAATAGGAAAAGAATGGAAGCAGAGAAGTCAGTCAGAAGGCTGCTGCTGCCTAGGTGGGAAATGTTTTCTTTTTGTCAAGAGTATTTGGATATTTACAACATTATATTCGATATAGGGGGAGGGCTCCACTCAGCAATGATTAGAGGTAACTCCTGACTCTGCACTCATGGATCACACCTGGAGATGCTCGAGGGACCATATGGGATGAAGAGAATCAAACCCTGTTGGCCATGGAAGACAAGCACCATACCCACTATACTATCTGCCCAGTTCCTATAACACCATTTTCAGGCCTTACAACATAGGTGGATAGGCACAGGCAGCTGAAGAGAAGCATGCATGTCTGTTGCATTAAGTACTATAGCCAGATCATAAGGCTTCAGACCAGACCCTACCGCTGGCCTAGATAAAGACGCAATATTTGTACTTAGGGGATTAAATGGTGGAAATGGTGGAAAGGAACATATTTGGAATATATTTGAGAGTTTGAATAGACAAGTTCATGATTAGAGGGTGGATTTATTTATAATCCAGGAGGAAAAATCTAGGATTTGGATCCAATATCTGTGGATGTGGTAGTGTCATTAAGATGTCAGAGACAGAGGATATAAGGAAACACAAAGAGCTCTGCTCAGTAAAATTTCAACATATGGAAGATAAAGAAGATGGAAATGACGATATTGGTATCAAGAGAGAGGTCATGGTTAAAATATACATTTTTAGATCAGTTATTTAAAGATATTATTGAAAACCATGGAACCAGCAAGAGCTCCAGAAAAAAATTAACACTTGTATAATAAATAACTGTATTTGTCTTCATAGAAGCTGGGATATCTCCGTGAAATTATCTGAATTCAAACTTCTTCACTTATAGAGAAAACTTTAATAGATTCTTTAATTCTTTTTTTCCTTATTTTTCATTTCCCTCAATTTTAATTCAGGCACTGAAATTTATAATGTTATCGATAGTAATTTTTCAACTGCAAAGCCATCACTAATGTCAGCATCCCTCTTCCAATAACTCAATAACTCAAAAGTTCCAACTCCCAACCCATCACCAATGTCAGCATCCCTTCACCAATAATCCAAGTTCCCTTCTCATCATCCCCCCCACCTCCTATGCAAACACATTTTTAAAATAAAATTGTTATAGTTTGGGTCACATGCTTATCACATGTTGGATCTTAGTGCACATAGTTACCTCACCTCTTAGATTCTTTTTTTCAAGGAAAACACCAAAAACTAAGGCAATGCAGCATTAAGAAGCCTTTGAGGTCAGAGAGGACTCACTTCAGTGTCAGCAAGCAACAAAAGCTTTCCTCTCTTCATTGTCTTCATCAACAAAGTGGATATAATGATACTTTACAGTTTTTATTGTGGGGTAAAGATTTTTGAAAATGCATCCCAGGTTTAGAATACACTAACAAGCCAATAATAAATTATAAAACTCATATTTGCATATTTTAATTATACTCGAATGAGCTTCTTCATGTTTATTTCCTTTCTATAAATGAGATATATCTATAAATCGGATTAATTATACTGTATCTTAAATTTGATGAGTATAGAGTCAGTTTCTCTATTTCTTATAGTTCCCAAATAAATTCCTTACCTTATAATTATATCAATCACTCAACTCCTGAGTCATTTTCCTTAAACACAAAAGATGAATTGAATTTGTCAGCAGTTGGTGGTCCAGTACAACAGTTCCAAGGCTGTATTCTGGAACACATCTTGAATGAAATATAAAGGAGGCTCCGGGCTAGAATGATGGCACAGCGGGTAGGGTGTTTGCCTTGCACGAGGCCGACACGGGTTTGATTCCCAGCATCCCATATGGTCCCCCGAGCACCGCCAGGAGTAATTCCTGAGTGCATGAGCCAGATGTGACCCCTGTGCATCACCGGGTGTGACCCCCCCAAAATAAATTAGGCTCCCCAACCCTCTCACACAGGTCTTCTTGGGTCCCAAAGAGCCCAGTCAGGTAAGTAGAGGATTGTTAGACATGAGAATCAAGAGAGCTGAAGTTTAACTCAAGTTCCTTTGGACAAATTCTCTGATCTCTTTCATCACCTATTTTATTCTTAGCTTCTGATCACACAGGAGTCTCAATCATATACAATAATAAAGTACCTTAGAAGGGTCACACAAAGCTTTATTTTAATAAAGCTACCTAATACTAGAGTTATATAGTATCAAGGACTGGGAGATTCTCCACTCTAGTATTTTGTGAACATTTTAAAAGCAAGGATTATCTGGAGAGATAATACAGTGACTAAGTCACTTGCCTTGCGAAGGCTGACCTGGGTTCCAACCCCAGCACCCCACAGAGTCCCCCAAGCCTGCCAAGATCACTAAGTGAAAAGCCAAGAGTAAGCCTTGAGTACCACTGGGTGTAGCTGTTTCACCCCCACAAAAAAAGCAAAGATTATTCCAAAAATGACTTTTAATTTGAAATAGGTATAGAATTAACTATATAGGAAATCAGTCTTTGCTCCATGTTTGCTTTTCTTTTGTTGCCTATTGGGCCTATTAAGTCTTTGAACATTGCGTGTTATGAATAATGAATACAGTTAACCATGATCACTGATAAATAACAGTATTTATCTCTGACTTCCAGTCTTTTCATCCATAAAAACAAAGATAATGATACACCATTCCCCTGAAGGGGTGGTAAAAAATAGGATAATGCACTCAAACTTAGTACCTAACACATGTGAGATGCTCTAGAAATACTTACTGATGGCTAAAAGTGATTGTGTTGTGGAGGAGGAGAAATAAGAGAGAATTATGACAAAACATTTGAGAAGAGAAACTTGTTGGTCAAAATTTCACTCAAGTTCAGAGTGGATGTCAAAAGCCTAGAGAAGGCACGAAGGTAAATAGCAGGATAGACACCTCAAACCTATTCTACCTTTTCCCAATCTCTTTTAGGCCTATCCTGTCAAAAGAATCCAGAATCACCTTGAATTTTTTTTAACTGCTCTCTTCTCAGGGGATAGATAAGGTCCTCCTCTGGAAAATACCCATATTTGTCATTCTATCCTCCTTCACATCAAATATTCACTGAGCACTGCTAAATGCCTGCTCTGAAGACATTAAAGCTGTGCCCTTAGCTTTTGAGAGGCGGTTCTTTGTCTGCAATGAGTTCTGGGAAAGGTGCCTGACAAACCACACAGATTTTAAAAGGATACAGACTCTCTCGACTCCCCCTCCTGATAACTGAAACCTATCCAAACCCATAGTTACAAAATATATATGTATGCATATACATATACTTTTAAAGAGATAAATTTCTAAAGAGATATACATAAATTTTTTTTTTATTTTTTGCTTTTTGGGTCACACCCAGCAATGCACAGAGGTTACCTCTTGGCTCTGTACTCAGGCGTTACTCCTGGCAGTGCTCAGGGGACCATATGGGATGCTGGGAATCGAACCCGGGTCGGCTGCGTGCAAGGCAAACGCCCTACCCGCTGTGCTATTGCTCCAGCCCCCTACATAAATTTTTAAAGAGACATATTGTAAAAGAGGAGCTTTAAACAAATTTCTTGTGCTATTGCCAGGAGCAATTCCTGAGTGCAAAGCCAGGAGTAACCCCTGAGCATCACTGGGTGTGAACCAAAAAACAAAAAACAAAACAAACAAACAAAAAATAACCCACCAAATTTCTTGTGCTAAAAGATCATTTTGTCAGCCTTTCCCTGAACCTCCCCACCCCCAAAGAAAAACTCAGTCAGTGTTTGAAAGACAGAGAGACACACCTGTCCATGTCTGATTTGTGGTCCTTGGTTCTTTAGAAAAGCATAGAAAAAAACTGTGAAGTGGCCCAGTGCTGTTCCGAGTGCCTGGATTCTCCTACCACAGCAAGGAACTGGTTCCAAGAAATTTGAGCTCTTTCCCACTTACCTAAGTGCTTCTTTTCATGAAGAGTTTCTGTTAAGAAAATGTCATCTTTTTTTTAACTGAGGAAACATGGTTTGCAATTATGCTAATATTTATGCAGGAGACGTGAATGTTACTGCACCATATCCACCAACAGAAGTGCCAAAAACTCTTCACCTGGTCCTTCCTCCCCCTTCCCTCTCCCCACACCAACTCCTAGGCCCCCTCAGCTGGTAAACTCAGTTCTATTGTCATTTTTAATCATTGTACTAATGCCAAACCATGCATTCTAATTCACAACACCTGAAAAATAGCAAATAACCACAAAAGAATAAAAGCTAAAACCTTTCCTCCAGAACAACTGCCTTAAGAAAACCACTTTTGATTTTCCACTCATGAGATTTTCTTAATAGAACTGTCTTCTCATCACTAATTCTTATCTCCACTAAAACCCAGCAGCATATTGTGAACTGTTTAAAAAAAAACAAAACACGATATCTTCTTCTACATTACTATTTTCATGATTGCAGAGCGTTCTATGGTATGAGAGCCCATCTTCTATTTTCCAGTGATTTTCAGAGAGATGCATTATCAGCTACTCCATGAGACATTTACAAAGGTCTGGAAGCATTTGGGGATGACCCAATGGGGTAGCCATTTACACTCAGTGGGCAGGATGACAATCTGCCTATAGTATAGAATGTGAAAATGACCAACCCCAAGGTTAGCATCACCTCAATTCAGGTACATTAAAGCCATGCTGTATAGTTTGCTCATTTTCCATTAGAGGCCATTTTAAATTATAGCAACAAATATTCTTTTACAAAAATGTTGTTGCTCTCTTTATTTCCTTAGGTAACTTTTTCAAAAATAATATCACTTGCCTAAGGAGTTTGCATACCTGTTTTAGGTAGGTTCTTGCTAGGTTCTGATAAAAGTACCCCGGAAAAAGTTTAATTATTTTACACTTTGCAAATGGGCACAACTCAAATTGCCTGTGAGCAACAAGGACTAAACTCAGGACCTAGAGACAGAATTCATTTCTTAAAATTGATGAAAATTTGAACAAGTGACTGGGAGTCTCAAATTCTAGCCATAAAATGGAAATAAAAACATAGTGGCCCATCTAATGATCACCTTATATAGATCAAATAATATAATATGAACACTTACCCATTATAAGAGACTATTTTTAGCAATCGTGCCACAATAGTTTGTATACTTGGGTGAAAGGAGCACCAAGGATTAGAAAGTTAAAAATGCCCTGAGGGGCAGGTGTCAGGTCTGGACTGTACTGGGGCATGGTAAGAATTAACAATAACCAGTGACTCCGTATCTTGTCTAAAGACAATAGTGGAAGTTATTGGGCTTCAAATAACTTCTATCTTAAAAAAAAATGAGCCTAGGGAATAACAAACGGTCAATGACAGCATATCCTGAAAGTTGGCTGACAGAACTGAGTTTCCCAAAAGAGTGATATGAGGCGGGAGGTGGCCTTAAAACACTGTGCAGGGCGCTGACACGGGTGGTGGCTGTGGTGTCGGAACACTGTATTCCTGGAACGCTATTATTAGCAGTTTTGCAAATCACAATGACTAAATTATAAAGGAGTTTTTATTTTGTTTTTGGGGTCATCTCCAGCAGTGCTCAGAGCTTACTCTTGACTTTGTAATGAGGAATCACTCCTAGTGGGCCTTGGCGGACCGTAAGAGGTGCTGGGGGTAAAGCCAGTGTGGGGTCAAGTGTAAGGAAAGTGCTTTAATCCTGTACTACCTCTCCAGTCCACAATAATTTAAATTTTTTTCATGTAGAGTCAATGTGGATAGATCTTCTAAATTCTCAAAAGCAACCACAACTGTACAAAATTACTATTTAAAAAAACAAGGAAAATCAAGCATGCCATATCTGGAGGTCATACTGGTGCAGAGATTTTCAGCCTCCGCCTTAATAAAATGTAATGAGACAAGATTCCCATCAATAAAGTTCCTGCTCTCTTTGCAGAAATGGGCGACTCTTGGGGGTGTGTGCCAGTGTGGACAACTGTCGATTGTTTGTCGGGGGAATTCCAAAGACCAAAAAAAGAGAGGAAATTTTATCAGAGATGAAAAAAGTCACTGAAGGAGTTGTTGATGTCATCGTCTACCCAAGTGCTGCAGATAAAACCAAAAACCGGGGCTTTGCCTTTGTGGAATATGAGAGTCATCGGGCAGCGGCCATGGCCAGAAGGAAACTTCTTCCAGGTTAGCACCCCCTCCTCACGCATAAGACTTCTAACTCCATCCTGCCTGTCACAGCTGCCTATGTTCCTTGCACCACCTGTTATTTTTAAAATTTCATTCTTATTTATACATGAAGTGCTAGTCAGAGTTTTCTGAAGCTTTAGACTAGTTCTGAAAAATAATTATCCTCTGCATTCTATTCATTCTGTTATTTCTAAATTGATAGGTTCTGAAGAAATCTGGAACTTTAAGCTCTAGTGCCTATTTTGAATCCTTACAGTACTTTTCTCAAGGTCAAGTATTGTTATTTTATGAAGCTTTCTAATCAGGCTTATTTAAAATGGGCTTTATTGTCCAGTATAGATGAATAAATAATTCTGCAAATGCTATATTATTCCAACGATAATTAGGTTGTATTATCTGTCCCAAATGTCTACTCATTTCTACCCAATTTTATGAACGAAAATAATAGCCCCTCACAGAAAAACAGCTTTATGAAGTTCTTTGGCCACAAGATAGGATTTATTTGAGTAACGCTCATAATCTCCACCAAGACATTTCTTCAGTCAGATCAATATAGGAAAAATTCTTGAAAGTCCCTCCTCATCACAAATTATTTGCTAAAGCTGAAACAAACTAAGATGTTAGAAGAATTTCAAAAATGATGGATTACATAGTTTGGAAGCAAGCTTTTCAAGAATGGTACTGGGAGAACTACAGGATTCAAAACAAAGCAAAATAACAAAAGCATCCAGAATGGTTTTGTACATGTTTAAAAATCAAGATAAATCAATATCAGGATTAAGCCTATAGAAATTTTTTAAATTAGGAAATGACTTCTGAGTTTGTAGAAGACATTTTCAACATTTTCATGATGTATCATAAAATGAAAACACATAAATATAGGTCTAAAATTTGCTGAATCTATTATAGAGCTAAATATTTTTAAAGGAGACACTGCTATTCACTATTTCCTTTCTGCTCAAATGGTCAGATTACCTGAGTGGGTGAATATATTCGCTCAAACTCCCCATAGGGCATAGTTTGTCTCTCAGTAACCTAGCCTTAAAATTCTCATTCTTCAACTCCTCTCTTATTCAGCAGGAGTAGTTCTGCCACTGAAAAGTTTCAGTTGATTCAGTTCTTGGGTGACCATTAATTATAGTGCACACATGTATACAGATGGTCCCAGACTTTTGGTGGTTTGATTTAACAATTTTTTCACTCTATAATTATGCAAAAATGCACACTCACTAAAAGCTGTACATTGAATTTTTAACTAGGGAATCCCTTCTTTCATTTTCAGTATCATAGTCAATAAATTATATGAGATAGTTGACATATGATTATAAAATAGACTTTGTGTTGCATCATGATATTTCCCAACTATGGCTAACATAAGTGTTCTAAGCATACTTGAGATGGACTAAGAAAATCTATGTTTAGTAGATTAACTACATTGTTATTTTGATTTAATAATGCTTTGACTTAAACTTTAAATTTTAGGTCCTATTTTAGGCCAAGAAAAATCTGTATTACAAATCTTAGACTAGTTTTCTTAAGATCTTATTTTTCTCGCAGCTCTTTTATTTCTTTAATGTAATAAATCCTTTGCCTATTAGATATTGGATATTTGTGTTCCCCAATTTATGCCATCCTTTCTTGAGAATTGAGAATTTCTAGTGATCTAATTCTTGATAATTAGATCACTATCTTCTAAGGAACTAAAAAGTTTCATTCACTCATCAAGTCATCAATACTATTCAACTCTTTGCTCTATAGGAGATAATCTCTGAGTCTGTCACTCAAGAATTTTCATTCATGGTCCAAGTCCTTTACAAATATATTTGTTTCCCTCTCCAAAACAAAAACAAAACTGCCCCCCTTTTTATCAGAAAAAATTTTAATATCCTTTTTAGTGCCATAGGCATTTCTGTCTACTTTATTCATAATTTTGTTAACCCCCAGTCACCCCCCATCCCCCACATACACACACTAGAATTATGGCTTTCTCCATCTCTGCTTATAGTATTATGATATACAAAGACCCAAATCAGTCATAACTTTCTTGAAAAACTTGCTACCACTTTTTCAGGTCACCTTAATCACTTTAATTTCTGTTAAAACAGTCATTTGAGGGGCTGGAGTAATAGTACAGCAGGTAGGGCTTTTGCCTTGCACATGGCCAACCCGGGGTTCGACTCTCAGCATCCCACATGGTCCCCCGAGCACCTTCGGGAGTAATTCCTGAGTGCATGAGCCAGGAGTAACCCCTGTGCATCTCTGAGTGTGACCCAAAAAGCAAACAAACAAACAAACAAAAACAATAAACAGTCATTTGAAGAGAAGTTTAATAACAGAAGAGGGTTCTGAATGAGAGGAAGATTATTTTCAGGCTCCAATTAATCAGTAATCCTGAGGAATGTGAACACCCCATCATCTTATCCTCTCTTCAAGGACAAAAACATGTTATCCCACAGAAAGTGTTTCTGTTTTTTCTTTGAATTTAGCAGACCAGGCAGGGCTAAATCCTCAGGATTCAGAAACTCTGAAGCAGTGTTTGATGTTTCCACCTCCAAATCCCAACTTGTCCCTACAAATTACTCTTTGCTTCTATAGTAGGCTGCATTGCTCTCTTCATTCACTGTCCTTCACCACATCCAAGGCATCCCTCCTTGCTCATGGCTGTTTGAGTGGCGTCAAGCAAGTAGAATAATTTTCAAGTTAGATTTTATTCAAACCACTTTATCAACATATTAACAATACAAAAAGCAATACGAAACAGCAAGAACAAATGATTTGATTTCTACTGAGAAAGTAAAATCTGAGTCACTTGGACACTCTCCCTATTACTTCACCATAGATTCCACAGCAACAAAACAACAAAATGGATTTTTCTAACTGGAATCCTGTTGAGAGCCTAATTTTAAAGAATGGGGAGATCTTTGAGGAACACAAGGAACAAGAAGCTTTCCTTCTTAATTGATTTAGACTGGAAACAGAGAAAATAAGACAGAAAATTTCTCAAGAGATATCTTGGCTCCTCAGCTACTCTGTTAAGAGCAGAAGCTGTCTCTACAAAAAATATATATTTATATATATATATATGTATATGCATTTTGTTGAGTTGCTTGCAGAACAGAACTATTAAATTCTCCTATAAAACCATCAAAGCATTTTCAGGATGTGCTGGACAACTGCTAGCTTGTGCTGCAGTCACTTGGAGGGCTTGTTTAAGCACAGATTTCTGAGTCACCACCCCTACCCCAAGTTACTGATTCAGCAGGTCTGGTGTGAAACCTGATAATTTGCATCTATGTCAGACACTCAGGATGCTACTGCTCCTAGACTTGGTAGTATTGAGAACTATTGATTTAAATCAATGAGTGTCTATTATGAGCTGTGTAAATATGAATCATCTGAGGAGGTATTTAAACATGATCAATTGAATTGTACCTTAAAAATCATGGGGGTGGGGGGTTGGGCCGGAGCGTTTGCCTTGCATGCGGCAGACCCGGGTTCGATCCCCGGCATCCCATATGGTCCCCCAAGCACCGCCAGGAGTAATTCCTGAGTGCAAAGCCAGGAGTAACCCCTGAGCATCGCTGGGTGTGACCCAAAAAGCAAAAAAAAAAAATCATGGGGGGGGCAAAGAAATAGTACAGTGGGTAGTATGCTTGCCTTGCACATGGCTGACCAGGGCTTAGTCCTAGCACTGCTTATGGTTCCCCAAGCATCTACAGAAGAACCCCTGAGTACAGTCAGGAATAAACCCCATTCACAGTCAGGTGTGGTCCTAAAACACAAACAAACAAATAAAATTTCTCTTCCCTCCTTTGAGGGAAGTTGACTGAAATTAAAATTAATGGGATCTATTTCTCTAGGATGTAGAGTTTTTAAAAAACTAATTTAAGTTTCCCAGATGATGTTATTTTTTTCCAGCTGATGTTATTAATCAACCATTGCTCTACCTTTTAGATAATGATATTGAGCATTCAGCTGCAGGGATGAGCAATTGGAATGCCATGGGAACCATTCAGTATAAAAATATCTATTGCCATCAACAACATATAGCCCTCTCCTCTAAAACAGAGGTTCTCACGCTTGCCTTACTAAAATTCCTAAGGTCTTTATAATATAATAATGTAGCTGAGGACCAGATCAAAACCATGACAATTATCAGAATAATCTCTGAAGGTAGAATCCAGATTTCAGTTTTTTTGAGTCTATTTAGATCATTTAAATATGTTATCAACTGAGATTGCTCTAAAAGACATGAAAAGGAAAAAAAAACCCTAATGGTTTCTCTGAGTGTATATTTTGAGGACAGTAAACATACAAGAAAAGAGACCGAAAGCAAAATTTGAGAGTTCATTATTGAATCACTGTTAAAAAATTATAAACTAAAAACCTTAGATGCTTCATCTTCTTTTTACTTTACAACACCCTAAAAAGTAGGTAATTTTATTATCCTTGCTTACAAGCAAACAAAACAATGATGTTGTTTCTTAGCCAGAATCATTGTTCTAATGTATGAACTTTTCTGACTTCAAACCTTTATTCCCAAATTATTCGAATTTCTACAGAGACATCTGTGGAAATACCTATACCTTGTAGAAATTTCTATACTTTGCTGTGCCAATGAAGAAAAAAGAAAAAGAGAATACTCTAGTATAGTAATTCTCACCTTGATCATAGATGAGGATTAACTGAAGTGCTTTTTGGAATCTTGAGGAATTAGAAGAGGCCAAGAGATAGTGATGAACTAATAACTTTTTAATAGCAAATTCCCAGATGAAAACCCAAAGCTCTGAGTTTTAGTAGCACTAATACTCATATTGTGGATGGTTTCAAATGACCAGGATCAACATCACCACTCACAAAATGTTGCAAATTTAACTGTTTCTTTTTGTAAGTAGATAGGAGATGGGTGTATTTTATCTTGAGAAAACCTCAGGTTTTAGTTGTTTGTAAAGTGCCAGTGTGGAGCTAACGATGAAAATCACTAAACCACAAAAGCCAGGGTTACCTGGGAGTTTTAGGGGTCTGCACTGAAGCACTGTCATCCCGTTGTTCGTCGATTTGCTCGAGTGGGCATCAGTAACGTCTCCATTACTGAGTAACTCCATTACTCCATTACAGTAACAACGTGAGACTTGTTGTTACTGTTTTTGGCATATCTAATGTGCCACGGGTAGCTTGCCAGGTTCTGCCATGCGGGAGGGATAGGTAGCTTGCCGGGCTCTTCAAGAGGGACGGAGGAATCGAACCCAGTTGGCTGCGTGCAAGGCAAACACCCTACCTGCTGTGCTATGCTCCAGTCCTTTAGGGGTCTAGCCATATGAAAAACAGCAAAATCTACCTGATACACCGAGTAAAAATGGAAATAAAGCAAACTGAGTGGAAGGAAAAAAGAGAAAGAAAGGGGAGAACAGATGAGAAAAATGAAGGAAACTATCCTCTGAAATGCAAACAAGGTAGCCAGCTGGGATAGCAAGAACCAACTTCTTAGGGTTGGTTCTTTGTTCTGGCTTCAAAATGTCAATGCTACAGAAGCTTTTAGGGACTGACTTTCAAAGGATACAAAGATAATTTGTGATTGGAAAATAACTGCCTCCCAGGTATGATACATAAACAATAAAACCTTCACCAATACTGAGACATTGTGATTTTGTTCTCTCAGACTTTTCATTGCTTCCAGAAGAGAGCTTATTCTGGAACAAGTGATAAAAATCCAGCAAGATTTCCCATCAGATTTAGAAACTGAGTTGGCCTTCACTCTCCTCTCATCACTTCAGCGTTGTTCTGCAATGTCTAAGGACATAGGCATTTAGAAACCAAAAACACAAGAGAGAGAAAGAGGGGCAGAAAAGTCTAACAGACCTACACAAGTAATCCTAAATTCATTTCCTCTTCTGCAGAAATGAGAATGTCCCTCCCATCCCCAGTGAGTCACTATCAGAGGCATGGAGACATCTGGTAAACATAGTGTTAGTGCAAGACACTCAATAAATTGCAACATAAGAATGAAAAAGCTATGTAGTTAGGGGTAACAAATCCTCTTCTAAAGTACTTTAATCCCTCACCAGTTTCTTCCATTACTCTTTTTCTCTTGTTAATTAGTACTAAGGGAAAAAAAATCTATGGATTGCCAGTTTTCCATTTCCTGATAGAAAGTCAAGTGCAGGACTGATCAAGCATTGATAAAGTTTAAAAGAAAAATAAGAAATTAGGGAAGTCTCAGTCAGACTCACCCATGCTCATACACCATTTTTTGTATAGTTCAGGGATGGTGCCTGGTCCCCAGAAACTGCAGCAGCATCACATACTTTCTAGGGGCCTACTTAATGCTTCATGAAACCTACTCTGTCTCTGGGTCCTAAATCTATAAATAGATTTATTTATAAATCTAAATAGAATATTTTCTATTTCTCTTTGTCACCTTTAAAAACTACCTTCAGCCTAAAAAAACTATCCTCAGATCCAAATATGTCCATGGCTGCCTCATTTATGGTCCATTTCAATGACATCCTAATTCTCTTTATAATCAATTATTAAAATAAGCCACTTGTCATACAGAATTGCTGAATAAGCAGTTCTTAAGCAATGCTCCTGAAAATCAGTAATCATTCCTTTTAATTTTGGTCGGCTTGCTCAGTCAAGACTTCAAAGACTTCTTCTTAAAGAAGAAGTCTGAACAGAGGTGTTATCTGATTTCTCTATTAATCTTCCTTGTGATCCTTTTCAACAGGAAGAATTCAGTTATGGGGTCATCCAATTGCAGTAGACTGGGCAGAACCAGAAGTAGAAGTTGATGAAGACACAATGTCATCAGTGAAAATACTATATGTGAGAAACCTAATGCTATCCACCTCTGAAGAGATGATTGAGAAAGAATTCAACAATATTAAGCCAGGTAGGAAAACACACATTACTTTTTCAAAAAGTGTATTAAAAACAAAAATAATTTGAGAGGACTTCTCATAGCCATAAAGGAGGCAGATGTCATTTATATAATTTTTATAATTTCATGAAAACTACTAACCCTGGCTGGAGGAATTAGTCGGGATGGGAAATGTGTGCTGAAAGTAGATAATGGACCAAACATGATGGCCTCTCAGTGTCTGTGTTGCAAACCATAATACGTAAAAGTATCTCTACTCTCTTGAGAGCATGGGGAATATTGTCTGCCATGGAGGCAGGGGGAGGTTGGGAAAGGGGACATACCGGGGATATCAGTGGTGGAGAATGTGCACTGGTGGAGGGATGGGTGTTTGATTATTGTGTGATTGTAACCCAAACATGAAAGCTTGTAACTATCTCACAGTGATTCAATAAATTTTTTTAAAAAAGAAAAGAAAACTACTAACCTGTATTCATACATTTGTTTTCTAAAAAGAGATTCTTGTTCTTATGTAGTTATCAACATAATAATTTATCTAAATGATTATTTAATACTGATTTTCTTTACTAAACTACAAATTCCATCCATTTTCTTTTTGCTCCCAGATCCTCCCCATCTGTCTCTATGATTGTGCATAGTAGATGTTCAATAAATATTTGCTATAATATTGAACAACTGGCCATAACTATATTGCTAGTTCAGAATAACTAAACTTCAGCATGATTAACATTTTATGCCAGATAATCTTGGTTATAGGGTTCTGTGTTCTACATTTAAGGATAGTTAAATGCATCCTATCCCAGGTTTCTATTCCCTAGATGCCTCCAGCATATAACCATCTAAAAAATAATTCCCCAAAATGTCTCTATTCAATGCCAAGGGTATTGGGATCAGTGGCAATATTGCCACCAATTATGAATCAGTAGTTAAGAAAAGTATGATTTTTATACTAGTTATTTAGCTAAGAATGTGATGACTAAATCTAAGAAACTAATTTTGGTTGAAGAAGAAAAAAAAGGAATAGAGGGAAGAGAGAGGGATCTTCTTGTCACTACTTTTACGCTCAGTTATATAAGCCATGAGGTAGACTCCCACATCCTTTTTTCTCAAATAGAAATTAACACACTGACACCGAAAAAGAATTTCCAGATGCAGTGTCTAAATAAGCATTTTCCAATATCTGTTCTGTATAACATTAGTTCTACAAACTATTAGATGGACTCTGTGCCAGGTTGTTTTCACTTGGGGTGCCCCAGAGTGGGGCGGGTGAGAACCCTCTCCACCCCAAGGGACCCAGTCCCGGCAACCGACCTCCACTACCCAACCGCTACCATGCTCCAGGTCACTTTCTGGACACATTATAAGATACTTCCTACTCATTTTCCATAGTTATCACACCATATTTGATGGAGTTCAGACAGTAGACAACAAATCATGGAGAGTAATACATACATATATACATATACATATATAATGTGATATATATACATACCTCTCAGAGAGCCCAGCAAGCTATCGAGAGTATCCCGCCTGCACAGGCAGAGCCTGGCAAGCTACCCGTGGTGTATTCGCTATGCCAAAAACAGTAACAGTAGGTCTCATTCCCTTGACCCTGAAAGAGCCTCCAATTGCTGGGAAAGACGAGTAAGGAGAGGCTGCTAAAATCTCAGGGCTGGAAGGAATAGAGATGTTACTGGTGCCCACTTGTGTAAATTGACAAACAATGGGATGACAGTGATACAGTGACAGTGATTAGATCTTATGAACTGATAATAGCAGTCCATATTCAAAGACTTTGTCAAAACCAGAATCAGAAAAGTGCACCAGATATCTTCACCGCAGGACTGATTAGAGTCCATAACCTTCTCATATGCTTGAAAAATTCTCCAAAGAAGACATACAGTATACTTCATTCTCAAACTATCTTATGTATATCTTATAGTATACCAACAGCATAATTCACTTATGAGTAGCAGTTTTGCTATAATACAAATTTCTCCATATCTAGGCAATAACACTTTAAGTTTTGAGTAATCCCAGTGTTTGATTTTATATAGTCATATTGCTTGTTTCAAATTCTGGGTACTGGGTCAGATGTAATATAATAAGTTAATGATTGGTTCTGAAGTAAATGAATAAGAATATTACTTTATTTTCAAAGATCCAGCAAAGATCTTTTATTCTCCAGTTGTTGGGAACTCTGCCTACCTAGCCATTTTAGTATAATGGAGTGGTTGCAGAACAGTTGTGAACCCATAACAACAAGAACTGCAAATGAAAGAATGACACTATGCGGGTATTGCAGGGGGCAGTCTCACATATTATTTTTTATCACATCAATTCTTTTTTTTTATTAGTTTATTTTTAATTAGAGAGTCATCGTGAGGGTACAGTTACAGATCCATACATCTTTGTGCTCATGTTTCCCCCATACAAAGTTCGATAACCCATCCCTTCACCAGTGCCCATTCTCCACCACCAGTAAACCCAATATCCCTACCCCCTCCCCAGTCCCGTCTCCCCCCACCCCACCCTGCCACTATGGCAGGGAATTCCCTTTTGTTCTCTCTCTCTGATTAGGTGTTGTGGTTTGCAATAAAGGTGTTGAGTGGCCATTGTGTTCAGTCTCTAGTCTGTATTCGGCCCGCATCACCCTTCCCCCACATGACCTCCAACCACATTTTACTTGGTGGTCCCTTCCCTGAGTTACTCAGGATGAGAGACCAGCCTCCAAGCCATGGAAACAATCTCCTGGTACTTATTTCTACTATTCTTGGGCGTTAGTCTTATAGTCTATTATTCTATATTCCACAGATGAGTGCAATCTTTCTATGTCTGTCTCTCTCTTTCTGACTCATTTCACTTAGCATGATACTTTCCATGTTGATCCACTTATATGCAAACGTCATGACCTCATTTTTTCTAACAGCTGCATAGTATTCCATTGTATAGATGTACCAAAGTTTCTTCAACCAGTCATCTGTTCTAGGGCACTTGGGTTTTTTCCAGATTCTGGCTATTGTAAACAGTGCTGCGGTGAACATATAAGTGCATATGTCACTTCGACTATACTTTTTGGCTTTTCTGGGATATATTCCCAGCAGTGGTATTGCTGGGTCAAATGGGAGCTCAACCTCTAGTTTTTTGAGAATCGTCCATACTGTTTTCCAAAAGGGCTGAACTAGCCGGCATTCCCACCAGCAGTGTAGAAGGGTCCCTTTCTCCCCACATCCTCTCCAACAGCGGTTGCTTTTGTTCTTTTGGATGTGTGCTAGTCTCTGTATCACAACAATTCTATACTGTGAGTTAATTTATTGCTTGCTTTATTTTCTAAAAAATAAAACCAAGTCCCAGATCAGTTAAAAAGGTTGACCAAAGTCAGTTAGCAATTGGAAAGTTCTGGTCTCTGGTCTTGAGAAAGTTCAGCTTGAGAGAGAAGAGAGAGAGAGAGAGAGAGAGAGAGAGAGAGAGAGAGAGAGAGAGAGAGAGAGAGAGAGAGAGAAGTAGAGTAGTTCAGCTCTGGTAAACAGCATGTTCTTAAGAACCCTATGACTTCCATGCCCTGTCCTATTCCTCTCATTAATAAACTGTCATTTCTTGAGTAATTCCTATTGTCAGGCACTGTGAGAAGAACTAACAGGTATGGTAGGTATGGAAGGTGCTTAAGAATTCCCAGAAAATGATAGCATGGACAACCTACCCAATGTGTGCTGAGAAGACTCATTCAGTACCATGTAAGCTAGGATATGGCTGTACTGTTGTTCATATAACTGATATATGCATGTACAAATATTGTTCCTCCAATAATATCCCCCTTTTGATTTTCAGTCCTCAGATTAATTTTAATATAAATTTTTAAATTAAAATACACTGATTTACAAAGTTGTTCATGATCAAGTTGTCTCAGGCATACAATATTTCAACACCAACCACCACCAGTATCCTCTTCCTTCCACCAATACCAATATCCCCAGGTTCTCTCTTACTCCCCAGCTTTCCTCTTGGCAGGTATACAACAAATTTATTTCCTATTACTTTCTCCAATTCTGATCATTCCACTTGTCATTCCAAAACTTAAAGGCAAAAGGGATTATCAAAAAATAAATAGAAGTCAATTTGTGATGATTGATTGCTAAGTGATTTAACCAATATAAATAATATTTTAATTCATAATGTTTAAAATGTTTAAAATGTTTAAAATCTCGTAGCAAGCTACCTTTCTTAACCTAGTAAAGAGCCATATCACCATCAGTGAATACCATACTCAAATGCCAGATCTAAAACAATATCCTTCTTTTACATGAGAATATTCTACCTGTCTATAGTGAATAATACTACTCATTCTTACCTAATTAAAGTATTGACTTAGGAGGGGAAGGGATACAATAAGAAACTACAAAAAGACAGCTACTTTCATTGTACTGGTTATCAGTTTTCCTGTCTACATACCTAAGAGATACAGACCTTATTAATTATAATGAAAATAATGAAGGCCCGATCTGTTTCTCTCTCACTTGCTCTATTTCTCTGTTTCTCTGTTTTCTCTTTCCTATCCCACTCCACCCTACCACCACCACCACACACATGCACACATACATACACCTCTGACAAACATTTTCCTTTGTGTGGACCCAAAATGTGTCCAGCTATTCCAGAGCATATTGTGATATATGGTAGTACAACTGACAGGGCTCATAACAATGCATGATTTCCTCTTTTTAGCCCCCTGTAAAAGAACATGAACTGCAAAGAGTGAACAACTACCTGACATTTGCTATTGTGGGAGGGAATATAAGAGCTAATGCTAATTTGTTCCCCCTCCCCCCAGTGGAAAAGATGTGTTCAGACTTATCTAGAATATTTTTTGTGTGAAAAAAACAGGAAAATGATTATTTAAAAATTCCATTTAAAGTTTGGATTCCTCAGAGGAACTTGAATATTCCTGGAAAATATTTGACTATATATTATTTTAACCCTGATTAACCTAAAATATTTTATTGCCACTCAGAGCAACAAATTGCAATCAGCAAAGCAGCGAGGGTCTGAAAATACATTTCTTTCTCAATGTAAGGGTATCTTGCTAAATGTTGAACTACAGTCATTCTACAGAATAAGATTCTCCAGAAACAGTTAGATGTGTCTGAATCACCTAAAGAGCTTGCTTTAAGAATGCTAGATACTGGGACTGGAGTAATAGCACAGCGGGTAGGACGTTTGCCTTGCACGCGGCTGACCCGGGTTCAATTCCCAGCATCCCATATGGTCCCCTGAGCACTGCCAGGGGTGATTCCTGAGTGCAGAGCCAGGAGTAACCCTGTGCATTGCCAGGTGTGACCCCCCCCCACCAAAAAAAACACTTTAAAAAAAAAAGAATGTTAGATATGGTCATATGCTACCTGAGCCCGTGGGATGCTTGTGACTATATGGCCGAGCACACGTGGCACCCTAGCACATGTGTCGCCCGCATCTCCCCTCTTGAGATGTGTACTTTTATGCTTTCATGTCTAATGCTGGGATGTTTATAGGGGCTCTATCCGCCCTTGGAAAAACTTGGGTTCTGTCTTGAGCACACGTTTTTCTCCAGTGTCTCACTCCCACTTTCTCTCCCTCCTTCTCTTCAAAACCTCCAAGTAGGGGCTGGATCATAGTACAGCAGGTAGGGCATTTGCCTTGCACACGGCCAATCCGGGTTCGACTCCCAGTATCCCATAAGGTTCCCCTGGGGCACCGACAGGAGTGATTCCTGAGTGCAAAGCCAGGAGTAACCCCTGAGCATTACTGGGTGTGACCCCCCAAAAAAGCCACAAAAATAAACCCTCCAAATAAAATCTGTTTTACTTCACTGCTTGTCTACCTCTGAAATTCTTTTCTGTGAGATGAGACAAGAACACAGTAACCCTGGGTCCCAGGTGACAGAGGAGGATCAGGAGAAAATGACTGTCTTTCTCTTCCTCACTTCACATAAGCCACCTGTGGGGCCCCCCAACATATCAGCATCTTACTCCATAATCAGTGGCACTATAGGACACCAGAGAAGTACTCACAGTGCTCTCAGCATCTTAGCCTTGGGTCAGCTGCATTGTCAGACAGTCAGGCATCACTCACACACATCCTCAAGAGCTTCATTCACACCCACCATGCTTAGAACGCAGCAGAGGAACACCACATGGCGGACCTGAGGCTTCCTACTACACGGTGGAACTTTGAAATAGGTCCTTCCCCTCCAAGGCCCTCTATGTCCACAGTTCCTGATATTAAGTTTAAAAACACAAACAAAACTATACTTAACAAATGGCTATGAACTGAGTTTATAATTTGATGAAAAGTAAATGGGGGTGGGAGGCAAGAACGCTACATCTACATTTACAGAAAAAAAATTTGTAAAGTTACAGTCTCCCCAAATATCTATTATTCAGAGCCTTTACAACTATAATTAATTTCCTACTAACTCACAGCAGAAACAGGATATCTTTCTCTGCATTTTTACAGGTTTACTACTAAATTACATATTTTATCAGTTCTGTAGATGACCTCATTTTGAGAAATGACAGGGGCTATTAGAGTGTAGAAACTACAAAGAACTTTCAGTACTTGTGTCTGCTAGGTGATTGAGTGAAAAATGAAAGAAATACTGTCTATACCATTGTCCACATTATGACCTTTTTTGTGTATATGTCACACCCAGTAAATCTCAGGGGTTACTCCTGGCTCTGCACTCAGGAATTACTCGTGGGGGTGCTGAGGGAGCCATATGTGATGCTGGGGATCTAACCCAGGTCTGCCGTGTGCAAGGCAAATGCCCTACCCATTGTACTATCGCTCCAACACCCATATTATGACCTTTATTACTACTGTTTTTCTGATTGCTCATGGAAAAGCGGTCACACTGACAGTTTAAACTCAGTACATAAGTGCTAACAAACTCTTAAATCAGCCAAGTCACCAGCATCTTTTGCCATCATCAGGGCAAATGGTGTCTTTGTTAGTTATTATTTTCTGCAAAACACAAAAAGAAATGTCCATCAGAAAATTTAACTTTCCTGATGCCTTGCCAGGACTATGATGGGCTTGAAAAACAAAAATTGGAACATTGTATCTAACTGTGGTATAGTGAATAATTTCCAGAGTGTTAAATACATAGTCCTGGAGTAGTGATCTCACTCCTCTCTAAGCTCGGAATAAAACACGTTAAGCCTGTGGCTCTTTGTTTCTTAATGTCTGATAAGTTCCTCACTCCTTGTCGTGTTATAGATTTCTAAACCCTGGTTTGCTTTCAGAAATAACTACAGATGTAATAAAGGTGCTATCTACATAACTTCAAATTGTACTATTTTTTGTCGACTTGATTGCAAAAGTCATGAAAGTAAACCTGAACTTAGTTGAAATATTTATTTCCAGAAGTTTTTTACCACCTCTTTATGTTCTACACATACCTTAACTTTTCTAGCTATTTTTGCTAATTATCTACTACTTACAGCTAGTTTCATTCCCTAAAAAGTCTTGATAGGAACAGTTAAATCCGTGACAAGAGATAATAAATTTAATTTTTTCTCTGATATATGCTGTCACTGTCACTGTCTTCCTGTAGCTCATTGATTTGCTCGAGCAGGCACCAGTAATGTCTCCACTGTGAGACTTGTTGTTACTGTTTTTGGCATATTGAATACGCCACAGGTAGCTTGCCAGGCTATGCCATTCGGGCAAGATACTCTCGGTAGCTTGCCAGGCTCTCCGAGAGGGTGGAAGAATCGAACCCGGGTTGGCCACGTGCAAGGCATATGCCCTATGGCTATGCTATCGCTCCAGCCCCTGATATATGCTAGCCAAAATAATAAAAACCCGTTCAAAGCATTGCAGCTAAATTTAATCCACATCAAGCAAGAAAACTCAACATTGCTATTCAGACTATATGTCATTAACAATTTACATTTTTATTCTCTCCCCAGTTATAGATGTGGCCCTGGTTATTTCTAATTTCAAATGCTTTGTGGGAATTTTCTTTGTTAGTTGCTGGATTTAACAAGATTCAATACCAATCTGTGATTAAAAAAATACTCTCAGTAATTTAGAATTGAAGGTACATACTGCAAGATAATAGAAAACATATGCATGATAAACCCTCAGCTAACACCATACTTAGCATTGTAAAATAACAGAAAGCTTGACCCCTAAGACTAAGACTAAAACAAGTAGGGGCGGGAGTGATAGCACAGCGGGTTGCCTTGCTCACCACCAACCCAGGTTCAATTCCCAGCATCCCATATGGTCCCTTGAGCACCACCGGAAGTAACCCCTGTGCATCACTGGGGAGAAATAGAAAAAAACCCAAACAGAAAAAAAAAAGACTAAAACAAGTATACCATTTTTACCATTACTATTCAACTTAGTATTGAAAGATCTAGTCTGAGCAATATAGCAAAGAGAAGATATTAAAGAAATCCAAATGAAAAAAAAATAAAATTGTTATTATTTAGTATAATATGCGTATAAAATGCATATTGAAATAAAAAGGCCATAATCACACAAAAAGCTAAAGTGATCACCAAAAAAAAGAAGAAAAATGCTGACATTATCTTGGCTTCAAACTGTACACAAAACAATAATCATCAAAACAATATGGTATATGAGCCAAAGCAACAAATGGTATAAAATAGAGTAGAAAATAAACTCTCATGCATAAACTGTTATTTTATTTATTTTTATTGGGGTAACACAGTTTTAAATTATATTGATATATATGTTTGAGGCATACAATATTAATGTACTCCCCCAATCCATCAGAGTACCCATATCCTTCCACTACTGTCCATAGATTCCTTCTCATTATTCCAACCTTAACGCCCCCCCCCTCCCGACACACCTTGGTAAACTCAGTTATGTTGGCAGTATTTTAAGGTTTGTTTTCATTGGACATTGTCTATTCCCTTAATTTGTTTCTTTATATTCTACAGTCCAGTCCTGTAATATAAAAAAACAAATTAAGGGAATAGACAATGTCCATTTGACTGGAGCGATAGCACAGAGGGTAGGGTGTTTGCCTTGCATGCAGACAACCCGGGTTTGATTCCTCCATCCCTCTCAGAGAGCCTGGCAAGCTACCAAGAGTATCCCACCTGCACGACAGAGCCTGGCAAGCTACCCGTGATGTACTCCATATGACAAAAACAGTAACAACAAATCACTACTGGTGCCCGCTCAAGCAAATCAATGAACATCAGGATGACAGTGACAGTGACAATGATACTCTACAGAGAAATGCTATTCCATTGTCTGTCTTTCTCTTTCTGACTTGCTTTACTTAACAGGA
Organism: Sorex araneus; assembly: GCF_027595985.1. NCBI lineage: Eukaryota > Metazoa > Chordata > Mammalia > Eulipotyphla > Soricidae > Sorex > Sorex araneus. The sequence goes on along the minus strand of NC_073312.1, from coordinate 52,712,368 downwards.
CCCTTCCAGCTCCATCTCAATTGTAGTGAAACTCGAATTGCTTATTTTCTTAGAGCAGAGAAGCATTTCATTGTATATGTACATACCACAATGTCTTGCCAATTGTGTTATTGGGCACTTAAGTTTTGCTGGGCACTTAAGTTTTGTTGGACACTTAAGTTGTTTCCAGATCTTGGCTATTGTATATCTTTTTAAATTAATGATTCTGTGTTCTTGGGATACATGCATAGGAGTGGAATTACTAGGGTCATAAAGCTGGTCAATTTCCAATTTGGGGGTGAACCTTCATATTGCATATGCTGTGAGTCAAATTAAATCCCTAAAAGGAATGAGATTTTGTTCCCAATGAGGGTTTGTCTTGTGCCTGCCAATACTGATGGTTTCCAGTCTTTTTATGTAGAACATTCTCAATGGTGTGAGGTAATATGTCATTGTTGCATTTTCCTGATCATAAGTGATGATGAACACTTCTTAATGTGTTTGTTCGCTACTTGTATGTTTTCCTTGAGAAGTGTCTGTTCTGCTCTTCTCCCGATTTTTTGGATGAAATTGGTTTTTTTTTTAATTAACTTCTCTGAGTGATCTGTATAACTTTGTCAGATGCATGGTATATAAATATGTTCTTCCATTTAGAAGGATCTCTTTATTTTATCCATGGTTTATTTCACAGTGAATAACTTTATTTTTATGTTATCCCATTTGTTTCTTTTATTTCCTTCTGTCAAATCATTGAAGATAATTTTGAAGTCAAATCATGGAATGTTCTGCCTATTGTTTTCTTGGTACATTTTATGAATTCCAGTCTATTTGAGGTCTATAGTCCATTTTAAATATACTTTTTTGTATTCTTAATTTACTCTAATGATTTAGTTTAATCACTTTGCCTGTAGCTGACCAGTTTCCCCAACACTATTGGATAAAAATATTTTCCTTCTTCCATTTTATGTTCTTGGCTCCTCTGTAAGAACTAAATTTTCCATGTATTTTTGGACTTAGTTCCAGGCTTTTGGTTCTATCCCACTATTTTGTGAGTTAGTTTTTATTCCATTGCCAAGCTATTTTGATTATTATAATTTGGTGGTTCAGTATAAAATTAGGGTATGTAATGTCTCCCATATTCTTTTTGCTCAGAATTATTCTCAATACTTAAGGAATTGTATGGTTCCATACAAATTTTAGCAGTATTTTTATACATATATTTATAGCAGATATAAAGCAGAGGATAAAGCGCTTGCCTTGCATGCACCAAACCCCTATTCATTCCACAATACAATATATGAACCCTTGAGCACCATCTGGAGTACAGAATTAGGGGTAAACCCTGAGCACAGTCTAATGTGGCCCAAAAAAACTCCACCCAAAAATAGAAAGAAAGAAAGAAAGAAAGAAAGAAAGAAAGAAAGAAAGAAAGAAAGAAAGAAAGAAAGAAAGAAAGAAGGAAGGAAGGAAGGAAGGAAGGAAGGAAGGAAGGAAGGAAGGAAGGAAGGAAGGAAGGAAGGAAGGAAGGAAGGAGGAAGGAAGGAAGGGAGAAAGAGAGAAAGGAAGGAAGGAAGGAAGGAAGGAAGGAAGGAAGGAAGGAAGGAAGGAAGGAAGGAAGGAAGGAAGGAAGGAAGGAAGGAAGGGAGAAAGAGAGGAAGGAAGGAAGGAAGGAAGGAAGGAAGGAAGGAAGGAAGGAAGGAAGGAAGGAAGGAAGGAAGGAAGGAAGGAAGGAAGGAGTAATAAAAAAGCGATGTGGTGAATTCTATTATAGGAAAATTAGCTCTTATTACAAAACTCTCACTTTCCAATTTGTTTTATATGATAAATGAATGTTACTACTCAAATATGCAAGTCAATTTCAATATCCATAAGCAAAATCTGAGAACATATAAATCTATTATCATCTGAAATCTCATCTAGCTAACGTGGTGGCAGAAGTTAGAGCATGCACTGATTAGATTCGCTCATTCCAGTGTATTTATCAAACAGCCCTTCTGTAAAAGTCACTGAAACTGGGTGAAGACAATACAAGATACCTCCAAAGCAGACCCAGTTGTCAGGGAGCCTAGAGAAATGCAGAAGGAGGAAGGTACTAAAGAATGAATGGAGGGAAGACTGGGAAGTCTTCACTGTGCAGCCCCTTAACTCTCAATTACCAAGACAAGTCATGGGTAATCATGATAGTCAACCTACCTGACACTGAGGAAACCAACAGACCACATTAGAAGTTCATAAGCTCCATGCTTCATAATTTCTGATATTTACTTACTATCTCAACCTCGTCAGACAATTTTGTTTTGTACAATCTTTGTAAGTCAAGGGTTAAATGTTGAATAGAGTGAGAAGTAATTTTTTTAATTACCCTTACTTTATAGTTCTATCATCATTCCAAAGAAAGATACTTTATAGCCAATAAAACATATAGAAGAAATGCCAATTACCATTTTTTTATACCTAGAATCTAAGGAGACAGAGGATACAACTGAAATTTGATAGGAAGAAAAGAGACTTATTTCCACTTCAGATCTCCCCTGGCACAAGGTTGTCTCCTATGTCATTTCTGGAAACAAGGCTAGGTGTAAAGGTGTAAAGGATACATAGCTCAGGAAATATCCAAGTGAATGTAATAAATGAAGATTATTTACATGTTATTTTTTGTTTGTTGTTTTTTTTTGTGAGTCACACCCAGCAGTGCTTACTCCTGGCTCTGCCCTCAGGGACCACTCCTGGCAATGCTCAGAGGACCATATGGGCTATAAAAACCATATGGACTGAGCCAAAGTCAGTAGTGTTTAAGGCAAGTGCCCTACCCACTGTACTATCACTCCAGCCCCTACATGCTAAATTTTCTTTTCCTTTTCTTTTTTCAAATTTCATTGGATCATTGTGAGATAGTTACAAGCTTTCATGTTTAGGTTACAATCACACAATGATCAAACACCCATCCCTCCAGTGCACATTCCCCACCACCAATATCCCTGGTATAACCCCCCCTTTCCTACCCTCCCCCTGCCTCCATGGCAGACAGTATTCCCCATACTCTTTCTCTACTTTGGGGCATTATGGCTTGCAACACAGACACTGAGAGGTCATCATGTTTGGTCCATTATCTACTTTCGGCACACATCTCCCATCCGGACTGATTCCTCCAGCCATCATTTTCTTAGTGATCCCTTCTCTATTCCATCTGCCTTCTCCCCTATGCTCATGAAGCAGGCTTCCAGCTATGGGGCAATCCTCCTGGCCCTTGTATCCATCTACTGTCCTTGGGTGTCAGCCTCATGTGATGTTATTCTATTCTCCACAAAAGAGTACATGCTAAATTTTCACATGTTAAACAGCTTCCCATTTCAGCTATTATTCTAGAAAAATCTATTTTTGAGGGCTATTAAAGAAAGGCAAACTCCACGTGATTTTACTCACATGTGGCATATTAAAATAAATTTAAAAATTAAATTCAGAAAGTAAAAGCATACTTGACATTTTCAAATATAAAATATCTGGGGGAAAAGGCAGCTCAGACAGAGAAGGGAACACCAAGTAAAGTGTGGTTGGAGGACCCGCTTGGGATGGGAGATTCATGCTGAAATTAGACTATAGATTGAACACGATGACCACCCATACTTCTATTGCAAACCACAACACCTAAAAGGAGAGAGAGAGCAAAAGGGAATGCCCTGCCACAGAGGCAGGATGGGGTGGGGGGATGGAATATTGGGGTGGGAAAAGATACTGGGATCATTGGTGGAGAAGAATGGGCACTAGTGGAGGGATGGGTACTCAAGCATTGTATGACTGAAACACAAGCATGAAAATATGTAAATCTGTAACTGTGCCCTCACTGTCATTAATTTGTTTTTGCTTTTTTTTTGGGGGGGGGGTCATACCCAGTGATGCTCAAGGGTTCCTCCTGGCTCATGCACTCAGGAATTCCTCCTGGCGGTGCTCAGGGGACCATATGGGATGCTGGGAATCGAACCCAGATCGGCCGCATGCAAGGCAAACACCCTCCCCACTGTGCTATTGCTCCAGCTTCACTCATGGTCATTCATTAATAAACAAAATAATAAATTTAAAAAAATAATAAAATAAAAATATATTCTAAACTGAAAAATAAATAAATATATATAATATAAAGTTCTTAATATATAAAATACATAAATGTTTTATGTGAAATATTTATTTTAATATATTTTATTAAATTTTATTAAATATAGTTTATATCTTAAAACATATAAAGTTTAACCATATCAGTATAACTTTTAAAAATGTTTTTGCTTATTACCATCAATATATATATAGTACGGCCTAAGAAAGAGTACAGGGGATAAGGCACTTGCCTCCATACATGACTGACACAGATTTGATCCCCCAGAACTACATATGGTTCCCCTGAGCTCAGGAGTAAACCCTGAGCATTGACAGGTGGGGTCTAAAAACAAAAACAAACAAAACAAAACAAAAACAAAATGTAGAGCATGCAGAGCAGTTCATCAACATAAAAATGAGTTTGATTGATTTATCATTTACTTTTACTATGGAAATATTAAAAACATTTTACATTTTTATAAAACAGGAACAAATATAAATTAAACAGTTCTAAGGATGTATTTCAAGTCACTTTGTGTTGATTCATGACAGATCTTGCCCCTGTATTAAAACCACCTGAAAGAAAGAAAAGAAGAAAGAAAGGAAGGAAGGAAGGAAGGAAGGAAGGAAGGAAGGAAGGAAGGAAGGAAGAAAGAAAGAAAGAAAGAAAGAAAGAAAGAAAGAAAGAAAGAAAGAAAGAAAGAAAGAAAGAAAGAAAGAAAGAAAGAAAGAAAGAAAGAAGGAAGAGGGAGGGAGGGAGGGAGGGAGGAAGGAAGGAAGGAAGGAAGGAAGGAAGGAAGGAAGGAAGGAAGGAAGGAAGGAAGGAAGGAAGGAAGGAAGGAAGGAGGAATTATATATTTTTTATTTAAATGTACATCTTGATGAGTTCTGAAAATAGACTATAAACCGAATACAATAACCACTCTATTGCAAACCACAACACCCAAAATGAGAGAGAGAGCAAAAGGGTATGCCCTGCCACAGAAGCGGGGCTGGGTGGGGGTGATGAGGTGGGGAGGGACTCACTGGGAACATTGGTGGTAGAGAATGGGCACTGGTGGAGGGATGGGTGCTGAGCCTTGTATGGCTAATACATAACCACGAAAGTTTGTAAGTCTGTAACTGTATTTCACGGGGATCCATTACAAAAAATTTTAAAAAGATGAAAATTAATTAATTAATTAAGGAAAAGTAGATATTGAATCTTTAAATGCAACTATGCAAAGTTTTGTTTCCTTTAAACATTTCATGTTATTTGATATGAATATACCAAATTCAATCATGCTCATGAAAAGGGCATTTTATTTTAAAACATGAATAATGAAGTGAACTGGAAGTAGCACAGGGCAGGGAAAAGGTCTAGGGCATGGTGGTGGTGTTAAAGTGAGGTGACAATATATACTGAAACCATAACAGTCATTCAACAAATAATGAGGAGATGGGAGGGGAGAAAAATTGGATCAGAGGTGACAGAAAGACAGAGATGGAGAGTCATAGGCACTTTGTTCTAGTCACTTTGTGCATCATACTATAAACTTAAGCATGACTATAAGTTTATTAAATAAAACAATAAAAATTTTAAATTAAAAGAATTACTGACCCTCAAGGAAAAATTGAATATTTGTAAACTAAAAAATATATAACATTTTCAAATATACTTCACTCTATTTACAGGTGCTGTGGAGAGAGTAAAGAAAATCCGAGACTATGCATTTGTGCACTTTAGTAACCGAGAAGATGCAATTGAGGCTATGAAAGCTTTAAATGGAAAGGTAAGGTAGAACTAAGAAATATATGAAAAGATCAAAGTTAATATTAGAATTTTATTTAAAAGAACAAGTCTGTCTTGTCTATCTAGGCTGCAAGTCTACCTCGCCCAGGCTTTCTCCACCTCTTACCAAAGCATCAAAAGGTATAAATAAATAAGATATTCAAAGCACAGACACAACAATACTGAAACATGAGATCTAAGCTACAACCACTGAATTTTGCAATGTGCCTGTCTAGGTAGCGTGTGGGGTGAGGGGATGGAGGTGGGAACAATGGAGGATGAAGGGAAGTATGGTGGAATGAAGTCTAGTAGTAGGATTGGTGTTAAATATTATATGCCTAAAACTCAACTATCAAGAACTTATAAATCACTGATCAAATAGTTTAATTAAATAAAAAAATTATTTGGGCTAGAGCAATAGCACAGCGGTAGGGCATTCACCTTGCATGCCACTGACCCAGGTTCGATTCTTCCACCCCTCTCGGTAGAACCTGGCAAACTACCAAGAGTATCTCACCCGCATGGCAGAGCCTGGCTAGCTACCTGTGACATATTTGATATGCCAAAAACAGTAACAAGTCTCATAATGGAGATGTTACTGGTGCCTGCTCAAGCAAATCAATGAACAACGGGATGACAGTAACAGTAACAGTAAAAAAATATTTAGTATTCAAATTAATTTTTTTTTAATTTGAAGGTATAAGGAAACACAGATACCCAAAGATACCTGTGGAGGACAGTTTACTTAAAAGCCTGACAAATTCCCCTGTCTTGAGTAGAGAGAGCCTTATTGTTATTTTTGGTGGGGTGGTAGGCAGAGTTACTTTGATTAGGTTTTTGGTTCACACCCACTGATGCTCAACTCAGTGCTCAGAAATTATTCCCAGTGATGTTCAGGGGCCCTTAAAGTGCCAGGGTATTAACAGGATTATGGCATGCAAAGTTTATACTCCAGTCCCTTGACCTATTTTCTCAGTCCCCTGCCCCGAAGCTCCATTTTTAAGCCTCTCTTTACAGGTGAAAACTTTCCTATTGTGTAACTGCACTAAGAAACAAAGTATTTAAAGGATCACTAGGCTGCCCATGCCGAAGTGTGAATTATTGATAGCAATTGATAATGGTGGGTTTCCTTTCACCCTTCATGATTGATCATGAATAGTGATGATCAATAAATATATAGTATCAGAGAAATGCAGATCAAAACAACCATGAGATACCACCTCACACCACAGAGACTAGCACACATCCAAAAGAACAAAAGCAACCGCTGTTGGAGAGGATGTGGGGAGAAAGGGACCCTTCTTCACTGCTGGTGGGAATGCCGACTGGTTCAGCCCTTCTGGAAAACAATTTGGACGACTCTCAAAAAATTAGATATTGAATTCCCATTTGACCCAGCAATACCACTGCTGGGAATATATCCCAGAGAGGCAAAAAAGTACAATCGAAACAACATCTGCACATGTATGTTCATCGCAGCACTGTTTACAATAGCCAGAATCTGGAAAAAACCCGAATGCCCCAGAACGGATGACTGGTTGAGCAAACTTTGGTACATCTATACAATGGAATACTATGCAGCTGTTAGAAAAAAGGAGGTCAAGAATTTTGTAGTTAAGTGGATGGGCATGAAAAGTTTCATGCTGAGTGAAATGAGTCAGAAAGAGAGACAGACATAGAAAGATTGCACTCATCTATGGTATATAGAATAACAGAGTGGGAGACTAACACCCAAGAACTGTAGAAATAAGTACCAGGAGGTTGACTCCATGGCTTCGAGGCTGGCCTCACGTTCCGGGGAAAGGTCAACTCAGAGAAGCGATCACCAACTACATTGTAGTCGAAGGCCATGTGGGGGAAGGGAGTTGCGGGCTGAATGAGGGCTAGAGACTGAACACAGCGGCCACTCAACACCTTTATTGCAAACCACAACAACTAATTAGAGAGAGAGAACAGAAGGGAATGCCTTGCCACAGTGGCAGGGTGGGGTGGGGGTAGATGGGATTGGGGAGGGTGGGAGGGATGCTGGGTTTACGGGTGGTGGAGAATGGGCACTGGTGAAGGGATGGGTTCCCGAACTTTGTATGAGGGAAGTATAAGCACAAATAGTGTATAAATCTGTAACTGTACCCTCACGGTGATTCTCTAATTAAAAATAAATAAATTTTAAAAATAAATAAATTAAGAAAAAATAAATAAATAAAATATTTTTAAAAAGCGAAAAAAAAATAAATAAATAGATAGTAGATATTGTATTATAACCCATAATTGACCTAAGGTTTCTGAGAATCACATAAAAATGCTATTAAAAACAGAACAGACATGTGACATTAACAATAGGACATAGTTCTCCAGCTTAGTGACTTCTTTGGAAAATAAATTTATAAGCAAAACATTAATGGAGAGTAGATAATTTTTCACCGTCATGGAAGATTAGGTGCAATACGCCACAAAAATAACTCTGGAAAAATTTAATAAATGTAAACCTATAGAAATTTATATGTATATGTATACATATAAATATAATGCACAGAATTAAAACAAATCAATATTCATGGAGGCAAGTAAGAAAATACTAAGAAGGAGATATTGTCTTTATAGGTTGTCTTCACAATTTTCCATGATATTTTTTTCCCTTACTCTCTATAACAGGTGCTGGATGGTTCCCCCATTGAAGTGACCCTTGCCAAACCAGTGGATAAGGACAGTTATGTTAGGTATACCCGTGGCACAGGTGGAAGGGGTGCCATGCTGCAGGGAGAATACACCTATTCTTTGGGCCATGTCTATGACCCCACCACAGCCTACCTTGGAGCTCCTGTCTTCTATGCCCCGCAGCCCTATGCAGCAATTCCCAGCCTTCACTTCCCAGCCACCAAAGGACATCTTGGCAACAGGGCTATTATCCGAACCCCTTCTGTTCGAGGTAACACAGTCAGACCTTGCCTGACAATAGCAAAAATTTCAAATAATTTGTATTGCAATAGATTTAGGTAGACTGGAGGGTACACTGCGAGAAAAAAACCCTGAAAATTGTTCATTAAAAATCAAATATTTTATCAGTATTTTTCCTTCCATAGAAATATTTTTTCACATTACAACTGGTTATTGAAAAAAACTTGATCAGAACAGATAAAAAATGAATGTTGAATGCAAAAATTTGTCTGTGCTTGAGCTCAAAAAATTTGCAGAAAGTAAAACTTAGTTTTGCAATTGTTCACATTTCTCTTATCTTTGGACCACCATATTTCAGTCACCTGTGACTCATTATAAAACTTCCAAGGGAGAACAGCAAGGAATCTAATTATCTCAAGTAACAAGAACATTTCTAGGAACATGTGAATTTCAAGGTAATTTAATGCATCTTTATATATAAATCACAAATTATCTTAAATATATTATAACATATAAGAACTGTTCTCATCTGACATTCCTCAAGAAAAATGTGCTATGCCTCCTAAATAGCAATTCTATTAAGTCAATGAACCAATTTTTCCCAGAACATAGGGAATTAAATATAAAATTCAAATAGAAAAAAAATCTGATTGCCAAATAATAAATCTTTCCTGGTTGAAGGCTGTAAGAATTCCAAGTGTTCAAACATTTTTTCTAAATTCTGTTCATTCCAGAAATTTGAAAGATACAGAAAGTGCTTTCATTTCCAAGAAAATAATTTTTCTCTGCTATGGAATTCTCCAGACTAGTTATTCTAGAATGAGGCTAGTATCAACAGAATTCCAGTAAATCTTCACAATATGACACCAAATGGGAAACTGGACAACATACTATGTATGTAAATTCACTCCTTCATTTAGATTAGAAGCAAGGAACATGTTCAAATTATTACAGAAGCAATCATATTGCTGTTTTATTATTTTTCAGAACTGAACTGACAAACCTAGAAGTTATAGTCTTCAATGGCTTTGAAACTTCCATATTCATAATACAATCATTCAGTCAAAATTATAATGCAAAATATATCATAAGAATTTTATTCAGGATCTTTCTATTTTAAAAAATATTATATCATTAAATAAGTACAATTAAACAGCAAATCCTTAAATAATTCATACATTAAAAACAAGTTGTCAGCCAGTTGTAATGTCCAAAAAAAAAATTTACTGGGGTGGGGGAGGGAAATGTCTCTCATAAGAAAGGAATCAATAAGTGATAAAAGGTAATCAATTTAATTCTTTTATATTGTCATGCCTCCAATAGAAAATCAAAGGTGCAATATGACAAAATAAAAATCAAAAGGAATCTATTAATGAAACTCAATGGAAATTTAAGCTTCGTATTGACAGAACGCAGAGGAGAAACTGGTAAATCAAAATCACAAGCTTTCTCAGTGTTGGTTTTCCAGCAGATCTTCGAGGGATAAGATCACTAGGGCAGTTCAAATGCATTTATACTTTACTTAACCATGACAAAAATGCGTAAATTTTATTTTAATACATGTGGTCATATTAGGCTGGATGTTTTCATTGATACCTTCCCAACTTTGATTAGTCTACAGAGAAATGCCAGCAAAAGGCTGAATGAAACTAGGAATTGTAAAATTTTTCTCTGTGCTAAAGTTTTAGTGTTGCTTACATCTTTAATAGCTCTTATGATGTTGTTGTATCTTCCATTGATAGTTTTGGTTTTGATATTTTTTTTCAGTGACAGCCATAGTGAACCCTACCTTGCATTGAGTTTCATTACAGTAGAATCCTAGAGTTTTCTATCTTCAGGGCAACAATCAATGTGACTTGGGCTAACTTTTCCATTACAGTAAGATTCAGGGTGATTTTCTGGTGGTTTGATTCAGTTTAATGCCTTCTTACATTCCTAGAAATTTACATGAATGTACCTGTAGGGGCTGCGGGAGTGAGAGGACTGGGAGGCCGTGGCTATTTGGCATATACAGGCCTGGGTCGTGGATACCAGGTCAAAGGAGACAAGAGAGAAGACAAACTCTATGATCTTTTACCTGGAATGGAACTCACCCCAATGAACCCTATCACTTTAAAACCCCAAGGAATTAAACTTGCTCCTCAGGTAAGTAATGTTCCTTTGAAATCAGACCAAAGAACATCATTGATGCTTCATCAAATAATTTGACTTGATCCCTACTTGGGCACTTGTTTTGTTAACTAGACAAAGTGTCCAATCAATGTAGCATACAGTGAGAGAGTTCTGGACACTGAGTGCTATTGTTTCTTTAAAGACTCTTCCTTTGTTTTTAATTGTAAAGTTAAATTGAGACCTTAAATAATAATCCTCTAAAATGCAAAAACTCTGAGAGCTTTGAAGAATAATCCATTTGGGGGTAAGTCGCTTGCCTTTTTTGCTTCTACCTCTAGTTTGATAGGCACCTGCGTAGCAAATAATTCCCCAAACACTGTAGCACTGCAGTACTGTCCTCCCATTGTCCATCAATTTGCTTGAGCAGGCACCGGTAATATCTCCATTGTGAGACTTGTTGTTCCTTTCTTTGGCATATCAAATACTACCAGAAATAATCCCTGAGCATAGTTGAACATGGTCCAACATGACCCCCCAAAGAATAATTACCCATCTTTTTAAACAATCATCATCTATCAACTAACACCTGAAATAAAAGTAGCATGAAGCAAAGACTTAGCTCAAAATAAACACACCTGGTTGGTTACCAAATGAAGAATAGTCATGATGGGGAAAATTAGACCATTTATGGCAACTTCTCTTTAGAAACACTGTTTAAGAGAAAATGCAATATTATCTATGGCAGTATCATTTCTCATATTAACTATCAGTCATATAAAATTAAGTCTCCTCAAAGGATTACATTTGTGCAGTGATGTCATGATGACCTTTTATTGCTTTCATTCCACAATACTAAGTGTCCATGTTTCTGAGTGAAGTTGTGGTTTTTATTACTGGAAAGATAAAAGTTGTTCCAGTATGGAAACTAACAGGGTTAAAAATGAATCAAAACAGGATTGAGGTTGACCCTTACAGTGCTCTCAGTGAATATGCAGTGTTCTCAGAGACACTTTGGCTGTATAGTTGTATATATTTGTTCAGTTAGAGTCTGTGTATCTTAAAGACACATCCCTATTTCAATATCATATTTAAAGAGTCAGCTTATGATATCAAAACTGGGTTTCTCATTTTCACATATTAGTTCATCTAAGGGTTCAGTTAGCCCTAACCAGACAATTGAAAGATTCACTCACACTAGTAAACAGCAACCATTGTTTGGAACACCATGTATTGAGCATCTCTCTTTCACCAATATGCAGCCCAATGAGAAGATACCCATACACAAACAGAATTACAATAGGACTTCCTAAATTCCATTATGGAGCTTTGCTCTGAAAAATAAAACCACAGAGGCGTTCTACTCAAGATAGATTAATTTACTTAATCTATCTTGGGTAAAAATCCAAAACAAGGAACTTCAAGTATGAAAATATCTAAAAATCATTTAAGAAAGTAAAAATAATAATTATAAATTCTGCATTCCTTACAGTTCTGGAGCTGTAATACCATGAGTAATGATCTTTGCTTTTGATATAATCGCAGGTTAAAAATGGGTCATGATTTAGATTCCTATGCAAATAACTGTATCTATTATCTAATGATATTCCTTAATTTCCCTCTAGTTTTCTATAAGTATGGCATAGAAAGACAGAGACCATGCCATCTGCCTCAACATAGACTCTTAAAAGCTCCAGAGTAAAATTATGAACTTCCAACTACGTGCCAAGGGACAAGTACCACTCTATACAGTATATGGAGTCTATGCTCCTGCAGTATAAGTTTGCACAACAGGAATGATCAAATAAATAAAATATATATCTGTTAATTAGCATTTAGTACCTAAGCTACTGGTGCCCAGGAAACTCAGAGAATGCACTGTAGATGACAACATGTGATGAGCATTAAAAAATAACACACACACACTAACAGAACACAGAGAGAAGCAGCGTCTTCTCCTCTCTGTTTAAAAAATTCAAAATTATCAAAATTTAAAATTTCCAGTTTTAATAAACTGGAAAAATGCTCTGGTAGCTGGATTACTATTAGAGCAAATGAGGTAAGAAGCTCCATTGATTCATCCCTGGGGCATTTCTCTGTTCCACAGAGCTATTTTTTCAGACTTATGCCCTGTTTTGTGCAGTTTCCTAAGTCTATTGACTAATAGGATTATTAAAGCTTGTGGACCACCCAAAATGACTTTAGAATAAAGAAAATATGTGCCTGCAGCAAACATTCCACTTGGACTAGTAATTCAGGAAGATGCTAAAAATCAGATAATTGTAAAAATACCAGAAGTAGTATTTCACAAAATGAAGATATCATAACTATTATACCCATTTATGAGTGCTTGACAGTAAATATCATAAACTTTAATTTCTTTATAAAAATTGAAATTATAACGATGACAGATGACATAAAATAAGGATATACTCTTAGATTATCATCTGTAAACCATTTATAAACAGAAGATCTGGGAATAATAATGAATAATCCACTCACACTGCAGTAGGAAACCAAGTTTTAATAAGGATATCAAACAAGTCATAAAATTAAACTCTTGGTAAAAAGTTACATCTAATGGATTAAACCCAAAACATATTAGGGTAAATGATATGAAAATAATTTTTATGAACTAATGAACATAGCATTTTAAATGGAGTTCAAATGGAGTTCATCTTAAATGTTATGAATCACTAAACCATGAGGCATTTTATATCTTCGCAACTGAAGATGAGACTTAAAATGGCTGAAGAAATAATGAAAATGTGATATTTTAAGGAAAATTATTCTTTTTTAACTTTTATAGATATTAGAAGAAATTTGTCAAAAAAATAACTGGGGACAGCCAGTATATCAGCTACACTCTGCTATTGGACAAGACCAAAGACAGCTATTCTTATACAAAATAACTATTCCTGCTCTGGCCAGCCAGAATCCTGCAATGTACGTAATTTAATCCAAATTCTTAATCATTTTGATATATTTTATCACTATCTCAACAAGATAAATATTGAAGTCTACCACCAGGTCATTCTTCCTTAAGTGCAAATACTGATGTGTTGATGCTGGCATGTAAAAGCCCCTGAATTTCATATCAACAATGAGTATTCTGTACTATAATAAATAAATGGAAGCTGCAGGTATAAAATTAAGTAAAATTGGAAGAGAAATAAAAATAACAGTATATTATTTTCACCTCTATAGTAGTTTGAATTATATGAAGTTTCTACAGAAGACTGTGTCTATTAGGCAAATTTTGGATCAGATCTTTGTCCTTTCATTTAATTGATATAAGTCTCTGAACTTTGCTTCCACTTTGCAATTCTAGATATTATAAGAATCATTTTGATTATATGTACTTCAGAGAAGTCATACATAGAAATGAGTTACAGGAATGCTTCCAATTTCATAAAACAGGAATGTTCTAGGTGAATGCATAAATTTTCCTACCTACATATACCTACTGAAGCTTCAAGAACAAATATTACCCAAAGATGCACACACAAAATTCTATTATTTGATCATCATTACAAGCTAGAGGCAACTTAAGTTTTCAGGTATTTCTATAGCACAGGCTTAAAATCCTGTACTGACTGACTGACTGTGCTTTTCAGACATCCTTTCACACCTCCAAAACTAAGCGCCTATGTGGATGAAGCAAAGACATATGCAGCTGAGTACACTCTGCAGACCCTGGGCATCCCCACAGATGGGACTGAAGCTGCCACTGCAGCTGCTGCTGTCGCTTCTGCTACTGCTTTTCCAGGTATGGAAAATGTGTGCTCAAAATGGCACCCTGCAGAGAGTGTTTGGAAAACCCTCCTTGGTGCCATGGATTCATAGTTATTTGTGAACTCCACCTACAATAAATCTGATGTGCACCATCTGTAACCAAGAAGAATGTGCCAGATGAGTGAACCATTAAAGGATGAGGGAAGAGAACTCAACTAGGCAGCATAAGTTGAGGTCTGGTCTGCTCAGCCCTCAACAGCTGTGTGGACTTCAATGAATCCAATTTCCTGTCTCTGGTCTGTTTTCTTTTTGTCTTTACTTTTATAAGAGGTTTTGGAACTACCTATTCATAGCTGTTTACCTGAGCTGTTTGTACCAGGCACTTTCCTAGGTCACTTTCCTTTATGTCACTGAGGCTTGTGACACTACAGGTGACAGGTGCTATCATAGGTTCTTTTCGTTGTAAAAATGAAGAAACCAAGTATCAGAAAGGTTAGTTTGGTTAAGTCCAATAAGCTCTTAAGTAATAGTTAGGATCTATTGGCAATTCTAATCTCTGATTCTACTTTCATTACTCTCTGAAAGGATCAACTAGTTGACTTCTAGAATAAATGCAGAAAGCAGGAGACTGGAGAGATAGTAGGGCACTTGCCTTCCACACAGCCGACCTGGGTTTGATCCTTGGCATCCCATATAGTCCACCCCACACACACACCCCGAGCCCGAGCCCACCACTTCCTGATTGCAGAGCCAGGAGTGTTCCAAAAACAAAAGCATAAAAATTTAAAAAGTAAATGCATAAAGCTCGTTATTTGGAGGGGGCCACACCCAGCTGTGCTCAGACTTACTCCTGCCTCTGTACTCAGAGATCACTCCTGGAAATACTTGGAAGACCATATGCAGTATTGAGGACTGAACTTGGGTTGGGTTCATACAAGACAAATACTTTACCCACTGCAATATGTCTCCAGCTTTCTTAAATTATCTTACGTCAGATATTCTGTATGTGGGTGGGAAAAACAGAGGGAGATAGAGATCCTTCCAATATGTGTATAATCCAACTTCATTTCACCTATTCGACCGATTTTATTTTTAATCTGGGGGCCAAACCTAGGCTGACTCCTATTTCTGTGCTCAGGGGCCACTCCAACCAGTGCTCTGGGGACCATCTGGAGTGCCTGGGATCAAACCCAATTTGGCATGCACCTCACTACTGTAATATCTCTCTAGCCCCTAATCTATTCTATAATTTTGATTTGGTACCTGTGATGGTTGCTCAAAATAAAGCTATTCTGTTGCTCACACATGCCTTCAGGATCACATTTAAAAGACTTGCCAATGTATTATGTACTCAGGACAAATATAATTATTGAAAACATATTCTGTACTATGGGCTGGAACCATAGTACAGCAGGTAGGCTGCTTGCTTTGCATGGGGCCAACATGGGTTCCATCCTCAGCATCCCATATGGTTCCATGAGTACTACCAGGAGTGATTCTTGAGTACAAAGCCAAGAGTAGCCTAAGAGCACTGAAAGATTTGGCCAAATAACAACAAAAAGTATTCTCTAGAGCTAAAATGGTGCCAGACAAAAATAATTTTAGCATCAGAATAATTATATCCTTTTTTGCTAATAAAAGTTCCCTTATTTTATTCAAATTCTTAAAATTAGAGGTTAGGTGAAATGGTTATCATAGTGTTAACATTTTTGGTAGAAATGTACAAAATCACCACACACCACCAACACCGAAGTCACCACCACTGTCCTTAAGTCACCTCTGGTCAATCACTTCATCTGAAAAAAGTCAATCTGTCTTGAGTTAACATACTTTTCATAGCCCTAATCAGAACCTGCCTGAACCTAGAGACACATCATTCTCTCAATAGATTAATTCATACATTGGTCATGTTCCAGTGTGAAAACCATGTTCTTCATATTCATATATCTGGAGTTACTCTCATTTTCTTGCATTTCTCATTATTTACTAATACGTTCTCTGATCTGCCACTAGAGGCTGAACCTAATCATGCTCATGCGCAATGGACTGCAATTCAGCTCTGTTTCTCAGTGGAATGTTAAGAAGACAGTGTACCCCTGAGATTACCAAGAAAACCAACAGCTGCCATTGCAGAAGGCAAGGTGGCCTCTGGGCAATGCTGAGACTATTAAGTCTAGTGTTTACTTTCCATAAAGTAGGGTGTTAATGTGTTTGTCTACTGGGACTTGAGTCAGACCTCTCAGTTCTTGGAGAAAGCTGAGGCCATGTCTTGCACAAAATTGCACTTAAATAACAAATTATAAAAATACATAACTACTGTCGGGAGAATTTAAAGTTCACAGTCTTTTAAAACTGGAAAGAATTTATTCAAGAATATTTTATCTTCTACTTTGTCTTTGCTCCTGGAAGAAGTTAAAAATATTTAGGGCAGGAGAGTTGTTTGAAATGATTTTTCTCTAGAATTAAGCACAGAGTAATAGATTCCAAGGGACCAATCTATTTTAAAACACAAGTACCTTGCATTTGCATTTAAGAAATTACTCAAACTGAAAAAAATTCAAAATCCCTAAAAACACTATCTATACACACACAACACACAACACACACAAACACACACACACACACACACCTTATTTTAGGATCACAGTTGTGAAAACTGTGAAACTAATTGTTAACACAGTTCTCATATCTTTGGAAAATACACCAGACTTCACTAGCGCATTAGTCAGCATTACTGCCCAAAGTGAACAAGTCGGAATAGGATTTTTTTTTTTTTATAAAAACAGTCCAGCCAGCTTCCTGCCACTACTTTCTGAAAAACCACCAGAAAGAAATCAATGTGTCTGGGTTTAGGCAGACTTCCACAACACATAAACTAAATGAGCTTTTTTCAGTCAGGCCTTCATTTGTGTCCTAAGTATATTTTTCCCTCTTTCTTCATCTTTAGTTGCCATTTTGGAATCACTGCAGAAATATAGCATTTTAGGGTTCAAAATATTAATGAGAAATACTGCTTTTATATAATAGTTGTTATGCTCTCTTCAAAAGTGAAAATTAATAGACAAGAAGACATAATACTTCTGAGAAAACACATGGATAACTTCTTAGCCATTAAAACTCTGGGTAGTGATATGCTTCAAAATCTCCATCTACAACAAAAGCAACTTGATCTTGATCGTGGAATTCTCAGGTTTAAGTGGAAAGGCTAGGGATTTGCTGTTATGATATTATATTGAATGCCGAATCTTTAAATATGTCCCTTCATCTACCCAGTCCCTACACATCTCTCCTGGGGAAACTACTAGTTTTAACCATTGATCTGGGTGGAGTAAAAATTTTTAGCAGCATCAGCAATAACCCCCAGCCCCAGCTGAGCCTGAGTCAACTCCTCAGTTGCCCCCTCTCCTTTGGAATTTCTGACAGGCTCTGGAAAATTTCTAATTTCAAGCTTGAGTCAGTACAGCATCCTGTTATATTTGTCTCTTAAAACCTTTCTCCAGTATTTCTAATTCTCAGGTGAAGTGATTCAGACACAGAGGTTGATGTTACTTTGAGAAATACTTCTCTGGAATGTTTAAAATGTCATTTAAAAAATATATCACCAAGGGAAGGAGCAATAGTACAGTGGGTGGGGCACTTGCCTTGTACATGGCCAACCCAGGTTCTATCCCCAGCGTCCCATAAGGTTCCCCAAGCTCTAATTGCTGTGTGCTGAGCATACCAGGTATGGCCCCCCCCCCAAAAAAAAACAAAAAAAATCACTGAGCACTGGATCAGGGAGACAGTGCAGGGCTGAAGTTCTTTTTCTTGCTTTTTTTTTGGGGGGGTCACACCCGGTGATGCACAGGGCTTACTCTTGGCTCTGCACTCAGTAATTACTCCTGGCAGTGCTCGGGGGACCACATGGGATGCTGGGAATTGAATCTGGGTTGGCCACATAAAACAAACACCCTACTCACTGTGCTATCGCTCCATCCATAGGGGAGCTGAGGTTCTTGACTTGCCTTCTACTGACCCTGACTCGAATCCCCAGAACCATCATCATCACCACCTATGTTCTCCAAGCACTGCCAGGAGTTATTCCTAAGCATAATTATTCCTGAGTACTGCCAAGTATGAACCAAATCCCCACCCCATAGAAAGAATTACTAAGTCTAGATATGATTTTCCCAAGAACACTTTTTAAGATAGATATATTAACATTTGACTTTAAAAGACATGTTACTCACTAATCATCAGAGAGATGCAGATCAAAACAACCACGAGATACCACCTCACACCACAGAGACTAGCACACATCCAAAAGAACAAAAGCAACCACTGTTGGAGAGGATGTGGGGAGAAAGGGACCCTTCTACACTGCTGGTGGGAATGCCGACTGGTTCAGCCCTTCTGGAAAACAATATGGACGACTCTCAAAAAATTAGAAATTGAGCTCCCATTTGACCCAGCAATACCACTGCTGGGAATATATCCCAGAGAGGCAAAAAAGTATAATCGAAAATGGCATATGCACATGTATGTTCATCGCAGCACTATTTACAATAGCCAGAATCTGGAAAAAACCCGAATGCCCTAGAACGGATGACTGGTTGAGGAAACTTTGGTACATCTATAGAATGGAATACTATGCAGCTGTTAGAAAAAAGGAGGTCACAAATTTTTTATTTAAGTGGATCGGCATGTAAAGTTTCATGCTAAGTGAAATGAGTCAGAAAGAGAGAGACAGACATAGAATGATTGCACTTATCTATGACATATAGAATAACGGAGTGGGAGACTAACACCCAAGAATTGTAGAAACAACTACCAGGAGGTTGACTCCATGGCTAGGAGGCTGGCCTCACATTCTGGGGAAAGGGCAACTCAGAGAAGGGATCACCAGCTATAATGTAGTCGAAGGCCATGTGGGAGAAGGGAGTTGCGGGCTGAATGAGGGCTAGAGACTGAGCACAGTGGCCACTCAACACCTTTATTGCAAACCACAACAGCTAATTAGAGAGAGAGAACAGAAGGGAATACCCTGCCACAGTGGCAGGGCGGGGTAGGGGGAGATGGGATCGGGGAGGGTGGGAGGGATGCTGGGTTTACTGGTGGTGGAGAATGGGCACTGGTGAAGGGATGGGTTCCCGAACTTTGTATGAGGGAAGCATAAGCACAAAAGTGTATAAATCTGTAAATGTGCCCTCATGTTGATTCATTAATTAAAAATAAATTAATTAATTATAAAAAAAAATTAAAAAAATAAAAGACATGTTACCTGTTTATCTTCCATAAGGAAGACAATTAGAGAGCAAACAACTTCTTTTCACGTCTCCTCGTCTTTCTCTTCCAGGATACGCTGTCCCTAATGCCACTGCACCTGTGTCTGCAGCCCAGCTCAAGCAAGCAGTGAACCTTGGTCAAGACTTAACGGCATATACCACATATGAGGTCTACCCCACTTTCACGGTGACTGCCCGAGGGGACGGATATGGAGCCTTCTGAAGACACCTATCTATTCATTTAAGAATAAGATGCACAAAACTCTCTCTACAGAAGATATAAATCTTAAGTTTAGTTCCTTAATAATATAATTCCTAAAATAATGGCTTTTTCTGAAACCATAAAGTGTATACAAATTGTAGAATCCTGATATGAGGATGTTGCTCCTAATGAAATCACATATATTTAGGAGCCTCTCATCTAACAAAAATCTAGAGTCATTGTCCCCAAAAGCCATTCTTCAATGGTAAATGGGTACCCTACAGATTCTGTTTACAAAACCTGCCATAGTAGAAAGAGATTTTTAGCCAGGAAGACTTTAGAACTGAGCTGATCTGGGAAGTCATTAAAGACAAAGGGAACCAAGTAACCATCAGAGATTTGTACTCTGGCTAGCAAATACTTCTCTCTCTCTCTCTCTCTCTCTCTCTCTCTCTCTCTCTCTCTTCCTCTCTCTCTCTCTTTCTCACACACACACACACATACACACAAACACACACACACGGATGCTTTTTAAATCATGTTCACCATTGTCCACTGGAGTCAACCTCACTTAACTATGAAAATTCTGTTCAGTCAACTGGCGATAGATCAGAATCTTCTTGACCTTGTAACCCCCAAGGATTTTCTAGAAAAAGATTTTATGTTCTGTGGATACAGATAAAATGAATCAAGGCCTATAATTGCATTAACTTATTAACCACACATGTTGTTTCCTAGAACTCCTACTCCCCCCAAGAATTCCACAATAAGACATTCCAATCTGAAGTTCTTTTCCCCCATTTTTAACATTTGTCTTGTCTGTATTAATCTATTCTCATTTTGCTCAACTCTAATATTACAGCTCTATAGCATATTACTTGTGATAATTCTTCCTATTTAGGAAATTGACTGAAAAGTCTTTTTAAACGAAGAGAAAAGTGAAGACTTGCTTTCATTTCTTTGACATTTTTTTGTAGCACCCAGGCCACCATCAGTATTCAGAGAGAGATTCTCTACCTACTCTTTCTTTCACTTTCAGTAAGTAGCAGACAGCTTTGCCATATCTGAATCCTTTAATCTTGAAACTGCCACAGGAAACCTTACCTTCATCACTGATGAATAGAAGATGATTCTGTAGATCTCAGTCAGGAAGCTCTTTACCAAAATCCTTTAGTTTTAAGCCTCTTCTCCAAGAACGTCTGGGGGTGAAAGTGCTATGAAAACTGAGATGCAGAGGAAAAGACATTGATTTCTTTCCATACTTGTAATGATAACTTTTTGTTTACATAGAACTAATCTAAGTATTAATTAATCAAAACCTGTAACTACTACTTCAATTTCACTTGTGGTTTAATACTTGCAGCACTAGAGTCTCCATTAGGAAAATTACTTGGCCTTTATAAGATTTACATGGTGCAAGGGAAAACACAAATGCAAAAACAGGAGAAAACTCAAGTCTTCAATGCAATTCTGTGATCCTAAGTCAAGTCGGATTTCAATCCCAAAACAGGTTGATGCTAATAATGATTAGAATCTTTCTATTCATTTAATTCTAGTAAGATATCAAGGGTCTCAAAGCCTCAGTGTAAACTCTGAAAGGCATTCATTTTGTTTCTCATATAACTCGGGCATGGCTCCTAAATCTGACAGCACAGTAGAAACACCTGGAGAGCTTTTCAAAATTCCAATTAAACCAATTTCATCAGATGCCAAACCAAGTACATCAGAGTGTCTTGGAGGCAGCCCTGCCATTGGTACTTTTTAAAGATCTTTCTTTGGGGGGCACACACCTGGTCATGCTCAGGACTTAGTCCTGGCTCTGAACTACTGTATATTTTTATTTCCATGTTATACCTTAGCTTTTACCGTATGCCACTTCTGTTAAACAAATATTCCTGCTAACATGCAAGACATATATAGAGATTTTGGTAAACAAACTTTCAAGATTTATTTTAAAATTTTAGTTCAATCTAATTACATCTTTAAATTTTTCTATGACTAAAGAAATAGTACCGTGGTTAGTGCTTGTCTTGTATGCAGGCAACCAGGGTTTGATCCCCTACATCTTATACGGTTCCCCAAACACTTCCAGAAGTGATTTTTGAATGCAGAGCAAGGAGTTACCTACTTGAGCATAACCTGATGTGGTCTAAACACCAAAAAATAAAATAAATATTCTGAATTTTTCTATAACATATTCATAGAAAGTGGCTGTATCTATCAAATCATATGTTTACACTTGCCAATGATAGAACACAACAAACACAAGATTTGCTCTAGTGAGAGGAGGTTTTAGGAAAAAGAGGGGTGACCCTCCACATCTCACCTATATATAAAACCAACCTTAAAATGAAGAAGAATTTGGAAACCAAACATTTTCAATTCATTCAAGAATGTAGGAGTTAAAATAGCAAAAGTATATCTACCTATCCCTCAGATACTTTTTTCCTAATTTGAGAGAGAAATCAAGAAAAAGAAAATGCTTTATCTGAAGGGAGTGGGATATATATGTATGTGTGTATATATACATATATATATATATAAATTGGTTTTTACAAAAGGAGTAATCAAGGGCCAGAGTGATAGTATAGTGGGTAGGGCACTTGCATGTGGCAGATGAGCAGAGCCAGGAGTAATACCTCCAGATTGGCCCCAAAACAGAAGAGTGGTCAACAGGAACTTTTGGGGGCATAACTCCTTGGTTTGCCAAGAGAGTACTGACCTGTTGAACCACCTTTATTGTATACTTCACCACCCTTACTTCCAATTGTGTCCCCATTAAGAGAACAAATTAAGCAGTGACCCAATCTTCATGGTTTTCCCTTTCTCTCCTGCCTTCCTCCCTTCCTTCTTTCAAAAAGAACCCAGCTACTTCTACTTTTTTTTCCAACTGGAACAGAAGTGTCCTTGAGAAAAAAATTATCATCGCCTCTACAGTTACTCTCAACCCACCCTAGCTATCCCTCTACCTGGATCCTATATCCTGGTTCTAGTTTCACCCCAATGTCCCAAAGAAGAGTGGTCCTGAGTCCTAACTTTGGTGGAAAGAGTGAATAACCACTAACTAGATTGAATATAAGACAAGTTTAAAGATAGCTCTTGAGAACATAGATAGGATTCTGGTCTTTCAGGATGAATAGAGTATTAGTCGCATCATAAACTATTTGCTAGTTCCCTTCCTCCTTGAACCAGACTACCTATACTCAAATATAGATAGATTTGTTTTGTAAACATTAACCTTCAAAATTATGTTGCCTTTCTCCTTTCTGCTGTCTTATAGATTTGCCCAAATACTAATCCCCTTGCATTTAACCTTGCCATTATGATTACTCATATTCTTCATCAAAAACCTTCAAGAACACTACTTGAAGTTTTTAAAGAAAACTGTTAAATATTTTCCAATTTTCTAGAACTTTTAATTTTTCCAGTGTCTTTATTAATGTTTTAATTAAACATTTTTTGTCTCTACTGCTACTACCTTCTAAGTCTATTCTTTACAGAATATGTCATCAGTCTCTGTTTACTATGCACGTACTCTTGTGCCAGAAACTGTGAATACAAGTATTTTTATATATTTCTTTACTTATTTGCTATAAAATCTAGCATTCCATTCTGAACTTTTTAACTTAAAATAATCATATTTATTAGAGTGTACCATCTTGTAGATTTTTTGATCTAGTTAGAATTTTAAGGAATAAATCAACTCTTTTCTAAACATTGTTTCCACTACTATAGCCAAATAACAATTTGGGTAAGCCTTTTAAAAGATCAGTTTAGGATATTTTTTATTATAATTGCTGTTTAATTAGCAGAATTTTAAGATATTTTCTCCCCGAGAACTGTGAAAGACTATGCAGGAGGAAAGACAAAATTTCATTTAGAAATCCAGAAGTGTTTAAACATGAGTTTGAGGGCCAGAGCAGTAATACAGCAGGTAGAGTGCTTGCCTTGCACATGGCCAGTTCAGTTTGATCCCTGGCATCCCATATGGTCATCCCCGAGCACAGAGCCAGGAGTAATCCCTCAGCACTCCAGGTATGGCCCCAACGAAACAAACAGGCAAAAAACATGAGCTTGATTAATTTACATATTTATACCATTAATAAGTAGGCATTCATGACTTTTATTTACTTGAAAACATTTTGGTCCTTAATCACTTTTTTCCTAAAGATACTTAGGCTTATAAAACTAAAACACTTCGATTACTGGCTCAGTGGTAAAACACCTATGTGAATTCCTGCGTTAAATCTCTAGTATCACTCTCTCCTTTTGCTTGCTTGCTCGACGCTCTCCTCTCTTTCTCTCTCCTCTTCCCTCTTTCTCTTTTTCCCTCCCTCTCCCTCTCTCACTCTCCCCTCCCTCTCTCCCACTTTCCCCTCATATGCACAGACATACACACACACATACACACATATCAAATTGCATTGTGTCTATGTTCTCTGCAGTAAGATTAACAATGGAGTATATGCTTTTTAAATTTTTATTTTAAAACTATAAGTTATAAGAGATTATTGGGCTAGCAGTAGGCAAATAAGCCTATAAAAGTCAAACCACCACTATCAATGATTTAAATAGGTAATGCAATTTCAGGTATTTTTATTATTTTTTCAAAAGTCTTTTTTCTACTTTTCTGACTATAATGTAACCATTCTCTGTCTCACAATGTAAAGGAAACTGTCGGTAAAACACATTCTAGTTTCTATATGCTAAACAATCTCATTTCTTTTCCTTGTTGTTATATTAACTTTATTTATGTAAAGTTACTTAGCTAAGTTACCAAAAGAAAAAGATTAAAACAGTATTAAAGAATGTGCACAAAGCACTTATTTTTGTACTTTGAGTACAATGTTTTATAGAATTCTGTGCTTCTATCTTAATATGTTAAGTAAATTATACCATTTATTCATGGGGAAATAATCACTGTTTGGAAAAAATAAACATAATGGGTACTGTAAAATCATCAATTACATGAAATGAAAAACATGATACTGTGATGACAAGTGCAATTCCAGGATGGTGAAATGATTTTAATTGCCTTTTCAAATACCATTATAATTTTTAAAAACATAACATGAGTTGTGTGTTCTTTTCATTGTCTTAAAACCAAACCCATTCTGTGCAAATTCTTAAATATTAATGACCCATAATTTCAACACCCTTTTGGTGACTTCCTTCTATCTGCATTGTTTATAAAAGTTTCCTTCAGTGTATATTCAGACTAAAGTTAAGTGAACAGTCAAGTTTATTGTTTTCCATTCAGTAAAAACAATAGAGAAAGTCTTAGAAATGTAAAATAATAAGAAAACATGGCTACAAAAAGGTAAGTGTATTCTAATGACAGTATCTGCCACAAAGGCATGTGCTATCAGCAAGAATAGAGGTCAGCAAACTATCTTGAAAGCCAGATCAAATTATCTATATTTTGTAGGCTTTTGAGTTAATGATCACTATATCTCAAAAAACTGAGCTAAAATGTTTTTTAGATGTATAAAGATTTGCTCTTTTTAAGGAAGAATTTGTGATCAAAAGTACTAGTGTTCAGGCTGTTTCACTTAGGGCACCCAGAGGGAGGTGGCCCTCCCCTCCCCAAGGACCCAGCCCTGGCAGCTGAAAATCTCCAGAACCGAACCACTGCCATGCTCAAGGCCTTTCCCCACATGCTCGGGCCAAACCTCACGTAAGAGTGAATGTTATTCCTGGACCATGTGGCCACATTTGCGGCCATGCAACACATCATAAAACACTCCCTACCCATTCTCCATAATTACCACACCATATTTAATGGGGTTCAGATAGTAGGTAACAAATCATAGAGGGAAATATATATGCATATATACATATTTTCAGATATATATATACCAAAGTTCACACCACCCAAACTTTAACAACATGTTAGTGATATCCTATAGATATCACTTAATGTCTAATGGCTCCTGTCAAAATAGAACACATCTTTACACTGTTTCCTATATGAATACTTTTTGTAAGCATGTTCAGCAGTTCTTCATAACAGACAACACAAAATATATTATTTCGGTTGTGCTTTGGGACAGGGATTGGGGCTTTAGATGGAAACATCCCAAATTTGGTAGTGGGAAGGTATGATGGTGGTGGGATTGGTGTTTGAATATTAACTGTAATCAAATATTGTGAATCACCTTATAAAATAAAAAGATTTAAAAAATAGTATTGTAAACCACAAAAATCTCAATCAATAAAAATTTTAAAAATTAAAATAAAAGACCTATTTATGTCTTTTAAAAAAAGAGTACTGGTGTTCAATAATGCCTAATACAGGGGCTGGAGTGATAATATAGCAGGTAGGATATTTGTCTTGCACCTGGATGACCCAGGTTCAATTTCTGGTTATCCATATTGTTTTCCAAACCCCACCAGGAGTAATTAATGAGTACATAGCCAGGAGTAACTCCAAAGAACCACCAAGTGTGGCCCCAAAACCAAAATATATAATAATGCCTGATATAGTTAATATCTGACTATTTACAAAGTTTGTCTGTCCTGTGTGAAATCAATACAACATATTTTAAGTCCTATTATTAGTAGTACTCCACTTCTAGGAACTTAATTCTGTATCAGCTTGGTTAAGGTTTGACTGTCAGTGGCAGTTCCCAAAACATCAATGATTTAAATAAGATGGCAATTTTGTGTCCCTCATGGCAAAGTCCCAAAAACCTATAAAAAGCTGGCATTGTGTTTTACAGTGTCATGAACAGGTCTTTCTTCTTTTTCCTTTGCTTGCAAAGTCTTTATCTCATGGTCTAAGATAACCACATTTCATTATAACTAAAAGAAAGAGGGAACACAAAGAGGAAAGGACAGCCAGCACCCGGCTCTCTCTACAAGAGAAATACTGGAAGCCACCACGCACAACGGAGGTTTAAATCCCATTGGATGGAAGTTAGGTACCTAGCCATACCTTTATGTCAAAAATGAGAAATATAGTCACTATGTAGGTAAACATTAATATTATTTCACTGTGAAAGAATAAAGAATAAAGGAATTAATGCACACTGATGGGAACTATCAGAGTTTACCACAAAATCATCTATCACACACACCCTAAAAAGAGGGTAAAGGAAGTAAAAAAACTTTCTTGTTGCTGTTTTGTGTGTTTTGGGGTGACACCTGACTGTGCTCAGGGCTTACTCTTGACTCTGTGCTCAGGGATTACTCCTGACAGTGTTTGAGAGAACCATATGAGGTGTGAGGAACCAAATAGGGTTGACAGAATGCCTCACCCAATGTACTACATCTCCAGCCTCAGAAATTCATGAAGTTACAAATGTATTTACACAAAATTTAATTGTCTATGTAGGAAATCTGGTCACTGCTATAAAAAAATAGGTATAATAGGTAGAAGATACATATTCTAATTAGATTGTATTTCTAAATTTTAGCAATAAAGGGTCAGAGTTATCGTAGGGTATCATAGGGTATCAGTGAGTAGGGTATCTGCCTTGCATGCAGTCAACTAGGGTTAAATTCTCAGCATCCCATACAGACCCTGAGCACTTCCAGGAGTCATGCCTAAGTGCAGATTGAGAAGTAACTCCTGACTATCACAAGGTCTGTCAAAAAAATTAAAAATAATAAATATTAGCAATAATAAATCCAAAATTAACATTTACAAAGAAATGCAGTTTATAATAACATATACAAAAATATCTGATATTTTACATACTTAAGAATATGTCTGACACTATGTCAGGCCAGTATGATAACATCTACAATAATGTAGATTAATACCTAACACCACACCAAAAAAAGTGTAAAATATTTCTGGGAATAATTTAATAAAATATACTTAAAAAATAAATAAATCCTAAATAAATTGAAATAAACATATATATCTATGTATTGGTCTATGTTAAAATGTCAATTTTCAAAATGTTCTCAGGCAATACCATCAGACCCCAACAATCTTATTTAGATATTGACAGGATGCCTCTAAAATATTTACGAATGTATACAAAATATGCTGAAGCACAAAGTTACAGTCATGGTCATATACTATCGAATTTCTAGATAGTTTAAAAGCTGACCAAGACATTGTGACATTGGTAGGATACTAGGATAGTGACACAAAAGAGTTCAAAAATAGACCTCCACTCATAGATGCACAACTTTTTGACAGTACTTCAAAACCAAATGAGAGGAGAAAGAATTGTCTTTCTTACCTTCCAAGTACAGTCAGAAAGCAAGTGGATATCACAGTTGACTGTGCTCCCTTGCCAGACCACCAACTAGTCTCAGCTATCACAGCTGAAACTAAGAACCCATTCTTCTCTCAAACTAATTCAAGCAAAAGTTTTCAATCCACTACCCATTTTGTATGACCAACCTAATGACTGATGTTCATTTGCAGTGTCAGATCCCTGGTTGTGCCAGATACACTCAAATATAGCACATAGTTGCACTGGGAGCTGATAACTATAATCCCTTGGCTCTTTAACCAGACTCACCTGAGCTTAGCACACACAATTGCCACTAGGCACGCATAACCTTGAATCCCTGGTCATCAACAAATTCACTTGAACTTGGTGCACAGAGGCCACTGAGCCCTAGTGGCTGTAATCCACTGAAAGTTGCTCAAACCCATTGAAGCTTGGCACACTTGCCAGTACTCATGACTCGAAACCCCTGATCATTACCCAAGTCCATTCAAATTTGGCACACAGGCCTTGCCAGGCTCTTGCAAATTGCACCTCTGACCCTACCCCAAGGCCTCGTTAACCTTGGAGATAAAGCTGCTGCCAAGAACTACAACCCTAGGTCATCAAAAAGGTTGGCAAGAAGTCACAGCAACTACAGGGAAATCAAGACCCAGTCACTACCAAATTCAACTTAACATCAACACTACATCATTGGACAGAAGCTAAAATGAAATCAGTGAACTTGAATATAAGTAGAAAAAAAATTTAACAGGAAAATGTGAAACTTAAGAGATATTACAGTGAGTAGGGCACTGGGATGTATATAGAGTTCCACATAGTCCCCAAAAGTTGAACATATTGTCTTTTCAAACCTACATAAAACATTTTCAACAACAGACCATATATTGGAACTCCCTCCAAATAAAAACTATCAAAAAAGTCATGAAGATTTTTTAAAATCACATTAAACATCTTTTTAGATCATATGCCACAATACTAGAAATCAACCCTAAGAAGAAATCCAGGGCTATCTCAAAACTACTACTGAACATGCTACTGAAAAATTATTTGGTCAGTGAAGAAGCCAAATGAGGTTTTAACCTAAAATAGTGGTAAATTTGAGCAGTTTGCTGGTGGGTTAGGTGCAGTTAATTTTGTACATCAAAAACATACATATTAACACTATTACTGTGTCACTAAACTACAACAAAAAACTTAATAGTAATAAAACATTTCATTTAAGAACTCCAAGCAATTAAAGAGATAGGCATGTTTCACACTCAACATTTGGGGTCCCAGGAATAAACTACATCCTCCTCAAACTCTGTAGTAACAAGGGCTCAAAACAAGTGCCCCAGGAAATAAAATGTTTTCAAGGGAAACCTGATTTTCTATTATGGTGTTCTCTTGCAGTTCTATTATTGCTGACATAACCCCAGAAATAACCTTCTGCTGTGCTAATAAGAATACAACCCAGGGAGATCTAAATTTGAGAGATAATTACTCTCTCTGACATATTCTTTCCAAAGTCACTGCGTAGCCTCTGAGTGATATGAGCCTCCATCTGGTGGTTATTAAAATTTAAACTCATATGTGTGTGTAGTTCTATTATAACTTATTAGGGCTGAGTGAGCTCTTTTGGCTTGCTTTTCTGATAAGAGCTGAAATAAATCATGACCTTTGGCTTGTCTTACTGGCTTCCTGTTAGGAATTGTGGACTTTATTGTTAGCCTAATATGTCTCTGCTAAGTACCTTGGGAAACATGTTCTGATGTCTAATCAGAAACCTACCCCACCCCAACCAAATCCACAAGATAAATCATTGATGAGATCAAACACCCAATTTGTGCCATTATGAAAGTCAAAATACACTAAGACCTGTGATTGAACAGACCTTAGGAGAGAATCAGAGCTAGGTAATGATTCTTCTCATCTTTGCGTCTAGAAATTTCCTAATAGTGCATCATGTCGACAGAGCTCTCCAGCTGATTAATTTTAGGGATCAACCTTGGAGTCAAGTAAACTGAAGTTCCTGACTTTCTTCCAACTTAATCTGTCTGGCTGTGTGCCAGTCTTCTCTGTAAAGTGAGATCAAGTATTCCATGCTTTATTGCCTGAAGGAACCAAGAGGCTAAATCAAGTTTGTAGACACCAAGAAGGACCCTTTAAAGAACACAGCACACCCTCTATCTAAATGCATTCAAAAATGCATTCTACAAAAACTGATCACCACAAACAATACATACACACACACACACACACACACACACACACACACACGCATAATGCAAAGGAAGAAAATGTATACGCATTTATATGAAACAAACACTTGACTACGACTGGCCTCTTGCGGTTTGGGAACTCTGACCTCAAAGACCTTTTGCTTTTCTTTGAGGAGAAATAAGATTACCAACTGTTTCATATCCAAAATTGAGAGCAGAAAGATCAGAGAATGCATCATAGCTAAGATCCACTAGCTAAGATATAACTCTTTGTTTTGTCTTTTGAAAAGTCTTAGACTGTCCAAGGCAAAGAGCACTGAACTTGTGTGTGTGTGTGTGTGTGTGTGTGTGTGTGTGTGTGTGAGACAGAGAGAGAGAGAGAGAGAGAGAGAGAGAGAGAGAGAGAGCTTAGATCAAGTGTGACATCCAGTGGCCTAGTTGGTTAATGACACTTAGAGACTGAAATAACCTAGGGTGTTCTAACCTCTTAAGCACTTAAATTTGCTGAAAAGGTTTCAATTGAGGAAAAGGAACTGAAACTAATATTCTCCATTTGGTTGCAGGCATTGCAAAAGAACTTTTCCTGTATTTGCTTTACTCCACAGTATCTGCAAAACCTTATCTTTATCAAAATGGGTAAGAAAAAAGAAAGAAGCATAAAGATTAATAAACTTTCTAACTTAAATAGTCAAGCTTGCAAGTAATAATTGAAGAGTCTGACTCCGGAATCTAGAGTCACCTTAGCTATGCAGGAGGGAGAGAGCAGCGTGGAACGCCTTAGGAGCATTGAAGAAGTTGTTAAGAGGATGAAGAACCTCCGGCTCCGGGCACATCTTTTCAACTCCACTGTTTTTCCTGTACTAACATACGCCTCAGAGACCTGGGCCCATGAAAACAGGATGAGAATGCTATTTGGGTCCCCAAAGAGGAATCGAAAGAGCTATGCTTGGAATATTAGGTTTCACTCAAGTGAGAGAAGGAATCTGGACTTCCGACCTCCATCTACGATTGAGTGTTAAAAATACAAACGCCCGCACGCAGAAGGGTGTGATGATGTGTGTTCGAGGGCTCTTGGGAAGGTGCTCTCTCTATCTCTCTCTGTCTCTCTCTGTCTCTCTCTCTCTCTGTCTCTCTCCACTCACGTTTGGTGCTCTTGAGCTGCTGTGTATGGACCAGATCGGGATGGCTCCTCCTTTGTGCTCTGCTTCTGTGTGTGCCGCTGTACTCTCTTCTGTGTGTCTCTCTATCTCTGACTCTGTCTCTGTAGTTTTTCCTCTGGTCTCTTCTGACCTCTCTCTGTCTCTGACATCTCTGGTCTCTTCCGATCTCTCTTCTTCCAATCTCTCTCTGGAGCCCTTCTGCTTCTCTCTCTGGAGCTCTTCTTGCTCTCACTTCTGACTCTGACTCTTACTTCTGACTCTGACCCCTACCTCTGACTCTGACCCTTACTTCAGATTCTGACCCTTACTTCTGACTCTGACCCCCTTCACTCTTACAGTCTTAGTTTATATGTCAGTCACATAGAGTGGTGATACAAAGGTGGGTTAAACATTAACAAATCAATAAAGAGGGGTAAGACCACTCCTCCAAGAGATTAACTCAAGGGCAAAATCTCATCTAAGGAGATTTCTCCAGATTACTAGGAGATCCACTTAAGGGTGAGATCTGATCCAGGGTGTGTTGCTTTCTTCTTTCCTCAGCTAGTAATCCACTTAATTAGTTGTAGTAAATCTACTTCTAATATTTCTAGCAATGTCATTCTGTATGAGCACAGTAAGAGATATATCAAACTTAAAGTATGGTTCTTCCTGAGGACATTCACTATATATTGCAGACCATAGTCCTCAGTCAAGGTTAGTCTTCCTAACTCCAACATGGTCCTAGTCTTGTCGTTATTTTTGGATCATGACAGCATTTGTCTATGACCATGCTCTCACCTTATAGTTGAGAATTGTGGTGCTTTGTCATGGCCCTTTACTATGCCAGGGTAGCCCACAGCTTTCCCTGTGTCCATTCAGTCCCTCGTCAAGACCCTGCTTTTGGGATGCTAGAAAAATTTTTTAAATTTTTAAAATTTTATTGAATCACTGTGAGATAGTTACAAGCTTTCATGTTTGGGTTACAATCTCACAATGATCAAACACCCATTCCCCACCACCAATATCCCGGGTATACCCCTCCCTTTCCCACCCTCCCTCTGCCTCTATGGCAGACAATATTCCCCATACTCTCTCTCTAATTTGGGGCATTATAGCTTGCAGCACAGACACTGAGAGGTCATCATGTTTGGTCCATTATCTACTTTCAGCATGCATCTCCCATCCCAACTGGTTCCTCCAGCCATCATTTTCTTAGTGATCCCTTCTCCATTCCATCTGCCTTTTCCCCTCTGCTCATGAAGCAGTCTTCCAGTTAAGGGGAAATCCCCCTGGCCCTTGCTGAGATGCTAGAAATTAAAGGCAACTGAGTTGAGAAAGCAGATGCTCAGAAGTAAATATTATTGGAGTCAGTTAACTCCCAAGTTACAAAGCTTAATATTAACTGTCTTCCCTTTGTCCATAGAGAAAGGACATTGTTTTAAGGTAAACTAACTTCCCTGCCACAAGGCTGAAAGGACATACCCAATGTTATCCTATAATCGAGAACCAGGGACGCTGTCTCATTTGCCAAGTCATCAAATATCAGATGGGCTGGACACGTAATGCAATTTGGAGACAACTTCTGGACTGGAGCTGTTACTAGCTGGATTCCACGGGATGTTAAAAAGAATGCCTGGCCACCCACCTACGAGATAGCAGACTTCTTCTTCAAGACCCTAAACAAACAGTTTGATGCTCTTCATTTTCCTGGAACAAACAGACGCCATTGGGTTACACTAGCATGCGACAGGGATGAATGGAGACATTACTGGTGCCTGCTCGAACAAATTGATGAGCAACAGGATGACAAGTGAAGTGATACAAGCAATATTCCAACATGTCAAAAGTTAAGCCCTGCTTAAGGATTTTGTTCACTTATGCTAAACGCTAAGTGATACACTCTGGGACTATAAAATCAAAGATGTATTTGGAGACTCAACTCAAGGGCAAAAGAAACAAAAGCAAGAATAAACAACTGGGAATGTATCAAGTTAAAGAACTTTTTTTTTTCTTTAATTGGTTAGGTCAGAGTGTTTGAGGGAGTGTCAGCTAGCTATTAAGTGAATGCAGGTCTAAATAAAGGATATGTAGGCTAGGCGTAGGGTGAGGCGCAGGCTATCAGGCTGCAGAGGTTAACCGTCGGGCTCCTAGCTAAACACTGGATCCACTCTCTTGAACTTAAGGCGATGCAGTCGCCCTGGGCAGGTTTGAATCATGATGAACCCGTGGTGCTTGTATAGGCAGAAGGGTGGTTTGGCTCCTACACCGTCCGCTACTACGTAAATGGCAGATTGTTTATACAAAATTGAATTGTTTAGAAGTGCTGTAAGTCATGATATTGATACTCTTACATGATGGTTTTGATTCAGCTGTGCTTAAACAGTGGTGCATTAGCCTCAGTGGACGTGATGACCATTGGAGTTAATTGCTCAGGTGGTTATATAAGTCAGTAGG
The DNA here is from genome assembly GCF_027595985.1 of Sorex araneus. Classification (NCBI taxonomy): domain Eukaryota; kingdom Metazoa; phylum Chordata; class Mammalia; order Eulipotyphla; family Soricidae; genus Sorex; species Sorex araneus. The sequence goes on along the minus strand of NC_073312.1, from coordinate 52,678,335 downwards.
TTGGGAGATTAAAGCCCTCGCATCTGAATCCCGTTGTGTTGTGCTCATTCCTTTAATCAAACCTCCAAAAGAAGTCTGACACATCCCTAGCTAGACTTCCAGGAAGGAAGACCGGGAAGCATGGGTAGATTCGACATACAAGTGCTTTGTATTAAGGGTCCGAGAGCACTTGGGAGGTCAAGTTTCCTCTGCGGTGCAACGTTGGAGACAAAGGATGAAAGACTGAGCTTGTTGGGATGCCTCTGGATGTCCTCTAGCATACTTAGCACGTTATCCACTTTTCCTTTAATTGCCAGCAATTACAACTCGTGCTCTGACATCATGCTTCTTTGCTTAGTCTCTTGCCCACACAGATAATCTCATAGCTGATATAGTATTGTTTTCATATCCTGGCTCTCTTTTTCTGACAGCCTTGGCCATCTGCATCGCCCCTAACATTTCTGACATCACATTGTCTATTTTTTTCAATTTCCAATGTCACCCCTTCACCAACAGCTGCCATTTCAGCTAGTTTGTGTAAAGTCTCCTTTTTCTTTTGGTCCAACATATTATGTCCTCTGTGCTTGCTTTCTTCTCTGTTCTTTCCTTTCTTGCGGTCTTTCAATTGGGCTTTGAGCTCTTGTTTTGGACCCCTTCTTTCCTTGACTCATAGTCGGAGTTGACGAGTTTGATCTTGCTGGCTATAATTCTAGGTGTCTGCTTTGGAGCCTGTTAGGGCATTGTGTCCAAGTTAAAGAACTTTTACACAGCAAAAGAAACTACCAAAATGCAAAACAACAACAACAAAAAAAAGACAGCCTGACATCTAGAAGTTATCTGCATATTATGATCTAACTAGGAGCTAATTGTACAATATTGTATATAAATAATTCATAGAACTGAACAATCAAAAAGTAAGCAACCCACTTTAAATAATAAATAAGCAAAAATAATGAAGGAAATAGGATGAATAATTTTCCAAAGACATTAAAAAGGTACAAATACATAAAAAAAACTTCCCAAAAGCACTAATTATAAGGGAAATGCAAATCAAAACCACAATAAGATAACATCTCACAGCCATGGGAATGTCCTACTCATAAAGATTGGAGGTATCAAATGTTGTCAAGGTTGTAGAGTAAAGGGACTTCTCAGTTACACTGATGGTAGAAAGTAAACAAAAAATGGTACAAATATTCCTTTAAAAAACTGAAAATGTAGCCATAATATCCAGAGCTGCCACTTGAGAAACCGACTGTCCGCTCCTTAAAGACTATGATCCGAGAGTTCTTCTAGCCCATTTTCGCACCCAGAGCAGCTTCTTACAGAAATGCATCTAGACTGTTAACTGTGCTACAACCCTGTGCCTCCCAGGAAGGGATTTTCCCACTCTACCCTGTCTTTCTGCATGGAAGATGGCGGCAGCAGCAACACCCATGTGGCAAGCGTCATCTCCTAAGACTCCCAACTCAGAGGTATGAGTTTGCAGTGACGTGGCTAGCAGGCAATCATGGGATGGGGGGTTTACCGGCACGCTCTCCACCCAGATAAGATCCGGAGCTGTTGCGCACGAAACCGACCCTCAGCTCCTTAAAGACTATGATCCAAGAGGTCTTCTAACCCATTTTGGCACCGAAAGCAGCTTCTTACAGAAATGCATCTTGACTGTGAACTGAGCTAAAATATCAGAAATCCAAAACCGCGCAGCCACGACAGCTCATAGAGTCTTCATTCTCAGCAATGGAAAACAAATTATTAAATGATGCCTTTTCAGCAGGCTTGATTGTTGGGGGAAAATTCCAAATAATAATAGTGAGTTCTCTATTGAGATATTGAGTGTATTCAAAGTATAGAGAGAATAAAGTGAATATCATTAGTTACTCAGGTGGGGGGGAGGTAGGAGGGGGGTATGTTGGGGTTCTTGGTGGTGGAACATGTGCACTGGTGAAGGGATGGGGATCTAATCATTATATGACTGAGACTTAAAAAAAACTGAAAATGCAAATTCCATATAAACCATTCATACCATTCCTAGCCATTATCAAAGTTGAAAAGGTATTTGCACATCTATGCTCATCACTGCATTATTCACAAAATCCCAAACCTAAATGCACTTCGAGAGATGACTGATAAGGAAGCTGTGCTTCCATGCCTATTAGGACAACATGGATGGATCTAATCGTGATTATGCTAAGTGAAATAAATGAGAAAATGAGAGATAATTACCAGATGGTCTCATTCATATGTGAAATACAAATAACTAAAGAAAATGAACTGGAAGATAATAAAATTAACTCCCCACTTTGTAAACGCTATGGTGGTTACCAGAGGCAAAGGAACTAGTGAAAGAATGAGTAGAAGAGGCTCCTGATGTCCTTGGAACTTTGGTAGTATGTGTGATAATATAAATATAGAACACTATGAAGCTAACACACAATAATTCCATGATATTTAAACTAATTATGAATTTATTTAAAAATTACTAAGAATGAGTCCCTTGATATAGGGAATTATGTATTCTGTTTTACATATAGTAGCTGAACAACGGACTGGAGCAATAGCACAGCGGGTAGGGAATTTGCCTTGCATGCAGCCGACCCGGATTCGATTCCTCTGTTCCTCTCAGAGAGCACGGCAAGCTACTGAGAGTATCCCATCCGCACGACGGAGCCTGGCAAGCTCCCCGTGGCATATTTGATATGCCAAAAACAGTAACAACAAGTCTCACAATGGAGATGTTACTGGTGCCCACTCAAGCAAATTGATGAACAGTGGGGTCACAGTGCTACAGGTGAACAAAAAGTACTTATAAGTTTGAGTACTGTTTAATTAAATAAAGCATTTTATTTGACAATTTAGAAATTTAGACAAGTAATTTTGGGGAAAGCTAACCTCCAAATAATGAAGAATTTGCTATGTTTGTTATCAAAAAGAATGGAACTAGATATTCTTCTAGTCTCAATTATTTGTAAATTTTTTTTATGTTCCAACTGTTCTGTGAGGTATATGCTATTACCGGTTGGTATGCAACATGATTCTATGCAAAAGTGATTTATTTCTAAAGATGGTCCTGCCTCTCAAACTCAAAACCATCAACAGAAAAATTCTTTGGAGGAGGAATTTTTTCTTCTGCTACACAAAGAAGCCATTAGACTGAGGTGACTTTTGTGCCTAAAATCAAGATAAGATAATCGGTACTTTAAAAAGCTAAGTTCCTTGCAAACAATGACATGACTACCAACTTGCACAAACAAGTTTCTAACACTGGCACCTTAGCACAATAACAAAGTTATTAAAGTTATTAATCAGTGGGATAGTCATAAGGGGATGTCAATCAGACATCCTTCAAGGACCTGTCATGTCAGTAATGACAAGGACATACTTCTAGATTACTCACAAACAACGTAAGCATAGCAAAGATGGGCCATAATGCCCAAGACGTTTCTCTCTAAAGCTATCTTTGCTCAAAGATTCCTCATCAGCCTGACCAAGACTCCAGTATAATCTCAGGATGTTCCTATCTAATCATTCTTTTCTTCCTTCTCTTTCACAAAGGCCAGCATTGCCGTCTGAAGGTTCTCAAATCTCTTACTGTTCCTTCTCCCTATATTCTAAGCAGTTATGTTTTGTGATATATCTTCTCTGTTCTAATCTCATCTTCACATCTACTTCTTGGGAGGTACGAGTGTTGCCAGAAGTAGTCAGAAAGAAAAGAAGGATGTGTGGCTGAAGGTTTTTCCAGCATTGACCTGGGCAAATTCCCTGATGGAAGGGACCCCCACATTCAGTTATCCAATACCATATGAGACTGCAAGTCACAGTTTCATAAACTAGGCTCTAGAGTTGCGAGAGTTATCCTTCAAATGAAGGTTAGCTTTGGAAATGACATTTGAATTTTCCAGAGTGACAATAACCATCTAATACCTGCAAGTGATGACTTATAATCATTGGGGGAAAGTAAATCTCTTGCTTCTTTTAGGGAAATCTTTAAAGCATCGCTAAGCCATGACAAATCATATGAATGGAGGTGCTTGTGCCCATCCTCTTGCCAGGCAGAAGGTTCTGTCCTCAACCATCTGAAAACCAGATGTCCTGTTTGGTATGTCTAGAAATAACATGTGTTTAGGAATCAGCAGTTTGGGGTTATAATTCTAACACTTCCACTTTCTATTTGCTTTACCCAAAAAATTATATTAAGTTTCTGAACTCTTTTTTGTGTAAAACAAGATCAAAAGTACAAGACTATAAGGAGGCATAAATTAGCTAACATATGTGAAGCACATAGCACTGTGTCTGGCATATAAGAAACCAGTATTACAAATTCTTTAAAATAAGCAAACCATGCTGAACTAAAATGAGGAAATATTGAATTAGACAAAATTTAACAGATTTCTTGCCTTCAAAACATCTAACAACCTCTATTTTCCTATTTGTGAACATGAATCTGTGCTAGAGGCTTAAATGTATAGTAGTTCTCGAATTTACTATATCATAGTTTTTTCCTCAACACTAGTATAAAAATTATCAGGAACATAAATTCAGAGCATAATCTAGTAGAACTTTAATAAATATTACTCACCTCCCTCTTTTCCTAACCAGACATTTTTTAGCCCCTGAAATTAACATAAAAAAAACTTTGATGAGTTCTCCCCCAATTTTTTGCCATATGATACAACAATTTTACTCCAGGTATCTCTCCCAAGAACACAAAAACGCTAATTCAAAATTATGTGTACATATCTATGTTCATTGCTGCACATCTATAATAACCAAGATCTAGATACAACACAAGTCATCAACAACAGATGAGTAGATAAAGAAGGGATGGAATAGATGCAATAATAGAGCAGGTTGCACACTGCCAACCCCAGTGCAATTCCCAGCACCCCATATGGTCCCTGGATTTCAGAGTGATCCCTGAGCACCACTGAAATGGTGGTGGTGGCCCAGAAACAAACAAAAAGAAGGTATGGAATATACACATAATATATTCAGCTATAAGAAAAGATGAAGTCTTTCTTTTTGTTACATCATGGATGAAACTGGAGGGTACAAGCTAAGCAAAAACAAATTAAAAGACTAAAATTCCAGACAAGAAAGAACTAGAAATGTTCAGTGAAAACAACCTCCCAACACCAGACTCAAACCTCAGACAACAGAGCTAGGGTGACCTAAGTTGGTGGGGAGGGGAGATGGCTAGAGGTGAGGGGTGATGAGTCCTATGGATTCTTGATAAAGAGTGTTATTGGCACTGTGGTGTTTAATGTTGTGTGGCAATATTTACCCCTAAAACATAAAAATATTTGTACTTATGTAAACTAATTTTACCTCAACAAATAATTTTAAGTATAGAAACTGCAACATTTTTTATGAAAGAAACATGTTGATCCTTGTGACTACAAGAATATCAGACAAGTGCCTTTGAGCATTTAATCTTTAATCCTGTTATTTACATGACTACATTTTGAAAAGTAAGCAGATGATGGAGTGCCAAAATACTCATAATTGTTAAAATTCTATTAAAACTGGTATGAGTGTTTCACTAAAGTATTCCACTATCAAAATATAAAAATGTAAATATTGCTAAATTATAACATTAAAAGAAGTGGTCTTAAAATTTAAAAAGAAAACAAATAGGATTTTCTCTCATTGCCTTCTGACATAAGTTTACTATTTTGGTATTAATTCCTGACTGAGTCAGTAGATGGCACTGTAGATTGAACACAGAGAAAGATCCAGAGACCAGGTAGAGGTTTTCATCTGAGATGAACATTTTGCTACAAGCCTCCACACACCCTTCCCTGTGTCCAATGTTTTTATCAGCTTATGGGAGAGCTCTTTATTTTGAGGAGACAGGGGTTTAAGTAGAATTAAAAAATGACTTTTTGAGCAACCAATGCTGGCGTGGATGTGGGGAAAAAGGGACGATCCTTCACTGTTGATGGGAATGCCGAATGGTCCAGACTTTCTGAAAGACAATATGGACAGTCCTTCAAAAACTAGAAATTGATCGCTTCCAACCTCCTGGACTCCCCGAGACCCTGCAGCCACCCCACCCCGTGTCCTCCGTGCCCCGTCTCCTGACCTGGCCCCCTAACTGCAGCCCGCCCTCGCAGGTACCATCACAGACCCTTGGCCATGCCCTCCCGTGCCCCGCTGCCCGCCGCCTGGACTCCCCGAGACCCTGCAGCCGCCCCACCCCGTGTCCTCCGCGCCCCATCTCCTGACCTGGCCCCCTAACTTCGGCCTGCCCTCGAAGGAAGACACTGGGGGCGTGTCTGGTATCTTAGTGGGCGTGGTCTAAAAGTGGGCGTGGCATCCTCTCAGAGTGGCGGCCGCTAATGCGGCCGCAGTTATTCTTTGTTACCTCAGCTCAATCGGTACTTGTATTTCTTTGAAAATTCACTTTTGCGATCTCAAACACACAAAATAGCCATTAGCTTAGTCTGACACTATAAAAGCTGTCAGTTAATAAGGGAAGTTTAGCACGATCAGAGCCCCTTCTTTACACAAGAAGAAAAAGGAATAAATAACTACAAAGTTCCAACTTTATACTTCCGTAACAATATGAGGAAGCAGCGAAAATCCCCTCCACCAAGAGAGGGAGAAGTAAAAATTCCAGAAACATCAATGGGGGCTATTCACATCTACGACCTCTCAGATAAACAATTCAGAGAGGAGATATGTAGGAGAGTCGACCTACTCCAAGCAACCATGGAACAGACATCCAATAAACTAAGGGAGGAGATGAATGAAGCACTGGAATGGTCCACCAAGAAAATACAGGAAGAAATGAGAACAGAAATCTCAAACCTACGAACGGAAGTCACACAAATAAAGGAATCGGTAGACGAATTAAAAATCTCACTAGATGCCCTCAACAGTAGAATGACTACAGCTGAAGACAGAATCAGCGACCTGGAAGATGAGCTGCAGAAAGCTTATAGACAACAACAAATCATGGCCAAAGACCTCAAAATGGCTATAGAGCGAATCAGAGCCCTGGGGGATGACTTCAAGAGAAACAACATAAGAATCATTGGAGTACCAGAACCACAGGGAAGTAACCCCAATGAAAAAAACATAGTCAAAGACATCATTGCTAAGAAATTCCCAGAGCTGGAGAAGGCAGGCATCCAGATACAAGGAGTCCGAAGAGTACCAGCAAAAAGAGACCCGAATAAAAAGACTCCAAGGCATATCATAGTCAGAATGACGGATGCTATGGATAGAGACACAATTCTGCAAGCAGCAAGGTCAAAGAAGGAAATCACATACAAAGGAGCACCCCTCAGATTTACAGCAGACCTGTCAGAGGAAATCCTCTGAGCCGGAAGACAATGGTGGGACACAGTGAAAAGACTCAACGAAATGAATGTATCAACAAGAATACTTTATCCGGCTAAACTCTCACTCAAACTCGAAGGAACCATACACTACTTCTCGGATAAACAACAGCTCAGGTGCTTCATAGACTCAAAACCAAACTTGAAAGAAGGTCTAAAGGGGCTACTGTAAGACAAGGTGGAGCCACATAAAAACAACAAATACCACAGAAATATGACACAAAATCCTATCACAATAATCTCTCTCAATGTCAATGGCCTAAATGCACCCATCAAGAGACACAGAGTGGCAAAATGGATCCAGAAATTAAACCCAACATTCTGCTGCCTGCAAGAAACACACCTGAACAAACAGAGTAAACATAGACTCAAAGTCAAAGGATGGAAAACAATCCTGCAAGCAAACAACCCCCTTAAAAAAGCTGGAGTGGCCATCCTAATATCCGACAACATAGATTTCAGGTTGAAAAAAATTAAAAGGGACAGCGAAGGTCATTTTCTGTTTATCAAGGGATATGTACAACAGGAAGAAATCACACTCTTAAACATATATGCACCTAATGAGCGACCAGCTAAATATTTAAAACAACTCCTAGCAGACTTCAAAGAGGACATCACTAACAGCACAATAGTAGTCGGAGACTTCAATATGGCCTTATCGCCTCTAGATAGATCAACAAGAACAAAACTCAACAAGGAAACACTGACTCTGAAAGAAGAAATTGAAGAGAGAGGCCTAATAGACCTATACAGGGCCTTACACCCCCAAAATAAAGAATACACATTCTTTTCCAGTGCACACGGAACATTTTCTAAAATAGACCATGTACTGGGCCCCAGAACATACCTCAATAGAATCGGAAAAATAGAAATTGTATCAACCATCTTTTCAGACCACGATGCGCTGAAGATAGAAGCTAACCACTCACTGACACGGAGAATCAAGTCAAACACTTGGAAATTAAACAATTCAATGTTGAACAATGAGTGGGTCGGGAAGGAAATCAAGGAAGAAATCAAAAAATACTTAGAAACAAATGAGAATGAAGACATGAGCTGCCAAAACCTATGGGACGCAGCTAAAGCCATGTTAAGGGGAAAATTTATAGCTCTCCAAGCATTCCTCAGGAAGGAAGAAAGGGCCCACATAGACAGCCTGACTTCACGACTCAAAACCTTAGAAAAGGACCAGAAAAAGGAACCCAAACCAGATCGAAGGAAAGAAATAATAAAAATTAGAGCAGAAATTAATGACATGGAAACCAAAAAGACAATCCGAAAGATCAATGAAACAAAGCTGGTTCTTCGAGAAAATAAACAAGATTGATAAATCACTAGTAAGACTCACAAAGAAAGAAAGAGAAAGAACCCTAATAAATCGAATCAGAAATGAAAAGGGGGGCATCATAACAGAAACCAGTGAGATTCAAAAAATCATTAGAGACTACTTTGAAAGTCTATATGCCACAAAACAGGAGAACCTAAAAGAAATGGATGGATTCCTCGATTCCTACAATCTCCCAAGACTGAACAAAGAACACTTGGAACACCTGAATAGACCCATCAATGTTAAGGAAATTGAAACTGTGATCAAAAACCTCCCCAAAAACAAAAGCCCAGGCCCAGATGGTTTCACTGGCGAATTCTTCCAAACATTTAAAGAAGACCTGTTGCCTGTTTTCCTCAAACTTTTCCAGGAAATTGAAAAAACAGGAACTCTCCCAAACAGTTTCTATGAAGCACACATCACCCTAATACCAAAAGCAAACAAAGACACCACTAAGAAAGAAAATTACAGACCAATATCCCTGATGAACACCGATGCGAAGATCCTCAACAAAATACTGGCAAATAGGATCCAACAACTCATCAAAAAGATCATACATCACGACCAAGTGGGATTCATCCCGGGGATGCAAGGATGGTTTAACATTCGGAAATCAATCAACATAATCCACCATATCAATAAAAGCAAAGATAAAAACCATATGATCATATCAATAGATGCAGAGAAAGCATTTGACAAGATCCAACATCCTTTCATGATGAAAACCCTCGCCAAAATGGGGTTTGGAGGAACTTTCCTCAAGATAGTAGAAGCCATCTATCATAAGCCTACGGCAAGCATTATCCTCAATGGGGAAAAACTAAGGGCCTTTCCTCTGAGATCAGGCACAAGACAAGGATGCCCACTCTCACCACTCCTCTTCAATATAGTACTGGAAGTACTTGCGATAGCTATTAGACAAGAAAAAGAGATTAAGGGCATCCAGATAGGAAAGGAAGAAATCAAACTCTCACTATTTGCAGACGATATGATACTATATCTAGAGAAGCCTAAAACCTCTACTAAGAAACTCCTAGAAACAATAGACTTATACAGTAAAGTTGCAGGCTACAAAATCAATACCCAAAAATCCATGGCCTTCATATATGCAAACAATGAGGCAGAGGAAAGGGACATGAAAAAAGCAATCCTATTCACAATCGTGCCCCAGAAAATCAAGTACCTCAGAATCAGCTTAACCAAGGAAGTAAAAGACCTCTACAAAGAAAACTACAAAACGCTACTCCATGAAATCAAAGAGGACATGAGGAAATGGAAACATATACCCTGCTCGTGGATAAGGAGAATCAATGTTGTCAAAATGGGAATACTCCCTAAAGCATTATACAGATTCAATGCGATCCCTATAAGGATACCCATGACATTCTTCAAAGAAATGGATCAAGCAATCCTAAAATTCATATGGAACAACAAACGTCCAAGGATAGCTAAAACAATTCTTGGGAAAAAGACGATGGGAGGCATCACCCTCCCCAACCTCAAACTTTACTACAAAGCAGTAACAATTAAAACAGCATGTTACTGGAACAAAGGCAGAGCCGTAGACCAATGGAACAGGGTGGAATATCCTTACACACAACCCCAAATGTATGACCATCTAATCTTTGATAAGGGAGCAAGAGATGTGAAGTGGAGCAAGGAAAGCCTCTTTAACAAATGGTGCTGGCACAACTGGACAACCACATGCAAAAAAAAGGGCGTAGACCTTGACCTGACACCATGCACAAAAGTCAGATCAAAAATGGATTAAAGACCTCAACATTAGACCACAAACCATAGGTACATTGAAGACAAGGTCGGCAAAACCCTCCACGATATTGAAGATAAAGGTATCTTCAAAGGTGACACAGAACTAAGCAATCTAGTAAAAACAGAGATCAACAAATGGGACTACATTACACTAAAAAGCTTCTGCACCGCAAAAGATACAGTGACGAGAATCCAAAGACTATCCACAGAATGGGAAAGGATATTTACACAATACCCATCAGATAAGGGGTTAATATCAAGGGTATATAAAGCACTGGTTGAACTCTACAAGAAGAAAACATCCAACCCCATCAAAAAATGGGGTGAAGAAATGAACAGAAACTTTACCAAGGAAGAAATACGAATGGCCAAAAGGTACATGAAAAAGTGCTCTGCATCACTAATCATCAGAGAGATGCAGATCAAAACAACCATGAGATACCACTTCACACCACAGAGACTAGCACACATCCAAAAGAACAAAAGCAACTGCTGTTGGAGAGGATGTGGGGAGAAAGGGACCCTTCTACACTGCTGGTGGGAATGCCGACTGGTTCAGCCCTTCTGGAAAACAATATGGACGATTCTCAAAAAATTAGAGGTTGAGCTCCCATTTGACCCAGCAATACCACTGCTGGGAATATATCCCAGAGAGGCAAAAAAGTACAATCGAAACAACATCTGCACATGTATGTTCATCGCAGCACTGTTTACAATAGCCAGAATCTGGAAAAAACCCGAATGCCCTAGAACGGATGACTGGCTGAGGAAACTTTGGTACATCTATACAATGGAATACTATGCAGCTGTCAGAAAAAAGGAGGTCACGAATTTTGTATTTAAGTGGATGGGCATGAAAAGTTTCATGCTGAGTGAAATGAGTCAGAAAGAGAGAGACAGACATAGAAAGATTGCACTCATCTAGGGTATATAGAATAACAGAGTGGGAGACTAACACCCAAGAATTGTAGAAACAACTACCAGGAGGTTGACTCCATGGCTTGGAGGCTGGCCTCACATTCTGGGGAAAGGGCAACTCAGAGAAGGGATCACCAACTATAATGTAGTCGAATGCCATGTGGGAGAAGGGAGTTGAGGGCTGAATGAGGGCTAGAGACTGAGCACAGTGGCCACTCAACACCTTTATTGCAAACCACAACAGCTAATTAGAGGGAGAGAACAGAAGGGAATGCCCTGCCACAGTGGCAGGGTGGGGTGGGGGGGAGATGGGATTGGGGAGGATGGGAGGGATGCTGGGTTTACTGGTGGTGGATTATGGGCACTGGTGAAGGGATGGGTTCCCAAACTTTGTATGAGGGAAGCATAAGCACAAATGTGTATAAATCCGTAACTGTACCCTCATGTTGATTCATTAATTAAAAATAAATAAATTTATTATAAAAAAAGAACTAGAAATTGAGCTTCCATATGACCCCACAATACCACTTCTGGGAATATATCCCGAGGATACAAAAGAGCACAGTAGAAATGACATCTGTACCTATATATTCATTGCAGCACTGTTCACAATAGCCAAAATCTGGAAACAACCCGAGTGCCCTAAAACAGATGACTGGTTAAAGAAACTTTGGTACATCTACACAATGGAATACTATGCAGCTGTTAGGAGAGATGAAGTCATGAAATTTGCTTATAAATGGATAAACATGGAGAGTATCTTGCTAAGTGAAATGAGTCAGAAAGAAAGGGACAGACATAGAGGGACTGCACTCATTTGTGGAGTGTACGGTAGCATCACATGAGGCTGACACCCAAGGACGGTAGATACAAAGGCCAGGGGGATTGCCCCATAGCTGGAAGACTGTTTTATTAGCAGAGTGGAGAAGGCAGATGGAATAGAGAAGGGATCACTAGGAAAAACGGTGGCTGGAGGAACCAGTTGGGATGGGAGATGCGTGCCTAAAGTAGATAATGGACCAAACATGATGACTTCTCAGTGTCTGTGTTGCAAGTTATAATGCTAAAAAGTAGAGAGAGAGTATGGGGAATATTGTCTGCCTTAGAGGCAGGGGGAGGGTGAGAAAGGGGGGTGTATATCCGGGATATTGGTGGTGGGGAATGTGCACTGGTGGAGGGATGGGTGTTTGATCATTGTGAGATTGTAACCCAATCATGAAAGCTTGTAACTATCTCATGGTGATTCAATAAAATTTTTTTAAAAGGCTTTTTGGATGGGAAAGTTGTTACAGGGGTTAAAGTGCATGCCATATGTGTTGGGGTATACACAAGGGTGCTCAGCAATCCTACATCTATACTCAAGGATCACATCTGGTAGTGCTCAGGGGCCCATAGGTAGTGTAGAGAATCAAACCCCAGTTGCCAGCATGCCAGGCAAGTGCCTTACCTGATGTACCATCTCTCCAGCCCCAAAGTGCATGCCTTACAATTGCAGTCAATGCTGGTTCTATTCTCAGCAACATTCGATCTCATAAGATTCACAGTGTGCAGCCCTGCCCACCTCTTTCCGGCACTGCCAGGCCAAGCAACTGCACATCCTCAAATCCTCTCATTGAACAGCCAGGCCAAGAATGTACTTAGGGAGGCCCCATGGCCTTCTGGGTACCATTTGGGAGTGCTTACCACACACCCCCTTCCAAAAAAGGAATGACTTTCCCATTGGGAAGTCTGCTCTTGGAAAATGTGTCTTAGAATTATTCACAACAGTAAGATCATTTTCAAGATAAATATTAGGCCATTAACTCAGACCCCACCACTGTCACTGATCAACCAGAGCATCCTTACCCACTGAATTAGACAACTCTATTTTTTGCAATAGACTTCACCAAGCCATATGTGTTGAGATGAGTTAACTGTAGAGATGAGTTAACAAAGACACCAAACCTACTTATATACCTGCCACAGAGTTCAAAGCCTTTCAATATCAGAATCTTTATTAGACTCAGTTGTTAAGAAGCTCCCAAAATTGCCAGATGGTTTAAAACAGCAGCAGGACAACAACCTAGTACTCGACTCAGACTGCTGCATTGCCCTTTGTCTTTGTTCCCTAGAACTAAGAGGCAGACTACTAAAATCTGAGGCCCACATTCACATAATTAAGCAATAGGGCCCTTATCTGGAGCTGAGGATTGAAAGAGCAAACAGAAGTGAAAACCAAAAGTTATCTGTTCAACTGCCTAGCAGACTTCTTTTTTATTATTAGTGAGTCACCGTGAGGGTACAGTTACAGACTTACATATTTTTGTGCTTGTGTTTCAGTCATACAATGCTCGAGTACCCATCCCTCCACCAGTTTCCATTCACCACCACCGATGATCCCAGTATCCCTCCCACCCCCCCACAACTTCCCACACACACACCCTGCCTCTGTGGCAAGGCATTCCCTTTTGTTCTCTCTCTCCTTTGGGTGTTGTGGTTTGCAATAGAGGTATTGAGTGGCAAGTTCAAGCCATGGAGCAAACCCCCTGGTACTTATCTCTACTACTCTTGGGTGTTAGTTCCCCATTCTGTTCTTTTATATTCTGCAGATGAGTACAATCTTTCTCTGTCTGTCTCTCTCTTTCTGACTCATTTCATTTAGCATGATACTTTTCATATTGATCACTTATATGCAAAGTTAATGACTTCATCTTTTCTAACAGCTGCATAGTATTCCATTGTGTAGAAGTACCAACGTTTCTTTAACCAGTCATCTGTTCTCGGGAACTCGGGTTTTTTTCCAGATTCTGGCTATTGTAAATAATGCTGCAATGAACATACAAGTGCCAATGTCATTTCAACTATACTTTTTTGCCTCTCTGGGATATATTCACAGAAGTGCTATTGTTGGGTCAAATGGGAGCTCAATTTCTAATTTTGAGAAGCGTCCATATTGTTTTCCAAAAGGGCTGAACCAGTCAGCATTCCCACCAGCAGTGTAGGAGGGTCCCTTTCTCTCCACATCCTCGCCAGCACCGGTTGCTTTTGTTCTTTTGGATGTGCGCTAGTCTCTGTGGTGTGAGGTGGTATCTTGTGGTTGTTTTGATCTGCATCTCTCTGATGATTAGTGATGCAGAGCACTTTTTCATGTGCCTTTTGGCTATTCGTATTTCTTCTTTGGTAAAGTTTCTGTTCATTTCTTCGCCCCATTTTTTGATGGGGTTGGATGTTTTCTTCTTGTAGAGTTCAACCAGTGCTTTATATATCATTGATATCAACCCCTTATCTGATGGGTATTGTGTAAATATCCTTTCCCATTCTGTAGATAGTCTTTGGGTTCTGGTCACTGTATCTTTTGCGGTGCAAAAGCTTTTTAGTTTAATGTAGTCCCATTTGTTGATCTCTGTTTTTACAAGATTGCTTAGTTCTGTGTCACCTTTGAAGATACCTTTATCTTTAATATCATGGAGAGTTTTGCTCACCTCGTCTTCAATGTACCTTATGGATTCTGGTCTGATGTTGAGGTCTTTAATCCATTTTGATCTGACTTTTGCGCATGGTGTTAGTTCAAGGCTGAATTCCTTTGCATGTGGTTGTCCAGTTATGCCAGCACCATTTGTTAAAGGGGTTTTCCTTGCTCTGCTTTACATTTCTTGCCCCCTTATCAAAGTTTAGATGATCATACATTTGGGGTTGTGTGTAGGGATATTCCAACCTCTTCCATTGGTCTGTGGCTCTGCCTTTGTTTCAGCACCATGCTGTTTTAATCCTAGCAGACCTGTTTATCTTAGCCCAGGAAGAGTCCTGCTCTACTGCCTCCAGGGTCCTCCCATGGATTTTCTCGGCAAGGTCCCTGGTGAATTCTCTTTGTTTGTTTGTCTTAATTTTTTTTATTAAATCATGGAAAGATATACAGTTACAAGTTTGTTCACGATGGGTTTCAGTCATATAACGTCCCAACACCCATCTCTTGACCGGTGTGCATTTCCCACCCCCAGTGTCCCAGTTTCCCTCCCACACCACCTCCCTCTCCGTCCTCATCTGCCTCTGTGGCCAGCACTTTTAATATGATATGTTGGTGCCACTGGAGTGTCCCTGTCAATATAAATTGTTTGCAATTTAATTGACTGGGAAATCCACCCTTTCTGGCGAGCCAACAGGCGCAGCAAAAGAAGTTGTCCTTCTGCAAGGTCACTTACCGCAGCATAGATCTTGATCAGTTGCTGGACATGTGTTCAGAGCAGCTTATGCAGCTGTACAGCATCGGTGCCTGGATCTGGAATGGCAGCAGAAACAGCTGGAAGTGCCGAAGCACCTGCGCAAGGCCAATGAGGAGGAGCCCGGGTTTGGAGAAGCCCCAGGTGGGTGCCTCATCATCCTCCTGCACGAGAAGGCCAGGCAGCTCAGTGGGCCAAAGTGTCAGATGCTGTGCTACTGAGGTTCAACGAAAGATCACAAAAGCGATTGAGATTCAACCACAGAGACCGAAAAGGGGAATTGAAACAGAAAAGTTTATTCCTAAAGTTCCTCAGGAAACAACATGGCATACTTCAAGGGTCCATATAGGAAGGTCAAGGCTGGGTGCAGGCAAAGGAAATGGTAGAATCTAAAACACCTGTACTCTAGCCGCTCAGTAGAGACCTCAGGTATTTCAAGGCTAACCCAATTTAAATCAAACAGAGCAGGGTTTTGATAAGCTCTGTAGGTTCTCTGTCACTGTCACTGTCATCCCGTTTTCTATCGATTTACTCACTCGAGCGGGCACCAGTAATGTCTCTATTACACTCGGCCCTGAGATTTTAGCAGCCTCTCCTTACTCATCTTTCCCAATGATTGGAGGCTCTTTCGGGGTCAGGGGAATGAGAGCTACCGTTACTTTTCTTTGAATATCGAATATGCCATGGGTAGCTTGCCAGAACCTGCTCAAGTTTCTTCTCTAAGTGATATAAAATGGGAAGGTCATGGAAGGCGGGGAAACTACTGCAAGGGTCAGAGGGGAGGTGACATACCAGAAACTTAGTTTCCTTCTTGCCCTGGGAGCTATTATCTTGAGCAGGTGTGTAGGCAGGCAAGTGAGCACTGTGGTTTGAAGGAAGCATGTACAAAGTCAATGAAAAGGCAGCAATGTGAGCGAAAATGGCGGCAGCGGCAGCAGCCACGCGGTGAGAGCCACCCTCTAAGACCCCTACACCAGGAGGTAGGACTTTCTTTAGTGACGTAGCCTGTAGGTGATCCTGGGAGGGGAGGTGTTCCCGGCGCGCCTTCCGCCCAGAGATGAACCAAGAGCCGCGGCACGAGAAGCAGAGCCTCCCGCCTACTGACTGTGATCCTGAGGTCTCCTAACCCATTTTGGCACCAGAGCAGATTCTTGCAGCCATGCATTTTGACTGCGAACTGAACTACAACCTCGTGCAGCCCGGGAAGGGATTTTTTCCCTCTCCACCCCATTTTTCTGAGCGAAAATGGCGGCAGCGGCAGCAGCCACGCGGTGAGAGCCACCCTCTAAGACCCCTACACCAGGAGGTAGGACTTTCTTTAGTGACGTAGCCTGTAGGTGATCCTGGGAGGGGAGGTGTTCCCGGCGCGCCTTCCGCCCAGAGATGAACCAAGAGCCGCGGCACGAGAAGCAGAGCCTCCCGCCTACTGACTGTGATCCTGAGGTCTCCTAACCCATTTTGGCACCAGAGCAGATTCTTGCAGCCATCCATTTTGACTGTGAACTGAGCTAAAATATTAGAAACCCAAAACCGCGCGGCCGCTATCGCGGCCGCGCGGACTCAAAGTCTTCACCTTTACCAAGGAAAAGAAATTATTAGATGATGCTTATTCAGCAGGCCTGATTGTTGGGGAAAATTTCCAATCAAGAATAGTGAGTTCTGTATGGAAATATGAAATGTACTCAATATATAGAGAGAATAATGGGAATATCATCAGCTACTTAGATGGGGGAAGGGGTGGGAGGGGGGTGTATTGGTGTTCTTGGTGGTGGAACAGGTGCACTGGTGAAGGGATGGTGGTTTAATCAGTATTTGACTGTGACTTAAACCTGAAAGCTTTGTATTTTTTTGTTTTCACTGTGGTTCAATAAAATATTTCTTTAAAAAAAAAAAAAAAAAAAAAAAAAAAAAGAAAAGGCAGCAATGTTATGGAGTTTAGTTAAACTTTTGACAAATATCTAGAAATCCAAGTATTAGAAATTTAGTATTAAAATACAAAATTTCGGATCCATAGAGATAATGATCAGAAAAAGAATGCATCCCTTGCATGCAGCCAACCTGGGATCAATCGGTAGCATCCCATGTGCTTCCAAAAGCTCTGCCAGGAGTGATTCCTGAGCTCAGAGCCAAGGATAATGAGCATCGCGGATATGATTCAAAAACAAAAAAAAATTATATATATATATACCTATATATACACATACATGGAGCGATAGCACAGTGGGTAGGACATTTGCCTTATACATGGCTGACCCTGATTCGATTCCTTCGTTTCTCTCGGGAGCCCAGCAAGCTGCTGAGAGTATCCCGCCCGCACGGCAGAACCTGGCAAGCTACCCATGGCATATTCGATATGCCAAAAACAGTAACAACAAGTCTCACAATGGAGATGTTACTGGTGCCCGCTCGAGCAAATCGATGAACAATGGGATGACAGTGCTTCAGTGCTACATATATATATATATATATATATATAATTTTAACCAATAGAGAAAATACATATGTCTTCAGTTACTATTAGAGTAGCTGAGAGGTCACTTAGAAGAGTCGACACGATATATAACATCAGACATCATATACATTAAAATGTATCAGATTTTTCATTGTATATAATAAAACCAAAGTAAGCACTAGAAGAAATTATGGGTAAGATGGAGGGGCACACGAGAGTAAAGAAGAAATTAAGGCAAACACTTGAAAATCTAGACGCAAAACATTAGTTTTCACTAGAAATACTATCAAATTTAAAGTAATGTATCACTAGTCAAAATTTAAATGGGAGAAAAATCTATAAATAAAAACAAATATAGATGACAGTTACAAATACTAAATTTCTGACAAAATGTTGATCACATAGAAGACCAAAGGAAATGGAAATATATCCCATAACCATTCATTGGAAAGAATTCTCCCTAAAGATCATATAGCCCAATAAACCAAACACATTTATTTTCTCTAAAAAGAAAAAAAAGACCAACCAATTTGAAAATGGAAAAAAAGTACGTGAACAGTAACCAGAAGAAATATGTAAAACGTACCTGTGATCTCAGTCTTAAGAGAAACTCAAAATAGTAATATTGATATACCACCTCTTACCTATTACATTGGCAAGAAAAGAAAAAAAGAAAGAAAGAAAATCTCTAGGAAGACAAACATTATTATTCAATGCTAAAAGAAGTGTGAAATATGAAACTTGTGGAGAAAGATTTGGCAATTTGTAGTCACATATGCTTTGATCTTTTGTGCAGTAATTCTTTATCTAGGAATCTATCTCAAAGATGCACTTACAAAAATGTACATGGTTCATAGCAGCAAAAGATTGGACACAATCCTGTTTAAACCTCCATGACATATGTGAAGCTATAAAAATCATGAAACCCGCACCAGGCTGTCTTCACCAGGGCAACTTGGAGTGAGGTGGGTTGAGTTTCCCACCCCACCCCAAGCAGTACCCTGGCAGCCAAAAACCCAGAACCCAACCACAAGGCCGCTTTCCACACGCTCAGAGAAGCCTCACTTATGAGGGAACCTGCAGAAAAACCCAGGTATGTGGGACCCGTGAATGAGATCTCCCAGCTCTCTCAGAATGGAACTGGGCCTCCTCCCCACAGCTCCTGAATTTTGCAGTAGCTTGGCAGTCACACCTACAAACTGCCTCTGGCATCATATAATCTCATCAATGGCCAAGATCCAGCGACTATGGAATATAGCTCCCAGAAATGAGTGACACAGAACATCCTTGGTGCGGGCCACAAATGCTGCTGCATGACTTCTTATACTCTAGCCACTGATGTAGCAAAAGTAGGACACATTTGTTTGGTTTTAATATGCATGCTTGTAATCTCTCTTTTTTTTTTCTTTTTGGGTCACACCCGGCGATGCACAGGGGTTACTCCTGGCTTTACACTCAGGAATTACTCCTGGCGGTGCTCAGGGGACCATATGGGATGCTGGGAATCGAACCCAGGTAGGCCGAGTGCAAGGCAAACGCCCTACCCGCTGTGCTATTGCTCCAGCCCCTTGTAATCTCTTATATAAGGGCTTAAGTGACTCCAGGATGCATAACAACAATCGTCACACACTTTCCTCTTATGGTCGTGGGAAGGTGCACAATGGTGGGATTGGTGTTTGAATATTATCTGAAATAAAATAGTTCACACAATAGTGTGAAGAACTTTATAAAAATAAAATATAAAAAATGAAAAAATCATGAGAAAAAATTCTGTGTAAAATGAAATAGTTTCTAAGTAATTTGTTTTAGTTGAATCACCATGAGATACACAGTTACAATGTTACTCTTGATTGAGTTCCAGTCATGAAATGTTCCAATACCCATCCCTTTACCATTGTACATTTCCCACCATTAAAATGTCCTCAGTTTCCCTCCCACCACCCTTACTTTCAGCCCGTCTCTATGACAGACACCTCTCTCTCTTTTTCTCTCTCTCCCCCACTCTCCCTCCCTCCCTCTCTTTTTTCTTTCTCCCCCTCTCATCTTCTCTTTCCCCCTCTCCATCTCCCACCCCCCACTTTCTCTTCGGCATTATCATTTGCAATAAAGGTACAAAGGTTATCGTCATTGTATGACTGAGACTTAAATCTGAAAGCTTTGTATTTTTTTTTCACGGTGATTCAATATAATAAAATAAATTTTTTTTAAAAATGCCTTTCTCCCAATATTAAAACTAGTAAGGGTTGTTCTTTTGGATGTGTGACAGTTTCTTGGTGTGAGATGATATCTCATTGTTGTTTTGATTTACATCTCCTTGATGATTAGTGATGTAGAGTATTTTTTGGTGTGCTTTTTGGCCTTTTGTATTCTTTGAGGAAGTGTCTGTTCATTTTTTCTCCTCAGTTTTTGATGGGTTGGATTTTTTTTCTTGTAAAGTTCTACCAGTGCTTTATGTATCTTTGATTAACTCCTTATCAGATGGGCACTGGGTAAATAATATTTCCCAACAGCTTAGGAACTTCATAGACGCAAAAGCAATCTTGAAGGAAAAAGTGAAGGGGCTACTCTAAGGCAAGACAAATCTCATAAATACAACACACTTCTAAAGAAAGATGACACAAAACCCCATGACAATAATCCCTCTCAATATCAGTGGTCTACGCACACCAACTAAGAGACATGGAGTGGCAAAATGGATTAAAAATCGGAATCCAACATTCTACTGCCAATAAGAAACACATTTGAATAGTCAAATCAAATATAGATGCTAAGTAAATTTTAAGTGAAATAAAGTACAGAGGAAAATTACAAGGGTTTGTGAGTAAAAGGGAACAATTCTACTCTTTTTTTTTCTTTTCAACTTTTATTTAGGCTCAGTGATTTATAAAAATGTCAATAATAGAGTTTCAGGTCTAGAAAGTTCCAAGCCCGCTCTGACCACCAGTTTCAGTGTCCTTCCACCGATGTTTTTAACCTCCAAACCCTTCACCCCACCTGTTGGCAAACGTTTTTTTTTTAATTTACCTATTATAATTTAGGTCACCTGTGTGCAATAGAGTTGACACTTGTGGTTTTTGATGTAGACAGTTACTTAACTCATTTTACAAGGTCAGTATTATCCTGATTTCAAGGACACTGCAAGAAAATAAAATATTAAAGCCCTCAGTACTCCTGCAGGTGAGGCTGGCCTGGCACATATCCAAAAAAGGCCTTTCTGTACTGTACCACCCAGGGCTGAGTAGCCGCCAAAGCCACATCCCAAATCACAGGGCTGCTTATGGGCATATTCTTGTCACATGAAGCCCTATAGGCACAAAGAGAATGGACTGATATATTCAAAGAACTGAATGAAGAAAACCTTCAATCTAGAGTCTTTTTACCCCATTGGACTGTCACTAATATTTGAAGGAAGAATAAAGACATCTCAAACAATCAAGAACTGAAATATTTGCTACACTGAAACCAACTCTGAGACTACTACTGAATGGCCTCCTATAAACTGCTATCCTCCCAGACCAGAGAGATGCCTTAAAGGACCAATGTACACGTTTTGCATGCAGGAGGCCTGGGTTCAATCCCCAGCACCCCATGGACTCCCAAGCCCCATTGGACAAACCCCAGGACACTCTGCCACTATACTAGAAGTAGTCTTTAAGCACCAGCAAGTGTGGTCCCCCAAAAAAAATATTACTCTCCTTCCAGCTTTGTTTTCTCAAATTATTGTAGCTATTTGGTTGTCTGGTGATGGAGGCTGACCATACACATAATCTCCATCACCATGAAGATAAAGTTAGCCTTTTGTGGTAAATAGCTCTGTTTCATGTAAGCTAAGGAACTTTTTCTACCATTCTTTTCCTTTTTCTCTTTCCCATCACTTTACCTACCTCTTCTCCTTCGCCTTACTATCCTATCTGTTCTCAAGGATAGCTCCTAGCTCTGTGCTCAAGGATCATTCCCGGTGATGCTCAGGGGGCCATATACAATACTGGGGATTAAACTAGTGTCAGCTGCATACAAGGCAAACTATTAACCCTCATACTTTTTTATCCAGTGTGAAAATAAATACATTTTTTGAAGAGAGAAATATTTTACTATTTTTCCCACTTTATTTTAAACCTATAGTTTATAAAGTTGTTTGTGATGATTTGTTACAGGCATTCAATATTCCAACACCAATCCCACTACCACTACCACCTTCCCTGCACCATTGTCTCCATTTTCCCAACCACCCCTCAAGCCTGTCCCCAGAGAAGACCCAAAATAATTTATTTTATATTGCTTGTGACTGTTAAATGGCTAATGGAATGATCAAAAAAAATATTTTTGTAGAAGAAAATTTGTGAAAATTGTACCTCACAATCAGGACATTAAGTCCTTGATTGAGGATAAAATAAATATTTTCTATGTATAGAAAAAGGTATATAAGGATAAATGTAGCAACAGATGGGTGTACACATACATGTAAACAAATTTTTACCTATGAGGATGTAATATTTTAAAGTGCACATCACTGTCTCACTGTCATCCTGTTGTTCATCAGGGGAGGACAAGAGCCATCTCCACCCCCATCCCATGAGGCCTCGAATGTCTCATCACTGCTGGCCCATACCTGAGTACCCAATGGCCTCTGGAAGATGGCGGCCACCGAGCCGCCAGAGGGAATAGGTGGAGGGACGGTACCTTTTCCCACCTGGGGTGGCCCAGAGCCAGTAACCTAATGCGAAGTCCAGGGGAATTTCTGCCAAAAGCTACGGAGAGTATCTTGCCCACACAGCAGAGCCTGGCAAGATACCCGTGGCGTACTCAATATGCCAAAAACAGTAACAAGGACAGTCCTCATTCCCCTGATCCTGAAAGAGCCCCCAGTACACCATCGGGCTACACTGGCACACTAGAGGGACAAATGGAGATGTTACTGGCACCCACTTGAGCAAATCAATTCATAGGCTGGATTTCAGTTTGTAACTTGGATTCTTTCTTTTTCTTCCCTCAGTCCTTCCTTCCTTCCTTCCTTCCTTCCTTCCTTCCTTCCTTCCTTCCTTCCTTCCTTCCTTCCTTCCTTCCTTTCTTGCTTTCTGTTTTTTTGGCTGGGCCACACAACACCTGGCAATGATCAGGAGTTACTCCTGGCTCTGTGCTCAGAAATTACTCCTGGCAGTGCTTGAGTGCTAGGATTGAATCCAGGTCAGCCACGTGCAAGGCAAATGCTGTACCTGGTGTGCACTATGCCTATGGCCCCCAAATTACTGCTTTTTTAATCCCTAAGAAATAGCTTTTTCAATCCCATATGATAATAACCGTTGCTGTGAAATCTGAAGTAAATGTTTATGGGGATGTTTTCAATGGATAATCAGGTTGAACATTCTTTCTTTGTTTGCTTTTGCTTAGATTTTAAAATTGAAGACTGAAAATTCTAAATGTCATGTCACTTCTGATCTGAGAGGAACAACCAAACATAATTTAGGTTCTGTGTATAAAATAGACAATAAACAGTGTTACCAAAGATTTCTTGAGAGAAAGAACAAAATTAGCATTACTCTAACCAAACTTTCCAGTGTAGCTAATGTTTACAGAACAGATTAATGTAGAGCACAAAACTAAAACTCACCGTGAGTTGTGTGTTCTTCACCATGAAGAAATCAAAGGTCAGGACATGAGAAAATATGCTAGATAAATAGCATGATTTATTTAACAAGCAAGTAGCACGAAGAAAAACTGTTATATATAAAGATCTATATTAGTAGTCACTGTATCACTGTATCACTGTCATCCCATTGTTCATCGATTTGCTCGAATCGACTCCAGTAATGTCTCCATACATCCCAGCCCTGAGATTTTAGCAGCCTCTCCTTACTCGTCTTTCCCAATGACTGGAGGCTCTTTCAGGGTCAGAGGAATGAGAGCTGTTATTGTTACTGTTTTTGGCATAGGCTCTGCTGTGTGGGCGGGATACTCTCGGTAGCTTGCTGGTCTCATATATATATATATATATATATATATATATATATATATATAGATGAGAGTCTCTTGCCCGCACGCTTGGCTGTCTTCCCCAGGGCTCCTCAGAGGAGATGGGCTCCAGCTTCCCTCCCCACCCCGAGCAGAGCTCCCAGCAGCTGAAGACCACTGGAACCTAGCTACAGCCATGCTCGAGGCCCCTCTCCACACGTTCAGACAGGCCTCACACATGAAGGTACGGGCAGAGGAACCCAGGTGTGTGTAATCCCATCAACGGCCAACATCCAGAGACTTAAAAGCAAGCTCCCAGAAGTGATATCTTGTAGCCTACTTCTCCCTCTGGGAGAAACTGGCAACCTTCTGAGAGATTCCTGCCCACATGGGACAGCCTTGCAAGCTTCCCATGGTGTATTCATATGCTAAATCCAGTAACAAGCTGGATCTCATTCCCCTGACTCTGAAAGAGCCTCCAATGCGACATCGACATCGTTGGGAGGGCCGAGTCGAGAGAGACTTCTAAGATCTCAGGGAAAGGATGAATGGAGAGGTTACTGAGCCACCTTGAGAAATCAATGATTAATGGGATTTCGTGATTCATGATTCATGATATGTCACTGTCACTTCATTGCTCACTGATTTGCTCGAGCAGGCACTAGTAATGTAATATATATATATATATATATTTCTCTCTATGATTTTATGGAAAATGGGTAGGAGTATCTTAGGAATATGTTCACTCATGCGTGAGGCTCAGCCTGCGCCTGGCATGGTTATGGGAACCTCATTTTATGCTCCCTTCAGGGAGAAGCAGCCATGAGTTCTGGAGGGTGACCGATGAGGAGTTATTAGTAAAAGCTCAACTAAATGTTTGTTTGATCCCTATTAAATAAACAAACTCTAAGGCTAAATAAATGATAAAAGTATGTGTTAGAGAAATATTATATGTGTATGTATATAAGTCTTATCTACCTTGTATAAAATGTGAGGTATAGATTAAATATAATTGGCAAATTTTATATCTCTAAAGCTGGAAGATGGAATATGCAGGTCTTATCATACTACTTCTGTCCTTAGTTGTATGTTTCAGTTTTTCTACCACAGGCATTTTTTAAAGTATTTGCCTTTAGAGTTTGTTTTAGAATTTTCTCATTCACACTGACATCTAGTTGCCATCTTATAACAGGGTATTGTACTTTTTCTTTAATAAAGGCAGTATGATTTACGAAGTTGCTCATAGTAAAGTTTTAGGAACACACTGTTCCAAACCATATCCCCACATTTGTGAGCCTTTTTCTCCAACAGTGTTCCCAGGTTTGCTTCCCCACTCCCACCCTTACCACCACCCCAAGCTCTTGCAGATTCATTTTTAAGTTTAGTTATTGTAGTTTGGGTCTCCTGTTTACAATGTTGTTGACTGTTTGTTTTAGACACATCTCCACATCACCAATGTGCTAGGGGCTGCTACCCCCTATAACAGGTTTCTTTTACTATTAGAATAATATTAATGGTACTATATGACTGTCACTGTAGCACTGTCATCCCATTGTTCATCGATTTGCTCAAGCGGGTACCAGTAACATCTCCATTGTGAGACTTATTGTTACTGTTTTTGGCATATATATTGCAAGTGGGATACTCTCGGTAGCTTGCCGGGCTCTCCCAGAGGGATGGAGGAATCAAACCCAGGTCGGCCTCGTGCAAGGCAAACGCCCTACCCACTGTGCTATTACTCCAGTTCTACTTAAAGTAACCAAAATATTTAAAATTATTAAAAATTGTGTCAGGGATGGAGCTCAGTTGTAGACTGTGCTTTTGTATACCTGAAATTGAGATCGATTCCCAGAACCTTATAAAAAAAAAACTGAAAAAGATGTGTTTTTTGAGTATATAGTAAGAGTTCAAATGTTACTTAAATTGTTATATGACAATGGTAGAAGATATCATGATTTTCCTATCATGGGAGTGGCATGGGAGAGATGAATTCTATAGAAGATTGTAGGACTTCTCTTTGGGATTTTATTGGCCCCATTTTGAAGGAAAAATCATATTTTCCTATGAATCTACTAAAAAAAATCATGCTAAAAGTTGAGGTGTTACTTGATTAAATTAAGAAAATGTGCCTTGAAATAATAATTTGTTTTAGAAGTATTTAAGGAATTCTCTAATAAAATGCATTTCTTAAAATTGAAAATATTGGGACCAGAAAGACAGTACAGAAGGTAGGCTGTTTGCCTTGCATGCATCCAACCCAGGTTCAAGCCCCAGCACCCCACAGAGTCCTGTGAAACCTCGCCAGGAGTGATCCCTAAGTGTAGAGCCAAGAGTAAGTACTGAGCACAGCAGTGTGTGACCTCACACTTTAAAAAAATATAAAAATGTTATTTTATTTTAAATATGAAGAGAATAAACCATAGGAAGAAAAAATATACTCCCTTTAATAATACATTAACATATAACTATACTATATATACTATAACATATATAACACACATACATATATCCATCTTTACCTTAACTTAAAACTTCAAATACCAGTATTGGAGCATCTAACTAATTCTGGTTCAACCCCTGGCAAGATATGAGGTTCCCTGAACACTTCTAGGTGTGATCACAAAGCACAGATCCAGAAGTAATCTTTGTAAAAGAAACTTTTAAATATTTTTGAATTGTAGACCACAGACATAGTACAGGAGTTAAACTGGGATCCATGGTGGACCCCTGAGAATTGAAATTGGGTCTTGCTATGTGCAAAGCAGCACCCCATCTCCTAAACTGTCTCTTTGGCTGCAATTTAGACATTTCTTTTTAAATTTTTTAAATTTTTTTATTTGACATTTAATATTCAAATACCAATCCCACCACCATTACACCATATTTGGGATGTTTCCATCCCAAACCCCAATTTCTGTCCAAAGCAGAACTGAAATAATACATTTTGTATTGTTTGTTACGAAAAACTGCTGAAAATACTACAAAAAAGTATCCTTAGAGGAAAGAGTGTGAACATTGTTCTATTTTGACAGGGGCCATTAAGACATTCTATAAGATATCACTAACTAACATGTTGTTAAAGGTTGAGACTTGTGAACTTTCATATATATGTAAATATATATGTATATATATATTTCCCTCTATGATTGGTTGCCTACTATTGAACCCCATCAAATATGGTGCAGAACTCTTGGAATATGGGTAGGGTGTGTCTTATGATGTGTCACCCAGCCGCAAATCCACCAGCACAGTCCAGGAATAGGTTCACTCATGCGTGAGGTTCGGCCCAAGAATGTGTGGGGAGCGGCCTTGAGTATGGCAGCAGTTGGGTTCTGGAGGTTTTCAGCTGCTGGGGCTGGTCCCTTTGGGCAGGGAGGACTCTCACTCACCCCCTCTGGGGCACCCCAAGTGAAACAGCCTGGCATGGAGTCTGGTGGCATGGTTATGGCAAGTGCCATGTTATGCTCCCTCCTGGAAGAGAAGGATGTGCAATCTGGATGGTGGCCGATCAGTTTAGACATTTCTTTTTTATTTCTTTTTGGGTCATACCCTGTGATGCACAGGGGTCACTCCTGGCTCATATACTCAGGAATTACACCCGGCGATGCTCTGGGGGCAATATGGGATGCTGGGAATCGAACTCGGGTTGGCCACGTGCAAGGCAAATGCCCTACCCGCTGTGCTATCTCTCCAGCCCAGTTTAGACATTTCTTAATAAAACAAATGTGAGTGGCATTCTCTGTCAGGCTGAGATTCTGAGTGAGAAGTGAAACAAGTTCTCCAACCTGACCCTAGTGGATATGTGGTGAGATCAGGACACACATCATGTGTGTAAAGTGGCAGCATAACCAGCCCATTTTGGCTGACACATTTACTTTGCAGCTATATTCACCATCTCTTGTTTCTTGGTATCAGAAAATCCCTCCCTCTCTAGAGGTAGAAAATGCTATATGTTCTTTTTTCCGTCTTCCTTATAGCTATGGAATATAGTTAAGAACACAAAAACAAAAAGTAGCTTCTATTTGTGTTTCTACTAAATATTTTTCACCTTGTCCAAAATCAGATATGGACCATTGTCCTTTCCCTTTTGCTGCTGAGTGCAGTTGTATGAAGAATCGAGTAGTTGCTTCTCAACAAGGAGATAAGCCTAGGATTAGAAAAAAAGTGAATCTATTTTTACATTCAGTGACACCACTGAGTAATTGCACCAAAAGCAACCTTGTCACCTTAAGACTTATTGCCAAGTGACCGCTGCCGAGATGTGATCCCGGGGGCCGCACGCGCGTGCGACTCCTCCACAGCTACACGAGCGTGAATCCAGACCCAGCTGAACCAACTTCAACATGGACTGCTCCTTGCAGATTATCTCCAGCCAGAGAACTAAGCCGCAACCCCATGCCCACCCAGGAGGGGAAAGGTATTTCTCTCTCTCGTCTGTCCCTTCCCAGGGATGAAGGGCGTGGGGACCGCCATATTATGACAACCACAGGTGGGGTTTACAAGCTTGCAATGATCCGGAAGAAATCTCCCTGGACTTAGCTGTTAAAGTACAGAAATCCAAAACCGCGCAGCCGCTACTGCGGCCGTGGACCTCATTTCTCTTCACAACAGGTCTGACTCTAGTGGGGTGCTCCTAATAATAATGGTGAGGTTTGTGTTGAAATATTGAATGTAACCAAAGTAAATAGAAAGTAAAGTGAAATTTATCAGTTACAAGGCGGGGGTGTGTGGGGGTGGGCGGGATGGGAGGTGTACTGTGTTTTTTTGTTTTTTTTTTGTCTTCGGTGGTGGGATATGGGCACTGGTGAAGGGATGGTTGTTTCAGCATTGTATGACTAAGACTTAAGCCATTTTCCACATGGTGATTCAATAAAATAAAATTTTTTAAAAAAAGACTTATTGCCAAGTGAGACTGTAAATTTCTTTAATGTATGGTACCTTTCTGGTCAGGAATTTTTAACTTAGAGATGAATACATAAAGACTAGTTATGTGGGGACTGGAGCAATAGCACTGTGGGTAGGGTGTTTGCCTTGTACACAGCCAACCAGGGTTTGATTCCCATCATCTCATATGGTCCCCCGAGCACCGCCAGGAGTAATTCCTGAGTGCAAGAGCCAAGAGTAACCCCTGTACATCACCAGGTGTGACCCAAAAAGCAAAAAAAGACTAGTTATGGGGGGGACTTAAATTTATCCCTCTCTGTCATGCATACAAGTTCCAAATGCCATGATAAACAAGCACGTTAAATGTACCCAAGGGATGACTTTATTTGGAAGAATTTAAGACATAAAGGGATCATCTAAGGGTAAGATCAGATCTTTTAGCTAAAGATGGAATGCATGTACAAATACTATAAAAGGAAACTGCCTATTACACTTGGGGAGAAGCATAACAGGGTACACAGAGAAAGAATATTCATAAGTATATTTATTTTTGACACCTTCATTGGAATTAATTCATAAAACAATTTAATAACTACCTGTCTTGGAAATGCTCACTTACCCTAGTAGTAAAAAGACCAACCACTATACTTTGCCTTTGTTAAATCTTTGAAGGGAAAAAAGATTTGATGAAGTGTTTTCCCTTTGCATATGTTGTATTTACAGTGGTCATATACATCTCTTTGCAACTGACTTACATGAAATCCACTATTATTTATTCCATTTTTTTCCCAGTAAGAATCAGGAGTGATTAGGGTGATGTGAGCCCTAATCACACAGAGACACTAATCATGAATCATGCAAAATCCGTCATCATGTTCTATCTGCACTCTGAATAGAGAACAGGTATGGATTATTCTATCTGATGATCCTAGTTTTTAAAATGTGTTGATTTTCGCTGCCGCCAAGATGTGATCCCGGGGGCCGCATGTGTGTGCGGCCTCCCCGCAGCTGCATGAGCGTGAATCCAGACCCAGCTAAACTACTTTTGGCATGGGCAGCTCCTTGCAGATTATCTCCAGCCAGAGAACTAAGCCGCAACCCCATGCCCACCCAGGAGGGGAAAGGTATTTCTCTCTCTCGTCTGTCCCTTCCCAGGGATGAAGGGCATGGGGACCGCCATATTATGACGACCACAGATGGAGTTTACAAGCTTGCAATGATCCAATATCTGGAAGAAATCTCCCTGGACTTAGCTGTTAAAGTACAGAAATCCAAAACCGCGCAGCCGCTACTGCGGCCGTGGACCTCATTTCTCTTCACAACAGGTCTGACTCTAGTGGGGTGCTCCTAACAATAATGGTGAGGTTTGTGTTGAAATATTGAATGTAACCAAAGTAAACAGAAAGTAAAGTGAAACTTATCAGTTACAAGGTGGGGGGGCGCGGGGGGCACGGGATGGGAGGTGTATTGTATGGGTATTTGTGTGTGTGTGTGTGTGTGTGTGTGTGTGTGTGTTTTGGTGGTGGGATATGGGCACTAGTGAAGAGATGGTTGTTTCAGCGTTGTATAACTGAGACTTAAGCCTGAAAGCATTGTAATTTTCCACATGGTGATTCAATAAAATAAAAATCTTATTAAAAAAAAGAAATGTATTGATTTTCTATAAGACCAAGTTAATTAGAAAATACAATTCATTCGAAATTACTTTCTCAAATTTATTTATTTATTATTAAGTATCCCATTGAATAGTGACAATTTACATAATACTCTGTAAAATACAGAGGTATGATTCAGTGCTTTTTTTTTGAAGAAGTCATAGGATCCTTAAATTCAGCATATGCAGGTAATAAAAATAATAACGATTTGTTATGAGAAAAAATATCTTGCCCAAACTTCTCCCTCAAACACAGTCCCCAGTCTTCCATAATCTCTTCCAGTTTCAGAAATTTGGCTCCAATGAGCCATTCCCACAAGTAACCACTAATAAAGATTTGTGTGCTTTTATGAACAATATGCCAAAAACAATAACGATAGGTCTTATTCCCCTGACCCTGAAAGAGCCTCCAATTGTTGGTAAAGACGAGTAAGGAGAGGCTGCTAAAATCTCAGGGCTGGGAGTAATAGAGACATTACTGGTGCCCGCTTGAGTAAATTGACAAACAACGGGAAGACAGTGACAGTGACAGTGATGAACAAAAAAAATATTATGAATATTATGAACTTAGGGAATATTTGAGCTAGAGAGATAGTACAGCAGGTATACTTGCCTTGTACTCTGCCAATTCAGGTTTAATTATGCACACTCCATATGTTCCCTCAGTACCACCAGGGATGATTCCTGAGCACACAGCCAGGAGTCATCCCTGAACACAGAAGCCCACCACCCAAAAAATTATATTAGTTAAAAGGTAATTATGTGTGCATGTGTGCACAGCAAGTAGACCATGAATATGGTCTAATATGAAAAGGTTTCTGGAGGAATGATGGTAAAAATGACTTTGGATGTCTGAGATTTATTTATTTTTATTAAATCACCATCACATACAGTTACAAAAATTGTTCATAATATTCTAAATATTCTGAGTCTCTTGCCCACGTGCCTGGATGTCTTCCCCGGGGCCCCTCGGAGGGGATGGGCTCCAGCTTCCCTCTCCGCCCTGAGCAAAGCCTAAGACCTCCGGAACCTAGCCACAGCTATGCTCAAGGCCCCTCTCCACATCCTCAGACAAGCCTCACACATGAAGGAACCGGCAGAGGAACCCAGGTGTGTGTAATCCCATCAATGGCCAACATCCAAACACTTAAAAGTAAGCTCCCAGAAGCACTTATAACCTACTTCTCCCTATGGGAGAAACTGGCAAGCTACTGAGTGTTTCCTGCCCACATGGGACAGCCTTGCAAGCTTCCCATGGTGTATTTATATGCCAAAGCCATTAACAAGCTGGGTCTCATTCCCCTTACCCTGAAAGAGTCTCCAATACAGCATCATTGGGAAGGCAGAGTAAAGAGAGGCTTCTAAAATCTCAGGGATAGGACAAATGGAGACGTTACTGAGACTGCTCGAGAAATTCGACGATCAACGGAAGATCAGCGGGATGATGATGATGATGATGAATGTTCTAAATTCATGAAGATTTAGAGTAGCCCTCTTTTTGCAGTGCTCTTTAATCTCATGTGAAAACCATAAACTTCCAGAAATAGATCTGCATGGATTGGAAGTTGGAAGGCTAGTGAGAAAACAGTTTTCTGTGGCTTACTTGGGACCAAAAATACAGGTAGACAGGGGACTGGTTACAGAAGGATTAGCAGTTTAGCAGAGGTGTGCACTATAGCAGATGCCTCAGCATGGTTACATGTAAACAATAGGAAATCACATGGTGACTGAGGAAAGTTTAATGGGAAGACCGGAGAAGGTAGAAAATAACTTATAAACTCTTCTGGAGTCATGAAAAATGCTTTAAAAATCATATCAGTTCTAGTCTAATTTACCTATCTGGAATCAACAATTTTCAGAACCACCTGCACTTTTTAGCCTCCAAAGCTTTCCACTAAATTCTGATGTGTCTTCAGGATATAGTGATCACTATACAACTCTTGAAAATTCAGATTTGAGGCCAGAGAAATGATACCAGGGTTTAAGGTGCTTGCCTTGCAAGTAGTCAACCCTGGTTTGATCCCCAGCACAGCACATAATCCCCTGAGAATTGCCAGGGATCACTCCTGAGCAAAGGGCCAAAAAATTGACTTTCAAGTAACCGCTTGTTAGAAAGTGTTCCAGGTTCTTCTTAGTGCACTATTGCATGTTCAAATGGTTAAGCCACACATATATGGAGGTTGGTATTATTGTTACTAATATTGCCATCATTTTAAAATGCTGGAGCTTCTTTTGGAAATTAAATTGCATTTCTTTTTAAATGCTAAAAAGCTTTTACACACAAACAAAAGCATTCCTTACTTTTCAGAAATTTACTTTGCACCCTGGGAGTTTCAAATTAATTTGAACAATTTCAAATGCAATTAGCAATTTCAGGCAATCTGTGCCAGGTTACATGTCTCAGATGAGTAGTCCACAAGACCATAAAATAATTTTCAAGATAGCTTTTGCAAGTAGTCTGGTGCCTCTGAACTCCAAATGAAAAGTACCCAATATGGATAATACACAAGTGACTTAGCGATGATTGATTTTGAATTGCCTTACCAGGATTTATACACACTATTTTCTCATTCAAAATAGTAACCTTTAGAAATTAATACTTTCACCTCAAATATCTCACTAGTTGCTACACTATATGAGATTAACTTAAGTATTTTATGATTCAACAGGTCATGATAAAACGTTCGAGTGATAAAAGTAATTGAATGATGAATTTAGAATGTTATCTTTGAAGACTTTCTCCAAAGCCAATATACCTCCATTTTAATATCTATAATAATGGCAAAGCTTTGTCACTTGGTAGTAAACATAATTTGTGCAAACAGTCAAAAATTACATAGATCAGATCTTCGGAAGAAAAGATATAATTTCATGGCAAAGGGCACTTAGAAAAATACAAGGCATGATTAAAATGTTACAAGTTTGACATTCTCATAATAGGGTTTGAAAGTAATCCTAGAAATGTTTGGAGCATTAACAACTCTGGATTCAAGTCAACTCCAGGGTAACTACCTTAAGAAACTATGCTCAATGCAGATGATTAACATGCTCATTTTCTCTAATTGGGCTTACATATTACTGGCCAATATTTTTTAAGTAGTGCTTTCTAAATGTGCCAATGGGGAAAGGTTCTGGATACTCAGGATAATCAATATTTTTTAAGTAACACTTTTTAAATGTGGCAATGGGGAAAGGTTTTGTAGATTCAGGCTTATTTAAATCCATAAAACTTCATTTTTTCCCTTCTGTAGTTGTAATCAAGCTAAATCATCTCTTAAGAGGTTTCTGTGCCAACATTTAATTATTTTGTAAGTAAACTAGTTAAACATTGTTTACACATCGTTAGCAACTTTTACAAACATTTCAGTGATTTCAGATTGAGGGAAACTATTTCTTTCAACATCATAAAGTTATGGATCCCAAGGTAAGAAGCTGCTAGCACAACTATCAAATGGGACATTGACATACCTTATGGTCTCTCTCTCTCTCTCTTTTTCTCTCTCTCTCTCTCACATACACACACACAGAGAAACACATGTTCCATTAGCAGTAAATAATCTGTCCCTATATAGGGACAATTACGGTATTTAACATAATAATTTATATTCACATAAAGTTAACTATATAAATTATATATAGTATAGCTATTCTTCAAATGATTGTTCAACTTTTCTTCACATCAAACAACTTCGAAATTGGAAGAAGTGCCTTCAAATGGAAGGAGTGTTGGCTTGAAAAATCCCTGCTTCCGTGAGTGTCCAAAGTATCGGATTCTGTATGTTCCAGGCTGGGCAGCGTCTGGAATATGCCACTGTATTGTTGCATTACTATGACCTGCGAGTCCCTTGTGCCAATAGAAACTGTGGATAGAAAACAAATCCAGGCTAAGTTAAATCCACAAAACTTCAGTTTTTCCCATCTGCAGTTGTAATCAGACTAAATAATCTCTTAAAAGGTTTCTGTGCTAACATTTAATTATTATGTAGTAAACTAGTTAAACATTGTTTACACATCTTTAGCAACATTTACAAACATCTCAGTGGTTTCACATTGCAGGAAACTATGCCTTTCAACACCGTAAGGTTATGAATCCCAAGGTAAGGAGCTGCTAGCACAACAATCAAATGACACACTTAAAAATACTTCAGAGAAACAGAAGTTAATGTTTACTTTCTCAAAGTGGTTCTTAAAGAAAAAACAGTTGAGAACTAAAAGTAACATTAAAGAATGTTCGAGGGCCTTTGGCACTTCAGTGGTGGTGAAGGTGTAAAAGTTTTATATAGCAAAAGCATAAACATTAACACAAGTTTAACAGATTATCTCACAATAGCACTGTAACACTATTATCCTGTTCATCAATTTGCTCAAGCCAGCACCAGTGATATCTCCAATGTGAGACTTATTACTGTTTTTTTTTTGCATATCGAATACACCATGGGTAGTGTGCCAGGCTCTGCCATACGGGTGGGATACTCTTGGTAGCTTGCCAGGCTCTCCAAGAAGGATGGAGGAATCGAACCTAGGTCGGCGGTGTGCAAGGCAAACGTCCTATCTGCTGTGCTATTGCTCCAGTCCATCTCACAACAAATAATAATTTTTTTTTTGCTTTTTGGGTCACACCCAGCAATGTTCAGGAATTACTCCTGGCAGTGGCTGGGGGACCATATGGGGTGCCAGGGATCGAACCCGGGTCGGCCACGTGCAAGGCAAATGCCCTACCTGCTGTGCTATCGCTCCGGCCCCACAATAAATAATAATTTTTAAAGGAAAAAAAACATTGAAGCTAGGGGTGGGGTTAGTGAAGCATAAAACAAAACAAGCCTTGGTGTATCTTTTTTGATCTACCTTTCAAATTATTTGGGGGATGAATAAACTCTACTGATTCCAGAAAGTTTTGCCTGGTAGAAATTAAAACGCAAAATTACTCCTGGTGGTGTTCAGGGAATGTACACGGTACCACAGGCAAAATTGGATTATGCTGCATGCAAGCAAAGCATCCAACCTGCTGTACTATCTCTCTGGCACAGGAAACATTTTTTAAGTGATTAACTGGCATGAAGAAAGTGACACAAGGCTGGAATTGATAGTACAGTGAGTAGGACATGTGCCTCGCATGCGGCTAACCCCGGTTTGATATCCAGCATCTCATAAGGTCTCCCAGCACCACGAGAAGTAATTCCTGAGTGCAGAGTTAGGAGTAACCTCTGAGCATCGCCAGATATGACCCAAAAACCAAAAAAAAAAACAGAAAGTGATACAAAAGCCTCTCTAAAGAGATGTCACTTAAACTGAACTCATACAGAGGAAGAACAGTCCAGAAAGAAAAACTGAAAAAATGCAGAGTCTGAAAATGTGCAAGTCCAAGAAGAGAATACAGTTCAATAGAATTCTGGCATGGTACACTGTGCAAGAGTAATTAAGATAAGGGAAAGATGGAGGCAGATTCAGCTGGTCATTGTAGACCACAACAGGGAGTTTAGGGACTCTTCTAAGTAGAGTGAAACATAAAAGTTTAACTCACTGATATTCTCAGTTAATAAATCCCCTGACACAGCGGATTTATTCAACATAATGTTTCTTACTGATAGCCCCCGTGCCCTCCACAAATAGTTGCTAACTTTACTGCTGATGTACAAAAGAGAGCGTAAATACAGATTCAGTGTTTACTCTTATTCTCATTTGGGGTTTTTCTAAATAAAGAGAAACCATTTTTATTATCTATACAGTATTATTTGAACAATACAAATGTATTTTAAAAACTAACCTAATACCATATACAGACTTTAATACTATGCAGCTATAAGAAAAGATAAATACATGAAGCTTACTGAAACACAAATGGAACTAGAGAGTATCATGTGAAGTGAAATAAATCAGAGAGAGAAAGATAAATAACAGATGACCTCATCATCTGTAGTATAGAGAGTGACAAAGCAAAAGAATTTTCAATACCAAAACAATTGCAAACACTTGGCACTGGAATGTAAAACAAACGACCATGTATTTTGTGTGTATGGGGTGGGGCGGGGGATGCAGGGGGATTTGGGAGGAGACCAGAGTAGAGATGAAAATAGAGACAGAGGTGGAGGGTTTGAGCACTTTGGTGGAGGTAGAGTGCAATAATTTTCCATACTGATAATATAAACTTTAATAGTATTCTAACACCTAAATGCTAATAAATTTTCAAAATTTTAAACTTAGAAAATTAAGAATTTAAATAAAACAATCTATATCCTGAAGTATCCTAAATATCAGGGGCAAAATTCTGCCCAGATTTTCATATTACTATCAAATGAACTAGAAGGTCAAATTTCTATTTTCAGTTCATCATGTAAACCAAACCAACATACAAATAACTACCTAATTTATGATGTTCTAAATTAGATAAAAATTTCAAAAATGTTTGCTCACATCCATGCCCCTTATCCTATAGAATGAAATTTATAGATAGGAATGGAATTTAAAAAAATTTCAGACACATGGCAAAGTTCTTAAAATATCTACCACTCTTAGCTATTTGAGTAGAAAACAAGTCACAGAGCTAACTCTCTGTGACTCTCTCATATAATTCTCTGAGAATTATATGAGCCTTCCTTCTTGCTTATGAAAGAGTAAAAGTATGAGTCAAAGGTTCAAGTTTTGAGGCGAGAGTGATAGCACAGTAGGTAGGACATTTGTTTGCCTTGCACGTGGCCGACCTAGGTTCAATTTCCAGCATCCCATATGGTACCCCAAGCACCACCAGGAGTAATTTCTGAGTGCATGAGCCAGGAACAACCCCTGTGCATCGCTGGGTGTGAACCAAAAAGAAAAAAGAAAAAAAAAGTTCAAGTTCTTTGTCCTTTGTGTTTTATGAATTTAAATGAAGAGTCAAAACATGCAAAACAGCCAGAGATGTAGTATAGGGAGTAAGGCACATGCCTTGCACACTACTGGTTCCCAGTTCCATTCTCAGTGTCAAATGTCCCCCTAAACCACTGGAATGTGCCTAGAATCATGAGTAGCCCTGAGTCAGGAGTAAGCCTGTGCCAGGAATAGCCCACCCAGAGCATCAATGTCTGTGATACAAAAACCCCAAAACAATGGGATCACAGTGAAAGTACATTGGCAGGTACTTGGCGACCCACCCAGGTTCAATCCCCAGCACCCCATAGAGAAACCCCAGCTTCACCAGAAGTGATCCCTAGTGCAGAGCAAGGATTAAGTCCTGAGCACCGCTGGGTGTAACCCCCAATAAAAACAAAACAAACAAACAAACAGAAACAGGCAAAACATATTGAGGATAGATTGGCCATTTCCCCCAAATGAAGATCAGCCATCACAACAACTGCATCTAGAGCCCGTGTCCATCAAGTCACAAGAAGCAAGTCAGCATTTTGGCACTGTCTGTGACCATGAGAATGAAACAAAACTCACATGTTTATACGAAGGGAGGTCATGCCTTCATTAGTATTTACACTTACATTCACTATACTGCAATGTTTGTTTATAAAACAGAAACAAATAATAGTCTAATATATCAACTAGATATAAATATGGCCAGAAGGCTCTTTGGGATTTTAATATTATTAATAATGGGTATTGAGCTAGTCTTCCTATATATCTTCCCTATATAACCCACTATTGTCAAGGTTTGAAAGATAGAATGCTCCATATATACGCTCACCGAGTTTCCCACGAGGCATCATTATGCACCACCTGCCAGGCTTTTGAAGTGGCCTCATATTTCTCCACAGTGAGGAAGGTATCATAGGTCTGAAATGCAATTAACACAATTGATCAGATACTGCATAGTGGCAGAAAGAACCTGTTCATAAATATTCCCTTAATATTCCCTTATTTGCTCTCACCTACAATATTACGTCTTGTAAAAATGCATTCAAATTTCACCCCAAGTTATATGTGTTCTTCTAAGAGTAACATAATATCTTCAAAACAGCTATTAAAAACCAGAATTTTTCTTTGTAGAAAAATTGAAGTAGGGCTGGAGAGATAGCAGAGCAGCAGGGCATTTGCCTTGCAAGCGGCCGACCCGGGTTTGATTCCTCCACCCCTCCCAGAGAGCCCGGCAAGCTACCGAGAGTATCTCATCCAAACGGGAGAGCCTGGCAAGCTACCCATGGTGATTTGATATGCCAAAAACAATAACAACAAGTCTCAAAATGGAGACGTTACTGGTGCCCACTCAAGCAAAACGATGAGCAACAGGATGACAATGACAATGACAGAAAATTTCAGAAAAAAATAGCATAATTTTAGAACTTAGAGCAAATTTTGGACATTGGGACAAAAAATAGAACAAAACTTGTTAATTTTTAAAACTAAATTAAATTTTTTCGTGGCATATTATTGATCTTTATTCTAAAACTTTCTCTGGTCACCTCAAGATTTAGGAAAGAAAAGAAGAAAATCTTTTATCTTCTCCATCTCCAGGAAAATGAATTATTAGTAAATGGGCTTTCCCAAGTAAAAGAATTAAGAAGGATGCATAAATATTTCTTGTATGGTATGGTAAACCTTATATTTGGTGTAACTTATCCTTAGAAAACACATCACAAACCAGTTTTATTTTCCCATTAGAAAATACTAGGTGGCTGGAGTGATAACACAGCAGGTAGGGCATTTGCCTTGCATGTGGCCAACCCAATTTTGATTCCCAGTATCCCATATGGTCCCACCACCAGGAGTAATTCCTA
Organism: Sorex araneus; assembly: GCF_027595985.1. NCBI lineage: Eukaryota > Metazoa > Chordata > Mammalia > Eulipotyphla > Soricidae > Sorex > Sorex araneus. The sequence goes on along the minus strand of NC_073312.1, from coordinate 52,639,164 downwards.
AGTGCAGAGACAGGAGAAACCCCTGTGCATCGCTGGGTGTGACCATAAAACAAAAAAAAAGAAAAAAAAGAAAAAAAATTCTGCTTTTTTAAATTCCAGTGACATGTACTTTCTCCATAGCACTATCCTCCCGTTTGTTCATCAATTTGCTTGAGCGGGCACCAGTAATGTCTCCATTGTGAAACTTGTTGCTATTGTTTTTGGCATATCAAATATGCCACGGGTAGCTTGCCAGGCTCCGCCATGCAGGCAGGATACTCTGCTGTGTGGGTGGGATATTCTCTGTAGCTTGTCAGGTTCTCTGAGAGGGTTGGAGGAATCAAACCCAGGTCGACCATGTGTAAGGCAAATGCCCTACCCACTGTGTTGTCGCTCCAGTCCTTCAATAGCTCAAGTGATAAACTGGAAGGCTGTAGACAGCAGCTCTGTGAGCTGCTTTTAGAAAGAAATAAAGAAGGAAGGAAGGAAGGAAGGAAGGAAGGAAGGAAGGAAGGAAGGAAGGAAGGAAGGAAGGAAGGAAGGAAGGAAGGAAGGAAGGAAGGAAGGAAGGAAGGAAGGAAGGAAGGAAGGAAGGAGAGAGAAAGAAAGAAAGAAAGAAAGAAAGAAAGAAAGAAAGAAAGAAAGAAAGAAAGAAAGAAAGAAAGAAAGAAAGAAAGAAAGAAAGAAAGAAAGAAAGAAAGAAGGAAGGAAAGAAAGAAGGAAAGAAAGAAAGAAAGAAAGAAAGAAAGAAAGAAAGAAAGAAAGAAAGAAAGAAAGAAAGAAAGAAAGAAAGAAAGAAAGAAAGAAAGAAAGAAAGAAAGAAAGAAAGAAAGAAAGAAAGAAAGAAGGAAAGAAAAGATACTAGAGTAACTTAGTGACTTGTAAGCTAAGGGGAAAGGGTGCCTAGATTCCTTTATATTTCTCCATGTATTGCATTCCTGGGCCAATTGGTTTCTCTTCTTGTATGTAATATTACCCTTTTTTTACCTCTTTTTAGCAAAAGCTTTGGAAAGAACTCTGTACATCTTAAAATAAAGCATACATTATGTTGAGTAAAACAAAACATTCAAGAGTAAGTGGTTTCAGACCAAGAATTTAGCTTCAAATAAATAATGTATTTGAATAATGCAACCACTTAAAAGATACAAAGGCCAGGCTGGAGATAGATAGACAGATAGATAGTACAGCAAAGATGGTGCTTTCCTTGCACGAGGCCAGCCACAGTTGGATCCCCGCTTTTGCCGCCCAGCACTGTATATGGTCCCCTACGCCCCACCAGGAGTGGTCCTGACGCACAGTCTGCAGTCAGCCCTGAATACTGCAGGATATGCACTCCCACCCATACCCCCAAGAAGGGAAAAAAGATAAAAAGGCCCTAAATGTCCAATTTTCCTTAAAAATCTTTAGACTCTAGTCTTTGAAGGCATGAGCCCCAGTTTATAGATCTAGAGTACAGATTATAGAATTAGACAAAGCTGAAAAATATGTACTATATGCTTCTCCTTTCCCCACCGCCTGGTAGTAATCACAGCCAAATGCATAATAAGTTAATCTCTTGAGGGATCAATTTATCTATCTAAAAATACAAGTACTAAAACTTAACTCATTGTATATTAGTAAGGATTAAACTGGACTCATGTGATAATGCATATACAGCACTTGTCCAAGAGCAAGCAAATATTAGGTATGCAATAAATAGTGTTGATAAGATGATTACTAATAACAATGAGTATTACTATTCTTTTCTAATTATAGGGCTTTAAGAATTTGGTTTTTCTTCTCCACGATAACATTTCTCCACGCTAAGGATAATAAACGATAATGCATCCTGCGGTTTTGCTCAAAGACTCTGAATTCATCAGAAAAACATATTATGAATGTATTCTGGCTTAGCTTTAGTGCCAAGAGAAATTATTTCAAACAGGTGCATGTTTATTATCCAGGAAGAACATTTTCCCCAATGTCATATTTGACTATGTCATATTGCTACAATTGTTATCACAACAGTAATGATATTTTAATGAGCAGAAATGGAAGTGCTCATTTGGAAGGAGAGTAGCTTGGAATATAAGTGAATATAGCCACTGAAAAGCATGATAATTCTTTTTTTTTTCTGTATTTGAATTTTATCTTTGTTTAGCTTCGATGTACATATTTGTAGAACCGCAGAAGAAAGAAAGGGTAGGGCAGGAGGGCCCGTTAGTCTTGCACAAGGTGTTCATGGAAATACTTTTATATGTTTTTGTCAGAAATACTTGGAGAACAAATAACTGAACTAAACAATTGTATTTACTCTCTTTATTACATTTACTGAAAAAGTATTTTAATACTTTAAATAGTTGATCTTGGACTGAACATTAAAAAAAGCATGATAATTCTTTAGTTACAGTAAAATAATTTTAGACCTTGAAAATCACTTTGATATGCTCACTCTTATTTTTCCATATATATTGGTTTATTGTTTAATGTTTACTACTAGAATATGGCCAGTTGTTATTTATATAGTTATATCAACATTCTAATAGATTTACAGAAGAGTAAAATTAGTTACTTTTGTAACATATTGCATATGCATATGTTAATATACATATATGATAAAATGAAAAGATATGAAATTATATTTTCAGAACCAACTATTACCCTTGAATAAGTGTATAAGGTTTGTGGAGGGGTACCTCATATTCTATCTGATGTGGTTTTTCATCATTTATGCACTAAACTTATATTTATTTCTTGGGATCCTTTTCAAAATGTAAATAAATACCCTCCTAGTAAAATACCTAGTAGTGCCAGTAGTGATAAGTAGGAAAATGGCCAATGCAGAAGAAAGAAAGCACATGGACAGAGTATCTACACTATCCATGATGATTTCACAACATTGGAGGAATCACTGCCAGAAGAGAAAAGTCAAAGGCACAATTGAGTTGGTTCTTTCATTATTTTATCAAATATAGTAGAGTTTTCACACAGACAACCTGGGTTCAATTTCTCTGCCCCTCACTGAGAGCCCAGCAAGATACTGAGAGTATCTCACCCGTACAGCAGAGCCTGGCAAGCTAGCTGTGGCATACTGATATGCCAAAAAGAGTAACAAGTCTCACAATGGAGACAATTACTGGTGCCTGCTCAAGTAAATCGATGAGCAATGGGATGACAGTGATACAGTAGAGTTTTAAAATTTAAATACAAAACTGGAATTGTGTTGAATTTACATATATTCAAGAAACAATACAAGTCTTTATTGTTGTGCTATACATGCTCCTACATTAAGTATTTCCTGAATATCATTTTCCAGACTAATCCACACTAACTGTGCCCAACAAAAATTTTCTCATGTCTTTAAAATAAGCGGGATCTTGGAAAATTTTAACCTTTTGTAGTTAGCTTAGAGGATAATGTTTAAAAGTTATCTTAAATTGAGCTCCCATTTGACCCAGCAATACCACTTCTGGGAATATACCCTGAAGGCCCCAAAACACACAGCAGAAACACCATCTGCACTCCTCTATTCATTGCAGTGCTATTCATCATAGCCAGAATATGGAAACAACCTGAGTGCCCAAGAACAGATGACTGGAGCATCTACACAGTGGAATATGCAGCAGTTAGGGAAAAGGAAGTCATGAAATTTTCCTATAAATGAATGGACAATGGAGAGTATCATGCCAAGTGATGTGAGTCAGAAGGAGAGGGACAGAAATAGAGTTACTGCATTCATTTGTGGTATAGAAACATATATATAGTAGAAGATTAATATGCATGGCTGAGGAAAACAGTGGGTAGGAGGACCAGTCAGTGGTTGGAACTAACCACAAGTGTGTGGGAGGCTGAGGGTAGGTAAGCTAGAGATCAGTATGACAATAATAGCAGGGAATGATCATGCTGTACAAGATCTGAGGGTTAAAAGTAGATAGAGATATTCTTGATAACCTTTCAATATCAATATTGCAAATCACAATGCCCAAAAGAAGAGAGGGGGGAGGGGTGACGGGGAAGAGGAGGAGGAAGAGGAAGAGGAAGAAAAAGAGGAAGAGGAAGAGGAAGAGGAAGAGGTGGAGGAGAAGGAGGAGGCGGAGGAGGAGGCAGAAACGAAGGCAGAAGCAGCAGCAGCAGAAGCTCCAGAAGCAGAAGCAGCAGCAGCAAAAGCAGAAGCAGAAAAGAGGAGGAGGAGGAGGAGGAGGAGGAGGAGGAGGAAGAGAAGGAGGAGGAGGAGGAGGAGGAGGAGGAGGAGGGGAACCTGGGGACATTGGTGCTGGGAAATGTGCACTTGAGGGATGGGTGTTGGAATACTGTATAACTGAAACCCAATCATGAAAAGCTTTGTAAGGGTCTATCTCACAGTGATTCAATTAAAAAGTTAGAAAAATTTTAAGTTTGTAAAAAAAATCATTAAAGCTTACTCGATTTTCTGCAGAATTCTTTGGGTTGGCACCTACAAATGTAACTTCAGCAATTTCTCCCTAAAAACAGATATTTATTTCATGAGTTACAATAAATCTTTCTCATGTTCACATTTGAGGTATTATTTATTAAACAGGTTATGATCTTAGATATGTATGTATGTATATATGCATACATGCAATATTAACCAAATAAGTAATCTTCTAAGAACACTAGAGAACATGCTCTGCAACAATGATTATAGGTAATTAAAGCCACTAAATTACTCCAGAATTTTGGGCCAAAAATCTTATGTTTATCTGATTCAGATAAAAAACATAGAACTATAGTGCATACTAGGAAGAGTACATTTAAATGGATTCTTTGGCTGCTTAATATTTTCTCAAACCTCCCTGCCACACACACATAGGACACACAATAAAGCAAATCAAATTCTTTCACCCACATATAAATGTCCCAAATTTTAAAAAACGATAAAACAGAGTGTATGTTTATCTTTCCACTTAAAACAACATTTAAAACCTAAAAATATCTGTATTATGTAATATTATATCATGATTTTAAAGATAATCGACATCAGACCATGAAAATAGTGATCATTGGGTAATAGAAAACAAAATTCCCATTTGTTGTTCTTCTTTAAATCTTCAAAAACATATGCCTAGATTTGTTCTGTGTGTCAGTGGAAACAGTAAGTTTCTACTTGTTTTCCAAGATTTAGTCCACATTAAAAAAATTTTCTTAGGGGCACATCGGGTAGGGCATTTGCCTTGCACGCAGCCAACCCGGGTTTGATTCCCAGCATACCACATGGTCCCCGAGCACTGCCAGGAGTTATTCCTGAGTGCACACCCAGGAATTAACCCCTGTGCATCACCGGGTGTGACCCAAAAAGCAAGAAAAAAAAATTTAATAAAAATTTGTCATGATTTAGAGTCAGTGATGACTGTTTCAGTCGAGATGTGCTGTTTAACTATTTACTATATTATTTATTCTCCCTTGAATGGTTTTCACAAGCGTTTATTCTCTTATTGATTTCAACAGTGAAAATACCAAACTAGTTATTCTAACTTTGAGCAAAATGTTCCAACCATCCAACTACATCTGGTATCTAATTAGCCAAATTGTCCTAACCACTGAAAAAGTTTGTTTTTCTTATTTTTCTATATCCAAAATTTCCTATTTATGAGTACTTCTCTTAGTTCTAATAAGCAATCCTATTTCAAAGGCAAAATGCTAATTCAAAAAATAGTGGTATATTATAGGTGATTTTGACAAGTAGGAGTGAGGGAAACAAATAGTCTTTCCCCAATCAACCAAATATCTAAAGCAAATCCATCCAAAACAATCACTTTGGTATTTCGGGTAGCAACAAAAAGTAAAAAAATGATTAGTTGTTAAAACTACTAGATTTTTGTTGCATGTGGCTGATCTGGGTTTAATCCCTGTCATCCCATACTGTCTCCCAGAGCACCCAGGCGTGTTATCTGAGTGCATAGCCAGGAGTAAACCCTGAGCACCACAGGGTACTCCCCAAAACAAAAATGCCAAGCACAGAATCTGCTGAATATTTGCTGAATGTTAAATTACATACTAATCAACCAAACCTTTTGAACCAGACTTAAAGTTTTTTATCAAAATTTGAAAAACTGAACAAAACTACCAGTAGTCACACATTTTAATGGAGACTTTACAAAATGCAGTCTAGGTTTTCATTATTGCTGTTGTACTTGTTTCAGTAATCAAATTTGGAGGCTTTACTACTGTAGTCTAAGTTTTTTGTTGTTGTTATTTTCAGTAATCAAATTTTTGGTGGGCCCAGAATGGGGGAGGACACACCCAGCAGCGCTAGGGGACTATTCCTCTCTCTGTTCTCAGGAGCGACCCCTGGAAAGTCATATGCTCAGAGGACCATAAGCCTCCTGGAATCAAACCACATGAATGGCAAGCAAAGCAAATGTGCTACCTCCTTTACTATCTATCCGGTCCAAATTAAATTTTAAAGGGACAAAAGATACTCTGGGGTTGAAAAACGAAGCTGGAATTCAAGGTACTATCTATATAGCAAAATTATATTTTATAGAAAAATTATTATATTTAAAAATGTAGCAAAATTCATTCATCTTTTTAAACCTGCAAGTCTGTGTATGTCTGATAAGTGGTTATCATAGAAAATATATATTTTTAACAAAACCACTCGGCTGAAAAATCAGATGCTCTTGAATAGACAATTTTCCAGAGATATACATGTGATCAACAGGTAAAAAAAAATCATTAAAATCATAAGGTTCATTGCAGTAAATAGATAGAAATCTGGATAAAAACAATATGAAAGCAAGAGAGAAATGAATCATTATTTAGATAAGGGTAATTATGGTAAGATTAACAGTTAACTTCTCATTTAAGAATAAAGGACCACAGATAATGTAGTACCACATAAAAGTGTCAACTTCTCAATCAGATTGGAGAGAGAGGGTAGGACACATGCCATGCACACAACACCCAGATTTGATCCTCAGGACCACATATGGCCTGACCCAGCCAAGAGTAATCTCTGAGCATAAAGCACAGCTGAGTGTGAATTCAAAAGCAAAGAAAAATTAAAAAATAAGAAATTCTCAACCGGATATGTAACAAAGCTGCATATTCAAAGATAACAGAAAAATTAAAACTGCACATAGAAATTTCTCAGAAAGACTATATAACTCCAAAAAGTTTGTTAGAAGAAATGATTTAGTGAAGTTTCAGAATACGGTTGATATAAAATGGTAGCAACACAAATTCTGCTTCATTTCTATGTACTTTATTCCTCTGCCTTTCATTTCTATGTGCTTTCTAAGAGCTTTAAACTCTATGATCATTTATTTGAGACAAGGAAAGAGAAAATAACTTAAATTTTAGAAATTCACTCATTTTTTGTTTGGGGACCATACCCAAAGATGCACAGTGGGTACTTCTGATTCTGCACTCAGGATCACTCCTGATAATGTGATCAGGGCACCATATGGGATGCCAGGGATCAAATCTGAGTTGGCAGCATGCCAGGAAAGTGCCCTCCACACTGTACTAGAAATTTCAGACCTAGCGATTCATTTTCACATAGCTACTAACTGAAAAATATTTTCCAGTCCCAAGTTTGCAAATCCTCTGCAGAGATAGAAACAATTGTGAAAATTTTCGGTGCTACCAGCTGTTCCCTGGCATGATTAGAGGCAGGTGGTGCCATTACACAGCGTGCTCCGTTTCCCTACACCGACTTCTGAATGATTCCAAGTTCCCTTTATGAGTCTTACCACTCTATATTGAGATTCTGTTGGCTGCAGGACATCCCCAAATTTTTTGCCTATTGGTACATTGTCATCAACATTAGGAGTTAATGGGATTATCAGTTGCTTGAAAAATGGAGGCTCTGGACCACTGCTCAAGTCAGCTACTGTGTCCTAGAACAGAAAACATTTGTTTAAGAAACACACAGAATGTTAAAAACATTCTCCCAGAGCCCAACACCAGAAATGCTTTAATTAATTCATTAAACTCTCTCTCTCTCCCCTTACTCCCTCCCCCCTTCTCCCCTTCCCCCTCCCCCAACCCCCCCTCTCTCTAAGAGTTTAAAACTTTAGCAAAATATTGGAGTCGGAGTGACACTACAGTAGGGAGGACATTTTCCTTCCACAGGACCCACCCAGGTTCGATCCTCTGCATCCCATATGGTCCTCCAAGCACCGCCAGGAGTAATTCCTGAGAACATAGCCAGGAGTAACCCCTAAGCATCGCTGGGTGAGACCCAAAGAGCAAACAAACAAACAAACAAACAAAACCTTTAGCAAAATGTGAGGTGAAGCTTGTTAAAGTAGAGCCTATTTGACCAAAACTTAAACTTCCATTCTCAGAAGGAAATTTTTGTCACAGGCAACACTTTTATTCCCCTATAAAAACGAGCTGGGAAACACACTACACAGTTTTGTTATCTAGAAAACAGATCTTATTGTGTAAACTTTGGACAAGGAGATAATACATGATACTGTTTTTAAAATGACATTGTATAATAACTTTTTAAAATGTTGAGCCCTCTAATGCCGACTGGTTCAGCCCTTCTGGAAAACAATTTGGACGACTCTCAAAAAATTAGATATTGAATTCCCATTTGACCCAGCAATACCACTGCTGGGAATATATCCCAGAGAGGCAAAAAAGTACAATCGAAACAACATCTGCACATGTATGTTCATCGCAGCACTGTTTACAATAGCCAGAATCTGGAAAAAACCCGAATGCCCCAGAACGGATGACTGGTTGAGGAAACTTTGGTACATCTATACAATGGAATACTATGCAGCTGTTAGAAAAAAGGAGGTCAAGAATTTTGTAGTCAAGTGGATGGGCATGAAAAGTTTCATGCTGAGTGAAATGAGTCAGAAAGAGAGAGACAGATATAGAAAGATTGCACTCATCTATGGTATATAGAATAACAGAGTGGGAGACTAACACTCAAGAACTGTAGAAATAAGTACCAGGAGGTTGACTCCATGGCTTCGAGGCTGGCCTCACGTTCCAGGGAAAGGTCAACTCAGAGAAGCGATCACCAACTACATTGTAGTCGAAGGCCATGTGGGGGAAGGGAGTTGCGGGCTGAATGAGGGCTAGAGACTGAGCACAGCGGCCACTCAACACCTTTATTGCAAACCACAACAGCTAATTAGAGAGAGAAAACAGAAGGGAATGCCTTGCCACAGTGGCAGGGTGGGGTGGGGGGGAGATGGGATTGGGGAGGGTGGGAGGGACACTGGGTTTACGGGTGGTGGAGAATGGGCACTGGTGAAGGGATGGGTTCCAAACTTTGTATGAGGGAAGTATAAGCAAAAAAGTGTATAAATCTGTAACTGTACCCTCACGGTGATTCTCTAATTAAAAATAAATAAATTAAAAAAAAAAAAAAAGTAAACTGAAAAAAAGTATCACGTATCACTGTAAAAAAAAAAAAAATAAAAAAAAAAATAAAATGTTGAGCCCTCTTCTACCAGAGCTTACTAGTCTATCCTTCTCTATGATAATTAGATAAGAGACTATACTTTAAAGTTGAAGATTATCCTATATTTATATCCTACCTGGTTTTATAGATGTTTCCCACAAAAAGTTTGTCACCTTTAATAATATCTTTAAAATATTCATATGAAATTCTAAATAGTCCTTTTGAATATATAAAAATATTTTATCCTCTTTTTATATATTTAATATTTACAAGGACAATATAACTTGTTTTCGTTCCCACTATGCAAATGAGAAAATGTATATGGAGATTTTAAAAGAAAAGCCTGTTTTTAATACCATGTAGGTAATACTAGATATAAAGCCATAACACTCTGAAGCAAATATTAAAATAAACAACAAAATTAATGTTTTCTTCCTAAATATTGCTATAAAGCATAAAGTTCATTTTTAATGGAAAAATTTATAGACCTTAGATTTCAATGAAATTTAAAAGTAATCATCTCTAGGGATGGATTCTGACTTATATTTTTCTATACAATCTATAGATCAAACAACTAATTACAGCTTTTATGATAAAAATATTTAATTCTACTTTGAATAACAGATATAAAATTGGGAGAAATTTTAAGTTAAAATAATAGTCAGGTATCACTGTATTACTGTCATCCCATTGATCATCGATTTGCTCAAGCGGGCGCCAGTATCATCTCCATTCATCCTAGCCCTGAGATTTTAGCATCATTGTTACTGTATTTGGCATATAAAATATGTCAAGGAGAGCTTGCCAGGCTCTGCCATGTGGGCAGGATTCTCTCAGGTACCTTGCCAGGTTCTCCGAGAGGGAGAACTAGGCTATAAGAGGTCGAACGACCACACTCGCCCAAAGCACATGCAGAAGCTTTGTTTTATAGTCTCTGGATCTTGGCCGTTGATGGGATACACGGCACTGGGTGTGAGGGGGCAGTTTGTGGGTGTGGCTGCCAAGCTATTGGAAAATAATCACTGTCACTGTCACTGATGTCCTGTTGCTCATCGATTTGCTAGAGCGGGCACCAGTAACATCTCCATTTTGAGACTTGTTACTGTTTTTCGCATATCGAATATGCCACGGGGAGCTTGCCAGGCTCTCTGCCGTGCGGGAGAGATACTCTCAGTAGCTTGCCGGGCTCTTCAAGAGGGGCGGAGGAATTGAACCCGGGTCAGCTTTGTGCAAGGCAAATGCCCTATGGCTGTGCTATTGATCCAGCCCATTTTATAATTAAATACATTAACAAAAACTTAACATATTCAACAACTAAATTAGACATAGCACTGTAGCACTGTCATCCTGTTCATCGATTTGCTCAAGTAGACACCAGTAACATCTCTATTGTGAGACTTGTTACTGCTTTTGGCATATTGAATATGCCATGGGTAGCTTGCCATGCTCTGCCGTGCAGGCAATATACTCTTGGTAGCTTGCTAGTTTCTCTGAGAGGGATGGAGGAATCCAGGAGAGATGGATGGAGGAATATAACCTGGGTCAGCCGTGTGCAAGGCAAATGCCCTACCCACTGTGCTGTCGCTCAGTTAAACATATAAAATTGCCCATATTCAAATGTTTTAATCTACAGAAACAACAAGTTTTGTTTGTTTTGATATACTCCAAGCTCTTTTTCTGAAAAAGCTCTTTTAAAGAAATATTTGGTTTTGCAGTACATAATTATATTTTAGCCTTTATTGAGGCTCATATATGTTATTACATAAAGTTCCTCATCAGGGCTGGAGTGATAGTACAATGGGGAAGGAGTTTGCCTTGCTGGCAGTCAACCTGGGTTCAATGCCTGGCATCCCTTATGGTCCCTTGAGCAAATCCAGGAGTGATTCCTGAGTGCAGATCCAGGAATAACCCCTGAACATTGTCAGGCGAGACCCAAAAAGAAAAAAAAATGCTAAAAATAAAGTTCCTTTATGATATTTTAAGTTATATATCCTAATCATTGACTAAAATTCAGAAAGCACAATGAAACTTCAAAAATAACTATGCCAATGTGTATATTTTAAAGTACAATTATTTAAGGTAGATACAACATATATGTATATTCCAAGTTACTGTTATGCTTTATTAATGCCTCCACTTATATATGATAATAAGCATTTTTACAATGGAACCACCCGAAAAGGAAAAACATGACACTAATTATTATTGTAAGATCCTGCTGACTGAAAATGCAAACCAATTTCCAAAATGCTGTAATCAGATAAGGAACTCATAACTGATGACATGATTAGTTTGTGAAGTGATTGGAGAGAATCTGGACAGGATTCAAAAATACTTGTTTAACTCCTATGCATAGTTACAGCAATTTATTATCTCCAAATACATTTACCACCTGAAAAATAGGGAGAAATCATACTTTACATGATTATCGTAAGGATAATGTAAGATTTATGAAAAGAAGTTGCCTCTACCAAAAGATATTTGCCAAATCTGAATTTACTGTTTCAAAGTTTTATAATACCAATTTTTATAATAAAAAATTTCCCTCAAAACTAACATTTTATTTTGCTTCCTACTGCCTTCTTCTACCCCTAGGCAAACACACAGATTTTTTTTTTTTTTTTACCGTAGCAATGGCTTTGGCCAGGATTCTGAATTGCTGGATGTAAGCAGACAGAGTATGTGGTCCATAAATGGTAGATGCTGCCTCATACCGCTGAGCCTGTAAGTAAAGCAGGGCAGAGTTGTACATTCTTCTGCACATTTCAGTCCATTCACAGAGAAACTATCTTTTGCTTAGGAGTGTTGCATGGACATCTTACATAATTCAGACTGGCATAACAACACTAATTATAACCAAAGAAGGAGGGTATTTTTGTTTTGCAGTTAAAGTAATTCTCATCAACTGCTTGTTAAAAGGGTGTTGGGTGTGCCTCTGGACATTTAACCAGAAAGATTAACATTAACATTAACAAAAGATTAACATTAACAGCCTGTGGGTTTACCTCTATCTTAAGTATTTGGAATATACACATTTTTCCCTAGTAGCCCCTGAATAAAATCTATTTGAATGAGTCCTTATTCAAATGGCCTAAAGAAGGACCATTTGAATAAGGTCTAAAGAAGGACCTATGATAATAATAATGGGCTAAACCCACTAATTAACAATGGGCTAAAGAAGGACCATCTGACTAAGAACTTTTAATCCCTACTAGAACTATGAAATAGTACCAAATGCATCTCCTCTTTTTTGGTCTGAGCATCGAATCTTTGATTGTTCCATAGAAATCTCAAATTTATCTGAATCTAATTCCAAATTTACCAGCTGTTCCCTGTTACATTCTTTATTTCAACAAATGCTATTCCTACAGCCTTCTGTGCCAGGGTCATCTGGCAGTTATCTTAGACTACCCTCTGTCATCACTGTATCACTGTTTCACTGTCATCCCGTTGTTCACTGATTTGCTCGAGTGAGCGCCAGTAACGTCTCCATTCATCCTAGCCCTGAGAATTTAGCAGCCTCTCTTTACTTTAGCAGCCTCTCTTTCCAAAGGGTACCACACTGGAAGCTCTTTCAGAGTCAGAGCTGTTTTTGGCATATCAAATACACCACAGGGAGCTTGCCAGACTCTGCTGACTCTCTATCATACATCCTATAAATCTCCAAGTCTTGGCACTCCTTACAATCTCTTGAGTTCATTTCCCTCTGTGTCTACCTACCACTTTTAGTTAAGTCAAACCTAGATCATGATGACGGTGACTGTAGCTTCTGAGACAGTTTTCTGCCTCCACATTTGCTTTTCCTATGCATTTTTCACACAGTAATCCTAGTAAAAGCTCAAAATCAGAGATTGGACTACAATATTCCTTCCTTGAATTCTACTTCAAAGTTAGAAAAAATTATTATTGCTCCACGGGGTCAAAATTCTTATAATACACAAGATCTCCACCAATCACGCCCTGCCCCCCACTCTAATCCTTTCCTCAGTACCCAAGCTACGCTCAGCTCATGCTAGTCATATAATTATGGCCCCTTCAGGATTTTGAATCTTTCTCTCTGGATATTTTCATGTAAAAACTCCTCACTCTGTAACACCTTCCTTTTATCTACTCAATTTACTCTATTTATTCTCAGTTATTGGCTGGAGCCATAGCACAGTGGGCCGGGCGTTTGCCTTGCATGCGACTGACCCGAGTTCAATTCCTCTGTCCCTCTCAGAGATCCTGGCAAGCTACCGAGAATATACCGCCCGCATGGCAGAGCCTGGCAAGCTACCCATGGCATATTCGATATGCCAAAAACAGTAACAACAAGTCTCACAATGGAGACGTTACTGGTGCCCACTCAAGGAAATAGATGAACAATGGGAAGACAGTGCTACAGTGCTACATTCTCAGTTATTATTTATTCTCAAGATGTTACAATTTTCAAAAGAGCTGCCAATCTTATACATCTTTTACACAGATATGTAATAATTTTATTTACTAGACCATGAAATTTAGTGCTCTTGAGATCAGTAGAAGATTCTTCTTGTTTTTCCCAGATTGTGGCTGAAATTTTGTCCCAACACATATTTACTAAGGAAATGACTGAATAAATTATTTTCTCACAAGAGCATGTTTCTGAACATGAACTCCTCTGGTAATCAACTGCAGTCTATTTACTCTTCTCAGAATAAAGTTTCAGAATGCATCAAACAAAATACAGAGACTGACAAAGAAAACTAATTAAGTAGACTAATAAATCATTATGTTGCAAATTAGTACTGTGCTTATTACATTATTAAATAACAAATCTAGTAGCACCTATAATTTTAATGGTGATGCATAAAAGATATTTCTAGATCTTCAATAACTGTTCATGTCATGAAAATAACTGGGATTCTTATTGTTGATGAGTACAGAGTACTGCTAGTATCTCTTGTCCCCTATATTCATAATTGAGGAAAATATTAAATAAGAAAAATAATTTTAAAATAGATAAATGAAATTTATTCCTATCCAAGTACACCCTAATTAAGAACCTTGCTTTGAGAGGATATGCAAAAGAAACTATCTATAAAGTCTACAAACACCAGTAGAGCAGATTTCATTGCTGACCTGAACGGAACACTTGCCAAGGGATAAACCATGTGATTTGGTACGCACTTCAAAGAGATACCAGCAGATATTTTAGAAACCCTTAGTTGTATAACTTGGGCTTTTCTTTTGTTCTATTTGATAACAAAGTAACATTTTCAGCCACAATCTCCCCTATACTCTATGACATACTGCATCTTGTGTTTTTACATACTAATGTTTAGTTTTAATTATATTCTGGAATAATTTTCTATTAAGTAGCCCAATAAACATGCTTCAAAGGAAAAAGTTAACTCAAATTTTTCTAGAAACATAAGAACATCTTAGCAGCTTTAATATTTTACCATCTACAAGGATTTTCTGAAAGATCAGAGAATAGATACTAGGCTCTTATTCAAAGTGACAATGTAATAAAAAGAATTTATGAGGGGCAAATTGCATCAGCTCTTTAGTCCGCCTTTCTGCCTCATACTCCATTATTATTATTATTGTTATTATTATTATTATTAGCAAGATTATCAGAGCTGAGGTAGAATACTGACTTTTTTTGGTGGTGGTGGTGGTGGTGGTGGTGATGATGTTTTTTTGAATATTGACTGTTTTTATGTGAGAGACTGATTCTTAATTTAGGGCTTATCTAAAGGATTACTAAAATAACATTTACAGAGTGCTTAAACCAGGGCATTCAATAAATAACAGTTATCAGCAGAACCTTCCCTTTATTCCAGATAAGCCAAAGTAATCAGAAACATTGTGGTTAAAAATCGAAGATTTTATACCACACCCTAAATTAGTATCAATGCCTCTGATAAAATAACTTTATTCAATGAGATTAGAATTCTGAGAGTAAACCTAGGATTCCCAAAAACAACCTTTGGTTTACCATATTCTTACATGTTCTAGATAAAAACATCTCTCAATAACACGATTAAAGAATTCTAGGGGCTGGAGCAATAGCACAGTGGGTAGGGAGTTTGCCTTGCACACAGAAGACCCAGGTTCAATTTCCAACATCCTGTGTGGACCCCCGAGCACCGCCAGAGTAATTCCTGAGTGCATGCGCCAGGAGCAACCCCTGTGCATAATCAGGTGTGACCCCCCAAAAAAGCAAAAAAAAATAAAAAATAAAAGAATTCTAGAAAGTAACTGTCCATTGATACATTATGTATTGACCGGGGTATTGTTCATAAAATATAATGAGAACATTTCAGTTTATCTGCTGTGAGAATAATAAAGATGAGGATGAGATAGTCATAGAGGTAACTGATTAACACAGTGGTATTCTTTACCTGGTACTCTTCATAGGTGGCAACATAATGTGTATAGACGTTGCATAGACCAGAAATAACAACGGTCATATTCTGCCTTCCATTAGATGCAAATTCCTAAGAAGGGAAGATTGACCCCAGTAAATTCTCTATCTAAAAGAACAGTATTGTCCCAATTATTCTTGACCCATGACCACACATAAGAATCATTAGTATCAAATGCCTCAATATAATTCCTGAATTTTTTAAAAAACAGGGAATGCATAATATGCAATACATTTGATGAAAAATAAAACCCATAACTCTGATCAACAATTGAACAAGTTAGTAGCTCTAAAGGCATCTTTACAAGTGCATTTGCCAATGTAAAATTTTTTTACTACTAAGGTATAAATTTTAGAGTTTCCTAAAAAGTATAATGGCTGTCATTTAGAACATTTATGTCATTTTTGGTACTTACTAAATTTATAGAAGATCATAAAGATTGGTAAACTACAAAATTCCTACATAAATTTTAACGATAGCACAGCGGTTGGGCTTTCACCTTTCACGTGGCCGACCCGAGTTCAATTCCTCCGCCCCTCTCAGGGAGCCTGGCAAGCTACTGAGAGTATCGAGCCCACACGGCAGAGCCTGGCAAGCTACCCGTGCGTATTGGATACGCCAAAAACAGTAACAAGTGTCTCGATGAGAGATGTTACTGGTGCTCGCTCGAACAAATTGATGAGCAATGGGATGACAGTGATCCTGACAGTGATCCAGTGAATTCTTGAACTTAGAATAAAGAAATATAGGACTTTAAGATATTTAGGTATATATGATTTATTTAGTAATTTTATTGATAAAACATCAACTTAAAATTTTTAATATTTTGTATTTAAAATACCAATAAAATATTTTGACCTCATAATAATTCATTTTTTAAAATTTGTGCTTATCCAGCAAGTAATCCTACTTATCTCTGGTTGTTATTTTTAAGAGGTGTCATTTTAGTCATTTTAGGAATATTAACTTTAATGGTCACATAAAGAAAAAGGGAATTCTTTTCTCTTCACCAAATATTAATACAGATATTTTATTAACTTACTTCTTGAACTGCCTCCCTAAGTCTTCGTCCAGACATGGTCCTAAGTCAAGAAAACAGAATTATTTGTGTTTTACTAGTCAGAATGTGTGAAAAGTATAAGGAAAGACTTGTACCAAAAGCCAAAAGTTACCCTGGTTCATCACACAAACAGTAAAATAAAATATCTAAGAATTCATTGAAAGTATGAAATTAAAGTGGAGCTTTCTTTCCTGATTAACTTCAAAGCACATTCTAGGCTGAAAAGGAAAAGTTGATGGTAGGAAATAAGAACAATGAATATCACAATTATTTTCCATTCATTTATTTTAATTATGCTCTAGTTTAATAACAGTAAAGGCAAGTAGAAAATGGTCCTCCCTATGAAGAACTTATCATTTAATTTGTTGATTTAATTCTTCAGCAAAACACTACTTCTCTACCAAATCTACTTATACTGTCTACTGTTACTAACGACACAACAGTAAGTTGTTCACAGCCTAGGGAAAGAAATTGGTCAGCAAATAAAAATGAAAGTTTAAGCAAAGCATATTTTCAAAGCTCACAAATGCTCTGGAGAGTAATAAAGTCAGGTTAAGATGAATGGCAGTGGTGGAGGTCACTGTGTTCCTATTAATGCTGGAGTTGGTGGTGATGTGATGCTGGCAGTGATGGTTTGGAAAGACAATGTCATATAGGAAAAACAGGACTGACATTTCCAATCAGTGATTTTAATAGAGAAGAAGCAACAACAAAAAAATTGGTCCTAGAGACCAGAAGAGGGTAAGTGTTATGGGCAAAAAAAAAAACCCTGGACGTTCAATATCCCTAACATGGGAGCCTGCTTGGTGTGCCTGGCAAGTGCAGTTAAGTAAAGGTGTCAGAAGTAGGAGTGAGCAAAGGGAAGATGGTATGAAATAAAATCAGAAAGGCTTCCAAGTCCACAGGATGCAGTAAGTCTTATGTGATATTGTAAATATTTGAGTATTTACTTAAAATAAGATGGGAAACAAGGGTTTTCAATGATAATACACTTTAATTTAATATTTAAAAGGGATTACTGTGGCTGTTTTGTTGAGAAAAAAACCACATACCCACACATGAAAAAAGGAAGAAAGCAGAAAAGTGAGATAAGATTTTATTTTTTTTCTATTTTTTTTCTTTCTTTTTGGGTCACACCCAGCAATGCACAGGGGCTACTCCTGGTTCTGCACTCAGGAATTACTCCTGGCAGTGCTCAGGGGACCATATGAGATGCTGGGAATTGAACCCAGCATTGTAACAATCTGAGAAGATATAATTGGCTTAACCCAGTTTGGGAGCAAATGAAAGTGTTGGATAGATCATAAGTTTTGATGGTGGATTTGATTGGAAGAGGGAAAACTGGAAAAGAGAATATTCAGGGATTTCCAACAATCCAGGAATTGGGACCTCAGTAAAGATTCTTCTTAAAATGCTTAAAATACTTGTAGGTTTAGAAAGATTTTATAAGGAATAGATTTAAAACATTATACTGAAGAGAATTTGGGGGTCTACTTCATCAACAAATTTCAAATATAGCACACTCGGTTAATTACAGCCCTGTGAGGTAAATTACATCCCAGTACTAATTTATAATTACAAGTTTGTAACTTGTTACCATCTCCACCCAATTTTGTCACCATCCACTCCTTAAACGGGGAAAAGAAAAATCAAAAGCCAGGAGCCAGAGTGTTAATACAGTGGAGTGGAAGGACTTGCTGGCACGCAGACAACCAAGGTTCAATCCCTGTCATCTCAAATGGTCCTCGGAGCCTCACAGCGATGATGCCTGAGCACAGAGGCAGTAGTAACACTTGAGCATAGCTGGGTGTGGTTGAAAACTTTAAAAATTCACTTATTGTGGCTCAAGGCAGGTAGGGTACTTGCCTTGCACATTAGATCCCCGGTGTCTACTTAGGATAGTAGACCGTGATCCCTGAGTCCACCAGGAGTGATCCCTGAGTGCAAAGCCAAAAGTAAGCCCTGAGCACAGCCAAGTGTGACACAAAAGCAGAAACAAAACATTTTTGGTTCTATATCAGAATATAGATGATCAGTGAAGACTCAATTTATTGTGACAAAGGGCTGGAGCGATAGCACAGAGGGTAGGGTTTGCCTTTCATGAGGCAGATTGGCTTCGATTCCCAGCATCCCATATGGCTCCCCGAGCACCACCAGGAGTAATTCCTGAGTGCATGAGCCAGGAGTAACCCCTATGCATCGCTAGGTGTGACCCAAAAAAGAAAAAAAAATGTTGTGACAAGTACATATATACATATGTATACATAAATGCAAAATCATTATGCTATATACTTAAATTTTATAGCAGTGTTACTGATTCTCTCTCAATAAAGCTAGTAAAACTTTTTCATAATTCTAATATCTGATAAAATTGTTTAAATTACCTTCATTTTAACATTCTTTCAGG
Source organism: Sorex araneus (assembly GCF_027595985.1). NCBI lineage: Eukaryota > Metazoa > Chordata > Mammalia > Eulipotyphla > Soricidae > Sorex > Sorex araneus. The sequence goes on along the minus strand of NC_073312.1, from coordinate 52,619,956 downwards.
TATTTCCATTAAAATAATCATTCCTGTGTTATTTAAATTGGAAATAATTTTTCTAAATTTTATTTTTAAACCAAACTACCTATCAGTAACAGCCAACCATAACAATAATTTTTACTGAAAAAAAATAAAAACAACTTACGTAAGTTCCCCAGGAATGGCAGCAATGGCCAAAGACCCAAGAGTAATAATCTGAACATCAACAATCTCTGGGTGCCAGGGATGAGGCTTTAACAACTAGGAATTAAAAACATTAAGCACTGTTAAGAATAACTTCTTCCAATGGTTAAGAGATAAGTGGTATTCACAGAAATTCCTTTATTAAAGGATTTAAAGCACTTCTAGCTATTGGTTTCATCAGGCTTGTTTCTTGCGTTTTTGTTGTTGTTTTTGGGTTTTTTATTTGTTTGGTATCCTACCATTATCCTACCATTACCGATTTTCTTTCTATTTTATTAGATAGTCTTAAATAGCTAGTCATAATAAGAATTTCAAATGTTAATGTCACTGACCCATTAACCTAGACTTAATTTCTAATCAATGTTTCTCATCAATGAAGTTGGGGGCAGGCATTTGTCACTGTGAAATTACAACATAGAAAAACAACCAATATTTCTCCTAGAGTACAGTGGTAACTAATACAAAATGAGCTAAAACCTTCATAAGTTAGAATGGATGAACATAATGATCTCCTTCTTTTACTAATAGCAATTTAAATGTTCAGTTCCCAAATTTTGCCTGAGTTTCTAAATTTTCTCCTAGAGAATATTTATTTTCATATTCAGATTAATATCAAGTTTTTCCTTCACTGTTTCCTTTTTCCTCTCTTCTTAAAGAATTTTATTTGAATGTTAGGGGAAATTTATCTACACATTTTCCTGTCAATAAATGATTTTATGTACATTAACATGACCCTTTAACATTTATAATGTGAAAATCATTGTTCCAAAGGAGTGTCTTAAGAAAACTGATTTAGTTAATAGCTGTTAAAACTGCGACATGAATACATTTCAGAAATGCTTTTCTCTGAGGAATTCTTTGTAAATTCCCATCTAGGCATAAACAAAATAAATCTAAATAAGAAAAATTCTATTTTTTCCACTGTTCTAATGTTTAGTTATTTATCAGAATGCAAAAATTCTAAGTCAGTTCATATAAAGTTCTATCACTTGTTCCTTAGCTTATAGTTTTCTTATTTTTAACGTGAAAACTTTGATGTCTGGGGTCTGAGCAATAACACAGCAAGTAGGGAGTTTGCCCTGCATGATTGCTCTGGGTGAAATCCCCAGCATCCCCTCTGGTCCCCTGAACCAGCCAGAAGTGGTCCCTGAGAATGAGGAATAAGCCCTCAGCACAATTGGGTATGGCCCCAAAACAAAACCAAACACAAAAAGAGAAAACTCAGCAGTTAGATTTAGAATATCTAAATAAAAGACCAATTTGAACAGAGATCTACCAATTATATATTATTCACAATTTCAAAAAACACTAATACTTTCAGTATAAAATCTAGATGCATTACCTCTCCAGTATGAAGAAGGATTGGTTTTGGTTTATGGCATTCTGTGATTTCTACAGATGGTTTGCCCAGTATTTGATCACGAATAGTATCCCAAAATGGAATCCCTTCCAGTGTCCCTATTTAGAATACTTTAATTATTATACACGAATGTTCTGAAAGTCACCATTTAAAAAAATATTTTACAAAAAATACACTTAGGAGCACCAAATATTTGTTCAAAGTTGTTCAATGATTCCAAGCATTTTACATAATAGGAGAAGCAAGTTTTGTTTTTCATGCACAAATAAAATAACAAAATAAAAATAATAAAAACAACATGACATGTTTAATTTACAATAGAACTAACCATGTCCATTTCTCCCTGGTTGAACAACTGAAAGAATGACATCTTCAGCCTGAGTAAAAGTTAATTGACTTGAAAGAGCTTATCACTTGATTTTCTACACATACACATATTCATGCACATTTGTGCATTCACACTCACACATGCACACACACACACACACACACACACACACACACACACATCCAGGAACAAGGAAAAAAATAACAGCCATGTTTAAAATCCACAAAGTTCCTTGCTACAAAAACATGCATTTGGAATCTCTACTCCATTAGAAAAACAATTGCAAATATACATAAATTGAATAATTGAGCACCAAAATACAAAAACCAAAATGAGCAATTAGAAGAAATAGAGAACCAAAAGTAGCTGAAACTCATTATTTGATACTAATATTACCCTAACAAAAAAGGCAAAATGATCACAAGAAAGGAAGATTGCAAATCAGCATCTCTATGAATATAGATACAAAGATCTGAAATAAATTTCCAGCAAACTAATACAAGGGATATGTGTGAAGTAGTAGAGCACATGCCTTACATGTGCAAGGCCCTTGTTCAATTCCTGCCACAATATGGCCTTTGAGCACCCTTGAAGTGATCTTGGCCCCAAGTACCACCAGGTATGGTCCCCATGGCAAAAACCAAAACCAAAATCCCAACAAAGGGAATCCACAAATATATAAAAAAGACTATATGTTATAAAAAATAAATAAAAAATAGATTTAACATAAAAAATTAATTCAATAAATATCAATAGAATTTAAGTCACCAGTGACCAACTCACTGAGTGACCAGAATTTAAATGACCAGCTCAATAGATGTAGAAAAAGCATTTGGAAAAAAATTTGATGTCACTTCACTTCATAATAATTCAAATTAAGAATAAAAAGAGACATCTTCCCAATAAAGGGAAACTATGAGAAAAACTATATCTAGTATAATAATTACTAATGAGTGATTGAATGTTTACCCTGGACTTTCAGGAATAATGCAAGTATTTGTACTTTTGCCGCTTCTATTTTACCATATAGGTGAGATTGTACCCAGGGTAATTAGGGAAGAAATAGAAGCAAAGATTGCAATAAAGAAATAAAATTTGTTCTACTTTCTAGATTATATAAAACCCCAAGTAATCCGCTAAAATATTAAAATAAACAAGTTCTACAAAATCAGTATATAGTTCTAATCACATTTCTGGACACCTGTGACAAATAATCTCAAATTAAGTATAAAGAATTTCATTTACAGGGCCAGAGCTATAGAACAACAGGTGAGGTATTTTCCTTGCACACGGCTGAACTGGAACCAATACCCTGCATCCCAAATGGTCTCCCAATCACCACCAGGAGTAATTGTTAAGTGCAGAGCCAAGAGTAATCCCTGAACACAGCCAAATATAACCCCAAAAGATTTCTTTAAAAAAGAACTCCATTTACAAAACAATCATAAAGAAGAACATTCATTGGGGCTTAAGAGTAGCCCAGTGGTATCACTAATCATCAGGGACGTATCTAAAAAAATTAGAAATTGAGTTCCCATTTGACCCAGCAATACCACTTCTGGGAATATATCCAAGAGATACAAAAAATATATAGTAGAAATGACATTTGCACTTGTACGTTCATTACGGTGCTGTTTACAATAGCTAGAATCTGAAAAAAAAACCAATTTCCTGAGAATAGATGACTGGTTAAAGAAACTTTGGTACATCTATGCAATGGAATACTATGCAGATATTAGAAAAGATGAAGTCATGAAATTTGCATATAAGTGGATCAACATGGAGAATATCATGCTAAGTGAAATGAGTCAGAAAGAGAGAGACAGACATAGAAGAACTGCACTCATTTGTGGAATATAAAGCAACAGAATGGGAAACTAACAGCCTAGGATAGTAGAAACAAGGACTAGGAGGATTGCTCCATGGCATGGAAGCCGGCCTCACATGCTGGGGGAAAAGGCAGCTCAGATAGAGAAGTGGCCACCAAGTAAAAGATGCTTGGAGAGTCCACTATGGAGGGGAAATGTGTGCTGAAGTAGACTATAGACCGAGCATGATGGCCACTAAACACCTGTATTGCAAACCACAACACCCAAAAGGAGACAGACAGTAAAAGGGAATACGCCTGCCACAGAGTCAGGGGAGCAGCGTGGGGGTGGAGGGGGCAATGAGGTGGTGGTGGGAGAGATACTAAGAACATTGTTGGTGGAGAATGAGCACTGGTGGAGGAATGGGTACTTGATTATTGTATGACTAAAATGTAAGCACGAAAGTTTGTAAGACTGTAACTGTGCCTCATGGTGATTCACCAAAAAAATAAAAGAATTTTTTTAATAAAATAAAAAAAATAAAACTTAAAAAAAAAAGAGTAGCCCAGTGGCAAAGAGCCTTGGAGACTGGAGATCATTAGTTGCAATCCTGGTGCTGTGCACATTCTCACATGCAATGGACCTGCTGTCTGAAACTCCATTAACAACTCCATTCACAATCTCCGTTACACACTCAGGTATGTATGAACACTGCAGCTAAACTGTGTGAGTACTGCAGCCAGGACTATAACCCTGACTGAATGTGTGTGAACAGCACAGTAACCCCCAGCAGGCACTATACTCAGAATGGGCCTGGGTACTAGAGTTAAGAGGTTAAGTATATACAACCCTAGACAGTATGATTACAAGCATCATAATTAAATTGTGTGAGCTGGTGAGCTCCTCCACTAAGTGTGCAAGCCCCATAAATAAGAGTGTGCAACCCCTGGTCACTACAATAGAAACAATGGGAGGGGGAATAAAGTACTTGATTAATTTAACAAAAGTACAAGACTTACACTCTGTAAACTACAAAATGCTGTTGAAAGGAATTCAAGATCTAAATAAATGAAAAAGTTTCCATAGTCAGGGCTGGAGCAATAGCACAGCATGTATGGCATTTGCTTTGCATGTGGCCAACCCAGGTTTGATTCCCAGCATCCCATATGGTCCCCCAAGCACCGCCAGGGGTAATTCCTGAGTGCATGAGCCAGGAGTAACCCCTGTGCATCACCGGGTGTTACCCAAAAAGCAAAAAAAAAAAAGTTTCCATAGTCATGGATCAGAAAATTCAAAATGATTAAGTTTACAATGTTCCCCAGTTGTAGAAATTTAAAAGTTGATTCTAAAATTTGAATTGCAAAGGACTCAGACTAACTGAAAACAATCTTGAAGAAGAACATAATAAGGCTTACATTCTTATTTCAATATTTACTGAGAAGAAACAGTAATCCAGAAAGGTTGATACACAAAAATAGATGTAAAGGGGCCAAGGCAATTGCTAGTAGGGCTTGCCTTGTACTCGGCCAACTTAGATTCAATTCGTGCATCCATATGGTCCCCTGTGCCCCATCAAGAGAGATTATTGAGTGCAAAGCCAAAAGTAAGCCCTGAGCACCACCAGTGTGGCCCCAAAAAACAAAACAAAAATGTATAGATCTACAAAATAGTTTTGAAGATTCATAAATAAAGTTCTGTGTCTATGGGCAACTGGCTTTCAAGTATGCCGAAATTGTTTAATCACTGGGGGGGGTGGGGGGGAGGCGGGGATATTTTAACATAGTACTGAGATAACTAGATAGCAATAAAGAACAAAGTTAGACCCTTCACACCATATGTGAAAGTTAATTAAAAAATAAATCAAAGACCTAAAAGAAATAGCCAAAACTATAAAACTCTTAAGATAAATTAGGATTCATCTTTATGATCTTCGATTTAGTAAGGACTTCAAGAGCATGAGGAACAAAAGAAAAATAATAATTTGTATCTCATCTAAATAAAAACCTCTGTTCTTGAAAGGATACTATTAAGAAAGTGAAAACACAACCAAATAAGAGAAAATGTGGACAAATGTCATGTCTGATAAATAACTTGTAAAGAGAATATGTAAAGAATGCTTACAGTTGAATCAGAAAAATGAAAACAGCTCAATTTTAAAATGAAATAATGTATGAATAGATATTTTTCTAAGATACAAAAAATTGCTGGTACAAGAAAAGATGACCAAGGTCATAAACTATTAGAAATATGCAAATCAAAATAATAATGATATACTATTCTACCCTCTAATCCATCCACAGTGTCTAAACTCACAAAGTCAGATAGAAACAAGTATTGGTGAGGATGTGAAGAAACCAGAATTGTCAAACTGCTAGCAGGAATGTAAAATGTACAACTATTTTGGAAATAGTCTGGCAGGTCCTCAAATTATTTAACAGAGTTACATGTCCTGAGTTTAATCCTGGGCACCCCATGGGGTTCCCTGAGCCTCACAAGGAATGATCCATGAACACGAAGCCAGGAGTAAGCCTTGATTTTAACTAGCCATGTCCCAATCCCCCACCAAAAAAAAAGAAAAATTTCTTCTCTATATTGTAATATAGAGGAGAAAAGATTGACTTTTAGTGACATAGTGTAGCATATACAGATATTAATTTATAAAATAGCAAATACGTATGTTGGCTATTTGCTATTTTAAGCATTTTAAACATCTTAAGGCTAACATTAAACTTATTAAAGAATAAAACTTAGGCTTTAAGACCACTCATTTCAACACACTTCACCTCACCCTGCGGAATATCGAGGCCTCCAACTCCATCAATTGTGCCAGCTGCAAAACTGTAGCCCAATGCTGGTTTACATGTTTTTACCTAAGGGAAACAGTCATTAAATTTCAAGTTAGCCATGAGCTCAGCCTAGAGTGGCAGCCTTGCGATCTCTAACCAGTGACTGAGAAGCTCTTACACTGTGTGAGCTATTGACCCTGACAGTGACGTCCGTCATGTTCACCCACTGATGGGCTGAAGCCAGGGGTCCAGTCACCTCCTGGGAGGCAGAGGCAGACAGTTCCTAGAAAATACACACAAGATTATGGTTATAAGCAAATGAATTCTCACACCAGTGAATATCCAATTATTACACATGAATTTCTCTAGCAACCGTAGGTGGTTCACAAAAGTTCAAAAGTCCCAAAGATGGATGGATTGGGTGTATTCTCCACAAATATGTTAGTCTTGTAACACAGACTATGGCACACAACTCTTCAATCTGCTTTCAATAAGAAATGGAGTGTTTTCTTGATAACTTGGTTTTAAGGGTACTTCCTATAAGGAGTTAGACACAAGAAGTCACTGGGACTTATGGAAGCAGCCTTCTCACTGACATGTTTCCAGCTGAGGTTCGAGCTTGTCTTCCTTATAATGATCTCTTTCCTAATGAAAATGTCAGTCAATTACAAATAAAGGCATAAGGAGCTGGGTCGTGGCTTACCTTTGCTCTCTGATATAAGATCCGCCCTATGATTTGTGTGCTGTCAAGCATATTCTCCCCAGGTCCCTGGGACATGCACATGTTCGGCTGGGATAAAATAAGACAAAATATCTTCTTAGTGAAATAAGCAACTCTTTAAAGAAATGTAAAATACCAAGTGAATCTAAGAAAAGTAGTTGTTTTTAAATAACATTCTAGCGTTTCTTCTCAGATGTTCTCTCAATCTAAAGATGAAAACAGTACAACCAATCATGAAAATGGAACAGTGACTGTCTTTTGACCATCTATTCCAGCACCTTCCTTTTGAAAATAAAGAAATTAAGGCTCAACTTTGTTAAAAGACTTGCCAGAGTTCATACAGATAGCCAACATCTGAGCTAAAACTGCACCTTCATCTTTCTGTTCACTGCAGCTCTTTTCTACTTGCGTTGTTGTCCACACCTTTTTCTCATGATAATCTTAAATGGAAATTCAAATAGAATTACACTGGACCAATCTCCTGGAAAAATATGAAAACCTGCCTCTTTATCTGATTCTGGAAATTTTGAGAATGATCACATACTAAAGTATTATAAATGGAATAAAATTACTTAAGAAAATATGAGGGGCTGGAGCAAAAGTACAGTGGGGAGGGCATTTGCCTTGCACATAGCCGACCTGGGTTTGATCCCTGGCATTCCATATGGCCCCCTAAGCACCGCCAAGAATAATTCTTGAGTGTAGAGTCAGGAGTAACCCCTGAGCATCACTGGGTGTGACCCCCAAAAAGCAAAAAAAAAAAAAGAAGAAGAAGAAGAAAGAAAGAAAGAAAAAAATATGAGTAAATATACCTTTAAAAATTATGAAACTGAGGGCCAGAGCAATAGCACAGCGGGTAGGGCATTTGCCTTGCATGTGGCCGACCCGGGTTCGATCCCTGGCATCCCATATGGTCCCCCAAGCACCGCCAGGAGTAATTCCTGAGTGCAAAGCCAGGAGTAACCCCTGAGCATCGCTGGGTGTGACCCAAAAAATATATTAGAAAACTGAGCCTTGGAGAGAGAGCACAGTGGGAGGTCTCTTGCCTTGCACATAAAGATCTGGGTTTGATCCCCAGGACCACATATGTTCCCCTGAGCACAGTGAAGAGTGATCCCTAAATGCAGAGCCAGGCATAAACCCTGAGCGCTGCCAGATGTGCACAAACATTGGCTTTGGTTTTTCTCTTATTTTTAGGAAAAAATATCTACATATAAAGCAAAATCATATTGGATTCATTCAACATTCACAATGCTATGCACTAAATATATCACCATGGTGGGGGATGAGTCTACCACCTGCCCAAACAAAGACCCGGCAGTCAAAAACCTCCACACTCCATTCACTGACGTGGTCATGGACAAATTTATAGGCTCCAGATGAGCTTCATCCAGGAATAAACATGTTGAAAAACTCAGGTATGTGGGTTTTGTGAGCAAAGTCTCCAGGCTCTCATGGAGACAGGGATGGGCTACCTTCTCCCATTCCTTGTGCTCTGGAAGGCCTGGTAGTCTTGCCCAAGAACTGTCTCTGTTGCCATATAAGCTCATTAACTGGCCATAATCCAAAGACTCATAAGTAAATCTCAAAAGAGATTAACAAGAGGCAGAAATCCATCTGGACCCCAACTCAACATCCAGTTAAAAATTTAACTCCAGCTGTATCACCCCACTCATAGTTTCAGAATTCTCAGAGCATGTGGCTGGGACATCTTAAACTCTACACCACTGATATACTAGAAGTAGCACACCACATTGGATGGGATGTAAAGTAAAAGGTAACTAATCTCAATTAAGAAAATATTAACACATAAGGTTTAACCTGAAGCACCATGTTAGTAATCTCCCATACAAGAGCTAATGGCTCCAGAGTAAGATGCAGCAATCTTCACACACTTTCTTCTAAGGGAATTTTTTTGATCATTTATAAAGAATTATTCATAACAATCAATATAAAATGAATCATATAGGGCCTGCTATTGGGGCAGGCTTGGGTGGTGGTTGAGAAAACTGGAAATAATGGTGGTGGGAAGGTGCAACAGTGGTGGGATTGGTATTGGAATATTGAATGTAATAAATCATCATGAACAACTTAATAGCACTGTAGCACTGTGATGCTGTTGTTCATCCATTTGCTCGAGCGGGCACCAGTGATGTCTCCATTATGAGACTTATTGTTACTGTTTTTGGCATATCGAATATGTCATGGGTAGCTTGCTAGACTCTGCCATGCGGGTGGGATACTCTTGGTAGCTTGCCGGGCTCTCGGAGAGGGGTGGAGGAATCGAACCTGGGTCATTCGCATACAAGGCAAACACCCTACCCACTGTGATATCACTCCAGCCCCAAACAACTTAATAAAAATTTTAAGTAAATAAAATAATTCCTAGTTGTGGTTTAAAAAAATAAAAATTTTATCTTATTGCCTAAAAAAACTAATTATATCACTGTAAATCTAGGAAGGAATACAACGAGGAGGAGGAGGAGGAGGAGGAGGAGGAGGAGGAGGAGGAGGAGGGAGAGGGGAGGAGGAGAAAGAAGAGGAGCAGTCAATCTACCAATAGACACTCCATGAAGTTCAGATGAAATAGGAGAGTTTCAAAAAGAGAAATGCAAATGGACATGCAACCTTACAACATGCTCAATCTCATGACTAAACATACATTTAAACTTTGAAGAGAGAACCTTTGCATAGAGTGTTGGCAAAGATTAAAAGAGATGTTTGTGAGAATTGGGTGGATCTGTCACTCATGTGCTGTGGGTGGCAATGTGATTCAGAGAACATCGGTGTAATATGTAGCAGAATGTTCGACATTCCTTCTCTTTGACAACAAACACATTGTTGAGAATTTTATGGAAAATGAAACTCATATATGTGAAATGTGTACAAAATCACAGTGACACAGCATATTTATATGAACGAAAGGAATAAAAGAAGAAAAATAGAGGATGACAGAAGAAAGACAGAGTAGGAAGGAAATATTTAAGAATAGGGAATGGTTAATTTTAACTATAGACTTAAAATTGAAAATTCTGAAATCAATTATGTTTTAAAGTAGATTTAGTGGAAATTTGGAAGCAGGAACTAGAATAGCAAAAGCATCTGATACCATATATGTAAAATTACATGCACATACTTATATTACACAAAGGCAGGAAAAACTTGTCTGGAAGAATGTTCATTATAGTTTCAAGTAAGGGGCCAGAGAGATTGTACAGAGACTAAGGTTCTTGCCTTGCATGCCACTGACTGCGGTTCAATTCCTGGTACAACATATGATCCTCTAGTACAACATATGATCTGATGACCTCAGTAGTCATCAGAGTGACCACTTAGCAGAGCATATACCCCAATCCCAAAATCAAACACAAAATAATTGTGAGGGTCATTTTAGAATAAGTAGATGCATCTTTTTATGAATTTAATTTTGAAAACTTTTCAATATTGTTTGAATGTTTAACCATCATACAGCATTGCTCAAAGATACAGTAGAGCTATTTTCTAAATTTAAAAAATATTTTTAAAGAAACGACAGTACTGAGACTGCTCGAGAAATTTGAGAATCAACAGGATAATGATGATGATGATGATGATGATGATGATGATGATGATGATGATGATATTTTACTCTTGTCTTTCATTATCCAGACAATGGCTCAAAAATTTCAAATTAAATTCAATATCAAATTTTTTAAAAAAACACAGTAAATCGTAAAACACTTTTTCTTTTGGAGATGGAGAATTGAAAAGATAGTACATAGGTTATGGTACATGACTGCATGTGATCAACCCTATTTTAATCCCCAGACCACCACTGTGGTCCTAGATGTTCACCACCCGGCACTGTGAGATGACCTGGGCATCCCTAACACCATAGGGGTAGGACAGTGCCCCATCCTCTAAGACCTCCTGAGCACCACTTTGAGGATCCTTCCCCAACTCCCCTGCCTAAAGCAAATACTGTCTTTTTTTTTTGGGGGGGGGAATGAGGGGTGATTTTTTTGTTTCTTTTTTGTTTGAGGGCCACACCTGATGATGCTCAGGGATTTTACATGACTGTGCACTTAGGAATCATTCCTGGTGGTGCTTGGGGGACATACAGGAAGCCAGCAATTTGAACCCGGCTTTGAATTCAGCAGCATGCAAGATATGCACAATTATTCACTGTATTACTTCTCTGGCCCAACTACCTCTTTCTTGAATGAATCTTGATTTGACCCAGAAAGTCATCTGTCCCTTTGTAGTAAGGATTTTGTTCCCAGTTCAGATTACTTAGAAGAGATCATGGTTATGCCTAGTGCTTGAATCAAACTACATTTATCATTCCCCAAGAAAGTTTCGGGTTCAGGAATGGGCGAGTAACATAAACCGACCCAATCAGACTGAAGAAAATGCATGTGCCTTGATTGGAGGAGAGGTTTCCTCTCTCCCCTACTGTATAGGGCAGGATGGCAGAAAGGAGTGGCAGAAAATATACTTTCCTCACTACAAAAAAGAAAGAAGAGACGTATATGCTGCCTGAGCCCATGTGCTGCCTGTGCCCACGTGGCCTTGTACATGTGGTGCCCAAGCACATGTGTCGCCCGCATCTCCCTCCTTGAGATGAGTACTTTTATGCTTTCGTGTCCAGTGCTAGGATGTGTGAGAGCTCTCTCCACCCTTGGAGAAGCCCAAATCCTCTCTTGAGCGTGTTATTCTTACTATTCTCTCTCCCACTTATTCCTTCCTCCTTCCCTCAGAAACCTCTAAATAAAATCTGTTTATTTCAAAAAAAAAAAAAAAGAAAGAAGACAGGATAAAACACAAGGAAGACAGAGAAAAACATAAGTCTGTTATAGGAAGGGGCTGGGGTTTTTAAAATTTTTTTCCTGATTATAAAATGTGGGGAGAACCGAATAATAACTGTGACCTAAAAAACTTGTGTACAGAGATTGAAGCTGCAAGTTTGTAGACCAGCGCCACTGGCACATGCCAAAGTGATCCTGACAGCCCTACCACTGGAGATCCTGGCAAGGGGAAAAATGGAAACAAAAGCAAAAAGGGTGCTTTGTGTAGAAAATAGGGAGAAAATGTACAGTTTTAAAAAATGTAGTGCTTCATTTTTTTGTGTTTTATTTTGTTTGGGGGGCCACACCTGGCAGTGCCCAGGGTCAACTCCTGGTTCTGTGCTCAAGGATCACTTCTAGTGGAGCTCGGGAACCATATGGGATAATAGGGATTGAACCTATGTACAAGGTGAATGCACAACCTACTGTACTATTGCTCTGACCCCTCACCTGTCTTTTCACCAGAATACATTTCTCTTCAACACTGCAATTCAATGAATGTGTGACATTAACTCTCATTTACTGTTTTAATATTATGAGATTTTTCCATATCATTAAGTATCCCATTAAACTGGTGCATAATGTTCGATTGTAAATAAGTGTAACAACATAGTAAGCAATTTCATCTATAAATTCTGAAATCAAACAAGGATACTTAAAGGCTAATATAAATTAATAATGTGTGAAAATTTTCCAAGTGAGGGGTAACAAAGGAAGGCTTTCTTCATAAAATAATAGCAATAGCACAGCAGTAGGGCGTTTGCCTTGCACGCGGCTGACCTGGATTTGATTCCTCCGCCACCCCTCTCAGAGAGCCTAGCAAGCTACAGAGTGTCTTGCCCGCACGGCAGAGCCTGGCAAGCTACCCATGGTGTATTCAATATGCCAAAAACAGTAACAACAAGTCTCAAAATGGAGACATTACTGGTGCCCGCTCGAACAAATCAATGAGCAACAGGATGACAGTGATACACTGATACATGATATAAAAGAATAATTGTTAAAAAATATATTACTTAGCCCAGATAAATTCAGAGCTGCTGAGAGTGAAACGGACCCTCTGTGCCTAAAGACTTTGATTCCAGAGACCTAACACATTCGGGCATCCAGTGCAGCTTCTAATAGCAATGCACTGGGACTGTGAACTGGGCTACAACTCCGTACGGCCTTGGGGTGGATCTTTCCTCCCCACCCTGTCTTCCTGCACAGAAAATGGTGGTGGCAGCAGCATCCACATGGCAGGTGCCATCTTCTAAGACTCCTAACCCAGAGGTATAAGATTTTTATGCTTGGGGCTCCTAGGGAATCATGGGAAGTGGGTGTAACCGGCACGCCCTCAGCCCAGATAAATTCAGAGCTGCTGAGAGTGAAACGGACCCTCTGCGCCTAAAGACTTTGATTCCAGAGACTTCTTACAGCAATGCACTGGGACTGTGAGCTGGGCTATGGAATTTCTGGCAAAAGTTTCCCTGGACTTTATACAGAAATCCAAAACTTAACATCTATAATTGTCAGCAATGTGAAACGGTTCTTTTTTAACAGGTCTGACTTGGGGGGAATCTCCAAATAATAACAGTGAGTTTTTGTTGAAATATTGATGGTTATTAAAGTAGCAGCCACTTCTCTGGATTGTGAACTAAGCAACAGCCCCACGCCGACCGAGGAGAGGTAATATCCCTCTTTCCCAGTTGTTTCCCATTTTCAGGGAGAAATGCGGCATGGTGTCCACCATACTATGAGGTGCGGGAAGGGGGATGAGGGGGGGAAAAAAAAGGAAAAGGAAAAAGGAGGAAAAAAAGAGTTATGTACTTGGAGCAGTGGGGCTACATATCTCTTCATTCTCAGCAATGGAAAACTAATTGTCAAATGCTTCCTTGGCAGTAGGGCTGTCTTTCTTTGGGGGAAACTCCAACAACAATAGTGAGTTTTGTGTTGAAATATGGAACGTAATCAAGGTAAAGAGAAAATGAAGTGAAATTCATCAGTTATACAGTTGGGAGTAGGGGGGCAGTGGCGGGGGGTATACTGGGGTTTTTGGTGGTGGAATGTGGGCACTGGTGAAGGGATGGGTGTTTGAATATTGTATAACTGAGACATAAACCTGAGAACTTTGTAACTTTCCACATGGTGATTCAATAAAAATTTTAAAAAAAGTATTGGTCATTAAAAAAAAAGGAAAAAATATTACTTAATGGGTGGAAGTGATGGGAACAGAATAAATGGTCAAGAAATAGTGTCTCATAAAAGTAATATCACATGGTCAGGGACATAGTAAGTTCAGATGCATATGTTCAACTCAAGTTTGAATTTTGACACCACAATGATGCCCTGAGCATCGACTCTAGTTACAACCCTGGAGACTGGCCACTGGGTATGGCCCTGGAAGCCTCCATAACATCTGGGTGGGGGGTGGCCTGGGTATTCCCAGAACTGCAGACCATCTGACCTTTACACTGAACCAAGAATCACTGATGAGCCTCTCCCATGGCCTCCGAAGCACAGTTTGAGAGGCTAAAAAAAAGAAAAAGTATTATCACTGGTAAAATAAATGATGCACACATAAAGCAAAAATCCCAGAACCATCATCTGCTCCTCAGGTCAAAATTGAAAAAATATAAAGGAATATGGGGAGGAAGCAGACAGCATTATTTGCTTTATAAGGCTCATCACAAAGACCTATTTATGAACATTCAAATATTTTTGACAAAATAGTGAAAAATTTAAGTCCTGTACCGGCCGATTAAAAATCAGTAGATAATAAAATTTTATTTGTGAATGCACAAATATATGGGTAGCAGGAATTAGAGTAATAACTCCTGGAAAGAGGAGAGGAAAAGAAAATGGGTTGGGACTTTCACTTTTCCTACTCTCTGTACTTTTGTGTTCCTTTACAGAAAGATTTTCCTATTTGTAACATTAAAAGTTGAGGGGGAGGGAATTGATCTGATGTATTTTTTTAAAACCCTATAGACTTTGAGTCATGAGAAATATCTCAGGTACCGATCCTGGGTACCAATTTTGACGTCAGAAACATCTAGGCGGAATGTTTCAGACTCTGAAATCTGTAGAAGGATATTTAATCTCTGGAATTTAAATTAAATTGCTTCACTATTAAAAGCCTTAACAATCATATTAAATATATACAATATTACATGTGTGAAATTTATTGGGTACTTTATAAAAGCATATTCTAAAGTTTTAAGTAGGTAGGTGTATATACACTTAAAGAAAACATTTATAAATTACAAATGCATATTAAAATGTAAACATACATGAGATGCAATAACAAAGATTCTGCGCCTCATTACTTACCCCACCAACAGGACAAGAACTATTGGCATTGTCACAAGAATCTCCTGTATTGACACAATGGGGTCCAAGAATATTGGGAGATACATCTCCTAGATTTGATGATGCAAATGCTGCTACATAAGGTCCCTGCCAAAAGAAACACGCAATTGCTTTTTATTCATTAGTTCCCATAATGATTTTCTTTAGAAATGCAAATATTCATTTTACTCTGGTAAACTATTCTAAATAAAATGTGATAAAGTAAAAACATACAATACATACTATATTCTAAGAAAAGTTTATTTCTGACCTTTCACATACTATTATCAATATGCATAATATCACTGGTGATAGTCCAATTGTCAATAAAGTCATTATAAGTAGCAAACCTTCAAAGCTGTGCCTCAAATAAAACATTATGATAAGAAACAAAGTGTGAAACAACTAATTATAAAATGCTAGCTGATTAGTCTAGTCTCTGGTGTTATTTCTGAATCTCAGAGACAACATTTCCTTAAAAAAATTTTTCTACTGAAGGGATATTCTTTATAACCTTTCAGTATCAATACTGTAAATCACATGCCCAAAAGGGGAGAGACAGACAGATAGACAGACAGACAGACAGACAAATAGAGAGGAAAAGCACCTGCCATAGAGACGGGCAAGAGGTGAGGAGTGATGGGAGGGAACCTGGGGACACTGGTACTGGGAAATGTACACTGGTGAAGGGATGGGTGTTGGAGTACTGCATGACTGACATTTAATCATGAACAGTTTTGCAAGGATCTATCTCACAGTGATTCAAAAAATAGTCAATCTTGATTTTTGTGTTAGAAAACTCAACTTAAATATATTCCCAGGATTACATTCTGTATTCTTTTCTCTTATCTCTATTTTGCTGTTGTTGTTGTCATTTTTTTGGGGGGGAGCCACACCTGGCAATGTTAAGAGATTACTCCTGGCAGTGCTCATTGGGTCATATATGATGCCAGAGACTGAACCTGGAGCAGTCACATAGAAGACTGTACTATATCTCTGGCCCCTTCTCTCTCCGTAAAAGAAAGAAAACAGTATTTTGAGGAGTGTAAGATATTAAATGCAACCCAACTTTTGTTTCAATCCACCTGAAACATTTTCTATTTTCCTGGGGATAAAAAGTTAATCAAGCATCAGAGATCATGTGTCTTTGCTTATACTAAAAAGACCATCAATCTCAAAGTGCCTAGCACCCAGCCATAAATGCAAACTTCCTTTATTTTTTTATAAAATGTAGCCTATAGTAAAAAAAGGAGTTTTGTAGCAAAAGCACTGAAAAATTCAGACCAAGTGTTCATGGGGCTAATGTTTTTATAATAGCATTTGTTTTAGACAAGCTCTAATACCATCAAATGTACAGTACTTGGGTTTTAGATACAGGAAGTAGAACAGAACAGTGTCACTTTTCCCACTTTTCTATTTGCAGTCATTATTTTAGAGAGCAGAGGAACTTCTCAATTGAGCTCCTGACTCTGCCATTCACTGTTTTCAAGTTACCAAAAGAAATCCTATGGATTAAGACTCTGCCGGACTAGCCTTATTGTAGGAAAGTAGAATAAGTCTGTGAAAGGAAATTTACCACTGAGGGAAGCCCAGATGAGTAAACAAAACCTATAATTCATATTTCTATGCCTTAAAAAGGGTTCACTAGTTTTACTGCTCTAAATACAAATTTAAAGATCAACAGTGTTTATCCTATAGCCAACAAAACTTCATACATAGTGGGGCTGGAGCGATAGCACAGCGGGTAGAGCATTTGCCTTGCACGCGGCCGACCCAGGTTCAATTCCCAGCATCCCATATGGTCCCCTGAGCACTGCCAGGAGTAATTCCTGAGTGCAAAGCCAGGAATAACCCCTGTGCATCGCCAGGTGTGATCAAAAATCAAAAAAAAAAAAACTTCATACATAGCAAAAATCTTGAACTTATTCTTCTTTATCCAACTAATTATACACTCGCAAATAAAATTTGCAATAAAGATTATTATCACTTTTTATTTTTCTTTCCTAATTAAAGAACACTGAGAATTTTTTAAATCTAAATATATGAGAATATAATACAAATGATGACTTTTTCCTCTGGAGAGTAGAATCAACCATTCAGAACATGCATGAAGAATGAGACTCAATAAACTAAGATTAAGTTTTCAGTGTCATGAACTCTCACCTCTCCAGGTAGATATCCTTTGTTTTTATCTTGCTCCAGAAGGTAAGCCGCATAGCCCACATTGTCACTATTTACAAGATGATTGGTATTGTTCATGCTGACTGGGTGGATAGCGAACCAGCTGTAAAAGAGAAAGAAGTACTAAATTGATGCAGAGGCCTCAAGACAATGATGAGGGCCTTAAGTTTCCTCCAACAAGGAAAAAAATATTACAGGGATTCCACATTTATGGTCCTTCATATTTTTTTCGATTTTGGGCCACACGAAGTGATACTTAGAGATAACTCCTGGCTCTGCACTCAGGAATTACTCCTGGCAGTGTTTGTGGACCACATGGGATGCTGGGGATTGACCTACAGGTCAATCTCATGCAGGGCAAGCACCCTATCTGCTGTACTATCTCTCCAATCCCTATGTTCCTTTATTGTCACTGGGCTTAAATTATAAATAACATTCTCAGAGGTTTAATCATTGACTTAAATTAAAAATACAAAATTATCCTTATGAATATTTCATCATTCCCATCTTCCTCAGAAGCTGTAAAGAACTAAGATTAGGAAATCATCCAATGAGGCATCTAAAGAACTATATAGACATAGAATGTGCCCTTTAAGGCAAATCTGCATATAATAGTTATTCGAATGTATCCAATTCAACAGAAATTATCTGAGTGTGAGATATGTACTGAACACTGAATAAAGTCCAAGTTTATTCTCATAATCTTATATAAAACAGAAATGAACAAATGCTTTTAATTTCACGTGACTAGTGTTAAAAGAGATAGGCATAAACCTTTTAGGACCCAGGAGGATTAGCAATTAATTCTGAAAGGCATTCCAGGGAGAGGGAATCATTGAGTAAATGAACAAAGGTATGAAAGGGAATATTATGCATCATTTAATATATCCTATTGCACAACATACCTTGCTTAAGCATTGATCTAGGTAATTTACAAACTAATTTCACATCTCTTATCTTATTTGACCTTCACAGCAAACCTGTGAGACAGACTATTAGTACCGCCATCCGCATAGTTGTCTCAGAGAAGAAACCCCACTAAAATAAAGGACCAAGACTCAAGTATGGGTCTTGTCACATCTTATCTTACAGGATCAAAGTTACACTCAGCAGAAAAATATATTCACAAGTGGAAAACTATACAGTAGATCAACTAGGATGCTCAAAAGAGAGAGAGATGTCATTTCATAAAGTTTCAGTCTAATTTAGGATTTTTAAAAACTGATTAAAGCTTTACATCAAAAAAATTTAAAACAGTTCAGCTTATGTTACATAAGTGCCCAAAACTGAATATTCATTAAAGACTAGACATGTTTGGGGACTTCAATGTTATCATTCAGAATTCTCTCATTGCCCAACAGATGTTCAATAAGTCCTTCACTTAATGTTGTCAATAGAGTCTTGGAAACTGCAACATTAATTAACTGCAACATTCAAATGAGGCATGATGAAACTAGGTCCTCAAATAAAACTGTTTGGATTTTTTTAGAGCCACACTGGCAGTACTAGTGGGACCATATGGGGTGCCAAGGATTGAATCTATGTCAGTTGCCTGAAAGGCAAGCACCCTACCCGCTGTGTTATCACTCCTGCACCTCAAATAAAATTGCTTTGGAGGCTAGAGAGATACTATAGTGGATTAGTATAGTATATGCATAGTATCATACTTGTCTTGCTCATATAAGACCTACATTCAATCCCCCACACCTCGTATAGTTTCCGTAACACTGCAAGGTGGGATCTCTGAGTGCAGAGCCAGGAGTAAGGCCGAGCCAAGTTATGGCCCATGAGACAAAACAGAACAAAGTTTTATTCAATATTAATCTGAACCATTTTTTTTCTGATCAGCGGTATGAATGTTTATCTCTGCATTTATGAAGGTCTACTGTAAAAGCAGGTCTGAGATGGCCAGCTCAATATTCAGGGGTTCGGCCACACTGCACAAATAAATCAAGCTGGTTTGTGCCATAGGACTGTGTGGGCTGTGAAATTTGGCAGCAATTCCAGAGTGTAAGTCTTTAGCCTCTACCATGCACTAGTAAAACATTGCCTTACGGAAGCATAAGCCAGTATTACCTATTATTTCTGCTTTTTGGAAAGAAACCACAGATCAATGTTTTTGCAAAGTATTCATTGCTCTTAAAAATTCTTAAAGAACAGGTAAATGATAATAGAAACCAACAAAGTTGTTACAACTTGACACATAAGATACAGAGCCATGCCAATTGAAGATAGTGGACTATATTTTGGATCTGCTTAATGACAACTGACTTAAAAAGACTATTGTTACCATCAACTAAACTAAAATTATATTATCAGGTCATATAAAGAAATTTTTTATTTTCATTAATTGAAAGGAAGAAGATCATTGAAGAGGAGAGTTGGAAATAATTGGAAATGATTTTAATAAATAAAATTGAGAATAGTTTTAAATGACTACTAATATAGCTTCATGAGGAAGGAGATTATTCATCCCTCAATGAATAAGGTGAAAGCACTGTGAGTACATTATTTTAATTATATATATGGCATTCTTTAGGAGGAGAAAATATCATAAAAATAATTTTTCTTTGTCTTCAAAATCTTGTGAAATATAATATTTTTTCAATGAAAAAAAGAAATGTTTTATTTTGTTGATTTTGATAATGGATTATATTTTTTTAAGTATTTAATGTGGTTGTATCTTTAAGTATTTAATCTGATAGTGTTACTGAACTTTTTATAAGTAAAACAATTAATCTGGTATTTTGTTTTAAATACTTAGTGTGGAGGAGGGTTTTCAGGCAGAGAGAACAAATAGAACAGCAAAACAATGCTAAATATTGGAGATAGATAATAGTTATATGAATATTCATGGATTAATTATTCTAAATAGGTTTGTATTTAAATTTTTTCACAATAATTTTCCACAATAAATATTTTCCAATGTTTATATACAATTCAAAAATTTTGGTCAAATCACCAAATCATTTATTCTGGAGATTGAATTCAATCTCTAAGTTTCCATCAAATTGCCATCATGCTAAGGTACAGAGGTTTAGGTAGACAATATCCTACAGCTATCCCTTCTAAGTTATTCACAAGTTTTCTGTATTTCAGAAATTCCTTTTGTTACTTTCACTTTAATGGTTTGTCTCTTCTCTTAAAAATCAAGTGTCAAAGGAAATTCTTGTCAACCAGAATTTTCTCATTAATGGAAGTCTGTATTTTATAGTTTTACTCTATTTAATTTAGAAGAAAAATGGAGTGGAGAATGATTTCATGATTTCCCTACCATATGATCACACTGGTCGGTCAGATCCAACCCTTCCTGTTCCATGGAAGGAAACCTATACAACCATCCTGTCAACACTCATATTTAGCACCTGTTGGGTAGAGAGTTTTATATACCGAATCACATTTTACGCTCCCAAAGCCCTTTCATTCATTTGATATCATTAATCTGCTTGTACATCTAAGAAAATGAAGCCTCAGAGTGATGAAGTAACCTGGCTAAGGGCACACAGTGGCAATTGAAGAAGCTGATTTATCAGACCAGAAGCCCCATGTTCTTATCTACTTTGGGATATTGGCTCTGTCCCTTCTTTCTGTTCATTTACTTGCTCATTCAATGCACATTTAGTTCACTTTGAATCTCTTCCAAGCACTAAGGAAATAGAGATGAATAAGGTGTCATCTTGTCCTTGAGAAACACTTCACAGTGAATGTGATATTTGAACTGTGTCTTATGCAGGAACTTGGCAAGGGATTACTGGAGAAAAGTCATTTAGAGCAAAGACATAGAGACAAGGAAAGGTTGCAATGTGCCGAGAAATAGATAGAGTGGCCAGGGCAAGGAGAAATGGCAATTGTTCCTTTTATTCAATCAACATGAAATTATAAGTAGTCAAGTGTGCGTTGGCAGTGAATTAGACCTCAAGAAGCATAGGAGTCAGGTCTATTAAACTTGAAGAATTTTTGTCTATAAGTAGACAACAAAGAGGAATTCTTATTTATTCTACCTATTTTTGACAATAAATTAAAATGAATTCCATTTTTTCTATAAAAACAAAAAATAAGTATTTTAAAAAGGTATTTATTTTTCAAGGGAATATGGGAACACCAGGTGGAAGTTGACACAGTGTTGGGACTGGTGTTGAAATATTAAATGCTGGAGGTATAGTGCTGCTAGCAGGTCAATCTGTACTTGCAGGGTGAGTACATCGGCAGCCTGATGATACCTTCAGACTTCTAGATACCCCAAGATTGCTGCCAGACCCCAACAAATTGGGGCCATGTTTATCAAGGAATTAGTTAGGTATGTGGGAGACACACCCACAAACCACCTCCGGCTTAGCTATATAAGTTCGTTTATTGGCCTTATTTCAGAGACCCATAAATCTCAAAAGAGATCAAAAGACACAGTTAGGGCCAGTGGCCCAGAGGTAAGAAGGGAGAACCACAGAATTTCCTGACCCCGCACAAGGCTGTCTTCACCAGGGCACCTCAGAGGGGGATGGGTTGAGTTTCCTTCCCTGCCCCAGGCAGAATTCCGGCAGCTGAAAACCTCCAGAACCCAACCTCTGCCTTGCCCAAGGCCACTCTCCACAAGCTCGGATGAGCCTCACCCAAGAGGGGGACAAGCCTCAACCAAGACGAGATGAACCTCACCCAAAAGCGGACCAGCAGGAAAACCCAGGTATGCGGGAACCCATGACTGAGATCTCCAAGCCCGCTTGGATCAGGACTGGGCCTCCTCCCCCCAGGTCCCCAGATTTTTGCTAGCTTGGCAGTCACACCCACAAACTGCCCCCCCCACCATGTAATCTCATCAACAGTCAAAACCCAGAGACTATAAACTAAGGCTCCCAGAAGAGAATGACACAGAGTTTCCTGGATGTTATATTCTATCCACAACAAGCAATACAAAACAAATCGTCTAGCATTGCCTTTTTAGCAGTTTTGAGTGGTGGTAAATATCAAATGTGGTAGAGAGAGAGAATATGGGGGAAATTGTCTGCCACACAGGCAGGGGGAGTTTGGAATGGGGCGGGGGAGGGTTGGGGAAGGATTTTGGTGGTAGAAAATGTGCACTGGTGAAGGGATGGGTGTCTGATGATTGTATGACAGAAGCTCAAACATGAAAGCTTTGTAATTGTATCTCATGGTGAATCAATAAAAAGGGGGAAAAACAATAATAATAAAATAAAATTGACATTTTGAATAAAAAATAAAGTAAGGTGGAATTCATGCACAATTCAAACAGCTTAATCAATGGCTGAATAAATAGCAGTACTCCTACATTATTTAAAAAAAGAAATATTAAATGCCTAAACACATAAATACACAAAGTTTGTAAATTACAGTTCTTTAATTAAAAAAATTAATGTTATTTGTTTTTTAAAGTAAGACATTTCCCTGTTTTTCCTCCACTGCCCTTTGACATATATGCTATTACAATATCTGGCTTGTTACAATAATAATTATTATCAAGATGGGGGGCTGGAGCAATAGCACAGCGGGTAGGGAGTTTGCCTTGCACGCGGCTGACCCGGGTTCGATTCCCAGCATCCCATATGGTCCCCTGAGCACTGCCTGGGGTAATTCCTGAGTGAAGAGCCAGGAGTAACCCCTGTGCATTGCCGGGTGTGACCCAAAAACCAAAAAAAAAAATTATTATCAAGATAGAGATGAATTTTTTTTTTTCTCTTTGGGTCATACCCGGTGATGCACAGGGGTTACTCCTGGATCATGCACTCAGGAATTACTCCTGGCATTGCTCAGGAGACCATATGGGATGCTGGAAATTGAACCCCGGGTCGGCCACGTGCAAGGCAAACACCCTACCCACTGTGCTATTGCTCCAGCCCCAGAGATAAATATTTTGAAGTATGTGCTGAAAATTAGTTATTTTCCTTTAAGAAGACTCTATTCAAATCTGGTCAAAAATATTCATCAAAGAAAAGTTCTAAAAGGGAAAAAATGTGGCAGTTTCCAAAAATTTTAGACTAAAAATATTATAAGCATATCACTCATAAACATTTTTAAATAAAGTGTCCAATAAAAAATAGGGTTTGAGATTGGAGGAATGCTACAAGCCATAGAGTTTGCATGCAACTTGCATAGAGTTTGCGTTGCATACAGCTGCCCCTAGTTTGATTCCCAGCACGCCATCGGCACTCTCAACTCTGCCAGTACTAATCCCTGAGCTCAAAGGCAGAAGCAAGTCCTGAGTGCTGGTTGTAGTTCTCAAATCAAACCAAAACCAACAAAACCAGCCTGATGCAATAAAAAATATTAAATCAAGGCATTTGAGATCAATTCCTAGATTGTAACCAGTCAAAATTTCTTGACCCCTGTTTCCCGAAGCTTAAAAATAACAGATTTCTACTATGCTTGTAAACCAATGTATAACAAACTATTTTAATAAGTATAATGGAAACATTTGCAGCAAAAAATCTCTAGGGCCTCTTTCAATTGAATTGTGTATTTACTATTTTGAAACAGAAAAGCCGCCAGATGAGATCCGGAGCAGCTGCACACAAAACGGCTCCTCTGCTCCTAAAAGACTATGATCCCGGAGGCCTACTAACCACTTTTGCCACCCATCGGCTTCTTACAGAAATGCATCTAGACTGTGAACTGAGCTACAACCCCATGCCGCCCCGGGAGAGGAAAGGTTTTTCTCTCTCGGCATTTTCTTTTGGGGACTTCTTGCAGAAATCTCTCTGGACTTAATTACTAAAATAACAGAAATCCAAAACCGTGTGGCCGCAAGAGCCATATATTCTTCATTCTCAGCAATGGAAAACAAACTCATCAAATGATGCCTTTTCAGCAAATTTGATTATTGGGGGAAAATTCCAAATAATAATAGTGAGTTTTCTGTAGAAATATTGAATATATTCAAAGTATAGAGAGAATAAAGTGAAGATTATTAGCCACACAGGTTGGGGGCAGGTGGGAGGGGGTATACTGGGGTTGTTGTTGGTGAAACATGTGTACTGGTGAAGGGATGTGGGGGGTTGATCATTGTATGACTGAGACTTAAACTTGAAAGCTTTGTAACTTTTTTCATGATGATTCAATAAAAAAATAAAATGAAAAAAAAATGAAAAAGCCAAACATAAAACCTAACTTTTTTTTCTTTTTTTTTTTTGTGCGTGTCACATCCATCAATGCACAGGGGTCACTCCTGGCTCTGCACTCAGGAATTACCCCTGGTGGTGCTCAGGGGACCAGATGGGATGCTGGGAATTAAACCCGGGCAACCCACATGCAAGGCAAGTGCCCTACCCGCTGTGCTATTGCTCCAGCCCCAAAAATCTAACTTCTTAATATTCTAAGCAGTATCAAACCCATTCTAGGATTCTGGGTCATCATATTGCATATGCAATTTGTTCCAGTACAATGTGACAAAAACACATTAGCTAGGCTGAAATCCAGTCACAGAAAGGGATTATCTTTGTGTAATTTGTTCCAAGATCCTACATTCTAGAGGTAGACTCACCAGCTGAAATATGTGGTACAGAGAATACTGTACTCCACTCAAAGACAGTATTCACAAAGATAAGTAACCTGAGAGTTTTTTCCAGTAAACCATAGCAGGTTGAATAATGAATGCCCTTTCAAAAATATATGCCCACCAGAACTTCAGAATGTTGAGACGACATTATTCAACCCACTACAGTTCACTATGATTCATCTCTAAATATTCTATTTCCAAATAAGTTCAAACTCATGTTCACCATAACCTTAGAAAGTGAACTGATTCCTTCCGCCCCTGTCAGAGAGCCCAGCAAACTACCTGTGGTATATTCAATATGTCAAAAACAGTAACAACAAGTCTCAAAATGGAGATGTTACTGGCGCCCACTCGAGCAAATCGATGAGCAACGGGATAACAGTGATACAGTGATTTATTTGGAAATAGAGTCCTTAGAGATACAATTATAGTAAAGACCAAGTGGGATCAAACTGGCAGAGCTTGCTCTAAAATCTGATTATAGGTTGCATCATAACAAGAGGAAAGGAAAAGAGAAACATCCAGAAGAAAAGAAAGGTAAGCATTGCAAAGATGGAGGTGTGATGTGTCTACAAGCCGCCAGTCAGAAGCTAGGAGAGACATAAGGAAGAGATTCTCCCTCAGAACCTCTTGAAGGAACCAGTTCTGCAAACACCTTACTTTTGGACTTCAAATCTGTGGCAGAATATATCTGTACTATTATAAGCCAGCCAGCCCATACTAATTTGCTATGAAAGCCCTAAAAACTAGTATCATAGCCCTCTGTTTTAATGACTAAAAAATCTAGCTCTGGAGTTAAAGATAAGTGACAGCCTATTGGACCCTCATATTCTTATCTGTAACATAATGGTTATAGCATTATCTACCTTAAAACATTTTATAACTAATGGAATAAATATCTAAATTGTTTTGCATAGGGGCCGGAGCGATAGCACAGTGGGTAGGGCGTTTGCCTTGCACGCGGCCGACCCAGGTTCGATCCCCGGCATCCCATATGGTCCCCCAAGCACCACCGGGAGTAATTCCTGAGTGCAAAGCCAGGAGTAACCCCTGAGCATTGCTGGGTGTGACCCAAAAAGCAAAATAATAATAATAATAATAATTGTTTTGCATAATGACTGGTATAGGGGTTGAAGCAATAACAGTACAGCAGGTAGGGTGTTCACCTTGCACACAGCCAACCTGTGTTTTGTCCCCGGCATCCCAGTTGATCCCCTGAGCCAGTCAGGAGTGATTCCTGAGTGCAAAGCCAGGATTAAGATCTGAGCACAGCCAGGTTTGCCTCCCCTTGATCTCACAATAAAAATGACTGGTCTATTCCATTAAAACATCACTATGATGTTAATGATGATACAGTTACTGCTGCTATTCCAGATGATAGTGATAAGGCAAAAGACAAAACCTCCAAGAGACTTCTTCATAAGATTAATGTGTTAAAAGATATGGTTATATAATCATTGCACTGCATATCTTTGTGTGTATACAGCACCGGCATTCAATCTGTATGCTAGAACCACAAAATACTTAAAATAAGGAAACCCTGCCCTCTTGTGGCAGACACTTTATGTCCACGTGTTCATTTCTCCCACTCCTATTAGTATAAAGGTAGGGCATATGAACAGCTTGGGCCAATAACTTTTAGCATGAGAACCACTCAATCATTACTTGAAGCTGCATAAGTGGGAAATAAGCACTTATTTGTGTGAGGCCACTGGAATTTTCACATTCACTGTGATATGCCTGGCATAATTGTCCTTGTCCGTTGTGGTTTCTGGCATTAATTATCCAGATTAGCATGCCTCGTCTCACCTCCTTAACAGTCTTACCTCATCTTTTTACAAGCTACTTGATGAAGGAAAGCTTAGTTCACTAAAGTAGACAGACCCTAGAATTTTACCCAAAGGTCAACCTGAATTTCAAACAGGCAGATACAAAAAAAAAAAAAAAAAAAAACTACAGTCAGAGAAGTCCCAATTCACGTAAACAAGGTCTGAATCCTGGAAAATCATTCTATCGTCTCTGCTGCAGAGAAAGACACTATTTTCTTCAAGAGTCCTGTGTGTAAAATCTCTTCTCAGTAATATTAGCAGATAGCTCTCTGGTTTAGCTTTAACTCATTTAATTCTTATGATCAAAATTCTTGAATCAAAGATCAACATAAAAACAAATAACCAATAAGAGTATTTTTTTTTAATTTAGCCCAACTAGGAATTGAAGAAGAAATTGAATGGCAAACAATAGTGATGACTTTTTTTGGTCCATCCTTTACCAACAATTATAAAACATGATACGACCAAAGACTGCCAAGGACAGCACACCTACTCTTGTTTGGGAAGCAGCAATGTGCACCATCAAAACCTTTCCAGAGTAACAGTTGGTGCTTTGTGAGAAAAGATTTAATAACACACTTTCCTCTTTGTCTCCACAATCTAACTTCAAGGAATTTAAAAGAACATCACTGGCAAATATAAAATATTATCTGTTCAAGAATGCTTACCAGTGTATTTTGTGATGAAAAACAGATGTAAGTTATCAAATGATTCCTCATTAGTTGAGCATAAGATCTTACTTAAAACATTATATTGCATAATATATGTTTACATATAATAAACCATCATACTTAGCATTTTAAAATGTTAATTTTTGAAGTTCAGAGAACTGAATAAATAATGAGTACTGCTATCATAGACTTTGTGAGAGAAAGATCTTTGCTGCACTTAAAAGGAATCACTCATAATGCATGCAAACACACAATAGTCTCTATAATGGGAATAGAGCCATTACTATTTTCAGAGTATTTTTTTGTTATGTCTTTTTCTTTTGATTTTTAAGCCACACCTGGTGGTGCTCAATGCCTTCTCCTGGCTCTGTGCTCAGGGATTATTTCTGGTGGGCTTGGGAGACCATATGAAATGCTGGGGATCGAACCCAGTCAGCTGCAAGCAAGGTAAGTGTCCTATTCAAGGTACTATCACTCAAGTAGCCCAAAGTATTTTTATTTTTTTATTTTTTTTATTTTTTGTTTTTGTTTTTGTTTTGGGGTCACACCTGGCAATGCTCAGGGGTTACTCCTGGCTCTGCACTCAGGAATTACTCCTGGTGGTGCTCAGTGGACCATATGGGTTGCTGGGATTTGAACCCGGGTCGGCCGCGTGCAAGGCAAATGCCCTACCCGCTATGCTATCACTCCAGCCCTGTAGGATAACATAGCCTCAGGTAGTTTAGGTTTATTGGGTTACTCCCGTTACAGTGCTCCTATCCCTCTTTGTTTATTTGTAGCTTCTTTCTTAGTGTTCTGTTGACTTGTAAATAATGTTTTTCTCTTCTCCTTGAGTCCTTTGCATAGTTTATTCAGAGCAAGTCCTTTTTGTATGGACACAGGAAGACTTAACAAATGTTATGCTTTTGTAACCTGGGAGTTTTTTGACTCTACATGATATTTTCCTCCAGGGCATCTGTTCTCTTGACCTAAGCCTCAGCTGCCCTTACTTCCTAGCACCCCCAAAGCACGGTCCCAACGGGGGATGAGAAGGACCCAGGGCAAGCGGTGAGTTGTGTGCTGCCCTGGCATCGAGATGGGCCTGGCCAAAGTGCCTAATGCTTAACTATAAGTTAAGAGCTTGATCATGGACAAATGCTGTCATGATCCAAACAGTGATAACTAGATCTGGACCCTGCTAGGGTGAGGAATGATTAATCTGGCCTGAGTGCTGTGGTCTGAGCCTGTGGCAAGATGTTGCCAGGATTGCTGCCTTGCAAACCTCAATGTATCTCTTGCTATGTCCATACAAAAATAACTAGTATTAAGATGTTAATAAGTTCCTGAACTAAGGAAAAGAAAAAACCTTAAGAGTCAGGAAGGGCTTTGGAATGCTCTGCCCTCAGGAAGGGCTTTCTTATGTTGATTTTGCTACCTGGCTGGGTGTAGCCTAGAAGGCAAGGTGGGAGAGAGAAGGGGGAGGAGAGACTAGAAAAGAGGCGGCAGTAGATCCAGAGAGAGGCGGGAGCTGGGAGTGCGGGAGATGAGAAAGATGGAAGATTGAATAAACGGTAACTAATCAGCAACCAGCTTGGTCCTCGTTCTTCCTTCGCCTGTCCTTGGCCAACGGCTGTCCCAATCCAGCCCATACACTGCGGTTCCAGGGCACCGAACGCGGGCGGTGAGACAGAGCTGCCCGGAGAGCCCGCAAGTGCACTCGCCCCTTGGTGAGCCTTAGTTTTTTACACAGCCCCAGTATTTTTATTTTTTAACAATATCATAAAGCTAGTTCCCAAAGTGAATGAAACCACTAAAGTCCTGCTTTAACCTCCCAGTCCAGCTGACTTATTATTATATATTCCACACAAAGAAATGAAAAGAAGAAAATGCACCTGGATATTAACCACAGTTGACTTTGGGAAATATAATGAGTTTATTTTTCTTTCTTTCTCTCTTTTTTGGGGGTGGAGGTGGGGTTCACTCCTGCCTTTGCTCAGGGATCACTCCTGGCACTACTCAGAGAAGTATACAGCTTTACAATTACCTTGATTTTCCAGTTTCCCTGACTTTGGTGGAAGGCATTTTAGGTTGCATTTCCCTGATAATTAGTGATGACCCATTGTCTTTTAAATGGCCCTTTCTATGACTCTTTCTGTAAGAATGAGAGGATTTGCATTGTACAAAATAAGGAGACAACGGAGCAATCTTCAAACAACTATTAAAACTTTCTTATAGTTCCAATGAATCATCATAGTAAGTTATGCCAGCCAGTATAATCATACCAATTCTTACAGCCCATAGGTAAAGTATGGGAAAAGGGTGTGAGGGGGAAAGGAGGACTGTGAGGGGAATGTCCATATCGATTACCTGCAAATCCAAGAAACTGAAAGAAGCAAAAGAGATCTGATAAGGAAAGAGCGGTGAGACTACCTATCTTCTGGCATAAGCTTGAGGATGTGCATGAGGAATGACACCCCCAGCCAGAGCTAAGAGTCATCTACCCTGCCCCTTCACTTTTTTCTTGCTACAGACATTGAATGTTTGCTTTGTTTTTCCTCTTCAGTTTCTTTTTGTTTGAGAAGATGTCACACCCGCAGATGCTCAGGGGGCCATATAGGATACCTGGGATCAAATCCGGGTTAACTGCTTGCAAGGCAAGTCAACATGCAAAGCACTACCCCACGGTGCTATCATTCTGGCCCTCTCCCCGGTTTATTTATAACCTGGTATTTTACTACATCAGGGTCTCTACAGACCAGAGTATTCCCATAGGCAATGCCAAGTGTGGCCTCAAAAATGAAGAAGAGAAGAAAAAAGAAGAGAAGAGGGGAAGGGAGGAGATACGAGGGAGGGTATGGGAGGGGAGAAGAAGGATAAAAATGTGGTAACTAAGTCTCAGGGACTTCAGAAAGATTTGATTAGGGAATATAGACACAGCATCTGATCTAGGTATTTGATGCCTGATTTCAAAGCCAGGAAATATATCCTTCCAAGGACTGGATATATTGTTGGACACAGAATAGGTAAAGAAATGAAAGCAAAGATGCAAGTAAGAAGAAATGAATGATGAACTTCAATGTGGTTTTCAGTGTTGAAGACAACAATCTCACTATGGCACTGGATAGTGTATCAGTATTCTTATTCTGAGCTAGATCCTCTGCCCTGAGGATCTAGCTCAGAATAAGCTATGAATCAATTCTGAGATTCTGTGCTTCCAAACTCCTCATTTCTTAGTTTTCTGTCTAACAGCAGGCAGCTACATGTGATAGTTCAGTTACTCAGCAGCCCAGATTTGACTTTACATTGTAGGTTACTTTTAATGTATTCAAAGAGAAATTATCACTGTGCAACAAGAGGCAATCATAGGAGCAATTACATCAGGGGTAACATATGGCCCCTGAAGAAACAATGGAAAATTAGTGCTGGGTGTTAAGCACAGCAGATGGGGAAGCATTATCATAACCTTGATGATTGACCCTGGGACTTCTAGTCATATCATACAGTTACATATGAGGGACCAAAGAGCAGCTGGGTAAAAGGTTAACATTTTTGAGTTTTATTTTCTCATTGTTAAGTGATTTAGAAACAGGTAAAATGCAGATGTAAATGGTCTCAGTCATTCTACCAAGGTTTGTAAAGAGCTACTTTTTTTTTAATTCTTTTATTGATTCACCATGTGGAAAGTTACAAAGCTTTCAGGTTTAAGTCTCAGTTATGCAATGCTCAAACACCCATCCCTTCACCAGTGCACATATTCCACCACCAAGAATCATGATATACCTCCCCCCTTCCCAAGAGCTACTTTTTAAGAAGTCTTAGATATTTGTTGTTATACTAACATTACCCCAACCAAATTTCCCACTAAAGCATTCCACCATCTAAAGTTAGACTTATCTTCCTAGATTCTTTGTTTATTCCCTTCCAAACTCAGCCCATCCTCTTGACCTATAACACTACTTCTCCTTACACTGTAGGAAATCCTTATGATTGTCCTTCTCCCATGGGTGTCCTCTTCCCCCCACCCCATCTCCCCCTGTTTCCCAAGACTTGGCAGTCACACCCATAGGCTGCCTCTGGCTGGTGCCAGAGCCAGACAACAGCCACAATCCAGAGACTCATTGTCCTCTCTCTTAGAAGATATCATAAAAGGACACATGCCATAGCCACGCCACAGGACCCTGTGCCAGGCTGTTCCATTAGGGGCACCCGGGGGGGGGGTGAGTCCCCTCCCCACCCCAAGGGACCCAGCCCTGGAAACAGAAAACCTCCAGAACTCAATCACTGCCTCACTCAGACCTGCTCTCCACTCGCTCAGCGGAGCCTCACCCAGGAGTGAACTCTCTCCCGGACCACATGGCCACAAATGACATATCATACCTCACACCACTCAAATTCTAAAAGCAGCACAGTGCACCATATTTGGTGGGGTTTAAAGCACACAAGGCTCAACCTTCAATAACATATTAGCAATCTCTTATAGAAGGGCTTAATGGGCCCTGGGTGAGATAAAACAATCTTCATACACTTCCCTCTAAGGAAACTTTTTTGGACCACTTTCAGCAGTTTATTCATAACAAAAAATACAAAATGAATTATTCGTTTCTGCTTTGGGGCAGGGATTAGGGCTTGGGATGAAAACATCCCAAATATGTGGTGGTGGGATTGGCTCATAGCTACAGGCCTAACTCAAAATGTCTCCTTAGTTAAATGCTAGGTGACAAGTAACCAATTTATTCTAAGAGAAGAATGAGTATGAATCCTATTACACCTGTCGATATAAGAAACTTTATTTTACCAGGGAAATTTTAGGCCCCCACTTCATACCCAAAGAAATAACTCTAAGTCTAGGAATTTCAAGCATTTTGATAAGTTAATAAAGGAGTATTATTGTATTACTCTTATTCTTACCATTTAGCTAAAAATCATTTACAAATTTTCTATGCCAAGCATAGAATAAGAGATATACATGTGCTATTGCACTTAGTCTTCTAACAAACTTTAGAAGTATTATCATTTCCAGTTTCAAACAAAATAGTTGAGACATGTGTAGGTCAGCAACTTGTCTCAGGCTTACTAAATGCCAGGGTTGATACTTGAATCCAGGCCCTAAAACCAAACCATAAAATCTGAACTCTTTTTCATACTGCCATGCTGTTCCCCAAGTAGTTCTGGGGTCAACTCTAGTACCTGGATTATGGATTGTAGTCTTCAATGTTGTTGTTTTCTCGTAATACTTTAAATTTAACATGCATTAAAAAAATTCACATAGATATTTCATTCATTCTACCTGGCAGACTCCTACCAACTTTACTAAAACATACTGCAAATATTTTTAAGAATTTACTTCTCTAAAAATAGAAAAAATGAGAAACAGAGCAATTGTATAACTTGACCAAAGTCACAATGCCACCATGATAAGAGCTCCAGAGATGAGATATTGATACAGCAATAACTGATCTTTATACTGTGTGCCAGACAGTGTTAGGCTCTGCATCCAGATAAGCCGTGAGTCTCTCAGAACATTTCCCATGACTGCTTGATTGGATCCCAGGTGTGTCTGCACTCTTAACCATTCCCCTATTGTCAGCCTCTGCTGCCATTATTCTAGCTTCCTCACCCCCTTCTTTTTTTTTTCTCTTTTTTTTCCTTTTTTTTTATTAGTTTATTTTTAATTAGAGAGTCATCGTGAGGGTACAGTTACAGATCCATACATCTTTGTGCTCATGTTTCCCCCATACAAAGTTCGATAACCCATCCCTTCACCAGTGCCCATTCTCCACCACCAGTAAACCCAACATCCCTCCCCCCCTCCCCAGTCCCGTCTCCCCCCACCCCACCCTGCCACTATGGCAGGGTATTCCCTTTTGTTCTCTCTCTCTGATTAGGTGTTGTGGTTTGCAATAAAGGTGTTGAGTGGCCATTGTGTTCAGTCTCTAGTCTGTATTCGGCCCGCATCACCCTTCCCCCACATGACCTCCAACCACATTTTACTTGGTGGTCCCTTCCCTGAGTTACCCAGAATGAGAGACCAGCCTCCAAGCCATGGGGACAACCTCCTGGTACTTATATCTCCACCCTACCTCACCCCCTTCTTAATTAAGGAAATTAATTGAAGAAGTTAAAGTTATCCAGACGATTTTTTTTATAATAGAAGTAACCTACTTACAATTGTGTTAATGTTTCTACTCTCAGTGTACAAAGTTACTTCGCCTCTGCCTCCACCATGTTAAGTCTCTATCCTTAAATCACTCCACCTGTGTCTCTTCCTTCCCTTCCACCTTCAGCCTCCGCCCGCAACCACTTGGCAACCTCTGTTCTTTAGTTAAGCCCAAGGATTGCTGAAAGTAGATGAAAGGACAAACATGATAACCTTTCAGTATCTGTGGTGCAAACCATAATGCCAAAAGGAGAGAGAGAGAGAGAGAGAGAGAGAGAGAGAGAGAGAGAGAGAGAGAGGGAGGGAGGGAGAGGGAGAGAGGGAGAAAGAAAGAGAGAGAGAGAAAGACAAAGAGAGAGAAGTGCCTACCATCAGTAGCAGGTGGAGGCAGGACTGGGGCTGGAAGAAAACTGGGTACATTAGTGGTGGGAAATGTACACTGGTGAAGGGAAGGTGTTAGAACATTGTGTGACTAAAACCCAGTCACAAACAACTTTAAAATTGTTTATCTCAGGATGACTCAATTAAAAATAAAAAATAATTTCCAAGGAGCAGCTATCATCACTACTATTAAACAGAATTTTGTTTTGTTTTGCTTTTCGAAAATACAGTACCTTAAAAGACCCAGGTCATTTCCATTCAGATCTACCATTTTTAAGACCACCATTTCCTTGTCTACATCTGAAGAATACCTGGTCAGTAGAAAAGAGAAGAAAGTCAGTTAGAACCAAAGGTGAACCTCCTGAATAACATACAGTTGAAGCTGACATAAGAAGTACATGACAGATGCAAAAAGAAGATTTGTCTTTGAAATTTTTATTACCAAATTTAATGGAATTTCTCCCCCAAAAAGCATGGAATATGTAAAATCAAGCGTTCTAATGACCTGTAACTTAAAGTATTCTTCTATGTCCTTTCAAGAGAGATTAGATTGTTTTTGAAAAATCAACTTCTTTAAAACCTGCTAAATTATGCAGAAAACCACGGTCAAATTGAACTGAGGTATTATTTTATACCAAGTAACTAAATATATATATACATAAAATCACAGTATAATCACAGTAACCAAATATTTCTTTTCTGTCACAAACCTGACTCATTGCTTAAGATTAAAATAACAACAGTAACAACAAATGAATGATCATCCTTAGTTGTTTTATTCAATATGCTAGTTTTATTTTTTGTTCTTTTCTTCCAGTTTTTATTCTTTTGTCCTTCCTCTCACCATATTCTTTTAAATTAATATTCCCTGAATATAATAGCCACGCGTTTATTTAACAGCAGCATATTGCATACATTTTTTATGTCAATCTTACAAAGAAAGAAACTGAAAGTCAATAATAACTGAATGTCACATAACTATGAAAGAGAAAGCTAAGATGGAAGCCATAGTAGTGCCTGAGTCCTAAACACAGAATTCTTCAAATATTGACATGATTCTCACACTCAGGAAAGTGGGCTGCCCAGGGGTATGTTTCTACCTTCAATATTCATTTCTGCGTGTTCTGATTGTAAATTGTTATCATATTTTCAATTTTTTCTAAAAGTCCACAATTTTCCCCAAGTACCAAGATTTCCTTGTTTTTAAAATCAAAACACATGATATCATTTTGATATCCCTCACCTTGATCTCTCTGACTCTGGATTCTGAAGGTAAGAAGTAGGGCTTCGATTGATCTGGGTCCCATTCACAATTCCTTTATTGATAAGGATTTTGCCTGGTTTCAGGTTTCTGTGTGCTATCTCAATGCTCTGTACGTTAAAAATAGTTTTAAAAAATGTTAATAATCCCAGCGGGGATAATGACCTTGTCAGCATAAACAGAGATTCTGGTGGACAATTTCCTTTGTGTCCAACCTGTTTACACATGAAGGGGAAAGCTGGAGAACTGCCACACAGGGAGTGTCTTCCAGAGGTTAAGAATGAAAGTCTGCATGGATGAGATAGAGAAATTCTGTCTGTATGAAGGACTTTAATCTATCAGTTGAAAGACTGCCTCTCACAGCCATGGGTTAGGCACAATCTCCTGTTTCAAATGGCCAAAATGGGAAACATATGCATATCCACATTGCCTGCTATTTCCATCACACCATCCTTTAATACCACCCATCTTTTCACTTTGTGAAACACAAACATTAGCACATTTTTCCTAACTATATATATATCAAACTAGATATATGGATATATATGCAAATATATGCATATAACTATTTTTGCATAAACATAAATAAGAATTCACAAAACAAACTATATTCATACAGGATGTTATACACTATATGTTATAATATATTATTATCTCAATTTTTAATTATTATAGAATTCAAAGCTTTCAGTTTTATAAAGTCATTCATAGATTACCAAGTAGAATTTGAAAAACATTGTTATAAGGAAATAATCTCTGACAACTGGTTTTTTGAATGCGCAAGAATACTTTATGAGAAAAGTAGAGTAGAGAGAGGCTGTATCTGAAAGGAAAAGGGATAAAGAAATTATTAGCAAGAATGCTATAAAATTATCTAATATGATGGAAAACAGTAGAAAAAGGCGTAAAATCTATCTTAGCCAGGAATGGTAGAAGAGTTTGGGGCGATTCTAAAAGTTCTTATGAGTCTAGAAGGACTTGAAAACTGAGGGTCTGTGTTCATAAATTGAATACTTTAGTATGCTTTTAGATAAATACAAGAAAATATTTAGGAATAAAAGGAAAATTGGAACTGCCTATAATTACTTATAGCCCTATAATGGGTTTTTTCATGACTTTGTACAGAGACTAGACTATGTGGCACCCAATCATTTTAAAAGGATTTCATGCAAAGTGGTTTGTTTCTTTGGACGACTGCATGGTGTTTGCTATCACCACAGAACCTGCTGCTTCCAATCCAGTCAGTATCTCATAGGTCGTAAAACTGTGCTCAGACCAAAACCCTCCAGAGACTCTTCAAGTCACACCAAACTGCTCCAGAAATATGTAAACAGCAGTGAACAGCTAGCTTCCTCTGCGGCCTACCTTCACAATGCCAGAGACCATGAACTCAGAAGTTCGATTGTTGTATCCTTCACTGGCAATTACAAAGATGGTATACTGGAAATATCCAGCCGGACCGGAGTGTGTGTGAGTGCCACTCAGGATAACATTGTCTCTTCTATACAGGTTGCCATATTTACTCTTCAGTCTATTCAAGACCTTCGGGCAAGAGAAAGGAAAACACAATTAAGAAGAAAATAACATAGGTGCTTATTAAGAGACTGAACTTTGATGGATCCAATCACTGATGCATACTCCCAACATTTCCGTCAAGTGGCCTTTCACTCTATGCTTCAATGTATCACTCCAGTAGCAACAATTGTAATATCTAACATTACATAGATTTTTGCACTGTGCCAAGCACAATGCTGGGATATTGAACAACCCCGGGAGATAGATGATTTAGCAGAGAGCACTGAGGTTCACAGAAGTTCAATCATTTGCCCCCCTGATCTAATAAATAGCAGAGCTAGTTCTGCAGCTCTAGAACGGCTACTCTTATGGCTGCAGCATTCATCAGGCCCAAAGTATTAGTATTTAGGCACAGTTTTAAGGACAAGGAATATGTGAGGTTTCCATTTGGAACAAGCTTCTATGCTAATGGGGAAGAGAGGCAAAAAAGACACATAAAAATGAGTCTGTGGGAAAATGGACACTGACCCTCGGCCTCGGTTCTTTGGGTGGGAAACCAGAGACGGCCTGGGGAACTGCCACAGTCAGACAGTAGCCAGCAAGGAAAGTGCAAGCATCAGCTTTGTGCTCAGTACAGCGTTTGACTGTTCCCCAAGCAACAATCTTTCCCACGGCTCTATCTAGATTGTTCTTTGCTTGGCCTTTGCTCTGTATGGTATATATTTCCCTCCTGACAAAGCTGTAATGAAGTTAGGGCACCCTGACCAGCCTGATGCTACTGGCCTAGCTTGCTCAACTGGTTTGGTTCAGCTTGCTTGGCCACTCCTGCCTGCTGCCACCCTCAGTACCCACCTTAAAGCCCAAGTGCTTTCTTAGGGATTGGAAATCATTATGTACAAGCTCTCAAAGATCTAGGCTGGCAGCACAGTAATTTGCATAAAATATGTACTGATAAATGTTATTTTATGTATGTATATAAATATATAGAACTGGGTAAGGAAAGGAAAAGTGATAGGAGAGGGGGTTGTTTGCTTTTTAACCTTTAAAAAAAATTATCTTAAGCACTGTGATTTACAGTAATGAGACTGGCAAGGTTTCGTTCAAAAAACTTTCCAAAACCACATTCTGCACCAGAGTGTCAGCTTCGCTCCGCGCCACCCTGTCCCAGTGTCCCCCTCCCCACTACCCTATCACACCACCCTCCCTAAAGAGCAGTCTCAGATGCTGTTGCCTTTGAGTGTTTGTTGTTTCTTTCATATATAACTTCATAAAACTCAAAAGAGGAAGACCATGCTGCATCTATCCCTCTCCTCACAAGCTTTACTCAGCACACTTAACTTTTTGACTAACTCAACTATTTCATTAAATAATTGGTTAATCACAGACTCTAAAAAAGATAGCTGACACCAATGATAGTGATGGGGTGTGGAGTTAGTGTTCGGATTCAACGTTGTCATTAAAAAAATATTTTTAATTGAGATTGTGTAGTTTACAATACTGTTAATAATGGTTTCTCATGCCCATAATTCTAATATCACACCAAGGAAAGTGTCTTTAATGAAGGAAGATTAGAGTATAAGCTGGGTCTGCAACCTCAGGCAGGAAAGTGTCCCATGCATAGGAAATAACCTGCAAAAGCCTTTTATCGCCTCACTTCTCAAAATGATGAAGTCAATATTCACTGACAAATTGCTGGTCTAAGGGA
Organism: Sorex araneus; assembly: GCF_027595985.1. Classification (NCBI taxonomy): domain Eukaryota; kingdom Metazoa; phylum Chordata; class Mammalia; order Eulipotyphla; family Soricidae; genus Sorex; species Sorex araneus. The sequence continues at coordinate 52,581,437 of NC_073312.1, read as the reverse complement.
AGCTAGCTTTTCTGACTTAAAAATACCCAACAATCTGAAGGAAAGTTAACCATGTACTTTGTCAGCCCTCTCTTGCTAGCCCCAGTAGGGAGCAACTTGAAAGAAGTAAATTGTTTCGCTTCAGTTGGGTCTTTGAACCACTGCAGTTCCCACACATTTGAGTTCAACCTCAGCACAGGAAAGACTTCTGCTTTAATTTAAGATTCATGCTCTAAGTTAGAAGTTACAAATCTTGAGTTTTCAAACTAAAGAAAAGGACTACAAATAACAAAACTCTTATCCTAAACTTCAATCTGATATAAGGTCAGATACAGAGGATATTTGGGGAAAAGAAATTAAAATTCAATTATCTAATAACAAAGCCTGCAAATATTCATCATGAATAGCATGCTTCCTATTCCTAAGGGAAGAGCATTTTAATGGAGATGTTGTATTAATATCTAAAATTTAATTTTTTATCTTTATCCCCCGCCCCTTGCTTTTAGTGACACTCTTGGGAACATGACATAGAGTAGGAAGTTGTCTGTCTCTGCTGTGTCTCACAGCTCAGAAATCTTCCTTAATATCCAGTGCTAAACTTGGTTTTAAGTCTCTGGATTTTGCTGTTGGTGGGATTACATGGTGCTGGTGCTGGGGGCAGTTCCTGGGTGTGACCGCCTAGCTACTGGAAAATGGGAAATCTGGGAGGAAGAGGCCCAGTCCTTATCCAAGCAGGCTTGGAGGTCTCAGACCTGGGTCCCACACACCTGGGTTCCTCTGCCAGTACCTTCATGCATGAAGCTTGTCTGAACATGTGAAGAGGGGCCTTGAGCATGGCCATGGCTAGGCTCCGGAGGTCTTTGGCCTCAGGAGTTCTTCTCAGGGTGGGGAGGGAAGCTGGAGCCCAGCCCCTCTGAGGGGTCTCAGGGAAGACAGCCAGGAACGCAGGCAAGAGACTCTCTGCCTAGCATCTTATAGCCTACTTCTCCCTCTGGGAGAACTTGGCAAGCTACTGAGAGTTTCCTGCTCACATGGGAGAGCCTCACAAACTCCCCATGGTGTATTCATATGCCAAAACCAGTAACAATGATGGGTCTCATTCCCCTGACCCTGAACGAGCCTCCAACGCGGCATCATTGGAAAGGATGAGTAAAGAGAGTCTTCTAAAATCTCAGGGCTAGTACAAATGGAGACGTTACTGAGACCGCTCGAGAAATTCAACAATCAATGGGATGATGATGATGATTCAGTGCTAGAAATTTCATCAGTCCTAAAGTGGAAGCTGAGAACTTGCCAGAAACTATAATAAATAAGATATATAACTATTCACATACATTCATTTGCCACAACTTCCTTTGTTTCACTTGGAATTACAAAGTGGGTTCATTTAGAGGACTTTACATTGGGGACAAATAAGAAGAGACAGTAGCATCTACAAACCAACACATTAAATCTTCTTCCCCTGAGAGCTCCAAACCTGCAAGCCTATGTTTTGACGTTTCTATTTTTGCAAAGGACTTCACCACTTCCCCAATCAGAACCATCTCTGACTCATCAGAAAAGCATTGTAATACAGAAATAATGAATGTGGACTCTGACACCAAGATACTCGTCTAACGCTACGTGCTGTGTTCTCTTGGACAAGTTATTTGACTCTGCAATTTAGTTTCCCAATTGTCAAATTACATACCTTGTCAAATAGTACCTCCCTTATTTTAATTGTTTGGTGGACTAATTAAAATATATGTGAGGTAGCTGGAGGATTAAATGGAAATATACATGAAGCTCTTTGAATGCTTCTTGATTCATTATGAGAATAATGTCAACAGTAGCTATGCCCATTCATTCCCCAACTTGTTAATATTTAGTTTGATAATGAGAAAACCAACCTCTCAATACCATGATGTCTCATTGCTCCCCATTTAGGATTTTCATGCCAGTCTCACATGATATTGGTAAACTACCAAATAATGACCAAAAAAAGTTGTTACTGCAACTGAGGCTACCAAGAGTTGTGGGGAGAGGTGTTAGGGTAGGAAGAGATAGACTGGAAGTTCCATAAAGACATGGTGGAGGATTTCCAGCATTTTGGCAAGGGTAAAAATAAATTTGCACCCCAAAAGCACAGAAATGAATACTATTATAAATGATGCTCCTCAATAATAAAGATAACCATATAAAATAGATAGAAAAATACTTCTGCCTCCTGAATTTTCTGTCTAGCTGTTTCAGCTTTTCAATACATCATAAAACTCATGGGTGAAATCTTTAGTATTTGAAGTGCCAAATGTTATTACTGTTTCTCAACAGAACCCTTATACTAATAGAAACAATCTGCTCATTTGTAGTGTTACCTTAAATTCTAGTCTGATCATTTATCTCTCAAATATCACTGAGTAAACATCCTAAGGCAAAATTGTGTTTGCATCACTTCTCCACTTAAAAGTCTCTGAGAACTCCTTATTACCTGCCAAATTATACTCAATGTCATATCCCAGGACCTCAGACAATTATTACAGCCCTCTTTCCCTACTTTTCCTGTATCTTCCATTGGGAGATACAGCTCCAATTACATGCCTACATGTATCCTAGCAGAACTGACGCTATTCTTTAAAAAAAAAAAAATCTTCCTTCCTCCCTATGCCGCCCTGTGTCCATGTTCTCTCTACCCCTTTTAACCTCAAAACCTTCTGCCCATTCAGTGCTGGGAAATGAGGCTCAGTAGTAATACGCCTTATATTTCTGAGGCCCTGGATAACAATCCCAGGCACAGAAAAACAAATCAAACAAAACAAATTAAGCAATTAATTAAATCCTGACCATTGAAAAGGGGACTGGGAAAATCTGGTTAAAGGAGTCTACTGCATGGTTAAGGTAGAAACAGATTCCTCATGATGTGGCTAATGTAATATATACAGGTGTTGTATATATTACCTAAAACATAATGTTTTAGTACAATAGTGCTTCGGTTTTTTAAATGAAAAATTTTCTACCATTTAATTTTTGAAATTTCTCCCTAATTTCCCTTTTTGGGGGATGTGGAGGTAAGGGGGAACACCCAGTGGTGCTCAAGGAGTACTCCTAGAGGGCTCAGGGGATCATTTGTAGTGCCGATCAAACATGGATCAATCACCTTACCTGCTGTACTATCTCTGCAGCTCCATCCTCCCTAATTTCCAAATCCTCTTGATAGTTTTGAAAAAAAAAATGTTTTCGCTTTTATGCCACAACTGGCAAGTTCTCAGGGACTCCCTGACTTGTGCTCAGGGATCATTCCTGGTAGGACACAGTGGGCCATATGTGGTACCAAAGATTGAACCCAGATCTACTGCATGCAAGACTAGTGCCTTAACCACTGGCCTCTGTTTTAAATTCTTTGATACCCCTACCATCAAGGAGGGAAGCTTAACTTGACTACCTTTTAGTGTAAATTAGCTAAGTGACTGACTTGCTTCTAATGAATAGGATAGAGTGAAAGTGATGGTGTTATTCCTGAGATCAGATCAGACAAGACACTGACTCCTTCTGTTCTCTCTTGAGTTATTTGTTCTGAGAGAAGCCAGCTGCTATGTCATGAAAAATTCAGAACAATGAGGAACTAAGGTCCTCTGTGAAAAGCCATATAAGTGAATCTTAGTAGAAATGGATCTTCAAGCCCTAGTTAAGTCTTCAGATGACTAACGCCAATATTATGATTTCAAGGTACCCTAAGTCAAAACCACCTCATTAAACCTGTCCTGAATTCCTGACATAGAATGTACTGGGATCAGGAATGCTGTTTTAAGTCACTATATTTTGGGACTGTTTATTGCTCAGTGAAATAAAGCAAATACACCACTGTACTCCAGTTAATTATGGTTATTTGCTTATTTTTGTTATAATTCTCCCCATTCCCCAACCAGGAGTGAGCTCACAGGGATAGTGGGTTATGATTCACTTACCTGGTGTTTCCCCTGAAGGAATTATCTAAGTACATTGCAAAAAAATTGGTGACTAATGCATTCCCCACCTAAAATAATATAATAATGCCATGTTATATAATAATATTATGTTTTAGAGTGTGGATTCAGAAATCTGACACATGTTTGTGTGTCCAGAACCCAGTTTTGTTATTTGCTGGCTACAAATTTGGTAAAGACATCCTTCTTTAAGACTCCTTACTCATAAAATGGTGACAATAGACCTATTTCAGTTTTGTGGTAAATGTAAGCATAAGACATATAATTCCCTATTCCTCCTGCTTCTATTCCACAACTTGAGAGGGAATGACCAGGAAAAAATATTTTTACACGCTTCCATCACCTTCTTTTACTGGTCCTGTCAGACAACAGAAGCAGTATTCCTAAGTGAGGCTGACAGAATTTGCCACTGAATTTGGCTTTTCATGGTCATGTTCCAGGTACTCCAGACTTTCTTTTTTCTTGCATTTGTGAATATGTCAGTAGACATTTAAAAAGTACTATCTGTCTGACCATGATGGCCACTCAATATCTCTATTGCAAACTACAACACCCAAAAGGAGAGAGAACAAAAGGAAATGTTCTGCCGCAGAGGCGGTGGGGTGGTGGACGGGATACTGGGAACATTGGCGGAGGAGAATGGGCACTAGTGGAGGGATGGGTAAATGATCATTCTATCACTAAAATGCAAACATGAAAGTTCATACGTTTGTAACTGCACCTCATGGTGATTCACTAATAAAAATTTTTTAAAAAGAAAGTACTATCTGTGATCTGATCCCATGCAGAAACCTAAGTGGGTGGGGACCTAAAAAAGGACTTAGACAGACATTGGATGTCCACCATCTATCACTCTTTTTGTTTCTCTGCCTGTCTTCTCCTTTTTCCCCACCTCCCTCACCCCTACCCACTCTCCTCTTTCTGGTTCACATAACTCAGCAGGTCAAGACCCCTTCCCTTGTAACCTTTCTGCTAAATTTCACCTCTCTACGTGTGAATAGCAAGATCTATACTGGAAGGTGGGGGTAGGAGTGGGGTGGTGGTGGTAGGGGGATAGAAAAGTTTGACATATTCACAATGCAGTAAAAAATAGGCGATGACACATTATTTTAAAATTTTATTATGGAGGCTTGCTCTTCAAGCCCATGTTCTTCCTTGAACATATATCTCACTTGCTTACCTCTATACATCTTTGCTTGCTTACTCTATCTACTCTGGAGGAGTTTGTTTTCTCTCTTGAACACCTCTTCTCTTTCTCTCCCCTCACAACTTTCTAAGCAAGATTTGTTCAATAAAAACTATTTTGCTTCACAATGGATAAACAAATACCATTTTAATATGTAAATTTACCAGCACATTCCCCCCAAATTAGAGTAGTATATTGAGACCTCCATGGACTGTTTCCCAGTGTTTTTATAATTTATGGTCAACCTCACCTTAATATTATATTTTAATTCCCATCGGTTTTCCTGCATATATTCGCCACTATCTAAAGACTTAAAGGGAGAACTAGTGATTGATTAGTTGGTGTTCCCAGACTTACATCAATAGGGATTAAATGAAAGCATGTATGTGAAGTTCTCCTAAAAGCTTTCTGAAAAATAGCATTAATAATGATGTGAAACATTAACTGAATTGAAAGCAAATGTTGGCCAGGAGGATCTCAAGTGAGAAGCTAGGCAGAAGAGATAGTACAAAAGCTAAAGCACTTAAGACTACAGCTACAACTGTGGCTCAAATTGAGGTCCTACCAAGCAAGGACCCTGAATTCAACCAGATATGGCTCTTGAACACAACCAGGTGTTACCCTATGATCTCCAAATATGAAAAAATAGCCGTTTAATATAATCATCTGTTGGACTATCAAGCTCATTTGGGATATGATGGTAGAAAAACTTTACGGGATGAAAAAGCCAGAGAACTTGGTCACTATCACATCCATCCACATACTTTTCTTTTAATCATGACATTTCTTTCATTTCTTTTATAAAATTTGTTTATTATTTCTTTAATGAATTTTTGATTTCTCAAAGGTCATTATAGTCACTTACCTCCAGCCTGAGTCGTTGGGAAACCATGCCTATATCGATGCTGACAAACACGGTTCGATTTGACCCATCAGGTTCTGCCATGATGAAAGCACGACTGTATAGTCTGGTGAGGAGGCCCCGAGCTTTCTGACCAGATTTGCTGTAACCCATCTGCAAAGGAACAGCCAGTCACTTTATCACACTAGCCTGCTGCCAGAAATTAGGCATGACCACCCAAGAACACTTAAGACAAGAGAAAACATGACACTGCAGTTCCAAATGAGATGATGGACATGCTTTCAAGAATGACTCCAACATTATAAAAGAAAATTTGGTCTTCTCTGTAGAAAAATGTAAATTTATCATTCAGCAAAACCTATTAGCTAGTCTACTGATGAGTAAGAGCTAGGGTGACTTTAGAATATTATTGCCACTCTTGAGAGCTTTTAAAGCCTTTTTTTAAAAGACAAAATCTTTTCTCTTACTTGCCCAATCACTACACAAGGGAATTCTTTCCCCAGCACTACCCCACATTGTCCAGAAACAACCTGAAAACTGAAGCTTCTCTCACTGTTTAATGCATGAATCCCCCAACCCCCACCCCCAGTAATCTTCACTGAGGGTAGCTCACCCTGGCTTTTATTATGGTGTTCCTCCTTAAGCTAAGTCAGATCAAATCAACCTACCCCAAGTTCCTTCACTAACCATAAATCCCACCTTTAAAATCTAAGCCAATGGGGCTGAAGCAATAGCACAGCGGGTAGGGTGTTTGCCTTGCACACGGCTGACCCAGGTTCAATTCCCAACATCCCATATGGTCCCCTGAACAACACCAGGAGTAATTCCTGAGGGCAGAGCCAGGAGTAACCCCTGTGCATCGCCAGGTGTGACCCAAAAAGAAAAAAAAAAAAAAGCTAAGCCAAGTCTTCAGAATTCTTCCTCCACTGCTTTCTCTATCCAACATGAGCTATTTTAAGATTTATGTTCTTTTCATGCACACAGCAAGGAATAATTGCTAGAACCTAAAATTATTTGGTAGATGGGAGAAAAAAATATCCTCAAACAACCTCACAGTTTCATGTCTTCAGGCAGAACTAACATCAATGATACACCCCTATCAGCCCCGATACCTGAAAACAGTGGAACATTCCTGTAAATCTTTTGGATCCCCCAGTGGCACTGCTTCCGAGCTATCTGAACAATGCCACTCTGTTGATTAAACATATGGGGGATTCTCCTTAAGGTCAGAGAGCTTCAGAGCCATTACTCCAGAAATGACAAAGGTCAGTACCAATGACCTTGGAGGTCATTGGGGAGGGTGCCATCTCCCCATCATTGATAATTTGCTGTGGTTCATCTTTGCTCCTCTATTATAAGCAGTTTGGCTTGGCTCAGGTCTATTCCTCTTCCTTGCTAGAAGATCATGTTAACTGAGTTACCAGCTACCCTTCTAGTGATACTCATTGCCATGCTTCTGTGGCTCACTGACTCTCCAGGGTTACTCACAATTCCCTGTGCTTGTATTAAACTCCTTTGTGCTACACTTGCCAGCATTGTTTCCCATTCTACCACTGTCCCCTCTCTCTCCCTAGCAATTTCCCTTTTTCTATATTAAATCTGTTTGATTTCCAATAAAAGTTGTTGCTATAGTCTAGCGATCTGTCTGCAACCCATTTCTTATTTAACGGTTGGGGATAGGTTTTAGCCCCCAAAGCACCAGGGGACTCTTCCACTGCAGAACAGTGATAAACATGAATCCTTTAATACAGTGAAAAGGCATAAGGAAGCAATTAACATCAATTTATATGGAAAAAAAATTTTACATCCCCCCACACAAAAGTAACCTACCTGAATCACATCAAATAATACATAAAACCTGTAATTATGTGACTATACAGTAAAAGCAGAAATGTGGTGAAAAATACACAGCTCATAGAAAGCAGTTCTGGGGCAGGAAGTTGGCAGTGTCATACTGTGTCTGGATTCATACTCTAGAATGGCTGTCGTATAATAAAACACTGAGTGCTATTCTTGCTTTTCATATTTTATTTAGTGAAAATAATGCCACCATATGCCTTTTGTAAAACTGAAGAGTTACTTGAAAACTTTAGAAAAGTGAGGAATACCTATACTTATACCATCACAGCCAAGGAATGGCATGCTCTTTGTGGCAACCAATGAACCAACTGCAATAGCACTCCTGACACATTAAAAGAGTTTTATTGGGCCAGAGTATTCATAGTACAGAGGGTAGGGTGGTTGCTTTGCATGAAACCAACTTGGGTTTGATTCCCCCCTAATCCATATGACACCCCCACCTCCCAAGCATTGCCAGGAGTGATCCCTGAGTACCAGAACTAGGAGTCATTCCTGAGCATCCCCAGGTGTGACTCAAAGACCTTATACATAAGATATAATCACGAGGAGCTCATGATGTACCTACCAAATTGATTTCAGACACCTGTCCTGTGCAGTCAGCTCGCCCAACACCAATATGGTAGCCACTGAAGTTCTGAAACAGAGGCGGCTCTGGGGTGGTAGTCGCTGTAGTCTTTGGAGTCTCGGTGCTGGTGGTGGGGACTGAACCATGAGTGGTTGTGCGGGTTGTGGAACTGACAGTGGTGGAAGGGTTCTGAGTGGCTGGGAACACTGAATCTATAAAAACACAAGAATTGGATATGTAAGAAACAACATTTCAACTCTGGGATGCCCTCGGGAGAGAGCAGGACAAATCCCCACCCTGCCAAAGCCCCAGCAGCGACACCCATAGCCCACAACTGCCACCAAACCAAAGGGCCACCTCCACTGCTTCATGACTAATCTCTGCGAAGACACCAAACTGACAAAAATGCCAGAGAAACCAGTTTTCAGGTTGAAAACTTTGGATCTTCTAGAAGTGGGGGCAGGCAGCCTCCCTGCCATCCACGGACTTCTGGAAACCAGGCAGCCACACCCACATCCCACAACTGCCACCGTGTCAACTCAAGGTCCAGTTATAGATCCTGGAGTTACAGCCCTGCAACACTTCCAGATTCTACAGTATCCCAGTAGGAGCACACTGAAATAGACGGGAAAGTAACATAGAAGCCAATTTAGCTCAAAAAAACAATACCATAGAAGGCTCAGCTAGCAACAAACAGCTTACTGAACTCTAAGACAAGGACTTAATAACCCCATGGTGAGATACATTTTCACAATTTTCCTTTTACTGACTTTTTTATTACAATTCCATTAGCCATTTTGTTGTAACAAGGAGTAGAGAATAAATTAATAAATTATTTTGTGCCTGCTAAGGGGGCAGGTCTGGAGGGTGATTAGGAAAATGTGGATAATGGTGGAGCAAAGGTGACACTGGTGATGGGATTGATGTTGGAATATTAAATGCCTGTAATAACTGTATGAGAAGCAATTTTGTAAACCACGGTGTTTAAATATAGGGGAAAATACTAAAACTAAGGATAGGCATGATGCTGAATCTTCTCTTACCAATTAAAAAATATGCAATGCCACATATTTTTTAAATGCATTCAGTAAGAGCTGAAATTTTATCTATAAAATGCATAATTACGTTTTTGACTTTAAAAAACAAAACATTTCAGCATACTTTTTTATCATAAATAAGAATAGGTAGATCCAGTTTCCTGAGGAAAAGTCTTTGTATATTCTTCTCTCACAGGAAAGTTACTCAACCAGGATTTCATAGTGAACAAACCAACTTCTTTAACTCAGAATCTGATGCTTTTGAAACAATATTATGAATGGAGTTGAAATTCTATCCTTTCATCCCGAGCCACATTTACTACAAGATACCAATGCCTCAAGGAAAGAAGCAGACATACTAAATCTTGCTTAACTGGTTCTAATGACTGGGGTACAACCAAAGCCAAACCTAGTCAGAGCCAAAGGCAAGTTCTTTGCATTTCATAGCTCTATTTCCTTGCCAATAAAATAATAGTAAGACCTACATAAAAGTTTTACGTGACTCAAATGAGAAAGTGATCTAGACTACAGACTGTAGTGCTTGAAACAAAAGCAACTTCTTCCACAACAATCATTGACAACTTCCCTAAACCTGTCTTCAAATCTTCTCATTTATGAGCAAAAACTAAACAATTTCTACAGATCCCTTAACATGCAGAAATTTAAGACCTCAGAAGATCTTTTCCTCTGAGAACAGATGTAGGAATGCAGAACACAGGAACCTTGTAGAGTCACTGTCACTGTCATCCCGTTGTTCATCGATTTGTTTGAGCGGGCACCAGTAACGTCTCTCAACGTGAGACTTATTGTTACTGTTTTTGGCATATCCAGTACACCACGGGTAGCTTGCCAGGCTCTGCCGTGGGGACACGATACTCTCAGTAGCTTGCCGGGCTCTCCGAGAGGAGCGGAGGAATCAACACAGATTGGCTGCGTGAAAGGTGAATGCCCTACCGCTGTGCTAACACTCCAGCCCTAACCTTGTAGAGTATACACAGAAAAGAAGTAAAGACCTCCAAATCAAAAACTGACAGGAATAATTCATCCCTGAGCCAGGGAGAGAGCATGGGGACCAAGGATGTAAACATATGCACACCGCATGATCCCCTGAGCATCACTGGTTTGGCCCTGGAGCCCGTCCTCCATTTTGTCCCAGCAAAGGTCAGGTGACTCCTATAGTCCCCAACGCCATGCAGCATCCCCAGCCTTAGCATTAAACTGTCCTGCTTGATAGGCTGGGAACTGTCAGGTGTGGTCCCAGGTCCCAGGCACTGCTACGGAATCTTCTCCCACCTTCTACCACCAACACCGCAAATGCTGTCTCCTCCATTGGCCTAAAGCCAATCCTTTCTTTGACTCAGCAGTCAATCTCCACCGTTTCTTCTCTACAGAGTGGGAAGTACCTCTCAAGCAGTGCTCAGTGGCCCTGGGGGGCTACTGCCTGTGCTACTTATCCAACTGAGACAGTGGTTTAGTCCTAGATTCCGGGAATCAACCACGAAGACCACCTCAGCATGCTCAGGGCCTTTGAAGGGCACACCCAGCAGCGCATGGCGTCTCTGTAGCTGTACTCAGCAGTACTCAGGAGGCCGTGTGGGACAGAACCTGGGACAGACATATGCCCTAATCTCTGTACTAAGTTCTCAGCCTCATCTCTACAGATTCTAAACAGATATGCAATTTAATACCAAAGAACAGGCTTCATCATAGACCCATAGTTTAAAATTGTCTATAAATGTAACCTTGTTGTTACTGTTCTTGGCATATCAAATATGCCATGGGTAGCTTGCCAGGCTCTGCCATGCGGGCAGTAACAAGTCTCACAATGGAGACTTTATTGGTGCCCGCTTGAACAAATCAATGAGCAACGGGCTAACAGTGATAAATGTAACCTAGGTTTTAAATACTATATTTTCCAACATTAGAAAGGGTGTGGGGGAGCTGGAGAGATAGTATAGGAGTTAAGGCACTTGTCTTGCATGCAGCTGACCCAGGGTTAATCTCCAGCACTATGTATGGTTCCCTGAGTACCTTCAGAAGTGATCCCTGAGCGTAGAGCCAGCAGTAAGCCCTGAACATCACCAGGTGTGGCCTAAAATAATAAACTTCGTGACTATGAATTCTCTTAAAAAAAAAAAAAACTGGGAAAAAAATCTCTAAGAGCCCCAACTTCCAGGTTCTTTGGAAAATTCCAGAGATCCAAATCTATGTGATGTCAAGATAACAAACAGAGGGCACTCAGGAAGGGTTACAGATCCCCTGCACCATATTGAAACTGCCTATTCTGGCCTGTCTCCCAGTTTATAAGCCCCCCGTAAGGAATTAAAGTTTTCCTCTTTTAAAGTTTTTCACTGGCAAATTGCTTACCAATGGATTTTTCATTTCCTTTTTGCCCCCAGGAGAAGATAATGGCCCCTAAAGAGAAAAGTATCTAGGGGTTCAAGATTCTTAAGTGGAGCCGGGAGAATATTTTTGGGGGGAATAGGGACACTTGGAGAAGCTCAGGGATTTTTCATGCTTCTGTGCTCACCACCATGGCAGTGGTCAGGAAACCTTATATGTTATCAAGGATTTGAACCATGGACCTGGAAGAGTCAATGACCTTGAACAAGTCAGTGAAAGAATATAGGACAAATAAGTACATATAGGAGGCAAAGGTAAACTTGGTAAAAATTGATTTTATAAAATATCATTGTATCACTGTCATCCCATTGCTCATCAATTTGCTCGAGTGGGCACCAATAACATCTCCATTGTGAGACTTGTTACTGTTTTTGGCATATCAAATATGCCACAGGTAGCTTGCCAGACTCTGCTATGTGGGCCGGATACTCTAGTAGCTTGCTGGGATCTCTGAGAGGGGTGGAGGAATCAAACCCAGGTCGGCTACTTGCAAGGCAAATGCTCTACCCGCTGTGCTACTGCTATATTTCAAAAATATAGAAATGATAATTCAATGAATGGTTAAATGATCACCTTGGACTTAAGTACACATTGAACTTTCGTGCTATCAGCATTATCAGGAAACACTCTCCTCTTGGTGAACTCCGTAATTAAGTAGTAATAGCATGCAAGATAATCGCCATGACACTTGCCTTTATGATTTTCAATGGTCCCACTGGTGATAAACAAGAGGCTGAGAAGAGCCACTGTGATCGCAGTCATCATCACAAGGACAAAAATGAGGAATATCTCCAGTGTGGAAAAGGTGCGCTTGGCCATGTCTCCTGGGGGAAAAACAAAGTGGAGAAAGATGGAAGGGACCAAAATATACAGAACCATAAATTGAAGTGCATGTGTTTAGAGCTGGCAAGCATTAAGACATCATATCACTTTCAGATGAATAGACTACTCCACCATCAGTAAATTCAAATCCAAATCCAGTAGTCACTATTTCTATACCCCAAGCCCAGGGAGGATAAGAGCAATGGTATTTCTTTCTTTTATTTTTTTGACACTATGCTTTTTAAAATTTTTTTTGGGGGGGGCAGGATTTTTTTTATTGAATCACTGTTGCAAAGTATTCATGTTTCAGTTTCAGTCATACAATGATCGAACACCCATCCCTCCACCAGTGCACATCTTCCACCAACATTGTACCTGGTACCCCCCATCTCAATCCTCTCCCTGCCTCTATGACATACAATTTACCCCACACTCTCTCTACTTTTGGGCATTGTGGTTTGCAATATAGATATTAAGAGGCTATCACATTTGGTCCTTTATCTACTTTCAGTACACATCTCCCATCCCGAATGATCCCTCCAACCATCATTGACTTAGTGATCCCTTCTCTACTCCAGCTGCCTTCTCCCCCAGCTCTTGAGGCAGGCTTCCATTTAGGGACCAATATTCCTGACCCTTCTCTCTACTGTGCTTGGATGTCAGTCTCGTATTATGTTATTTTTTTTTCCTTTTTGGGTCACACCCAGCGATGCTCAGGGGTTACTCCTGGCTTTGCACTCAGGAATTGCTCTTGGCAGTGCTTGGGGGACCATATGGGATGCCGGGGATCGAACCCAGGTCGGCCGCGTGCAAGGCAAATGCCCTACCCACTGTGCTATTGCTCCGGCCCATATTGTTATTTTATATTCCACAAATGAGTGCAGTTCATCTATGTCTGTCCCTCTTTTTCTGATTCACTTCACTTAGCATGATACTCTCCATGACTATCCACTTATAAGCAAATTTCATGACTTTATCTTTCTTATCAATTGCATAGTAGTTGTGTAGATGTAGCAAAGTTTCTTTAACCAGTCATCTGTTTTTAGGCACTCGGATTGTTTCCAGATTCTGGCTATTGTGAACAGTGCTGCAATGAACATACAGGTGAAATGTCATTTATACTGTTTTTTTGCACCCTCAGGATATATTTCCAGAAGTGGTATTTCTGGGTCATATGGAACCTCAATTTCTAGTTTTTTAAGGAATGCCACAATGGCATTTCCTGATAAGCTGAGCTTTCTTCGCAGCACAGGGTTCATCTTGCTTAATAACCTTTCTTCATTTGACCAATAAGAAAAAATGTATTTGTGTTCCTTGACTACATCACAGTTGCTTTCATTTATAATGTTGAATATGCCTTATTGACCTATACCTGGGTCTAGGTGGAAAATTTCTGTCATCAGCGATGACTGATATACCCACAAGTGCTTATACTTATGAGATGGCTGACTGGAGTCAGTGCTACACTCTGCAAAATTACTTTGTTTTTGTGTTGGAGAAAGCCATTAATTTTGGTCTTTAAACACCTTATTCTGAGGGGATAGCTCAAAGGGCTAGGACATTGCAGATTGCACATTCTTTGCACACTGCAGCCACATGGTGCCCCAGGCACTGCTGAGTACCACCCCTGATGAACAAGCCAGGAGTAGCCCTCAAGCACCACTAAAACAAACAAAAACACAAAAGTTTCCTGTGTTTTTTGTTTTGCTTTGTTTTGTTTTTGCTTTTTGTGTCACATCTGGCAATGCACAGGGGTTACTCCTATCTCTGCACTCAGTAATCACCCCTGGCGGTGCTCAGAGAACCATATGGAATGCTGGGAATTGAACCCAGGTCGGCCGCGTGCAAAGCAAACACCCTACCCACTTGCTGTACTATTGCTCCAGCCCCAAGTTTCCTGTGTTTTAACTTTCACATAGTACTCTATGAATATGGAAAAAGACTCTGTACTCCTTGCTGTCTTTACAGAGTGTTAATAAACATGTATATTTATTAATTTGTTTTTTGGCCACACTCAGCAATGCTGGAGGTAACCCCAGTCTCTGCATTCAGGAATTACTCCTGGCTGTGCACAAGGCACCATATGGGATGTTGGGTATCAAACCCAGGTCAGTTGTGGGCAAGGCAAGCTCCCTACCACTCTGCATTTGTTCCAGCCCCCTGGATGGGGAATTATAAGGGCTTACTGGAATCACCAGTAAGAATGTCAGTGCCTTTTGGACCTTTTAGGCAGTGCAGAGGGCAGCTGGGGAACACTCCTTGTGAATCAGACCAGACCATACAATGCTGGGACCTGAGAATGCTGCAATCTGCTCTGTGGAAATACCAGGCCTCTGGGACCATTCCTAGGCTCAGTGGGCCATGTTGTGGCTGTGGATTGTTCCAGATCAGACAGATGCAATATATGTACCTCAGCCCCTGTACTATATCCCTAGATCCAAGCTCCATTATTTTAACCAGCCATTAGGAAGCCTGAGCAGTAAAATTAGAATGGAAATGCAAGACTTGTCCCTAAACAGGAAATATTTGGTCAAGATGAAACTAACTCCAGAATCACAAACTGTAACAAGGGAAACAATTTTTGTGTCAATTTGGCTGAGTTGGAAAATAAAAGGATTTATATTTTATCTATAGTCAATTTATAAATATGAAAATTTGTATTCTCTCAAAATATTTGATAAAACATGATGAACTGAGCCAGCATGTCCTATGTCACGTTTCATGAAACTTAGCTGCTCTTCCCTTTGGGTGGGGCATATCTTCATCATATCATAGTCCCAACCCATGGATTTTATCAATGTGAAGTTACTATCTAGTCTTTGTACTCATTGCATTTTGCAATCCCTGAACTATAAGTTAAAATCAGTTAAACAGCAAACACTTCATATATAGAGCTAAACCTGGAGTTAAGAAAAAGGCTAGACCTTCTGGAAAACAATTTGGACGACTCTCAAAAAATTAGATATTGAATTCCCATTTGACCCAGCAATACCACTGCTGGGAATATATCCCAGAGAGGCAAAAAAGTACAATCGAAACAACATCTGCACATGTATGTTCATCGCAGCACTGTTTACAATAGCCAGAATCTGGAAAAAACCCGAATGCCCCAGAACGGATGACTGGTTGAGGAAACTTTGGTACATCTATACAATGGAATACTATGCAGCTGTTAGAAAAAAGGAGGTCAAGAATTTTGTAGTTAAGTGGATGGGCATGAAAAGTTTCATGCTGAGTGAAATGAGTCAGAAAGAGAGAGACAGACATAGAAAGATTGCACTCATCTATGGTATATAGAATAACAGAGTGGGAGACTAACACTCAAGAACTGTAGAAATAAGTACCAGGAGGTTGACTCCATGGCTTCGAGGCTGGCCTCACGTTCCGGGGAAAGGTCAACTCAGAGAAGCGATCACCAACTACATTGTAGTCGAAGGCCATGTGGGGGAAGGGAGTTGCGGGCTGAATGAGGGCTAGAGACTGAGCACAGTGGCCACTCAACACCTTTATTGCAAACCACAACAGCTAATTAGAGAGAGAAAACAGAAGGGAATGCCTTGCCACAGTGGCAGGGTGGGGTGGGGGGGAGATGGGATTGGGGAGGGTGGGAGGGACACTGGGTTTACGGGTGGTGGAGAATGGGCACTGGTGAAGGGATGGGTTCCCAAACTTTGTATGAGGGAAGTATAAGCACAAAAGTGTATAAATCTGTAACTGTACCCTCACGGTGATTCTCTAATTAAAAATAAATAAATTAAAAAAAAAAAAAAGAAAAAAAGAAAAAGGCTAGAGGGCCAAAAGAGAACTCAGAAGGCTGACTGCCTGGACCTCTGGGTTCAACTGCTGGCAGCAGATGACATCCATGGCATCCAGGGAAGGAGGGAGGTAGGGAAGGTGGGCCAGAGGGAGGTAGGGAGGGAGGGAGGGAGGGAGGGAGGGAGGGAGGGAGGGAGAAAAGGAGGGAGGGAGGGAGGAAGGAAGGAAGGAAGGAAGGAAGGAAGGAAGGAAGGAAGGAAGGAAGGAAGGAAGGAAGGAAGGAAGGAAGGAAGGAAGGAAGGAAGGAAGGAAGGAAGGAAGGAAGGAAGGAAAATATTGCAATATCACCGCAAGTACCCTGTTTATTGGTTATAGTTATTTCCCCATCTACCACTATTCTCATACTTACCACTACCAACACAAACAATTTAAAATTGAGGATAAAACAAATTAGTTCTTTCTTGGTTCAAAACTTAGCCCCGAGTCAGGAAATACCGTAGCACTGTAGCACTGTCATCCCGTTATTAATCGATTTGCTTGAGCGGGCACCAGTAACATCTCCATTGTGAGACTTGTTGTTACTGTTTCTGGCATACTGAATATGCCATGGTAGCTTGCCAGGCTCTGCCGTGTGGGTGGGATACTCTCGGTAGCTTGCCGGGCTCCAAGAGAGACAAAAGAATCAAACCCATGTCAGCCACGTAAAAGGCAAACACCCTACCCTCCGTGCTGTCGCTCAGCCCCAAGTCAGGCAATACATATAAAATATCTCTAAAGTTTTAGTTACCCAGAGAAATTCACTAGTCATTACCTCATGTTTCAGTAGTAAATTTCCAACCCATTATACCAAGTTCTTGCTTTAGTTTCTAAGCTCAAAGCTTAATTTGCACAAAGAAAGCGAAAATGGAAGACAGACAGCTGGACTTCTCAACTGCCAAGCATCTATCTCCAAATATCCTACATAAATGTTCTCAGGATAAAGGTCTGCATTTAAAAAAGAAATCATTTCACAAAATCATGCCCTCTTCTTCTACTTTTTCTTGTTCTTCAACTTCTTCTTCTACCTATTATTTTTATTTTTGCTAGCTTTGTGAACAAAGCGACTAATTACCATCACGGCCCCAAGTCAAAAACACTTGATTTAATTGATTTAATATTAAATTTTCTACCTCGTACTAGGATTTCAGTAATGTATCCAAAGTGTCTCACCTCTCTTTGAGATAGCCAAGACACAATGCCAGCATACTATCATTCTTTTGAATCCACTAGCACTATTTGTTTCTCATTGATGATTAAAGTCTGAATTCTAATATTAAAGTACATGCTATGTTCGTCTTCAGAAGACATCCTGAAGATCAAAATTCATGAAAGCACTTTGAAGGATTCTACGTTTCCTAATGGTCGATACTTTAGCTTTTAAATTCTTTAAAATCCTGAAGAGTTTCTAAAGATACAATAGCAAATCCTTCCAAGTTAAGTTCCTTGATTTTCAGGATTGTGAGTGTAAAAAGTAATCATTTAGGAAAACATATTTCCAAAACCCAGAAGTGAAACAATTGAATTTCATTAAAACCTCCAGAACACTGGCTGATTCAAGACCCCTCCCTAACTAAAAAAATACATACACTCTTACCTGATTCGATCACTCAAAAGAAACTTGCATCCCGGTATGACAAGCAGTTTCTCAGAATGATGAGTCCTTCTGCTGTGAACTTTGCTTGTTTGACTGCTCGGAGCTCTCCAGTATCTACTGAGGAAAAGAGTATCAAAAGTTAGTTTTCCTTAGCATTCAAATGTGGGTGTGGTGTAAGGATAAGACTAAACTGTGTTGATAGCAAAAGGCTTAGATAAATACATCTCTCCTGGACAGCCTGATAATGGGATGAGTGGTTACAAATAATCTGCTGGTCTAAGTCCATTTCTAACATGGCCATCCCAGTTTATAGAATATCTGCAAATTGAAGCAGGAAATTAAACACAAGCTTACTTACACCCCCCCATCACTCAAGTATCAGTGAAGAGGGGGTGAAAAGTATATTGGACAAATTTATATTTCTATATGGATCCTAGGATAAGGGTGACTCTCCTCCATTCACATTACATTCACTCATGCATATATATTTTGCCCATTGACAAATAAAGACATAGTCATAGAGAGAGCTTCTCGATCAGGAAAAGATAGTTAAGGATAACATGATCCACAAATAGTTATTCCAGGATGCAAGCCCAGTCTTTGAACTCCTATTTTTGCATTCATAAAACCCTTGCTCTCTACGTCACCTTAACTGTACCTTGGTGAGTCAGCCTCGGGGAATATGCCAGTACTCACTCTCTCTCATAGGTGATAAAGCAAAGTCAAATCTTTTTTTTTTAATTTTTTTTATTGAGTCACAATGTGGAAAGTTACAAAGTTTTCAGGTTTAAGTCTCAGTTATACAATGCTTGAACACCCATCCCTTCACCAGTGCACATATTCCACCACCAAGAATCACAGTATAGCTCCACCCCGTCCCCCCACACCCCTAGCCCCCCCACACCTCTAGCCCCCCCACCACCCCTAGCCCCCCCCTTGCCTGTGTAACTGAAAAATTTCACTTTACTTTCACTTTGATTGCATTCAATATTTCAACAAAACTCACTATTATTGTTTGGAGAGTCTCCCCCCTAAAGTCAGACCTGCTGAAAGGGAAGAATTTGACAATTTGTTTTCCATCGCTGAGAATGAAGAGGTATGAGGTCGAGTGACCGCACCTAGTGGCCTCATGGTTTTGGGTTTCTGTATTTTAGTATTTTAGTAACTAAGTCCAGAGAAATATCTGCCAGGAATTGCATCACTGCAAACTTGCACTTCTCAATTATACTATATTCCACATATGAGTGCATTCTTTGTATGTCTGTCTTTCTTTCTGACTTATTTCACTCAACATGATACTTTCCATGTTGATCCATTTATATGCAAATTTCATGACTTCGTGCTTTCTGACAGCTACATAGTATTCCATTGTGTATATGTACCAGAGTTTCTTTAACCAGTCATCTGTTTTGGGGCACTCTGGTTTTTTCCAGATTCTGGCTATTGTAAACAGTGCTGCAATGAACATAGAAATGCAGATGCCATCTTTACTATACCTTTTTGCCTCTCCGGTATATATTCCCAAGAGTGGTATTGCTGGGTCAAATGGAAGCTCAATTTCTAATTTTTTGAGAATTGTCCATATTGTTTTCCAAAAGGGCTGAACCAGTCGGCATTCCCACCAGCAGTGAAGAAGAGTCCCTTTCTCCCCACATCCACGCCAACACCGGTTGTTTTTGTTTTTTGGGATGTGGGCCAGTCTCTGTGGTGTGAGATAATATCTCATTGTTGTTTTGATCTGCATCTCCCTGATGATTAATGATGTTGAACATTTTCTCATGTGCCTCTGAGCCATTCGGATTTCTTCTTTGGGAAAATTTCTGTTCATTTCATCACCCCATTTTTTGATCGGGTTGGCAGTTTTCTTCTTGTGGAGTTCAACTAGTGCATTGCATATCCTTGATATCAACCCTTTATCGGATGGGTACTGTGTAAATAAATATCCTTTTCCATTCTGTAGATTGTCTTTGTACTTTGGTCACTGTTTCTCTTGAGGTGTAGAAGCTTCTTAGTTTGAGATAGTCCCATTTATTTATCTCTGTTTTCATCTGCTTGGCCAGTCAGCTTTGAAGATACCGGTATCTTCAATGTTGTGGAGGGTTTTTCCGACCTTGCCTTCAATGTACCTTATGGTTTGTGGTCTGATGTTGAGGTCTTTAATCCATTTTGATCTGACTTTTGTACATGATGATAGGTGGAGGTCTAAACCCATTTTTTTGCATGTAGCTGCCCAGTTTTGCCAGCACAATTTGTTAAACATGCTTTCCTTGCTCCACTTCACATTTCTTGCTCCCTTATCAAAGATTAGATGGTCATATATTTGGGGGGATGTGTCAGAGTATTCAACCCTGTTCCATTGGTCTGCTGCTCTGTCTTTGTTCCAGTACCAAGCTGTTTTAATGACTACCGCTTTGTAGTAGAGTTGGATATTGGGGAGGTTGATTCCTCCCATTTTCTTTTTCCCAAGAATTGCTTTAGCTATTCGTGGGGGCTTATTGTTCCACATGAATTTCAGGAGCACCTGCTCCATTTCTTTGAAGAATGACAAGGGTATCCCTATAGGGATCGCATTGAATCTGTACAGTCAAATCTTAAAATTTTATCACAAGGAAGAAACTACCCAGCACAGAATAAGGGGAACTGAGGAGAAACAGGTAAATGTATTCAAGCCAAAAGAATGTTTCTTTCAAATCCCCAAATCTACATCATGAATTTGTGATAGTCATTGACACTATAAATTCTCCTAATATTCTACCTGTGCCTATGGAGTAGTGATCTTACGAGATTGATACCAAATTTCATATACTCCACAATCACATCTTTAGTATGATCACATAACTTCCTTTCTAAAAAACATAATATTTCATATATACATATTTATATATATATATCCCAGATTATAATCTACATATCCTATTTCTTAATGTTATATTACTTCTATTAAAAATAAATTAAGGGCTTCAAAAAGAGTACAGCAGTTAAAGCATTTACCTTGCATGCAGCTGATTCTAGTTTGATTCCTGGCATCACATATGTCACATATGCTTCCCCTATACCACCAGGAGCACAGGACTAGGAGTAAGTCTTGAGCATAGTCAGGGAAAACCCCCTAAAGCAAGAAAATGGCAAATAAGGATGGTTAAGGAAGCAGACACTCTGGTGGAAGGTAGAACTGTAGCACTGTCACTGTAGCACTGTTGTCCCGTTGTTCATCGATTTGCTGGAGCAGTCACCAGTAATGTCTCCATGTGAGACTTGTTGTTACTGTTTTTGGCATATTGAATACACCACGGGTAGCTTGCCAGGCTCTGCCATGTGGACATGATACTTTTGGTAGCTTGCTGGGCATTTTGAGATGGATGGAGGAATCGAACTTGGGTCGGCTGCATGCAAGGCAAATGCCCTACCGGCTGTGCTATGGATCCAGCCATTATACTAAGAGGTTTTATGGATGAAACCCTATAGTTAACAATATTGTAAATAATGGTATGTTGAATAAAAAGTAACAAATTAATTAAGGCTACAGAGATAGTCCAAAGGACTGGCATGCACATTCTGAATGCAGGAGGACTGGGTTTGATCCTTCACACTACATGATCCCTAACAATCACAAGGGGCACCTCCAGAGCACAGAGCCAGGAGTAGCACCCAGAGCACCAAGAGGGATGGCCCCCCAACAAAATCTCTAAAATCATAAAAATAAAAAACAAGATCTACACATAATAGAACTTAATTAGTACTATTCCTAACTGAATATAATGAAATATCTTTAAAGCAATGGTTGTGCCTGGGTCTGGGTCAGGAAACACCTGAATTAAACAAGCAACATTTTGTATTTCAGAAAGCAAGATGTCATCAAGATGATTAGAATTGCCAAAAAAGATCTAGAGGTTCCCAGTAACTAAAATTTGGGGAATCTGAAATATTTTTTTTTAAATCTATGCAATTTGTGGTCAGAGAGAAAGTGCAAGGGTTACGATGCAAGAAAAGCAAGAACTTGTCTCTGGTTTAATCCCTGCTACCCTAGATGGCCCCTGAGAAATAACAGGAGTGACTCTTAATCATAGATCCAGGACTAGCCCAAGTATAGCCAGTTGTTACCCTTGGCCTCCCTTATCACTGTCATCATGATACTTTTTAAAAAAAGACATTTGCATTTTTAAAAGATGCTACAGAAGAGAATGGAAAGATAGGAGGCAGGAAGTTTGCCTTGCACCTGAAGGACATGGGTTCAATTCCCAGTACCCCATACGGTACTAAAGCACCTCCAGGAGTGATCCCTGAGAACCTAGTCAGAATTAAGCCCTAAGATCTTCCAGATGTGGAGGGATGGGAGGAGATGCTAAAAATGTAGTTTGTTTTCTGAAACTGATAGAAAGGAGAGGAAATATCAATAAATCAAGAATGTTCTCTCCTTTCTGTATAAAAAGTGTGCTGGGGAAAGGTAAGTTACAGATGAGAGACAATTTATCACCTTCCAGGTATTCTAGCTCATAAGTAAAGAAAATTTATCAGAATCACAATCTAAATGTTTTGCAGATCCCCCCAAAATAATAATTCTACTCAATAATAAATAATAGCTTGCTGCTATGTTCCTCAAAGAAAATCAGATAGTACAAATTTTGGGGTGAGGTACGCAAACTTACCTTCGTAGTCTTCTTACCAAAAAAACTAAAATGAAATTAGATCTGCATGTATATTTAAACTCCTGCTTTTAGGGAATGTGAAAGGCCACCCAATTTGTTAAAGCATAATATAGCAAGGAAAAAAAATCTATATTATGAAAGTCTGAAAAGCAGATGATCCAATTTCCTTAACAAGTACATTGAAAGTGAAGGAACAAAGATGAAGTTGTATGGGGAGGGGGGCTAGAGAGGATGGAGTGAGAAGGAGAAGGAAAAAAAGAGTGTAAGGAGAGGAAAAGATGAGAAGTTTAAGAAGATACGGGAAGGAATCTGTGTGTTTATGAAGACTGAAAAAATAAATCAACCAACTATAACCAAATCATTATTACTGATTCAAATACTATTTCAAAATTTTGAGACAGTTGGGAAAATTTGAAAACTATCTTGATATTTGATGATATTAAGGAATTATTATTAAAATGTTGGTGTAATATTTTAAATGTTAAGATTCCACTTTCTAGTGGGATCTTAAAACACCCTTAGGCATCTCCATAGATTTTTATGAAGAAGCAATAGCAAAAGCAGAAACATTAGATGGAGGAATAAAGAGATGGATGAAAAAGAACGGATGGATGAGAAACGAGCTTTATTCTCTAAAACCCTATTGGACAGGGCAGAGATGTTAGAAACACCATGACAAGAAATTGTTGAGTGCTCCTCGAAACCCCTTTCTACCCCCATCAAGTGAGCTAAATTCTCATCTGCCTAGATTTTCAGATGTGGCTTAAATTCTGACTTCCAGATATACTAGTGTGAGACTTTTATTCAGAGCATAGTGACTTGGGGAGAGAGATGGGGCTTGGGACATCTGTTTCACCATTTGGATCAAGACAACAAGCCTTCTCTGGCTGCTGGTTGGCTGCTCCTAGAATCTGCAGATGCTTCCTTACTCCACGCTACTAACCAAAGGAGCCCAAATCAGTTGCAGTTAGTTGTGCAGTTTAAGTTGTGTCACTGTTCTCACAAGCTGAACCTCTTTTCTGTCTTTAGCTTTCACTGCAATTACTGCAAATTACTGCCATTCCCTAATAATTTCTTCTTAAGCAGCCTCAAGTGAATTCTGCTATCTCCAACTATGTTCATACTGTCACTGTCACTGTCATCCCATTGCTCATCGGTTTGCTCAAGCGGGTAGCAGTAACGTCTCCATTGTGAGACATGTTGTTACTGTTTTTGACATATCAAATACGCCACGGGTAGCTTGCCAGGCTATTGCACAAATGTGAGTCTTGGGCCTCCCTTGGGAGAATGGATACATAGTGATCACAGGACCCTCTGCATGCCAAGCTGTCTCTGGGAACAATCTCAAAGTTAAAGTGATGAGCAATCTGTCACAATAAATTTTTCACACACTCCAAAAAGAAATTTATTAGAAGTACACCACGGACCTGCCATTGTACTACCTTCCCACGTCTTGGGTTTTGCAACAGACTGAAAAATCCCTGTGAGCCCTAAAACAATCACATGATCTGTTTATTATTTATAGATGTACCTTTTTTCTCATCTCTGTCGAACCTTGACCTCAAACAAGTGATACAAGAAAGGTCCTTTCTATTCTGAGCTGGAGAGACTGCGTTTTATTAAGTTCACTTTGTGCCTATCTTACACTGTGTCTGAGAATAGGACGAAAGGGGTTGTTCACTGCAGTTGGAGCTCCTGGCTGCACTGTGAGGGCAGTCTCAGCTCCAGTTCTGACTTCACTTGAAAGCGAGAGAGTACAGAAGAGAAGGACATCCTGCACCTCGCTGGGATTCCAGCCCTTCCGTATCCTCCTCTCCCTGGGAATCACAAACAAAAAAAAGAATTCATAACTTATTTCAGGCTGCAGAATTGTTCTCCCCAAATTTACCCCAGACTCTCCTCCAATGTAAAGTACAAAAATAAAGAGAAATATTGGGGA
Organism: Sorex araneus; assembly: GCF_027595985.1. Taxonomy (NCBI): domain Eukaryota; kingdom Metazoa; phylum Chordata; class Mammalia; order Eulipotyphla; family Soricidae; genus Sorex; species Sorex araneus. Next base: position 52,556,790 of record NC_073312.1, on the reverse strand, counting down.
CCTAAAAAAGGCTGGAATTGAGAATCCGAAGTCCTTTGAACTTAAGAGACTCATAAAAGCCTACCTTGCTAAACAATTCACAAAGAAAATGATTTTAAAGTTGTTTTTTAACTTGGCCATGTAATGCAAGTGAATTATTTTAACAAGACTAAATGTGGATGGCCAAGAGTGATGGGTTCTGTACTCTTTTAGTTATTTGGGATTTGGGGTCACTTTCGGCTATGTTTCAGGAGAAAAAGATTGCTCCCAGTGGTCCTCAGGGTATCAATTGATGCTGGGAATCAAACCCAGAGTCTCACACAGGCAGGGCAAATGTTCTACCACTGCACCACACCACCAGCTGAAATCCTGACATTTCATGCATTCAGGTTTCATCATTGCCTGGATGCTTTCTAAACCACTGAGCCACCCTCCACATTTTTGTCACTTAGGATCACAAACTCCCAAACTGCATACCGCAACAGGATCTGAACACATAGTCTTGCATTTGTAATTACTTTAAGCCACTGACCCATTTTCTAGGCCCCTTGGTTCTGTGTGATTTTAACTTAGACTTGGCACCATACTAAGTGGAAGAAAATACTTACCCACCATACAACAGGCTAATGCCCAAAGCACACTCAAAGCTCAACAACCACAACAAATTATTTTTGGTTTTTGTTTATGCTTTTTGGGTCACACCCAGCGATGCACAGGAGTTACTTCTGGCTCATGCACTCAGGAATTACTCCTGGTGTTGCTCAGGAAATCATATGGGATGCTGGGAATCAAACCTGGGTTGGTCGCGTGCAAGGTGAATGCCCTACCCACTGTGCTGTCACTCCAGCCTCAACAAATTATTTTTTCAAAACACAGGGAGAGGTGATGAACAGATATTCTTTCAAAGAAGACATAAAAATGGTCAAAGGGCATAAGAAAATTTTTCATCATCACTAATTATCAAAGATTGTAAATCAAAAGTACACATGAGATGTCATCTCACATCAGAGATAATAGTTTATATCAAAAAAAAAAAAAACCAGAAACAGCAAAGCTGGTAGGATGTGGCAAAAAAAAAATTTTCATTCACTGTTGGTGGTAGGAATTTCTTGGTTCAGCCTCTTTGAAAAGTAATTTGGAGACTTCTCCAAATATTGTGAATGAACTGCCATATGACCCTGCAATTTCATTCCTGGGACTCTATCCTTAGAATACAGAAACATTAATCCAGAAAGACATTTGTGCAGCTAATGTTCATTGCAGCACTATTTGCAACAGCCAAAATCTGGAAACCACTTGAACCCCAATAACAGACGAGTGAGTGAGTAAGGATGTTGTGGTATGTATATATGCATAATGAAATATGATTCAACCATAAAGAAAAAATGAAATTTTTTAGTTTACTGCAACTTTCATGGAATTAGAGCATGCCATGGTAAGTGAAGTGAATCAAAAAGTAAAAGGAAAATACCAAATGATGGTGCTTATATATGGAGTATAAAAAAAACAGAAAGGAATTAAGACACTTCCCAGTGTAAATAACTACGAGATATGAGTAAGAAAACTGTGCTGCCGGGTAATGGAGAGAGATCCTGAGACACTGCTGGAGAGACTGGCGTAGCATCTCTGCTACTACAAAACAATATCAATAGAATTGTAAACTCTAATACCTCATTAAAAATAATTTTAAAATTTTAATTATAGTGAATTGGCAAAAAGCCAAAAACAAACTTAGTCATGAGAAGAAATGGATATTATTTTGCTTAAGTTTAGCTACTCTCAAAGTATCAGAGGATTTAAAATTTAGGTAAGATAAAAATTGTAAAACTTTTTGACTTCTCTGTTAGATAAAAACCAAGAGAGTTCAATGTTAGATAGGCACTGTCAGATTATATAATTTATCTGAGTATTCTGTAAATTATTCTCTAATAGTTTATCTTTTCCAGAGTGACAGATAAGAATTTATTGCACTTGACAGTGACAAATATGACCTGTTTCTCATGCAAGATTAAGATGCCAGATTGGGAGAGAATGGACTGCTGCTGAGTTTATCATAATTCCAGGGACAGGATGATATTATCTTTTGACATAATTTTTCCCATCTACATAAATCTTAGGCGCTTAGCACCTCCCACCCATATTATGAATCTGAGGGAAATGATAACAGTGTCCTTTAAGAATTTAGAAAGAAAGGACCAAAAGAATAAAAAAATGAATCTGCCAGTAAAAAAGTTCTGCCTAATTCTATGTTCTCTGGTCAACAAGGAATAGGATGACCTGGGTGAGACTTGACACAAAATCATTCTGTCTTTCTGTACTGGGCAGATACAAGTATGGAAGGAACTCTACCTGGGAAGAATATTTGTTCTCTTCCTGCCCTGACAAGTTCACTGACATCCATTCAAAAAGGATCTCTCATTAGATGAACTCAAGGATGAAAACATTCTCTCTCTCCCTCTCTTTCTCTCTCTCTTTCTTTCCCTCTCTCTCCCTCCCTCTTTCACTACCTCCCTCTCTCCATCCCCCTCTCTGCCTCTCCCTCCCTCTCCCCCTCTTCCTTCTCTCCTCTTCCCCCCCCACTCTTTTCCCCTCTTTCCCCCTCTCTTCCCCTGTTCCTTTCCCCACTTCTCTCTGAATTTGGGCCGAGCTTGGTAGTTGTCAGGACATAATCACGACTCTGTGCTCAGAAATCACACCTAACAGGGATCACTGGGCTGTATAAAGTGCTGAGGATTGAATTATGGTTGGTCATGTGCAAGGCAAGCACCCTACCAGCTGTACTTTCTCTCTTACTATGATTTGTCTGACTTATTCCCAAGAACGACTCAGTTAAGAGCCCCAGAGAGAAGAAAAAAGTTCCTGCTATTTATGTCTACCTTAAGAGATAATGATTGCAGGAGTAGTTAATATCCTGGTTTGTATTGATTTGGGATGGTGGAAAGAGTGAGCTTAGAAAATACGGTCAGTGGAATGAGAGGGGCTATCTGTCTGATTCCTCACTATGAGGCCAGGAGTAAGGCTTGGAGTAACCAGAGCTGATTCAGGGTTTGAGTTCTGTTTGAGGAACTGAAGCTGTGTGGGGGTTTCTGCTTGAGCCACCCAGATTCCAAGAATCTCAGAGACCAGTGCAGGAATCCGAGGTGAAAAAATCAGAATAGGAGGTCAGGGGAAGAAACTATCACAAATCTCAAGCATGCAGGAAGTACAGAGAATTCAGTTCTGAGGGAGTCAAAGCAGATTCATGCAGACACAGATTCTAAGTTAAAGTAGATGACACGCAAGTCCAATGGGGTTGGTGGTCTTGGACAACGGCTGTTTATAGTTTATAGATTGTGATTCCACTTTATGAGTCAGTAGATTAGCAAATGCGTGGGTTAGGCGACTATCACAGGAGGACACAAAGGACAACCTACTGAAATTGTTACTATGTAAACACTTATCAAACCAGGACAGGTTGACAGTCATATTTTAAAAATAGAATAATAGGGCTGGAGTGATAACACAGCAGGTAGGTCATTTGCCTTGCATGCAGCTGACCTGGGTTCTATTCCCAGCATCCCATATGGTCCCACGAGCACCGCCAGGAGAAATTCCTGAGTGCATGAGCCAGGAGTAACCCCTCTGCATTGCTGGGTGTGACCCAAATAATAATAATAATTCTTAAAAATAGAATAATATTGGAGCTGAGCCAATAGTGTGGAGGATAGAGTCCTTGTCTTGCATGTGGTCAACCCAGTTTTAGTCCCAGATACTACATATGACCCCCAGTTCCCCCAGGAGTGTTCCTTAGGCACAGAGACAGGTGCAAGCCCTTAGCAGCACTGGATAAGGCCCTCAAACAGCAACAAAAATAACTGCCAACTTCCACCACACTCCAGGCCGCTCTCCAGACGCTCGGGCCGAGCCTCACACATGAGTGAAGTCCCACAGAACCAGGTAATATGGAACTTTGTGACCTTGGACTCTAGGTTCAATGGGACCCGGGAACAGAGATCCTCTGCCAGCTTCCATCAATCTCCAGCAACCCAGGGGTCACACCCATAAGACCCACCCTGCCAGCACCAGAATAAATTCCTCATCAGTCGACCTCCACTACCCAATTGCCGCCATGCTCCAGGTCGCTTTCCAGACCGTAACACATCATAAACAATTCCTACCCATTTTCCACCATTACCACGCCATATTTGATGAGATTCAAATATGGTGTGAACCATCAAAACACCTATAATGGTGATTGGAGGCCGCCCTAAAAGCATCCATCCCTCTCGGAGAGCCTGGCAAGCTACTGACAGTATCCCACCTGCAAAAGCAGAGCCTAGCAAGCTACCCATGGCATATTCGATATGCCAAAAAGAGTAACAACAATGGGCCTCATTCCCCTGACCCAGCCCCCAATATGACAGTGTTAAGGACGAACAAGGAGAGGCTGATAAAATCTTAGGGTCAAACTATGCTGCAAAAACAAAGAAGGACTGAAAAACAAAAATAACAATAATAAACTTTAAAATATCAAATAAACTTCTTGAATATTTAGTATGTTTCAGACCCTATTCTAATAAATTTATAAGAACTACCTTTGTAGCTCAACTTACAAGAATGTAGTACTCACAATAATCCTATGAGGATGATACTTTTCCTATTTCTGTTTCACATTTAAATGAAAAAGGGAAACAATGAGACACAAAGAAATTAAATAATCAAAATGCATGTTATCTAAAAGTGATAGATTTGGATTTAAAACCTGGTAATCTGTTTTTAGAGCCCTCTAACTTAGCCATCAGCTACACAACCCAATACAGTCATCCTTTACTAGTATCTTCTGATTGTGCCTACAAGGTATCCAAAACAGAAAGCAAATAGACTCCGGGATGGTGAGAAGAGGCAAGGATTCTAAAGTCACCCATTCATCTAGTCCAACCCCTTGGTCATATGATAAAATACTTGCCCGTAGTCTCTGTGGTGGAGACTTCAGCAGTCATTTATCGCCAGTTCTCCATCCCTTCATGCACACAGGATGCTTCTGCTCTTCAGGGCCCTCGTCAATGGGCTGTGAGTCACAGATAGGTGTATGTGGGACCGAAGAATTTAACGTAAAGGCAGTCAGTTCTCCACGATCTCTCTTCCACTGTTGCAGTGACCCTGGTAACTACAAGACTCAGAATATAGGTTACAAGATCCTGTGTCACCACTTGGAAGAAATCTACCCCAGAGAGTCTTCAGACTAATTTGCACATACAATTAGAAATATTTATGTGTTAGGCAACTTAGATATGAGGGGTTTGTCACCACAACAAGCTTCTGTCCATCCAGATTAACATAGGCACCTCAGTAATCATAACATAAATGACAATTAACACCAGCTAATGAAGATGGACTAGAGCGATAGCACAGCAAGTAGGGCGTTTGCCTTGCACGTGGCCGACCCAGGTTCGATTCCTCTGTCCCTCTCGGAGAGCTACCGAGAGTATCCTGCCCCCATGGTAGAGCCTGGCAAGCCTCCTGTGGTGTATTTGATATGCCAAAAACAGTAACAACAAGTCTCACAATGGAGACATTACTGGTGCCAGCTCGAGCAAGTTGATGAACAACTGACTACATCACTACAATGCTAATGAAGATGTGCTAATGAAGATGACTGCTCAGCTAAGTTACAAATCTCCTTTTAAGATTTCTTTCAAGGAGCAAGAGAAATGGTATAAGAGATAAGGCACTTATTTTGCATGTGGCTGACACCAGCCCCCACCCCATTCAATCACCAATACCATATATGGTCCCCTTAGCAACACCATGAGTAATGTCTGAGCACAGAGCTGGGGTAAGCCCTGAGTACAGTGGGTGTGGCCCTAACATCCCCCACCCTCAATTTTTTTTTAGTCCATAAATCAAATGGTTTTATCTCAAGATAACCACGTGCAGGAAAATAAAGTTGGGCTCCTGCACTTAAACTAACTTTTTGAAAACCTAAAGCACAAAAAGTTTTGGGGTTTTTTTTTGCTTTTTGGGTCACAGCCGGCGATGCACAGGGGTCACTCCTGGCTCATGCACTCAGGAATCACCCCTGGCGGTGCTCAGGGGACCATATGGGATGCTGGGATTCGAACCCGGGTCAGCCGTGTGCAAGGCAAACACCCTACCCGCTGTGCTATCGCTCCAGCCCCTAAAGCATAAAGTTTTAAAGTGTAAAACTTCTAGAAGAAGATGTTAGGCACAATCCTGATGGTTAGCAATGTCTTTCTAAATATGACACAAGCAACAAAAGAAAAAAAGCAAGGGCCAGAGTGATAGTACAGCAGATAGGGCATTTGCCTTGCACACAGCCAACCTGGTTTCAATCCCCAGCACCACATATGATCTCTCGAGTACCACCAGGAGTAATTCCTGAGTGCAGAGCCAGGAGCAAACCCTGAGCATTGCTGGGCATGACCCAAAAAGCAAAAAAAAAAAAAGAAAGAAAAGAAAGAAATACGTGGAACTAAATCAAACTGAAAGCTTCAGAACAGCAAAGACACCAATCAATGAAATGGAGAGGTAACCTAGAGGATGGGAGAAAAGTATCCGAAACTTATGTACCAGATAAGGGATTAACATCTAAAACAGTTAAGAGGATTTAACCCAGTAGCAATAACAAAATCTAATTTTAAAATGGTCAGAGTTGATAAATAAGATGTGTTTTCCATAAATATCCAAATGGTGAACAGGCATTTGGAAAGGCACTCATTCCATATTACATTTTTAAATACTTAAAGCTCTATTCCAGGGATAATATTTTATGCAGTCTCAATTCTAGGATGTAATTTATTCTGGTAAATAAAATAAAACTTTGCAACTTATTTTTACATTTGATTTCTTTAACTTAGGATGTTTTTAAGGTTCATCCATATTGCACTATACCTGTATGCAGTTTCCTTTTTTTTTTTTGTATGCAGTTTCTTTTATTGTCTTTTAATTTTCCATTTTGTGGGTATACTACATATTGCTTATTTATTCACCAGTAAGTAAATAATTAGATTTTTCCTATTTGGGGATATTATAAATTGTTGTTATGAATTTATGCATAGCATTTATGGGAAGCAACAGTTTTCATTTCTCTTGGATAGATACCCAGGAATGGGATTACTGCGTGTGTCCTGTTTAATTTTTTAAATGTTTTTTAGGTTCATGGGTCTTTTGTTTATTTTATTTTGGCTTGGGGTCATATTCAGCTAGATTCAGGGCTTACTCCTATTTTTAGCACTTAGGGATCATTCGGCTTGACTGATCGTATGTGGTGTTGTAGATTAAACCCAGGTTGACTGTACACAAGGGAGCATGTAATGGTACCTTATTTCTCTGACCCCTAGGTTTATATATAGTGTTCATAATCTACCACACTTTTATTTTCAAAGTAGCTTTGCTATTTTATATTTCCACCAGCAAGATATTATAGTCTAGATTCTAGCTTATCAATGTCATTAATAATACTTGTTATTGTCTTTTTGGTTGTTATTATAACCATCCTGTGGTCATAAAGTCTTATCTTACTATGATTTTAATTTGCACTTCCCTAATAACCGATGATGTTGAACATTTTTTATTTGCTGAATGACCACATGTATGTCTTTATTGAAAAACAATTTTCTTTGCTTTTGTTTTGATGTAACTGTACATCATCATCAAAACAAAAGCAAAGAAAATTGTTTTTCAATAAAGACAGGCTGTAGCGATAGCATAGCAGGTAGAGTGTTTTCCTTGCACACAGCCCATCTAGGTTCGATTTCTCTGCCCCTCTTGGAGAGCCTGGCAAGCTGCAGAGAGTATCTCGCCTGCACAGCAAGCCTTGCAAGCTACCGTGGCATATTTGATATGCCAAAAACAGTAACAAGTCTCACAGTGGAGATGTTATTGGTGCCCACTCGGACAAATCAATGAGCAACGGGATGACAGTGATACAGTGAAATAAAATAAACATCTCCAAGTTATAGAAACTTAGGAAGAATGTTGGTTCCCTGCAGCCCTATGTTCCTCTGAGCACCACCTGAAGCAACCTATCAGGACCATGCTGGGAGTAGCTTCTAAGAAAAACTTTTAAAAATAGAAAGAAAGGGGCCAAAGTGATAGTACAGTGGTAGGGCATTTGCCTTGCACACAGCTGACCTGGGTTCAATCCCTGGCCATCCCACATGGTCCTCAGAACTCTACCAGGAATAATTCCTGAGTGCAAAGCCAGGAGTACCCCTGAGCATTGCCAAAAAAGCACAAAAGCAAAACAAAAAACAACAACAACAAAAAACCTGAAGCCTCAGCTAATTTAGTCATGACTAAAGGAATAGAGCATGCTCTGCCTGATTACTCATTTTACTAATGAGAAGATAAGTTGATTTGCCTTTTTAGAGTGAGGTGAGATAAACATGGGATACAACAGAAGAGAAAGTTTCTTCTGAAGTGGGTAATTTTGTTAGTATTTGCCTAAGAGAATTGCTAAAACCTGGCAGCATGGATATGTGATAAAGCAGTTAAACCTGCCGCCTTATAAACAAGTCCACAGTTAAAGACATAATTGAAAACTACCATTTTTTTAAATTTATTTTTTTAATAATAAATTTATTTATTTTTAATTAATGAATCACCATGAGGGTACAGTTACGGATTTATACACATCTGTGCTTATGCTTCCCCCATACAAAGTTCGGGAACCCATCCCTTCACCAGTGCCCATATTCCACCACCAGTAAACCCAGCATCCCTCCCATCCTCCCCAATCCCATCTCCCCCCCCACCCCACCCTGTCACTGTGGCAGGGCATTCCCATCTGTTCTCTCCCTCTAATTAGCTATTGTGGTTTGCAATAAAGGTGTTGAGTGGCCACTGTGCTCAGTCTCTAGCCCTCATTCAGCCCGAAACTCCCTTCTCCCACATGGCCTTCGACTACATTATAGTTGGTGATCCCTTCTCTGAGTTGCCCTTTCCCCAGAATGTGAGGCCAGCCTCCTAGCCATGGAGTCAACCTCCTGGTAGTTGTTTCTACAATTCTTGGGTGTTAGTCTCCCACTCTGTTATTCTATATGTCATAGATGAGTGCAATCTTTCTATGTCTGTCTCTCTCTTTCTGACTCATTTCACTTAGCATGAAACTTTTCATGCCGATCCACTTAAATAAAAAATTTGTGACCTCCTTTTTTCTAACAGCTGCATAGTATTCCATTGTATAGATGTACCACAGTTTCCTCAACCAGTCATCCGTTCTAGGGCATTCGGGTTTTTTCCAGATTCTGGCTATTGTAAACAGTGCTGCGATGAACATACATGTGCAGATGCCATTTCGATTATACATTTTTGCCTCTCTGGGATATATTCCCAGCAGTGGTATTGCTGGGTCAAATGGGAGCTCAATTTCTAATTTTTTAAGAATCGTCCATATTGTTTTCCAGAAGGGCTGAACCAGTCGGCATTCCCACCAACAGTGTAGAAGGGTCCCTTTCTCGCCACATCCTCTCCAACAGCGGTTGCTTTTGTTCTTTTGGATGTGTGCTAGTCTCTGTGGTGTGAGGTGGTATCTTGTGGTTGTTTTGATCTGCATCTCTCTGATGATTAGTGATGCAGAGCACTTTTTCATGTGCCTTTTGGCCATTCGTATTTCTTCTTTGGTAAAGTTTCTGTTCATTTCTTCGCCCCATTTTTTGATGGGGTTGGATGTTTTCTTCTTGTAGAGTTCAACCAGTGCTTTATATACCATTGATATCAACCCCTTATCTGATGGGTATTGTGTAAATATCCTTTCCCATTCTGTAGATAGTCTTTGGGTTCTGGTCACTGTATCTTTTGCGGTGCAAAAGCTTTTTAGTTTAATGTAGTCCCATTTGTTGATCTCTGTTTTTACAAGATTGCTTAGTTCTGTGTCACCTTTGAAGATACCTTTATCTTCAATATCGTGGAGGGTTTTGCCGACCTTGTCTTCAATGTACCTTATGGTTTGTGGTCTAATGTTGAGGTCTTTAATCCATTTTGATCTGACTTTTGTGCATGGTGTCAGGTCAAGGTCTACGCCCATTTTTTTGCATGTGGTTGTCCAGTTGTGCCAGCACCATTTGTTAAAGAGGCTTTCCTTGCTCCACTTCACATCTCTTGTTCCCTTATCAAAGATTAGATGATCATACATTTGGGGATGTGTGTAAGGGTATTCCACCCTGTTCCATTGGTCTACAGCTCTGCCTTTGTTCCAGTACCATGCTGTTTTAATTGTTACTGCTTTGTAGTAAAGATTGAAGTTGGGGAGGGTGATACCTCCCATCGTCTTTTTCCCAAGAATTGTTTTAGCTATCCTTGGACGTTTGTTGTTCCATATGAATTTTAGGATTGCTTGATCCATTTCTTTGAAGAATGTCATGGGTATACTTATAGGGATCGCGTTGAATCTGTATAATGCTTTGGGGAGTATTGCCATTTTGACAACATTGATTCTCCCTATCCACGAGCAGGGTATATGTTTCCATTTCCTCATGTCCTCTTTGATTTCATGGAGTAGCGTTTTGTAGTTTTCTTTGTAGAGGTCTTTTACTTCCTTGGTTAAGCTGATTCCGAGGTACTTGATTTTCTGGGGCACAATTGTGAATGGGATTGCTTTTTTTATGTCCCTTTTCTCTGCCTCATTGTTTGCATATATGAAGGCCATGGATTTTTGGGTATTGATTTTGTAGCCTGCAACTTTACTGTATAAGTCTATTGTTTCTAAGAGTTTCTTAGTAGAGGTTTTAGGCTTCTCTAGATATAGTATCATATCGTCTGCAAATAGTGAGAGTTTGATTTCTTCCTTTCCTATCTGGATGCCCTTAATCTCTTTTTCTTGTCTAATAGCTATCGCAAGTACTTCCAGCACTATATTGAAGAGGAGTGGTGAGAGTGGGCATCTTTGTCTTGTGCCTGATCTCAGAGGAAAGGCCCTTAGTTTTTCCCCGTTGAGGATAATGCTTGCCGTAGGCTTGTGATAGATGGCTTCGACTATCTTGAGGAAAGTTCCTCCAAACCCCATTTTGGCGAGGGTTTTCATCATGAAAGGATGTTGGATCTTGTCAAATGCTTTCTCTGCATCTATTGATATGATCATATGGTTTTTATCTTTGCTTTTATTTATATGGTGGATTATGTTGATTGATTTCCGAATGTTAAACCATCCTTGCATCCCTGGGATGAATCCCACTTGGTCGTGATGTATGATCTTTTTGATGAGTTGTTGGATCCTATTTGCCAGTATTTTGTTGAGGATCTTCGCATCGGTGTTCATCAGGGATATTGGTCTGTAATTTTCTTTCTTAGTGGTGTCTTTGTTTGCTTTTGGTATTAGGGAGATGTGTGCTTCATAGAAACTGTTTGGGAGATTTCCTGTTTTTTCAATTTCCTGGAAAAGTTTGAGGAAAACAGGCAGCAGGTCTTCTTTAAATGGAAAACTACCATTTTTACCATCCCAGTGTATCAATGCCTGGGTTGATTATGGTCAAAGGACTTAACCACTGGTTTGGCCAGGGCAATCATCAATCAGAATAGATAACAAGGTAAATAACTGTGACACCAAAGCACTCCTGGTGTGAACATCAACCTGCCTTGATGAGTTCCTTTTGAAAATCTAAAATCTTGAATTGACTTGGGACTTTTCTTTTTCAAAGACACAGTCACTGTGCTGTAAGGCTTATTTTTTAAAAGGAGATGGTTAGGAGGTATAAGGAAAAGAGAGCTCTTCAATCTCACTCACTTTGCTGAAAAATTCCTTCATCTATCATGAAGGATATAGGGCACCAATGGTAGTGTTCACTTAAAAACACTATCAAAGGGGGAAAAAATCAGAAAATTTGCCTGGCATTCCTGACAGGCCTGCCAGCACCATTGGGTGAGGCTGTGTCCAGCCAAATTACAGTTCTTGTCATAATAAAACTGAATTACAAGACAAGGAATAACATCTTGTTCTTCTTTAGGATTTTAGGGTCAATTGTCCTTGAAAATACTATGGTGGGATTAAAAGCAACTTAATTTGTAGAAGAGAAAAATAACATTATATTCAACATTTAAAATTTTTCCTAAGGAGAAAAAGAAGGCTGCCAGCATCACACTCATATGGACAGAAGTGAATAAGGTGACCGTTTTACCAGCAACTCTCTTGGTTTAATAATAGAGTCAGTCTCTAAGTAATTGAGGAGAGGGTGCAGATGTCTGCAACAGAACTGCAGATGTGATCATATGTATCAATGGTGTGGGACAGACAATGGGTAGACTGTTACAGTTTAAAAGTGTGGGCCAACGGCTGGAACGATAGTACAGTGGGGAGGGCATTTGCCTTGTGGTCGAATAGGGTTCGATCCCCAGCATCCCATATGGTCCCCTGAGCATCGCCAGGAGTAATTCTTGAGTGCATGAGCCAGGAGTAACCCCTGTGCAACGCCAGGTGTGACCCACATGCAAAAAAAAAAGTGTGGGCCCAGCGAAAGAGAGACACATTGCTGCAAAGAGGACGAGAAGTCCAGGATAGGAGCGATAGTACAGCAGGTAGGGCATTTGCCTTGCGTGCAGCCAACCCAGGTTCGATTCCCAGTGTTGCATATGGTCCCCCAAGAACTGCCAGGAGTAATTCCTGAGTGAAAAACCAGGAGTAACCCCTGTGCATCACCGGATATGACCCCCCCTAAAAATAAAAACAAAAGAGGACAAGAAGTCCAATGTTGAGGACTCTTGAGGACTCTTGCCATTTATTAATGGGAAAAAATTGTCTTTTAAATGTTTTAACAACTTTTATCTCAATTTTTTAATTTTTTTATGTAGACAATTTTAGATTGACAGTATGTGACAGGGAGTTGGAGGTGAGTCTAGGATGGTGATGAGGTGAGGAAACAGTAAATGTCAATACGATTGTAAACACTTTTCTTTAACTACAACACATGGAGTGGGGGGGTGAGTTTCATGCCCAGTGGTGCTTAAGACTTATTCCTGACTCTGCTCATTATTCCTAGTGAGGCTCAGAAGACAATATGGGAGGCCAGGGATCAATCTGGATTGACCTCATGCAAAGCAATTTTTCCAAACCCAATTATTTTAAATTAAAACTGAAAGATTAAAAAGTCATCATTCTCTAAGTCAATTGTGTGCAATAAACTGAACATATGTTGATCGTATGTTACAATCTAATTTATCTCATTGCTCTTCTCATTCAAAAATATTTTCTAGCAATGGCATTCTTTAAGGAAATTGAACAAAAACATTACTGAATTCTGTATGAACCACTAAAGATCCCCAACAGCAGAAGCATCCAAAAGAAAAGAATGAAGGAACCATACACCAAGACTTCAAACTGTATTATAAAGCTATAATAATGAAAACAGTGTGATAATGGAATAAAAGTAGACTCACAAACCATTGGCAGGGAACTGAGAGCCCAGATGTAAATCATATATATATGGGCAGTTTAATTGCAACCAAGAAGCCAGGGACATAAAACCAAAAAGGGAAGGACCAGGGTTTAAGTGGTAGAGCACTTCCATAGTATGTGCAAGGTCTGATCTCCAGGACTACTTAGCCCCTGAGCACATCAAGATTGACCTGGAAGTCCCTAAGAATAATGGCCAAGGGGCTGGAGTGATAGCACAGCAGGAAGGGCGTTTGCCTTGCAGGTGGCCAACCCATGTTTGATTCCTCTGTCCCTCTCTCAGAGAGCCTCCCCCCCAAGGGCATAAATCAACAACATGGAAAACCAAAAGACAATCCAAAAGATCAATGAAACCAAGAGCTGGTTCTTTGAGAAAGTAAACAAGATTGATAAACCATTAGCAAGACTCACAAAGAAAGAGAGAGTGAGAGATAGAGAGAGAGAGAAAACCCTTATAAACAGAATCAGAAATGAAAAGGGGGACATCACAACAGAAACCAAAGAAATTCAAAAGATTATCAGAGACTACTTTGAAAAGCTGTATGCTATGAAACAAGACAACCTAGAAGAAATAGATAAATTCCTGGATTCCTACAATCGCCCAAGGCTGAACCAACAAGACCACGAATTCCTGAACAGTCCTATTAATATCAAGGAAATTGAAACTGTAATCAAAAGTCTTCCCCAAAAAAACCCAGGTCCAAGGGGCTGGAGCAATAGCATAGCGGGTAGGGGGGTAGGGCGTTTGCCTTGCACGCAGCCGACCTGGTTCGATTCCCAGCATCCCATATGGTCTCCTGAGCACCGCCAGGGGTAATTCCTGAGTGCAGAGCCAGAAATAACCCCTGTGTGTTACTGGGTGTGACCCAAAAAGAAAAAAAAACAAAAACCCAGGTCCAGATGGATTCACTAGTGAATTCTTCCAAACATTTAAAGAGGACATGTTGCCAGTTCTTCTCAAGCTTTTCCAGAAAATTGAAAAAACAGAAACACCTCCCAAACAGTTTCTATGAGGCTCATATCTCCCTAATACCAAAAGCAAACAAAGACACCACAAACCACAAAAAAAGAAAACTACAGGCCAATATTCCTGATGAACACGGATGCAAAGATTCTCAACAAAATATTAGCAAACAGAATTCAACAACTCATCAAAAAGATCATACACCATGACCAAGTGGGATTCATCCCGGGGATGCAAGGATGGTTTAACATTCGGAAATCAATCAACATAATCCATCATATCAACAAAAGTAAAGATAAAAATCATATGATCATATCAATAGATGCAGAGAAAGCATTTGACAAGATCCAGCACCCATTTATCATGAAAACTCTGGCCAAAATGGGTATAGAAGGGACTTTCCTCAATATAGTCAAAGCCATCTACTACAAGCCTAATCATCAGGGAGATGCAGATCAAAACAACAACGAGATACCATCTCACACCACAGAGATTGGCCCACATCCAAAAAACAAAAGCAACCAGTGTTGGCTCGGATGTGGGGAGAAAGGGACTCTTCTTCACTGCTGATGGGAATGCTGACTGGTTCAGCCCTTTTGGAAAACAACATGGACAATTCTCAAAAAACTGGAAATTGACTTCCCATTTTACCCAGCAATACAGCTCCTGGGAATATATTTTGGAGAGGCAAAAAGGTATAGTAGAAATGACATTTGCATTTCTATGTTCACTGCAGCACTGTTTACAATAGCCACAATCTGGAAAAAAACGGAGTGCCCAAAAACAGATGACTGGTTAAAGAAACTTTGGTACATCTACACAATGGAATACTATGCAGCTGTTAGAAAAGATGAAGTCATGAAATTTGCATATAAGTGGATCAACATGGAAAGTATCATGTTGAGTGAAATGAGTCAGAAAGAAAGAGACAGACATAGAAAGAATGCACTCCTATGTGGAATATAAAGTAGCAGAGGGGTACGAGCTTGCAATGATGTAACTTCTAGCAGAAATTTCTCTGGACTTAGTTGCTAAAATACTATATATAATACAGAAACCCAAAACCTCTCGGCTGCTATCATGGCCACATGACCTCATATCTCTTCATTCTCAGCAATGGAAAACAAATTATCAAATTCTTCCTTTCCAGCAGGTATGACTTTAGGGGGGGGGAAAACGCCAAACAATAATGTGAGTTTTTTGTTGAAATATTGAATGTAATCAAAGTAAAGAGAAAGTAAAGTGAAATTTATCAGCTACACAGGCGGGGTGGGGAGTCGGGGGGCGGGGGGTTGGGAGGGTTTACTGTGGTTCTTGGTGGTGGAATATGTGCACTGGTGAAGGGATGGGTGTTCAAGAATTGTGTAACTGAGACTTAAGCCTGAAAGCTTTGTAACTTTCCACATGGTGATTCAATAAAATAAAATAATAATAAAATAAAAAATAATAAAATAGGTGGCTTGAGATATAAACTGTTATAGATTCTTTGAACAATAATATTCCATATAAAGGAAAAATAAATGTGACCCAACGGGGTTCTGTTTTACATAACATAAAATCAGTTCAAAAAATATAAGTAAATATTAGACAAATAAGTTATTCATAATTATTTATGCATAATAATTTCTACATATAATTATAACAAATGCTATAGTAATATCAAAATTGCTATTTTAGCAAAAACAATTAAGCAGTTAATGTTTGAGTTTGCATAACACAAACATAAATAATTAACTAAAATATTCACCTTTTCTATTCTGGACCGTAAAGATAGTCTCTATAATCCCTCCAATGAAATGTTAAACATTTTTTAATTGAGTCACTATGAGATACAAGGTTACAAAGATATTCATGCTTAGGTTTCAGGCATACAATGTTCCAATACCCATCCCTCCACCAGTGTACATTTCCCATCACCGATGTCCCAGTTTCCCTTTCACCATCCCCTCAACCCAGTCTGTCTCTATAGCAGGCACTTTCCATCTTTACCTTTCTCTCTCCTTCCTCCAAAACATTTAGAACTGTCACTATCACATGTAGATCTTTAATTTGATTAGACACAGGAATTCTTCCTTCCACCCTCTGTGTTTCCAAAGGTCTGAACACTATTTGATAGCACAGCCTTCGTTCATGCAACATCTCTTTATACAGAAGGCTTCTAGGGACTCTTTTTCAAGATGAACCAGTAGATCCTCCAAAACTTTCCCAACTTAGTACTCTCATGATTTAGATAGAGGGAGAGCTCAAAAGACAAATTAGAATGCATTTGCCACACAGGGGCTGTAGATGGTGGAGGGGGGAGCAGAGCAAAGCAGTATGTAGAGGTAACAGTGGAAACAGAAAAGATGAGTCATTTAAGGAGCATAGAGGACGTACATCATTTGCATTTGAGGTTTACCCAATTTGAGAGATGAAGAGGAAAGCAATACTACTCCTTTTGTTTGTTTTTATGTTGGGTCCATACCCAGTCAGTGGTCCTGAGGGCTTACTCCCGGCTCTGTGCTCAGAGATCACTCCCTGTGTCATCGGGGGACTATCAACAGTGTGAAGGATTGAGCAGGAATTGGCTAAGCACAAAGCAAGAGCCCTATAACTTTCTTTCTAGGATGGGAGGAAATTGTGGTACCAATCACAAGAGATAACAGTGATTTATAAAGGGAAGAAGAATATTGATTCAGTCTGAATACTAAAAGTCTAAAATCACTAGGAATAAGGGATAAGGCTGATGTTTGTGTCAACACAAAATAAAACTCTTGTAGATTAAATGTTTATTTCAAAATCCCAGTAACATGTTTATCAATGAGATACTTCTTTCCCTTAAATAATGCACCATTGAAGATTCCTGATAGCTTCAGAAGAAGAAAGATTTTTAAAAATTGTCCACAAAGGAGTTTCGTTTTGTTTTGGTTTGGGGGATGACACCCAGCAGAGCTCAGGGGTAACTCCTGACTCTGCACTCAGGGATCACTCCTGCCAGGGCTCAGGGGACCATATGGGATGCTGAGGATTGAACCCAGTTCAGCCAGATGCAAAGTAAGCACCCTCTCCTCTGTGCTATCCCTCTGGCCCAGAGTTTTGTTATTCTTTTTCATGAGAAAAAATCTGGATGAAGGGATTCTATATCCTGGGCTCTTACTGTTCCAGTTGAAACCTTAAAATTTCCTACCTAAAATTTTTGGAGGATGGGTTGTCTCCTTATCAGTGCTCAGTCCTGAGGCAATTTCCAGCAAAACTCACACTCTGTGGGCCAGGCTATTAAACCCTCAGGCCCAGGAGTGTTGGGGACCACCAGGGCTACACCTGGTAGCACTCAGGGGTCTCGGGCTATTGTGAATGGAACTCAGGTGCCTGTGCATGTAAGGCCTGTGCTCCAGAACTATTTACCTGGTCCCCTACTCCATCTTCAACCTCTTCTATGTGTCTGAAGTTCTGACAGTGAGATATTGGAAGACTAGATCAAATTAGGAAGCCCTGTTCTGCCACTTTTCACACTGAGACGGTTTTTCATGTGACCAAAACAAGGGCCTAATTTCAGAAGACGGAGTCGACTCTTCAGTTTTTCCCTTACAGACAGATAATAAAGAGTCGTGACTGGGAGTATGGGTTCTGGATTGAGAATTTTTTTTTTTTGCTTTTTAAAAAATTTTTCATAAAGTCGTCCACAATAATGGATGACATTCAATAATTCGACACCAGTTCCACCACCTTTACACCTTCCCACCACCATTATTTTTAATTTTTCTGCCACCACTCAAACCTGCCGAAAAGACAGATGCTAGATCATTTATTTTATATTCCTTGTTATGAATAGCATAAGAGCGCAAGAGCGGCTATGTGCTCCTGGAATTCTAAAATTTTACATAATTAGAGTCTGGACAAATCTCTGCAGTGAGCTGCTGGGTTCAGAGATTCTTTTGTGTGTCTCTGGATCATGACCCTTAAAGGGGCTCAAACAGCAGTCAGAGGCAGTTCGTGGGCGTGACCACCAGGGATTCATAGGGACGGGAGATGAGAAGGACCAACTAATCGCCTATCCTTGAGGCCTGGTGTTTGCCATCACAGATTGCATGTACCTGGGCTTCTCATTTGGTTTGGAAGTTGACGGCCGCCAGGATTCCTAGGGGGCAGATGGAGGGACAACACCTGCTCCCCTCTGAGGCACAATGGTGAAATTGACCTGGCTCAAAGTCCAGAGGCATCTCTGCAGCGAGCTGCTTGGTTCCAAGATTCTTTTGTGTGGATTAAGATTTCTTGAGTTCAAATCCCCACACTGCCCCAATCTGAGAAAATCACTGAAGTGCCCAATGGATCTATTTCCTCAACTGTAAAATGGGACTTAATGTTAATAACCATCTTTTAAGGTTATTATGAGAAAAATACATGTGCAGTGTCCTAAATGATGGAATATGGTCACTTCAGGGCTGGGAAATAGAACAGTGGTGAAGTACATGCCCAGCATGGACCCGATTTTGATTTCCAGCATCCAGTGGTTCCTTGAGCATCACTGGACCCTGGAGGCCCTCGAGCAAGGTTGGAGTGGCCCCGGTCTCCCCAGCGCCAGAGTCCCAAGCAGCATCACAGCCTCAGGTCCTTGCATTAAGCCACTTTCAGGTGACTAAGAATTGCTGGTGAGGCCACAGCTTGGGAAGTCACCCAAATAAATTTTAAAAATAAAGTAAATATGATCACTTCAAGAAAAATGATTAAAATAGGACCACTATGATAAAAATAATTTTTAGTTAGACATTCAGCTAATGCTAGTACATATTTGCTCTTCTAAGTACATATCATCTGTAGGAGAGATTGAACTTTCAAGAATGAAGTTTTCTGTGGTTCAACATGATTGGATGAACAACTTCAAACAGCTGCCAACAATGAGTGTCCCGAAAAAGTGATTCCTCAGAGGTTCTTTTCCTTATCAAAACATGTTGAGGCTTTTGTTTTGTATTTTTGGTCCAGACTCATAGGTGTTCAGGGCTTTCTCCTGGCTCTGCACTCAGGGATCAGTCCTGGCAGGGATCAAGGGACCATCTAGCATGCTGGAGGTCAAACTTAGGTTAGCTGCATGCAAGACAAGTGTCCCAACCACTGAACTATTGCTCCAGACCCATTTTCGTTTTTAAATCAACAACTCCTCCCTCACCAGATCAGTCTGGAAAAGCAATCAGGAAACATGGTAGCAATAAAAAGAAAAATTCCATGATTTTTAGAGGTCCTTCTACAGGGAACTTATTTCCTGGGAGGCTTTTGAGAAGCTCCTGCTAGCTTCCTGGGCGGGCAGCACACTTGTCCTTTAAAGTTACCAGGGCCACCATCTGCCCTACCCTCTTGGGCTTCAACAGCCACCACCCGATGACTAACATTCAACCCTTCCCCTAGAGCATCTTTTCACCGGAAGTCAGTGTAAGTAGGAGGAGGAGCGGCCTCAGGAGCCATCCACCCCACCTCATTGGAGATACCCGGGACACGTTTCCTCCTGCTGGATAAGAAGAGCGGTAAGTGGTACAAGTTAGAGTCACAGTCAAGAGTGTCCTTGCTGCAGTCATTGTTGGCTTGGTTT
Organism: Sorex araneus; assembly: GCF_027595985.1. Classification (NCBI taxonomy): domain Eukaryota; kingdom Metazoa; phylum Chordata; class Mammalia; order Eulipotyphla; family Soricidae; genus Sorex; species Sorex araneus. The sequence goes on along the minus strand of NC_073312.1, from coordinate 52,536,903 downwards.
TGTTTGGGTACTGGAAGCCACCAGAGCTTCACCTAATGGTGACCTGCAATACCTGGGAGGGAACTCCCATTTCCTGAGCCTGCCAGACACACTCTCCAATCCTTTGAACTCTCTCTCTAGCCCTGTGACAAGGAGTTTTAATATCAGAGTTCGCTTCTCCCTGACATTCAAACCCAGTAATACGGGATGTGTTTTTATACCTCAGTTCCTAGGGATAAATAACTGCTTATTCCAAGTCACTAGTACCAGTTCTTCAAGTCTAATACCAGTTCTTCCTGTCTGAGGCTGGACTAACTGAAGGGGCTCACTCTGAGAACTGGTCCAAACTTATTTCTTTCTGTCCCTCCCCCTTAGCAGTGGATTTGCTCTAGAGATTCAAAATGCCCCTCCCTTTTCTCACCTACACTTGACTTGACCTTGTCTCTTAGCAGAGAAGTAGGCACTTTCTCCTCTGACAGGAAAAGGAGAGACTGGCAAAGAATGCACTGCAGAATGGTTTGGAAAGGAGCCCACTTGGAAGAACATCAGAGTCAGCCTCTCGCATCTCTGCCCTGACCCGGGAGGCTGTTCCCAGCATTACTGGGCAAAGGTCTTGAGGGTGGAAGAAGACAAGAACACCTCTCCTCCTCCCACCACATGCTTGCTTCAGAGGCTGTGCAGGCCAGAGGGGCGAGGAAGTGTTTCCATGTGAAAAACAGTACTAGAAAATGCAAATAATCAGAACAGCAATTCTCTAGACAGAGTTTGTGGCTTCATCCATTTCTTCTTTAATTGTATTGTTTTATGCAGGTACAATAATTTGCAATCCATATATAGTTCATAAACTGTATATTAATAAATATAGTTTCTATATAGATCATACATATATAATTATATAGTTTTTTTTAAACCTAATTATTTTAAATTCTTCTCAAGAGCAAAACAGGCTCTTTTTGCAGACAGTAAGAGTTCACACGCAAAATAATTTTTCTTGCATCTATTGTGGAAACCTTAGTAGCAGATAAGCAGTCATTGGTTTGTCAAATCAATGCATTCAATATGGTTAATAGAAGAATCTCAGGTAAACGATGTCCTCACTCCACACCCACCACCAGTGTGAATGCCTCTCCAACCCATTCCTACTTCACGTTTCTACCCTTCTCTATTCTGGTACCTAATTCCTTATATATAAGGAATTTGTCTTCCCACCAGACTCAGTGTGAGAATCCCAATCCAGTGCTCTCTCTACCACTGAGCCCACTCCAAACAGGAAACCCCTGAAGCTCAAGGAAGTTCAAAGAGCAATAAGACACGTGTCTTGGATTCACATCTCTTGGTTCCAGCTGCAGCGAGTGCATTACTGTGCTGGGTGATTTAAACATCCCTGATGACTGTATCAGTGCATAAATTCTCCTCTTCTTTACCTTGGCCTTAGGAAAATTTTGCTCTGTCCTTGCACATTGTACCGTCGAATCACTCGGCAACTAGTCAACACACCAAAAAAATAAACCTGCTGGTTTGTCTAGAAAATGGCATGGAGACTGGATGAGGGAAACTATAGGATTTTGAAATCATGGGCAGACAAGTAGACTCTGAGGATTGGCCTGATGGCTGAGACACTGGCCATCAGTCAGATTATCCTACCTTGAGTATAATAGATACTTGGGGCTGGACAGCTAGTACAGGCATTAACGTGCTTGCCCTGATTGTGGTCAGTCATCTGGCTCAGTTGAACCCAGCACTGCCGGAAGTAAGCCCCAAGAACAAAGTCCAGAACAGCCTCTGAGCACCACTGAGTGTTCCCCACTCCCCACCCCCCAAAAACAGTAGATACTAGTGTTTCCCCAAATCGTTGCTCATAAAAACCCTAAAAGAATTGTTAAAAAATCTACTCACTTGCACATTTTTAAAAATGGCATTTGAGGGGTTAGAGTGATAGCACAGCGGGTAGGGCGTTTGCCTTGCACGCGGCCGACCCGGGTTCAAATCCCAGCATCCCATATGGTCCCCTGAGCACGGCCAGGGGTAATTCCTGAGTGTAGAGCCAGGAGTGACCCCTGAGCGTCGCTGGGTGTGACCCAAAAGGCAAAAAAAAAATGGCATTTGAAACTTGTTGCAAAATATACATTTAATTTTTATATTGTAAGCATTTTTAAATATATGTTGGCCAAACCCTTGAAGTGCAAAGTCAACCTGTTAAATTTACAGAAGATATTCATCTGGGCCTATTAGTCAAATAAATTTCATCATCAAATCAGGCAGCCAAATTAGAATTGCTATTAGCAAACATCTGAATTCCTGTTTTACCATTCAGCTAACATTTCCCGCAGACAGCCTGTCCTCATAACCTTCTCACTCCTTAATTGTGATTCTCAGAATGAGAGACAGCAGAGGCTTCGGGGTGAGCTAGCATCCTCAAAAAAATAAGACTCGGTTTGTTTCTGTCTGTGGCTCTGTCACCAGGCGGTCTCTGTGTTGTGAAATCACTCCTTTGTCTCATGTTCAGTGAATCCCCACATACCTTAGGTCCGAAATGAGGGTCTGTGCCCTGAGAGAGATTCTAGAGTAAGATGTTTGTCATTATTTTCTGAAACAGATTTGTTCTCGGACAGAAGTTTAGTTGGAAAAGAAGCTGAGGGTCTTGCAATGAATTCTCACACATGCTAACTATGCCCACGTGACTGCATCCCTGTCCCATTGAAGCACAGAGCTTCCTAGATCCTTCCCTCACCTCCCAGCTACCCTTTTCTTAGGGTTTGAACTACCTCCTGAGTCATATTCCAAGTCCTGGACACTACTTTTGTATATTTTGTCAACCTTCTGCCTTCAGAGCCCAGGTTCCAAATCTCTTATTCTCATTGCCTTTTTTTTTTCACTCTAGGAGAAACACCATTATTTTGGGGGAAGAGATCTGGAACGATATTAAACTAATAATTGGGTAAGTACTGATGGCTGATAGGCTGCTCCAGTTCAGAAGTATCATTTGCACTTTTCAAAGTGAATTTTGTGTACCCAAAGGAGTGGTACAGTGGGTAGGCAACTTGCTTTGCATGTGGCTGAACTAGATTTGATCCCTAGCACCACATATGATCTCATGAGCCCTGCCAGGCGTGACCCCTGAGCACAGAACCAGGAGTGACCCCTGAGCACAGAGCCAGGAGTATGCCCTAAGAACAGTAGGTGTGGCCAAAACAAACAAGCAAACAAAGGTGTTACTCATCAGACAAGTCAGAGAGACTGTGAGCACTGAAATGCAAAAATGGTAGTTCAAGTCTAGTTTTGATCACTGGGCTAGAAATCTGTAACTTGTTAAATAGTATGTAAGTTCGACCTTGCTAAATCTGTAGGAGAAATGATCTGGGGAAAAGTCACTGGTGTCAGTCAGTGGATGATGCTGCAGGAACCACAAAGGAGATGGAGAAAGAGACAAACTTTAAGTCCTTATATCCTGAAAATGTCATCAAACCCAAGTCTGTGGGGAGAGCTCTATTCTGAATTTCTGGTATTTTTTTATTGTATAGAATAGAGAAAATACCCCAGGTAATAGGAAGGTCAGGGTGACCCAGATGAGTACATGAAAAGTATTGTGATGCTAAATGTTATTCAGGTGACCGGACCCTGTGTATACCTGAGACTGAAGCAGTCAGTTTACAAAAAAATTAAAAAAGACGATCTCCACAACGCTACTGGCTAATGCTCTCACTCAGGCATATAGTACAAGATGAGAAATTTGTTCTCTGAGCCTCAGGATTTGAACTTTGCTTTCCCAAACTTGGATTGGAAAACGGATTTTTGCCACCTGGTTTCCTAAATTCAGCAAATGACTCTTCCAACCGTTTCCATACCTCCAAACGTAGATAGGAAGATACGCAGGAAGAACAGCTGAAAGATACCTCTTAATAGTCCCTGGAATCATGACATTCAAATGACCGGAGCACACATCACTGGAAATCAGACAGAATTCAAGAGAATCTGCCATTCCCAGAGAAACCTTAATGAGTCTGAAGACACTGCTCCCCGCAGCCCCCTTGATCCCCATTATTTATTTGCATTCAAAACAGCAGGCTAATCAACATCTGTTCCTTTTCAATGTCCAAGGGCCCTTGTGTGCAAACATGAACAACCACTGCTTTGTTCTCTCTCAGGAGAAAACAAAACACTCCCCAGCCAAGCCAAGCTACGTACCTAGACCTGCTGCAGCAGCTGCTTCTTCAAAACCGTGTGTCATTCCTCCTAGGGAGCCCGCGCGCCAGACGTTTTTGTATCCTCTGCCCCAGCTATTCAGAGCCGTGCTGCAGGTTAACTCTTGGAAGCTGGATGCTCAAACCCGGGAAGCCAAGGCGTGTCAAGTTAACTACTTGTTTGCTGACTCACACTTGGAGCAGGGTGCACCCCAAGCTGAGCTTGCTCGGAGGCAAAATCTTGCACCATCCTTGGAAGGCTACACCTAGAACTCACCGGTTTCTCCCCTGCACATTTGCAACACAGGAAGGAAGTATTTTTCTCAGACGGATCTGCTCCTCCTTGTTTCAGTTAGAAAACATTAAATTCTCCACCCCATCAGCAGAGAAAAGACCTCACAAGATTTATCAGCTCAGAGAAGTGAAGGCTACTTGAGATGAGGGAGATGAATATTGGGAGAGGGATGCCCCCGCTTTTCTAGAAAGACTGGAACTCAACATAGGAAATAATTGCACATGGTCACCACCTTGGTGGGTTAGGTAGCAAATAAGACAATGTTTTCATTGACCCTGGTGCCCTTCTCAGGCAAAAACGCTATCTGTTCCCAGTAGTACTGACCCCCACCCCTTTTTTCCCCACTTGGCTTTTTGGGTCACACCAGTGATGCTCAAGGGTTACTTCTGGCTCTGCAATCAGGAATTACTCCTGGCGATTCTTGGGAGACCATATGTGATGCTGGGAATTGAACCTGGATGGGCCACATGCAAGGCAAACGCCCTACCCGATGTGCTGTTGCTCCAGCCCCACTGCCCCTTTTACTCCAGACCCTAGTAAACAATAACAACTCCTTAATCCTTAATATTTAGATGCCATAATAGCAGAGAAAAAAGTCAGGGAAAAGAAAGTAAAGATGCTCAATCTTTGATGAGGTCCTTCAGATGCACCAAAACCTCAAATTCCTCAAGAAAAGCTAGTGCTGCATTTTCAGTTATTGTTGAGTCACTTAGAACAGCAACTTACAACCTCAACCTGGAGAGAACCCTGGATTTTCTGCAGGCATAGCAGTCTGCTGTGGAACTCACAGGGAAGTCAGAATTGGCTGCCACACAGGGAAATAGTACAGTGTTTGGTGGAAGTGAGTCATCAGCGACAGGCCCGATGCAGACGTGATGCATTCAGGCCAGACGCATGCAGGAAACTCAGCTCAAGAGTTACAAATTACTGCATGGGCTCCTGCCTCCCACCGCCTGCAGCAGCATCCTGGCTAACTCAAGTTTATCAGCTACTGACTGAATCCCAGACTCTGGGATCTTCTGGCCCAAAATACAGATATCTCAGGGGCTTACAAACTCCAGCAAAGAGAATGAGGGTCCATCTGTACTCAGAGCACAGCCCGTAACTGAATGTGCAATGGCAGTATTAGCACAGAAGTAGATTTTCCTGTGCTTTCTTGTATTAAAAATTTGCATATGGAACTCAGAAGATGAAAAGTTCGAGTTTATTGTAACATGTAAGTTTATGGGTCTCTCCCCAACTGTCTGGGCCTCACCTTTACTCATGTCTGCCATCACTTGTCCTGAGGTTCCTGGCACTGCCTGTCCCGTGTACAGTGTTCCAATCCCGTCCCACGTGGTCTATTCCTTTCAATGTCTGGGGGCCAGGTCCTGCGCCATGTTGCTCTCTGTCCCATGCATATTTTCCTAGTCTGAAGTTGTGTCCCTGGCCCTTGTCAGACGGTTTCTCCAACGGTTCCCTGAAGTCTTGTCCTGGCTTTTCTTAAGTCTCCTGCCAGATAGCTGGTGAGACCCCTGTGCTTTGTATCTGTCGCTGGGCTTGTCAACTGTCCCCTGCACTCAGAATTTGTTCCTGTCTAGGGTGGGATGGGGGTGGGCAGGGGGTGGAGAGAGGAAAGAGGGAGAGAGGTAGAGAGAGGAGGGTGTGGAAAGAGGGAGGGAAGGGGGAGGGGGGAGAAAAATAAGGAGGGGAGGGAGAGAGAGAGCAGGGTGAGGAGAGGCAGGGACGGTAAGGGACAGAGAATAGGAAGAGGCAGAGAGGAAGGGGGGGAAGTGGGGGAAAGAGGCGGGGGGGGGGGAAGAGAACGAAAAGAGCAGGACTAAAGAGCTCAGATAGAGCAGGTCCTGGAGGAGAGATAGTTTGGCTGGGGGCCTCCTTTTATTGGCTGCCATCTCCCACACCCACCCCCCCCATCCCATTTATCTATTCTGATTGGCTACCTATTTGATGGGCTCCCTATTCCCTGGGTGAGATTTAAAGTGACCAACTAAATTCACCTGGCATTCCACTTTTTCATTCCTGCTGTATGAAGAGTGAGCAGCTCCGGTCTTAAATGCTTGTTGATGGCCAACAGATGTGTTCAATGCTTTAGACACATTTTGTAGCATGATTGCTGGCACTTCCACAATATCTGTATTTTCGCTTCTGCCCAGCCACCCCTGTGGTTAGCAGTCACCATGTCACCGAGGTAGGGAGTGACATGCAGGCATTCTATACCCGACCTTTCAAAATTTTGCCAAGTATTATCCTCCAGTCAGTGGGTGCACTCTTGGAGAGAGACTCAGAGACGTGAAAGGTTATAGAAAGGAAAAGTGAAAAGCCTCTATCAGCCTGAATGGCCACACAGAGACTGCTGCTGACCTTAGAAATTTCTTCTTGTCTATTATTATTTTTTATCTGGGGCGGGCTGGAGTGGGTAGGGTGTTTGCCTTGCATGCTGGCTGATCCAGGTTTGATTCCTGTTCCCCTCTTGGAGAGCCCAGAAAGCTACCGAGAGTATCTCGCCCACACGGCAGAGCCTGGCAAGCTGCCTGTATTCGATATGCCAAAGACAGTAACAAGTCTCACAATGGAGACGTTATTGGTGCCCACCAGAGCAAATCGATGAGAAATGGGATGACAGTGATTACAGTGATTTGGAGGCAGGATTTGGACCACATCCCACAGTGCTTAAGGGCCTTCTCCTCGGTCTGTGCTCAGGGGTTTATAAGTGGTGCTGGGCATTGAGCAGGAGTTGGCTACTTGGACGCCAAATGCCTTAACCCCTGTACCATCTCTCTGGCCTCTGCAGTTACTCTTATTTTGTTTTGTTTTTTGTCTGTTGGGCATCATGTAGCAAATGTTTAGGGATTATTCCTGGGTCTGTGCTTAGGAATCACTCCTGGTGGTGCTCATGGGACCACATGGGGTGCCAGGGATCAAACCTGGTTTGGGCATGTGCAAAGCAAACACTCTACCAACTATACCATCTCTCCAGCCTCTGCAGTCGCTTTTAAAATGTAGAGATGAAGCAGGCAGGCAGATGGGGAAAAATAACCCCCAGCCCCAACCCCACCCCTGCATAGCAATGAGTTTTGAGGAAGTAACTGAACCAGCTATCACTAAGGCTTCCAGCACCCAGGAAGTAAGATGTAATAAGACCTTTACCTGGCACTACAGCAGACCCAGAGAAGGCTGAACCCTGCCCGAGAGACTACACCAGGAACAAAGGCCAGAAAGGAATTTCAAAGAGGCCCAGCAACTACTCCCAATTCTTCCCCTGGGCAACCACCCTAGCATAGGGTGTGGGGTGGGAGCAGGGGGAGGGGGCGGGACTCTTACCTATGTAGAAAGCCCTACCTAGGACAGGTTGGGGTAAACGTTATAAAAAAAATACTTGGAACAAAGAAGAAGCTTGCCTGCGGTGCCCTGAGCATTTGTGTTGCCAGCATCTACCCTCCTGAGGTGTGGACTTTCATACTTTTATGCTGAAATGTGACCTGGGCCACTCTTTTTCCACTCTTCCACTCTGGAGCAGCCAGATTCTCTCTCTCTCTCTCTCTCTCTCTCTCTCTCTCTCTCTCTCTCTCTCTCTCTCTGTAGGATATCTTTGGTTTGTCCTTTCTCCCTTGCCACAGAGTTTAGGTTCATCTGGTAATACCCATCACAGTGCTCTTGAAGCACCTCCATTCCTCTGTATTTATTGGAATGTAGTTCTAAACATTTTAAGACAACATTGGTATGTCCTGTTTCCCTTGCCACAGGAAACTTAGGTTTATCACAGTGCTCCTGAGGCACTTCCATTCCACTGTAAACTCCTCTCCATGCTTTCTTCCCCAACTGGTCTATCACCTTTCCCCCCTAATCAGACTCTGTTAACTTGTAATGTCAGATTCCTCAGAAATCTATGATTTTATATGTATGAGTGAAACATTGCCTTTCTCCTCTCCTTATGTGTTTTGAATAGTTTAGTTTAAAGCAATGTCCTTTTCGTATGGACAAAGGAAGTCAGTCAATATTATGTTTTATAACTTGGGATTTAATTGGCTTTGAATATTATTCCCTCCTGGGCATCTCCTTTCTTGACTTAAGCCGCAGTTGCCCTTAGTTCCTAGCACCCCAAAAGCAGGGTCCCGACGAGGGACTGAAAGGACCCAGGGCAAGCTGTGAGCTACCCTGGCATCAATATGGGCCAGGCCAAAGAGCCACGATTCTTAACTATAAGTTAAGAGCTTGATCATGGACAAATGCTGTCATGATCCAAAGGTAACGAAGGGACTAGGATCCTGCTAGGGATAGGAAAGACTAATCTGGCCTGTGCACTGCAGTCTGAGATCAAGATGATCCCAGGAGAGCAATTCTGTAAGTTTAATGTATCTCTTATTGTGTCCATACAAAATGACTAATATTATGAATGTATCCTTGTTGGACTAAGGAATGGAGAAACACACCCCTAGATGGTATTTTGCCCTTAAACAGGTCATCTTGCTGTAGAGAATCTATCCTAGAAGCAGCATCCCCTGAGGGAAAGAATTGTGACCACACTTATGTGTAAGCCCCAACCCCTCATGCTGGGGGATTTAACTGGGCTGTAAGAGTTGGCTGGGGGTTCTGGGGCCAGATCTGGAGAAGCCAGATCGGGATCCAGATCCCGAGAGAGAAAGAGAATGAGGTAGCATGGGGGGGTGGGGGAGGAAGAATCAGGAGGAGAATCAGAGGAGAATGGAGATGGGAATGGAATAAACAGCAACTGAGACCAACCAGCCTGACCCTCGTTCCTTCCTTTGCCTGCCCCTCATCATCACCATCAACCTCCCCAGGGTGGGGGAAGCGCCCTGAGACTATCAACTATGGAGCGCGGGCGGCGGGAGAGATAAAACCCCGAGTGCCCCCTTTATGTGATTACATTCTCTCTCTCTCTCTCTCTCTCTCTCTCTCTCACACACACACACACACACACACACACACACACACACCCTCGCCTTCCTTAGAAGTTTCAAGTAAAACCTGTTTATTTTTTATTTCACTGCTCTTGTCTCCTCTTGAAACTCTTTTCTGAGAGAAAAAGCCAAAAGTTCTGGGTAAGGTCTAGGACTAACTTTCCTTTTGTGCAAAAAGCAAGACTCACAGAACACTCTCAAGAGTCCTAGATTATTTTCCCAGACATCACCCAGTTGAAGAGGTGGGATGAAAGAAAAACGCAGATTACCTTCTTAAATCTCTAGCCTCTCTTCTCTTTCACAAAAATCACCTAGGGAAAGGCATCAGAAAAAAACTGATGTAGGCAGGTAGATAGGGAAAGGCCCTGGGCAATGAAAATTTAGATTTAACAGTCTCTGGGAAGGAGAATCTTAAGACTTGCAGATTCAAGAAGACAAAAGACCCAGATTCAGCAGTCCCTGAGGATAATGAACCCCTTCCCAGGAGGTTCCCCAAAGAAGGCCATCACCACCTCCCTGGTAACCTTAGCAATGAACTTTTACCTGGAAAGAAACCCCACGTGGGGGCAGGTTGAAGAAACCCTATAAAAGACACCTTGAACAAAGGAAGGGCATGCATAGGCTGCCTGAGCTCTTGTTCTGCTTGTGCCCACGTGGCTGAGCACATGTGTCGCCCGAGCACGTGTCGCCCGCATCTCCCCTCTTGAGATGTGTACTTTCATGCTTTCATACTTTTGTGTCTAAAACTCGGTTATGTGTAGGGGCTTCCTCCACCCTTGGAGAGGCCCGCGTTCTCTTTTGAAACGCGTTACTCTTACCTCTCTCTCCCTTCCTTATCCCTTCCTCCTATCCTCAAAAGCCCCTAAATAAAATGTGTTTACTTCACTGCTTGTCTACTCCTGAAATTCTTTTCCGCGAGCGAAGACAAGAACCCTGGGTCCCGGGTGGTAGAGGCGGTTGGGGAGAAGGTGACTGTCTTTCTCCTCCCCGCTTCACATAAGTCACCCATGGGGCCCAGCGACAGACATCAAAACTACAGGTGCTGGAGCAATACACAGTAAGTAGGGCATTTGCCCTGCACGCAGCCAACCCGGGTTCAATCCCTGGCATCCCATATGGCCCCCCAAGCATCGCCAGGAGTAATTCCTGAGTGCAGAGCCAAGAGGAACCCCTAAGCATCACTGAGTTTGACCCAAGAAAGAAAAAGAAGAAAACTACGTACCAACCGATAATGTGTTTTTCAAAAATTTTTAAGGAGATGAATGCAAAATAGTTTACTTGGTGTATCAAAACAAGATTAGATACCTCACCCAGGTATTCAACCTCACTCCAGCACAAGCCCTTTTACTAATCTTTGTCTTGGACTTTTCTCTAGGTTGGTCTCAAACAACAGACAGGGAGATCTCTTATGGTTTCTAAATGTGCCTGCTCTCTCCTGGCCCTGCTGACTTTTGTCCTCACCCCAAACTACTCACCTGCCCTCCACTCTTTTTTGGTTTTTGGAACCACCTAGTAGTGGTAAGAGGTTACTCCTGGCTCTGCACTCAGGAATTACGCATGGTGGTGTTTGGGGGACCATATGGGATGCCAGGGATCAAACCCAGGTGCAAGGCATGTGCCTTACCTTCTGTAATGTCCTTCTGATTCCTACCCCCTACTCTTAACAGAAACATTTCTGGCACAAACATGACATGCCATTCATGGAAAAGTGTGGATCCATTCCTTTCTCCCCATGAATCCAGGCGGATTTTTAGATTCTGATTCATAATGCTGCACATTAGAAACCTACACAATATTCTAAATCACCCTTTATAACAAGTGAGCTCAAGACTCCTTTGCAAGTAACTTTTTTTTTCTTTTTTAAAGACTAATTCTAAAGCTTTCTAGACTGAATAACTGGTACAGTGTTGGAGAAGATTTAGATTTTTTTAAAAAAATCAAACATCAGGTACCTCTGCAAATATAATTCTGAAGGGACTCTATAGCACAATCCCTTATAAAAATGACCACCTCAGGTGTGATCAGATGCGATCCAAATTCTGCAAAGACAATGACAGACAAAGTCTACCCCATGGGTAACAGGTTGTTCATAGAGTAAACATTTCTTTGCATAGTTATAAATTGGCTTTATAATGTTGAAATATAAATATGGAGTGAGGATAAAACAATTTTTTTTTTTTACTTTTGCGTCACACCTAGTAGTGTTCAGGGATTACTCCTGGCTCTGTGCTCAGAAGTCACTCCTGGTGAGGCTCAAGGGACCATATGGGTCAGGGATAAAACCTGGGTCAGCTGTGTGGAAGGCAAGCACCTACCCACTGACCCCTAAAGAAAAATGTTAAAAGGAACTAATGGGGGTGCTGGAGTGATAGCACAGCAGGTAGGGCATTTGCCTTGCATGCGGCTGACTCCGGTTAGATTCCCTGCATCCCATATGGTCCCCCGAGCACCTACAGGAGTAATTCCTGAGTGCAGAGCCAGGAGTAACCCCTGTGCATTGCTGGGTGTGACCCAAAAAAGCCAAAAAAAAAAAAAAAGAATTAATGGAAAGAAAAATGCTAAACTACAGTACAAATTACAAGTGTTTAAGGGATGAGATCATATTAGCTGTTTTCCATTGGGCGAACTGTGGGAAATACTGGTTTGTAAGTTAATATCTGGTTAAAGGTCAAACTCTGAGAAGATTTAATCACAGGATTTGCTCTGATCCATTAAAATTCTAATTCATTCGCAATTGTCTAATGGTCTGCTACTGTCTCCACATTGGCTTTTTTATTCCACACGAGGTCTGCTCCTGTGTGATATGTCCCATACCAAAGTCAAATATAGGCTTTATAAATAACTTTTACCCTGTGTTCATATATAATTGATCAACCATTGTGCTAATTATAACCTTTATCATTTGCTTGATTTCTAGAGAAAAATAAGTGTGTCTTCCTAAGCCCTGCATAAAGCCAGTGTCTACCTTCACTACAGTCTACTCAGAGCTACAGGCAGATTCTCCCAAACTCCACTTGGTGGTTCAATCTGGGTCTGCTGGTGCCTCTAAACTCCAGTGACCTTCATTCCCCAGGCTTCGACCAAAAAAGCCTTCCTGCTCAGAGAGAAATTATCCCATGAACTTCAGTACATGACCCTTGCCACTGCGTTTCCAGAACACATCAGGGTCCCTTGCTTGTAATCCTCAGAAACAGTTCCTACCTAGGGCTGCTGTTCTTCCAAACCCACCTCCTCACCCCCCAGGGCTGAGTAACAGCTGGTAAGTAACAATTCTTTATGGACCTAGTTCTCAAGCTCTGAAACAGAAAATTAGCAACTGGTAGATTCTTTGGTTACTTCACTAAAGCTGGCTGTAGTGTCCCAAGCCTCCCTCAACCGGTCCCCTGGACAACTGGACAAAGATTTCCTGATTACTACTCTGGCTAATTATTATTACTACTCTGGAAAGGGTTTTTGTTTTGGGTTGCTTTTTTGTTTGTTTCTAGTGGGTGTCTTGCTGAATACAATGAACAAATTGGAAGGAGTTTGGAGAAAGAATGTGGAAGAAAGAAAGGTGTTGGAGTGACCCCTACAAAGGTTTGGGAAGAGTGAAGTCAAATAAGAAACACTGGAGAAATACAGGAAGGAATTTCTCACAGGAAAGTCTTAACTTTGTTTCTAGTATTAATTTCTCCTTGAAATGTTCAGAAAAAATCACTAGCACGCTCGTCTCCGAGTCACATTTTATTTAAGGGCTGGAGAGATAGTACAGCACATAAGTTGCCCATAGCTGGTCCTAGTTCCATCGCTGGCATTGCATGTTTCCCCAGGCACTGTTAGTGGTGATCCCTGAGCATAAAGCCAGGAATAATCCCTGAACACTAGGTGTCAACCCCCCTACCCCCAAATAAAACCCCACAAATTTTGTTTCTAATATTGATAATGTGCCAACTAGCCCCCTGTCCTCATGGAGCCCCTGATTCTAGCAATGCTGTTTCTCTAGAGATGGTTGCTTACAATCTTCAGTTTATAAAAATTAATCTGTATGTGCCTTTCTGTGCATGTGTAAAGTTTCTATGAAGTTTGTAAAAATACCATTACTTAAAAAAATAAGTGTTGGGGCTGGAGTAATAGCACAGTGGGTAGGGCGTTTGCCTTGCACTTGGCAGACCCGGGTTCGATTCCCAGCATCCCATATGGTCCCCTGAGCACGGCCAAGGGTAATTCCTGAGTGCAGAGCCAGGAGTGACCCCTGAGCATCGTTGGGTGTGACCCAAAAAGGAAAAAAAATAAAATAAAAAAATAAGTGTCTCTAATTCATTAGTGACCTTAATAGTGATGAATTTTCTTTAACTCAAGGACTCCAAGAAATTTCCATGTCCCAGGAACCATTCAGGCATCAGCTCCTTTCAAAGTATCGCCTGTCCTTAGAGCTGCCTGTGTTTCTGGACATAATCTTACACAGAGGAAGGAAGAATTTTTATTTGTGGGTCTCTCTTTTTCTTTGGGGTGGGGAACCATATTCATTGGTGCTCAGGGCTTACTCCTGGCTCTTCACTCAGGGATCTCCGTGATGGAACCATATGGGATAGCGGGAACCACGCTGGGTCAGCTGCATGGAAGGTCAAGTGTCTTACCAGCTGTATTATTGCTCCAACCCCCTGTGGGTCTCTTGTTAAGAGCAGAAGTATTTCCTAGAAGCAGAACTGCTGACTTATCAACAAGTTAAACCTGTAGCTGCCCTGCAAGCCAACAATCCACACCTACATATTTGTTTGCGCATGAAAACTGGAATCATATACACACATACACAGACAGATGGAAAAGGTTTATAGACTATTCCCCTAACATTGCTATAATTGTATTTTGTTATTTGTTTCAACCTCTTATTGTCCCTCATTTACAAATTAAATTATGCCATAAGTATTATGCATCAGCTAAAACTGCTTCTCAGGTTTGATAGTATCTGCACATCAAGCTTCTGCTGGAGCTCTCATGACACGTCCTCTCATGGATAAGAATGTTCCCATACAAGATTGTCCCAAGCTATCTTATTTGTAGTCCCTAAAGCTTGGAAATGATCCAGGTATTAATCAATAGAAAGTGGATAAACAAACCATAATATTTAGTAGAATACTGGTTGATTTGATTTGATTTGACCCAGTGAAGGGTAGTGTTCCCAAGTGGTGCTTGAGAGGTCAGGGGTCCTTATGAGTGACCGACTCTCAGCCAGCCGGGCTACAGATGCCATGTAAGAATCCAAGTATGCAGGCTGGAGCAATCCTATAGCCGGTAGGGTGCTTGCCTTGCACACGGCCAACCTAGATTCAATCCCTGGCATCCCATATGGTTCCCTGAGCACTGCCAGGAGTAGTTCCTGAGTGCAGAGCCAGAAGGAACTCCCAAGCATTGTCAGGTTTGGCCCCAAAACAAAACCATAAGGAATCCAACTCTGGCCTTGTGGAAAATCAGGCCTCCCGTAGTGTCAGGAGCCTCCAGGCGCACTCTGCTGGTGCTCAGGGGACCACATGTTACTGGGAATTGAACCTGAGTTGGACATGTTCACCTTTATACTATCTCCTGTCTTCTCAGTGGAATACTTTTAAAAATGAATGAGGGATAGTTTTGTGGCAGAACACTTGGCTTGCCTGTGTGAGTCCCTAGGTTCAAGCAGAGCTTAGAGTGACCCCTACGCACCACACAAGGAGTAACCCCAAAGCACTGTTCAGTGTGATAAAAAAAAAATGAATTCTCAATACATACATGATGCAATAACATGGATGAATAAATAAATAAAAATTATAAAACAAGAACAAAAAACCCACTCAGGAGTACAGTATTACAAAGCAGTTTGTCATGAGAAAACAGGAACTGTTTCATTCCTCACAGTGGCCTATGGTAGCCTTGGAATTTTTGCAAATTATAGGGATTAACCAAAGGTTACTTAACTTTGAGAAGTGTTGTTCAATGAGCCCCTGAGGCATAGATAAGAAATTACTAAGGTCAAATTCATTTTGCAGACTGGGCTCAATTCAGCTTTTTTAAATTTAAAATTTGTCTGAAGCTATATTTGTCTTCTTGGGAAAATATTCAGGGTTGTTTTCCACTTGTTTTTGAATCTTGTGAACAAATTCTCTCTTCTCATAAATTCCATCTCTCCTAAACATTCCACAGACTTATATGGAATCTATTACCCGTACTACCTTTACTTGCCCTAAATTGCAATTCCTTTGCTATTCCCAAATAAACTTTGCTGTTTTGTTTTTTTGGCCACATCCATCAGTATCCTGGCTTTTCTTTTGGTTCTGCACTCAGGAATCACTCTTGGTGGTGCTCAGAGGACTATATGGAATGCCAAAGTCAGCCACAGGCAAGGCATACCCCCTACCCACTGTACTATCACTCTGACCCCTAAGCATTTTTTAATTTTTACAATTTTGATCTTTGATCTTGCCTTAACTTACTTACTTCACTTGACACAGGTGATTGAGTTACAGTGTTTGCATTTGTCAAAACAGCAAATCTGTACTGTTTGGCTTGCTGTTTGTAGATCTGTCTATAAACGTTCTTAATAATAAAATGTGTGTACTAATTTTTACTGTTATTAATGTTATGAATATTGATGCATCCATGGATAAGAAACTGATAAGTGCAATTTACTTTGAAGTGCATTAGAAATCAGAAGATGGATAAAAAAGATAGACGAATGGATTCTCTCTGATAAAGCAAATTAATGAAATAATAGTAGACACTGAGTGGTGTCTATTTGAAATTCAACATGTTCAGTGTATGTTTAAAAATATCCCCAGTATCATGTTAGCCAGGGGGAAGGGTTGTATAAAAAGGCTTCAAGGGGTGGGAGTGATTCTACAGTGGGTAGAGTTTACCTTCCCTGATGCTGACTGGGATCAATCCCCAGCATCCCATATGGTCCCCTGAGCATCACCAGGAGTGATCCTGAACATAGAGCCATGTGCACAGCCAGGTGTAGCCCCAAAGCAACAATATCAAACCCCAAATAAAAGGATTTAAGGACAAATGAACTTGAAAAATAAGTTTAATGAAAGACAAATGGATTTTTTCTTTCCTTTTGTTTTTTGCTTTTTGGGTCACACCCAGCAGTGCTCAGGGGTCACTCCTGGCTTTGCACTCAGGAATCACTTCTGGCGGTGCTTAGGGGACCATATGGGATGCCGGGGATCAAACCCAGGTCGAACCTTGACTGCATGCAAAGCAAACGCCCTACCCACTGGACTATCGCTCTGGCCCCTAAATTGATTTCTTTAAGGGAAAATATATTTGAATCAAATGTATTGAAATGAATGCCAAACTGATAACATGTGTGTGTGCTTAGATACCCTCCACCTCCTCCTTTCAGTCCTTCCTGACTTATCTATCAAAATCAAAATGAAAGAGAAGGGAGAACTTCTCTTTCATTTAGGTATTGGGACACTTCTCCAATACTTAATGCTCACCTGCCCCTCAGGGACAATGCTTAGTGCCCCCATCCCTGGACTTTCAGCCCCAATCCCATCAGTCCCAGATGCCTAAAATAAGCTGCTATATCCAAACCAGAACAGAAATCAGTAGATCTTTCCAGAACACTTAACTGCCTTCCCAGCTCTTACCTCCTCTCAGAGTAGGAAGCTCATGATCAATTCCTCATCACTCTGGTCAAATGAAAAGGATTTGGTTTGGGGGATTCTTCATTCCCAAGCAGAAAACGGATTTGCTGAAGCTTCGGGAAATGCATTGTTGCTGATTTTAATTGGCGACTCAGGCCTGAACATCTTGAGAAATTGAGCCAGTGTTGATAGCCCAGATCTACAGGAAGCCAAATTGTCACAGTTCTCCGTACTTGCCATGTGTTAAACTGACATTTCAGATACCTTCCGATCTAATTCTGGCTACTTTTTGTTTGAATTCACACTTGGTGAATGTTAATAGTATGTGGGGGTTATGTGTGCTGAATACATTGACATTTTCTCTCCTGAAGAAAAAACGGCATTCCCTCCCACCCCCAACAACAACGTTTGCTATGTGTTGGGTATGTTTGGTGCGAAGGACTGAGCCAGACAAGAATGAGGAAGAAGACTTTCTGGCTCTCGTCCTGGGGTCCTGTGCTTGGTCCTCCTTCTGGGGCAGGCCTCTGCCTGAGAAACCATGAACCCAAGGGGAAACTTCATTAGGGAGCCACTTGCTCGAGAGATTCTGGGTATCTAAGCTGTAGGTGGACAGATGTTAAACTTTATGGGAACTCCTGGTGTCAGCTCACGAGCACAAGACCAGCTTCAGAATCCAGGGGCAGTGACACTCCTCACGCAGACATGTGCCAGCAGTACCCACATTTCCAAGCTTTTTGCTTTATGTGCCAGTGCCTGTGGTTTAGTGGAACCACCTGCAATTTCTTCTGCCCATCTCTGGTTTGGAGACTGAGAGGCTCATGGAAGCCACTGTAATGTTCCCTGCTGTGAAAAGGAACTTTGTGCAGAGAATACACTCCTTGCCCCAACTGTTATCAGAATGCGATGCCAACCAGTGGTCTAAGGGCATCCTGGCTCAGGCCAGAGAAAAAATACAGCAGGTACTTGCCTCAATTGAGACTAGTTTGATCCCTGGCAGCACACATGGTCCTCTGAGCTTTCCCAGGAGTGCTCAGAGGAGCACACAGCCAGCAGCTAAGCTCTGAGCACTGCCAGGTGGCCCAACTACCCCCCAAATTAATTTGATACTTTATACCCAAACCCAAAGGCTCCCTGGATCCTTGGAGCTTGTAATGAACACATTTCTCTCTCCCCTTGAAACTCAAACCCAATGATTTCAAAAAAGTCTTTCAAACAATTATTTTTATTTATTTATTGCTTTTTGGGGTTCACACCCGACAATCCTCAGGGGTTCCTCCTGACTCTGCACTCAGGAATTACTTCTGGCAGTGTTGAGGGGGGGTGGGGGTGGGGGGACAGATAGAATGCCAGGGATCGAACCTGGGTCAGCCATGTGCAAGGCAAACACCCTACAAGCTGTAGTACTATTGTCCTACCAGCTTGTACTATCGCCCTACCAATCATTTTTAATAGTTAGATCATGATTCCAAATGATATATTTTCAAAAACATCTCTAAATATTAGAAAAATTTTCCATGTCCCCCAAAGGCACCTGGTTAGTATCTTTCCATGGTTATAGACTCTTTATGAAAAGAGAGAGACAGAGAGAGAGAGAGAGAGAGAGAATGCTTCAGGCAAGAGAGAGCACAGAAGGCAGGGGACTTGCCTTGTCTACCACCAGTCCCATTTTGAGCCCCGGCATATGGTCCTCCCGACTACTGCCACGAAGTATCCCAGAGTAGAGGGTCATGAGCATGCTCCGAGCACCACCAGAAGTGGCCCAATTCACTCCCCACTCCAAATTATATAATTTAAAAAGAGAATGCTTAATGGACAGATTTCTTTGGCTGACCTGTCTCTTCTCACCATTTCCCTGCTGAGGCATACTATGAGAACGCAGTGCAAACAATATTAGTTCCTCTATTGACACACAGAGCTGGCAAGGAGAGCTGATTCCAGGTGTCACACAAGTCGCGGTGGCCCTGCATGTTTCTGGTCCAAGATGAGTGTCTCTCCCCTTCAAGTCTGCCATACTCTGTCATCTTGTGCACACCTGGCAGATGTTCAGAATTCCAGAGCAAGTCTTTCACAAAAGGCAATGATGTCTATTCTGAAGTTCAAATGAAGGCTGAATCTAAGCTTGGTTTCTTATCTAAGACATTCTGCTTCAAAGATTTGTCAAGAATGCTGATAAAGCGGCAAATTTGGAATTTGAACAGAAGTTCCCAATCCCTGTTCTTCTGAAAATGCCATTCTTCCTCAATATCCTCCTAGAATTTGTCTTTCCTCCTTGGCAATTACTTTCTTACATATAGATATATATGTAGATGAAGATATATGTATAAATAAAATGGAGCCACTCATTTATTTATTCTTTCAAGGATCCAACATTTATTGGATGTCAATCATATAAGCTAAAGAGGAAACTCACTACTCAAAAAATACATGTTTTCAAAAACATTGATACTGAATTTTTTTCTTTATCTACCCAGCAAGGCTTAGATTTTCCTGGAACTTAGATTTTTCTCTTTCTCCACCTAGCTCATCACAAACAAGCAACTGAATTTGAAACTAACTAATATCCCTCACAATTCTTTCCCAGGCACTAGTTTCTCAGACAACTAGTATCGTCAAAAGGGAAATTTAAAGTTACTCTGGATAGAACTGTGACTTACAAGTGGTTGACTCCGGTTTGATTCTTACGTACGGTCACTGGAGCCCCACCAGGAGTGATCTCTGAATGCAGAGTCAGGAGTAAGCCCTGAGCAGATCCGGGAACGGCCCCAAAACAACTAAAGTCATTCTGGAGCTTAGATTTTCCCCGATACTGAGCTGCAGTCTAGGTCTTCTGTAGAAGAGCACAGTAAAAGCTTGAAACCCAGAGAATGGCCTTAAAGTTCTCAGGGCACACTACTGAGAAAATACCCCAATCCTAGTCCTTCCATTTGCTAATCCTATGCTAATTTTTCTCATATTCATCTAGACAATGGTGTGTGTTGAGAGCTGTCATTAAAACAGTAGCAGCCATTTTCAGTTCTTCCAATAGTACTGGGACAGAAATTTGTGCCTAAGTCCATTAAAGACACTATACTGACAATGGCTAATTTACTATTGACCATATTTGACCATGAAAACAGGGTTATCAAGAGCTTCTGGACTCTGCTTCAGAATAAAGAGCTTGGGAGTAGCTATTTCTATTCCTGAATGAGAAAAGGCTAGACACACAAAAAACAACTTTTCTTGGACCTACCACAGAAATCCTGCACGGCAAAGCCTGCCAAGCTACCCATGTCATATTCTATATGCCAAAAACAGTAACAACAAGTCTCACAATGGAGATGTTACTGGTGCCTGCTCGAGCAAATCGATGAATAATTGCAGGACAGTGCTATAGTACTACCACAGAAATGGGGTGACAGACCCAAAGACCAATCTGAGCCCAAGATAGGTTCACCCAGCTCTCAGCAACATCGCTAGAATTTGCTTAGATGCTGAAGCTACTAGAGTCAGGGACTCATAGGAATAGGTACAATATAGTCTCTGTGGTTCCCTGGCCAGAATTTTCTCAATCACTAGAAGTTAAACAGTATGTATTTACTGTGCCATGCCAGGGCTCAAGAGCTAAATGGACTTCTCATACACAAAGCATAGTGAACTCATGACAAATCCTTAGTGTTCTTCTTTCTCACCAATACTGAAAGCCATGCATCCACAGCTGTTCTCCTCAAGTGCTGCTTTGTTCACCATCAAAATCCTTTTCAGCCTTGGGTCCCATCCTTTCTTCTTACATTTCCCCTCACTCTTGGTAGATACACTGACCACGACCCATCTCTGACTTCCACCTGGGAGCCGAAATCTGGGCCCTTGGAATTCTGACACACATGGCTTAAATTTCTTTGGAGTTACACTCTAAATCCGCAAAAATGTGACATATTCTGAGGTGCTGATAAGCAGAATTTCAGCAGTTTTGATTTGTTCAAAGCTTTCCCATCAAAGAAAGAAGCTAGAGGATATCAGTTTCAGGGACTCCAGGCTTTATTCTAGTTAATTGGACGAGTCATTGGCTCTGTAAAATAATGGTCACATCAAGGTTACCATGTATTCTCATTTTCTGTAACATCAAGTTTGAAGTATTTATCAATTTAGGTATCTGTTGAGATACAAAGGGCAATTAGGAAACTGGCAAAACTTCATGCATGAATTTTCTGCTACTTGGTTTATAGTAAGGGCCAGTTTTACCACTAAACATACATGTTTCTTTCACTGCAGATTTTTTACTGAAGAGTTTATAAAAGTTCCCAATATTGAAGAGCGGAACTCTCTAATCAGTTTCACCAGTTAGCAACTGCACGTGTACTTAGGCTGGAGCGAGGAATTGTTCTTTTCAGGAAAAGTGTCCATTTTAGACTTTACTCAGGGCTTCCAGATCTCTGTCCTAACCCACACAGGAATTTCAGGAGTAGACGAGCAAACAATGAAGTAAAAACAAATTTGATTTGGAGGCTTTTTGAGGAAAGGGAAGGAGGGAGAGAAAGGAAGAAAGAGAGAGAAAGTAACATGTGCAAGAGAGAATGTGGCTTCTTCAAAGATGGAGAGATCCCCAGGACACCTCAAGAAAGGAGATGTGGGTGACACATGGGCTTGGGCACCATATGTTCTTCTTGGCCACATGGGCACAAGTAGTATATGGACTCAGGCAGCATATGCATGCTATTCCTCTGTTCAAGGCGACGTTTTTTTTTTTTTTTTTTTGCTTTTTGGGTCACATCCGGCGATGCACAGGGGTTACTCCTGGCTCTGCACTCAGGAATTACTCTTGGAGGTGCTTGAGGGATCATATGGGATGCTGGGAATCGAACCTTGGTCGGCCGTGTGCAAGGCAAACACCCTACCCACTGTGCTATCGCTCCAGCCCTCAAGGTGACTTTTAAAGGGTTTTTCTCAAGTTGCCTCAGGTGGGGTTCTACCTAGGTAAGAGTGCTAGGGCAGCTGTCAAGTGGGTAGATTGAGAGTGATGGATGGTCCTCTTTGAAATTCTTTTCTTGGCCTTCATTCCTTCTGAAGCCTTTGATCCAGCCTTCTCAAGGTCTCTTGGCACCAGATAAAGTTTTATCAGGCTCCTGAGCTTATAAACAGAGCTCTCTGCAGCCTTGGGGCTATTGGTTTTATTACATCCTAGGAATTCCATTGCCATGGGGGCCCTTCCCAATCTACCTGCCCACATCTGTTTTGTGAAGGTTCATACAATAATACCTACAAAAAGCCAAACTTGTTTTTTTTTTTTTCTTTTTGGGTCACACCCAGCGATGCTCAGGGGTTACTCCTGGCTTTGCACTCAGAAATTACTCCTGGCAGTGCTTGGAGGACCATACAGGATGCCGGGGATCGAACCCGGGTCGGCTGAGTACAAGGCAAACGCCCTACCCGAAAAAGCCAAACTTGTAATGAGTGCAAAAGAGAAAAAAATGCCATGTCATTGTCTAGGGCTTTGCTTACCAAAGTAAAGGACAAAAAAAAGCCCACCTCCTCATTCAAGCAGGTGCCATCATGTGGACCATAAGTTCTCTAGAATACAGAATTTCGCTTTATCCTTCCTGGGTCTTGCAGACCAGAGTCATAAGATAGGTCAATTTATAGAGCAATGCTGTCAGGCAGGAAGAGAAATTAGCAAGTGAAATTCTTAATACAGATGTAAACTTTGAATAATGAATTTTGAGGGAGACCCTCTTTCAGCATCTGTTAATGATTCCTTTACACTGCTCATGAATATGCATGCATTCAGGTCAGTAAAAAGCTGTAGAAGTTCATAAAACACAATCCTATCTGCCTTAAGAAGCCACCACATGGGCAAGAGAGATAGTGCATCAGATAAGGCACTTACCTTGCATGAACCCAAACTGGGTTCGATCTCCAGAACATATGGCCTCCCAGGCTCCATCAGGAGCCATCCCTGAGCACAGAACTAGGAGTAAGCCCTCATTAATGTGGGTGTGGCACAAAACCAATCATCAAACCAATCAACCAATCAAACAAACAAAAAAAGGGAAAGTGAGATCTGAGTGCAATATTCCACAAAGGTAATCTCACTCAATTTTACACTTCTTGAACACGTTCTTCATCAAAGACAGGCCACTACTATCTGCGTTTTTCTTCCCTTACCACCTCAGGAATATTGTTTTCTTTTGCATCACCAATGATTACTCAAATATGGCTACTGTATTTCTCATTTCAGATTTGGTTTCCTTTTCATCTGAAAAACCAATTACTACTTTCAGCTGCAGGGGCAAGAAGTTCAGTTAGCAACCTGACTGAGAATCAGAAAACTCATGTAAACAGAGTCTGCAGAGTGAATTTATCTATAATTTTAAAATGTATTTAAAACCTATATATTCAATTGGTAAAGATAGCTGAAGGTTGTAAGAAATATAATATTAAAGACACCCATAAAAGATTTCTGTCAAAGGTCCTACATATCTCAGACACCATGACAAAGATGAAAAAGCTCTTGAAGTTGCTTGAATGACTTCATTTACAACTTATAGGACTACTCTAAACACATTAGAAATAATACCCAGTGTTTTAGACATGTTTTTATTAAAAAGTGCATTTTAATTAATTTATGATCTAGATAAGCTGTTAAGATGTCAATATATTCACTGGAATAATGACCTTACAAAGATTTAAACAAACAAAATTTTAAAAGCCTTTTTATTTCCTTCACCATTATTGTTTTACAATACAAATATCACCTTGTGAATACATACACACAAAAAAACCCTATGGAAGATAATTCTGCTGCACATAAAATACAGAATGGATATATATATATATATTTCTTCATTCTTAAAAAACTATTTTGTTCTCCATATTGGCAAGTATAGAATAGAATACTTCCCCAAACATATTTATGTTAGGAGTAAAACTTAGAGTTACATGCAGTTTCTGCACAAATATATTTTAAAGAAATAGATATCTTTTCTGTTGTTCACCAACAAAATTGTCATGAGAGTATGGATAACTAATGTATAGCTTTCAAGTTTTAGATAAGTGATCATTTTCAAAACTCTCTTTAAAAAATATTCATGGCTGTTTTCATTGTATAGTTAAAATCGAACTACCAAATAGGTGATAAAATAATTTACGTGGAGTTGCCACCTGCTCACAATATGGGAACAGGCTTGAACTTCCCAATGAACTCCCCATTCTTTAATTCATAGCAATTTAAAAACCATAAGCAGTATTCTGATTTAATTTAGCTATAAATGCAAAATTTAGTTGTGTATACATACATTTCTATTTTTATGGAATACTTTATTTTAAATAAAAACATTTAAGATTGCCTACTGACCATACAATCAAGACAAGAAAGGCACTAGAAACATAGACAAATTTCTCTCCCAAGAAGCATCTTTAAATTTCAACTCTTTTCTCTCTGACATGTAAAAATCCTAAATTTGGTTTTCATAACATCATTTTGAAAAATAAAGTTAGGAAATACTTAGAAAATCACTTAATAACAGATTTTTTTTTTTGCACTTTTGGACACACTGTCTCTGCTGAATTTTACAAAACCCAAAGTTACCAAACCTTTCTCTGTCTCATTTTTATTTGAATATCGGTGCAACAGGTAAAAAGATTTCAGAATCAAACCCCATTCAGGTACTAAGAAACCTTCAGAGACATTTGCTAGAAAATGGCTTACAGCCCAATCTTTGGGGCAAGAGATATGAAAAGTATGTTTTCCCAAGAAAATAATACGCTTTATTTCCAGGTGTGACTGGAAAGACCAGAACTTATGATATAAAAGCTTACATTTATGTGTTGCATCATATACAAAGGAACACGGTGGCTGCAGGGTATGTAAATCCCAAACTTATGAACAGGAAATGTGTACAGTGCATGATAGGTTAAATTTTCTTTATTGTTGTCCAACGCAGGTCCTTTGGAGAGAAAAAAAGATCACAGTGCTGACCAGGTAACTCAATAGGTTAAGTCAAGGTAACTGTTGAAAGAGAACAGGATTGGGGAGGTGTTTATTTTATGGCATCTTCTCTTATGGAGTTCTTAGCACTTCGGACAGTTTTCTCTTTCCCCCACTCCATACAGCTGTTATGTGTCATTCACCAACCTGCTGTATTTAACTTGTCTACTGAGGTGGACGACGGGCCAGGGGAAGGGCCAATGGTAAGATCGAGGTACAATTCCTTGGACATTCTTTTCAAAGTACTGAAATGGCCTGTACCACCACACTCTGGCCAGGAGGTTCATCTGGGAAGCTTCTTTTAGCACCTACGGTAACAAGGGAAAGAAAACCAGGTTAGGAAGAATAACTTACTTGTTCCAACTTCAGAAAAGAACCGGTCTACCTCTCAAATAACACATCTCTTGAAGTTCAAATGTTTCTTTTTGGCTTTGGGGCCACACCAGTGGTGCTCAAGGGGCTACTCTTAGCTCCATGCTGAGGGGTCGCTCCTGGCAATTCTTGGGGAAACATGCAGTGCTGAGGATCAATTGCCTGTTGCGCTAGGTCTCCAGCCCCAGGTTCAACATTTTCTATGTTGAAATTCATAAAGAACGTCAGGTCCATGCCACAAACCCCAGATTCACTCTCGCATCATTAGTCTTTACTCTGTACTAATCTGCAAACTGGGCTCCCCGCTAGCAGAAAAGCCACTCCAATTTTAGGAGTGCACGGAGAACATGTGGCGCACTCAGCCTCCTTTCTATAAATAAATGCCGCAATTAATTTTTAAGTTACTCACTCTTCTACATTGGAAATGAACAATTAAACATGAAGCAGCAAGTTGACGAGGGGCCATAGGCAAAAAGGGGGCAGAAATGCAAGTCAAGCAGAGACTGATCATAGCTTTGAAAATACTTTCCAGGGAAAATAGAGCATGATACTTAATTTAGAAAAATAAAATATAATATAATATTAAAAAATTATTAAACAATTAAAAAACCATGATCTTTCATATATTTATACTAATACACTTCTTATCCTTTTGCTTTTGGGTCACAACCCACAGTGCTCTGGGCTTGCTCCTGGTAGGGCACGGGGGACAACATGGGGTACAGGAATTGAACCTAGGTTGTCTATGTGCAAGGCAAATGCCTTACCCATTGTACTATTGCTCCAGCCCACTTTCTATTCATTTTTGATTCAAAAGCAGATTAACCCCAAAGTTAACACACTGGTAGTTAACTACCCCTGATAAGAAAACAGTCATTTGGGGACTCTTTGTATATTTTCCTCTTGCCAAACCAGCTATCCCAGGCCACGAGCAGTAGAAGCTAAAATTAACAAAAGGAGAAAACTCACTTGCTGATTGGCCATAGTGTGATACCACCAGAAGAGTCTTGTGGTGATGTAATATGCCACCACCACGTCCACAGTGTAGTGGTCATGCGCTAAGAGAATACAGAAGATTCCAACCACGCTGAGAAGCCAGCAAATCCAGTGGTACCACCAGAGTCGTCGAGGAGAATCTGAAAAGAAGAGAAATTTGCAGGAGCCCCATTATCCAAGGTTAACTCTAAGGACACACAACCATGCCTCCACTGGAGTATCTCTCTCTCTTGCAGATATCCCAAATGGCTTAAGCTACCAAATCTAGGTTTGTATGTAACCAAGGGCAGAGAGGAAGCAGCTCATTTTATAAAGCAACCCTATTCACAACAGTAATTTCTATCTAGTTATGAACTGACTCATAATATGAATGCTATTTTGTGTTGTTTTGGGGGCTATACTTGATGATACTCAGGGTTTACTCCCAGCTCTGCACCGTAGAATTACTCCTGGCAGTGTACAGGAGACCACATCAGGTATCTGGGATAGGTCAGCTGTGTGCAAGGCATGTACTATTGCTGCATGTACTATTGCTCCAGCCCCCATATTCTAAATGATAAACAAGGGCAGGTAATGCACCATTAAATAAATTTTTACAACTTCACTAACATCTAATTCAATTTACCTACAAAAAATTGGGGGGTTAGTGATTTATAAAAAAAATTAATATTTGGCTTATGGATTTTTACACCTAGAGTAGGTAAATTGATACGGCTGTCCCATTTGTTTTTCAAGACACATAATCACACAAATCTAAAAAGTCTTAAATATTTTCATTTCTCAAATACAAAGAATTCAAATGCCTGAATTTGGATCTAAAAGATCAAGTAGAATTATAGTTCTATAGTTCAAGTACATTCCCAAAGACCAGGAAATACCAATGAAATACTTGTAAATATGTGCTTGAACTCCACTGGAAAGTCACTTAGAGCTGGCTCTCAGTCTCGCTCTCTCTCTCTTTTTCTCTCTCTCTCTCATTTGCTCTCTCAAATAATATGACACTGATCGACTAGTAGAGTCCCTCATTGGGAACCACATCTCCATCAGAATTAGTTTAGATTTCTTTTCATCGCTTAAGACAAGATCCACCATCTGTTCCCACTTTTCAGCACATTATTCTTGTTTTTCATTATTAGCATCACTCTGAATTTTAACAATATGAAACTTCCAGAAGATGTCACTTAAGACTCTCCTAAGACTTCACTAGGCAACAATTTATGTCCCTCTTTTGTGGTACCAGCAGCCTGGTTTCGCTTATATTATTACATGAAAACTGTCTTCATAATACTCATTGAGTATTATGTTGACAATTGAATTTTCTATAAGGATAGAAATGAATAACCTGTAGTAAATTTGTAGTAATAAAATACCAAGCAATTAAAATGAGCCCATCTTAAAAATTATTAAAAAATAAAGAAAAAAATAAAAATAAAATAAACCTGTCTCATATCTCAAAAACACAATTTTGGAGAAAAAAGTGGCCAAAGATTAAATATATAACATATAAAACAGGATACTAATTACATAAATGTAAAAAAATAAAACAAAAAAAACCCCCAAACTACTGACTCCATGGCATGATAAAACACGTGTAGAAAAATTTACATGGAAATAAATGATAGAGGAAACTAGAAGGCTGACTGGCTTTAAACATATCTTAACATTTAACTTACATTTTAAAGGGATCTCTGAAATACACATGGCAAATTCTAATATATGTTAAATCTGAATAAATATGCTATAACATACAAGGCTATCTGTAATCTCATTTTTATGTGTTTCCTAATAAAATATCTGGAGTACATTTTATTTTCTTTTTGGGTCACACCTGGTGATGCACAGGGGTTACTCCTGGCTCTGCACTCAGGAATTACCCCTGGCAGTGCTCAGGGGACCATATGGGATGCTGGGAATAGAACCCGGGTTGGCCGAGTGCAAGGCAAATGCCCTACCCGCTGTGCTATCGCTCCAGCCCCTGGAGTACATTTTTGAAGGGCGAGTCCTCATAGCAATAGTATCCATTGCTAACCGGACACTAGTTCGCACCATCAGTACCCCTGAGAGCCTGCCTCTCTGAGGAGAGAGACATTACCAACTCATCACTTTCTCCTCAAGCCACAGCAGAGTGTCAGGGACTTGAAGAAATGGCTAATGTGTGAACACATGACCTGCCACAATCCAAACAGGCCCAGCAGCTTGAAAGCTTCCCAATATTACCACTGAACTTAAGGAAACACTCCTGCCAGCAGGCAGTTACTTCCTTCCATCTGAATCACCTTCCCTCCCCCTCCCACCATGCCCACTGTGTCTGGGCATGGCTATAGTGCCGCCCTCCCAGGACAGGTAATGAACAGGGAAGAATTCTCAGGCTTCCATACTAGTTAGGACTTACACTCTTTGATAAACAGGTAGGTGAGTGTGAGCATGACTGTGTGTCCACTGTATAGATAGTCTCCACACATGTTGTGTGAGCCAGTGATTGACAGGCCGCCACCAGCAATGAGCTTCATGATTCTCCGCAGTTGGGCTTCCCAGTCTCCAAAAAGCTGGGGGCGGGAGGGAGGAGAGAAAACAGGATTCATTATTAGACCATGGGAACGTGCTCTGTGATTACTATTTATACTGGAAGTTATGCTTTGTAACATGGTGACTTCCAAGAAATACACACTTGGTTTTGTGTCCTTCTTACTGACATAGTATAGTGCTTCCACAGCTTTTGTAATTTCCAGAGAGATAACAGAATCTTTTGTTTTTGTTATTCATAACAAACCCCTTTCACCACATCTGACCTTATTACCAATGGCATCACTTTTGGCAAGGCCTTAAAGATGGTAATAGCTGCTGGGGAACCAACCAGGTTACCATTTCCCCTAAGAACCAAGAGGGTCAGGAAGTGGAAGCACTTATCAAGGATCAGTGATTAAATAAGCCTTTCTTACAGAGTGAGATTGCTACAGACATATAAAAGAATGAGTTTGGGAGAGCTTCCAATTGGCAAACATGTGATTGGGGAAACACAGTGCCTTAAAGGGGGGAATGGAAAGAAGGTCTCTGCCCTTTCCCTCTATCTTGCTCTATGCATTTCTTCTACCTGGCTATTCTTTAATTATACTCTTTTATAATAATCTGGTGATTCGGTAAGCAAAATATTTTCTTGATGTTTGATTCTCTTGATGCTCGAGCAAACGAATCAGAGTCAATGCAGGGGATCACAGCACCCTCCAACTGGTAGTCTGTGAGAAGTACACGTGCCATTCTGAACTTGTGACTGGTGTGGAGATAGAAAGGCAGTGAGGTAAATCCTTAATCTGAGGAACATGAGTTGACCTTCTGTTAATTACACGGTATCAGATGAGTGAAAGAGAGTCGGAAAAACCTTTTGGTAGAGGAGAATACTTTCCTTTCCTTGGATTTTTAAAGTAGAGGAGATATTGAAGGGTTTTCCTTCATATCTATAGTAGTTCTGTCCGAGCCATTTTCAGTATTCCTTGAGTGGCTCTTGGTATGGTCTGAGATGTGAAGCGTGTGCTTCAGAACCTTCCTTAGATGTTAGTAGGTGTTTACTCATTTAAAAAATGCACACTAATAAAGACTAGCTAACTCAGTATCATTAATATTCCGAGGTAAAATTCAGAAATATTTCACATATTTGGTCCTGGAGATGAACTATTTTACTAATTTAGCTAAAGCAGGTGGACGTTGAGGCAGTCAAACATATGATTATTTTTGTCATATAATTTTGGGAGAACAACTTGAAACACGGGACTGAAGCAGTTACATCCTAAATCTTTTGAAATTATGTAGAACTGAGTATTTTTACTTTTAAATGAGACTGAAAATAAATACGCCCAGCTCTGCTACTAATCTGTGCTCAATATGAGGGGGACGAATGACTTGAACACTCACTCACTGCAACTTTTAATTGCTCTTTGAAACAAAACATCCGCTTGTTGCTATGTTTGTTAGGACTCTCAAACTCTAATTAGCCAATTTAATCACCGTAAACCCTTTTCAATATTTTTTTTTCACGTGGTACTCTTTTTTTTTTTTTAATTTTTAATTAGTGAATCACCGTGAGGGTATAGTTACAGATTTATACATTTTTGTGCTCATGTTTCCCCCATACAAAGTTCAAGAACCCATCCCTTCACCAGTGCCCATTCTCCACCACCACCCAGCGTCCCTCCCACCCTCCCCAGTTCCGTCTCCCCCCACCCCAAACTGCCACTATGGCAGGGTATTCCCTTTCATTCTCTCTCTCTGATTAGGTGTTGTGGTTTGCAATAAAGGTGTTGAGCGGCCATTGCGTTCAGTCTCTAGTCTACATTCAGCACGAGTCACCCCTCCCCGCATGACCTCCGACCACATTTTACTTCGTGTTCCCTTCTCTGAGTTGCCCAGAATAAGAGACCAGCCTCTAAGCCATGGAGTCAACCTCATAGTACTTATTTCTACTATTCTTGGGTGTTAGACTCCTAGTCTATTATTCTAACCTTTTCAATATTTTCTAACTCCTGGAATGATGATATTCCGGGTAACAGTCCAGGTAATTTGATAATTTTCCAGGTGGTGGGAAACATGTATTTTACAATGCACCTTGGAATTAAAGTACAATGCGCTGAGCCCACACTGTCCATGTGGGAGGCGTGAGTTTGACTCCTTGCAGTGCCTGGTCCCCTAGCAACTTAAGCTTCAATCCCTAGCAACTCTGAGCACAGATTTGGGAGCAGACCCTGAGTATCCTGGGTGTGACCCTAAACATTATCATCACCATCATCATCATCAGGACAAACTGAGGACAAAATTAAGCTATTCTTGGTGTGTGTGTGTGTGTGTGTGTGTGTGTGTGTGTGTGTGATTTCAAAAACAGCACCGACCTGTGGTTACAGAGGATATGCTCTCCAAAGCAAAGAGTGGAAAATAAACAAGGAAGTGAGCTTCCTGCAGGGCAGCCAGGACTCTGAGAAGCACCTAGAGGTGCAGGTGCCCAAAGGGCATATGCAAGGCGACACAAGGAACAGAACCCCCATGACTTCACTGACAGGAAAGTCACAAGTTCAGGGGCTGTAAATGCCAAGAAAACTAATAAAGCAAGAACGTGACAATTATCAAACACTCTAGGAGGTAAAACATTGGGCCGGCCGAAAAGGAAAAGTAATTATGGAAAACGACACAATTTGCTTGCGAACAAAATTGCAACCGTGTATGCACTAAAGCAAAGACAGAAGAACCCTGGGAAAATGGAAGAAATGTGAGGTCCCCAGGGGGAGCATGAGGGCAAGGTAAGAAAAGAAGGAAAAGGCCTAGAGGGTGTGTAGGCTGGGAGGGGAGGCAGTGGGGTCCATAAGCAGGAGACCCTGCCTTCTACTTACTTAGAAAGTCAACACTATTGCCTGCCTAAGACACAATAGTATTGTATAGAGAACAATTACATATTATAATAATATGATGAAAATAAAATGCTATAAAGAACTGAATAATGCAATACTGCCATGGAACTTAGACTTGAAGATTAAACACATACATACACACATCAATACAAAGGATGGAAGATATGATGGTGACACCACAAGATTCAGTTAAAAGGAGCAGGGAAGCAGGCTGGTTAGAGGCCTATTGTTCTTCCAAAGAAGTCATACTTCTCCATTTTATTTTTCATGTTGCATTCCTGTTATAGACATGCTAAAATTCTCCTACAAGCTTACTAGAAAGTTTGGGTTAGCTCTGCCATAACAATGGACAATATGTAGAAGAAAAGTAGGATTTCAAAGCTTAGGTAGCTCTTCATTTAATATTATTTCAAATTGTCCTTCCAAAACTCCCACTGGGTTCCGAAAACTGTGAGTCATATTTTCAGGCACTATCACCACATAATTTGTTCTCCCATTTGAGCAGGAATATATTCGTGTGGAAACTATACACAGAGGGGAAGAGGGAGAAATTACCAGGTAGACAGAGCCTAGAGAAAAATTAGCTGAAATTTGCAGCTGCTTTCCCTCTAAATGCCCTTAAAACATCCAAGCATTCCACCTTTGTCAAAACTCTGCGAGTGGGAAGTTTCTTTTTTGTTTTGGTCTTTGTTTGGGGGCCACTCCTGATACTTCTAAGAGAATATATGGAACCGAATCCATGTGGCACTGAATTCAGGGCTTGCGATCTGCAGAGTAAGTGGTTTACCCCCTTGAGTCATCTACCTGGCCCAGCTGGGAAGTCTCTTAGGTTAGTGGGGAACAGGAAAAGATGGGTGTTTATAGCTAACCAATTTTAATTACAGGGACTGGGAAGATAGGATCAGGGAAGTGCCATCAGCTGTATCCCCAGCACTGCATGCTCCCCGCGTCACCCAGCAGTGCTGGATCTGGCTCTAGTGGCTCCTCCACTGTGGAGCCTAAACAGAGTCTGAGCAGTGCCTAAGCAAAGCCTGAGTAATGTTATTGCCAGGGCCAGCTCACTTGGCCAAGTATTCCTCTGCGTGAACCCTGAACCTCCAAGCACTGGCTTGGAAGACCTCCTTTCCCCATAGACAACTATCTCAGTTACTTTTCTTTGTTTTTTTTTTTTTTTTGGCTTTTTGGGTCACACCTGGTGATGCACAGGGGTTACTCCTGGCTCTGCACTCAGGAATTACTCCTGGCGGTGCTCAGGGGACCATACGGGATGCTGGGAATCGAACCTGGGTCGGCCGTATGCAAGGCAAACGCCCTATCTGCTGTGCTATTGCTCCAGACCCTATCTCAGTTACTTTTAAGAAGCAAACAGACACGTTAGAAAGCAAGCTAGAAAGCTGCAGAAACAAGTCAATAACTTCATTATGTTTACAGTTCACCGAAATCTAATAAAGAGGAAACAAAACTTGTCAAAGGTAAAGGGATGTGACCAGCTAGTCAATGTGGAAAAGAGAGGAATGAGAATGAGCGTAAGCTTAAAATAAGATAGTTAGGGGCCAAAGCAAGAGCATGAATTGTAGGGTGCTTGTGATCTTGGCACCATATTTGGCCCCCGGAGCACCTCCAGGAGTGATCCCTGAGCACAGCGTCAGGAGTAAGCCCTGAATACTGTTGGGCATAACCCCCAATCAAAAACTAAATAAAATAAAGTAAGGCAGCCAGCATATGTGTGTGGAGGAATAAGGCCACTGATCTTCTCTAGCAAGCTCCCTTGAGGATGAGGTAAAGCCACTGCCAACAGGCATGGACGCTGGGCTAGGAAGCAGACTGGGCAAAAAACCACAGATCCTGATTAATGACTGTGCTACCCCTTGGGTAGCTGAATTAATTCAGGGAAGCCCCAGTGTTCTTTTTTTTTTTTTTCAAATTGCTTTTGGAGTCACACCCAACAATGCTCAGGGGTTACTCCTGACTCTGCATTCAAGAATTACTCCTCACAGTGCTCGGGGGACCATATGGGATGCTGGGAATTGAACCCAGGTTAGCTGTGTGCAAACAAATGCTCTACCCGCTGTACTATTGCTCCAGTCCCAGCCCCAGTGTTCTTATCCACAACATGAAGTGCAATATATTTGAACAGGCAAAGACCTTGGCAAAATACATCACCAATATTGACCAGTCAGGCAGCCAGATACTCTGACTCCACTCCACTGCTGCCTCAAAGATACAGTCCTGCCTCACAAGCTAGGGGAGAAGGCATCTCAGATAGAGAAGGGATCACTAAGTCAATGATGGTTGGAGGGACTGCTCGGGATGTGTGCTAAAGTAGATAAAGGACCATACATGATGGCCTCTCAGTATCTGTATTGCAAACCATAATGTCCAAAAATAGAGAGTAAGAGGAAATTGTATGCCATAGAGACAGAGGGTGGGGTGGAGTGAGGGTGGCAGGAGGGATACTGGGGACATTGGTGGTGGGAAAATGCACACTGGTGGAGGGACGGATGTTCCATCATTGTTTGACTGAAACTCAATCATGAAAGCTTTGTAACTATATCTCATGGTGATTCAATAAAAAAATTTTTTTAAAGACAAAATTAAGAAAAAAAGGAACAGTCCTACTTAAGGAAGAAAAACCATGTCTACATGTTCCACTGCAACTTTATTTAGAAAAGCAGTAAACTGGAAACTGCTTGAATAGGAATTGTTCAATAAACGTTTCCCGGCTATTCCAAGCCCAATCTGAGACATGTGAAGTGTGCTATGAATGCCCTCTTGGGACTGCCTGAACCAGAGTCTGTGGACATTCAAACATAGAGTAAAATGATTCAAACGCACAAAACTAAACTGTAATACATGAGGTGGAAGGGGCCACTCTGGTGGAGGTGTGGGCTAGAACACTGTACGCATCAACCTCTAACCTAAACAAACAGTATTGTGAATCAAGGTGCCTCAAATAAAATTTAATAGAAAAATTTTTAAAAAAACTTCAAACTAAAAAAGAGACAATAAATAACTAAAATCAGTTTATAGTAATTATGTACTGAGTTCATAACATTTTTATTAAAAGAAAAGCATTTTAAAAATTTTGGTGTAATTACAAACTTTCAAACCCCAGGAAAGTCAAGATTGAATACTTCAAACTTCTCCTTCTAGTTTTCTTCCCCAATTTGCCTGTTCCCTTCAGACTTTTCAACAAAACAAAATCAACAATAACAAAAAAACTACTCACACATTCTGCCCTGTGCTACACAGCGAGGGAAAAAAAAAGTCAAAGAATGCTTACTTGGCTCTAACTAGAGCCTTAACCTCCTCTCCATAAGGGGATTTTCAGTTTAAGCTCCTTTTCTAAAAACAGAGCTATTTGGAGGACATTTATACAAATTATTTCTCAGTAGAAACTATCAAGTTATAACAAGGTTTCAACTCTAACTCACTATTTGTCTTCTGGGGTCACAGACAAATCAGCCTTGGGGAAAAATAACACAATTTTCTTCGATTTTTAAAGAATGGACATGAAATTATGTAAACTGGTCAATCATTTAAGCAATAACAAGACACAAAAAGAAACTGAGAGACAGTGAGAGAGGCTTATACTGAAGGAGGCCCCAGTACAGAGAACCAGTGAATCTTTGGTTATTAAAATAGCAGGTATGGAAGCTGGAGAGAGAGTTTAAGTGGAAAGAACACAAGCCTGGAATTTTGAGGGCCCTGAGTTCAAACCCCAGCATTGCACAGTCCCAACAAGCATCATCAGATGTAGCCTGGTGGAAATTCCCCCTCCCCTGCCCACACAGACATTGCAGGGGGTCTAAGCATAGATCTAGCAGGTTCATACCTCTACTGTTCTGAGGTCCCTTAGCACTGTTGGGGATGCCCCAAACAAGCAAGAAAGCAAAACCGGTTTCCTTGAGTATCTCAATCAATACTTAAGTACACAATGATCTGGTGAGGCTGATGACCATCACCGAGTCTGCTGATGGCCAAGTGCACTTTTTCCTCCTAACAGCACAAGAAGAACAGGGACATTCAACTGTGCTTTACCTCCTGCTTACAGGAGAGGGAAGATAGAGCTAAAAAGCACACCAGATAATGCTGCACAAACCATCAGCTAGGGTATGACTTCAAGGAAGGGTTGCAGAGATGAGATAAAGAGTAGAAATGCTCTGGAATTGAATCCTTGTCCCTCACTCACACTTCACCATACAGCAGCCCTGAAAAATGAGGAAGGCAGGGCTTAATCCCATCAGGAGCACCATGCATCAGTGCTGGGAAGTTATGACCATTGGGTACCTGTTTTCTGCCTCCCGGTGAGTGGTCTCTGCCACCTGGGTGTTGCCAGGCCCTTATAAGCTTGCCAAGCCCAGGAACTGGATACGTACATAGTAAGTTCCTTGAGCAACATAGGTGCTTCTTACAGATCATGTCCTGCACTCATGCTCTATTCCAGCACTACGAATAGCCAGGTAGCTCTCAAAGTCCTCATTCATTCATTCATTCATTCATTCATTCATTCATTCATTCATTCAAATAATCTACATTCTACCACAGGATTAATATTCTCTCTCTCTCTCTCTCTCTCTCTCTCTCTCTCTCTCTCTCTCTCTCTCTCTCTCTCTCTCTCTCTCTCCCTTTTTCACTTTTTGGGTCACAGCCAGTGATGCTCAAGGGTTACTCCTGGCTCCTGGCGGTGCTTGGGGACCATATGGGATACAAGGGATCGCACCTGGGTTGGCTGTGTGCAAGGCAGCCTTACCCACTGTAGTATCACTCCACCCCCCAAGACTAATATTCTCTTGCCTTGTTAGTGAAGAAAAATCTTTCTCTAATACAGAGATTTCCCATCTCCAAAGACTTGCAAACACCTAGCTCACTGATCAGAACTCCTGAGGTCACCGAGCACCCAGTAGCATGAGGGTTGGTGGATTCCCCACCAATCCACACCCCGAGAAGCTTTCAACTGAGAGAGCCACGCTGCACACTGAGGTTCCCCCTCGTCTTCAACCCTCAAATGACTAAGGCCCAAACCACCTAAAAGATGTCATCTCCTGAGTTCTAGATGATCTCTACTCTTCCTGACTAACAATGATGACACTGAGGAATTAATATGGAGCAAATGTCCTCGAGCATTACTATTAAGACCCCAAGGGTGGGGTGGGGTGGGGTGGGGGTGGGGCAGTAGTGAGTTTACAAGTGTGATGACTAGTTTATTTATTTATTTATTTATTTTTATTTATTTATTTTATTTATTTATTTTTATTGAATCACCGTGAGATAGTTACAAGCTTTCATGTTTGGGTTACAATCTCACAATGATCAAACACCCATCCCTCCACTAGTGCACATTCCCCACCACCAATATCCCGGGTATACCCCCCCATCCTACCCTCCCCCTGCATCTACGGCAGACAATATTCCCCATACTCTCTCTCTACTTTGGGGCATTATGGCTTGCAACACAGACACAGAGAGGTGTGATGACTACTTTAAATTACACAGTGGCAGTGAGAGACTAAAAACTATCCCCTATAATTTTTCCTTCCTTTTTCACTGTTAAAAAAAAAATGGCACGGTGATTTTTTACACTAAACATTCATTACCTTCCACTGGAATAGCAATTCCCATTTTTTGTTTTCAAAAGCAAAGTTATCCAAAAATTTTCTCATCGTATCCTCAAAAATCTAGAGGAAAAGTTTAGAGCAGATGTTATTGTCATAAGCATTTTGCAGATGGACAAGTAAAAAGAGGCTATTTCTCAGTTTTACCCAGTGAGTCAGTTGGGATCTGATCCATAACTTCTCACTTAAAAAAGCTTGCCTCTGCAGCCTAGGAAAGAGCCAGCTATTGTCACCAACCTCTCCCCCTAAAGGACCACAAGGGACATTGTCTCCAGGTTCATATGTGTTATTGCCGTTCTAATGAAGTTTAAACCATTTTCTGTCATTAAAATTAGCTAAATAGCTAAAACTGTACTATTTCATTAAAGATCTAGATTTTAAGAATTTTACCCATTTCAATTTAGCTCACCCATCTCAATAAAAATTGAGATGATTTTTCACTGAACTCTTTCACAAACAAATCACATACATTCTACCTTTTAAAGTATTTTTAATTTAACTTTTCTTTCTTTTTTGTGAGAAATGGTCCAAAAGTGCCAAGTTCCATAGGAATGACAACAAATATAAACTCAATCCTAAACTCCAATTTTGGGTTAACCATCAAAGTGACTCTGAATATACTACTTTTAGCCATTCTAGTTTCAGTTCTTTCATCCATAAAATGCCCACAAAGGCACTTAAAGCACTTTCTTATCTTCAACACTCATGAAAAAAGTTGAGATAGGTGTTTGCTAAAATCATAAATTGCTTAAAAGATTTAAGGCAGTACTTCAATGGCCAAGTCAGGTTAATAATGGGGTGGGGGTAGGGGTGGATTCAGGTTCCTTAAGTGAGAACTCAGGGCCCAACAGTTCAAAGTGAAATATGTTGGTTTGCCATAACAGATAATTATCTGTGATCATAGGGCACTTCAAACATAGAGAGAGACTACAACAGACAAGGCACTTGCCTGCACAATGATGACCTGAATTCAATTCCTGGCACCATACACAGTCCCCTTAGTATCTCCAGGAGTGATCTCTGAGCACAGAGCCAGGAGTAAGCCCTGAGCACAGCTAGATACGGTCCAAACAAACAAATGAAAAAAACTAGCAAAACAAAAGAAAAATTATTTTTCCAGATGGCAATCACTTAATTTCTGGAAAGATTTGGCTTCATCCAAAAATACAACCACCCAAGTGATTTGATGTAGAGTCCATTAGGTACATCCCTCTTAAACTCACATACACTTCATTCTTCTATAAGAAGATTTTCCCCTCCACTAATCTTTGAAGGATTTGGTTCTTTGGAGCCAGGTTTACATCACCTAGGCAGGCATTTCAGCCGGGATGGAGGTGAAGGTTTTTAAGTAATTATGAACAACAAAAACCAATGCTCAATAAGCCTCTTATCTCTCAGTAAAAACTTTTACATTTTTTTTGTGGCGTCCAGTAAAAGAGATTTATCAAAGGCGTCATAAAACCCTAAATGTCACCTATGCATTTCTATCTATTCATTCCAATCTGTGTATGTCATGTAAAAGAAATTCAGCATTTCAGTCAGGCAAGATATCCCTTTGCCAAAATTGCATTTGCTTGAAGAGTTGAGATATTCTTTAAGCCTACCTGGTCATGAAGTGAAAATAAAAAAAAAAAAAAAACAACCCCCCCCCAAAAAAAAACCCAAAGAGTCCTCAAAATTTTTGAGGGGGAGTTCCATAACTAGCAATGCCTCAGGGTTACTCCTGGCTCCACATTCAGGAATCACTCCTGGTGATGTTTGGGGACCACAAAGGATACTGGGGATCAAATCCAGGTGGGCTGCATGCAAGGTAAGTGCCCTACCTACTGTACTATTGCTCCAGCCCCACCTTCAATTTTTTTTTTCTTTTTGGGTCACACCTGGCAATGCACAGGGGTTACTCCTGGCTCTGCACTGAGGAATTACTCCTGGCGGTGCTGAGGGGATCATATGGGATTCTGGGAATCAAACCCGGGTCAGCCGCGTGCAAGGCAAACGCCCTACTCGCTGTGCTATTGCTCCAGCCCCGCACCTTCAAATTTTTGCAAAAAATTTTTCCAGATGTGAATTACAGTGAATATCCATCCACATTTTTCTTGTCTTAGGAGAAACTTCAAGCATTCTGCCACATCTGCTTCTCCTTTCTCCGTAACATTTTTTTCTAGGAACTGAGAATAAGATGGACACAAAACTCATAATTGTGAAAACAAGGACATCTAGTTCTCTAATTACATATGGACTTTAACACTATCTCAGTTAGTAGATAATCTTATTCAAACTTTTTGACAGTCTCAATGATGTCCTTTGTAGCACCCTGAGTCTTCCCTATTCTAAGATCCAATCAGAGAAAATATATTGGCACTCCATGTCATCTTCTTTCCTTTTTCTTAGCTTACTACAGTTTTGTAGCTCCTTTACTTTTAATGACATAACCAGTTTTGTAAAGTCCAGTCTAATTTCTTTATAGAATGACTATTAATTTGACTTCATCTAGTTATTTCCCTATGTTTAAATTGAGGTTAAATGTTAGTAGCACCAATGAGTCCTTCTCAGTGTAAGTGCATCACATTAAAAAGATTCTGATGTCTTCTGTCCCACTGTTGTTTTTACTCCTTGGCTACAGAAATGTCTGCCAACTTTCTTCACTGACTACATTTCTTTGTTCTTTACAATTATCTTGCAATTTGTGGCTTTTTTGTTATTATGCAAACAATATGCCACCCAATTGTTCACTGGCCCAAATTATTACTGTGGTAGATATAAAAGTTTCAATTTTTCATGTTTTCTTTTAATTTTAATTTTTTTTTTTAGTGAGTCACAGTGAAGGTACAGTTACAGATTCACACCTTTTCGTGCTTGTTTTTCCCTCATGCAATGTTCGAGAGCCCATCCCTCCACCAGTGTCCATTCTCCACCACCAATGAACCCAGTATCCCTCCCACCCCGGATCCCATCCCCCCCACCCCACCCCGCCTATGTGGCAGGGCATTCCAATTTGTTCTCTCTCTCCTTTTGGGTGTTGTGGTTTGCAACAGGGGCATTGAATGACCATCGTGTTCAGTCTCTAGTCTACTTTCAGCACGCATCTCCCTCCCCGTGCAGGATCTCCAATCACATTTTACTTTGTTCCCTTTACTATCTGGGATGACTTTCCACTAACATGTGAGGCCTGCTTCCAAGCTATGGAGCCAACCTCCTGGCATTATATATTACTATTCTTGGATGTAAGTCTCCTACTCTGTTATTTTAGATTCCACAGATGAGTGCAATCTTTCTATGCCTGTCCCTCTCTTTGTGGCTCATTTCACTTAGCATGATACTTTCCATGTTGACCCATTTATATGCAAAGTGCATGACTTCATCTTTTCTAACAGCATGCATAGAATACTATGTATACTATGTATAGATGTACCAAAGTTTCTTTAACCAGTCATCTGTTCTCGGGCACTCGGGTTTTTTCCAGATTCTGGCTATTGTAAACAGTGCCGTGATGAACATGTAAGTGCAGATGTCATTTCAACTATTTTTTTTGTTTCTCCAGGATATATTCCCAGAAGTGGTATTGCTGGATCAAATGGAAGCTCAATTTCTAATTTTTTGAGAATCATCCATATTGTTTTCCAAAGGGGCTAGACCAGTCTGCATTCCCATCAGCAGTGCAGAAGGGTCCCTTTCTCTCCACATCCTCTCCAACAGCAGTTGCTTTTGCTCTTTTGGATGTGTGCCAGTCTCTGTGGTGTGAGGTGGTATCTCATGGTAGTTTTGATCTGCATCTCCCTGATGATTAGTGATGCAGAGCATTTTTTCATGTACCTTTTAGCCATTCGTTTCTCTTTCTTGGAAAAGTTTCTGTTGCAACTTTTTCCAAAAGTTAAAAGTAGATATAAAAGTTTCTATTTTTAATTTTTTTTTTTTTTTTTTTTTGCTTTTTGGGTCTCACCTGGCGATGCACAGGGGTTACTCTGGCTCTGCACTCAGGAATCACCCCAGGCAATGCTCAGGGGACCATATGGGATGCTGGGAATAGAACCTGAGTCAGCTGTGTACAAGGCAAATGCCCTACCCGCTGTGCTATTGCTCCAGCCCCTATTTTCCATGTTTCTTTTATGCTTACTAGCTTCTCCTCCAACACAATTTTTATTTTTTTTATTTATTTATTTTTTTAAATTTATTTATTTTTAATTAGAGAATCACTGTGAGGGTACAGTTACAGATTTATACACTTTTGTGCTTATACTTCCCTCATACAAAGTTTGGAACCCATCCCTTCACCAGTGCCCATTCTCCACCACCCGTAAACCCAGTGTCCCTCCCACCCTCCCCAATCCCATCTCCCCCCCACCCCACCCTGCCACTGTGGCAAGGCATTCCCTTCTGTTTTCTCTCTCTAATTAGCTGTTGTGGTTTGCAATAAAGGTGTTGAGTGGCCGCTGTGCTCAGTCTCTAGCCCTCATTCAGCCCGCAACTCCCTTCCCCCACATGGCCTACGACTACAATGTAGTTGGTGATCGCTTCTCTGAGTTGACCTTTCCCCGGAACGTGAGGCCAGCCTCGAAGCCATGGAGTCAACCTCCTGGTACTTATTTCTACAGTTCTTGAGTGTTAGTCTCCCACTCTGTTATTCTATATACCATAGATGAGTGCAATCTTTCTATGTCTGTCTCTCTCTTTCTGACTCATTTCACTCAGCATGAAACTTTTCATGCCCATCCACTTGACTACAAAATTCTTGACCTCCTTTTTTCTAACAGCTGCATAGTATTCCATTGTATAGATGTACCAAAGTTTCCTCAACCAGTCATCCGTTCTGGGGCATTCGGGTTTTTTCCAGATTCTGGCTATTGTAAACAGTGCTGCGATGA
Organism: Sorex araneus; assembly: GCF_027595985.1. Classification (NCBI taxonomy): domain Eukaryota; kingdom Metazoa; phylum Chordata; class Mammalia; order Eulipotyphla; family Soricidae; genus Sorex; species Sorex araneus. The sequence goes on along the minus strand of NC_073312.1, from coordinate 52,494,730 downwards.
ACATACATGTGCAGATGTTGTTTCGATTGTACTTTTTTGCCTCTCTGGGATATATTCCCAGCAGTGGTATTGCTGGGTCAAATGGGAATTCAATATCTAATTTTTTGAGAGTCGTCCAAATTGTTTTCCAGAAGGGCTGAACCAGTCGGCATTCCCACCAGCAGTGAAGAAGGGTCCCTTTCTCCCCACATCCTCTCCAACAGCGGTTGCTTTTGTTCTTTTGGATGTGTGCTAGTCTCTGTGGTGTGAGGTGGTATCTCATAGTTGTTTTGATCTGCATCTCTCTGATGATTAGTGATGCAGAGCACTTTTTCATGCCAACACAATTTTTAAATGTTTCTTCTAATATATTATAATCAATTAGCGCTGTGGATCATTTTAGTTCTCAAGTATGGACTCAAATATAGCCAATGAGAGTCTCTCCAGGATATGATATGGCTTTTGAATGGAATCCACTGACTGGAACTCTGCGGGGTGGCACCAAACCCTTATTTATAAGGAAAGTCCCAATGCCCATGTGTCTGAACTCCAGCAACTGGAGAGTGGAGTTATATACCAACCCCTGCCGTGTAGAAAACCTCTTACCATTTCCTATCATGTCCTGAACAGGCCTCTACCCCAGGCGAGGTCTCCTACATCTCTAATTCAGATAACCTTGCAAAAGCAGCCTCACCTGTCTCCCTCACATCAAGTACCAAGAATGCATCCGTGACCAAGGTTTTACCTCTGCCACTTAATACCATTAGGACTGGGAGACAACTGGGAAGTCTCAAAAAATTGCTATTTCTTCCCATACTGTAGTGAGGACTAAATGAAAACAAAACACTTAAACCCTACCTGGACATAAGAGATACAAAAAACTGACACCGCTCTGAGACGACCACCTTCCTTACCCTCCCAAATAGCCTACTTACTGGATTTCTGGGGATAAAGCTTTATTTTTTGGGCCCTGCCCACCTGTGCTCAGGGCTTAAACCTGGGTCTGTGTCCAGGGATAACTCCTGGCAGGGCGCAGAAGACCATATGCGGTGGCAGGGATCAAACCTGGGTCGGTCTCATGCAAGGCAGTTACTCTATCCACTGTACTATCATTCAAGTCCCTAGGGAGATATTTTTCTAAGAGACAGATGTATGATCACAAAACACTCTCCACAAAGATCTTTTCCTGGATTCCTATGGCCCAACTCTTAGAAAAAGCCCAAATTCCTTAAAGGGGTACAAAGACCCCTTAAAATATGCCCATGACTTGCCTTTCTGGCTTTATCTGTAATTACTTTCTTTTTTCTCCTCTTGTCAAACTCTTACGCTTTTCAATTCTACTTGACAAACTCCTACTTATCCTTTTGAGACTTGGCTCAGATGGCACCTCCTCAATGCAGCCAACACTCCAGGAGTCTGCTACCTTCCACGTGCTTCCATGGCAACTGAGAATCACAAGCATACTGCAGAAAGGACCGACAAGTTGGAGCAATCTGTTGGGTTCTATGTCTGTCACGACTCCTGGATGCCCATTTCTGAAAGGGACCCTTGTCTTATCAATCATGTAGCCTCAAAATTTTACTTTGTATAATGAGCAATTCTAAAATCTTTGTTTGGGGAAAAAACGACCTGCTTGTTTTGCAAAATAAGTCACGCTTCAAATTTGCTGATCTCACAATCTGGGAGGGTGAGTCTCCTTGGTTTCTTCCCTTAAAATAAGAAAACTGTTTAGAATTCTTAGGGTTTAGAAAATCATGTAAGATTTTAAATATCAAATGCTAACTCTACACAGGAATAACTACAGAAAGCATGGGCGAATATATGAAAAACAAGCATAGGGCTGTAGAGATAGTACAGGAGGAAGTAAATCACTTGCCTGGCTTATGGCTGACCCTGGTTCAAATTCCCAGCACCACATAAGGTTCTGAGTACCTCCCAGGGTCACTTGCAAGTACAGAGCCAAGAATAGCTCTGTGCACCACAGAGTGTGATAAAACAGCTCCCCCCACCCCAAATGCATACAAGGCCTAATGAATACACCGACATGAACTGTAGATAAAGTCATACGATTATAATTTCCCATTTTGTATTTTCCGACTTATCATTTATAATGAATGTAACATATTCATGGTTAGAAATAAAATACCTACATATTCAGAAATATAACATTCATATTACAAAAACATTTATATAATGAATGAATATAACACTTAGAGTAAATGTAATGATAAAGAAAACCATGCTGATAATAAGAAACTGAAGGCAAGCATAAAATTAGGTAAGCTCAAGTATTAACAGTTCCACACAATTCACAGGACGACATGAAGAAGCTATTCTGGTAATATAATAGAAATCATATTATAAAATACTGAGCAGCTGGTGCAAATCAGAATATCAACATTTATCAGTGTGGAGGGCAAGAACAGTCAAGCTGCTCACCTAAGAATGTAAGGGGGACTAAAAAAAGTTCTGGCTTATAAAGTCCAGAAGAGTTATGACTGGACTCGGGCCAGAAAAGACCCTTTAGGCTGATGATTAGAACACTGCAGCTTAGCAATGAGTTAAGGAGGCACTTTGATCTCTCTAAGCCATGAAATGCAGAAAAGCTGACAGAGGCAGAAGAGAATATGGAGGTCTTTCTTCCATTACATTCATTTTAAGTACTCTGAAAACAATTAAGCTCAGATGCCACCCAAACATCACCCTAATCCAACAGTGGGATATGTACACATATGTTAGGGATAAAAATAAAAACACATTTTTCAAGTTTAAGATATCATTTCAGTATAAACTCTCAGACTAATGTGGCTGTCAACCAAGCCCAGAGTTCTGTCACTACCTCAGAGTATTCCTATTGTTTGAAAGCTTTATTTTTGAATCAATGGATGATCAAAAACTTTTCCATATAAATGAATAGGAGGAGCATTCCCAGGGAAAATCTTTTTCTTTGCTAAACTGTAACTCTCATTTTGAAGAATTTCAAAGGTAAAGGATACTATGAAGACTGCAAAAGGGAATCTAACCTACAGTGCTCATTAATATCCAATTACTAGATTTTTATCATGCAGCTATTAAAATGGTTTGTACGCAAGATCCTTGGAACTGTTATGAGATTAATAAGAGCTAATCAGGGTATCAAACACTTAATTGCTTCCCATATGAATTCGTACAAGAATACACTGGGATACAAGACAAATGCTTCTAGAAATCACTAACCCAGAAATTTGAGTATGTAATTCCTTTTCCATATTGCCCGCAGCTTATCACTGCAGGAGTAGTGTCTGATGGAGGACCCATTTTCCGTCCTTGCTTAGTAATTTGATACAATTATCATTTTAAAATTTTTGTTTGAGGGTCAGACTCAGTAGTATTCAGGGGTCTCTGCTGGAGAGTTTGGGGAGGGTCTACATGGTGCCAGAAATTGAATCCAGATCATATGATTCTTTCTCCATGCTATTACATTACATGAAGAGTACACGGCCATCAACTGAACAAACACCCAGAAAAACTTATAATTGCCACTGCATATTTGTGGAACATTTTTCACTGAAGGTATATATTTTGATTACTGGAATTAAGGGAAGAAATAAGTATATCAATCATGGGTTAAAAAACCATGGCAGATTATGTTCACATAACCCTCTTAAATAGGAAGTCACAATCTAAAGCTCAAGCCTCATCTTTGATGGTTTAACGATGGTTGGTAAGGATTAGAGTATCCACCGACTGAGATGCTGCAGCTGCTGTCTTAAGTCAGCCTGAAAGCACTGTGCTTTATGTCCTCTCTCTGGCTTTCACCCACACCCATTGCTTTATCATCATTCAAAATATGATTAGTAACAGATATTTTATTTCTAGCTCTTATTTTTCCTTTTGATTTCAGGCTTTTATTGCTAGACATTTCATAGATACTTCAAACTTAACTCCCCTCTCCTCTTTATCTTATAATTAGCCTATGGTAAAACTCCATGGCTGTGAAATCCTTATTCCCAAAGTCAAATGTATTATCAAATTATACTGATTAGGGCACTTAGATATTGCTCAAATTTATGTCCTCCTTTTCACTTGTATAACTGGTAGCTTAGCTTGAGGATCTTATTAATTAGCATTTCACATATTTATTACATAAGATACAAATTTGGACTGGGTAGTCTTAAAACACTTTCCACTAAGGCAGGGGTTGGTATTTACCTTGCTCACCCCTTGCATTCGAGCACCTAAAATACAGTAAGAAATTAATGTCTATTTATTAAAAATAGAAGTTCAACAGAGGAAAGAGTCTAGAACTTGAATCATGATACAAACCAACCATTTTTTAAAAACAAAAAGCATTTTTGAGCAATCTATAATAGGAACTAAGGTTTTCACGGCATAGTCATTTGTTGAAGACCTCTGGAACCCAGCCATAGCTATGCTCAAGGCCACTCTCCACACGTTCGGATAAGCCTCACGCATGAAGGAACCGGCAGAGGAACCCAGGTGTTCCTCTGGTGCGACATCTGATAACCCACTTCTCCCTCTTGGAGAACCTGGCAAACTACCAAGAGTTTACTGCCTGAACTGGAGAGCCTGGCAAGCTCCCCGTGGCATATTCATATGCCAAATACAGTAACAATGATGGGTCTCATTCTCCTGACCCTGAAGAGCCTCTAGTGCGGCACCATTGGGAAGGACGAGTAAAGAGAGGCTGATAAACTCTCAGAGCTAGGATGAATGAAGATGTTACTGGGCCCGCACGAGCAAATCATTGATCAACGGGATGATAGTGACTGTGACAGTCATCTGTCACCATATAATTGCTGCACACTGTTTTTAAGTAATACCAGCACAAATAAAAGTTAATAAATGATATTTGCACTACATTGTTTTTGAAACAAAGAGCTGGCATAAAATCTGCAATGATTACACGGTGAACTGTGGTAGTAACTGACATGAAAGTATATCACTGATTGTATTCAATATTAGCTTATTACCATAATGTTGTTCCAACAACAAAAACCCCAAACCAACTGACAATAGATGAAGCAAATGTTAGCATCTTTATAGTTACTGAATCTGAGAACTGGGTATGGGGTGATGCCTGAGACTAGTTCGTCTACTTTGGGACACAGTTAAAATTTTTCGTAATGAAAAATTAGTCTGTAATTAGATTGAATGAGCTTAAACAGTAATTTTTGCTGACATTTTCATCTTCTGCAGTATTCCAACTTCCAGATAGACACAGATTGCTGGCCCTAGCAGGGGTTCCTGGCAACACAATGGATGACACATTTGGCCTGGTTTTTGTGCAGAGTTCCCACCATTACTTCAGTTATTATTAAGATGCCCCAAAGTTAATTTTAGTCAGGGGAACCTTCATTAGATTATGCTGATGACTCAGAAGTAACTGTTAGTACCAATGCTGATCCATGCTAAGTCTGGACTTGCTGGCAACTGGACAGAACTGCAGAAGTCCTGAGCAGAAACAGAGTTTGAACAAATCAGAGCTGGGAGAAAGGTTGCAAAGCAACAATCCTCCTCCATGTTGGATTCATCCTCAACTCGTGTTTGGCCTATGTGCACATCTACTCCAACTTGTAGGTGAAAGAAAAATTTCCCAATGCACAGATATTTAAAAACAGCTGAACTGTGGGGGCCGGAGCGATAGCACAGTGGGTAGGGCGTTTGCCTTGCATGCGGCCGACCCGGGTTCGATCCCCGGCATCCCATATGGTACCCCAAGCACCGCCAGGAGTAATTCCTGAGTGCAAAGCCAGGAGTAACCCCTGAGCATTGCTAGGTGTGACCCAAAAAGCAAAAAAAAAAAAAAAAAAAACAGCTGAACTGAAACACAGACAAATATTCTAAACTGTTAACTATTACAGAGAATATACGACTCATCAAGGCAGCTTCCTAGCCTGAGTCCACATCACTAGACCCCCAAGGAGAGGCATTTCCTCTAACTGAGAAGCTGCCAGCACAACTTTGAGGACTTTTCTAGAGAATAAACAAGATCGGAGCCTGACTTCTCTGCAAGGGCTGAAGAAAGGAGTGAAGAAGGTTCGGGGGGCAAGGACTGCAGAGAGAGGGAAGGGGGAAGCTGGAGCCATTCATTCTTCATGATGGCTTCCCCGGAGTTAAGGAAATAGCTTGCTGTGAAAATGGACAGTGAAGTAAGAAACTAGTGACCTTTCTGAGAACATCAGGAAGGAAGGGGAGCCACAGTAAGCAAACAGCCCAGAGAGCCAAAATCTCAAATGATAAAGACATCTCTTAAAAAAAAAAAAAATCCAGTGTCACTTTCAATGCTCTTCCAAGGTCCTACAAGAGAGAATTTCTCTTCTGGATAGAACAAGGTACACAGCAATGAAACTGAAAAGATATGGGTGATTCACCAGCACAAGCACAGTGCCAAGAAATAATTACAAACACATTGAAGTGCAGTGTCTTTTCTCCCACCCAAGGTAGTAAAAGTAGCCTCTTCTACTTCTTTGTGCATTAGGGAGAATTCATATAGATAAAAAAAAATTTTAAGCAAAAAATTTGTTGATCATTTCACCAAGCTCGAATGATCTTCCCAGGGAAAACTATTTCAGTGTATAGGTCAGGAGTAAGGAATGTTATGGAAAAGCTGGTGCAATAGGAGGAATAAAGTCGTCATTAAAAATAAACGTAGGCTTCTATGCTACTAGATAAGCTCAATAGAGCAAAATGTGCCGCCCCTCCTTCCCCCCTCCAAAGCAGGGTTTGGGTGGGGTGAAAGGTCCAAGGACACAGGAATAATGTTTGTTTCTTCCTGGGACACTAAAGATTAACAGCAAGGGGATTAAGAGAAAGGCGGAAGAGTGTAATTCCCCCCATCCCCCACCCCCCATTTTATCAACTGAACTTTCCCTCTATGAGAGGAAAAAATCTTTTGGATCTGTGTCAAGGGAGTGAACGATATTTTAAAAGTTTGGCAAGAAACCAAAGAGCTACACCCACTCAAAGCTTAAATGCTTCCAGCACGCTCGCTAGACCACAAATTTCCCCAGCCAGCAAGTGTGGCGAGTGCTGGCAATGGTGAGAAGGGTGGGACTCCGCGCCACAGTGCTTAGTTACATTCCCAGATGAGGGTGGTGGGACTCATAGGTGTCAGGAAACTCCTATACCTCCCGCCTTAGTCAAAGGAACCTTGGGCAAGACAAGAAACAAACAAAAAAGGGAAATCCAGTGAGGAATGGTTTACCTTCGGAGAGCAGTTGAAATGCATACCAGGTACTGGGAGAGTAGTAACATACATTGTAATACATCGATACAGGTACAGCGTGCCAACTATGCAGAAAAATCTTCTGCTAATAATAGACCTAGAAAAAGGGAAAAATGGCAGACACTCAGTCATGAAATTCCACAGGTTCATTTACTTTAAATTTTGATGACCCATCAAAAACAAGTCCCAGAAATGCCTGAGAAATTAGAACTAGGGTGTTATTACTAGAGTATTACTAGAGCCGATAGCAGATTATGGCAAGGATCTTTGAGAATGAGGCAGTGGTTTTACTTTTGCATTTCAATAGTTACTGGCAAACAGTTTAGAATGCTTGACATTGATATTAAATAGTATAGTATCACAGAAAGGGCTTAAATCTGAATTGATATCCAGCTGATGTGACAAGTGGGCCCTATTCAGATTGATTGGAGGCAATTTATAAAAGAGAAAGTGTTGAGAGTATTAGAACAACATAAAATGAAAATTCAACACTTTTGACATTTGACGAGTAAAAGGTATTAAAAAAAAAACTATTTATACATCCCGCAATCTACTTCTATTAGCTAATCTCCAAGAGAGAATGGCGTCGAATAAAGAGCCAGTCAGAATGACAGTGCCCTGTCTCACCTCTCTCTGCTTACTATGTGGTCTTGGGATGGCCTATTGACATTTTTGAATCTTTGAATGTTCTCATCTCAAGGATAACAACATTTGAGATATTGTAGAAGAAATTCCTGCCATCGATGGGCAATGGCTGTCATCAAATGCATAGGTCACAGAGACAAGTAACAAAATAAAGCAAGAGTTGGAAATAGAAATCTCTCCATTTTAATTTGTGTTTTGAGTGATAGTTTTGAATATATGTGTAAATGTGTATAATAATAAATTTTAAAGCTTATCTTACTATCAGGTTGTACACATATTTACTTTAATTGATTACACTGTATGAACTAAAGTGTACCCTCGGACAAAAACATTCTATTCGTCTTTACTTCTATCCTGTTCTAGCCTAGGCGAGCATCATAGTCTTGTGGGTCTTGGGTCCTGTGAGTCTCTTCTTTCTTAGCCTGGAGTGATTCAAGGTCTCTTGGTTTGAAGAAAGCTGGGTTAAATACATAGAACAAACAATAATGAAACAATGCACAGACTTTGCCCTGAGAATATTTAACACCTGATCTCCCTACAATTGTAGAGCACAGCTCAGATTTTAAGCAAGATGGTCATTCCTAAGTGTGGTAGTCGGAAGAAAATCTGTATCATTTGGACAGAAGAGACAAAAGGATGTCATTTGTGTGATTAGAAAATAACTTTAATGATCAGAGAGTTAGTGGAGCAGGAAGGGCACCTGCCTTGCACATGAACAAGAGTTCAACCCCAGGCACCCCATGTGGACCCAGGGCCCTCACAGGAGTGACCCCTGAGTGTAGTAGAGCCAGGAATATGCCCTGAGTACTGCTGGACTGGCCCCCAAACAAAACAAAACAAAATGCAGTTATCACTGTTATTTCGCAATTTTATTTATTTTGCAAGCTACCGAGAATATCCTGCCCGCAAAGCTGAGCCTGGCAAGCTACCCGTGGCGTATTCCATACGCCAAAAAGAGTAACAACAGGTCCCACAATGGAGACATTACTGGTGCCCGCTTGAGCAAATCGAAGAGCAACGGGATGACAGTGACAGTGATTTATTTGTACTTTATTCAAATGGTATCATTTATTTAAATTACTCAGGCTATTTTGGTAAAATTAAAGTATCTTGCTCCTTACCTAGATTTCAAAAACTGGGTTAGAACTGCTTATCACAGAGGTTATCTTTTCTTCTCTTATTATAAAGCTAGTGTGCCATCTTCAAGGACAGGAATTTATTCATCATAAAACTGTCTTGTAAAGGTATGTGCCTTTAATTTCAAGGAGGACAAAGAACACGAAGTCCTGAAACAAGGACATCAGAGAATAATACTACCTCTAAAGTCTTGCCTAATGAATACTTAAAATTGTAAAATATGTATCTTTCTTTAAAAGAGAATGCCCTTGCTGGCCACCTTGCTCTAACAGAAATAGTCCGTAATTTCATTTGAACTTTATGTGAACAAGACTATACATGGAAGACCTAAGAAATAAAATAGTTACTTTTGTATAGAATTATTAATATCTTTTGAGGAAGAAAAATGACTACTGTCACTAAATTTTGGTGGAGACTGTTGTCTCAAAGTCACTTTGTCCTGTTTCCTTGTACATGAGACACTCACACATATGAACACCAGTAACTATATCTAGATTTCAAATTTGAGTCAAATATAAGAAGCATTAAAGAATTACAGGATTATCTGAGAAAAAGTTACATGAAAAAAATGGTTAAGGATGAGAAGCAAAATCCTTTTACAAAAAGTATGCTAAAAGTGAAAGACACAGACAATTCAGTTATGTTACTCCTTGATTTGAAGTGAAAGTCAAATGACCATCCATGTGACTTCATCAACATAACAAGGTGACAAATTGGAAGTGGCTGTTAATAAGAATCTCCTCATCTTTGGCATTTACTTAACCTTTTTGAAATCAGGTTTAGATTTCTTCAGAGCTCAATGTTAAGTAAAGATCCCTGACTACAAACTTTAAGAAGCACGATAAGAAGCATTTTAAAGAGTTGTGTAAGGTATTTATTTCCTTAATTAAAGAATTTCACACATGAGAATACTTAGAAGTTTAAAGTTCAATGGTGTGTTATTAAAAAACAGCAACAACAATATTCAAGTGGTTAAAGAAGAGAAGGAAACCAAAAAGCCACAGAAGGGGGGCTGGAGCAATAGCACAGCGGGTAGGGCATTTGCCCTGTACATGGCCGACCTGTGTTCGATTCCCAGCATCCCATATGGTTCCCTGAGCACCGCCAGGAGTGATTCCTGAGTGCAAAGCCAGGAGTTAACTCCTGAGCATCGCTGAGTGTGACCCAAAAAAGAAAAAAAAAGCCACAAAAGGAACAGAAAGGAACTATTATATGAGACTGAGTGAATTCCCAGAACAGGATGCCTGCAGTAATTGTCAAAAGCACAATGGTGTTCTTTCTAAACCATCTCTCCCAGTGTCGGAGAGAAGTCTGCTTCTCATCTGCTCACACCCTGCCGTGACAATTACCTCACAGACACTTTTATTTGGTCAAGGTTATCTATTCCTCTGCCAAGCAACAGACTAATTGGCTTGTGTTCTTCTTTTTATGAAAGAAAAGTAACGGATTAAATTTGGTCATAATAAAATTTGAACACCACTGTTATTATCCTACAACTTAATAAGACTTTCAGAGTAGCATGTTATATCTCAAACAAGTGACAATCAAATCAAAAAGTAGCAATTTAAGAAGAAAAAAGTCGTCAGAACTTGATTAACTGCTACCCAGAATAGGCTTATCAGAGCAGTACCCCATGGCTTTGGGCACTCAGTACCAAATATTTAACTAATCATCAAAGAAAACTGGTGAAAAATATTTACATTCCAGAAAGTAAACATAAAACACTTCTGGGTCCTCTTGTTTCATACTAGTTGACTCTTTCAACTAAGCTACAGCAGAAGATGTGCATCAATTTTCCCAAGTTTAGCCTTGGTCTGAAAGCTCTTTATGGAAACAGCTGGCCTCCAGAAACAAACAAGAAGTGAAGGAGAGCAGTGGAATTAAACACAGACCCCAAACTAAGGAGGTCTAGAGGGGAGGCTGCGCCGAGGAAGACACAGAGGTACGTGTCTCTGAGCAAGCTGGATAGCCAGGGCATGAGTCAGGTCCTTGCTTAGCTATCCCAGCCTGTGCTACACGTACAAGGCAGTACTAAGCTTATCTTCATACAGATGCTAGCTCTGCCATTTATGAAGGCCAAGTCTTAACCTGGACCATCCCAATGAATTTCCTTGAAGATTAGCTTCTGGGCCAGCGAATGAATCAGAGAATGTTACTGAGGTATTTCCCACAGTTTTACTCATAGTAGCAAATGGAGCTGCCCATTTTCTCCTGTATGTCAAGCTCTGTGCTATTTAGATCTTCAAACAACTTGTGAAGCAGGGCTCTGATCCTTATTTTACAGATGAAGGCATTGCAGCTCTGAGTTTAAACTGTAAAACTGTAATATAAATGTGCTACAAAAGACAGAAAAATTGAGGAAACCTCTAATTGCGTAAGGAGTCCAGTTTTCTTCTAAGAGCACACCACTGTGTGCTCTCGGGTAGGGAAACATTTAAATTACATTTAAAAACCACTCATTTACTTTATTTGGGGGCTACACCTGGCATTATTGAGGGCTTACTCCTGGCTCTCAGGGATCACTCCCGGCAGTAGTCAGGGGGCCATATAGGGTACCAGAGATCAAATCCAGGTGGCCAGCGTACAAGGAAAGGGCCCTACTTGCTGTACTATCCCTTTGGCTCTTCAAAACCTAGTTAACTCAGATTTTCACTGTTCTGTATTTTGTCATATTTCACACTGGTCTAGAAGCTCTACAACAAAAGCACGTTGACAATTACCTAGTAACTACATTTGTTTTTAAAGCATTGAAAAAGTGTAGCTTGCTGACCACCCAGTACTAAATATATTTATTTTTCATGATAGTTTATACAGGATGCATCCAGTCAATCTGCCTATAATTCCTCCAATTTTTATTCAATCAGTCATTCTGAGATGTCACCCATTTCTCAACATTCTACTTAACCAATGGTCAGTACTGGTTTTTTATTTGTGCTTCCTTGAAATCTATTCTATGTGAAGCAGCCAGATCATACCCCCGCCCCTCTACATGCCCCCCCCAACTCTGGCAATACACGCACACGCACTCACACACAGAATACAGCAAGCTATTAAAAACCTTCCATTGCTTGCCAAATAGACTATGAATAGTCTAAAATATTTACCAAGTCAATGAGATACCCCTCCACCCTCTGATCTCTAAATTCCCACATTCTGTTGTAGCTAACTCCCAAGCATTCATTAAATGTTTTTCTCCCTTTACTTCTTAGTTACTAGCTCTCTGGATTACTTGGAGTGCAACAGTTACTCACAACAAACTACTAAATTCACACATTCCTCATGGCCCCTCCAATATTGCCTCAAGCCACACTACCTGTTTATAGATGTGAATTCTCCTGCTCTGAAAGAGCCACTCCTTCTAAGACTCTAGTTTCCCAGTATTTCCAAAAAGTCTCTTTTTGTGGTCGCTCCCATCATTCTTCATGCTACAATATAGCTGTATCCATGTACTCCAAATACTGCTTCTGCAGAAAGCCTTGTCCTCACCTGGAAATGATATTCATCCCCCAAACATCTCAGAACTCCATTTTGATTTTATGGTATTAGGAAAATTGGCACCATTCTTACCAACAGAGGGTCCCCTCCTTTCTAACAGAGGACAGTTTCAGACACAGTGAGACGATGGTCCCTGTCATACAGGCAATACCACGCAGTTCTCTGCTTTACAACTTTACTTCTTACTTCCTCTGACAGTTTTTTCCTGCTTCTTTCTATAAGTGTTCTCCCTTCCAATTCTTTCCAATATTTGCCAGAATTGACTAGCCATGCTGCTCTGCTATTCTACCTCCTGTACTCTTACTACATTTCCATTTTATTTCTAACATTTACTATTGTTGCTGAATTCATCCAACGAGGCTCATAAACCCCTGGAGATTCCCCCTTGTCCTGTATGGGTAAGTCTCAGCTGCTCCAGATAAGGGACCATGAAAACCCAGAGTCCAATTCAGTACTTAGGAAAGACAATTGCAAGCAAAGTTCTGTATGCTCTGTGAGTCAGATCAAAATCAAGGAAGAAATACTATACAAGAAGCAGCACTGTCTGTAGCACTGTCGTCCAGTTGTTCATCAATTTGCTCGAGCAAGCACCAGTAATGTCTCCATTGTGAGACTTGTTGTTACTGTTTTTGGCATATCGAATATGCCATGGGTAGCTTGCCAGGCTCATGTCGTGTGGGTGGGATACTCTCGGTAGCTTGTCAGGCTGTCCGAGAGGGACGGAGGAATCGAACCCGGGTCAGCCACATGCAAGGCAAACGCCCTACCCGCTGTGCTATCGTTCCAGTCAACAAGCAGTAAAATAAAAATAGGTGTTTTCCACAAAGGTGTTCTCCACTCCATCACTATTTCCTGGGTGCCAGAGTGAAGGCATAGCTGGATGAGACAGATCTGCACCAGGCCAGACATTTGTATGTACATGCATGGGGTCCCATTACTTTTACAAAATCCAAATCAGAGGTTTACATCATAGGTATTAATTATACCAACCACATTCCTGTTAACATATATTATTAACTCATTTTATAGGGAAAAATTTCATATGTAAAGAGTTCCAGTACTAGCCTGGGGCCACAAAGTCAGTGGATGAAGAGAAAGAGCCGCAGCAGGATTCCAGTCTGTAAATTTTAAGATAGTTGCACTTTTCACTACAGAAATAGTCAAGTTGAAAACAAACCAACAAGAAAACACAAACTTGTGGTCCTGGGGCTGGAATGACATAGTACAGCGTGTAGGGCACTTGCCTTAATGCAGCTGACCTGGATTCAGTTCCATATAGTCCCTGGAACCCACCAGGAGGGATTCCCTGAGTGCGGAGCCAGGCGTAAGCGGGAGCCAGCCAGTGTGGTCCAGAATAGAACAAAAATAACAAAATATGGGTTCAAATTGCTTTCTAAGCCCCACATCAAATATATGCATGGGTTAATTAAATTCATTATAAAACTGTTCACCTTTAAAAAGTATTATCACAGGGCCAGAGCGATAGCACAGCGGGTAGGGCATTTGCCTTGCACGCGGCCGACCCGGGTTTGATCCCCGGCATCCCATATGGTCCCCCAAGCACCGCCAGGAGTAATTCCTGAGTGCAAATCCAGGAGTAACCCCTGAGCATCGCTGGGTGTGACCCCCCCAAAAAAAGCAAAAAAAAAAAAAAAAAGTATTATCACTCAGGTTAAATATAGATTGGAACATAAGGTAAATAAAAATAAAGTTGTTCATCAAGATATGAAAGACAATATCAATATGATATTCTTTAGTTAGGAGAATTAAAATCAAGTTATCTTCCAGAAATGGATACATAACATACATATGTGTAAAGAGAGTTACATTTTTGATTGGTATTTTAGGCTGTTAACAAAAAATGATATATGCATATACATGTGCACAGAGACAATATACAAATAAATATCTGTAGTTATATAATACAACTTATATAACACAAATATGTGTTTTGGCATGCAGCTCTTTTTTACATTCTTTCTCCTTTATTAATTTCTCCCTCTTTGAACCACATCCAGAGAGGTGTGTAGTCTCAGCATGGAACTGCACAATTAAAATGTTGGGCCTAATAGACTAGACTTAAAAGTAACACACTTTCGGGGCTAGAGAGATAGCACAGCGGGTAGGGCATTTGCCTTGCACGTGGCCGACCCGGGTTCAAATCCCAGCATCCCATATGGTCCCCTGAGCACCGCCAGGGGTAATTCCTGAGTGCAGAGCCAGGAGTAACCCCTGTGCATCGCCAGGTGTGACCCAAAAAGCAAAAAAAAAAAAAAAAAAAGTAACACACTTTCATTTTAACAAGGGGTTTCCAAAACGTAATAGACACATTGTCACAGTGGTTAACATTTATTGAATTTTGGGTGGAGTAACTAGCTTAGTGCCACACTCAATAAATGTTAGTGCTGCTATTATTGTTCGGTCACATAAATATATAAGTGCTAGGCATTATTTTGGGCTCTGGGAATGAACAGAACAGGCCAAAAAGCTGCCTTGTGGTATGCTTATACTCTAGTGGACAAAGTATACAATGAACAAGGCACTTAAGCAAAATATAGAGCCTGATATATTAGTGCTGATGGCTAAGTTTAAACAAGAAAGAGGACTTCCGGTCTGGGGCTCAGCTGGCTGGAGTAGCATGCCTGTGAGTATGAGGGGGCTGACCAGGTGCATCTCTGGAAGACGAGGCCTTCTAGAGGCTGGCCTTTGTAGATGCTGCTGGCCTTCAAGGGAGTTGGAGAGCAGGGTGCACGGACTGAGGTTAGGAGATCTTAGAAGAAAGACCTCCTTTATACTATCAACCTATCTATCTATCTACCTATATACAGTAGAAGAATAATATTCATGGCCAGGATGGCCAGAGAAAACGGGTTAGGAATAGTGGTCAATGGTTGGAACTAACCACAAGTGTGTGTGGAGGGGGCTGAGGGTAGGTAAGATAGAGAAGAGAACGCTATGACAATAATAGCTGGGAATGATCATGCTGGACAAGAGCCAAGGGTTAAAAATAGATAAGGGATGTTCTAGATAACCTTTTAGTATCAATATTGCAAACCACAGTGCCCAAAAGGAGAGAGAGAATGAGAGCAAGAGAGGGAGAGAGAGCGAGAGAGAGCGAGAGAGAGCGAGAGTGAGAGAGTGAGAGAGCGAGAGAGCGAGAGTGAGAGAGCGAGAGAGCGAGAGCGAGAGAGAGCGAGAGCGAGAGAGAGAGAGAGAGAGAGAGAGAAAAGAAAGGCAAGAAAGGCACCTACCATAGAGGCAGGCAGGGGTAGAAGGTGGTGGGTGATGGGAGAAAACCTGGGGAATGTACAGTGGTGCTGAGAAATGTTCACTGGTAGAGGGATGGGCGTTGGAAAACTGTATGACTGAAATCCAATCAGGAACAGCTTTGTAAAAATAAATAAGTTTAAAAATTTTTTAAAAAGAAGGACCTCCTTGGTTGCCATGAGGGCTTTAGACTTAAACCTGTATGCAACAGAGTGACAAAAGCCAACTTACTTTTACAGAGACTTAAGAGAAGCAAGAGGCTCTACAATAATAACCCAGGAGATAGACAAGACTGATGACATCTAGGGCAGAACAGAGGCAGCCAAAGTGGTGAAATTAATAAAATGACAAGCTGTGAGGTAGAAGTAGACATCAAAAATAAAATCAAGATGTTCGCCCGAAAGTGGCAAAGGACACAGATCCCATTTACAATGCTGAAATGAGGAGTGAGGCCACCTTGGGGGGGGCAAGAGGTTGCTAAGGACTCAGCCTTAGGGTTTTCATACATATTATCTCGTGCAGCCCACACAACAATGCTGGAATAAGACATTATTTTTCATTACTACTTTGCAGAGATGGGAAACGATGGGACTACAGGAGTTAATAACAAGAAAACTCACTCAGCAGGTGACTGATTATGGAAATAAGATGATCTTACATTATATCTTACTGCCTGTTTCAGTCACCAAACCAAAAGGCTGGTAGGCAAAAGATGTGGTGACTTCGTAAATCAGGTTGTGAATTAGTAGACAGACACCCTGATGATTTTGCAGAGAAACTGGAAAAGAGAAAAGTCCCTGAATATGCTAAGAAACAGAAGGTAAATATGATCCTAACCAAATATATATATACAAATTACAGATATGAACACTCAGAAAAATACCAAAAGGGATATGAGTCACATGTTAGCATCATTTACCTCTGGTAACATAGGTCACTTTTCTTTTTACCTTCTAGCTTGTCTCTAAGCAAGATGCATCATTTAATTTCTTTAAAGTTATAAATAAAAACACAAAACTGTAATTTACTGTACCTGTGCTTTTCTCCTCTCTCCCCCATTTGTCCTAATTTTCAGTTAAAAAAAATCTCTTATAAAACTAAATTTCTATAGTAACTAAGTTACTAAAGTTAGGGAGCTATACTAGGAAAAACTAGTTTCCCTGCAACTACTAGAGTGTAGGTTAACATATGGTTGGATTTTGAGGCGTAAACTGATAAAAATGGAAAAGGTGAAAATAGGCAAAACAACCTGTCAGTAAAAATGAGAAGAAAAAGGAAGTTATTGTCCCTGCACTGAATCCCTCATTTTGCTTGACAACATTCTTCCCACTCCAAGTAACACCCCACATAAAGGAGATGAAAGAGAGGCCAGCAAAAGCTGAGGAAGTCAAGACTGTGTGTGAAGATAATGGGGTGGAGAGATCCCAGGGAAGAGAAGAAAACAGAATCTCAGACCAGGCTGTGCAGTTCACATATGCAATGGGTTAAAATCAAAGGGAAGAAGACTTGTAGAATCAATGAGGGAAAAAATCAAGTTGGGGGAATCAGAGAGAAAGCCCAGCGCTAGTGCCCTTGACTTGCATTTGGCTCATTCTGGTTTGAATCACCAGCTCCATAAAGACCCCCAAGTACCACCAGGGATCACTTGTGAGCATAGAACGAGGATTAGCCCCAGAGCACCACTGGGTATAGCCCAAAAACCAAAAAAGAGAAAAGGAGAGAGGGAGAGAAGGAGAGAAAGGGAGGAGGAGAGGAAGAAAGGGAAGGAGGGAAGGGGGAGAGGAGGGAGGGAGGGAGGGAAGGAGGGAAGGAGGGAGGGAGGGAGGGAGGGAGGGAGGGAGGGGGGAAGGATGATCAGGCTGGGCACTACTGGTCTATTGTCCTCAGTGAAGAAGCATTATTGGAGCTGGTGGCAGAGAGGAATTCCCAGACCTGTGCTTAAATGCAGGCACATGTCATACCTTGAAGGCTACAGCACAGAAGTACATTATCTACAAACTAAGGTGGAGCAGTAACATGGGTTGTTAGGTACATCCCGAGGCAAGTGCATCTGTGTCTAAGATTGAACAGGACACATAACAGTGAACTGGTGATCAAATACTGAACACAATACTTTCATTCTACCTGTCCAAAGCACATCAATCTGTGCCACTATATCTGCTAGGAAGTTTATTTTTGGAGGGCAAGTACCTATTTTATCAGGACAATTTTAGCCTGGCTTTACAAGGAAGAGCATTCAATCCCCAAAATAGTCCATGTGGGACTTTGGACAAGCCAAGTGTTCCTCTAATGTCTGTTATCTTCACTGAGAGAGAATAACACACCAATACTCACTTTAAGTGTTGATTGGACCAAGTGACACAAGCATGTTAAAAAAAAATTGTTAGTCAAATAGCTAATTTAGAATCTGCCACTTTAGGGGGGTGATAATGATTTTTGACAACATGGATGAAAAGGCAGAGAAGAAAAGGGATTGAGTAAGCAAGAAAGAGATGTAGCTATGTATGGAGAAAGAGGGCAAAGGTAGGGATGACACAATTTCACACTTGATTTATTACTGGAGCAATACGCAGCTTACCAACTTTTTAAATAAAGGGACAGGTACTCCCAAACCTATAATTTCCTCCAAGCAATAACATTTCCAAAAACAGATATTTCCCCGAGAGGAAAAAAAAATACAGAAAATAATCTTTGTGCAGTTTTGTTTTGCATATGTCTGCATCCACAGCAAGAGTTTCCAAGAACTTTTGAGAAATAACCAAATGTAAAAATGCAGTGTCTCTTTAGAGATACTACAGTTTAGCAGTCAGGCACTTGCCTTGAATATGTGAGGGTCTGGGTTAGACCCCCACATCGCAGGAGTACCTCATGCGCTGTACTTTAATGGCAATTTTCGATAAAGCAAAAGGATTTTAAGAAAAGACTTCTGGAGGATGGAAATAAAACTGTTGAGTAGGAATCTAGAGATTCACACATTGGCTTCATAGCAAATGTGTATCAGAAGCTTTTTAGAACTTTAATTAATCATAACCTTAAAAGATGGAAAAGGAACTGGAAAAAAATGTTAAAAATAACTGTGGCTACCAATTCTCTTGGGTATTAAAAGAGGAGAGAGATAAGGACTTTGACCCAATCAATTTTTCTGTGAAAAGAAACAATGACTGAATTAAAATGGGGTCAAAAGAAGAAAGTTCAGTCTGTTTTATAAGACACACACACATAGACACACACATACACACACACACACACACACACACACACAAACCATCATTTTTTGCAGTTGCCAATCAGCTAAAGGATGCAAGGATGACCTTCTCCAGAAACTAGATTCCATTCGCAGAAGACTCAACACTACCGATAAACTTCCCTATTGGGCAGACATTCTAAGAAATAAGCTCCCTAAGGTCCGACCGAGCATTTATGAAAGAACCAAAATCCAAATAAGTCTTTCCCAAAGTGGCCTTGAGAAACTACACAATGCTGTGAAACACCTAAAACTCCGTTTCAATATTCTCAGAGTGTAATCCCAGCAAGCCACGCTGGAATATTCTACCTGTTCCTTCCTGTGGGATCAACAAGGATCCCAGAAATAGCTTTCAATAGTGCTGTCACTGCAGAATCTGCCATGACAGGTAGAATCTGCCAGCACCATTTCCCTTCCTAGTTCCTTTCCTTCGTTTTCAAAGAACTCCTCAATGATTGCTCTACCAGTGTCTCCGTACCTGCGTGAACCAAGAAGGAATACATCCTGTGATATTTAATTGTCTTGACAAAATACACTACCCTGTCCCCCAAGAGACCTACATTACTCCTTTTGGGCAAATATTTGACCCAAAAGAAATCATGGTAGAAAACGCTCATCTGGAAATCTGGAAATATATGTGACCAAACTTTGCTGTGCAATAAAACAGTATTCAAAGTGAAGCCGTAAAAGCTTTCTCTCTCCTCATTAAATTCCACTAAAAAGTTCAGGAACTCACAGAGACTCAGAAAACCCTCGTATGCGAAAAATCCTACAACAAAATCTATCCTTATGATTATTCAAGTTAAGGAGCTCTGAATGCACTGGAAGTCATCACTTCTGAAAAGAATTAATCAATTCTCATCACAGCAATACAAAATGCAGTCACTGGCCAAATGTAGGGTGAGTTAAAGTTGAAGTCACCCTACACCTGGATGACATCAATGGCGTCCTAGGCAGCACCCATCACCCACCTCTCACCCCCTATGCCCAGTAGTGCTTCCCTGTTTTTTATATTGCAGCTGGAGTGACTTATTTTTAAAAAACAAATCTGATCATATTATTTCCTCTACTGACTTAATACCATCTTCGGAACAGATCCCCGATTCTGCTCAGGGCCCACAATGCTGACCCACCGGTCACACCTTGCCCATCTCCCAGGACATGACTCCCTCTGCCACCTGGGGCTGCAGTGGTCCAGGTAAGTCTGAGACTCTACACTTACTGACACTTTCTAACTTTATCCACATCTTAATTTCTCTTCACTCCCTTATTCCTACCTGCTATTAGATTCATCAGTTTCCTGCTCCCCTTATCCTTGTCAGGATATAAGCTCCATCAGGAGTTCAGGGGCTTCTGAACACTCCTAGCACACAGGAAAGGATTTTAAATGAGCACTTTCTACTTGCCAGACTTTGTCTGAGGCAATGGGATACAAAGCTGAATGATGATTTGGATCAATTTTTTTCCCCCTTGGAGAACTTAGAATGAAGCAGTGAAAAAGACATGTGCTCAATGAGTAAGATGAAAGGTGAGAGGAATCGGGAGTGTTCCAGGGAGACTATGGGTGAGTAGATTGGAGAACCTTGGAAAGAGGTAATGGATCAGAAATTAGAACTGACACAACTCGCTGACTATATGTATAAAGGAACTGGGGACTTCTAGGTCTCGAGGAAATGCCACTGCTCAGAAAAAAGGGAGAAGAAATTGGAAAGAAAAAGATAGTAACTCTGGTTTTAGGTATCTCTGGTTACCATACTAAGTTATATGATTTTGCTGCTGGCTAGTAGATCCTTGAAGTGGAAACTCTGTACTCCTGTTCTTGACCTTCTTTCTCAGGTACTGAGACTGCCCTGAGCCACACGACTCAACACAAGTGCCACTGTGTCGGCCCTGGTTTAGCCATGCATGAAAAGTCCTTACCAAATCTGCACGTTTAACATATTCTTTATCATGCTTTCTGAAAAGGGATACCTGTTTTGCAGAGAAGTCTGACACAAATGCAGAGGTTTCCCAGGAATTTTTCCTAGTCAGTGGCTTGAAAGTCCAATTCTAAATAGGGAGACAACATTATTCACAATTTTAAAAAGAAAAATGTTTCTTAAGGACAGGCATTACTTTTTGCTTTCCACGTCACAATGTCATGGAAATCCCACGTGGATAAATGTATGTATGTATGAGCACATAGATATAAACAGATATGAAGGGGAGATATTAAGAATGAAAGTAAGCCCCCAAAATACTTTTTTAAGTACCATCAAATCTTAAAACTTATGGTGAACAGCTAAGGACAATTATATACAACATAAGGACAGAACCAAATGTCACTATGTCACAAATTCAGCATCTGAATGACTGTTTTGTTGTGGAGACATGTTACCCAATTTTCAGTGATTTCCTTTTTTCCAACATATCATCTTCTAACAGTTTCAGCTTCTGATTCTTCACCAATAAACAAAAATCACAGAAGCAAAAGGAACAGGTGGATTTTTTAAAGGGCTCCAAGACACTTAAAATCAAAGTAAAACAGCCCAGTTGGGAATTACCAGCTAAACAGACTTAACTCCTTTGAGCTATATAAAATGTGTTTCTGGTGGAGGTTGAGGAGAAGGGACAAGACTCAAAAGAGTCCAGCACAAACACAGGAAGAAGTCCATTGTACAAAGATTATTCCATTTCCCCAACATACTGAATAAATACTGTCACAAAAGCCAAAGAATTCAAAACACAGGGTCTCTCTGACTGGACAAAACATTTAAATCTTCACAAGCATCAGAAGACTCTTCATACAATACCCACTGCCTGGCATTTCAAACTGTATCCTCCAGTAGAGGGACCTAGAAAACCAGGGATCGACCCCATTAAAAAAAAAACAAAACAACAACAAAAAACACAAGGCTAGGGATGCTTATGATTATTACGAAAACAAACAGCTTCATGTCCTTGATTCTGCCAAGGTGGAAACCAGAGAGAGAACTTAAAAGAATCTGAGTTGGATATAATGTAGAGGGAAAACGTCTTACAGTTAATAATACTCAAACATAAGTAGTCCGCTCAGTAACATTAAAGTCTAATGGAACTTAGCAGTACAGAATAAACAACAGAAATCAACCATACTGAGGTCATTAATTTATCCTGAAAAAACACAAGGATCCTGACAAGGAGTATCATTCACATCACCCAGCCTGTTAGGAGAAGAACAGGGCCCGAAACCAGGCTAGCTGCCTCTTAGCTCTGGGTTCACTGTGCCCAAAGCATTAACCAATTCACTTAATGTTGCCAACTCATGTATTACTGCTGAACACTTCAAATACATAAATGTCTCCAGCGCTGGTAAAACATACCCATAATGCATAACGCTAGAAAGCTTAAAGAGAAACAGATTTCTGGAAAAGTTCCTGCTAAGAGAAATACAAATAGTGGTATACTTTAAAGACATTCACCCTATGCTTAGGACATTTCAGGGAATAAGAATGACATTATTAGAAAGCTACAGTTCTGTAAAAGACTCGATCTCATGCATGGTAGAACTCACACAATATTCTGCTCTGAAGGCAGCAAATGATTTGCTTGCATGTAAGAATTTTGATAAAAAATTGGGGAGGGGCTGGAGTAAGAGCACAGTGGGTAGGGCATTTATCTTGCACATGGCCCACCCAGGTTCAATTCCCAGCATCCCATATGGTCTCCTGAGGAGCACCACTAGGGGTAATTCCTGATTGCAGAGCCAGAAGTAACCCCTGTGCATCGCCAGGTGTGACCCAAAAAGAAAAAAAAAAGTGGGAAAATCAACCCTGAAAATAGGACAATTAAAATCAAGGAAATATTCAGGAAACTACTTGAGCTGACCTCGCTTCAGAAAAGAAAAAAAATACTGGTATTTTTCTCAAATGAACCTTTAAGAAAAGCAAAGCAAAGTGGGGGACTACGGGGGTGGGTGGGTGGGGTGGGGTGGCGGGGCTAGAGCAATAGCACAGCGGGTAGGGCTAGGGCATTTGTCTTGCATACAGCAGTCTTGGGTTCAATTCCCAGCATCCCATATGGCATATGGTCCCCCAAGCACTGCCAGGAGTAATTTCTGAGTGCAGAGCCAGGAGTGACCCCTGAGCATCACTGGTATGACCCAAAAAAGAAAAAAAAAACCAAAAACAAACAAAAAAACAACCAAACAAACCAAAAACAAAACAAAGCAAAGCGGGGAGAAAACTCCAAAGGGCTGCAGTGCATGATCATGTAGGAGGCCCAGATTTAATCCCTGACATCACATGATACCCCAAGTACCACCAGGAAGTGGCCCTGAGTATCACTAAATATGGCCTCCAAACAGAACAAAAACAAAACAATAATGTTTTGCCTGCAGGAACCCTGGCTTAGCTTTCGAGCACTGCACAATCCGATCAGCACTGTCTGGAATGAATCCTGAGTACTGAGCTGGGTGTGGCCCTAAAGCCAAAATAAATAGAAAGCAAAAAACGGAACTTCAGCACCTGAAAAAATGTAATTAATAAATCCTTAGCATTTCAGAAGTCTATGGCTGTCTGCTTAAACTCTGAAAAGTAAAGAAAATAGGAAAAAGTCTTCATCCAAATCAAAGGCTGCTCAAATTATTGTTCCATTTTAAAATTCGCCATAAGTTCTAGGACTGCTAAACGACCCTCAAATAAACACTAACCAACTAAATAACTTCCTTTATACAAGACTAAGATAGTCCTTCTAGGCAACAAGTCAGAGCTACTCCTTTTCATTTGCAGGTACATAATTATAAGGAAAAAGAATACAGTATTTATTGATGAAACAGACCAGGGGGGAAAAACCCACCAATCCTGCTAGATAAATAAACTCAGCCCAAATTTTCAGTCTGCATTTTTTTTCTCAATTAAAGAGCGTTTTCTTAATATTTAATCACATTATGGTAATATTCAACCCACTATGTGGATCATGCACACAGAATTTCAGTGCCTTAGCAAACCAATTTCTGACTCCCATGTATGAAAGCCAGAATGATTCTGTAACAGGAAAACAGGACACCCATGATGAGAGGGAGGAGCTTAGCCTAGAAGGAACTCCCCAAGCACACAGCTTGCCCGAGGGCATCGGTGATGAGTTTAGTTTGGGAAATGAAAGCCACTTTGAATCTACCTGAGACCAAAAGAGGATGCTTTCTGAAAATCCTGAGAAACTTGAATGGAAGAGCCATATCCTGCTTCCATTCCTAGTTATGTGAAAGCCGTGCAGCTTCCTCAGCATTTCACCTACCTCCACAAAGCCATTCCCCGAGAACTCACTTTCCCAACAGCCTGAGCCACTCTGGAATAGCCATTCCAAATTCTGTCTGTGGAACATCTTTAAAAACATATTGCTACGGTTCCAGAGACCTGACTCCATGGGAAAAGCTAGATAGTCATTTATGGGGGACAGGCCAGCTGTGTGTGACTTATTTGACAGGTTATAACGCCACGAGTGAGTAGCATATCGTGGTTCAGTAGTTCGTGTGCTCTCTGAAGGTGGCTAAAGGTTTCTGCTACTGGGAAGTAAAAATATAGAAAACCATCTCAAAAATCCTATTCATCACTGTGTAAGGAACTTTTACCAAATAAGCAGTAACACGGCATTTTCTTCAATGCTGCCAGAGGTTCAAGTGAATTCAAGGGTATGTGGGAAGAAAGAAAAGGGGAGGTCTGGAGGGCTGGGGAAGGAGAGGGGAGGAAGGGAAGATTCTGATTTCAACGACCTGAAGAATTCCATTTCCAAATAAATATTATTAGACATCAACGGCGCCGACCATCAATTGCTAAATTTGAGCTTTCGCTTTACTTACTTGTATTTTAAGAGCAGCCACTGCATTAACCAGAGTGCTACAAGGATCATGCCGTTAATTTCACAAATAGAAAAGGCCCACTGCACCCGGTTAAAATGGTCAAAAAACGTGTCTGGTAGTGGAGGCTGCACCTCCTTAGGAGGTACTCGTTCATGGACGACCGAGATCATCACTGTGGTGAGAACAAAACAGGAAAGCGCATAAAGAAAGGCCAGAAATGTCTTGCCCCACTCCATGGGGTACTGGGAGCGCTCCGGTTCTGGCATGGGGATCTTTATCATCTCCTTCCTATACCCATTTGGCATCCCGTTGGGTTTGACCTTGATACTGAAGCTGCCGTCGGGGGCAGGGACATCTGTGCCGATGCTGAGGTGCCCGTTGGCGTGGCCATTTTTGTGTGCTTCCATGTGGTGCTCCATTTTCAGGGTCTCTATCATGTCCAAGAGCCGCTGCCCGTTGTCAGAGGAGACTCGGCACAAGGGGGGCTTTGCAAAGTCGTCTCGAGTGAGGCTGATCAAGTCCTGGCCCGTGAAATGTTCCAGAGGTTCACAGTATTCTGGCATGGCATTCTCCAGCAGCCAGTCTGCCACCTTCTTGGGTGACCAATAAACCACTTCCTTCATTGTACTGGCAGAAACATGCAGTCCCCGTTTGCTCCCGCAGGTCAGCAGTCACTGTGCCTCCACAGCCAGACACTGTCCCTCCTTGGCACCTTTGTCCCGTTGGGCCTCATGGCAGAGACCTGCGTGACGAGATGGTCAGGGCAGTTTTTAAACACCTCATGAAGCTGTCTAGGGTTCCTGAATGCCGGAGCATGGATTCACCTCATTTTTGAACAGGATTCTTCTTTCTGTGGAGGCAAGAGAAGACGTTAAGACACTGGGACTCCCAAAACAATCCCCTCAAAATGTAAAACCTTAAAATGCATACAAGAAAAATGGAAAACAGATATTGGTAAATACAAACACACACACACACACACACACACACACACACACACACACACACACACACACATACACAGATGGCTTTTAAGCATGCATTAAAGGTCACTATGTATTTCCTGGCTAGTCTTCACCAGAAGAGCATTAAATTGGGGCGAGAGTGATAGTACAGTGAGGAAGACACCTGCCTTGCATGTGGCAGACTCGGGTTCGATACCCAGCCATCCCATATGGTCCCCTGAAAACCACCAGGAGTGATGCCTGAGTGCAGAGTCAGGAGTAACCCCTGAGAATCACTCAAAAACGAAACAAACAAAAAAGCACATTAAATTAGACTTAAGAAGGATAAACTAAAAGGGAGATGTTTACATTTATTCCAACAATGCATTTCCTAGGAAATAATTCAACAGTGCTTTGGACACTGCTCAGTATGGCTATTATTCTCTTGACATGGACAGGTCTCCAGAGATAACATGAAGAGCATGCCACATCTGCTTAGCTCTGCTTTCTAAAAGATGATGAAAAAATTTTTTTAAAGTAACACACAACTACTTAGTAGATATCACAAGATAATCACAGAAACATTAACTTTCAAGATCATCTGATCCAACAATATTATACTCTGCCACAAAAAAAAATATGTTAAGCTCCTTTTACCAAATACACTTGAATCTCAAATTAGTTATAAACCCAGTTACTTGGGTTGAAACAGAGGTGGAGTGAAAATAGTGACTGCTTACTGATATTTACTATGTTATCTCCTAAGATGTCCACTGCTATCTACTGACGGCCCTTCTACATCCAGCCTCCAGATGGCTTTGTGGAATCAAGGGTTCCAAATTTGCTTCAATTCCCTCTTTTACAAATGAGAAAACTGAGTTCCAGAAAGATCAAGGAACTTGCTTGTGGACAGGGCACCTTGCATTGAAGAAATACAAGTGAAGTTTCTGACTCTTGGTTTACTATGTCAATTAGAAAATTTAAGTATAAAATATTAAATACAAGGCAATAACCAAACTGTGCATCTGTGAGATTCAGAAGCAGGATTCAAATTTTATAGTTATGTACACATGGATAGTCTACATACACATACAGTTAGCCTCAACTACCATGAGTAACCATAACAAGAAATGCATCAACAAGCAAGTGAAGTTACATTTGAAGATGAGTGTGGGGTCCCCCTGCTATTTTTTGATACCAGCAGCATACATGTATTAATTTTATAACAATAATTTGATACGCTTTAAAAAAAGTTCAAAATTAAAAACTTTGTTTTAGAATAAAGCATAGCCTTTGGCAGAAGACAGATTATTGTTTGATTTTCAGTATCTCCCATAGTGGGTTACCACTGGGTGATCCTCAATTTATTTATTCACCTGTAAGATAGTTATAATCAACCATCTCCTTCATAGGATTGCTAACACTTAAAAAAAACCCTATGTAAAAGTTGAATATACATAACCTAACATCTAAAAGGGACCTGCTGGCACCCAAATCCTTGCTCGTACTCTTTTCTCAAATTTTCTACCATATCCAACAGAGACTATTCAGGACATCTCAACATAAGAAAACACTGTGCAAAATAATAGCTATATTTTCCTTAAAAGATTAATGAATGTGATATTAATTGTAGGAGATGTACACAGGTATACAGGTTTAAGAGCTAGAAATTGTTGATGACAGTGTTTATCTAGGTTTTGTATAATAATCAGATGAAATGCTCCAAGCTTCAAAAAAAAGAATCCCAGACAAACTACAAAGTACAGTCTTAACTAGGGAGAACAGTACACATTAGCCTATTAGGAGTTCCAGAAAATTCTCCAGTAAAGAAATAAGGAAGATAGGGCAGCACTTGTCTTGCGTGAGAATGATGCTGGTATGATCTTTGACTGGTCTGGTACCCCATATACTTCCAGGTGCAGTCCAGGAGGTCCCTGAGCACCAGAAGGGGAGGCCCAGGTAACTGGCACAATATTCTTGGGGCCTTGCATTCAACTGTTGGCTCAGTGGGCTCTGAGTGATGAGAGGGACTCCCAGGCTTCCTGAGCATTGCTTGAGAGACCACCTCAAAGGGAAGAAGTAATTCACCAGGATCACCAGGATTTCTCTACTATGTCTTCTGAGACTGTCATCTTTCTCAGCCCTTTGCCTCCACATAACTACTATGCATTCTCCGTAGAACATAGTGGACGTACTGGCACAAATAAGATGTGATACTATTAACTTCTGATTTCAAAGACTCTACTGAACCCCAAAGTCTGATTCTGGAATGGAGGTAGGCAGAAGTTCACTTCACTCCCCAGTTTCCCAATTCAAGTCACAACTAATCAAACTGCAATAAAAACTTAAGAGACATTCCAGGCTTTGCAATGAACTGAGAAGTCTCTCTTCTGGAGCATCTATAGGACACATGTCTTTCCTATCACAATTCTGGGTTAAAAGTCTCTGTCAAATCCCAAGAGACTGTGAGTGACTGGGGATGGGCTGCAATCTTAAGCATCCACATCTCACAGCCCAGGTCTCAGAAAGGAATCAGCATCTATCTGCTCACTATCTCAGGAAATGTCCTTAGGATCAGAAACACATAAACGGTTCAATAAGAATACAGCTACCACACATGCCTCTGCTACTGAGCACTACCGTGGAACAATTAGAGAGCTCAACAGACGAATGTGCATGTATTTTGTCTTTTTTGCATGTGGGGGGCACAGATTCAATCTCCAACACTACATTGTCCCCTGAGTATTGCCCAGAGTATCCCAAAGCACTGAGCTGGAGTAAACACAATAGAGCACTATGGAATGTGGTCCCCGAAACCAATAATTTGGATGACGAAAGAGACTAAGGTGGAAATTTTCCAGAGAATTATGACACTGAAGTGAATCTCTGGTCACTTACAACCCTCTACAGAGGGGACTGGAGTGATAGTACAGTGGGTAAGGCAGCCCACCTGGTTCAATCCCTGGCATCTTGGTATAGTCCCCCAAGCCATACCAGGAGTAACTCCTGAGTGTAGAGCCAAGAGTTAGTCTTGAACATTGCGAGGTGTGCCCTGCCTCCGGTACCACCTTTGAAAAACAAACAACCCCCCTCAAAACAAACAAACAAACAAAAAGCTCCAAACCACTACAAGAGGATCCAGAGCAAAAGTAGAGGGTAGGTTGTTTGCCTTGCATGTGGCCGACCCCACAGGGTACCCCAAGCCTGCCAGAAGTGATCCCTGTATACAGAGCCAAGAGTAAGTTCCAGACAAAGCCAGGTGTGACCTCCCCAATATCAAAAATGAAAACAAACCAAAAGCCCACTACAGAAGAGCTTGTTATCACTGGTCCTGCCCAGAATGACAAGACACATGCCAAAGAGGAGTCCTGCAAAAGGTGCTGTGGGAAAAGGGGACTCGTGGCATGAGACTCAGGCTTCCCTGCCTGTAGACCTCAGAAGAAGGGGGAGCAGCGCCAAGAACATTGCGGCCGTGAGTATGCTAAAGCAAAGTTTTCTGTGGAATGTTCAGACCCAAGGAAACGAACATGGGCTTTTTAGGTAAGGTCATCGTTTGCCCCCTTCCCCAAAGCAAACAGTCTGCATACGGAAAAACCCCTTCAGAACCACAAAGACCAAGGCACTACTACACTTCTCTCTCACGAGGAAATTGTTGATCTCTTAGAGATATAACAGTCTTTAAAATAGAATAAAACGTAAAATGGCAGGAGACACTAGAGGGTTCCCACTTTGTCCTCCCCTTCTCTCTCTGATGCCCAGTGCACATGGGCCTCTGCCCAAAGGAAACGTATCCTGAACAATCAAGTCCATCAGGTAGTTTCCAAAGCTAACACTGCTGAACGACAGCAAGAGAAATGAAACGAGAAGCCTGTTATCTTATTAAAAAAAACAAGATAACAATGTCTTGCTTTGACTGACTAGGAAAATAAAATCCTTTTCCCCAAAGGCAGTCCTGTGTGCCTTCCCGACCTCTGTCATCAACTACTCTTCAACAAGTTCAGATTCCTCCCTTAGATCTCAGGAGAAGGTCCCTCTGAAAAACCTTTCAAACTACTTCTTCATAATTACGCAGCCCTCAATTCCTACCTTGTTGATATAACTGTGACATAATTTAATTATCTTGTGTTTATGGTGAGGTATTAAAAAAAAGCTGTAGGAGTTGAGGAGCTTGCAGTTAAGATCCAAGCAGTTACTTCCTTTGGCAAATTCCTTTAACCTTCCGAAGCCTCAACTTCCTCTGGGGGAAAAAAAAAACACCCAAAAAACAGAATTAACCACTTCACCTACTTTAGACAACCGCAAGTAATGAGGACCCAATCATGCAAAAGGAATAAAAGCTATTAATTACTCCAGGAAATATGTCTTATTCTTTTTTGCAATGTGCCTATTTCCTTTCTTGGTGCCCAACTGGGCCTATTGTGACTTTGCATAAATATTTACTGAAGCTGCTGCTTCCGAATGGCATTTTTTAGAGCCCAAGTCATTCTGAACACATGAATAAGAGCCGCCTCAAAATTTCATGAGAAAATAAACCTTTATCTCTGAAGCAGGCCTTGAGCTTGCAAATCAAGTCATACTACTGTGTTCCTGCAGCAGATGATGAAATCCTGCAGGAGAGAAGCAGCTCGTCTCTATGGAGGTAACTGTTGGGCAGCTACTGAGGACTTCAGGGGCAACTGCTCAAAGGGGGGGAATATTCAGAGTAGAGCCATGGAGGAGAGCGAAGGTTACTCTCCCCGGGATGCATATGCTCAAGCGAGAATGTATTACGAAGCTTCTGCAAAGGGGGATAGGAGACTGTTTCCACCTCTAGACTGAGCAGACTGAACATCAGGCTGGACTCAGAAAATATTCTCCCCCTACCATCTGGAAAGTCACCCTGAATCCACTACTAGGGGTGAGTGAAGTAATACTGATAGCTTAAATCATTCGATTACTTCTAAAAACTATTAAGTGAAAAAGGAATACAATTTATACATAGTCTTGACCTCAAAACACCACAACACTTGAGAGATGGAATTCTCATTCTTCTGTAATTTTTGGTTACACTGGACAGTGAGACAGTGATTTCTTTAAAATCTAATGCATCACACCAAGTGGGGCTTAAAAGAGCTTTCCAGAGCTCTTCACTGCAAATATTCAAATGTCTCACAGACTTGAATACGTGAAAGGGAGTTAAAGAAATTCTTGGAAAAAAAAAATTTTAGAGTCCTATTGGGTTTATTTCAGGAAAAAGAGCACACAGAGTCTAAACATTAATAGCTTTTCACTTATTTATTTGGGTTTTGGGGCCACACCTGGCTGGCTCTGAACTCAGGAATTACTTCTGGATGCTGGGGATCCAATCCAGGTCAACCACAGGCAAGGCAAACTCCCTACCCACTGTAGTATCACTCTATCACTTTTTGTAACAGTACTCAATACTTATAGAATTAAGAAGTGAATTGAATTTATGTTTGTTTTTTTTTTAAGGGAAGACAGGACTGGGATTGAAAAAATATAGCTATCATGTCAGTGAAACTCTAGATGTATTTATTGCTGATAACTGCAAATGAAAGAGGAAGTAGTTGGTATTTAATTAGCCTCTTAAGTAAACTGAAAATTCTACCTCATGAATTAAATATCTATAAATAAAACCAAAATTAACATGATACATATGTAATTTTATTCTACTAGCTTATGTAATCAACTAAAAGCAAGATTAAAATTTGGTGAGCAAGTAATATTTAGCTCAGACTATAACAAGAAACTGCCTAGAGGAATTTTGTTAAATCAAGAATTGACATTGTGAAACAGACAAACTACTTTTTGTAAGCATTTCAAGTCCAGATAAAGGCCTTTACATCTACTAAAATTTTCCATTAAAGTCAGCAATAAGTTAATGGAACCTTTTGGGCAACATAGGTCATAGAATACTCACAAGGTTGGTGTTTAATTCTTCTCTAACTCTATCTGGATAGCTCCTAAATGCTTTTCTCCAAACCAATTAAATAAGCTATATTTTATCCTAACAAAATGTAGAGTTAAATGGAACAAATTCATAAAATTATACCTATTTGAGAAAAAATGACTAATAGTTTTGGTAACTAGTAGCAGTAATAGTAAATAGTAAATGAACAAATTAATTTTGTTCTACAGTTGAGGAAATTTTATAACATTACTTCTAATGCCTTAGTCTTGAAACTGTTCTTCAGTTTAAATTGTTACTACTTGCAATGTTCGCAATTCCGTAGACAGACTGTTTTGTGAATTAAGTCATCACTCTTACAGAATGACTCCTTGAACTGAGTGTATTTTGCTCAGATACTAAAAAGAGAAGAGTTTGCGAGAGTGTCTTACAATCCACCTAACTGTAAGACTTCAGGCTGAGAGTAATGAATGGCTCATATGATGGCAACTTTTGGTTTCCTACAAAAGTTACTGTTTCCACCAAGCATTGCCAACTGAGCATAAACATAACTCATCTTGTTTATTTATTTATTTTATAAACTTATTGAATCACCATGAGAGTAGTTACAAAGCTTCCGGGTTTAAGTCTCGGTCATACAATGAGGAAATACCTATCCCTTCAACAGTGCACATTTTGCACCACCAAAAACCCCAGTATACCCCCAATCCCACACCCTCCCCCTACCTGTGTGGCAGATGGTTTCCACATCTCTCTCTACTTTGATTAAAATCAATATTTTGACACCAAACCCACCATTATTATTTGAGATTTTCCCCCAACACTCAGATCTGCCGAGAAAACAACATTAGACAATTTGGATTCTATAGCTGGTAGTTAACAGCATATGATGTCTTGGAATTTTGGAATTCTGGAATTTTAATAATTTAATCTGGAGGGATTTCTGCCAAAAACCACTGGGTTCTGAGATTTGCTTCTGAGTCTCTGGGATCATGGCCGTTAAGCAGTCTGATCAGGAGCCAGAAAGGCCATTTGGCGACTCAGGGTCTCACTGGGGACAGGGGAGGGAGGAAAGTTGTCTTGTTTATTTTAACGATGCTGACAGATTTCCAAGTCTCTGAATATATTCTCCTCTAACTTTCCTAACTTTAAGCTTCCCTTTCTATACACTATTTCATTGTTCGCTATGACCTATTCTAATGTAGGCAACTCTCAATGTTCTAGCAAGAAAGATTCACTGTGGTTGACAAAATGAGCCAAGATGAGGGGCTGAACATAGTACAACAGGGAGGGAGTTTGCCTTGCACACAACCAACCTGGGTTTGATTCCCAGCATTCCGTATGATCTCCTGAGCTCCACCACAAATAATTCCTGAGCACAGGGCCAGGAATAATTCCCGAGCATTGTTGGGTGTGGCCCCAAAACAAAGAGACAATAACAAACAAACAAAAGGATGACAGGAATGAAACTGGTTATGTTCAATATATACTACTTCTCATGATTCTGCTTTTTGCTGGTGGTCTGATATAAAAATCTGTCCCACGAATGTCAAGGAAAATCCTACCATCACGGGACTGTCAAATTCTCATTTCCCATTTCCTAAGCCTTCACTGAGCCATTCTTTGACTGGACATAAACATTTAGTAACCAGAACACTAAAATATAACTACAGCAAGGCTGGTTTGATAACTCAACAGGCCAAGAACATACTGTGCATGCAGACAGTCCAGGGCTCATCCCCAGACACACTCAGTTCCATGAGCAACTAGAGGAGTACCCACCAAGAGTGCAGGCAGAGAGAGAGTCCCAGCACTGCTGGATGGGGCCCCAAGTCCAAGCTGACTCCTCTCAAAATTATAACAATTATAGCAAAACTCATAAGCCTCCTAAAGGTTCTACATGACAAATGATTAAATACATCATTATATTAGAGTATTACACCAGAGTACTTATTAATAACTAATACACATAATTATATATGAATTATGTCATATAAATTTATAATTCTATATTTATAGATTAGTCAAGCAAGTTATGGAAGAGAATAGATACATTTTTGTAAATACACTTGTGCTACACGTGTATTTACAAAATAGTGAGGGAGGGAGGGGCAGCCTAAAAAGTGATAAACTTATCAATCTGTTATGTTGGAATAATAAGAATGTTTTTGCTTAATTTTTTTCAGTATAGTGTAATTACTCTAATAAATACAAATTACTTATACACAGAAAGGGGTTAATTTTTTTCAAGCATATTCCCTGAATTAAATATACAGGCTACACTGTAAAATTAAAAACAGATGCTTTCAACATCAGCATTAAGTATGAGATGGACTTGCAGATTTCAATAAATAATTAGATTTTTTTGCCCTTGTGTATAATTAAGTCCCTAAATCCTTCAAAAATCTCCAAACATCACAGTCCCAGGATATGAGCCAAACCACCAACAAAGATAAAGCTGAAATCTGAGCCTATGTGTATAAAGAAATTCTGGCCTCAGATATTTTCCATCATTCCAAAGGGAAAAACAACAAAACATCAGAATTACAATAGTCTATCATCTATATTTTCTTCAATATCTATCCATTACACAGTATACTGCCAAAAGTAAAAGATCATTCAAAAGCTTCGTCTTGTCATCACAATAAGGAACTCTTTGCATAGCTCTAATGACAAATAATCACTATAGTTCTTCTCTTCCGGTTTCATTCTTCATAGAACCCAAATGCTGAAACTCTGAATATGATCTATTCCTGCCCAGCTTATTAACTGCCTTTCTAAGTGTGAAACCAACAGTGCTATTTTAATATGCATCTACTTATTCTGTAGTTCTTGGACACAGATGGACTCTAACAGCACTCAAGAACATTAGGACATAATCAATGTTTCCAAATTACTTTGATTCTCCTGTCAAGCCAGTGTGTATCACGGTGATCTCATCTGGCCCAAGAGGCCTGAAAGACCAACACTGACTTATTTCCATTACACACACTCCACTGCTTTCCTTCTCATTCTTTTTTCAAATGTAAGCTAAGCCCTTCTCCTTTATTGCTTGTTCAGCTGGAATAAAAATGATGGCATGCGTCATAAAAGTAAACCAGGGATGTGAAAAATATCAATGGCTTGAGAAACAGATGAGCCGTGCTTTATTATTCTGTTTTAAAGGAACTTCAACGGCATATTCTAAAGTTCTTTCTCAATCTTTTTTTTTTCTGACCATGGCCCCCTTCTTTCCTGTGGCCCCCATTCTATGTGGTGGCTCTCTTGTCCTGTGCTGTGGTTTCTTTTCTTAGGCAATTTTTTTACCTGGACCCCCTCCTGTGGAATATCGAGGTGGGGGGTGGGCGTTGAAAACTGCTGTTCTAAAGCATACACGCAGTATGGCTCACTTAGACAGTCTCTGTTCATACATCAGTATAGTCAAAGCACAATTTGTATTACCGTAGAGAATTAATAAGAGTTAGAAAGCACACGTGGAAAAATTAAAAAAAAATAAGAAATCACACATGGAGGGGACAGAGCAAGAGTATGGCAAGTAGGGTGCCTGACTTGCAAGCAGCTGCCCTGGGCTGTAGAACAGCATCACATATGGTCCCCGAGCACCACCAGGAATAATTCCTGAATGCAGAGCCATGAGTAAGCCCTAAGCACAGCCTGGTGTGGCCCAATCTACTTCCAGTTCCCAATAACGATAAAAGCCAGTTGACCTCAATTCCTATTATCCAATACTGTTCATCTTTCAACTAAGAAGTACAAAATATGCACCCGCATACCCGTCTGCAAATGTAAAGCAAGGAATAGCACACAATCCTCATACGATATGTAGTAGAATTACTTTAGTCCAGATCCTTTGTCTGTTCCCCTTTCCTACAGAAAATGTAAGAGTGGCCAGGCAAGAGACTGAGCTCAGATGGAGTTTAGAGGCTGCGGATGGAGGCAGAATGCCGGCAACAGAGAAGAGGAATGAGGTCATCTTGCTCCCTCATTCCTACTCCTCCTCTCCTCTCGGTGTCTCTTCACACCCACTGGCTAAGCAGATACAATAACAAAGTCTGTGTAGGAAAGTTGTCCCAGCCGCCTCTCACCTTCTGATGAGAAGGCCCTGCCTTCTGAGACGAGGCAGGTAAAGTCTAGTTGGGTGAAAGAATCAGGAAGAGTGAGGACTGTGGCAAACTGGACAAGGCAAGCCAGAACCACATTCAAATTTAACCTGCTTAGTGGAAAAACAAACATGCAATTGAATCTGGCTCATGGGACTGCCACTTTGTGACTTCACTCACTCACCTGTGTGCTGTATCTAATTGGTAACTCCTGGAGACTCTAGTTTGAAAAGTCTCGAAATCTGCTTCCTGTTTCTTATTCCCACTTACAAATGCTTTAGTTTCTGCTTCCAATGCGGCTCAACTGAAGCCTACCTCCAGTCTACTGTCAATGGTCTTTCTAATATAAAATCTGATCACTTGATATATCAGACTTACAATGGTGGGGTGAGTGGTTAACTGCCTGGGGCTCGATCTCCTGAATATCACTGAGTGTGGTCCTGGAGGCCACCAGCATTGCTGGGGTGGTCCCAATGATCCTTTGCACGGCAGGGCCCAAGCAGTATCACACCCTCAGGTTCTTGCGTCAAACTGAAGGCTCAGATGGCTGAGAATTGCTGGTAGGAGCCCTGAGCCTCTTAAATTCCACGAGAGAGAGAGAGAGAGAGAGAGAGAGAGAGAGAGAGAGAGAGAGAGAGAGAGAGAGAGAGAGAGAGGACTTACTGTGGATCCTACTTCTAAACAAGTCATCAGCATCCATACATTCTTTTGAAGAGGTTGGGGAAGCAAAGGAATAGAAAACTGAGTCTAAGAAATCAAAAGTTGAATAAGAACTTAAAAACATGTCTGACTGAAGATATGAAGTAGTTTCCATTGCCATTTAAAACACTCATAAATGGAGATAGCAATGGGACTAGATCAGGAAGATGAGAAGCCAATGGACTAGTAGCAACTGAGCAGCGCCAAAGAAATGGAGCATAAGCCATCAAAGAGGAAAGAGAAGAAGCAATCTAAATTTTGTAATAGAAACCACAGAAAGATGAGGAATTAGTGCAGAAATGGGGTGAAGATGTAGCGAAAAAAAACAGAAGGAATGCTGCAATACAATTTAAGAAGATATCTCTGGATTCTTACTTACACAGACAAACCATCTCTTCATCATACAGGAGAGTGGAAAATTTATTCTGGGAAAGAGAAATGGAAAATCATTGTATTAAGGGTCGCCAGCAACTGCCAGTAGGGACACTGTATGGAAAACAGGAGATTGATCATGCTAGATGTCAGACATCCCCTAGCCCTTCAGACACAGTATATTGGGAGAGAGGAGGAAAGCTTCCAGGTGGATGAGCAGATAACTTTGTTTGCCCTGGAGACTCCAGACAGTTTAAAAGAAAACGGCACTAAGATATTTGCACAGAAATCCACAGACACACACTTCGCTCAGGCTGTGTTGTTAGTGCTCCCTTTAAAGTAGGAACGGGCTGGGCTGGAGTGATAGTACAGTGGGTATGGAGCTTGCCTTGCATGTAGCTGGCCTGGACGCAATCCCCAGCACCCCATACAGTCCCCCAACCCCCACCAGGAGTCATCCCTGAGTATAGATAGAGTCAGGAGTAAGCTCTGAGCACTGCCAGGTGTGGGTCAAATCCAACCCCCCCCTGCAAATAATAAGTTCATAATAATCAACAGGCAGTTGAAGATGCTTTATAATTATTATGAAAGTCAAAGATAAAAGCATAATCAACAAAAAAGATTTTAAACAGATAAAGTGGGGGGAATTATAATGTTAGGAAAAACAACTATTAACATTCTCCGAGGGATATCTGAAAACTTGAAAAAGAAAGCTTTTGGAATTTCAGCATTGATGTGAAACATGCAAGAGAAAAGAAAGCTGAAAATAAATCTCCCAGAAAGTGACAGAAACATGTGACAGAAATATGGAATATGGAGAGGATAAAAACATAAAGAAAGTAAGCCCAGCAGTTCTGGATGTGGGTAGCTAGAGCTTGAGAAAGTGCGGGGTGGGGGTGGGGGGAATTGGAAATAAAGAGGGAAGGTACAGTCCAAAATGATTTAAGAGAAACTGTTAGTACGCAAGGGGACATGAATTGCCAGGTTACAGGGGTCTGTCAAATACTGCAAATAAAATACATTTCTACCACTATTTTTCTATATTTAACAAATTATTTAAAGGGAAAAAGTACATACACTTTTATATGTATAAAACAGATAATGTTTATAAAAGTAAACATTTACAATGGTGGGGTCAGAGGTTAATAGTGTAATGTTTACTTTTACACATCCTTTACCTTTTCTTTCTTGGAGGGGGGGTGGGGGCTGAGAGTCACACCTAGTAGTGCTCAGGGCTTACTCCTGGCTCTGTGCTCAGGGGTCAGTCTTGGTGGGCTGAGGGGACCACATACGATGCCAGGGATGGAGCCCTGGTCAGCTGCATGCAGAGCAAGCGTCCCACCTGCTGTACTCTCCGGCCCCTCCACCTTTGACCTTTCTTACTGCACTTCTACTCCTGGTCACAAGAATCACTAGAGCACAGAGAACACAGTTCTTGGTCTGGAGACACAGCACAACTTGCAAACCCCAAGGATTCGTTCAAGCTGAAAGCAACTGAGAATCTGCAGGGGAAACAGATGAGTCCTTCATCCTCCCCCGTGTGCCTAGACGTAAGACAGATCTGTAAGAGAATGCCCGCTCTCCTGCAGGGAAAGGGCAGGAGTTAATCACCAGAGATAACTCTAGACTCTGTCGGTCCAGAGCTGCGCCACAGGAACAAGTGTCCACAGGGCAGGCCTTGCTGAGCCTGACCCTTCTCCCCTGTCAGTGTACTCTCCCAGATGTCTGCTTCTTTTATTTGTAGCTCCTCTCAGTCCCAAAGCCTTCCTCTTGTCAAGTTACTATTCTAAACATTTTTTTTCCAAAAAATTCTTTGTTAAGATGCTGCGTAAACACAAGCTCTGACCATTCCTTTGAGCTCATGCCTGTATGGCCATGTGTTAATGCCGTGCACTTGAATCCACTTTATTGCTTCTCTCTGGTAAGTCTCTTTATCAGCTTGCTTTATGGGACTGTAGCCAGAGAATCTAAAATGAGTAGGTAAAAAAGAATTTCTATCCCTTAGGACAGAAGGTATTTTTTGTATATTCTTTATAGTTTTATGGTTAGATATGGTTATGCTACGGTAATGGGCCATGTTACCTCTTAAAAACTACAAAAGGAGAGTAGCTATACCAAAAGATTAGCTATATTTTATAAATAACAACCATTTTCCTAAGATTTTCTAAGGAAGTTCTGGTTTCAAATATATTTTCTCTTTGGATAGCTTTAAAAATGCCCTAGAATTCTTAACAGTATGGCTTCTAAGCTACTTCTCTCCTCTTTTTCTAGCAGTAAAAATGTCTTAGGCATGTGATGATTTTACTCAGAAGCATGACCACGCTTTCCGATCTACAGACTGAAAGACAGAGTGAGGCCCCGATCAAACTTAACAATAAAACACAACTAACATTAAAGTGTATCTTTGTTGTTTAAATTCAGGACTGCCTAGTGTTGATAACTGATAGCAGGCTGAAAGAAAAGAACACAATTTCTTGGTTGTTATAAAAAAAACTTTAAATGTTATCTACAGTTAAGGCTTTCGTAGTTCACTGAATATCCACTAGCTGCATAATGAAAGATTTTTCACGCAGTGAGTCTACCACATCTCTTCTAAAACCTACACTTATTAAAAATAAATTTAACTCACTGAGGTAAAAGAAAAACTAATTTAAGGAATATGACCCTGGGGACTAACACCGTGTTTCAAAATTAGCAACGACTCACAGGCCCACATAGGAGAAAGCAAGTTAAGTCTATCTCCCAAAATAAATTTCTAATACTTACTTTGATAGCTAGATGAGTTCAAATTATTTTTGGACTACAGAGCATCCAAAAGGGTAAACTTGAAACTGATGGCACTTTTGGCAGCCCTTGCCATGAAGGCGCTGTCCATGCTCCCACCCTGTTCTACTGTTCTATTTCTCTCTCATAAACGCTTCCCCCCTCACCTCCCCACCCCCACATTCCTGCCGCCTGCTTCCTTCCTTGGATCCTGGAGGTAAACAGAATCAAGGATTACAAGGAGAGACCTTTACCTCCATGCTCAAGCATTTTTTTAGGAAAATGAGATCAATTATGCTGACTAAAAATGAATATTTGCTATCATTACCTTCGCTCCAGCCACCGCTGACCATGGCTTCTCAGTTCTAGCTTGATCATTTCACAAACTTCCAGGGCCACCTTCACTAAGCTTCCTTGTCAACTGAACAATGGTTGATAGCAATGAAGTTCTATTAACTTCTTAGTCAATTTATTAGTTAAGTTGACTAAAAGAGATGTTCCTTAGCCATTATGCTGGGTTGTCCATTACCATTGTAACCCAGGCTCCGGTTATAAAGGGAATATAGCTGTAGCTTTGGACTAAGAATACCACCAGGGGGCAGCAAAAAGTCTCCGAAATGACATCCTCTCCCAGGACTTTTCCGGAGATACCTAGGATTTGGAGACATCTTCCCAAAGAGATCCTGGCCCTAAGCAACACAACCTGGTTATGTTAATTCTGAGAAAACGAACCCTTGTTTTATAAGCAATCAACTAATGCTTCTTCTATTACACAGTATCAATGTGTACTTAGAAAATCTACAATTAGGTTTCCATTACCATAGTTTTCTAGGCAAGCAACCTATCTAAGCTAGCCTTCAATCTCATCTAATTAAACTAGGATGTAGAACTTCCAAAAAGTACAAGTTTACCATTAAAGCTAAAGTAATCAAAATCCTCCTCACTGGTATGATTA
This sequence comes from Sorex araneus, assembly GCF_027595985.1. Classification (NCBI taxonomy): domain Eukaryota; kingdom Metazoa; phylum Chordata; class Mammalia; order Eulipotyphla; family Soricidae; genus Sorex; species Sorex araneus. The sequence continues at coordinate 52,454,179 of NC_073312.1, read as the reverse complement.
ATCAGATTTAAGAGTACCATGGTGGGGAATATAGCTGCCTACAATACAGAACCTTACAGATGTTTCCAAACAGCTTCTAAAAGTCTGCTGATTTCCACAGGCTTTAGAGGTGGGTTTTTCTTGAATCGATAGTTTCAGTGAGAAACCAGTTGGATTAATTAGGAAATACAGGCACACCTGAGTAATGCAGTATCAAATGATATGTCCCTATGGCGCCTGGTGCCTGCAATTCCTAAAATGAAACAGCAGTTGTCACTGTTCCCAGTAGAGATTTTTTAATGCCCTGCTCATGTAAGGCTCATTATGTTCGCATTTGCATGTATGCATTAACACCGAAGTCACTGAGAAAAAAAATCAGTTTCACATGCAATGAGAACATTATGTTGTCACAACCAAAAACCTTCAAAATCTTGTCACATAGTCTAAGTTACAAACTGTAACATCAAAAACTTTAAGTTTCAAATGTCACAGGCTATTTCAGTATGAATGAGAAATGAGGAGCAAGGAAATATGAATTTAATTCATAAAAGAACAAAACACAAGTCATGGAACCATAGCTTAGAAAATGACTAAGAACAACAACTCTGTTCTATGTTTGAAGGAAAATACTCTCTTGATGAAGAGGGAGAGCGGTTGGGGAGTGTTTAAATTTAACACCTTAATTTGATGTAGTCCACAGTAGTCCAAGTCAAATTAAGAATTTTCTTTTTTACTATAAAAGAAATGATGACGAGAATAGAAGGATACCATGGATTAGAAAAGACTATGTGCTCACCACTCATCCGACAAAGATTTAATATACAAGGCATGTAAAGCACTACAGAACTGAACAAGAAGAAAAAACAATCAACCCCATAAGAAATGGGCTAAACGATATGAACAGAAAATACCTCAAAAAAGACACAGAGATGGGCCATAAGTAAATGAAATAATGCTTGACACGGACTGGAGAGACAGTACAGTGGGCACTAGCTCTCCTTGCACGCAGTCAGGAGAAATAGTTAGATCCCTCATGTTCCATATGGTCCCATGAGCTCCGCCAGGAGTGATTCCTAAGTGCTGAGCCAGGAGGAAACCCCTGAGCATCATTGGGTATGGGGTATGTCACCGATCATGAAGGAAATGCAAATTAAAACAAGATATCACCTTATACCAGCGAGGCTGGCACACACTGAGAAGAACAAAAGCAACCAGTGTTGGTGGGGATGCAGGGGAAAATGGACCCTTATTCACTTGCTTGTGGGAATGTCCACTGGCTCGACCTTTCTGGAAGACAACACAAACACTTCTCAAAGAACTAGGTATCCAAACAACTCAGCAGTTCCACTTCTGGGCATTAACCCCAAGAACACAAGAACTCTAATTAGAAAAGACATTTGTATTCCTATGTTCCTTGCAGCACTATTCACAACAGACAAAACCTGGAGACAACCCAAGTATCCAAGAACTGATGACTGGCTAAGGAAACTGAGGTCCAGATAAAGAATGGAATACTACTAGTCTCTAAGGAAAGATAAAATCATGCAGTTTGCTGCTACACGAATGAAGCTGGAGGGTCTCCTACTGAGCAAAGTTACTCAGGAGAGAGATACAGAATTATCTCACTCGCATGTAATGACAAATGACAAATAACTAGAGGCAACAGAACTTGAGAACTGGTCTACAGAACTTAATGGGGATGGCCATTCCCATAAGACTTAAAACACATAATATTCAAGGAAATATCTATGCTAGACTAACTGGAACTTTATTTTTTCTTTTTGAGTCACACCCAGCAATGCACAGGGGTTACTCCTGGTTCCGCACTCAGGAATTACCCCTGGTGGTGCTCAGGGACCATGTGGGATGCTGGGATTCGAACATGGGTCGGCCGCGTGCAAGGCAAACACCTACCCACTGTGTTATTGCTCCAGCCCCCTAACTGGAACTTTTATTCAGACTAACTCCATATATTATAATGATAATGATGATTATCGCCTGACCTAAAACTTTTAATGGACTAGTATAGCACCTAGCACAAAATAAGCTCTAAGTATTTACTGAACAAATAAGTAGAATTAATCACTATTAATGCCTAGCAAACCTGAGCATTCACTCTTAATTAGCAGCTCAGGTTTTACCTGATGACTATTATTCATCATTAAGAAACTTAAATCTGATATCCACAAGAATAGTTGCAGAAGACATGAATTTATAGCTGCTTTATTATTTTCATATAATTTGGGAGGATTTTTGCTTCTAAAACTTACAACTATATGTACCTCTGAAAATAACTGGTTGAATTCAGCAAGAGTGACAAAGAAAACATAATGAAGTAGGATGTACAAAAACAAAATGTGACCAAAATACAGGATGTGAAATAAATACATAAAATACATGCTAAGATTTGATACAGGCCAACTTTGTCATAACCTTTAACAAGGAAATGTGACGTTATTTATTAAATTCTATACCAGACATCATATCCCAGAACTTTCATTTCAAAGAATCATGTTTGTAGAGTAACAAATGAATAAAAATGTGTTCAAAATATTGAATGCAACCCTGCAGGTCTGTTTATATAGCAAAACATACAAAGTATCTAAACATTCCTTGTTGTGCTTTGGCTGAATAAATATTGTATACCTCAATAGATTACCACATGGTAATTTGAAAGTATGAGATATATGTATAGATCCCTTTAGAAATATTTATCTTCATTTTAAATGTGTATATGTATATGCACTGAATGAATCAATATAGGATCCTGATTTATACAAAATCAAGAAGCTATTGAGAAATAGAAATGGAGAATTAGAGTTCTCCATTCTCCATGGACAAGGGGATATTACTTCCTTCTCAAAAACATGTATTTAATAATAATGTATCAGTCTATGCTTCAAAACAAAAAATAAAAAGATTGGGGTCTGGGTATGTAGCTTTGCTATAAAACCCTTAAGTTGCATATATGAGACACTGGGTTCTACCTCTACTACCTCTACTACTATAATAATAAAAATAAAATTTTTATTATTTAAAAAAAATAAAAATAAAAAACTACCAAGGTTAGATAATGGACACAAACAAGCAAAACAATTAAAATGACTCCTAGGCTCTACAAACACTATGGCCATTACTAAGAAAATGGAGATGGCTACAGGTAGAATGGCATGGGAGTTTGGCAGCAGCAGTGGTAAGAATAATACAATAGAAGTGTGAACTAAAGCCTTTCAAATCCCTAACGTTATATACAAACCAATAGTATGTCAATCAAGTAACCATTGATAAGGAAAATTAGACTATCAACACTGCAAAACAATAATAACAGAAAAGCAAAAATTACAATAATATAAGAAAAAATATAATACATGAGAAAGGAGAACAGGAGGAGATAGGAAGGGAAGAATATTACTAAAGAACTGTCGAGTCCAGTTCCATACATCCTCTAAAATATGAAGAGCTGCCCACGGCAGGCGGCCTGAATTTGCCTTTTGTCGTGTCATTTCCACTCCCCTCCCTCTATGGAAACGCTTGTTGCTCGGGACCTGCTATACAGCGGCAGTTCTAGAAAGAATAAAAGAGACACAGGAGGGAAGGAAGAGCTCCCACTCCCTTCCTAAGCTCCACGCAGGTACTGCTGTTGTGTCCCAGTTTTATATTTCTCATTCACCAAGCCCTGACCTTTAAGTGACAAAATCGCCGGCTGATTCAGAGAGCCTGTGTATATCTCAGAAAGACCCACCATGATCACCGAAAGAAGCCTTTCTCTTTCTAGCTGGGATTTGAACAAATTAACACACAGACTTCACAAAGCAGACCTTCTCTTTTTTCCTTTCTGCCTTCCTTGTTCGCTTCTCCTCTTCCTCCCTTTCCCTCTCCCCACCCTCCTCTCCTTTCCCAAAGTTGCAAGCAGTAAAACCATGACCAGAACAATAACACGCCCGAGACTGGCAGTTCCCCAGGAACCCAGATCAGAAGGAGACATGGACTTTGCCCAGCGGGAGAGACCTGCCATTGCCCACCTGCCCTCATTCAACTACCAGAAGCTGCAATGGAAACGCATGGAACCTCTCCAAGACCGCTTAAAACCTGTTTCCAAACATTATTCAATTAGACCCCGATTGACCACCTCCCTATACCAGCTATACTACTATTTATTAAAGCATTCTTGAAATTGACTCTTTTGTTTTTAATGCATCACCTTACAGACTTACAAACTTCATGTGATTATGTGATTATGTTTCAGTCATACAATGATCGAGCACCCATCCCTCTACCAGTGCCCATCTCTACCACCAATGTTCCCAGTATCCCTCGCACCACTCCCACCCCTTCCCACCCCCTGCCTCTGTGTCTTCTCTAAACAAAAGATTGCCTTTTGGGTGACAATATCCGTGGAAACAGGCTTAATGTACAAGTTATTTTTTTTAAAATAATGAACAGTCAAAGATATATGCAGCTGAGAATTTACTTGAATGGTATGTAAAAGTTTGAGAGCAGTGTACTTAATGAAAAACAATTCTGAGAAAATGTACTGAGGTACTACAAACAAACTTAGGGAGTACACCAATTCAAAAGCTGGGTGCTACTAGTGGTGACCACAAAATCTTTTGTTGCTAACTTAAAAAAAAAACAAGCTTAAAAAAACTTAAAAGGAGGTCATAGTAAGTGGCAAAATAAGGGAAACAAGATAAGAGTTCTTTTGTGAACTTTTGTAACTGTTTCTCATTTAGAAAGAATTTTTTTTAGTTTATGAGAACCATTTTGTTTTAAATGTCAATGCTTATTATTCGGTATTTAGAGTATGGGGGTTACAAACCAGCAGTGCTCAGGGTAAACTCTATACAACTGAACTGTACACTTAAAGATGATTAACATAGAAAATCATGTTACATATATTGATCATAAAAATGTTTTGACAAAAGCAATTACACAAAATTAGAAATTATCTTCTTGGAAAATGTCTAAGGATGTGAAAAAGCTGCCTTAACCAATTATTTATTATATGTATGAAATAAAGACCACAATGATGTCATACATATACTGATCAGAATGTATATATGCAAATATAGATAGGTAGATAATATACAATAAGAGGCTATAAACATAAGTAGATGTTTTAAAGATAGAGGCTGTCCCCAACACAAATTCCATGACCCCATTTCAATTAAAAAAAAACAAAAAACAACCCTCAATATACACCTCTTCCTTTATAATCAACAGAACTAAGTGGAGAAGCCCAGCAAGCTCCCAGGCTAAATTTAGCAGACAGATCTAAGTTACACTTCCTTTCAAAACAGCCCTGAAATAGTCTGGTCTTATGAAACTACGTTTCCTAAGCCTATCACCCTGGCCTTTATTTTATGAGTTTCGAGTTTTATCAGATGTCCACAGGAATTACATACTATTAAAAATAACACCACCACAAGCTCAGGGAGGCACTATTTTGGCAAACAGCAACTTGTTTTCTACATTTCTGTGAAACACCTAACACATGCAAATCAAAATAACAAAGGTCAAAGTCTTCAGGAGGAGGTTATTAACTCCAGGAGTCAGTCATACACAATAGACAATAGATTCTTATTAAGAAGGAATGTGAGTGTTACTGGTGGTTTATTAGGTTATAATTAAGTATGCTCTGTTGTCCCTAGTCGCAGATGTAGTTTGTGCCAAAAGCCCTTTTGCAGCTTGGGGGGTGGGGGTGTTGTAGTGTCTGCTGTGCCTGACTTTTTGGCCAGACAAAGGATGTGGGGTAAGGAGACAATACCCTTTCCCATTCTGGGTCAGTTCTCTTCCCTCTTAAGGGCAGGAAAACCAAACTGAAGCATTGCAATTCTAATGGTCCCATCCTGGCCACAGCTTACCTCACTAGGACAAGGTGCCAAAACAAGGCCCTATATCATCGCCTGGGCCCAAGATGTAGATTATAAAAGCCTGCTCCAGGTATGCCAACTTGGTGGATGATCTTGGTTTCTCCATCTATAGCATTTGTTACTCTTGGCCCAGAAAAATAAACCTGCTTTTCATAAGAGAAGCTCTGCTGCGTAACTCTCTTTGCACCACAGAGCCCACTAGTTGTGGAAATATTCTCATTGACAAATCTGGTGCCAACGTGGGCAAGAGTCATAGCAACCAGTGTTGGCAGCCAGGAGGAACCGGTGTAGAGCAAAGGGGCCTACTGCAGGGGCTCTGGTCTCCATCTCTTGCCCTTACTGGCTGGACAATGGGTCAGTGAGACTCTGACATTTTGATCGAAGCCAAAACGTTTGTCTGTCCTTCGGTCTGCTGGACTGTTTTCTCTCTCTCTCTTTGTCTGCTACATCTCTCTGGTTCTGGGACCTGGGAAGTTCTGGTGGGTTTTATTCCCCTTCTCCCGTAGGGTCAATACTTGACCAACCTTGATGAAGTAGAATATTGGTTTGGGTCCATCTACCACTTCCCATTACCACTAAGCCCAAAGAAAGCCCTGTAAGCCCTGGGCCATGTGGCAGCAGGAAACTTGGAGAGGTTGTTGGCCACAATTGGAAGAGCACATTACACCTGAACAGATGTGCTCTCCTGTCTCCCTTTTCCCATTTTTAATAAACAGAAACACTACAATTAAAGTACAGAAAACTAAGACAACCCCTTTCAACTCGATTCCCTTGTGTTAACAGCTTAGATCATTACAGTTCAGTTACCAAAACAGGACATTAATTCCGTTAGACTATGCATGAATAGGTAGATCACTTAGATTTCACTGATTTTCCTCCTAAAGTCCAATATTCTGGCAGTGATTACTTGAGTTTTCTCCTTATAATCTTCCAATGTGTGTGGCAGTTCGTCAATTTTTCCTTGTTTACTTGACACTACCAAAGAACACTATCCTGGGGCATTTCTTTCATTTTGGGTATCTTAGATGTTTTCTCATTGTTGAAGCTATGTATTCTGAGCAAGAATACCCCAGAACTCATGTTATCTCTGATTCAGTGCATCACAGCCATGGGTACACATTGCCCAGGGGGTTCATTTCTAGCAATGCTAACTTGGATTTTTGCCAAACTGGTGAGCTCAGAGAGTGGTGTAAGCAGCAGCTCTGGAACCCAGGAAGTTTTCAGTAAATGACAGCTAATGTCAAAGTTCAGATGAAGAAGAGAACTTCTGGAATCAGGTTAGACTTGTTAGATCTAATGCTCATTCCACCAGTATCTGCCATGTGATCTACCACAAGCATTTTAACTCCAAATTTCCTTCAGTGTACAATAAAGACAAAGTACCTGTGAAGTTATAAAGTGGTAATTAAGTTGTTAAGATAATGAAATGAAGCCCAGGAATGTCGACACAGTACCTGGAATTTATGAGTATTACACAAAACTACTGCTTATTACCTTTTTTCTTCTTTTTTAAAAATTTTTGGGTCGTACCTGGCTGTGCTCAGGGCTTACTTCTGACTCTGAGCTCAGGGATCATTCTTGGATTGGTCACATGCACAGCAAATGCCCTACCCACTGTTTATCACTCTGGCCCCTATTGTTACCTTTTTAAGTGAGTGACTCTTTTTCTTCAAAGTAAGCACCATCACTTAAAGAAACCTAGAATCAAAGACAAAAGGTAAATTTTTTTGGAGGGGGGCATTCTGGGAGTAGGCAGGAAAGATGCCATATGAGAAAGCACTAAAGAACCAATGGCGCCTGGCTTACTCAAGCGCATATTTTCTCTGGAGACACGACACCACAGCAGAGCCTGAATGCATAAGCTGTCATGCTTGATTTCTAACACATTAGCCACAGCACGCAAGAGCTCAAAATACATAGCCTCTCTGCCATATGCTCTGAGTTCTCTCTCATTTAATTCCTTGTAGAATCAAAACCCTCTGCTTGCTGGGAACTCTCACAGAGATTTTAGGCTGTGACACAGGACATCAACATGTGTCCTGGGATCAAAACCATAGTATAGTGGGTAGCACATTTTCCTTTCATGTAGCTGACCTGGGTTCGATTCCCAGCTTCCCATATGATCACCCAAGAATGTCAAGAGTAATTCCTAGTGCAGAGCCAAGAATATCCCCTGAGCATCATCGGGTGTGACCCCAAAAAGCAAAAAAAGAAAAAGTGTTCTCCAGCTGTTTCTGTTCTTATAGTTGGGTATAGATCAACTAAGAGGGCAATTCTAGAATACCTGTAACATATAAATTATGAGACAACACCACCTTTAAAAAATATGAATCTAATCCTGAAGAAGCCAAAAGATAATGTCCACTTAAAACTAACCCTCAGGCTGGGGCGAGGGCTCTGCAGTGGAGTTGCTCCTGTGTAAGGCTCTGGGATCAATCCCTGGCACTATAAAAAAAAAAAAACAAAAAAAACACAGAACTAATTTCTGGGCTTCTGAAATAGTAAGGCAAGAATCAAACACTTTTTCATTAGAACATGGGAAGAGTCATAAAACTAATTACTGCACCACCGCCTGTGTGGATGTTCCTGTTTTGGAAAGCCACGTCATTATTTAGTAACATGGGAGAGTACAAAGATGGGCTGTGCTACGGGTTGCATTACTTCACAGAGATTAGGTGCAATTATAAAACATGAAAGCACTGCCATGTATTCAAGTAATTAGAAAATCAGTATGTACACAATGCCCTTCAAGAGGATACTATTATTACTCAGGAAGCCCCGCAACTGTTCAACCTCAGACACCAGGAAGTTAGTAACTTAAGCTAGCAACCTAAATTCCCTTACCCTGTGGCTCTCTGTGGTAAGTAAGGCTCATTACTTTCCTACTTCCTCACTTTATGCTCCTCCTCTCAGCAAGGAGAAGGATGAGAACAGCAAACACTCCTGAGAGCAGATTAGAATCTAAGCTTTTTGCTTCAGAAAACAAGGACTGAGAATCTCCACTGACTGGAGAGGACCTAAGCCCCAGAAGTGAAGTGAGACACTCCAGGCTGCATCCTAGGGCAAAGCTATTCAGAGCATCCCGCCTCCAAGTTGTACTGTTATCACTTCCCTTCAAAGCACAGGGAAAGCTGATAGCAAGTTCCGGTGCCTCTTTTCAGCTCCTCAAAATGAGGTGTGCTTGTTTATCAAGAACCGATGCTTCTCCATTCTTGCCCTTAGATTCCAGAGTCATCATATTTGTGGGTTAAAACAGTTCTCCTCTGGGGAAGTCTCCAGTGAAAGACCCCCCCTCCCCTCCTCTGTTCTTGGCCCAGGCCGACAAGGTCCCCACCCGTGCTCCATGAGCTCGGTGACAAGAGGTGCCTTCCTGCAGAACTGAGCTGCAGATACAACTTTCCTTCCGGTCTCAGAGTGCCGTCTGAGGAATCTTCAGTGATTTTGCCCATGGAAAATTCCTGTGTATAAGTCACATCTGTAGCCATAAGGGTGGCCTCAAGGACTGAGCTGAACGAGGAGGAAGCTGAACACAGTATTCTCCCTCTTAATCATTTAGGCAAAGGTGAAAACTATGACCGAGGTCTCTCTTAGAGAGCTCCCGGGTCATTCCCCTTTTCCAAGTTAAATAACAAGCCCTGTACTAGGACACTCATGGCACCCCACGTCTCAAGCGCCTGGGAGATGGTTGAAGGATGAAATCCAAATATCTGATTTAGATGTGCTTGCGACAACTGAATGCAGTTTCTTTCAGAAACAGACCTTATGCAGTTTCTTTCATCAAAAGGATTTCTGACCCTGTAAATAATTTTGTCATGAACTGAGACAGAGCCGTCCCTCAAGTGCGTGAGGCCTGAGCTGTCATTCAACGTGCCTAATCTATCCATGCCAGCCTAGGGTGCCCAGGCACCACAGGCCATTTACACAATGTCCAGAATTAAAAACTGGATGTCCCTGAGGTGTGAGATCTCAAATGTTCATGACAGTACAGGGACCAAGGTAACATCCTGTCTAAGAACTGATGTGTCTAAAAGAGAGATTTATTTATACTGAGGAATCTACCAGAATACTGATATGCAGTGTGAAACCTCAGCTTTACTGAAATAAGTTAAAATGGCAGTTTTTAATCCAGGGGTTATGGGCCGAGAGAATCAGAAAGATACAGGCCAAGGTTACAAGCTTTCAGTTCTAAGAAAAGAGTTCTGGGGATACAGATGGAAAGAGTTACCACCCAGCAGAATTCCTAGAGCTGAGAACGCAGCATTCCACACTTGAAAGCTGCTGAGGATGCATTTTCAGGGAGTGAAATGGGGCCTCCTCACAGGTGCTCGGCAGTCTGGAACCACTCCTGGCAACACCTGCCAACCAGACCGGCAGCTCAGGGCCACAGTGTGAGGATGTGGTGCTGCTCGGGCCCTGTGGTGCTGGTGACCACCAGGGCCAGTTTGGCAGTGCTCAGGGACTGCCAGGGCCAAATCTGGCAAAGCTGGGGTCCTTCAGGGCCATATCAAGCAATGCCTGGGGGCCTCCTGGCTGCACCCAGTGATGTCTGGGTGACTTGACTGGGGGCGGAAACCAGTTTGGCATGTGCTTTAACTCCTATACTACCTCCGGGACCCTGAGAGTAGATCTTAAGGATTCAGAGCACAGGCTGAAGAGAAATTAACCATGTGAGATCATAGACCTCTCTGCACAATGGACAGGTATGTCAGAACAACACACTGTACACATTAAACATATAATAATTTTATCAATTATTTCTCAATAGCACAGCGGGTAGGGCATTTGCCTTAAAGTGGCCAACCTGGGTTCGATTCCTCCACCCCTCTTGGAGAGCCCGGCAAGCTAACAAGAGTATCCCGCCTGCACGGCAAAGCCTGGCAAGCTACCCATGGTGTATTCAATATGCCAAAAACAGTAACAAGTCTCACAATCGAGACTTTACTGGTGCCCGCTCGAGCAAATCGATGAGCAACAGGATGACAGTGATGACAGTGACAGTGATTTCTCAATAAATATTTTTACAAGACAAAAAAAATACCTCCACTTATAAAAGCATTAATATTCTCCTTGTGAAAGATTCAGACAGTACAAAAATATATTTAAGTTAGACAGGCAGGAGAAGGAAGGGAAAGAAGGAAAGAATGGGAGCAGATAGAAAGTTTTTTCAACCTTACCAATGCTTCTGAGCTAACCACAGCTAACAATCTCATAACATTCTCCAGGCTTTTTAAAAATGTAAGAATTATTATTAAACAAAATAGAAAATAAATTAGTATGTTTATTGTATTGTATAAGATTATCTGTGGAAGATACAATGAAGGAGTTTCACATTATTTGCTTATACTCACTCTGCTCTCTCTCTACACACACACACACACACACACACACACGCACACACACACACACACACACCACTTGAAGGTTTCAGAACAAGGAATCAAGAAATGAACCTGGGTGGTCAGTATACTTATCAGGCTACACTGCTAAGTGAAACTGGAACCGCAGAAACAAAATGTGTTACCTATCTAAGTATTAAAGACAGAGGAAAATGCTTTCATGAAAGGCCCTAAACAATGTCTGGCACAGAAGGGACAGTGAAGTGATAATACAAACCACGTTGTTGACATGTCACATGCTAGCTTTAATAACCAACCTAACCAGATTCAGTAGCACCCAACTACTGACAAGAAAAGGCATCCACAATCAGTTCTCATGGGAATGGTACAAATGGTATAGAAACTAAGAATAGGAAAAGATATTAAATACCATTCTGAACACTTGGAGTGATAGAATAGCAGGTGGGGTACTTGCCTTGCATGCTGTCAATCTGGGTTGGATCCTCAGCATTCATATCATATGAATGCTGTCCCCCAGGACCATCAGGAGTGACACTGAGTCCAGAGCCAAGAGTAAGTCTGGAGCACCACTACTAGATGTGGCCCAAAACACCAAATATATAAGCAAAGACTCCTATATGCTGAGGGCAAACATCATTATGGGAAAGCCTAACTTTGCATAGGTCTAACAGACTCATTAAAATAAAAGGGAGAAAAATTGTAAGCTGTAAAGTTTAACATAAGCAACATGCAAATTTTGTGGTTTGCTTGCTTTTCAGTCATAGTTATATGCATTAGAAAAGAAATATTGTCTTTGCCCAAAGTGTCAAGAAATAAATATTTATCATGCTATAGCATACCTCTTGACCTACCATCTCATACCACAAAAAATCAAACACAAAAATTTAAAAGTCAGATTCAAGTGGAATCTTCAAATATACACAAGTAGGGTCCGTAAACGCAAAGGGCTTTACACCAAGGTCATATGATCAATACTGGCAAAGCTGTGAGGGACATTTCTCAGCGGGATCATAAGATCTGGCTGACTGTCATCTTAGATATTTCTCCCTACCACCTACCGGACACCCCCCTCCCTCCCCCCGCCCGGCCATCCCCAAGTAAAAGCCAAACTTGTGGGCTCAAGCCATTTCCAAAACTTTTTTTTTTTTTTTTTTTGGTTAAGGTCGTCCATCCTAACAGGTGAATTCAGTCAAGTTACTGCTCTCATAACATAAAAACTCTAACAAGCCCAGTATCTCATTAGACTTTGTATGAAGTTGTTTTGTTTCGTTTATAAGCAAAACTGTTCAAAGCACTTGGAAATTTTTGGCTATTCCCATCTACCTATTGATTGACAGACAAACTGCAGGTGTGTTTGTTTTATCTGTTAAAACTAAAAACCAAAAGCTTGGTGTGAGATTTGACTAACTAGCCATTCTGATAAATTTATGTGAAAAATATCATAGCCTACTGACTCCATTAAACACAACCCTGGCCACAATTTTTGGTGACTTCTTAATTTTTTTCAAAGAAATATTAAAAATTAAGCAAAAAAAAATACACACAAAAACTTGGGGCTGGAGTGATAGCTCAGCGGGTAAGGTGGTTGTGTAGCACGCAGCTGACCCAGGTTCGATTTCCAGCATCCCATATGGCCCCCTGAGCTCCGCCAGGGGTAATTTCTGAGTGCAGAGCCAGGAGTGACCCCTGTGCATCGCCGGGTGTGACCCAAAAGGCAAAAAAAAAGAAGAAATGTTAAAAATTAGGTTACCCTTATAGATAACGAATTCCTTTTATAATAAATAATTCCTAGAATATAAGCAGAGAAATTATGAAAATATTTGGCACTTTAATATGCATAATGTTTTAAAACAAACACAAAAATCATTTTTTTATGAAATAACACTTGGCAGAAGGCAAGACAATTTAAAACAAAATAACTTTCATTGAAGACAAAAAAAAGTCTCTCGGAGAAATAAAATTTTAGAGAGTATAACTCTAAATAAAGCATAAACTCTGAAGAATCACTCAATTCCCTCAGGAAATCTGGACCGATAATGTTTATTTCTAGCTATTTTTTTAAAATGAGAAATTTCTTGTGGGGGTAGGAGGAACGGCGTAATGTCTGACTAATTTCTCTACCGGATCAATATTTCTAGTTCCTAAGGGAAGTTCTGGTATATGGGGCTGAAATGAATTAGACTGTGTCATAAAAAGTAACCAGTGTGTGACAGGGAAAGTGGCTGTGGGGAGGAGACTGGAGTTGAGAAAGCAGTGGAGAGAGAGATGGGGAAGTGGAGTGAGGGAGTTTTCAAAAAGTCCTCCTGCCCTGGCACCGCCTTCAGAGAGGGACACCAATCAGAACAAGTACCTCCTCAGGTATCTTGCCTGAGGTGGCAAGACTTTCACAAATATTTAACATAACAAGGTTCAAGTACAAAAGTAGAGTATCTATTTCACAACCCACTCCAAAGTGAGTCAAAAACCACTCAGAACAGGAAGTGTTTTTAGGCTAGAACCTAAAAGAAAGATTGACTTTTCATCTTCCAACTGCTCTTTTGACTTAATTGGGCAGAATTTTCTACCTTTCCTTGCTTACAATGCCATTATGGAACTTGAGTATGACAAACAACAGAAACTTTTAAAAACCAAGAAATGCTACACAATGGTTCTCAAAGCGTGAAAAAAAAATAAAGAATGAAAATTTTGTAAAAAATGGAAGTGCCAATATTTTTCTCTAGAAAACTCACAAAACTACAGAAATAATAGGTAATTACAGAAATAATATAGGCCTTTGCCCCACTCCTTAAGAGAGTCCTACTATTCTAGGTTGTTTTCATATATCTTTAATAAATAATACAAATCATTTTGACTTAGATTTTGGTTACATCCTCTAAACACAACATTACAAAATAAAGGCCTAGCCTTTCACATAACTCAACATGCTACGAAGTTGTAGTCATACCTCTGGGAACTGCTAACATCTCTCTGTGAACTTCATACCAGTAGAGCTGTCCTCAGATCCCTTAAGACCAGCACAGCAAACACCATGCAAGTGAACTTTTTCCAGAAGAGCACAGCTTTATTTATCACCAGGGCACAGCCCAAGAATTATTCAATAATGAAAAGAGTCAACAGATTAAAAACAAATAACTCAAGAGCAAACACAAGAGAAAAAAAAAGGGCAATGGTCTAAAATGGTCTAAAGTCTAAAGTTTGCCTGAAAGTATAGGCGGAGAAAGAGTGTTAAGTCAACGATATACCTAGATATAAGGCAAAAATACCCACTCTGATGGGGGGTGGAACCAGCCCTCCCCCTCCTCGCCCAAATGAGGCCCCGTGTTGTGGCCCACTAACAGTTCCTCTGGCTCCTAACTGGTCATGATCCCAGAGGCACACAAATCAATCTCAGAACCCAGTGGCTTTTGGCAGAAATGCGTCTAGACTGTGCATTAAACTACAGCACCATGGGAGAAATCCCTCCAGACTTAATTACTAAAATATCAGAAATATGCTCTTCATAATCAGCAATTGAAAACAAATTACCTAATGATGCCTTTTCGGCAGGTCTGATTGTTGGGGAAAATTACAAATAATAATGGTGGGTCTTTTGTCGAAATATTGAATGTGATCAAAGTGGAGAGCGAGTAAAATGGAAATCATCTGCCATACAGGCTGGGGGAGTGGTGGGCTGAGGGGTATACTGGAGTTCTTTGTGGTAGAAAATGTGCACTGGTGAAAAGATGGGTGTTTCATCATTGTATGACTGAGACTTAAAGTAGAAAGCTTTGTAACTGTCCTCATGGTGATTCAAATAAATAAATAAGCAAACAAATAAATAAATAAATATCTCACTCTGACATGTAAGGATACCTTGCATTACACTAATGACAAATCAAAGGAAGCCAAGCCCTGCTGTAGGCCAGGAATATATCTAAGGAAGACACCTATGGAAACCCTCCTATGCTTTCCTGCTCATCGTTTCTTCACTTACACTTCCCTGCAAGATGCAGAAGGAGACAAGAGAATCAGGAAATACCAGAAGAACACCACAATGGCAGGTGAGGAAGCTGGGTAAGTTGTGAGGTGCAGCTCCATCTCATTTGAGAGAGGCCTGGAGTTCTGAGACTGATGACTAGGGGGAGTTATAAAGATCATGGTTCTTTTCTGTATTTGTCCAACAACAAGAAAGATTATCTTATGAAAACATTTTTTATATTAGAAATGGATCCTGGTTAAGACACAACTTTTAAGAGTATTGATTGAACAGGACAACTTAAAAAAAAAAACTGCATGTATGGTTGAAAAAAAAATGGCCTGATTTCCAAACAAGAGGATTATTTTTCACTCTGATGTATCCAAGGGGCAATTCTCAGTTCACCTTCCTGAAGAAGGTACTCACTACCTAAAATGTGTCCCTACCTTTGCCACTGTATGTCCTATCCCTATATAGGTAGTGAAAATAAAAAGTGTGTGTGGGGGGGGTGGGGGAATGGCTACATAAGCTAACCCTCCAGTGTAAAGTGAGAAATTATTTACATCCCATTTTTGTATCTCTTTTCTCTGAGCTTTCAAGAGAAAAACCTGCCTTTCTTAAAAAAAACTGGCTTGTTCCTATTTTATGAAGAATTTGAGTCTTATGTTTTTAAATTAGCCACCACTAGGAATCTCTGAGGCAAATATGCATAACTATATAACCCCAATGAACTAAGATTCAGTGCAGGTCTGGAGAGACAGTACAGTGAGCGAGGCGCCAGACATGGGTTCCATCCCTGGCACCCCATGGTCCTTCTAAGCTCCGTGAGCATAGAAAATGGAATTAATCCTGAGCACTGCTGTGCGTGACTAAAAAACAAAACAAAATTAACAAAACAAAATTCATACAGACAAGAGCGTAAGAGTCTATTTTGTGAATCCTAAAACACAATGTCCTTCATCAGTCATGTAAAATCCTACTTCAGGAAACACAAGAGTCAGTGATGGAAAATGTGGGTGACGGTATATTCCAGGCACTGCCGATGTTCTGTACCTTATTTTATGACACATGCCAGAGCAGAAATTGTCCAGGCTTGATCTGGAATCTTATCTACTAAGGAAATTATTTTGCCATTAAGTCTCAGTGTTGTGTTGTGAGTTTGCTCAGACAGTTTGAGAGTTTTCTGTTTGTTGTTGGGCCACACCCAAAGGTGTTATCTCTTTGAACTATCTCTCCAGACCTTAGATGATTGTATAACTGAGACTTAAACCTGAAAGCTTTGTAAATTTCCACGTGGTGATTCAATTAAAAAATTAAATTAAAAAAAAAGAGGTCTGTACAAACTGTGGTGCTAGACGCTATTAAATGAAAATAAAAAATAAATCTAAAGGGCTGGAGAGATTGTACAGTGGGTAAGGCACTTTCCTTGCATGTGGTTTACCTGAATTCAAGCCCTGGCCTCACATGTAGATCCCCTAAGCTTGGTGATGCCTGGCACAAAGCCAGGAGTAAGCCCAGAGCATCCCTTGGTGTGGCTCCTCCAAAATAATAATAAAAAAAAAAATCTGAAGAGATGTAATATAAATATTTTTGCAGTGAAAAATTTAAGTTTTTACAGCTGTTCATAACTCTTGCTTCAATCTATATGTATTTTAACTTCCAGATCAGGAAAGCAAATCAAGTTTGACTCCTATATCAGGAAGAGAATCAAAGTTGTTTTTGTTCGAGGTTTTTGTTTTCATTCAACTCCAAAGCATTTAGTAATAATTGATGTGAATACTTTCAGTCTTACTGAAAAAGTAAAAATAAAGACATTAATATCTTCTTAATGTCAAGAAATGAACCAAATGAACAAACTGTCATATCAGCTTATTATACTTTATGAATTAACATATAAGGAATAATGTTAAATGCTGCATGGAACTCCTTTTAGCTTTCACATACTAAGAGTTTGGCAGAAGCATCTAAGTGAGCTGAAAGTTTAGTCTCACAACTAACAAAAGAGCTTATCCCTTTAATCAAAAGATTTATAAATATCAAAGTCCTAAGATTTTCTTAAAATTTTTAAGATTTAATTAAAGAACTGTAATTTACAAAGTTATTGATAGTTGAGTTTTAGGCATATAATATTCCAACACCAATCCCATCAAGTTTCTTCCACCAATTTTCCATATTCCATCCCCACTCCCAGTCCCCACCCTACCCCTTCTGTTTTTAGAATGTTACAGGTATATCCAGTGATTGCAGCTTAGCTCTCATGCTTTCAGTGTTGTTGAGTCTGTGTTTTGTATATATGGCTACACCACTCTCCCATATCACCATTATAACTGAAGCTCGGATCCCTGTTTACCTATCACTTCCTCTTCTCTCCTTCCCCTCTTGATTTCTTTCCTTCTCTGGCCTTTTCCTCTGAATGCTGGGGTCAAGGGTGACCTAGGCACCCCCTTTCCTACACTACATTTCCTCACCGAGTATTCTAAATACCACAGATAAGTGAGATCATCCTATGTTTGTCTTTCTTCTTCTGGCTTATTTCATTCAACACAATATCTTCCAGTTCCAACCACATTGCAGCAAATTGCATAATTTCATCATTCTTTGCAGCCACCAAATATCCCATTGTGTATATATATATTACATCTTCATAATCCATCCACATGTTATTGGACATCTAGGTTGACTCCACATCTGAGCTATTATAGTGAGTGCAGCAATGAATAACTGTGCAAATGTCCTTCTGAAAGAGCGTTTTTATGTCCTGGGGTAGATGCCCAAAAAATGAAATCGCTGGGTCATATGGCAGTTCAGTTAGAAGTTTACTGAGAATTCTTCAAATTATTTTCCACAGGGGTTGTACCATTCCCACCAGCAGTGGATGAGAGTTCTTTTTTCACCACATCCCCGCCAACACAGACTGTTCCTACTATTTTTGATATGTGCCATTCTCACTGGTGTGAGACGGTATCTCGCTGTAGTCTTGATCTGGATTTCTCAGATGATAAGCAACGCTGAGCATTTTTCCATGTGCCCACTGGCCATCCTCCTATCTTCCTCTAAGAAGTGTCTAAATTCATTTCCTCTCTCTATTTGTTTTGTAAGATCTCTGAAATGTTTTTGTTGATCTTTGTGAACACTTTATATATTCTGGATAAACCTTTATCTGGGACTGGAGCGATACAACAGAGAGTAGGGCATTTGCCTTACATGCAGCCAACCCAGGTTCCATTCCCCCGTCCCTCTCAGAGAGCCCGGCAAGCTACTGAGAGTAACCTGCCCGCACAGCAGAGCCTGGTAAGTTACCTGTGGCATACTCGATATGCCAAAAACAGTAACAAGTCTCACAATGGTGACGTTACTGGTGCCCGCTCGAGCAAATTGATGAGCAATGGGACCACAGTGCTATGACAGTTCTATGAAACCTTTATCTGATGCATTGAATACAAATATTTTTCCCCATGTAGTTTGCTGTCTTTTCGTTTTAGCCCATATCTTTTTGGCCATGCAGGAACTCTTTATTTAGAGCCATTTGTTTGTTTTTGATTTGTTGTCTTTGTCAGCGGTATCAGTCACTGAAGTCATCTTTGAGGTCCAAATCTTAAAGCATTCTGTCTATATTTTGCTCAGTGTACTTTATAGTTTCTGGTAGGATATCAAGGACTTTGATCCACTTTGAGTTGGTTTCTAAGGTGTAAGGTGAAAAATATTGATCTGGCTTTAATTTCTTAAACGTAGTTACCCAGTTTTCCCAGCACCATTTGTTGAAAGGCTATCTTTACTCCATTTCATGTCCTCAGCTTCCTTATGGAGAATTAACTGTCCATAAGTGGTTTTTTTGTCATAAGTTATTGAATTCTGATTCACTGATCAGAGTTCTTATCTTTATTCCAGTACCATGTAGCTTTGATCACTAAGCTTTATAGTATCTCCCAATTTCTTATTTTTCAGTATGCTTTGGCTACTTGTGGTCTTTTCTAATGCCACACAAATTTTATTATTTGCATTTCTAGATCCTGGAAGAATGTCATCTGAATATGGATAGGAAGAGCACCACATCTATATAGCAGCTTAAGTAGGAGAGTCATTTTAATAATATTGATTCTTCCAATGAAGAATCAAGGGATTCTTGAGCAAGGGATATTTTTCCATTTCCTAAGGTCTTCTTTTATTTCTCTCTCTTTTTTTTCTTTTTGGGTCACACCTGGCGATACACAAGGATCGCTCCTGGCTCTGCACTCAGGAATTACCCCTGGTGGTGCTCAGGGGACCATATGGGATGCTGGGAATCGAACCGGGGTCGGCCGCGTGCAAGGCAAACACCCTACCCGCTGTGCTATCACTCCAGCCCCTTTTATCTCTTTCTTAAGTGATTTAAAGTTATCATGGTATAGCTCTCCCACGCCTCTGGTTAACCTGATTCCTAGATTCTTGGTGTTTTTGGATATTATTTTCATTTTTATTATTTTCCTCCCCCACACGACAGAGCCTGGCAAGCTACCCGTGATGCATTTGATATGCCAAAAACAGTTACAACAACATGCTCTTCATGTTCCAATGGCAGATGCCACTGGGCTACACTAGCATGTGACAGACAAATGAAGACATTACTGGTGCCTGCTCGAGCAAATCAATGAACAACGGGATGACAATAATTTTAAATGGGATAGACTCCTTGATCTCTTTCCCCTCTGTTTCATTCTTTGAATGGGATGTGACTGATTTTTGTATATTGATTTTGTAGCAGGCCACTGTGCTATATTGGTTTTCCAAGTCCTAAGTTGACATCAAAGTCCTAACTTGATCTAGGTCCTGTTCTCTCAAATCACACAGCAACTTACTATGTTGCTCCCAACCTCCTATGAGTTATAGTTATGAATTGTATGTTGAGTGTTTACAATCTGGGATGCAATTCATATTGAAAACATTAAGCTAAAAAAAGTTGGTGGTGGTCCCAGGGATACCACTGATAAATAATTCCTTTAAACCATAAGGGAGATGATTTAAAGGGTTAAAATATGCTTTGCATGTGGATGCCTTAGGCTCGCCCTCTGGCACAGACTGTTCCCTTAAGCTTGGCCTGGAATGGTCCTGAGAATCTCAGGTGTAACCCATTAAGGAGCAGGTATACCAATACATATCACTGCGACCAATCTCTGAACAATCTTGGTCTGGTTAATGACTCCACCACAGTCTACTAAAATGTGGAAGGGTAAGCAACTGCTCACCGTCCCTGATACTAGCTAAATGTCTGATAACTCTTATCATTGCTTTATGGGCAATGATTACTGAAACTCAGTTATATCTGCCTCTACCTGCTTATACAGGTTGAGCTTGTTTTGTTATCATATACTCAAAATAAACATTATATAATTAATGAAATTTGAGTCTGGAAAGAAAGTGAGCTGTTGAGGCCAGAGAACTATTACAGGGACTATAACACCTGCCTTGCAAGCAATTGACTCCAGTTTGATCCCTGGCGCCATATATAGTCCTTTGATCAGAACGAGGAGTGATCCCTGAGCACCACTGGGTATAGCCCCCAAACAAAAACAAACAAAAAATGTAGGTGGATTCAATATTAGGCTCCTTTGAAAGCTTTGTTGTTTGGCTTGCTCTTCCAGCTCCTGTTCTCCTTTGAACTCGTATCTTGCTTGTTTGTCTCTGTCTCTTTGCTTGCTTTTTCTGCTCTGAGACATCCCTGCTCTCTCTTGATCACATATTTCCCAAATCTTTCTAAGCAAGTTTCACTCAATAAGAACTATCTTGCTTCATGACAAACATTTTTTTTAAAAATGAAAGTTTTGATGTTTGTATACTACTTAAAGAAATAAAGATGTGGACTGGACAGATAAGACAGGAGCAAGGAAATGACTTGCATGCATCCGATCCTATTTGATCCCTGAACCATAAGCACTGCTGAGTTCAGTGACAAAGGGTTTGGAGCACTACTGTGGAGGCCCTGGTGGTCCCCAGTACCACAGACTCCTCGCAGCACTACATCCGTAGGTCTTTGTATTAACCTTTCTGGCTTGGTTGGCCAAGATTACCCGGAGTGGCAATGGGACCCCTGAGCATAACTTGGCAACACCCTCCAAAATAACCAACACTGGACACTGACAGTGTCATGAGTGTGGTTTGCACTGAAAACATAATATGAAACACAAACCAGAGGATGCCTCATATTCACACCCCTGACAAAAACAAAAAGAAGAGCATTTCTAAATACTGGTATTTCTAGTTTAGTAAAATGTTTGCCGAAAGATGCTCATCCCATCCCTTCCTCAGGGCTAGGAGGGCTCCTGGTTTCCGGGCTTCTTTTTTTTCTTGGTGCTGAGAGTAGGGCCCAGGCTGAGGAATCATTGCACATTTCCAGGTTCTTCATTTCCCATGGCACAGATGATGTCCAGTCCTTCCTTTAGCCGGCCTGCCTCCAAGGTCTCCCTGAGGTTTGTACGGTACTTGAAACAGTACCTATCATACCTGTTCCTTTCATTTAGACCTATCCCCTGGGTCTTTCTCTGGAAGAAGGCTTTTGGGGTCCATAGCTGGTTTTCCTGTCTGCCTTAGGGGTAAACCCTATTACAGAGAGAAGAGACTTTTTGTCTGGGTTCATGCAAACATAGTACCATGTTCATCCAAAATAGTACCATGAAGCATTTAAAAAAAAAACAACATACTGAAGTTATAAAGAAGAAAGCAAGCCTCTCACTCTACTCACAGTGAGATCTACCTGTTGGCTGTGGGTCCTAGTCACGAAAGCATTAAAATCTGAAGGGCTAGAGCATGCAATTTAACTTCATATTTAATTCATTCAATCCCATGTTGAAAAACTTTGATTTCCTGCAACTTTTTTTAAAGAATTAAATTATCTCCAGCTCTCCGGCCCTGAGCACCCCGCGCTTCCCTCCCCTGCGGACTGCCGGGCGAGTTGACCTCTGCCGGGTTGTGGGAATCGTCAGGGGCGTGGCCTAAGAAAAGTGGGCGTGGCCTCATTTCCAGATGGCCCTGGGGCGGCAGCAGATAGTTCCCTCAACCTACTATCCAAGACTAACACCCTAGCTATTCACAAGACTTCACATAAGAATTGAAGGAAACATCTCAGTAGGAGATCAGGTTCAACAACCAGCAAGTAAAAAACCAACCACTATTAACTGAGCCTATCCACAATCCTTTTTCGCAACAAAAGGAAACAGGGACAGTCATCTTCAAGGGCCCTCTTTCATACCACAACAACAACATGAAGAAACAGCGAAAATCCCCACTGCAAGCAGAGGACGATCAAAGGAGTCCGGAAACCTCAATGGGTGCTTCCTACAAACTTGACCTCTCTGAGAAAGAATTCAGAGTTGAAATCCTCAACATGTTCAATGAACTCAATGCAAAGATGGACAACTTCAAGGAAGACGTGGCAGAAACAATACAACAGACAGCCGACAAAATACGGGAAGAAATGAGAGCAGAAATAAAAAACCTTCAAAAAGAAATGAAGGATTCCGTACATGAAATCAAAAACTCTCTGGCTGCCCTCAACAATAGGATGACTGCAGCCGAAGACAGAATCAGTATGCTTGAAGATGACCTGCAAGAGGCCTACAGGCAACAACAAACCATGGCAAGAGACCTCAAAATAGCTCTAGCCAGAATCAGAGTCCTAGGGGATGATTTCAAGAGGAACAACATTAGAATCATTGGACTACCAGAACCACAGGGAACCAACCCCAACGAAAAAGACACAGTCAAACAAATCATTGCGGAAAACTTCCCACAGCTGGACAATGCGGGCATCCAGATTCAAGGCGCCCGAAGAGTGCCAGCTAAAAGAGATCCTAACAGAAAAACCCCAAGACATATCATAGTTACAATGATGGACATTGTTCAGAGAGACACAATACTGCAAGCAGCAAGGTCCAAGAAGGAAATTGCATACAAAGGAGCTCCCCTTAGGCTCACAGCAGACCTATCAGAGGAAACCCTCCAAGCTCGAAGGCAATGGTGGGATATAGTGAAAAAACTCAATGAAATCAACGCTTCACCAAGAATACTTTATCCGGCTAAACTCTCATTCAAACTAGAAGGAATCATACACTACTTTGGGGATAAACAACAGCTCAGGAACTTCATAGACTCAAAACCAAACCTAAAAGAAGCACTAAAGGGGCTATTGTAAGACAAGAACAACCCCTATAAGCACAACAAACCCTTGCACAAAGATGGCACAAAATCCCATAACAATAATCTCCCTTAATGTCAATGGTTTGAATTCACCAATTAAGAGACACAGACTGGCAAAATGGACTCAGAGACTGAACCCAACATTCTGCTTCCTGCAAGAAACACATCTGAATAGCCAGACTCAAAGTCAAAGGATGGAAAACAATCCTGCAAGCAAACAACTCCCTCAAGAAAGCTGGGGTGGCGTTACTAGTATCGGACAACATAGACTTCAGGTTGAAAAAGATTAGAAGGGATAGTGAAGGCCACTTTTTATTAATCACGGGATGTGTACATCAGGAAGAAATCACACTCCTAAATGTCTATGCACCCAATGAGGGACCAGCTAAATACCTACAACAGCTGCTAAGAGACCTTAAGAAGGACATCTCGAGCAACACAATAGTAGTTGGAGACCTCAACACTGCACTGTCTCCTCTGGACAGATCAAACAGATTAAAACTAACCAAGGAAATACTGGCTTTGAAGGAAGAAATAGAAGAGAGAGGGCTAATAGATCTATACAGGGCTTTATATCCCCCAAAAAAGGAATACACATTCTTTTCCAGTGCACATGGAACATTTTCCAGAATAGACCATGCGCTAGGCCACACAGCATACCTCAACAGAATAAAAAAGATAGACATTGTACCAGCTATCTTTTCAGACCATGATGCACTGAAGATAAAACTTAATCGTGGACAGATGCAGAAAACCAAATCAAACACCTGGAAATTAAATAGCTCGATACTGAACAATGAGTGGGTCAGGAAGGAAATCAAGGAAGAAATCAAGAGGTACCTGGAAATAAATGAGAATGAAGACACGAGCTACCAGAATCTGTGGGACGCAGCTAAAGCCGTTTTAAGGGGAAAATTTATAGCTCTGCAAGCATATCTCAGGAAGGAAGAAAGGGCCCACATAAATAACTTGACTTCACAGCTCAAGACCTTAGAAAAGGACCAACAAAAGATGCCCAAACCAAGCAGCAGGAAAGAGATAATAAAACTTAGAGCAGAAATTAACGACATGGAAACCCAAAAGACAATCCGAAAGATCAATGAAACCAAGAGCTGGTTCTTCGAGAAAAGAAACAAGATTGATAAACCACTAGCAAGACTCACAAAGAAAGAGAGAGAGAGAACCCTTATAAGCCGAATCAGAAATGAAAAGGGGGACATCACAACAGAAACCAATGAAATTCAAAAGATCATCAGAGACTACTTTGAAAATCTCTATGCCACGAAACAAGAGAACCTAGAAGAAATGGATAAATTCCTTGACTCCTATATTCTCCCAAGGCTGAACCAAGAAGACCTGGAGTATCTGAATAGTCCAATTAACATCAAGGAAATTGAAATGGTAATCAAAAGTCTTCCCAAAAACAAAAGCCCAGGTCCAGACGGATTCACTAGCGAGTTCTTCCAAACATTTAAAGAGGACCTTTTGCCAGTCCTTCTCAAGCTTTTCCAGGAAATTGAAGAAACAGAAACCCTCCCAAACAGTTTCTATGAGGCTCATATCTCCCTAATACCAAAAGCAAACAAAGACACCACAAAAAAAGAAAACTACAGGCCAATATCCCTGATGAACACAGACGCGAAGATCCTCAACAAAATATTAGCAAATAGAATTCAACAACTCATCAAAAAGATCATACACCACGACCAAGTGGGATTCATCCCGGGGATGCAAGGATGGTTTAGCATCCAGAAATCAATCAACATAATCCAGCATATCAACAAGAGAAAAGATAAAAATCATATAATCATATCAATAGATGCAGAGAAAGCATTTGACAAAATCCAGCATCCGTTTATGATGAAAACACTCGCCAAAATGGGTACAGAAGGGACCTTCCTCAATATAGTCAAAGCCATTTATCACAAGCCAATGGCAAGCATTGTTCTCAATGGGGAAAAACTAAGAGCCTTCCCTCTGAGAACAGGGACGAGACAAGGATGCCCACTCTCTCCACTTCTGTTCAATATAGTACTGGAAGTACTTGCAACAGCGATTAGGCAAGAAAAAGATATTAAGGGCATTCAGGTAGGAAAGGAAGAAATCAAGCTCTCACTATTCGCAGATGATATGATACTATACCTAGAGAACCCTAAAACCTCTACCAAGAAACTCCTAGAAACAATAGACTCGTATAGTAAAGTTGCAGGCTATAGAATCAATACTCAAAAGTCCATGGCTTTCCTATATGCAAATAATGAGAGAAAAGAAAGTGACCTGAGAAAAGCAATCCCATTTACAATTGCGCCTCAAAAAATCAAGTACCTCGGAATCAGCTTAACAAAGGAGGTAAAGGACTTGTATAATGAAAACTATAAAACACTACTTCAGGAAATAAAAGAGGACACAAGGAAATGGAAAGACATCCCCTGCTCATGGATTGGGAGAATTAATATTGTCAAAATGGCAATTCTCCCCAAAGCATTGTACAAATTCAATGCAATCCCTATAGGAATACCCTTGACATTCTTCAAAGAAATGGAGCAAGCGCTCCTGAAATTCATATGGAACAATAAGCCCCCACGAATAGCTAAAGTAATCCTTGGGAAAAAGAAAATGGGAGGAATCAATCTCCCCAACTTCCAACTCTACTACAAAGCGGTAGTCATTAAAACAGCATGGTATTGGAACAAAGGCAGAGCTGCAGACCAATGGAATAGGGTTGAATACTCTGACATACACCCCCAAATATATGATCATCTAATCTTTGATAAGGGAGCAAGAAATGTGAAGTGGAGCAAGGAAAGCGTGTTTAACAAATTGTGCTGGCAAAACTGGACGGCTACATGCAAAAAAATGGGCTTAGACCTCCATCTAACACCATGTACAAAAATCAGATCAAAATGGATTAAAGACCTCAACATGAGACCAGAATCCCTAAGGTACATTGAAGATAAAGTCGGCAAAACCCTCCACGACATTGAAGCCAAAGGTATCTTCAAAGCTGACACGCCACTGGCCAAGCAAGTGAAAACAAAGATAAATAAATGGGACTATCTCAAACTAAGAAGCTTCTGCAACTCAAAAGAAACAGTGACCAAAATACAAAGACAATCTACAGAATGGGAAAGGATATTTATGCAGTACCCATCCGATAAAGGGTTGATAACAAGGATATACAATGCACTGGTTGAACTCCACAAGAAGAAAACTGCCAACCTGATCAAAAAATGGGGTGATGAAATGAACAGAAACTTTTCCAAAGAAGAAATCCAAATGGCTCAGAGGCACATGAGAAAATGTTCAACATCACTAATTATCAGGGAGATGAAGATCAAAACAACAATGAGATATCATCTCACACCACAGAGACTGGCCACATCCCAAAGAACAAAAGCAACCGGTGTTGGCGTGGATGTGGGGAGAAAGGGACTCTCCTTCACTGCTGGTGGGAATGCCGACTGGTTCAGCCCTTTTGGAAAACAATATGGACGATTCTCAAAAAGTTAGAAATTGAGCTCCCATTTGACCCAGCAATACCACTCCTGGGAATATATCCCGGAGAGGCTAAAGGTATAGTAGAGATGACATCTGCATTTCCATGTTCATTGCCGCTCTGTTTACAATAGCCACAATATGGAAAAAACCAGAGTGCCCGAAAACAGATGACTGGCTAAAGAAACTCTGGTATATTTACACAATGGAATACTACGTAGCTGTCAGAAAACATGAAGTCATGAAATTTGCATATAAGTGGATCAACATGGAAAGTATCATGCTGAGTGAAATGAGTCAGAAAGAAAGAGACAGACATAGAAAGATCGCACTCATATGTGGAATATAAAGTAGCTGAGAGGTACAAGCTTACAATGTTGTGATTCCTGGCAGACATTTCTCTGGACTTAGTTACTAAAATACTAAAATACAGAAATCCAAAACTATGCTGCTGCTGGTGCGGCCTCCTGACCTCATATCTCTTCATTCTCAGCAATGGAAAACAAATTGCCAAATGCTTTCTTTTCAGCAGATCGACTTTAGGGGGGAGAAACTCCAAAGCAATAATAGTGAATTTTTTGTTTAAATATTGAATGTAATCAAAGTAAAGTGAAAGTAAAGTGAAATTTACCAGTTACACATGCGGGGTGGGGGACTGGGGAGGTGGGGGGAAGGGGGGAGGTATATCGTGATTCTTGGTGGTGGAATATGTGCACTGGTGAAGGGATGGGTGTTTGAGCATTGTATAACTGAGACTTTAACCTGAAAGCTTTGTAACTTTCCACATGGTGAATCAATAAAAGAATTCAAAAAAAATTATCTCCATAAAAAAAAAATTATCTCCAGCTCATCATGGGACCTGATTCTTCCATTTTCACAACAGCCGAGCCTGGAGTAATCCTGACATGAGGTAAAACATTATTGGTTTGTCTCCTGCTCTGGAGGAGATAGCACAGTGGGTAGGGCATTTGCCTTGCATGTGGCTGATCCGGGTACAATTCCTCCGTCCCTCTCAGAGAGCCCAGCAAGCAATCGAGAGTATCCTGCCTGCACGGCAGAGATAACAAGCTCCCTGTGGCACATTCCAAATGCCAGGAACAGTAACAACAAGTCTCACAATGGAGACGCTACTGGTGCCCACTCGAGCAAATCGATGAACAACGGGACAACAGTGCTACAGGCATTGCTATATTAAAATGTTTATAGTGGGCATGTGTCCTTTTTGCTATTTCCAATTTAATGGATTTAAGTGTAGGTCCTAGTTCTTCCTGACAAGACTTTCTTCAAGGAACTAAGCCACAATCTGGCTGGACCCTCCCACTGTATTTACCTCGTATCTTGACAAAGAACTTAAAAATGAAAGGAGGAAAGTGCACCTTAATGCAGTGTCACTCCCACTCTCAGGGGCCATAACCAATGGAGTCCACATATCCCATGTCTCTGCTGAGTGGGGGTCTCAGCTGCAGATCCTCGGCTGTCAGTGTATGTGCTGCCTTTGCCCTTTCCTTCATGTTTACAACTTCCAGACACTTAAGGGTGAGGATGATCAGGGTGCAGAGACGAACAAAGCCAGACAAAGTCTGCTCCCACTTGCCAGGCGTGTTTCTATTCTCTAGGATGTTTGAGTTCTCAAGTATCTATGCTCACCTCTCTAGTAAAGAGACAAGAAGAATATGTGAAAAACTGCAGTCTGAGGAATGAGAGATATTGAAGCCAATGATAGGAAGGCTAGTCTAAATGCCAATGAGTAACAGAGGAGAAAGGACTAGATTTTTAATTCCATTTGTGACTCTGAGAAAGTTAATGACCTTTCCAAGCTAATTTTTCTTATAAATAAAACTAACAGTAATTGGGCCAAAGTGATAGTGCCATGGGCAGTGTGATTGCCTTGCATGCAAGAGAGCTGGGCTTGATTCCTGGCATCTCATATGATCTCCCAAGTACCATCAAGAGTGACCTCTGACCTCGGACATAACCTAGAGTAAGCTCTGAGCACAGAGAGGTGTGGGCCTTGCCCCTCCCACTACCACAAAAAAGTAAATAAAGGTAATGCCACCTCCTCGATAGGATTTAAATGAGATAAGAGAGTTGCAAAGGCCTTAGAGCACTGTGAGCACTGTATGTGCTAATATATCATTGCTGCTTTTAGTAGTCTATGGTCCGACATCCAACGTCTGTCCCCTCTAGTCATTCTGTTTCATTTTGCTTTGTTTTGGAGTCATTTCTGGTGCTGCTTAGGGGTCCTTCTGGCAGGGTTCTAAAGACCAGTGCTACACACTGGATCCAGGCCTCTAGTGTACACAGCATTCACTCAGCTGCTGAGCCATCTCTCCATACCCCACGCCCTTTTGGGGAGACAAATGGCATTAATTTTTCACCAGGACTTTATAAAGTAGTTGGGTTTCCAGAGCCCAGTAATTCCTCCAACACAGCACTGCAGGGGCCCTACTGCAAAGAAAGCTGCACGGGGGCAAGATCATGTTTCTTGCATACCTCACCTTCTCTCTCGAGTGTTTGGAATACATAGGGTACCCAAAATGTTGATTTACATTTTTACATTTCTTTAAGTAATGTAATTTAGATTCAGAATAAAAACCAGAACAAAACCCAGTAGTAGTGGAGGCTGGAGTGACAGTACTGACAGCAGGGAGGGCATTTGCCTTGCACGCAGCCTACCGGGATTCAATCCCCAGCATCCCATATGGTCCCCTGAGCACCACCAGGGGTAATTCCTGAGTGCAAAGCCAGGAGTAACCCCTGTGCATTGCCGGGTGTGATCCAAAAAGCAAGTAAGTCTCAACCTCATTTCTCAGAATGAATCTGATTCATCTAATTTGATGACACTGCCATACTTAGGGAGTCAGGCTGGAAGCTCTCTGCAAACAACAGGTTGTCATTCTTGAGGAGCTGGTTCACTGAACACCTAGAGAAGGTCTTGCTTAGGGTAGGGTTCTCTGTAGATTCCCAGCACAATGCCTAATCATCCTCAAGGCCTATGCACTACTGCTCTACAAGATAAAGATATTGAAATGTGAAATACACACACAGACACACACACACACACACACACAGAGGCCAATGTGAAGGCATTGAAGTGTACAGGAAGTACCATGTACAGTTGGCTTCAGTTAGTTCTGAAACACAAGGTGTCAATTATGACACAAAAGCAAAGGAAAGAGGGAAAGGAGAGCTCTAGCTAGTTGACTTTCAATCTGACAAATATCAGACCACGGCTAATTTCCCACCTTGGGAAAGAGAAAATTAACATTAAAATGTTCCAAAAAATGACATATCTAGGTTTACGCAATGCCTACCTATCTTTGCACCTGTGTAGATGAGTTCTCTTTCACTTTAAGCATCAACCACTGTACATTCTTTGACTTTCCCTTTAGAAGACAAACACAAGTTGAAAAAGCTGTCTTTCCCACTTGCCAATGCACAAATTTAACAGCTGTTACCTAAGGAATCATTCACATTTCAGAAATAATCAAGATACGTCTATTTCCTTTAAATGAAAGCGTCTCCTTTCCCCCATTAGTTGCTGATCCATAAGGACAGCACTTAAAAACAAGAGAAATGGGGCCAATGAAGGGAGGATAGTGAGAGAATGTCTCAAGAGAAGGGCATCTGAAAACTGTGACGGCAAACTGTATTTTTTTTCAGTACAGAACAAGGAGTTATCTTCTGATTTGTAATATGCACATTTCAAAAAGTTATATAAAGAATTCCTTCTTTTGGATTTTAGTATGTAATAAATACCTGATAATACAGTTAATACACCATTTTGTCTCATTTATAAAAGTGTCACTCTTATTGGTTATTTTCTTGTTCTCTCTCAGCTTCTTTAAAAAATAAAGGTCTTGGGGCTAGAGAAACAGTACAGGCAGTAGCTGCTTGCCTTGTATACTACTGACCCTGGCTTGATCCCTACACTGCATATGGTCCCCTGATCTCTTCCAGGAGTGATCCCCGAGTGCAGAGCCAGAAGTAAGCTCTGAGCAGCAAACAGTGTGTTCAAACAAACAGAGGTTTTGGGTGGAAAGATGGAACAATGGGTTAGGACACATTTTGTGCACATGGGCACCCTGTTTTAAATCCCTGGTACCACATAGTCCTGCAAGAACCACCAAGAGCAGTCCCTGAACACTGTGTCAAACCAGGAGTAACCCCTAAGCACTGCCTTCCCCTACAAATACCTGGATAATAGTAACTTTTCACTTAAAATAACAAGAAAAAGAAATATACATGCATTTCAAATGAAAACCCTAAAGTAGACCACAAGAAAACAATCAGATTCTCTAACCCAAATGCTCATCAACAGATGTCAGGATAATGAAGCTGTGGTATACACATTCAATGGAATGCTACTCCGTTATTAAAAATGATGGCATTATACCCTTTGGGAGGAAATGTATGAAAGTTGAGATGATTATGCCAAGTGAAATAGTAAAGTATATGAAAGACAACTATGGTATAGTTTCAGTTCTGTGAAATATGATTAACCAGAGAAAATTAACTGGCAAGAATAAAACTCCAAGATTCAGTGAAAACTATGATGCCAACCAGGGGGAAAAGGAGAGCAAAGAGGGAAAATGAAGAGAGGAGTCTTTTCAGTGATGAGATGGCACTGACAATTTAGGTGGTGGGCATGGTGACAATCTCACACATATGACACTAAGCCTCAAATACTCCTTAATAAGATGAACCAGTGATAGATCAATGAAAAAAGAGACATTGTTATGTTAAGATTATTTTATGGCATACAAAGAAGTACAGGATATGCTCAGTGAAAAAGTACCTGGCAGAACAATATCTATTGTGTGTGGGTGCATGTACAAATGTTTGCATGCAGACAAATACCAAATTTTTCATGATGCTTAACTCTTGAAAGTAAAAATGGAGAGCAGATTTTTCAACAAATTTCAAAGGTGAATGTGAATGCAATAAATTTGAATACAATAAATTTGAATGCAATAAAATGCTCAGAATGATGGCCCCATCAACTGATAACACTTACATCTTACAATGATCTTTTGAACTGTCTTTATTTTTCTAATGGAGACAAACAGAAGTAGAGAGGTCAGAAGATGATTCAGACTTGAATCCCGACTATCCTATTTATTTGCTATGACATCTTGATGAAATTAGTCAACAATTCTCTGCTGCAACTCCCTGCCTCTATAAACTGAACTAATCACAGCGCTAACTTGTGTATATATATCATATAAAAGGCGCTTAGAACAAAGTCTAGCACATAGTATGTAGGCTTTTTCCATAGCCATCAATCAGCATGCTTACCAACTCCTTATTTGGAAGGTGAAAACATGAGCTCAAACTATTTTGGCGGGGTGGGGGGGAAATGGTAGGGGGGAAGAAGCATGAAACCACAAGCAGTGACTTTTTTTTAATCTTCAGGTTCATGAAATATCAGAAATGGGCGCAGAATGTATAAAGCACTAATTAAAGTCGGACAGTTTCAGAACCTGTCTTAGGACCAACACTGATGTAACTAACCTCCCTGTGGGCCACACCAAGGCCAGAGGGTACCTGGGCGAGAAGCTCCCAAGTGCCCTGGCTCAATGTGTTATGACCAACTTGTAATGCGGTCGCCACCAGGGCAACCAAGCTGCTTCTGGGGTGATAATTAGTGTGTGACCAGACCAATGGCAGAGGGCTCTCGAAATACAAACGCTCCAATATAAACACTTAGGCCTAATAATTGACCTCAATGGGACTTGTGGGCTCATCTTGAGACATACAATATAAACTTGGGTCAATTATCTGACACTTGAGCCAGCAATGGGAAAAGTCACTCATCATCACATTCTAAACACATGGCTCAAAACTGGGCATTTCTGA
This sequence comes from Sorex araneus, assembly GCF_027595985.1. Taxonomy (NCBI): domain Eukaryota; kingdom Metazoa; phylum Chordata; class Mammalia; order Eulipotyphla; family Soricidae; genus Sorex; species Sorex araneus. The sequence continues at coordinate 52,421,492 of NC_073312.1, read as the reverse complement.
TAAAACAAAAGCCAAGAACCCATAAGCTCTAAACTAGTCTCATTTTGCATACCTTTCTAAAGTTGCACTTCAAATATTAGTGGCCCTTAAGATCTTTACCAACAGCCACACCCTCCATCTGCACAATATAAGAAATCTTAAAGGAAAGACACTGAACATTTGTTGAGTGACTACTAGCTACTAGTTCTCTCAAAACTCTCTTCAGCAAGTATTTTATTCTCTACTCTTACAAAGCAAAACAAACAAACAAACAAACAAACAAAACCTGAAGCTCAGAGAAAGCAGTATTCCCAACCTGGGTGTTAGTATTCTTTTTTTCTTTGCTTTTTGGGTCACGCCCGACAATGCACAGGGGTAACTCCTGGTGGTGCTTGGAGGACCATATGGGATGCTGGGAATCGAATCAGGGTCTTCTGCGTGTAAGGCAAAAGCGCTATGCTATGGTCCCAGCCCCCTAGTATTCTTAACCATGAGCAGTATTCCTAACTATGAGTTCATAGCCCTGAAAATCCAGTGCAGAAATGTCCATTTCTAAGACCTTCAATTTCTTAGTTAGTATAAATGCCATTGGTTTCATTGAATGAAATTCAATGCCATTTCATTCATTCATAAATTCATACTATTTGTACCAATTATAAAGCAAATATTTATACCACTTAGCCAAAACTATTCTGTGGTAGCCCCTGAAATTTTGGGGGAAGTCTATATTTTTAACAGAGATCAAAGTTTAAATTAGCATTTTATTTTTCATTTGCTTTGTTTCTCCAAGGCAGACTTTGTTTTAACTTTGAACCAAGGTTTTACCAAGAACGCTCACTAATAGAACAAACCACAGACATCCCTGCTTTCAGAAACTACTTTCTCAAAGTAGATTCCATTTACCTTATTCATTTATCCTGTTGTTTAAAATGCCAAAGACAAATTCACAAATAAATTTTTGCCAGCCCTATTGAAACAACTTAATTTACAACTTAAAGTTAAAGATGTAAGGTGGATAAGGTGGCAAGAAAAAGATAACAAAAACCTGTGCCAGAGAAAGTATTTGTGAGCTTTTCTTAGACTTAGAATGTTCTTAGCATCTGCTTTATTTTCATTTCAATACACTGGAAGAGAAAATTGTCATTGCCAAACTAATTTGTCCAGTTAAGAATAATTAATGACATCATTCATCAATTATTTCATTAATCTGCACTGAAAAGGATGCTTCCTAAATGCCATGATCATTCAAAACGATAATAGCTGGATCTCTGATATTCTGATGTCAAATTATTTTTGTATTGAATAATAATAGAAGTCAAAGCTTACCATTAGCTTTCTCAAAAATAAATCTATTTTCCTACTGTAGGCTTTTATTTCAGCAAAGTCAAATTAATGGAGCCAATTAAACTATGATGAGTAAACAAAGCCCTTAACATCGTTTCTCAAATTCAAATGGCATGGAAAGAAGATATGACCCAACTGAAAAGTATGATTTATTGAGTTTCTTTAGGTAGCAACACTGTGTCAAATCAAGAAAAAAATGGTGCTATAGCATTTTCTGTTATAGGAAACCAATAATAAAGCTTTTAAGTGTATATGTAACCATACAGAGATATTATTTGAATTGTCAAGAAATCCTTTAAATCATCTCTAGAGATATGTAATCAAATAAAAAACTGACCAGATATTTTCCTTGGCTCCACATTACCAAGGCATTTAAAAAGTATGTAACAACTTTTATATACTCACTTTTAAACCAATCTTCCATTTTAAATGTTCAAAGGAGTTTTATCCTTGAAAAAAATAAATTGAAGAAAAGTCTAGCCATTATTTTCAAATTGGATTTTTTTTTTCAAATTGGATTTTTAAAGACATAGTTTTAATAACAGTCTATTCCCAGGTGAACAGACATGATTATCTTTTACTGTCCTTTTTTGGGAGGGGGCCACACCTAGCAACACTCAGGGATAATGTCATTCCTGGCTCTGCATTTAAGGATCACTTCTGGCAATGCTTGGGAGACCTCATGGGGTTCCTGGGGATCAAAACCAGGTCAGATGCATGCAAGGCAAGCGCCTTACCTGCTGAACTATCTTCCTAGCCCTGACTGTCCGTTCTTGACAGGTTAACATCTAAACACAAAAAAAGAGGAGGTTCAACTTAACATTTGGAACCAGAGCACCATTTCCACATTCAATATTCTATTAATTTTAATATATGATAAATTATATACACCATGATCTTACAATTACCACAGCTAATGGAATAAATATTCCTACTAGAAATCAAGGTCTGCCAGCCTCTTAAGATATGTCAACAAACCAAGATGAAGTTCTTTATTCCTCCGCATTCTCCCTCTGGTACTTCTCACTCTTACTTGTCTCCAGCTGTAATTTTAGCTATTGTTGGGTGCTCTGAATACAGAAGTGAACATTGTCAGTAAGATTTTCAGCTACTAGGAACGATCTTGTCAGGTGACTCAGTTTTGGTGTTTATAGATATGGCTGTTCAGATGTTCTTAAAAACCCAATTATTGCCTAGCTCATCGCCTAGTCAAACATCAAGGGGAATAACACCAAGACCTATGATTCCTTCCAAATAGTCTTGATATGAAGAAAATGGTATGAATGATAGGGTATATAAGATTTAGTGGGAATAATTTTTTGTCCAACTTGCAACTAGCTGGTCTTGAAAAAAAAGCTAAAAGTATATATGACCAACTTTTCCCTACTCAATTCTTTCACACTTCAGTTTTAAAAGAACGTATTTTCAGCTGCAGAGATAGCTAGGCAAATTGTACCCTCTTCCAAAAAAAAAAAGAAGTATTTATTCTTCTTACATTCAAATAAAAACAATTAGAATCAATATGACAATAGGACATGACATGGGTAAAAACTAATCTAATACCCTACTTTAAAATGAACTCATATAACTTAATATTCATAATTCATGAACTTTCAAGGGCAGAAAAGAAAAACAAAAAAAGAAGTGTACAAAGCAAAGGAACAGGCAATTTAAAGAAATAAATTCAAATGGCCAGTGAATCTATGAAATGATCATTAATATGTGCAGGCAAAAATGCTGAGACATTTTAATTCTGTCAGGTTGGGAAATATGTTAAAGCTTGATCATTTACAGTGCGAGTCGGGAACAGGAAAGACATGATTTTATTTATTTATTTATTTATTGAATCACCATGTGGAAAGTTACAAATCTTTCAGGCTTATGTCTCAGTTATATAATGCTTGAATACCTGTCCCTTCACCAGTGCACATATTCCACCACCAAACACCCCAGTATACCTCCCACCCCCGACCCCCCACCCCTGCCTGTGTAGCTGATAAATTTCACTTCACTTTCTCTTTTCCTTGATTACATTCCATATTTCAACACAAAACTCACTACTGTTGTTGGACTTTCCCCCCAAAAAAACAGCCCTGCTGAAAAGGAAGCATTTGATAATTAGTTTTCCATTGCTGAGAATAAAGAGATATGAAGTCACGTGGCCACGATAGCGGCCGCAAGGTTTGGGATTTCTGTATTTTAGTAACTAAGTCCAGGGAGATTTATGACAGAAATTGCATCATTTCCCTTCCTGGGGCAGCATGGGGCTATAGCTTAATTCACAGTCTAGAGACATTTCTGCAAGGAGCTGCTGGTACCAAAAGTAGTCTAGCTGGCCTCCAGATTGTGGTCATCAGCAGCAGAGTGGCAGAGAGCACGTTGGTATTGCCCCTATCCTGAGATTACCCGCTTGTCCCGCTGTTGCAAGTTCATACCTTTTTTTTTTCCCTTCCCGTGCCTCCAAGTTCATACCTCCTTAATGGTCCTTATAAGATGGCGGACGCCACGCCGAAACACATATGTTGTTAAACAAGAATATCTATAACCTTTCTAAAATACAAGTTAGTACTATTTGTCAAAGTTAAAATGTATTTATCCTCTGATTTAGCAATATACCTTTTAGGAAGTTCCCCTCCAGATATATTCAAAGGATGTTTATTTGTGAAAAGGTAGATTACAGTAACTTCAATTCTTTTATCCCAAATACCTGGCAGTTAGTAAAATAGTCAGAAAAAAAAGCCTAAGGTGAAATTAAATATTGCACATATATTATTATATACAATAAAATATTTTACCTATTACATTAAAATGCATAGGAAAGACTTATAGGAAAGATTTGTGTGTTAATAATAAAGATCTCTAAAAACATAACAGAGCAAAATAGATGAGGATATGTGCCAAAAAATATTTTTTCTTGGAGGCTTTTACTTTCTTTCTGTTTCTTTAGATACCATTTGTATATTAACCACACACAAGCAGTTTTTAGAGCGTATTTTCAGTGTCACCATAGATTACCTTAATATTAAGATTATGAACGTTCCTTTCCCCTCTCTTTTATTAAATTCATGTTCTTTTCATCCATTGGCACCCTTCCACTTCTCCTTACTTTTTCCAAAAGGACAAACTACAGGGTCACAACAAAATGGAATGCCCTACCACAGAAGTGGGGCGGGATGGAGGGGATGGGGTGGGGGTGGTGGGAGAAATACTGGGACAACTGGTGATGGAAAATGGGCACTGGTGGAGGGATGGGTACTTGACCATTGTATGAAATGCCAGCACTGAAGTTTGTAAGTCTGTAACTGTACCTCTCGGTGATTCACTAGTAAAAAATTAGAAAAAAAAAAAAAGAAATATTGGCGGGGCATGGAGGTGGGGCAAAGAGGTGGGGGGATGGATGGAAGGGGGATGGAGGTGAAGGAGGTGGGTGGGAGGAACGAAGCTGCTGCCAGGAGTGCATCTCACTGCCTCTCTGCTGCTGGATCACCTTTGTGGTTTCCGCTCTACCTGATCCTGAGCTTCACAGCCGCCACCTCTTGTCCCTCCCGTCTAGGACTAGTAACTCTTTTCCTGTGGGGTTAAATTCTAGAGTCCTCTCTGCACCATCACTCATGGAAGCCACATAAAAGTGGCTTCAGGAATTCCTTCTGTGGTAAATAAAAGTAGATTCTGTTTTTCTACTCAGGCCCTGACGAAGCAGCCACCCTTCTCGCTGCATACACACGTGCCAATGATTCACTCTGGCTACTCTCCACAGCCAACACTTGGATTCTTTTAGAATCCAAGGCACACACTTGAGGGGGGAAAATCTAAAATTGTCAATACTTAGCCTTCAAAAGGCCCAAAAGGGCCAATATAAAACCCCACAAATACTTTCATTTATACAGTAATTCCTTGAAAATTGATACAATGCCTAGATAGCTGTTTTTTTTTTTTTTTAAGGCCAAATCATCTTTGGGTCACACCTGCAGTCCTAAGAGGCACTATGTTCAAAAGTGACTCCTAGTGGTACTCAGGGGCCATATCATGCCAGGGAATCAAGTAACACTGGCCAATGCAAGGCAAGCACCTGCATCTTACCTCCTGTATTCTTCCTCCACTCCCTAAAAAACTTGTTAAGGCAAAAGACTTGGTTTTTTTTTTTTTTTTTTTGCTTTATGGGTCACGCCTGGCAATGCACAGGGGTTACTCTTGGCTCTGCACTCAGGAATCACCCCTGGCGGTGCTCAGAGGACCATATGAGATGCTGGGAATCGAACCTGGGTTGGCTACGTGCAAGGCAAACGCCCTATCCCCTGTACTATTGCTCCAGTCCCAAGACTTGTTGTTTTTAAGTTTAAAAAAGACAAAGCAAAATTAAATGATGGGATCATTAAGTATCTGTGTGTGGTTAGAGGCTCTTCAACTCTGAATAGGAAATGTCCAGCAAATGGTTATTTCCATTGTGGACAAGAACTGTGGGCATTTGTGTGTGTGCTCTCAGGAGGAATGGAAAGAGAAGAGAAAATGGCGGTGGCCACAGAGCGGAATGGCACTGAGTCCAGACCCAGTCCGGCAAGGAGCTTTCTGTGGGCACAGGTAATATTAGAACTCTTGTTTTGCTTTCCCTGTTCTTCAGTCTAGAGGGAATAACAAGCTGCTAATCCCCCATTAAACTGTCTGGCCCACTCCACATTCTCTTTCCGGGATGATTCCCACAGGGTCTTATTGGGACTATGTGGCTTTTATGAGACACACTTTTATCTGTCCCAGCACTGCTAAAACTAGGAAGAATTCCCTACAGTCTAGACAGGTGATCACTAGTTTCAGGTTCAGGAAAATATAATTTCACATCTCTGACCTTTATATGGACATGACTAACGTAAATGATATCAGGCTCCCGATTCTCTAGAGAACTGCTCTGGAAAATAAGTGCTATGGATTTAAGGTGACTCTTACTAGCCACGAGGCTAACATTTACCAAAAAACTACTCAAAGGTACAAAAAGAGAAAAAGGGCAGTCCTTATATAAGTAGACTTTAAAGGCATCACAAATGAACCCAAAAGGCCAAATGACTTGGGTCTAGTATCCTAAGAACCAAATAAAATCTATTAAATTTTACTCATAAATCCATTAGAATATTAGTGAGACTGAAATTCACTGAAAAGTTCTGCAAAACTATTGGTTATGAACTGCTTTGATCAGGGATTTTAGCAGCTGTTTGGTAACATATAGAATTTCAATAAGAATCACAGAATATGCTAGCTAGAAGAGGGGGAATTAGTTTACATCATAACTGTCTAGAGCAATGTACTCTAGGTTTCTTTATTCATGTTGACATGAGTCACTCAGAACAGATCACCACAGTTCCAGCATGAATAAGCACTGCTACACTAATTTTTCTTTTCAATATTTTCTCAAAAGAAAGAAATGGGAGAGTGACGGGCATCACTCTCTGACTGTACCAGTCATGTGGGAAGGAGGGGCACCGGCAGTGAAGAGAAGCAACACGGGGTCAGGCTTCCTGTGATCCCTGCAGTGTAGTATTATTAACTCACCACAGTCCCAGGCTGGTCCCTTGTGTAAATTCATAGCTCCGACGATCAGAAGAAGGTTCATGCACTCCTACTCTTGGGGATCTACAGTAAAAATGCCAGGCTGGGCTGAACACCACAACAGGCTGGAGCACATGCTTTGTATGTGGGAGCCCTGTGTTCAATTCTTCACACCACATGATTCCGTGGGCATTATCAGGAGCAACCCCTAACCACTAAACATGGAGCTGAGCAGCCCCCAGCACAGCCAGATGTGGCCCCCAAACAACAACAACAAAACTACAATTCCAAATGACTGTCTTTGGGGCTGGCGCAATAGCACAGTGGGTAGGGCGTTTGCCTTACATGTGGCTGACCAGGGTTCCCAGCATCCCATATGGTCCCCTGAGCACTGCTGGGGTAATTCCTGAGTGCAGAGCCAGGAGTAATTCCTGTGCAATGCCAGGTGTGACCCAAAAAGAAAAAAAAAATCCAAATGACTGCATTGTTGTGGAAAACAGAAACCAATGTACATATTTGATGCTGGACGTAGGTATCTGCTAATCATGTGCTTCCCAAAAGCATAATTCCCCAGGAGCCCAAATTATAATCAGGATACAGAGCGGGCAGGGACACAGATGTGTGTTTTGCCCGTCCTTGTGGCCCGATACTGCATTGGGAGGCTCCATAGAGTTACTGAGCAGGGAAAGATCACAGTCTAGTGTCTGTTTGGCAGCCCAATAGTGCAATTTCAGACACTGAGGACTCTGAATCACAAGAAGATCTGCTCATTCTACCCCTAGGCTGGGCACCTTTTCCTACAGACACAAGCTGGCCTCTCAAACTGGTCCCAAACTCATCCAGTCTCCAAGTTCCACCTCTTCAAATCCCTTCTCAGACTAACATTATCAGTATCTCTCAGGAGGTTATTGTTCTACCCAAGAAGGCAACAGTCTTTAATAGTTTTTGTTTTTTCTTTTGGAGTATGGTATTTTTCCAAAGTCAGAAAGAGAATGGGATAGAACTGCTAACCCTCAGTTATGGCAGAAGTGAATCATTCCACTGGAAAACACGTGTGTGTGTGTGTGTGTGTGTGTGTATGTGTGTGTGTGTGTGTGTGCGTGTATGTGATTACACCTGGTAATGCTCAAGGGAACAAGTAGTACCAGAGATTTAGAGAACTTGGCCACATATAGGACAGCACCTTCACCCTTCTACCATCTCTCTGACCCATCAAATAAAGACTTAAGACATTAGAAATTTCTTTGGTAAATAACTGAATTAAATCATAGCATATATTTAACGTGTATTAAACAACTCATTAAATGCCATGTTCAAACATTTAAAAAATATATTGGGGCCGGAGCGATAGCACAGCGGGTAGGGCGTTTGCCTTGCACGCGGCCGACCCGGGTTCGATCCCCGGCATCCCATATGGTCCCCCCAGCACCGCCAGGAGTAATTCCTGAGTGCAAAGCCAGGAGTAACCCCTGAGCATCGCTGGGTGTGACCCAAAAAGCAAAAATATATATATATATATATATATATATATATATATATATCGAATTAGAGCACTGGTAATACATTATTCCACTCTCCTTAATACTGCATCTAACATTTGGGGTTTTGGTACAAAAAAATACAGATTTTCATCAATATTCAGTCACGTTTCTGGTACATAACCATCCTTTACATTCAGTTGCTTATGGAATTCTTTTGTCTCATCCAAGTGATAGGGATGAGCTGAAAGTAGAGACGTTTCCTACCTAGTCTCGAGAGACGTGGACATCAGCCTGAAAAGGTGTGATTGACACTTTTAGTTTAACCTTAACCTAACTTACTGGCTTGGCTTGAATATCAAACTCTTGCCTTTTGATCCTATAGAGATACACAATCCCACTTCTCTAGTTCAGGATTCTTCAACAGAATCACTCGTTTTTGTCAATATTGCTTACCTAGCAACTTGGTAGCACCTTGGGACCAGGAGTCTGGAACATCACTTTCTATTTCTGTCCATTTGGGAGAGTTAAGTAAGCTTGAAGGTTAATTTAATGAAGACCTCCAAGCACTAATAGGGCAGAGCATGTGTCATAAATTTCTCAGATGTTTTGATCCCCAAGTCAGTCACACTCTGCATTCTACTAAAACTAGGGTTGTTGCATTTCCCCTGGGGGCGCTTCCAATCCTGTCCAAGAGATTTCCAAAAATCCACAGAGCAGCAAGCCACCAGGGCTTAGGCTACTAACACTTGGCTCAGAGAGGGCTTAACTCTTGATATTACAGGAGATTTTAACAATTCAGTTCAAATACAACAGGAACCCTGAAGAAGCCAATGAAATGCAACCTCTCTTAAAAACAAAAATCACTTACAGGCTGGGGAGATGGCTTGAAGGGCCAAGCACATGCTTTGCATGCAAGAAGTTCAATCCTTGGCACACCACAGTCTCCTAGGAGCTACCTCTGGGACCCAGCTGGGGGTAGGATCTCTCCCTTCTCTCCCCAGTTCCCCCACCACCACCCCCTGTCCCTGCTGGGCATGGCCCACATACCAAACAAAAAAGAGACTGCTTCACTTTCCAACCTGAACAAAAAGCCTCTTCCCAAACCAGGGAACTTGACATAAGTGGACCTCTTACTGCTACTCCCTTGAAAGACGAACAAAGCTATTAAACATTCTGCCTTTACAAAGCAAACAGTGGGTAGGCTGTGCACATTTGAGATTTTTTTCACCTAAGTGTTATATATTAAAAAAAGAAGAAAGGAAAGAAGGAAAGAGAGGAAAGAAAGAAAGAAAGAAAGAAAGAAAGAAAGAAAGAAAGAAAGAAAGAAAGAAAGAAAGAAAGAGAGAGAGAGAAAAAGAAAGAAAGAAAGAGAGAAAGAAAGAAAGAAAGAAAGAAAGAAAGAAAGAAAGAAAGAAAGAAAGAAAGAAAGAAAGAAAGAAAGAAAGAAAGAAAGAAAGAAGGAAAGAAAGAGAGAAAGAGAGAGAAAGAAAGAAAAAGAAAACCATACTCCTAAGTCAGATAGTAAACTTTCAACTGACCTGATGGATAAGCTGCATGCTGCTATAGGTTACCATAGCAGCAGGGAAACAGTGGGACTCATGGACAGTCTCCAAAATTTCAGACCCACAGCTGATACATGAGGGGAGGTGACAGGATGAATGAGCACAGAAAAGCTTTTCTGTATATTCTGGGCGAGGCTGAGAGGGTGCAGGAAATCACTCATGTACATACCCTGACTGGGTGCTGCTCACATCTCAAGGCACTGGAAAGTAAGTTAAGAAAAGCACAGCAACAAGAAAAGAATAAAATAGAGAATGAGCTACAGTGCTTAAAAAAATAATTACAAGGTTTTTTTTTTTTATAAAGGAGCAATTAACAAACAGAAAAATTATATTCTTGCTTGGGCTAGTTCCAGACTAATGTAAAGTAGGTGATTCTTGTTTTCTTGACATCCCCTCCATCTAGTATATCTTACCCAAGTGTGATAATTATTTCAAAATTCTAAAGACAAAAATATTTCAGTGTACTCTTTCCTCTTTATAGTTAAAAAAAAGAGGACTCAATAATATTGGCCCCCAGTTAATCTGAATAACAATGGATTCCTACTGTACCTTAAAAACCATGCTGTAAGATTTATACACAAATCTAGATTACTTCTCCAAAATCTATAAAATATGGATTAAGTTACTCAAAACATCTGGCAAGCTAAATCAGTAGGGCTGAGATTTAAGAATAGGTTTGACTGTCAAATCACGGTATAAAATCTCTCCAAAATACGGAACAAAAGATACTGATATACCCATGTGTATATGAGTACTAAAAATATATATGCTGTATACTTCTACAGATCTAAGAATGTATTGAATCTAAAAGGTCTTTTGATAAATATACCCTTAAAGTTATTTTTGGATTTGCTAAAACAAAGATTAATGTTTACATTTCACAAATATAAGCACATTTATTGAAGAGTGAAGTTCGGATTGTCAACCTCAGCACTATTTACACTTAGGATAATTCTTCATTGTGGGCCTGCAGGACAGTAACTGAACACCTGGCTTTCACATACTAAATACCTTAGCAGCCTCCTACACCATTTATGTCACCAATGTAGCCAGCATCATCAAATGTCTCAGAAGAAAACAACTGAGTCAAATTAATTGTTTAAAATCATGTAACTGGTTACCAGTGGTATTGATATCAAGAAAGATTATTTCTAAATCCCAGGTTAGTACAGATGCTTTTTACACCAGATTATGGATGGCTCTTTAAGAGAAAGCACTGGAATTGTCTCAGCTTTCACAGTAAGATATACATTCCCAGTATCTTCAACCACTGCTCAATTTCTGGAACTTTTCCAAAGCCTGATTACCCCATCTGGACACAAATGAAAAACCAGCTACATGTATAACACTGCCTCAAATAATAAAAGCAGGAGAAAAAAAAAACAGCATCTACTACATAGAATTGACAGTCGGGCTCTGATTTTAAGCATTTCACATCAGCTATGTTTGTCACATCAGCTATCCAATGCACTTTCAGCATCTTCAATTGTCACATGAGACAAGAATTGTCTACAAGGTGAGATTCCAGAGTCCCTCTTTCAAAACCTTATTTTGTGGGGGCCACACCCCAAGGTGGTCAGGCTTTACTCCTGGCTCTGAGCTCAGAGACCACCTCTGGCAGGCTCAAGGGACCATCAGAATGCTAAGGCTTGAACCTGGGTCAGGCTCATGCAAAGTAAGTGGCCTACCTGCTATACTCTCTAACCACCTCGAGAGTGGAACCAATGCCTTCTTGGTTCTAAATACTTTATCTCTACTAATGTCTCAGTGTTTTTCTGCCTCCCAACTTTAACAAATACCTCACCAAAGCACTGTTGATGTCATAGGCATCTAGCTCAGGTCTGACATACCCTACTCATCATTCTTCTCTGGGTCTGACACACAATTCCTTAATCTATATCTACAATTGTTCATCTTCAGTCAAGGACACATAGCAATTTGTTACTGTTTTAAAAGGCTGTAGCTACATCTATGGCAATGCTGAGATACCTGTCTAGGAGCTTGAAAAGAAAACGAGGTCAATTAGAGACGACTGGCGCCAGATGCCAGCCAGCCATTTTTCTACAAGTCTGCTGGACATTCACATAGCCTCTCAATTTCAAGTTTCCAGAATCCTTCCAGTTCTGAAAATCAAGTTGTTCAACATACTGTTCTCCTTCCCATGACTGTCACAAGATTACCCCATGTGGTTTTAGCATCACACTGGCACGTCTTTCAACATCCAGAAAAATCCAAGTCATGCAAGGCAGCGAGAATTGAGAGGAGAATTAAGGAGAGGATAAGAATGAGGGAGAGCTAGAATTAAAAAGAAGCTCAGGCTTTGGCTTTGCTTAGGAAGGTGAACAGGAGTTCTATTGACTAGATGATGAGAATCCAGAGATAGGAGCGTGAGCAAGACAGGATTCTGGAATTGATGCTGTAGTTCATGATCTTCTGAGAAGTTGGCCTCATTCCATTTTATTCTGACACACCAATAGATGGTCCAGCAGATGCCCCTGGGGAGACACAATGACTTTTCCCACTTCCCTCTACCAAGAAAAGTTTTAGCACTCACAGAGTGTCTTGCATGACCTCACCATCCTTAACAAACAGGTTCAACACAAACCTAAGTGCTAATGGAAATTTGAAGACATTTCACATAGCATATAAAATCCTGCAAGTGTGCGCTCACATGCAGAGAACTCAACTGCCACCTGTCCACAGACTTGGACGCTTGTTTTATGACCAGAGAAAGCCTAAATTGCACTTTGTAAGGAGGAACAAGAATGCATATATTCACAGTTGGAAAGTCCATGGTGGAGGAAAGAGAAAAGCACCCCAAATAGGCATCTACGAAGCAGCCACATGCAATAACAAGATCTCAAAAGCAGGACTTGTGTAGTTAATATTTGAAAACTATAACTTTCCAGAGTAAGTAGATTATTCCTTGAACTTTGATGTATTGACCCTAGGTTAATGAGGAACTTCTGAAATAACTTAAAATTCTGCTTTGAGCCCAGAGATAAAGTACAGCGGGTAAGGCGCTTGCTTTGCATGCAGCTGACCTGGGTTTGTTCCCACCAGGAGTAATTCCTGAATGCAGAGCTAGAAGTAACCTCTGAGCAGTACCAGGTATGACCCCCCCCCACCCCCCATCTCCAGAAAACAAAAAACAAAACAAAAATCTGCTTTGAACCACGAACCTCCTTTGATTTCACACAGGAAAATCAAAACAATGTTAAAACAACTTGGGGAACTTAGCAACTAGAACAACTTGGGGAAAATTCCAAGTGCAAATGATAACCTCTAATATAAACTAAATGAACTAGCTGTGAAATTTGTAACAGATTTCTATACAACTTGGGGAAAACTGCAAAGTACAAATGATAACCTCTAACATAAACTAAATAAACTAGCTATGAAATTTGTAACAGATTTTTATATAACCTTCCTAAGGCTATTTCTCCAACTATCAAACATATAATAATGCCTCTGCACCTCTCAACGTTAATGTGAAAACTAGATGAGGCAGCAGGTATAAAGCATCTCAGTGCCTGATAAAAGGAGGCCCTTCAATGTTCAGCTCCGCTGTAACTATTAGGAGAAACTGGAATTAACATCAACTTTAATTACACCTTTAGATTCAATAAAACTTTTTTTTTTTGTTCTTGCCACCCAAAGAGGCCTTTCCAACTATCCTGGCAGAGCTCAGTATTTTTCTCAACATCAGTGACTGTTCAGAATAAAGAGAATCCCAAGTTGCTGCCTCTCACAGGAGGAGCTTAATCAGTTAAACTTAGAGAAACTGAACTTAACAATTAGCCCAGGCATTTGGAACCAGTGGTACAAGGAGTTCAAAGTATACCTAATTAAAAATCCTAACAAATCACTTTAATTATTCTATTTAACAGTGATTTCCTTCTAGAAAAGTTTCCTTCCTAGATCTAAAAACAAGGCAACTGCAATGAATTTATTTGCGGTTACTGAGCCCCTGTACTCTGTGCAGCCAACAGAAGAGTGTGTAATACTTCTCATGGCTTCATAACTCATGGCCTTACCTTGATCAGGTGGGTTAAATTTTCCTGTCATTTTTCTGCCATTTGGAAGCCTTCCACCAGACTTCTGAGTTCCCTGTTTCTGATTGGATAGTGTCTACTGCCCAGTGTCCTTTGTTTGTCCTCTCCAAAGAGCAATATAATCACAAGTCTGCTTCTCCTGATCCCTCCCTTGCTGCCCTCCTGCAAGAAAACAGTGCAAACAAAATCTCTTGCACTTGCTGACTAAGTTCTTACCTAAAATGCACATTTCTTCAAACAAGCACAGGGCCACAACCCGGACATACTTTTCAAAGAGAGCATCACTCCATGGGGTTCAGTGTGGCTGTGGGAATGGACCTTAGATCTCCCCCAGTCTCACGGTGGCAGAACTTCAGTAACAAGTACACAAAGCAAACACAGGCAGAAAAACAGAGGGCAACATGCCTTCCTCTTCCCGGTATTTATTTTCACAAATCCCACCAGCGCAACTACCTGGCCACAATAAATAGAAAGCATAGCTGTGGAGTAAACACGTTCATCCCGAAACATGGGCTGCATGTGCTTGCTTCTGGCATGAAGCACCAACCTCACTTGCCCACTAGCTCCTGAGCCAGCGGAGGCAGTCAGTCGCTCAAGACAGCTGTAAGTGGCTGCAGGGGGCTGGAGAAAGCGGGGACATCTCCCAAACTTCGTGACCCAAGTGTAAACACAGACCAATGCCCTTGGGGAAACCTCTATCAAGAAACCTTGATAATCCCCAAACCGAAACCACCGGTTTTCCTGGGCCCTGGAAAGCACAAAACTGAAAGTGTCAGTTGCTGCAGCTTACCTAGCCTGTGACCCACTGTTGCTGCAGCTGCTCTTAGCATTGTCCAATGGGAGTGTGTGTGTGTGTGGGGGGGGGGGTTGCTAGCGCCCCGTTTTAGGATCCAGAAGGGATTCCGCAAGAACCCAGACACCCAGGAGTGTGCGCGACCCAGAAGGGGCGAGTGCTACAAGAGCCATCCTGAACCACAATATCCCCAGGGAGTAACACTTACGGAAGGCTGAGGCTCGAGGGAAAGTTCTTGGGGCGCCAAGTCTGCACGCAGCTTCGGGGCGCAGGGGTGCGCGCAGCCAGCTCCCGGGGTGCGGAAGGAGAGACACAGGAGGGTGGCCCCCCCACCCCGCCCCGGCTTCTGGGGTGCTCCAACGCTGCCTGGGCAGCCCCGATCGCCACCACCCACCCCCAGCTCCCGCACCAGCGGCCCGGCCAGCTGGCGGATCCTCCCCAGCTCGGGCAGCTGTGAGAGCGGACGCAAAGTCCAACCGCAGAGACTCCAGCGGGGAGGCCGCGGGTGTGGCCAGGCAGCAGAGGTTTTTTGGAATGCAGGGTGTGGCCCTCTAACAGCAAGAAAAAAAAGAGAAACAGAGAGAAAGAAAAAAAAGAAATGAGTCACCCCGTGCAATCGTAACCAATAAGCGTGTTCACTGCTGGCTAAGGCGGAACTTTTCTTTCTTGATTTATATCAGGCTTGGAGGTTTTTACTTTTTTTAACAACGCTCAAAAAAAAGAAAAGAAAAGAAAAGAAAAGAAAAGAAAAGAAAAGAAAAGAAAAGAAAAGAAAAGAAAAGAAAAGAAAAGAAAAGAAAAAAAGGGATGGGGTAGGCAGCCTTTTAAAAACTCCTACAAACCAAAGCATGATCTTGTTATTTAAAGATATTGGCTCCGTGGATGTTCGTTAATTTCTAGGAGTAAAAAGTTCTTGGGTTAAGCACCGATCCGCTCTCTATGGAGGCAAAGGCGGATTCAAAGCAGATCTGACACAGCATGAGCTTGGCAACACGGTGAATTAAATGCCACCGAACAGTTTGCCAGGCAGATTATATGTAATAATATATACGCAAAGCATCTAGCCACACAGTGCTTGATGTAAAGTAGGCACTCAAGCATTATTCTTCGAATTCCAAAATCAAAAACCCCCAAATACTGCACACACTTGCACGTATTTTAAAAACTATGAAGAGTTGGGCTGGAGCAATAGCACAGCGGATATGGCACTTGCCTTACACGCAGCCGACCTGGGTTCAATTCCTCCGCCCCTCTCCGAGAGCCTGGCAAGCTACCAGTATTCCACCGGCATGGCAGAGCCTGGCAAGCTACCTGCGGCATACTGGATATGCCAAAAAACAGTAACAACAAGTCTCACAGTGGAGACGTTACTGGTGCCTGCTCAAGCAAATCGATGAGCAATGGGAAGACAGATAGTGATACAGTGATTTTCAGAGTTAAAATAGACAAAAAATTAACATGGGTTCTTCATGGTTTGTGTCTCTTAAGTAGCAAAAAAAGAAACAAACAAACCTGAGGAAACTTTTGATCTAGAATGTTTGGATACACACACATAGACACATATACACATAACAACACTGGAATGATTTCAAGTCATAATGAAATCAACTTAAAACAATAATAATATTGAGTAGTCATTCTATCTGAGTCACTGTGCTCTTGCCCTAAACATTATTGGAATAAAAAAAAATTTTTTTTAAGTTACATATGGTTGGGAATAAGCAACATTGAGTTTCTAAACAGCAATCACAAAGAGAATAGGTTATCTGAGGGAGAAGAGAATTTTTGCAGAGAAAGAATTATGTGTTAAGTTACAAAATCTGGGCTTTGGAGAACTCTTGGATTTAACTTCCTTGGATCTGTTCAGCATTAGCTTTTCTACAGGTAAGATTTCTTCAAAATCCTAACTGGACAAAGATAAGATCTAGAGTAAGACCAAGGGCCTTTTGAAAATGCTATACTTTTCTTCAAACCAACAGGGAGGAGCAGGGCCCACCTCTGCCCTAACTGTAGCTCTGCCTGGTAAACAGCCATAAGTAACTGCATCTCCTCCTCTGAAGATGTCTAAGAATTCTTCCACCAGGAAGACCAAATTATGGTGAAGAAAGTTATGGTGAAGAAGGCAGATTTCTTCTCTCTCTCTCTCTCTCTCTCTCTCTCTCTCTCTCTCTCTCTCTCTCTCTCTCTCTCTCTCTCTCTCTCTCTCTCTCTCCTCTCTGCTCTCTTTCTCTGTCACTCTCTTTCTCTCTCTTTCCTTCCTTCCCTCCCTCTCCGCCCTCATAAGCTTAGATATATAGGTCATCGACTTGCAGAGATTTCCTAGTCTGGTTATTTTATTCTAGTATTTAAATTAGTGCAAGACTTTATTTTTAAAGGTAGGGGAGGTAAATAAAAAAAGTTAGGACCCAAATAGGATAAGATTATTGAGGAAAAGAGAAAGAAACAGACACTTGTATGAGCACAAGGAGTGAAAGGAAACCAAATCTGGCGATTTTAAAGGGAAAAAAATAGAATTTTCACTTAAAACATATTTTAAGGCAAATGCACAAAACTTTTTTTTGCATGAGCTGTTCACAAAATATTTCTATTTTCACCATCCCATGGATATATATGATTAAAAATCATTGTCCTAGATGGCGATACTCTTTATACCCTCATGTGCTTCAGAACAGTCATTGGGGAGCAATAGCACAGCGGGTAGGGTGTTTGCCTTGCACAGGACCAACCCGGGTTCAACCCCCAGCATCCCACATGGTCCCCCGAGCACTGCTAGGAGTAATTCCTGAGTGCAGAGCCAGGAAACCCCTGAGCATCACTGAGTGGGACCCAAAAAGGAAAATAAAAAACTTTAAAAGAACAGTTATTTTATTTTCTACTTGAGAATCACCAAAATTAACCTTCTCTCCCCTTACCCTTCTCCCTTCCTCCCTCTCCCCCTACCCTCACTCACTAGAATCATTAGTGAGCACCATTTCACACTCCAGTCCTGCACCCAAAGCCATTCTGGACATTCATTCACTTTTGCCAGGGCCACTGGGGCTGCATGTCTCCTGACCGAGATCACAGCTGCCAGGTCCTGCCTCTGTGCTCCTGACACTTCACCACCACATGATAAATGACACCAAGTCCAGCATGCCATCAAGTCATAAGCCTTTCTCCTCTTTATCAATTAAATAATAATTTAATAGTAGAGATCAAAAGGGACAGGAAGGGGGCTGGCTTAGTGGCAGAGCACTTGCTTTGCATGTGTGAGGCCACAGGTTCAATTCCCAAAACTGCTCCATCTCCCAAGTACTGCCAGGTGTAGTCCCCAAACTAAAAACAGTCAGCCACAAAGGAGCGCAAAAAGAAAACACTCTATGGACAACTTTCCTCAAACCGTCACGTAAATCACTATTTTTAAAGTATACTGATTTGGGGGACCAGAGAGACAGTACAGTGGGTAGGATGCTTGCCTTGCACACAGCCAACCTGGGTTTGATACCCAGCACCCCATATGGTTCCTCTAGGGCCCACCAGAAGTGATCTAGGAGTACAGCAACAGGAGTAAGCCCTGAGCACTGCTGGGTATGGCCCAAAATCAAAAAATAAAGTACACTAATTTCCTACTTACAAAGTTATTCTAGTCTTTACTAGATAACATGATAATATATTAGCTACTATAGCAAGAAGAGCAAAATTTTGCATGATCATATATAAAAGTACACACATATATAAAACATGCCTTTATGTGTATGAACAGTATAAAACATTTTCTAACATGTTAGTCTGAAAAATGCAGTTGTACATGTGTGTGCATACTTATATAGAAATACTGAGACATATGAGAGAAGAAGGGAAAGAAATCATATACAGAAAAGAGAGGGATAATCTAATTGCTTCTATTGTCTATGGTCTAGTCAAGCTAAAAATTCTGAGTGGGTGCTCTCTTCCAGTAAAAAAACGGACATTTACCTGCAATCTGGAACTCAAAATACTTAAGTGATGTTTACAAGAATCCTTATGCTTTGAATCAAGTATGTAATTACCCAGTTGTTAGGATAGGGGTGTGTGTGTGTGTGTGTGTGTGTGTGTGTGTGTGTGTTTTAAAGAGGGGAAAACCATGACTATTTCTAAGACGTCTTTGTCGCCTAGAGATAA
Source organism: Sorex araneus (assembly GCF_027595985.1). Classification (NCBI taxonomy): domain Eukaryota; kingdom Metazoa; phylum Chordata; class Mammalia; order Eulipotyphla; family Soricidae; genus Sorex; species Sorex araneus. The sequence goes on along the minus strand of NC_073312.1, from coordinate 52,402,603 downwards.
AATGCAAAATAGAAAGATTCATTCCACAGTTTATTTCTTTATTTTGGCTTTTGGGTCATACCCGGTGATGTTCAGGGTTACTCCTGGCTCTGCACTCACTCCAGTTTAAAACACTGCAACTTACCTATCCACAGATCCATTGCCATGATGTTCTGTTATTCAAAAGCTGGTTTCCATCTCCCTCATATTCACTTAAAAATTCATCTGCCCCATAACCCTAACTTGCTATTCCCCTAAGACAGTGGGCATATGACCACCTCCCCAGATGGGCTCATGCCTTCAACCTGGGACACCTCTTAACAGTTCCCACCCCCCAGCCCCACTCCACCACCTCTCCCTTCCACTTTCCAACACTCTTCTCACTATTTCACACTTGGGGGTTTCCCCCTTATGCCTGCCTCCATCTAAAACGAACTTACAGAAACTTAACATTGTCTTTCTTCTTGAGATCCCTGAAGGAGCAAATGACAAAAGTCTATTTGACACAGACTTTTCAAAGGCCTTACATCTAACAGGAACAAATTCTGAAAAAGTAGTTACTGCTAATAGAATTGGATTTATACGTCATATACAATATTTTATATAGTTTATATATTCATATATATGTGAATATATAAATGTGAATTACCATATTTATGTGATAATTTAATATTGGGTAATTTCTGATGTATTATTTAAGTAACATAGAACCGAACTTGTCTTACATGCAGTCAATCTAGTTCAATTCCCAGCACCAAATAGGGTGAGCCCTACTCCCAACACTACAAGGAGCAACCCATGAGCACAGAGCCAGGAGTAGCCCCCAAGCACCGCTGGGTGTGGCCCAACCCCCTCACCACCAAGTTACATACAGCCAACAGCCACAGATGCTTTTGATTGCTAAAACATCAAGAATAAACAAATATTATAGCTGTTCAAACCAGTTGGCAAGCAGAACTCTAGCAGCAGATGTGTTTCTTTGCTCTCGACAACATGTTCCAACGATACAGAAATGCTACTACTGAGAAAGCAAATCTGATACTTCCTAAAGGGAAGTAGAGTTTACAAAAGAGTGTCCCCACATAAAATCTCAGTTCCTCAAATACCAACTCACCAAAGAGAACAGAGGTAAAAGGATGTTCTACCTTCCCTGTCAAATTAAGGAACACAGGCATACAGAGTTGACAATCTGGTGCAAAACCTCATCTCCCTTTCAATTTACACATCTCTCTCAATGTACATTGAATAATCGAGAACATCTAACTGTTTACTTGGAAGTATCTCAAAGGCCAGTTCTTCAAGGCAGCTCACTATTAGAACCACCTTAAGGATCTGTTTGTTTACATGGTTTAAAATCAAGCTATCCCATACAAACTAAATCAAGCTATAAGACATCTGTGTTAGGACAAATCTGTTTGGGAATATAAAATAAAAGAGCCAGATGCGCCCCCACTCTGTTGCTTGCTCTTACTCTCTCTCTCACACACACATGCATACACACGTATGCGCGTGCGTGTGCACACACACACATTCTTTAATTAATGCTAATATGTCTGCTTTAATTAGTTATGAATAAAAGCACTCAAACCACTCTTCTCAAAGCCATGTCATAAAACACCTATCCTTCTATGAAATTATATTTATTATAATTACCTATAACAAAGACACAGATTCTTAAATATTCCAAGGAGAAGCAATCAAAGTAATGAGTCAATAATTTGTTACTTTGCAGGTAACATAAAAAACATGGCACAGCAGAGGGAAAATGCTGTATTGACTATATAGCAACGGGGCTTGAGAGGTCACATTTCCAAGAGGAAGTAGCCTGGGTTCAAGTCCAAAGCAATGAGCTGAGAATAATACTGTTAGGTACAGCCCCCCAAACAAGAACAAGACAGAAGCAACAGGAAAGCCATAGGGGTGCTGTACCTTCAAATCAACTCAACATGAAGCCCACCAGGATAAAATGGAGACTTTACATGCTAAAATTGGTTCAACCTATCTCCTTTCCTGATATTTGCTTTCTACCACTTAGCTGCCAGTTCTGGCACTAAGAAAGCCCATTCCATATTTACAGTTCTCAAAATTCTCAAGAAAAACTTCCACTTGGTCCAACTTGGGTCCATGCACACTCCCAACTCCCCTGATTTTTTTTTTTTTTTTTTTTGCTTTTTGGGTCACACCTGGCGATACTCCTGTCTCTGCACTCAGGAATCACTCCTGGCGGTACTCAGGGGACGATATGGGATGCTGGGAACCGAACCTGGATCGGCTGCGTGCAAGGCAAACGCCCTACCTGCTGTGCTATTGCTCCAGCCCCCCAACTCCCCTGATTAGCTGGTCTACATAGAATATCAGGCCAAACTGACTGGAAAGAGCAGTAAGTTCTACACAAAGGAAGTTCAATTCCTCAAAGTGTGAGGCATGAAGATGAGGCATACTTTGGGAGAGAGCTTATCTGCTGACCCCAAAGATATCACTGCCTCCGCAAGAAATTCACTTTTATGCCAAATGCCCACGCTCATTAAAAAGTCCCCAAGTGGTGATAAATTATATTCTAAAAGTCTGCCTCTAGAGTCTAAAATTAATGCACACCCTATGTAATACTTGTGTACATTTTGCTATAGTCAAAATGGAGAGATTAGTTTCTCTAGCCAGTCTTTAAAACCCTTGTTAACTAATAAATTACATTGTCTAACAATTATATTTCTATTACTACACTCAAACCCCTGTTATAAGATTGTTCCTATGGGAAACTGTCCTTGAAATTCTTTAGGGAACAAGAAGACATATACAATTTCAGCCATTTACTGAGTATCTAAGTAATAACACTGGTTTCCATTACACATACACTCATTTTTTTTGAAGGATGTAGAGGCTATATTTAGGGGTTGATCCTTTGACATCAAATTTCTGGCACACACACCACTATTTTTAATTAATCTATACACAACACTGCAAGGCAGGGTGCATACAACTACACTGAGTTCATGAGGAAACTTGGAGTGAAAAAGGTTTTGACCCCTGGGGTCAATCATGCAGGCAAAGTGAGAGCCAAATGTCAAAGTGAAATCTGCATGACCCTAAAACTGGGATTTTTATGGTGGATTCTCATAGCAGCCAAGGAGGGGAGGGGGAGACTACAAGTTAATGATTTATACTTTGTATAAATATGCACAGCACTTCCTGCTGAAAAGAGGTGGGGCTAATCGATAGTTACAGTGATAGGCAAAAAACACTGACTTTCTATCTATTCCTAAGAAAAATAAATTCTCTACAGAAGAACAAAAGGAATTATTTCTCAGGCTAAGTCTTAAACAGTACTGATGCTTGTGCTAATATGCAGATTATCTGAAAATTAGGCATCTACCAATGGTAACTTCATGAAAGTTTTCTTTTGCCTTATTAATAACAGGGGCATTATTCATGAAACACAAGACTCAGGCATCGTTTTTAGTCGCAAAAATAATTGATTGAGGTGACTTAGTTCTGAAATATAAACGAAAAGAATACATTCAACAGCATAAACTGTTTTGAGACTGAAATTGGTAGGGGGTGAAGTTATTCAATGTTTAATACATGCAATATGCTATACTTCACGTTATTTATTAGGAAAAATAACAGTACAGTCAGGAATATGAACCCACCATCCAAGCAATTATGTAAATTATTTCTGATAAACCATGGCAGATCACTGAGCACTATTTCCAATGTGACTAAGGTTGACAGCCATTTCTTCTTGTGTATGTGGGACCAAAAAAATTATATGATGTTTTATGTGTATGAGAGAGACCTTGGGATAAAACCTCACAATCTCCTTCCGTGCCTCCACAGACATGATCTCATCTGGTGTAGGGCACTGCACATGGTCCCCCAAGCACTTCTATGAATGACCCCTGAGCATAAGGTCAGGGGTAGGCTCTGAGCACTGTTGGGTATGATCCAAAAAGCAAAAGGAGAGAAGAGGGAGAGGGAGAGGAGGAAAACAATTGTCTTTTCCTTTTTTGTTTCTCTATATACCAGAGATAAGTGAGAGCATCAATATTTGTCTTTCTTCCTCTGTAGAATGTCAGGTTTCCATCTGGTATGTAAACAGCTCCATTATGGGCAGAGCACTATTAGTTATATGTAATAAAAGTCCAATAATCTATTCTTTGGTCCCTTCTTCTCTGGAGACTAAGTTAGCGGCGGCAACCTCCAACTACGTAGCTCCAATCCTGAGAAGCATCACTCCTATTGCCGAGTTCAGATGTTCCTTTCCTGGGGACCCAGTGTGCGCTGCCCACCTACCTGAGTCCAGCACAGTCACTGTCATCCTATTGCTCATCAATTTGTTCGAACGGGCACCAGTAACATCTCTCATTGAGAGACTTATTGTTACTGTTTTTGGCATATCCAATACGCATGGGTAGCTTGCCAGGCTCTGCCGTGCGGGCTCGATACTCTCGGTAGCTTGCCGGGCTCTCCCAGAGGGGCGGAGAAATGGAACATGGGTCAGCTGCGTGAAAGGCGAATGCCCAACCGCTGTGCTATTGCTCCAGCCCCCTATGGTCATATAGAATTTTATTAATAAATTAACCTGGTGCCTTTTAAAAGTTAGAGTAGAGAGGTCAGAATTAATTAAACAGAAAATAGGTCAATTCAATCACAGAATAAGCAAGAGCTAAATTGCCCGTGGGTTTAATTCAGAAACAACTAGTCTGAGCTTGATTCATGGTTTCACTTCAAGGTCCAAAGTTCAAGGAACATGAACCAAAGTTAGATCATCTTAACATTTGTCATATCATTAGACACATGACCTGGAAAATGAAAGATCAATTACAAATTATTCAAAACTGAGGTAAGAAATTACTAAGCCAAGACAACTGGATCTCCCCTGTACAGTCAAACATGCCATGTGAAATAGCATAAAAAGAAAAAAACAAAGGAGCATTCTTACCAACAGCAATAAAATTCACTTCACATATGAGGAGTGGAGGAGACAGTAACTTGCCAGAGGTAAATTAAACAATAATCACTAATTTACAAAGAGTTTCATTTTGCTCTAGTAGTGTATTTAGCAATTTACATTACCGGGGAAAGCAAAAGATATACAATTGTGATGTTCAAATGAAAAGAAAGAACATATACAGTACATTAATGCGTGTTGGTATAAATTACTTCACTAAATACACAAATTTAGAATGGGAAGTCTAATATGAGATACAAATTAAACGGTATGGTAAAAACACGCTCAGGAAGAGAGGGAAAAGGAAGCTAGCCTAAAATGCCTATAGAGTATGTTAAGGGTGGCAGGCACAAAAGTAGGAATAGGAATACCTATCTGAACATATTTATGCTCTTTCAGCACTTTACTATCATCGTTATTTAATAGCCACTAGTCACTTCATACTCTAAGATTTCTAAATCATACAATTTACTCATAAGCTCTCTTAGTCAATACCTCCTTTTTGTTTGTGTTTGGGGCCGCACCTAGGAGGTGTTCAGGCTGTCTCTACACTCAAGGATCACACTTGGGGCAAGTTCTGTACCATATAGGTCTACCAGGAATTGTACCTGGGTTGGCTACATACAAGGCAATCCCTATCCACTCTACTATCTCTTAGGCCCCTCTTACAGTCTCTCTCTCTCTCTCTCTCTCTCTCTCTCTCTCTCTCTCACACACACACACACACACACACACACACACACACACACACACACACACATGCTTCTATGTGGAAAGCAGAACAAGCAATTCATTTCTCCTAAAATAGAGGAAATTAAGGAAACTACTCAAAGTCTTAGTCTGATATAGTATAGATTCCAATGTGGCTCCCCCGAGAATGAATAACGGGCACAACACAAAGACCCTCCTCTCTCTGCTTCCTCCAGCCCTAACAAATGTTTCTCTCCTCCTTGTTTCCTACAACAGTTCTAGATTCTCTCCAGAATAGGGTCTTCCTTTCCCACCCCTGCCTCTTTACTCAAACTATTTCCTCTACCGAGATTGTAGAGGAATGCATACAACCCCAACTCTATACAAAGATCCTGTCCAAACAACTGGAGAAGTATGCCATAATGCAAGCACAGAGGTGTTCACCACTGTTTGCTTTACAAACTGGAAAGTTCAAATCACTTGCCCACTGATAGGGAAGTGGTTAAATACATTAGAGACCACATATACATATATCCATATCATAACATACCATAACAATAATCAAAATTATTTACTGTTGATGCAACATGGTCTCAGCATATACCCAATTATATCAGGTTTTAAAATAATATTTATAACTATATATATTTTTTGCTTTTTTGGGTCACACCTGGCGATGCACTCAATAATTACTCCTGGCGGTGCTCAGAGGACCATATGGGATGCCTGGGTCAGCCTCGTGCAAGGCAAACACCCTACCCACTGTGCTATCACTCCAGCCCCATAACAATACGTTTTTTTTTAATTTTTAATTTTTTTTTTTTGCTTTTTGGGTCACACCCAGCAATGCTCAGGGGTCACTCCTGGCTCTGCACTCAGGAATTACCCCTGGCCGTGCTCAGGGGACCCATATGGGATGCTGGGAATCAAACTCGGGTCGGCCGAGTGCAAGGCAAACACCCTACCCGCTGTGCTATCACTCCAGCCCCAACAATATGGTTTTAAAACAATTATTTTGAACAGACTTTAGGGAGAGAAAGAAATAGATATAAAATTTAGGCAAAGAAATAATCTACTTTTTTTTTTTTAATGTTACCTCGCAGGGGGCCAGAGCAATAGCACAGCAAGTAAGGTGCTTGCCTGACATGGGACCGACCCTGCTTTGATCTCTGGCATCTGTCTGACCCCCTGAGCTTCACCAAAAAGTTACCTCTAAGTATCATACTGATGAATTTTATATTTTCGATAATTTTAACCTTTTTAAGTTATTTCCAATTAGCACTGATTAATGCTCATAATTTTGGGAAGGCATTTTAGAGTCTAGAAGATAGCATGGTGGTTGGACTCCTGGTACCACCCGATTCCCCAACACTGCTGAGTGCCTTTGAAGGCGCCCTGAGTACTCGGGTATGGTCTGCAGGCCCCCAGCACCACCTGGGTAATCCACCAGCCTCAAATTCTTGGGCTTTTGCATTTAACCTCACTGGGTCCAGTTAGTAGAGCATGTTGGTGGTTGCTGCCCACATCCCTAGCCCTCTTGAGTAACCACTTGAGAGGTCCCCTCCACCCAAAAAAAAGGCATTTTAATGAAAAGGCAATGTTAAATACCAATTCAAATGCCATTTGTTCATGAATCCCTCCTCATCAGCCTCACTCCTGTCACACACATAAATTCTTTAGTCTGCTTCCCAAGTACTTAATATCGCTTTATGAAATCTACCATATTTGTTTTAGAATTATAATTTTCTATATTCAGGCTTGATATCAGCACCTGAAGTGGAATAAGCCTGTCTTATTATTAACAGAATCCACCCAATAACTTATGACCACTAAGTACCAAGAAAATACTGAAGTTTGCTGAGATGAACATAAAACAAGGCTGTAAAATTTACACATTTACTGACAATACGCTTCACTGTATTCTAATTAAAATTCACCTCTACGGGGATTCCAGAAAGAGCACATGGTTCATTCTGGAAAGAAATTATACATTTAGCTTTGGTGAAATTTCCCTGTTAATTATTATCTCATGTTTGCTTTTAAAAGTTACGAAGACACCCTTATACGACTTCATTAGGACACAGACCAGTATTTCATAATCAAAAGTAAGTCTCTCAGATTTCTATTCACATGCTTCCACTTGAAATAGTCAAGAATTATGTCTGCAATAATTCATCCAATCCTGACTCAGTAGGAACTATAAATACCTATTGTTTTAGGCGGAAATATAGAGGAAAATGGTTTAAAATTATGCAATTCTGATTCAGGGAATTGATACAAATGAATGTTTTGAAATATCTGAGGCATATTTCAAAGGTTCAATCAACAGTATGCTTTCAGAATTAGGTGGGTGAGATTTAAAATAAAAACAACTATCACAATCTTGTCTGTTACTTAGCAATTTTAGGTTTCAACTGTTCCCTTCTAAAGGGCAAATCAGAAAACTGAAGAACCTGCTTCTAGAATACATATCCGGTCTAGACTGCTCCCCTTCCTTAAATTTTTGAAAGTACTAATCAAGCCAATACAAACCTAAAACTACCCAGATGTTGTTGTTTTGTTACTTCTCTGAAGACCATTCACTTTTTAAAAGAAATCAATTTTAATAAGGTATCAAGATTTCTGATAGTCTTAATATTACTATTTTAAGCTTAGAAAGCTAGTACATTACACCTAACACCAAAGCGTCCATATCCCTCATCCACAACTACAGCCTCAGTTCTCAGTTGTGCTGGAAATTATCTCATTGCTGAAGAATTTCATTAAAACTTAATTTCTGGGGCCAGACTTGTCTTGCATATGGCTAAGGTTTGATCCCCAGTCTGCCATAAGGTCTCCCCAAACACCACCAAGGAGTAATCCCTGAGCCAGGAGGAAGCCCTGAGCACTGCTGGGTGTGGCCCCAACACATACACACACACACACACACACACACACACACACACACCCAAACAAACAAAAAACAAAAAACCCTTCATTTCTAAATCAAAAGCAAAAACACCTGCCAAAGCCAATCTGGTTCTGGTGACATTCTGTCTGCTTGACCCCACAGGGTTCACTCCTGTGAAAATGGGGATAATAAGGAGTACAGAGAAGTAAAAGAAGAAATTTTAGTTTAGACAAGAGTGAACAGTACCTCATCTCCAAGCACTGTCACTCAACAGCCAGAAGAGGCAAGGGGGGCCGGAGTGATAGCACAGCGGGTAGGGCATTTGTCTTGCATGCGGCCGACCCGGGTTCGATCCCCGGCATCCCATATGGTCCCCCAAGCACCGCCAGGAGTAATTCCTGAGTGCAGAGCCAGGAGTAACCCCTGAGCATCGCTGGGTGTGACCCAAAAAGGAAAAAAAAAAAAAAAAGAAGAGGCAAGGGATTACAAAAGCTAAGTCTTGAGAACTCAAAAAAATATATATATATTTTTAATTGTTTTAAAGAAAAAGCGCTGGATTTACAGAAAGGGTGAAGGAACTAGCTTAACAGACTGCAATGCATGCTTCACATGCAGGAGGCTCCAGGTTTGATCCCTGCACTGCACGGCTCCCTGAGCACCCCGCCTGGTACAGCACCCCCACCCACAGCACCAGGAGGTACGGTCCAAAACACACACAAATAAGGTTTAAATTCTAAACTAGTCTGAACAGTTCTCTTTAGTTCCAGAAGCTTCATGACCATGACAGCTTCGGTTGCTAGCACAGATTCAAACCCATCTTGTTTTTGGTTTTTGTTTGGTTTTGCTTTTGGGGTCATACTCAGAGATGCTCAGTGGTTACTCCTAACTCTGCACTCAGGAGTTACTCTTGATGGTGCTCGGGGGACCATCTAGGATGCCAGGGATCAAACCTGGGCCAGCTGTGGGCAAGGCAAATGCCCTACCCACTATACCTCACTCCAACCCACCAGATCTTGTTTTTATCATCCAAACCAAATCTTACCAACAGGGCCAAGAAAGAGAACTGAAAAAATATGAACTCAGAAATGTCCTTACAATAGAAAACAGGTGATCAGTGGTGTACCTGAGTCATTCTGTTCGAGTCCCCTAGAACCCAATGTTGTATTCTCAGGATTTTTGGCAAGACAACTGTGAAACACCACCAACATTAAAAATTTAAGCTATATAAACATACAATTAAATTCATTATACTTAAAAGCAAAGATAACAGATATTCAAAACTCATCACTTCCTATTTAGTCTTAGAGATGTGCTCTTGACGCTATGTGCAACTAATTTATATCTGGTTGGTTAAATTCTAAATAATCGTGTGCTTCTGTACATCACTTCCCAACTCTGCTATGGTAGATCAATGAAGGAGGGAGTTCTTAAATCATGGAAGTCAGCAAAATACAAACCTCTTCTCCCAGCAGGGCTGGTCTGAATGTTTTCAGGCATGTCAGTACCTGCAGTGTTAACCTACAAATGCCTGATGAGGAAGTTAAACTGGCTAATCTTCTCAGACAAAATAAAAGCTTGCAAGCTGTAAATCATGAAACAAATATAAGGAAGAATAGAAACTACAATTATTGTGGCCTTAAGATATACTGGAGTAACACAAAGGACTATCTATACAGTCTTTGTTTCTTGAGAGGCTGGATCAAATCACATATACATACACAACACACACACACACACACACACACACAGAGCAACTAACGTTGAGAAGTGATAGTGACTAAAAGCAAAAAAACAAAAGGCCACCAAAAATTATCTCGCTCAAATATACACAATTTTTCCACCAAGCTATCCCATATACCAGTGTTATCACTTTCATAATGAAATCCAAATCAATCACATATGGCTGTCAGATAATTACCAAACATTAATGGGTTCTGACATGTGAAAATAACAATGCATGAGGAGGTGGGGGAGGGCACAGACAACTCAAAATTCTATCTATATTCATCAAGCTTATTCATAATTACCTCCACGATGTACCAAACAAAACATGGTTAAGATATAAGGTCCACACAACAATGGGACTAAGACTATTTTATAACTGAGAACAGTTATTACAAGTTTGCTTGGAGTTAAAATATAATTCTTTAATTTTTTTTAACAACCTAACCTCAATCCACCAAACTAATGCACCCAACTTAACATAACACATCCTACCAAGAAAGAATAGTTATCCTTTAGTATCCAGAAATACTGGTTCTGGGATGCCTACACACCCAGGATACCAAACTCTAAGAATATGAAACTCCCTTATACAAAATTATATAATTGTTTACAATATATGCATATTACCCAGAGAGGTAGTATAGGGGTTAAGGTGCTTATCTTAAACATGTTCAATATTTATTATATCCCAGGTACCACAAATGGTCCCCAAACACCTCAAAGAATAATTCCTGGGCAGAGAGAGCCAGGAGTCACTGGGCATGGTCCAAAACCAAAATAAATAAATAAATAAATAACCTTTGCACATTCTCCCATGTACTTTACATTATCCCAAGATTTTTTACAATCCCTAACACAATGAATGTGCCATGTAAGTGGTTTCTCAAATACTGTATCATTAGGTAAGCAAGAAAAGTCTGTACATGTTCAGTACAAGCACAATCATTACAGGCTTAACTATAGATGAAATATTTAGATCTGTACTTGGCGGAATTCATGGACATAAAATTGTGTCTACAGAGACAACTGAAATTTCTCAAATGCTAGCATCTAGCTTTCTGAAGGGTTTGAATATTTTTAAACAGTCCCACTCCTGTAACAGGGATCAAACCTAGGGCCTTACGATTCAAGGCAAAGTCTCTGCACTGATCTCCATCACCATTACATTGCCATGGCCTCTTACACAAATTTTTACTCCGCAGTAAAAAAATAATTAAATTTAATCAAAAAAATTCCAGGGAACTAACAAAATTTTACTTACTGTTCATTTAGAAAAATTCTTGTCATCTTGGTTTTCTATAACTTACTGGCTTCTCCCATTGTTCCAGTACATTCTCATCACCTGTCATAGAGAAAAAGAATCTGGTTAACCATACCTTTCATTTCCTTATTCTACACTATTTTTTCCTTTCTTTTTTCTAAGCCCAAACCACAGAAAAAAATATAGCTATCCCTTCCCTTCTTTCCCAAATCAAAAATGAACTCTAATAGAATAATACTGAAATGACCTTGAGGAAAAAATTATTTTTCCTGAGCTAACCCACCACTTCCAATCCTCCTCTCACTTCCCACCCCCAACAGTGCCCTGGCTCGAACACCTGGAACAGTGTCTGGATGTCTGCTGCTAGGAGAGTACGCCAGCCAGCTATTCCAGTTCCTGGATGGTTAGGTCGGGGCTGTAGGGCAGATACAGATTTCAGCTTTAGAGAAGGAGATAACTGATACTTCTGGGCTTTCCAATCCTGCTTTATCAGTACTTAAAAGCTATGAGCTATGTGATTCCCATTTACATGTTTGTTCTACTTCCAGGATTGTTTAAAATTTACAGAAAAGAGAAACCATTAGGCAATCCAAACCACTAGCATCAAACATAGGACACAGCACATGTAATAACCTGGGTTCAAAGTCTTACCATTTATGAAAGTCACCTTAGTGACTAGTTAGATACCTTAGAAAAATTAACTTCATTTTCCAAGTCCCAACTCCTTCATTTCTGACAGAGGATCAACTGTCCCTTACTAAACTGTGTGGTGGTGAGGTTAAGGCAGGATGAAAGCTAAAGTTTGCTAGAGCAAGCATGCTTAGAGTCACCAGGATTCTATCTCATCACTAAGGCCACCCAATGCTCCATGACCAGACCTGCTCTCCTGTGTATATATAGTCTCTCACTCGAGAAATCATGGAATATATACCCCTAACTTGTCCTTCCTTTTTCCAAGAGTAAGTCATTGAGAGCAATGTTTTCTCTTTTCTCAAACTTGCTTAACCTGCTAGGGTATACAACCTAAGTGCTTTACTGCACTGCACAGAACCCCAAGTGAAAATACCCCAGTTCTACAAGTAAAATGGAACCACTGCTCACTTTAGGATAAGAACATATGGATCCCAAGAGACAGGAACTAGATGTGTGGGGGGAACGATGGAGTGGGATGGAAGTAGCATAGGACATTGGTGGTGAGTGTTGGACACATTGGTGGTAATCACATGAGATGCAATAACTGCGTACATCAAAACCATAACCACTAATGCTGTTGTAAACATGTGTTCCAAAAGATAGTGCAATTAAAAAATAGTAAAAAAAAAAATCACCCTGTTAATTTTGCCCACCTGAATATTATAAGTCATTTAGAGAATAGAGATTTACTAATAATTAGAAAGTGATGTAAATAATGAGATGCTATATGAAAGTATTATCTTAGTTACAAAAGATATAGAAATCTTATTTATCTAAACCATTACAAGAGGCGTGTGTGTGTGAGAGAGAGAGGGAGGCATACAGAGAAACAGTGAGTGAGCCATAAAGAAGGAAATGAATAGAATAAATAGCGCATAAGTATAGAAAGCTTCCAGAGGGAAATTGCCAATACCCCTAAGAGGAGCAGGGAAAGAGTGGCAAGAGACATTGGTGAATGGACTGAGCATGTGCTTTGCATGCAGGAGGCCCAGGTCTGATCTCTACAACCACATGTGGAAAGTACTGCCAGGCATGACCCCCCAAACAAACAAATAAAAAGGAATAGTAGGGCAGGACTAAAAATTTACAGCCCACAATGCAAGGGACGTGACGAGCTATCAGTGCGCTTTACAGTCCTGCCAGCCGGGCAGGGAAGCCTAGGAACTGCAGAAGGTTGCAAATACACATGCTTGAACTCCACCTCTGCTATTTAATAGCAGTTTGGTTTCTGCCAACAATTTAATTCTTCTAGGTCTTGGTTTTCAGGTCCAGAAAATAAGGACAATAATACATATTTTGGAAAATAATTCTGTAGACAGAAATAGTTGCATACACACGCCCCAATACAGAATTCCTTAAAAGCGCAATTATTTTGTTTATTAGTCTATTTAATTCACGTAATCTATTATATTAATTTTTTTCCTTTGTCATTATTTTGGAGAAGGTCTCAAATCAGACTTTTGAAAATAACTCAAAACATTTATCTTGGTTGATCTAAAGTAGTATTAAATAAAAATCCCCAAGCCAGAAACTGTCTTAGTGGCAGAACACATGCCTTGCATGTGTAGCAACCTGGGATTAATCCCTGGCATTATTTTAAAAAGAAAAAAAAAATTCTCATCTTAGTTGAGACCTTTATTAATGTGCAAACAGAAAGCTCTAGTATGTATTTGTTAGCATTCATCATATCAGCAGTGAGTTTCTTTTCTCAATATTCAATTCTTTAGAGAGGAAATGAATTATTTTCCATAATACTAATTCTTTTAGTGAGGACGAGGATGCCAAGGAGCTAAGCAGCCAACTCTAAGAAATGAAAGCCATACAGAAATGCAAGCAGCTTATTGCCAACACTAGTTTTCTCTTTTTATCCTCACTCATTAGCAACAGTACAGATTTATCCACTATATTTTTAAAAAGTGGGAGGTGGGCAGGTCAGAAGGAAGGAAGGAAGATATGCTCCTCAATGAGGAGGAGAAAGCACAGAGAGCAGAGTAAGGACCAAGAGAAGCCACAGTCCTCAGTAGCCTCATCTGTGGCAGACTCTAAAATGGGCCCCCATGAGCCTATTCAACATTTGTGCAATTCCTTCCCTACTGAATGGAATGCAATGGAACCTGTGATTTGCTTGTAAGCATGAAAATAAGGCAAAAATGATAGGATCATGCGCTGATCAAATAAGACAAGAGCATTAGTTCTGCTGCAAGAGTTTCTCTCAAGCTGGCTTTGAAGAAGTGAACTGTCACATGGTGAGGTGCCCACAGAGAGAGCCCTCTGAGAGCATCCCCCAGCCAGCAGTTAATAGAGAACTAAAGTCTGCCAATAATCACATGAGCTTAGAGGTGAATCCTCTTCTAATCGAGCTTCAGCAGACCTGCTCACACTTTGTGGCCTTATAAAATCCTCTCTAATTCACAACCCAAGTACTGATTCACAAAAATTGTGTGATCATTTGTGCACTGATTAACACAGGGATGCCAGCATGTACCAGCAGTAGCTCACACTTGAAAGATGTTTAAACTAACACTAACACAAACTGCAGCATCAGTGTCCGTTAACCTTTTGTGTGGATATTGGTGTGCAGCAATCAGTATCTAAGACACAAGGGATGGGAGAGTCAAGTTCTGATGCAACCCCACATTTGCTCACCTGAGACCAGAGGGGAAGGGATGACAGAGCGTGGAGTCAGAGAGTCACACTGGCAGGCAAACTTTCCATTTCCTCTCTTGCAACACAGGCCCTCTCACCCCAACCTGGCCATTTGGAAAATATAATGGAGCAGATATAACAAGGAAATAACTACCTTAGAAATGGTCATTAGGTGTTCTCTCTAGCTTGCAAAGACTGTTTCATCCATCAAACCCTGACAAGTTTCAAACATCATAGAGGATTTTGACCATTATAAGAGAGAAACTAACACTCTGGTGTGGGGTGCAATACTGAAACATGCTATGCCTGAGCATTTCTTATTAAGAATATTGTGAATCACAGTGCCTACAAAAAATTTTGTTTTATTTTATTTTTTATTTTATTATTATTATTATTATTTTTTATTGAGTCACCATGTGGAAAGTTACAAAGTTTTCAGGTTTAAGTCTCAGTTATACAATGCTCACGCACCCATTCCTTCACCAGTGCACATATTCCACCAACCAAGAATCACAGTATAGCTCCACCCCGCCCCCCCACACCCCTAGCCCCCCACCCCGCCTGTGTAACTGATAAATTTCACTTTACTTTCACTTTGATTACATTCAATATTTCAACAAAACTCACTATTATTGTTTGGAGTTTCTCCCCCCTAAAGTCGGACCTGCTGAAAAGGAAGCATTTCATAATTTGTTTTCCATTGCTGAGGATGAAGAGGTATGAGGTCGAGTGGCTGCACTAGCGGCCTCACAGTTTTGGGTTTCTGTATTTTAGTATTTTAGTAACTAAATCCAGAGATATATCTGCCAGAAATTGCATCACTGCAAACTTGTACTTCTCAGTTATATTATATTCCACATATGAGTGCAATCTTTCTATGTCTGTCTCTTTCTTTCTGACTCATTTCACTCAACATGATACTTTCCATGTTGACCCATTTATATGCAAATTTCATGACTTCATGTTTTCTGACAGCTACATAGTATTCCATTGTGTAGATGTACCAGAGTTTCTTTAACCAGTCATCTGTTTTGGGGCACTCTGGTTTTATCCAGATTCTGGCTATTGTAAACAGTGCTGCAATAATAAATAAATAAATAAATAAATAAATAAATAAGGGCTGGAGCAATAGTACAGAGGTAAGGCACTCGCCTTGTTATGCAGCCAACCCGTGTTCAATCCCTAGCATTCCATATGGTCCCCTGAGCCTTACCAGAAGTGATTCCTG
Organism: Sorex araneus; assembly: GCF_027595985.1. Lineage (NCBI taxonomy): Eukaryota > Metazoa > Chordata > Mammalia > Eulipotyphla > Soricidae > Sorex > Sorex araneus. The sequence continues at coordinate 52,386,543 of NC_073312.1, read as the reverse complement.
AGAACAGAAACAGGAGTGACCTTTGAGAATCACCAGATGTGATGCAAAAACTAAAACTAATGATAACCATAAAAATAAATGTAAAATGTCTAATATGGATTACTAAAAAATCAAACATGAGTACCCTGAAGTCTATGAATTAATAATAAGCAACAATTTTTAAGTAGCCTATACGAGACTAACTTATTGAGCCAAACACTTCCTTCTAGGCTCAACAGTCTCGTTAAATGCAGAAAGTGGTAAATGTAATAATCACATCATTTGAAAGCTGAAAAAGTCCACATTGATGTCCTGGCCCTAACCTGTTGATAGATAGTGACACAACAGAAACACCCAGACATCAGTCAGGGTCACTCAGCAACCCAACCTGGCTCTCTCTTTCCTAGACTCTCAATATGCAAGTCCATGGACCTTTAGCATTCGTGTCAGAGGGAGTAATATGGAATCAAATATTCTCTAAGGAAACAATTGGGGCAACTTCCCATGGAATGATAAAGCTCTTAAACTCTGTGGCGAAAGAAAAAAGTAATACCAAATAAACAGTCATATTAAATGTTCAATTCATTTTTTAAGCAAAGCACAGTGTTTCCTAAGTAACCTGCGCTGTCCTTATAAAAAGGTTATCCTCTTTTATGAATGATCTACTTCCTATTTTTAAAACTTAGGGATGCTATGTACGGGGTAAAACACAAAAGAGGACTAGACAAATATTTTTACCGGCATGTCTATTCATCTTTCTCTTTCCCTACTCCTAAATTCATGCCTGTAAGTAAGGAGCCTGTCTGGATAGAAGCAAATAATGCTTATGCTAATATTTCCAGTAGAAATAAACACATCTGAACAAGAATCATTGAAGAGAGAGATTTCCAGTGTGTGTTTTGATGGGCTACTAAGAATGCAGATGGAGCTCTCTTTTCTCTTAGAAACTTCTATTATTTAAAATAAATAGCAATTTGTTTTCTGTGTAATGACAACAGTTTGAAGGCATAGTGAGAGCTATTAAAACAAAGGGGTTAAAGACCCCTGGGTCATAGCTCTCCACAGCTGTTCTCAGGGAAAGCTGGAGAGTGGAAGGAAGGGGAAAGAAAAAAGGGAAGAGAGAAGAATGCAGGAGGAAAGAAGTGAGGGAAGAAGGGAGGGGGGGAAGGAAAGAAGGAAGGAAGGAAGGAAGGAAGGAAGGAAGGAAGGAAGGAAGGAAGGAAGGAAGGAAGGAAGGAAGGAAGGAAGGAAGGAAGGAAGGAAGGAAGGAAGGGAGAGAGGGAGGGAGGGAGGAAGACCTATTACTCAACATTTTCCTTCTCTATTATCTTCAATTAGGCAAAGTCTGTATTTTTACCAACTGCATACTTCTACCTTAGAAACTAGAAACAAATTACCTACAACTCTTGCTATTTGGGCATAGAAGTATCTCAAGTTCATTGACTTACTATCTGATTTTCCTTCTAGTCTCAAAAGTCAATGCTTCTAGTTTTAATTCAAAATACATTATAAGAACTTTCATTCTGTAATATTAATATTTTCCTGGGGGGACGAGAGATATTTTAATGCCAATGATTTAAATTTCATGTTTTTCTGTTCTAACTGGGTGTTCTTTTTGTTTGTTTGGGGGTGTTTTGGTGTTTGGCTCTCAGGCCATACCTGGCTATACTCAAGTGATACTTCCCATGTGCTGCTGGGCAGTTGATCCTTGTGATGCTTAGGACGTTGTATGGTGCTGGGGATAGACCCAGGTGTCCTACATGCCAAACGTGCATGCTAGCCCTATGAGCTCTCGCCCCAGTCCTAATACTTATTTCAAAAAGAATTATTTTCTTAATGTTAGTGGAAAACGAATGAAAATAATTAAAAATATAAAAATCAAACCACATTATGGAGTGTGGAGTGACAATACAGTGGATAAGGCACCTGCCTGGCACACAATCAACCCAGGCTCAATCCCTGGCACTCCACATGGTTCCCTGAACCCCCAAGTGAACCCTGACTGCAGAGCCGGGAGTAAGCCCTGAATCCAACCAAGTATGCCCCCAAAGCAAAAAAAATAATAATAATACATACTTATTGCACAATAAAATTAGAAAAAATTGTGACCTTTCCACTAATGAATGAAAGTGAGAAGTCAGCTATCCAGTCCTATCAGGCTCAGAGAAAAGGACAAAATATAAGTCCATGACCGTCATCCTTCCACAGTTCTGGTGGAGGCAGAGTACATCATCACTACTATTCAGACGAATGGAGATGTTACTGAGACCGCTGGAGAAAACTGACGATCAATGGGATGATGATGATGATAATGATGATGAACTCTAGAGAAGTGCAGTGACATGCCCAAAATGACCAATTTCCAAAATAGTAAGATTCTGCTTAAAACAGTTCTGCTTGAGCCAAAGTTACTTTCTTTTTCTTCTCTAGACTGCCATGAAGCAAGAAGCAATGTGACACTGAAAAAGGGCTCTGAGGAAAAGGAGCACCGTAGCACCGTAGCACTGTTGTCCCCTTGTTCATCAATTTGTTCAAGTGGGCACAAGTAACGTCTCCATTGTGAGCCTTGTTACTGTTTTTGGCATATTGAATATGTCATGGGTAGCTTGTCAAGCTCTGCTGTGCGGGCAGGGTACTCTCAATAGCTTGCCAGGCTCTCCGAGAGGGATCGAGGAATCAAACTCGGGTACCCACTGTGCTACTGCTCCAGTCCTGAGGAAAAGTAGTTTTCAAAATTTAGGTGAAGGATCAAACTTTAAGACTGATCAATCTTGAAGTGATGCAGTGTGATATGATATGATATAATAAGAAATTATCAGCTTTATTAGTTACACCAGAGGTAAGTGCTAAGAAAGAAGAGAACAAAGGAAAACTCGCTCACAGAAATAACAAACAACAGACTGGCTCAGAGAGCATCAGCAAAAAACACCAATCAAAACAAAGAAATCATGTGAATGTGGGGACAGGGCATTTGTGTGTATCTTTGTTTTTAAATGGAGATATCTGGTTATGAATTATCCAGTGAGAAGCAAGTATCATTTGCTAAGTACCAAAAAAGTCAATATTTTATACACAAAGAAACATTTGGTATCTCCTGCCATTCAGTATCTCAAAGCAGTCATGGATGATATAGAGATGAGTGGACAGGGCTGTGTGTCAGTAAAAATGCATTTGCAGAACTAGGTCTTGAGCCAGAATTCGTCTTCAGCTGCAGTTTGTTAACCCCTGGCCTAGATAGTCACCTGGCCTCCATAGGAAGTCTAGGACATACTACTGAAGCAAAGAGAAAGATGCTGTGACTAACAAAATATCTAGGACAGGCATGGAGAGACAGATCAAAGAGGCTGCAGCACATGCCTGGAAGGCATGAGACCACAAATTTAATCCTGGCATCACATGCCCACCTAAGCACCACCAAGTGTGGCCATGGTCGCCTCTGAACCCAATCAGGGTGGCTCCACTGATTGGCAGCACTCTGCTAAGCACCAAACTGTCATGTCCACACAGCCAAGTCCAGTGTGTCCAAAAATGGCCTCTGGGTCCCCTGGGGAAGTCCCTATATTGGGGCAAAAAGACAGTACACGGGTTAAGGGACTTTGCCTTGCACATGGCCACCCCTGGTTCAATCACTGGCACTGCATATATCCCCTGAGAATCTCCAGGTGCGACCCCTGAGCACAGAACCAGGAGTAAGGCCTGAGCTGTGCATAGTCAGGTCCCCCAAAAATCAATTTAAATTTTTAAAAATCTTGAAATTATATAACCATTCAGCAGGCAAGCAGCCCAAGTAATTCTCACAAGAGCCTGGTCTATCAGGGGAGTTCAGAGAGGTCTTTGGATTAAGAGACTGAAATGATGTGCTTATCCAGTATTAGTTTATCCAAAGCTATTAACATTTAAAGAAGCAATCTGAAAATACTGTGTCAATGAAGGCCACTCTCGCCACACCTTTCACACGGGTGATCTGAGGAAAATCAACCAATGTCCCAAACGCAACCCCAGAAGCCACTGTCAGGAACAGAGGCAACTGGTTGAATCCTGATTTCTGTCTGTGATATTTCCTCTACCTGGAAAATTCTCCCTGCCTTTCCCCTTTCCTTTTCCTACCCAACTCTTGCTCTTCATTGAGATGTCAGTTAAACATCTCTTCCTCCAAGAAGTTTTCCTCACACATCCCAGGTGAGGTCAAGGCGCTGACCATACGCTTCTCTGACCTTGGGCCTCCCAGTGCAAGGTTAGCTTTGCCTCCGCGGGAGAGCTGCCTGCCTACTCAACACCCAGGTACAAGACTGGCAATGAGATCTTGATTAAACGGAAGACTCTGGCACTTCAAAATGACACTTGCCTGAGTGGCTGAATATATAATATAAATGATTATGTTCAGCTGAGTTATTTTAAATGGCAACTTCAGGGCCTTTCTGTCCTCTATCACCAAACTTCTTAACCTAAGGGTCAAAACCTCAACCGGTCCCCCAACAGAAAGTAAAAGATTCCTCAACACACAATGAATGAACTGGAAAATCAACTGTGTAATAAATGCAAAATGCCAAAGCAGTGAAATGCAAAATTCACGAATGAAGTGCAAAATCAACTGTGTACTGAATCTGCTGTTTTCTGGAAGCATTGCCCCCTGTTGCAATTCTTGGGGGAAAGAGGTCAAGGAGCAGGAAGAGCCTAGACACTGTGATAGCATAAATGATATGACAGGGCCGATGAGAAAACACTGTATCCAGGTGCCAACAGGCAGACTGCCTCTAATGCAACGGGACATAAGCAGGCCTTTCGCTCTTAGGTTTGTTCAAGCAGGAGCTGCAACATTTCCCCTCATAGTTATCAGTTTAAAGGAGGAGCAAAGGAGGTTGAAGAGATAGTGCAGCAGGTAGCACCACGCATGCAGGGACCAGAGTTTTGTCCCTGACTCGCAAAGGGTTCCTCAAGCCTGTGAGGAGTGATCTCTCAGTGCAGAGTCAGGAGTAAGCCCTGAGCACAGCCACATGTGGCCCAAAAAACAGTAAATTAAGTTCCATTGAAAACTTTTAAAAAAGTAAATAAGAGTAAATATAGTTTCAATTAATGATAAATTTATCTTATTCTACATCCTGCCATATTTAAAGAAATGTAGTTTAGACAGATTTAAACAAGCATCTGCATATTTTTTATTTCAAAATAGCACATGCACACTCATCATACACAGAAGCGCTTAAATTAAGTTAGGAGGAAACAAAGTACAAAATACACAGAATGTGATCCATTCCTGTAAATAAAAACAGAGAAATAACTAAAAGGGTATCTAAAAGGGCATATGCCTTCCAATGTGATGGTTTTCAGTCAGGGAATTTGGGTAAAACTAATTTTCTTCCATTTTTATATTTACCCGTATTTTCTTTCTTTCTAAATTTTTAAAAAAAATTTAATAATAGAACCATTTAATTTTTTTGTCAAGAGACTCTTTTAAAGGTATATCGAACAAAAAAAATCTCTGCTGATTAGGGAATACTTTGAAGTTGCTTAAAAGGTAAGGAAAATCTGAAATGAGGCAATCCCATTACTATCTAACATAACTTTGCTGACAACATAAAAAGTTTCTGACCTCCTTAAACGTTCCCTCACCCCTACCAACATCACTGTGATGCTGCAGCTAGCCATGCTGAGCATCAGCAGCTAAAAGCAAGACAGTAACAATGCTGAGGGTGTTAATTTTCATTTTTAAGGCCAGTCATATTTTTCCTAAAGTATGATGTATTTCAAGTTGACCTCATTTCTCTCGTCTTGGAATTAAAAAATGCACACTAACTTACCTAACCAATTACAGGGACCAAAATTCATTAGGGGCCAGTAAGAAGCTCCAAAAGGGAGGTCTCTTCTTAATGTCGCAGAAATTGGCATACAGATACTAGAAACTTGGGAGTCACCGAAACGAAGTTCTACTATTTACTCTCGATCCTCTCCGTAGGTGCATGAAGTACGCTGCATTCCAACTCATGTGGGGATCTAACTTGTGCCTAGGCCTAAATCAGAAACGTTACCAAATTTCAAATGAGTATGCTTTAATATCTCACATTTCTTTTCATAAACACTAAGCATTTCATAAAAAAAAAAAAACACTTGGGTTTAAGCAGTCCTCTACTGGTTAGCAATGATTTCATCCATTATACATGACTCCAAACTATTTATAAACTCCCAAATGAAAATGAGGTTTGACATCTGTTTACAAATAACTAAAAATAAACCACACAAAACAAATTTTTTTGCCTTTTTCTTTTCTGATGCTGGGAATCAGCTCCAGGGACTCACACAAGCAAGGCTCTAGTAACTGCTATGTTACTACTGCTATGCTAGTTATGTTTCCCTGGCCCCCAGATTCTTAAGGACATTGAATTTCTTATGACTTGTATCCAAAAATAATGATAAACTGTGAACAAATATAAAAATTAACTTTGAGGACCAGGGATGTAGATCACCAGTTGGAAGCTAGTCTTACAAGTGTGAGGCCCTGAGTTCAATCTCTGGCACACATACACACACACATACATACGCATACACATACACACACACACCCCCCAACAACAACCACCTTTGGAACCAAGGGAAAACACCAAATGTTGATAGAGTATGAACCAGCTACAGCCTCTGGTTAAGGAAATGATGCCAAATGCTAATATTCATTGACAGGGCACCTCCCATGAGGGGTACGACAAAGTCTACCATAGCAGATAGAATCAAGCAACCACGGTTAGAATAAAGGCTGGTCAAGCCAGCTTTATTTATTTATTTACTTATTATTTTTTGGTCAAGGCAGCTTTGAAAAGACTCTTTCACATTAATAAGCTTTGTGAAGAATACAATTTGCAAAGAAAATCTCTATTTGCTGGCTGAGTTCAAAGTCAGGAGACTCCCAGGATGGCAGCCCAGGGAGGGAAGTGACTGAACTGTGCACAGAGCAGACAGACTCCAGTAGCTGCAACCCTAGAAGAGTGTAAAGCCCTGTAGGATTTCAAGGGACAGTAAAGGTCTCAGCCTCACTTCTAAAGCCACAAAGGAGCACTGTCACATAAATACTAAAGAAAGACCACCAGCCCTGATTAGAGGATATTTTCTGGGAATCTTGGCCAGATGGAAAGAGTAAACCAAAAAAAATAAGCCCTCACAATGGAAGAGATGGGACTGGCAGGCTTATATAGGTCCTTCATCTCCTGAATGTGGAGTACATATTCTCCTGATTATGCTCCAAAACCAGTAACAAGTCTCAAAATGGAGACATTACTGGTGCCCGCTCGAGCAAACTGATGAACAACAGGATGACAGTGAGACAGTGATACAGTGATGCTCATGGCATAAACGAGAGTACATGATAGATCACAACATATATTTTCATAAAATCAAGACGACAGAAATCATTATCAACTATCTTCTCAGATGACAATGATCTGAAAATGGAAAGTGTCAGAAACAGGGCAAAAACTCAAACAGTCAGAAATTAAACAAAATTAAAGACTTTCTCTGAATCCATTAAAAATGGAATCTTGCGGGGGGGGGGGGGGGCGGGGACACATTGTAAAAGGCACAACCAAGGACCAAAGGCAATAGAACTGGAAAGCTGATCTACAGAACTGATCTTGGCAAAAGAGAGGGGGTGGGAGAGGTTGGGTGGGGGGACTCAGAGGGATCTTCGGGACACTGCCAGAGGGAGGCAGCACTCTGGGGGTAGGTGTGGTGTTGGTACAAAGCATGAAACTATCACTAACAGTAGTTTATATATCATGGTACCTCAATAAAAATGGAGGGGGCTAAGAATCAGCCTACACAATATTCAAGCTGATTTTCCATGCTTTTAACTATATGGCTGAACAAAGCTCAACACTCTTCAAGGGAACATAACAAAACCCCAAACATTTACAAAGCAGCACGTGCAGTGCCTAACACATAATTAAAAACTACAGGGAAGTAAATGAAAACTAACTTGATAGAAAATCCATAGAAAAAGACCAAAAGGTTGTCCCCAAATGGGATTAGAAGGCACAGAGTTTGAATTAATACTTTGAATTAATAAAAGAATCGGAAAATTTTTCTCCTGGTTCTGGGCCCCGGGGACACTCCTAGTGGTGCTAGAAAGACCCCGTGTGGTGCTGGGAGTCAAGCAGGGCTCGGTGTCACTGCATGCAGAGTCTTAAGCCTTGCTGATCTCTCTAGCCCGTAGGGGACAATCTTACAAGCTGAATCTTCAAGGAACAAAGCTCTCCCAGCAAGGGTCAAAGGGAAAGAGCCCAGACTTACTGGAGACAGAAGAATGCCATCTCCAAGACAGAAACCACCCCAGGGCAACAAGTTCACATCAGGAAGAGATTTCTTTCTATGTCTTTTTCTCTTCTTTCTTTTTAGGTTTCTAGATTTGACCCCTCAAATTTCAAAGATATTTCATTTTTTTTTTTCCTTTTGGGTCACATCCAGCAACGCACAGGGGTTACTTCTGACTCATGCTCTCAGGAATTATTCCTGGTGGTGCTTGGGGCACCATATGGAATGCTGGGAATTGAACCCTGGTTGGCCGCGTGTAAGGCAAACACCCAACCTGCTGCGCTATCGCTCCAGCCCCTCAAAGATAGTTCTAAGGGCACGTTAACAGGGAACAGGAATTGCACCAAACACTTAGCATCCTCCAAAGCCCACAATCCTTTGCTTAAAACAGGAAGAAAAAAAAAACCGAAAAGGCTATAGAAGACGGAGTGGCTGGCAGGCAACTTCTCAGTGTCCTCTTACAACCGTGCTATGGCAGTGGACACTCTATGCTATCCCACTCTCTAAGGTAGTCCACGCTAAGGGCAAATCCCCAAACGAATTCCACCAGAGCCACAATGATAAACACAGGCTCGAAGTAAAAGTCTGGAAAACAGTAGTCTGAAAAAGACTGGGACAGCAGATCTTAAAACAGATTTCAAACTGAGAGAGCAGCATTGTGTAACAATTAAGAGATCAATACGACAAAAGATATTCAGGAGCATCAAAGTATAGAAAGTAATTATTAACAGATCTGAAAAGAGACATTAGTGGAGACTGCAATACCTTTCTCTGACCATTGGACAGATATGGAAAAAAATCAACAGTAGGGGACAAGAGACAGTTCAAAGGACCAGGAAGCACATGCCTAACACGAGGGAGGCCCAGGTTGAATTCTTAGCAGCAGATGTTTGAGCCCAGGTAGAGCACGCACACATAAAGTCAACATGAAAACAACCACCTTAGTGAAGAGTTGGAAGAGTGGGCTTTGAAAACCATTTATAGTTCTCCCCTCAACCCCAAAAGTTGAATACACATGCTTGTCAAGTGCATGTGAAACATTCTCCAACACAGACGGTAGCTGGGACACAAAACAAGTGTCAGTAAAACGATAAAGACTGATATCATATCATGTATCTTTGGGGATAACAATGAAACAAGATTATTAGTTAGCCATAAAAATGAAGTTGGAAAAACTCAAATGTTTGAGATCAAATAGCATGATACTCAATAACAATGGTGCCCACCAGGAAATCAAGTAAGACATAGAAACAAATATGAATAAAGTGAATGCTGTTTCACAAAAGCAGTACGAAAAGGGAAGTTCATAGCAATAAGGATCACATGAGAAAATAAAAGGAATCTCAAGCAATCTAATATCATACCACAAGGAATTACAAAAAAGAACAAGTGAAACCCAAAGTCGGAAGAAGGAAAGAAATAATAAAAATTAGACTGGAAATAAACTAGAAACTAAAAAGGAAGTATATATGGTTATCTGAAAAGATGAAAAATTCTTTTTTTTGGCTTTTTGAGTCACACCCCAGCGATGCACAGGGGTTACTCCTGGCTCATGCACTCAGGACTTAACTCCTGGCAGTGCCCAGGGGACCATATGGTATGCTGCGAATCGAACCCGAGTTGGCTGAGTGCCAGGCAAACACCCTACCCGCTGTGCTATTGCTCCAGCCTCAAAAGATGAAAAAATTGAAAGGAGAAATGGTTGCATGAGCTACAGCATGCACTTTGCACGCAGGAGCCCTGGGTTCAATCTTCACTACACCAAGCACTGCTGGGAGCAAATTACTGAGTCAGAAGTATTCCCCAAGCACTGTGGCAGGGTGGGGTCCAATAACCCAGAGGGGCGAGGGGAGGGAGGGTCTGTCACAGGATACAGCAATTAACTCCATTCCTAAGTATCATCCTCCAGAACACAAAAGTACTAACTCAAATAGATCACACGAAAGCACTTCGGTCAAACAGATGGCTCTTCGGCCGTGATGGGGGAACAGGTGGTTGGGATGGAGGAGGAGCCACTAAGTAAATGATGATTGGAGGGATCACCCAGGGTGGGAGATGTGTGCTGAAAGTAGACCAAGGACCAAACATGATGACCTCTTAGTATCTGTATTGCAAATCATAATGCCCAAAATGAGAGAGAGAAAGAGTAAGAAGGATTGTACCGGCCACAGAGGCAAGGAGTAGGATGGGGTGGGGGTCACGGGTAGGACACTGGGAACAATGGTGGTGGAAGATGTGCACTGGTGGAGGGATGGGTGCTTGAACATTGTTTGACTGAAATGAAATCATGCAAGTTTGTAACTCTATCTCACGGTGACTCAATAAAACTTTTTTTTTAAAAAAAAAAAGATGGCTCCTAAATTCAGTGCAATACTATTTACAATCCACGTGCCGACTTGCTCTTTAAGCCCCTTCCTTGAACACATATCTCGCTTGCTTGTCTCTTTCTTTGCTTGCTGATTTCCACACCTGAGAAGCCTGCATTCTCTCCTCAACACACATTTCCCTTCTTTCTCTTCTCTCACATCTTCCTAAGCAAGTTTCATTCAATAAAAACAACCCTGTTTCACTAAAAAACAAACCAAAAAACCAAGGCCCCAAAGACAGGTTAGCAAATTAAAAAGCAGTAGCATATATATGCGTATACACGCGTATACACGCACACACACAGAAGTTGGGGGGGATATTATTAAACTATAGAAACTAAAAAAATATTAAACCACACCATCTGCAACAATATGAACTGGAAATAATTATTCTAAGTGAAAGAAGTCACGAGGAGAAAGACAAACACAAGATGATCTCACTTAGAGGTGAGATATAAACAAACAAAGCGGGAACAGGCAATGTCCTGTGAAAACAAACCTCAGACTCTGACCCCAGAACTTCAGTTTACCAAAGGGCAGGGGCAGGGAGCAGGCTGAAAAGGGTTCAGTGGACTGTGATGGAAAGATACAGGCCCTTTGCTCATGTGTGCGGTGTGGTGACACTACACTACGCTGGAAACAAAAACCACTTACAACCTCCTAAGCCCTCGTAAGTCAATATCATCCCCAATAAAATAAAATAAAATATATATATACATATATATATATAAAAATTTTAAGTGTAAAAGTTTTTCACTTAAAAAAAAAAAAGGATTTGGATTTGGATGTCCTGAGAAGGGACAGGTACATGATCAACAATGATGAAGTGAAGCGGCAGAGAGTAAAAATTAAAAGGAAAATTACAACCATATTAACATCAAGAAGTTGTAAGAAGAAAATAAAACAAACAGAATGATTTCTTCTCAAGGAAAACAGCCTTAGGAAAAACTGATTTAGGCCAGCAAAGATGGCATAAATGATGAGGCTCGGTGTGGTTCCTCACAGTATAAGCTGAGAGCCATTCCTAAATATTGCAAGGTGTGTGTGCCCCTCTCCCCCAAAATCAACACTGTAGGATATATGGAAGTCACTCAAGTAAACAGCAGGTAGCATTATCTTTAGAGAAAAGAAAATCTGATACTGCTAGAATTTGGGGGGGGAGGTGGGAGGGTCAAAGGGTGGAGCTGGGATAAGGATCACACATGGTACTACTTGGGCAATTCCAAGTTCTGTGCTCAGGGGCCATTCCTGGTAGTTCTTAGGGCTGCCATTTGGTGCCCGGGACACCAAACTAGGATCAGCTGAGAGCAAGACAAGGGCTAGAAATGTTTTGGTTATTTTTAAGTATGAGAGCAACGATATCAGAGACGATACAAGAAAACTAAGAATCAAAAGACTTTAAAAATGAAAGTAAAAAAGAGCTGCTAAGCGAGACTAAATTGCTAAATTTCTAAAAGAAGTTTTAGAAAATAAAGTGCAAGAGGGCAGTGAGTTTGAAAACAGATTCTGGGTGTGTATTTTATGTGTTCTTCACCTCCTGGCTACTCAACCCTCCAAAGGGCCAAATGCTGAAGAAAATGGCTAACTCAGTTATATTTACTCTGACTCACCCACTTCGACAGAGGAAAGAAACTATAGTATGTGAGTGGCAAGACTTTAATAAATCACGCCTTCAAATGTTTCTCTTAACAATTGCTTTTTTGACTATGTGGGAGTTTGTAAGTGAAAACATTGAAAATTACCATTTTTTTCCTCCAAACATTTTGTAATGAAAAAATCTTATTAATGAGCAATTCTTTATATAGTCTCTTGTTTATATTTTGCTTGTTTCCCAAATCAATATGGGTAGAAAAAAATGTATACAGTCAAAACAAAAATATCCAATACATCCTTCCAGGTGATTTGAAAAAAAAACTCAACAACAGAGTAATCCAAGATGAAAGACCTTATTATACAAAATGAATAAAGACAAACCTAGGGCCTGAGGATGTGGCCCAGCGGCTCATGCTTGTGTGAGCTCGATCTGATGGCCAGGGCTGATGCCCATGCACTCCACCCGGGCCCCAACCCCACTTGCTGGTGCCCCCAGAGCTGCAGATGCTCAGGCTCAAGCACTTTGGGAAGGGGGTCCCCCCTACCCCCCCCCCCCCGCCTGACCAATCACACAAAAGACAAGAAAGCTTTTCTCAGTATCATGCTAAATGCAATTAGTCAGAAAGAGGAGGACAGACATAGAGGCACATAATAGGAGACTAACACCTAACAGTAGAGATAAGGGCCAGGAGGAGTGCTCCATGGTTTGGAAGCCGGCCTCACATGCTGGGGGAAAAGGCAACTGGGATAGAGAAGGGACCACCAAGTAATAGATGGTTGGAGGGAACACTCGGGTTGGGCGATGTGTGCTGAGAGTAGACTATGGAACAAACACGATGGCTTTTTAGTACCTGTATTGCAAACCATAACACCCAAAAGGAGAGAGACAGTAAGAGGGAATGTGCCTGCCACAGAGGCAGGGGGTGGGATAGGGTGGGGATGGCGGGAGGGATACTGGGAACATTGGTGGTGGAGAAAGGGCACTGGTGGAGGGATGGGTTCTTGATCATTGTATGACTGAAACGTAATCATGAAAGTTTCTAAGTCTGTAACTGTATTTCATGGTGATTCAATTAAAAAAAATTAAAAGAAAGCTTTCCTCATTTTACTACATAATTTCTGTAGAATTTGCTTAAATTAGAGAATTTTCCTTATCAATCTAAATTTATTCAACTGATTAAAAATATCACTGGAGATCTGAAAGAGTACAGGGGCCATGGGATCTGCATGTGGTCAACCCTGTTCAAAGTCTTGGCACCACGAACTATCCCTTGAGCACAGGCAGACCTAAGCTCTTTGCACCACCAGGTGTGTCCCAAACTCGATCCAAAATAAAATAAAATAAAATAAAAATTTTATGTTTATGGATTATTTTCAGAATACACTGGCTGCATGAAAAATATACTATAATAAGAAAAAATGAAAAAAAATTTTAATTTAAGGGCAAAAAACAAATAGTGGGTGCCTCGGATTAAATCGTTTAAAAGTTTAAAAATATTTATAACATGGGATGTGAACCATTTTTCTTCTCAGACAATTTCCACCAATGTGAATTTAGGGTAAACATTGCAATGTTTTAAAAACAAAAGGCCACCTTTTCATGGCTAACTGTTAATATCTACTATGCTAACACATTTTACCAAATTTAAATTTCTAAACAGCTACTTTTTAAAAACTATAGAAAATCTGTCTAAGCCATTCAACTATTAATTTTAAGATTTATAATCATAGTATGGTTTTATATATGCTAATAACTGACAGATCACGCAACTAGTTCAGTTGGCAAGCTTAATCATTTCTGGTTTGGGGACATTTCATGGTGAATATTTAAAACACACTGCTAATTTTCTGTCTCAAAATATGCATCTGCACCAGACAATCATAATTTTTTCTCTGGTCATCCTAACTTGAGCTCTCTATCAATTTAACTCAATATTTTTCCGCTCACATTTGCTCAGTACCATGAAACATATTAAAATATTAATATAAATTATGCCAAATACATTGCTGTTTCTAGGAAACTGTTCAAATGTAGCAACAAAGACTGAGAAATGCACCAGCAAGGTTCTACGAATTAGATCAGTAACCGGATAGCAGGTTGTCCTCTGCAAAATTAATTTTCATGGGCTTCTCAAAAGCTGCTAATTACCATTCATAATAGAGTGTGTGATTCATTTAGGTCAATGAGTGGCACATGCACACTTTTATATTTCTATGAGATGCCAACGAATTCTTGTTATATATACAACCCACATTTAGTCCTCAAAAAGTACAGTAAACTGAATTTTCAAATCACACAACAAATTCTACAAATATGCATGTCACACATTTAAAACTAACAATAATGCTAAGAACTTTTTGAGACTGATTCCTTTACTGGATTATTGACATACTCTACCAAATGCATCTATTTTCACTACAAGTGATATTCTCACAATTCAGAACAAATGACATAACACTAAATTAAAAAAAAAATCAGTCTCTCATGACATTATCATATGGGTTCATAGAAGACATCGCATAACAAACCTTGAGAGCCCTCCTTATAATTGAGAAATTATTTAAGAATTAAGTATTACTCCGAATGCACGAGGTAGGAGAAAATAAATACTGTCCTCTAGCACTGGTTTCTGGCACAGAGATCCAGAAGTCGCTCTAGTTTTCTGAGATAATAATAACATCATGAGCACCTCTTGTTTTTATACTTGACTTTGGCCCAGACTCTATCTCAGGGAACCTCAAATCCATATGAATTTCTAGTGCTAAGAGGGAACATTTCTTGTTCGATTGAAGAAACTCTGGGTGGGTTCCAGGGAAAATTGGTTCAGCCATGATTAGAAGCTTGAAATTTTCAGTCCCACTCCAACTTCTCTAGAGAGTGGAGAGAGGCTGGAACAAATCAGTTAATAATTTATCATAAATTCCAAACTGGGGATTTCAGGGTGACAAAAACATTTACAGACCAGGGACGTCACCTTCCAACTTTTCTTTTACCCTGATTCTCAAATTCCTACCCCAGATAGATATGAAATTTTTACTGATATGCTATGGGCCAGCAATTATTTTTAATTCTATATTCATTTACAACCTTTAGGAAAAAAAGTACGATTATCAGCTGAGGAGATAGCCCAAAGGGCAGAGAACATTCTTTGCAAGTTTTAGTCCTATGTTTTATCCCTGGCACCACATGGTCCCCTGAGCATTACCACAAGTTACCAACCCTCACAGAGTAAGGAATAGTCCCTGAATACCAACCAGCCATGGTGCCAAAACAAAGACCAACAATAAATGGCTCTCTCAGTTTCTACCACTGAATGCTGGCAACTTGAGAAACAGCTTAGTTCGTAAGTTCCTACTGAAAGCACAATTCTGGTAGAAGAATATAATTTCTTCTAAGAATTATTTAAGACCCGGCTTGGGAAATAGCTCAAAGGACAGAACTACATATGCTGAGTGCTGGAGCCCCAGGTTCAGATGTCTGATAATTCTTGGGTCCCCACGGCATCACCAGGAGTACCCACAAGCAGCAAACAGGAAATAAGCAGCCCCGAGTGCTGCCGGATATGGCTCCCGAAAACAAATCAAACAAAAATTAATTATTTAAGAGAATTGGTAAGGACAAAAATGTAAGCAGTACAAGAAGTGATCAGCCAAGAAAACACAGGTTGTACATCCAAGATGGAATAGAGAGCAGCCTCTCCTTTCTAAGACACACGTGTCATCCTATTTTACTGTCTGCACAGCAATTACCATGTCTGAAATGTTATTACCTCTCTATCATCAGTCTCCCTGAACTACACTGCCCCGGTCTTCTGGAAGGGGTCTTATTTCTTATTGCTCATTTGCTACTACTATAGCCTACTACCCAGTACAAGGCATGGAACCCACAATCCACAAGAAAGAGAGGAGAGAGGGAAACACTCAGGGCTGCAGGGCTGGAAATTCCAATGGCAATTCCCATGCATTCCTCTTCTGTCAGTTGCACAGTCACAGAATATAGTAGGAAGTAGGCCAAGTGTTGTGGTGGTTGAATGCAGACAGTTCAGACACAATTTAACTCCACCAATATCCTGCTACACTTACAAACTGGCCGTAGCTTAGCCCACCCCTGGTTAGGGTTGCAATCATTTTCTCTCCAATTTGTGCCTCAAGACTAATCTCATTCTCACTGAATAACAGACTATTTATTCAGGTTAGTATCTTCAAGTAAGATAAGGTGCTTTTATGTCAACTTTCCTGTAAATAAATATAATTTTGGAGGTGCCTGCCAAGCAATTGCCAGGGGCTACTGGTGGCACTTGTGGTGCTACTTGGCCAACCATGCAAATGGTTCAATGCTCAAACTCTTCAGTGCAATGCTGATGGCCCGGTGCAGCCCAGGTGGTGCTTGGGGGCCACCAGGTAGTGTGTTTGCATCGAGTACTGTGTTTCGGGGCTTAAAGAGCAACAGTTAGGGATGCTAGGGATCAAAACAGGGGCCTCACACATGCAAGGTACATACTCCAGTCTGAATTATCACCCTAACTACAACAATTAATCTTTTAAATAGTTGATTAAGGATTTTCCAACTGTAGATCAGCCATTATAAATTCCTCAGTCAATTCCTTAATCTCCCTGGTTACAACTCTCTTTAGGGAAACTCTTAGTCAGCTAAGTTGTGGCATAAGTACAACCCAAGTTCCTAATTCAGGAGTGGCCAGTTCTATGACTCATTGTCAGTCTTCAATGTAACAGAACTCACTCAAATGTTTTAAAAGAATCCAGAAATAGGTAATGAAGCTTTCATGAACTGTCAGATTCAGTTTCACGAACCCATCATAGTGACGGAGGAACAACCCTCTCATATCAATTGAAATGTAGAAACCCATCTCCTGGGGTCTTTACAAGGCAATACTTGGCACTATTTTCAGACCTATCACTAAAAGATAACTTTTTGTCACCAACACTCGTAAGGTATTCCCTCTCTCCTAAGCTTCTGAGGTGACTCTGGAAATCATTGCCCTTTGCAGACCTGTAAAAAAAATTCTAATTGGCAGGTCTATAGTAAGTAAAAAAAAAAAAAAAAATAAGAAGAAGATTGTGTTCCAATTTAATAATTACTGACATAATGGAAATATGAAGGAAAACTACTTAGATATCTAATTATCTTCTCTTTTATTATAATTTTAAAATTATCCATTTTATATAAGCATTGTGATTTGCAAAACTTTTGATAACAGGACATTTGGTGTTTCAAGTCTAATCCTCCTATTGGGCCAGAGCAATAGTACAGAAATCAAGGCACTCACCTTGCATATGACTAACCCCGGTTCAATCCCTGGCATCATATATGGTCTTCCAAGCACTACCAGGGATAACTCTGGAACAGAGCCCAAGAGTAGCCCCTGACCACTTCCAGGAATGGTCCCAACTCCCCTCCAAAGAAAAACATAAATAACTTTTCCCATAGGTTCTATATGGCACTGTGCTTCTCAGCCTTTCCTTCCTCAAGGAAGAAGTTTTCTCTTTTAACAAAACTGTAGAAAGTTGATACATAAGACATATAAAAACTGAGCTGTTGGCTGGTGGGAAAATAAAGAGATGAAGGGCTTTTTGTCTTCCTCTTTAACTCACTACCCGGGGACATGGAATCCCAAGAGTAATACGTAACAATGTCTGAGAAGCCAGTGACCTAGTGAAAATGATGGTAACTCATCTACCTATAAGCAAAAAAAATAAGGAATGGTATTACAATCCCAACTTTGTATCACCCTTTTATTTTTTTACTTCTTTAAAAAAATCTCTAAATTTTCTGTTTTATTAAGATACCATGATTTACAAAGTTTTTCATAATAGAGTTGTTTCAAGCATACAATGTTCCAACCCCAAACCCACCACCAGTGTGACCTTTCCTCCATCCAAAACCCCGGGTTCCCTCTCATCTCCCAGCCTGCATGCCAGCAGGCACATAACAAATTCATTTCATATTGCTTGCCCCAGTAAAATCTCAAGGAATGGCAAACAGAGTTATCAGATAATAAATCAATAAAAGTCAACTTTGAATGATTGAGGATTGCTAGGTGATTTTATCCTACGTAAACAAATTCAAATTCCTTAATATGTATATTATTTATTCTCATTTATAAAGGTAAGTTTTCAACTCTAACATCTAAAATAGGTTGCACTAAATTTTATTTTGTACTTGGATCTCATTGTGGTAATTAGAAATATCACCCTTTTCCAAGAGAGGGCTCCCATGAACAATTCACCCATCTCAGTTATAGTCAGCTCCGTGGTCTTAGAGATCTAATCCAAGAAGCACAGAGTTCTTCAGTGCAGGAGAAATGGTACTTGTTCCATGAGAACATGACACTAGTAGTCTTGGTGAATGTTTCTCGAAGAAATCACAAACATAGGACGGTTCAAGAGGCCAAGGGGGTTCATCATGTCAGTGTAGCTGCCTGGCCTGGGGTGATCTGAAATATGCAGCCCTCCCTCTACCCCAAAAAGAGGGAGAGGAAATGCTTAATTATTTAGTACATTATCAATGAAGTCACCATGTTTTCCCAATTGACTGCGTTTTTGTTTGTTTAGTGCCATAGCTTCTAAAGCTATTCACATATTTCTTACTACATAGAATCATTTAACAGACTTTGAATTCTGCTATCCTGTCCACCTGTGCCTTTGGGCCATCTACCTTAAGCAAATAATCAGGCAAGTCAACCTAGAAATAGGGATTTGAGAAATTCCTTCTAACTATGGAAGATCCAAAGTTACATGTCACATCATGGATGGGTCATCTCAAAGGAAGGAAAAAGTTTCTAATTTTCTAGGCCAAAGAGACTTTCCATTGTTCCCTTTGTGATAACATCTATACTAAAAAACAAAAGTCACAGTCATCCGCTCATCACATAATGTGATGGAGGAAGTGGTTTTGGTTTTGCTCATCACATTCTTTTTTTTGTTTGTTTTGGTTTTGATGCCCTACCCAGCAGTGCCTGAGACTTCTCCCTGCTTGGTGCTAGAGGATAAATATGTGGTGTCCTAGAGACCATGCAGTGCTGGAAATAGAATCCAGGGCCCCATACATGCAAAGGAAGTGCTCTACCATTGAACCACATCTCCAGATCTCCTGTTATATTTTTTGGGGAATGTCACACCCAGCGATGCACAGGGGTTACTCCTGGCTCTGCACTCAGGAATTACTCCTGGCAGTGCTGGGGGACCATATGGGATGCTGGGAATCAAATCCGGGTTGGCCGCGTGCAAGGCAAACGCCCTACCCGCTGTGCTATTGCTCCAGCCCCATCCTGTCATATTCTTAACCATCATTAGTTATCAGAAAATGACAGTCTTCTTATTTTACAACTCCATTTGGAAAGGTACTAATTGAACAGGAGGAAAATGACATCTACTTAAAAATTGGATTTGGGGTGGGGAGGAGGGTTTAGGGCCACACCTGGCGATGCTCTGGTTTTCTTCCTGGCTTTGCACTCAGGAATCACTCCTGGTGGTGCTCAGAGGACCATATGGGATGCTGTAGATCAAACCTGGGTTGGCCACTGCAAGGCAAGAGCCCCAACAGCTGTACCATCTCTCTGACTCCATAATAGGATAACTTTTCACTTAAGGAATAACATGCTACTACCAAAAAAAAATATTTGTTCCCACTTTTTAGTGTGCTGCAAAATGATAATTAAAAACATGGGGCAGGAGGCTAGAGAGATAGTACAGGGGTTAAGGTACTCGCTTTGCCTGACTGACCTATTTTGACAAATCTGGTTTTGATCCCAGATCACATGTGGTCCCCCAAGTAATTACCAGGAGTGATTCCTGAGTGCACAGCCCTGCAAGGAGTAAGCCCTGATTACTGCCACATGGGGAGAAAAACACCCATGGGGAAAACACTGAGGGTACAGCCTTGCATGTGGACAAAAAGGGTTTGATCCCCAGCACCCCAGGTGGCCCCTTGAGCTCTGCCAGGAGTAATCCCTGACCACAGAGCCAGAATAAGCCCTGAGCACAGTTGGGTGTGGGCCCAATAATAAGCACTAATATTAAAATGTTAATCAGTATATACTGTATTTGATGATTTAATAGAAAATATTTTAGAAGTCTAAAATTCCTAGATTTCTGAAAATCCTGTAACACAGTCTTTAAAAAAAAGAAGAAGAAGAAGGGAGGAACCAGGAAGATAGCTTAATGAGCTTGAGTACTTGCTTTGCATGTAGAAGCCAGGGATTGATCCCTGACATCATGTAGGTCCCTGAGCACTACAAAGAGTGACCCCCAAATTCCCAGCAATGAGCAGGCCCAGAGCACAACTAGTATGTCCACCCCACCTTACACACAACATACCACACACATGCACACACAAGCATGAATGCGAACACACACACACAAATAAAAACACCCACACAAATAAACACATTCCTAAAGAAGTGAATGCCATTCTTAAATCTACTTAACTCATATCCTTGAAGAGTAACTTCTTAGCTACACAGACTAATCCCTGAGCCAACATTACAGAATTGAACACATGTTCCATATTTAAAGATATTCAGGCTCAGAAACAACACTATAAACTAAATGATTCATTTCCTATATTATCTATCCTATATTATATTATCATCACTAACTCAATATTGAAAGAACCTGGTTAATGGTATATATGAAGTCAAAGACATAGTAGGATTTGTAAAAGTCTACCCTGTGGGGGTCTGAGAGACATTACACAGGGTAGGGCATGTGCCTTGCACACAGTTCACCCAAG
The DNA here is from genome assembly GCF_027595985.1 of Sorex araneus. Classification (NCBI taxonomy): domain Eukaryota; kingdom Metazoa; phylum Chordata; class Mammalia; order Eulipotyphla; family Soricidae; genus Sorex; species Sorex araneus. The sequence goes on along the minus strand of NC_073312.1, from coordinate 52,365,558 downwards.
CACCACTTATGGACTCCTGAGTACTGACTGATCTCTCAGCACAAAGCCAGGATTAAGCCTGAGCATAGCTGAATGTGCTCCCCTCAAAAAGTCCATTGTACCTCCAATATAGCCTCATAACACCTTAGCAATAAAGACATCAGTGTAAGGTTATGCTAAAGAAAAGGGCACATTTTAATAACAAATCATAGTAACATACTCTTAGTGAAAGTATAAGACAAGAACATTGAAATATGTGATACCCTAATTAAATGTTATAAATATAATTAAGAATACAAAATACCATAAAATGGGAAAACTAGCACATAATGGTGGGAAAAAAGTATAACTTAAGATTGAAATTCCACAAGCATTAGGCTATCTTTTTAAGCCTACTTCAAAAAGTGGAGACAATTTAGCACACTTCTTCACTCACACAACACAAGACATATACCTTGTACTGAATTCACTTCTGTAAACTAGTTATTAAACCACTTAGAACCTTAGCATCCTCATCTAGGAAATGGTGCTATTTAATACTACCATGATGGTATGATGACCAAGTAGTTAATAAACTACTTTGGTATATAGTGCTCTATATTGGCACAAATAGGGAAGAGGTTTAGAACCTAAGAGATCAGGAATCACATAAAGGATCGAAGGATCATCTAACATGGCATAAGAACTAGTGTAACAAAATCCAGAAATCAACTTAACTTCACTGTCAAGAAGAAAAACAGGGTAACCTTAACCCTGACAATAAACACTGGTGAGATTTTGAGATTTCAAGGCTGTGGGCTGTAGAGATGGCTTTGAATGTGGGAAGTACAGATTCAATCCCTAGCACCACTTGGTCTCCCTGCACTGCCAGGAGTTATCTCTGAGTAGAGAGTAGCCCCCTGATGCTGCCAATAATGGATCCAAAACAACAAATGAAAGATAATACACAAGTAAATAACATAGCCACTTAACATAGTAACTTGGATGCTAGAAGGAGGTATGAAGGAGACCAGCAAGTCAAAGTTAATGATTAACCAGTAACTTCAAAGCAACTACCACCAATTAGGCGACTTGATGTCAAAGGTTCAGAGCAAAGTCAGTAAACACCTGTGATTCACAAGATACACATTCCAGAGCTTTGACACTGACTGCCCATTTTCCAGAAATGCAGCAATTGTGAGAAAGTTGCTATCACTTTCAAATTGCCTCCACCGACTTTCTATATTGTCCTTGGGGAAACAGGAAGGACCAAACAGGACAGGCTAAGTCAGAGTTGCTGGACAGTTAAGAGGGCGTGCCCCTTACATGGTCAAGTTGGAAGAACAGCTCCCAGGATGCTTCAGTCCAGAAAGTGAGGCTGTATTGCAAAAGACCACCTTTCCCTGACACTGACCCAACATGGCACAGTTCTGCAAGGCGGGTCACACATGTTCAACCCACACTCTAAGCCATTACCTACCTACAACAGAGGCTGTTTTGCATTGACCAATGGGTTCCTTTAAGATTATTTTCATGTACACTTCCTGAGGTCAGTCTTGTCTTCTACTTCATCAGTTTTCCCATCAGACTTCTTTCTATGTCCCCCAAGACTCAATGATGTACCTAGAACAGAGAAGTAACTTAATGATTTGAAAATTCCATTTGAAAATGGAATCATACAATTCTAAAACTGAATGAGAATCTATAAACCCAGTATGCCTCAGAATAAACAAAGGCATTAAGGCTGGAAAGAAAAACTTCACAATGGAGCTTCCTAACCTCTAACCCTATTTTTCTTTAAAGTATTTTTGTCATTATATATACATGCATATATATGTATATACATATATTTCCACTTTTAAACTAAAATCTATGAGCCAGAAATATAATACAGAAAGCACGACACTTGGTCAACCTGAATTCAATCCCCAGTAGTGACAGGGGTCACTCCTGAGCACAGATCCAGGACTAGTAGCCCATGAGCATCACGAGGTGTGACCCAACTCCCTTCCCCTTGCTCCCCAACAAAACCAAAATACATCTTTAATTGCCAATAAATAATTGTTTTTCACAAATTAACTATGGCAGCTTAAATATGAAAACAAAGGTTAACTGCTAAGCTGTTTAACAGGTTGACTGATAAATTAGTCATTTCTCTAAGGTCAAAGCTCCCCAAATAAATACTGCCTTTTAGAATTATGTGTGTATAAATGGGTGTGTCCCCTCCCCCTGCTCTCCAACAAAATTAAAACACATCCTTAATTGTCAATAAATAATTGTTTCCACAAACTGCCTATGACAGCTTAAGTATGAAAACACAGGTTAACTGCTAAGGGACTTTATGGGTTGACTGACAAATTAGCCATTTCTCTAAAGTCAAAGCACTAGCCAGATAAACATTGCATTTTAGAATAATGTGTGTATAAATGGGTGTGTGCACAACCAGGGCACTAAGAGTGTTTCACATCTGACAAATAACAAAAAGAATTGCTCACATAGTCCTTCATTTACAGTCATTTGCAAAAAATAATCTAGGCTCTAATGGTGTATAGCAAAGTGGCATTCTATTTTGATAGTGCTTAATTTAATTAGTAACATTCCATTTTTTAAAATAATAATCTATTGAAAGTGAGTTCCCGGGCTGTCGAGTTGGCTTTGGGGTTAATGAGCTTGCCTTGCAGAAAGTCCAGCACAGTTCAACGCCCAGCATATGGTCAGCACTGCATGTGGTCTCCCAAGCACAGCCTGGGGTAATTTCTGAGCACTAAGCTTGGACTAGTCCCTAAGTATTACCAAGTATGGTTCAACCCCTTGCCACCTACCTCAAAAATAAAGAAAGAAAGAAAGAAAGAAAGAAAGAAAGAAAGAAAGAAAGAAAGGAAGGAAGGAAGGAAGGAAGGAAGGAAGGAAGGAAGGAAGGAAGGAAGGAAGGAAGGAAGGAAGGAAGGAAGGAAGGAAGGAGGGAAGGAAGAGAAAGAAAGAAAGAAAGAAAGAAAGAAAGAAAGAAAGAAAGAAAGAAAGAAAGAAAGAAAGAAAGAAAGAAAGAAAGAAAGAAAGAAAGAAAGAAAGAAAAGAAAGTGGTTTTCAGTCTTTCAACTTTTGTCACAAGTCTTATAAGCCCTAGTGAGAGTTAAGCCTATTCTCCTATGAGCCAAATTTCAGAAGAATCCTGAACTTTCATTGTATCCCTAAAATCCTAAAATCCTAAGGGCTTCTATATACTAAACTGGGTAGCTAACATATGAACCAAGTAACAGGCTTAACCTTGTGAATAAAACTTTCTCAGGACAACAGAAACCATTCTTGACTGTTCATAAGGACCTTGCTACATCAATAATCTCTTACTTAAACATTCATTACCCAACCTACAAGAAATAGTGCTAAAAAACAAATCATATACACTCACAGAGAACGTCATCACAAAATAAAAATCCAAACTAATTTTATTAGCTCATATTATGCTACACATATAATATATTCAAGTTTATATGCCATATTAGCTTATGTTCAATTAAAACTCCACAGTAAAATATATTTACATAAAAGAATAACATCTCCAAATATATATATATATATATATATATATATATCCGGACATATACTGCCTAAAGATAAACTAAAGATAAATCAAAGATTTTTCCCCCTCCCACAAAGATATGTAACTAAGTAAATAGGGCGTCACCTTAAATTCAAGACCTCACTAAGTCTCATATTCAAATAAAAATACGACTTGTTTCACAAAATAAAATCATGTTTAGGATAACAATTGAAATCAACACCAATTCTAGATGTTGGTTAAGTCACCTGACAGAAAAATGGTGAACAAAAAGGAAGCAAGGAAACAGATTCAATAATTGTTTTCAGAGGAAGGCCCAATAATAAGAAATATTAAATATCAATTTTATAAAAGACTTTAAAATGTCATCTGAGACATCTCCCAAGCAGTGAGCAGGAGACTCTCCCAGTCAAGCTCCACCAACGAAGCCCAAGGACAAGCCAGCAATGGGGCCCCGCAGAATTGCTCTGCAGCAACACCCAAGAGTGTTTAGAGAACCAGGTGAGACTGGAGATCAAAGCAGGATCAGATGCAGTCAATACATGTGCCACAAAGCCTTAATTATCTCTTTGAGCCTAAATGCCATCCTTAAAAGCAATACTGATTTGGCAGTTATAATCAATGTAAGAGAGCTGATGATCTCTGTTTATCTCAAGAACCTCATTAAGATTAAAAGAAAGAGAAGAAAAATATAAACCCCTAAAGGACAAGAAATGCAGAGAAGAATATTGGAGCAGAAGGCGGGCATCGATGTATTCCCGGAGCTGGAAGATACGACTATTGGGCAGAATAAGCTGCAGTCACAAGCAGCAGTCACAACGTCTGAGTAGAAAAAACTTGGCTCATTCCTCCAGAAAGACACAGGAAATAGAGACTAGTTCATTGGAAGGAGGGGGTAAGGGGTAGAGGCGTGGGGAGCCAGTGGAAAGTATGTATTAAAATAGAAGTTAAAAGCATAAACCTATCTCAAACGAAATAAAAAAAATAACTCAAAATGTAATGGACCAAATATGATGACCTCTCAGTGTCTGTGCTGCAAGCCATAAAGCCCAAAAGTAGAGAGGGTATGGGGAATATTGTCTGCCATGGAGGCAGGAGGAGGGTGGGAAAGGGGGGTATACCAGGGATATGGTGGTGGGAAATGTGCACTGGTGGAGGGATGGGTGTTTGATCATAGTGTGATTGTAACCCAAACATGAAAGCTTGTAATTATCTCAAAGCGATTCAATAAAATTTTTTAAAAAAGAAATATTGCAAATGTTTCTAATATTCTATTGAGCATAGAAGTAAATGTGTGGCAATGACTAATAAAAATGTTGGAAGCTCTAAAAAAAAAACCTCAAAATGAACTAAAGACATCAATATAAATGGAAAACCTGAAACTATAAAATTTCCAAATGATGAGGTAGAGGAAAATCTTCATGACATTGGATTTGGCGATGAGCTCTCAGATAGGATACTAAGCTATAAAAATCAAATCAAAACAAAACAAAACCAATAATCGGATCCTTCAAATTTAAACATGTCCATGCAGTAAAACAAACAGTAAAACAGCAATCTGCAGCATGGTAGAAAGTATTTGAAAACTGTATTAATAGTTTGCTTTATTAGTACCCAGAATATATAAACAGTTCCTGCAACTCAATACCAAAAAACAAATATCCCACTTGGAAAATGGGCTGAAGACATGAAAAAACACTTCTCCAAATGAGATATACAGATGGTGCATAGGTATAATAAAAAATATCCATCACTGATTGATCATCAGGGAAATGAAAATCAAGAGCCAATGAGATAGCATTCCCGCACCTGTGAGAATGACTCAATCAAAGACAATTAAAAGTTTTCAAGTTGGAGAGACAGTTCAGTGGGAAGACATTTGCTGTGCATGTGGCCGAACTGAATTCAATTCCCAGCACCACATATGGTACCCCAAGCCTACCAGAAGTGATCCCTGAATGCAGAGCCACAGGGTGTGGCCCAAAAACCAAAACCAAATAAACAATAAGTGATGTAGAGAATGTAGAGGGAAGGAATTGTGCACTGCTGATGGGGCTATATATTGATATGATCATTTTGGAAAACACTATGGAGATTCCTTTTGAAAGATGGAAAGGTATTAAAAATACAGCTTATCAGATGATCCAGCAATCCTACCTTTGAGAATCTAGAAAGAACATGGAAACATGAACACAAAAATTCATATTCACCTCCTCCAATATTTACTGCAGCATTATTTAAAACGGCTGGATTGTGGAAATGCGGAAAAGGACCCAATGGACTGTTGCAGAGGAATGTAGGCACTAGGGTGGGGGGTACGACATATAATAACATGTATTTTGAAGAGGTACTGGATTGCACCACTGAAACACAGATAGTATTGCAAACCAATGTTACCTTAATAAAATATTAAAATGTGGAAGCAACTAAAGCACCCAGTCAAAATATGATCAAATAAAGATGTAGTGTGTTATTACTTAGTCATTGAAAGATGTAATTTTGCCATTTAAAAAAAATGAAAAGAGCTCCAAGGAATTAAGAAAAACAAAATAAGGAAAAACTAGTATTGTACAAGAGATAGCATAGGAGATTAGGTGGTTGCCTTGCATGTGGCCCATCCCAATTCTCATTCCTGGCACTCGGGTCCCCCACACATGGTTACACATGACTGCTGAGCACAAGGGCCAGAAACAGCCCCTAGACATGGCCAGGTGAGGCCCTCAAAATTGATAAACAAAGTGGAAAATAAGGTGAGGTTTAAAGATAAATTTTAAAATACATAACATATTTAAAATACAATAACCCTGAGACCCAGAAATTTCCCTTCCTAGTATATATCAACAAAAATAATTTTTAATAGGCAGAGGACTATTGCAAAAACATCCCCAAAGCAATCCTATGATGTTCAACTTGGCCACACACACAAAAAAAATTGTTTAGTGCTTTTCTGGAGAAAATACCAAAAAATATAAACCAAGCACAAAAGGTACATAAAGAACTTGAAAATCCAATTACCTGAATCCTGTTCTTTTTCTCCATTGATCCTTTTTCCAATCTAGAAAAAAAAAATTAAGAAAATGTAACAAGATGCTTACAAGAAAAAACCCTAAAATCCAAGGTAACAATTTTTCTTTTTTAAATCTTCTATCCATAGCAAACAACATTTTCAATTTGCCACCTAATTTCTATCTGAGACTGTACTCAGAGTAAGCTGTATCAGATAAATCCAAGCAGAAGCAATTATGTAAGTCCCAATGCCAAAAAAATATTTTTTATACACCAATACATCTAAAGGTTTAGATAAGTTTGAAAACCATTACTTTTACATATTAACTGCTCTCCACTCAGGTAAATAACTACTTATTGGCAGCATAAGAAAAGATAAAGAAATAAGAACCATAAGAATTGTAATTTTAGGGTGGCAATTGTAGCAACATGTTTGAATTTTCACATCTGCCAACATGCCACCAACAACAAAATAAATGGAACAATTATAGGCCACGTACATATGTGTATGATTAAGGAGCATATAAATAGATTTTTAACCCATATCACCTTAGGGCTTGGAAATGCTTCCTCATTTAACTTCATTTAGTTAACACTCATTTTGATTGAGACTTTCTCAACTAAAAATGAAATGCAACACCTTGAAAAGATGTGAATATATTTTTAAAATATGCATAAATTATGGTGCCTCCAGAGAGAGGAAGCTAATCTTTAAAATGAATAGACATTTGTGTTAATGTTTTATATGATGTACAAAAGCACAAGTAGTGAGTGGCTTACTTAACTTCTCTAAAGTGAACACATATGTATGACCACCACTTGGCACAAAGGTCAGTACTGCCCTGACTTAGAGTAACATCCATTAGCTGTGCCTAGACAAGGCATTATTAGTCGGGATCTAATTAGTTCACAAACACCTGTATCTCAACCAAAATAAAATGTTTTAGAGGTAGAAAGAAATGAATAGTCAACGAACGCAAGAGGAAAATATTATTAAATCAGAAAAATGTCATATATGTCATTGTGTTGAAAGGAGTTTGAGTAGGTTGGCTGGTTGTTAGAGGCGAACCTACAAATTCTCCAGTGATTGTTCTATGACATAAAGAGAATGAAAAGTGCCTTCCTCTGTCCAGGAAGAATGTGGTGCTGGAGTGATGAAGGTACTGCAAGGAATGAGGTGGAGGACCAAGGTGGTGGTGGGGGGAGGGATAGGGGGGACGGGGCAAGGGAATAAGGGGACAACTTCTTTCTTATCTAAGTTTAAAAAAACTTATAAAAATAAAGATAATAAGCAAACTAGGATGTGATATCAGCTAACTAAATTATTGATGCCTCATCAATGTGATCTTCTGATTGCTATGAATCCTGCAGACAAGAATATTGAATCTCAAGCTAAATGTGGTATAGAAAGATAATGTGTTATTAGGTAAGGCAAAGCTGGTCCTTCTATGCAGAGCTAGAGAGACCCCAAACAGAAAGCGACATACACACACACACAAAAAAAATCCACTGAAAGTAGATACAGAATATATTGCATTGTGCAATATATTCCATCAATCATTTAAAGGAAAAGGACCAGGAATTTATTATCTCAATTGCCAGAAGACTGAGTGGTTCTGTCCTTTATAAAGGAGGCCCATTTATCATTTAGTACCTCAAAGAAGTTTCAAAAGAAATCTTCAAACTTTACAAGATATCGTTTTCTGAAATGTTAACTTGTGTTATTGTTCTATATGCTTCCCCACTGCCAGGAGCGAAATCAAAGGAACATGATGTCCCTCAGAGAAAGTAACAGATGAAGGAAAATTGTCACTGCAAAATTATTGAGGAATTTGTGATAATGCCACCTTCAAACAGCTAGTCTTATCTGGATGAAAATTTAATTGGGTCATAATAAGTACTCTGAAAAAGCAGGAGATGGGAACACAGTTCGAAGAGAACTTTCTACTCTGCTTCCTGACACACAGAGAGAAGAAATACAGTATCCTTAGGAGATGATATAAGATTCTATGTCATACTCGAAGGCATGTAGCTAGAAGGACTTTCTGGCTCCTCCACAATAAATATAAAATTAAATCAATGGCATGACTCTGACTGAAAGACCTGGGGAAATACATTTACATTTACTCCTACAAGAATCCTACAAGCTTAGGAGTCCGAGAAGGCTGCACTGGGCCCAGCACGACTGTGCAACTTGTCCAACGTCACAAATTCCTTCAAAATCACACTGTGAGGAAGGGACAACACAAATGCAATGTCACATACCCAGACACAGGACTACTCTCACCTCAGCATGAGATGAAAGCTACCATCCATTTTCCAAATCAAAATTATTTAATGGCTCTTTTACTTAAATGATGTCCAATTGCTCTTGATATGTCCTAAGTACAGGATGTTGACAAGCCTTCCTCCCACGAGATGGGGGAAATGTCTTGTTAGCAAATGGCGAGAGGACAGGATACAAAAGTAGGTCCGGAAGGACTCACTTTCTAGATTAGGTAACTGCTTAAGGCGGATGGAAAATCTTTGGTGATCGTTTTATATAGGATCTAGTACAGGAAGGCATAGTAATGCAGCAGACTTGATTTTACAGTGATGAGGGTACAGTGTGAGAGTTTCTTTTTATACCCCCTTTTCTTAGCTTTGGGGCCATAATCAACTGTGCTCAGGGCTTACTCCTGGCTCAGCACTCAGGAATCATTCCTGACTGGCTTGAGGAACCATATGGTATGCCGGGGATCAAACCCAGGTTTGCCATCTGCAAGCAAGGATCCTACTTGCTGTACTGTGTACTTGCTGTACTCTGCAACCCCTTGAGTAAAAAGTTCTTTCTGTGCAAGGAAACAGTGCTCGCCTAGCAAAGCAAAACAAGGAGAAGAATGAATTATCCAAATGACACATAAGACAATGGCTCCATGCTCCTTTATTTTTTTTTGATTTTTTTTTTTTTTTTTTTTGCTTTTTGGGTCACACCCAGCGATGCTCAGGGGTTACTCCCGGCTCTGCACTCAGGAATCATTTCTGGTGGTGCTCGAGGGACCATATGGGATGCTGGGAATCGAACCCGGGTCAGCGGCATGCAAGACACATGCCCTACCTGCTGTGCTATCGCTTCAGCCCCTCCATGCTTCTTTATTAAGATTGAGTATATACAGTAAGGCAAAAACCTCTGTAGACATTATCCAAGGACATTCAAGAGAATAACTGAAGGCAGAGCAGGAGGAGGGAGAGAAAGAGGAAGACTTCCCTTAGATGCAACAGCTCTGGTGGAGCAATACTTAAACTGCTTACTATCAGCGACTTCCTCTCAAGAAAAATCACAACAGGGGCCTGACAGCTGGTACAGGGGTTAAGGCACTTGCACCTCACCAACCCAGTTCAAATCCCCAGCACCACATAGGATCCCCGAGCCGCTGCTAGGGTTCACTCCTTAGCACAGAGTCAGGAGTGCCTCCTGAGCACTGTTGAGTGTGACACTCCCCCACCCCCCACAAATCCTTAAACAGAAAAATCACACCGGATGTAGAACATAGTTCTAAAAGTCCAAAGGAATGAGTATTAGAAGCAAGGCTAAGGAAAGAAAGATGAACATTTCACAAAACTCTGCAAGATTTGGTAAACTCCAATTAATAAGTATGTACTAAGCCAGTTCTTCCAAAGCTTCTGAGTTCCTCCTCGACAGGGAGGCGGGCAGCCACTTCATCCTGTGGCCAAGCAGACTGACAGGGAGCAAGTGCCCTGTGAGAGTGCTGGTCTGTGAGACAATGCTAAAATCAGCTGCATTGTCCACCATAAATACAGGCCCCACAAGTGGCAGCCGGCTTGCTTCTGCCCCCACCCACCTCTGTCCCCAACTCTGTAATTATAATTTAGTTGTTCCTTCTCAGGGGAAGATGGTAATGAGACATGAATAATAAAGAGAAACCAGGAACAGCACAAAATAGATATAATGACATTTTCCTATTTTGATTATACATTTCTATTGAAATTGTACTATTAGAATGGCAAAAACCCTGACAACTAAGTCACAGGCATGTTGTGCAAATTATAACCGAGTTAAAGATAACACGAAATTCGAAGTACAAAGTAAATGCTCCATAAACGCAACTTAATGGACCGTTTCTTTCTTTCCAGGCTTCCAGAGCTTTTTCCAGTTTCTCAGACAGGAGGGATTTCAGCCCAGCTGCAAAGCCCCAGGCATCATGTCTAGCACATAGTGACCAGAAATCCAAAGTCCAAGTCCTGCAGACACTTAGGAGGCCAGCAGCTCTTCAACATGGGTAAGGACAGTCCACTCTGCTCAAGAAAAGCTAGCTTTGTTAGGTTGACTTTGTATTGTTGAGAAACCTGGCTATGCTCAGATCTTACTCCTGGCTCTCCCGGGCTGCCTTAACAGAAAAGCTTTGATCCTCCCTTTTCAATAGCACTATTTTTTCCCTTTAGAGAAAACAGCAGCACCAGTCTGAGGTCAAGGGTGTGTCAGGCTGCAATATTGTCCTTTCCTTTGTTTGGGACCTTGGAGATAGCAGTAAAGTGGTGAAGGCTTGTGGACATTTGGCAGGGAGCATAGGGGCATCAATCCTTTGGCACTCCTGTAAGCAACTAATCCAAATTGAATGATGAATTCAATTGATGAATCAATGTTGATTATTGATCTCTGGCACTCCTGTTAAGCATCTAGTCCAAATTACAACCAGAAAAAAAAAATTAAGAAAAAGTAAGAGTAAAATAAGTAAACATATAAGCAAAAGAGTGACATCAAGAGTAAACCATTGGGCTGGAGTGACAGGACAGCAGGTAGGGTGTTTGCCTTGCACACGGTCGACCCAGGTTTGATTCCCAGCATCCCATATGGTCCCCCAGAACCGCCAGGAATAATTCCTGAGTGTAGAGCAGGAGTAACCCCTGTACATCGCTGGGTGTGACCCAAAAAGAAAAAAAAAAAAGAGTAAACCTAATGTCTCCTTTCAGCCCTTTCTCAAAACTTGCATCCATTTGCAACTCATTCTGATTCTTCAGGGAAAGTTTACCAAAGGACTTCTAGGAGTTCCCTGGTTAAGGTGTAAAAGAACAAATTATAAAAGATCACCCATTAACTACCCTGGGAGTGTAGTAACTTCCTAATTAACACCTCAGAGTGGTTTTCCCTTTTCTATTCACTTCCTCTTTGGAATGCATTTGACTGAGGAAGACCCATTCACCATTCAGTCAGTACACAAGTATTGTGTGGGACTATATAGAACCCAGGAGGCCAGACAAGTACATAAGTCAGTATTTACATTCTTATGTGGTACGTGTTACCAGGAAGGTAAATAATATCAACTAGTAAGCACTTCTCTGGTAGGGGCCAGATACAATTCCTGGAAATTTTATATACAGATATATGTTATTTCATTGCACTTTGTGTTTTAGAGTGAGAAAATGTATACAAGCGATGTAAGCATTATTTTAGCAATAAAGTATTACCTTTTTTATTCCACACATCAAAATATTAACACTTAATAGACTACAGCACAGTATAAACATAACGTTTACATACATTGGCAAAGCAAAAATTTATGTAATTCACTGTACTGACACTCATTTTACTGCAATGGTCTAAAACCAATATCTCCCATGTGTGCCTGGCATGTCATTTCAATCCTTGAAACCAGCCCATGAGACTGTTCAATGCCTTTTCTTTTTTTTTTTTTTTGAACTAGAGGGTATAGGATACAAGCAATAAAAGGTTTTTGTATACACAAATTTTCACATTTTCATTCTAATTAAATCTTCAGTTATTCCCTGATCAATCCCCAAGTTTAAATCCCTATTTTTACCTTTCAAAGTATGTTCATAAAAGTTTTAGGGTCCTAGCATTTTTAGTGAGAAATTAATGAACCAAAGAAATAATTTGCTAATATCAGTTTTTGTTACAAAAGGGCCACATTAACAAAGGCTGCCTGACTTTATTGAAGCAGTCTTGGTTGTTATTTAATTCCTATCCATGATGTTCCAATGAAATCTTCCTTGTGTTTTTAATTGCAGCTCCTTGGGGGACAAAAGCTACACTTATTCTGTGCTTACCGACATGCTCAATGTCAGGCCAGATTTTGTAAACACTCCATAAAGGGCTTATGATCTTTGTCTGTTCCAAGATTATCAGTTCTACCATCAAGCTGCCAGATCACCCACCATTACTTTCCACACTAAGCCATTATTTTCAAAACATAAAAACAACTATCCACCTCCAAAACATTTACTCATTACTGAATTGCTAAGTATAAGGAACTGCTCCCACAATTATTTATATTCTTCCTCTATACCATGCTGCCCCTATTATTAATTCACACCCATCATCAGTCTTAAAATGAATGGAAATAACCATATTTGCAATAATGGAGATATGTACACACAATATTTACTAAATAAAAAGATTTTTCTTGATAAATGTATGACTAATAAATTATGGACTGAAAATTAGTTCCACATAATGTTTCATTACAATTTACCTTTCATTAAAAGTGTAATGGTTTTTATATAACCACTATCCCCCCAGACACGTTTTAAAAATTTTGGGGTTTTTTTTTTTTTTGGTTCTTTTCTTTGTTTTTTTGTTTTTGGAACATACTGGCTGTGCTCAGGACTTACTCCTGGTTCTTGAGGAGTAAAAACCAGGAGCTCTAATGCTCATGGATCACTTTTGGCAGTGCTCAAAGGGCAGACCTTATGTGGTACTGCAGATAACACCTGGGCCAACAGTGTATAATATAAGTGCTATACCATCTCTCTAGCTCCAAGCAAATTTTTTTGCTAGGGTTTGGTCAAAAACTTGAGTTTGGTAAGAGCTCAACAGCTGGAGTGCACGCTTCGAATGCAGGAGGTCTGGGTTTGATTCCCAGCACTACGGGGTCTCCCTCCAAGCACTGCCCAGGGTGACTTCCAAGCATATGACCAGGAGGAGATGCTGAGTACTACCAGGAGTTGTACACCCAAAAAGCATATGATATTAACAAAAATAAGAAGAGTGTCATAGCAAACTATAAAAATTCTAGGCCAGGAATGTCAGTCAAGTAGTACAGTACAAACATATCTTGCATGTGCAAGACCCTGGATTCTATCCCCTACACCACACCTTGCCATAAAGCATCTCAATGGTCCTGAGCACCAAGCCGGATATTCCTGCAAACACACACACACACACACACACACACACACACACACACACACACACACACACACACACTTGTATAATCCCATTTTTAAAACTAATTAAACTACTGCTAACCTACACTAGCCAAATAGCCTCCATTTACACTATCTCTCTAACTGGTCAGAAAATTTTATACACATAGTTATGTCATATTCTAAAGATATGAACAGGTCATCAATTTAATATATGTTTTTAAAAAATGGCCAAAATGCCTTGCCTTTGTGCCTTAATTATTTTTACATGTTGAGCAGAATAAATATTTAAAGGAACTTAGAACAATGGGAATTTTTTAATTTCCTTTGTTAAATACTTTGAAGTAATGTTAGAGCTTCAAAAGAAAATTCACTGTGAATCAGTAATCCAAGTTACCGTAAAAAAAAATTGGCAAGTCCAAAGAGCTGTCTTTGTGTTCCTAAAAATAAGCAAATTTTATCTGGCTAAGAAGAATGTAACCTGGACTCAAAAAAAATCCTAAACTCCAATACAGAAAAAGATTAAAACATTTAACCCCATTCATAGGCAGATTATGGAAATGTTTTTAAGGGGAAAAAAAATCCACCTAATTTTGTGTAACTGGTTTTGTGCACTAAATCATGAAATCTGTTTACCCTCTCCTATTTCTGGAGGATTCTGCCACATCCATCTGCTTTTCTACCTCCATCTTCTATATCACATCACATCACATCACATCACACACACACACACACACACACACACACACACATTGTATTCAGAAGAATACCAACAGTACATAATTTATGTTCACTGGCCAAAAAGATAAGTCAATCAGCTTCTATGCTTAAAAACTGGAATCAAAAGAAATGGAAGTTGCTAGTGAAGACTACAACAGGGGCTGGAGAGATAGAACAGTGGGTCAGATATTTGTCTTGCATGCAGCTGAACCAGTTTGATCCCCAGCATCCCATAAGGCACCAAGCACCAGAAGTAACACCTGAGCCCAGAGCCAGAAGTAACCCATGAGCACTGCCAGGTGTGGTCCAAAAACAACAACAGAAAGACTGATGTTCCAAGAGGAACATCAGGGCTTGGTCAAAGCTCATGGAGCAAGCCCATCACAGAATGTGAGAACTGCATCCAAGCCAGCTCCTGAATTGAAATTTTCAGCTTTACAATCTGACCACCACCTTCAGTGCCCCCAACCTATAAAACTGACCTTGATTTGCAACCAAGATACTACAAAAAGACAGAGCTAATGAGAGGAACCCAAGTTAAATTTTCATGTAAAGACCTGTTGTTTATGTGGGGTGTGTATGTGTGTGTGTATTATTAGAACATAACACCTTTTAAGAATTGGAGAAAACATCTCAAATTATTTATATCAAGCCTGAAGCCAAAGTTTAAAGGAAAAGTAATATTATTTTAAAAGTAATATTATGAAAATAAGTTGATTATTTTCAACTTTTCCCTCCAGATTTCTCAACTAATATTCAGTCAATTTATGAGTCATCTAAAGTGTATGATTTATAATCTCAGTACAGGCCATCTCTGGTAAATAAACATATTTCTTTCAGAAAACTGCCAACCCGATCAAAAAATGGGATGATGAAATGAACAGAAACTTTCCCAAAGAAGAAATCCAAATGGCTCAGAGGCACATGAGAAAATGTTCAACATCACTAATCATCAGGGAGATGCAGATCAAAACATCAATGAGATATCATCTCACACCACAGAGACTGGCCCACATCCCAAAAAACAAAAACAGCCGGTGTTGGCGTGGATGTGGGGAGAAAGGGACTCTTCTTCACTGCTGGTGGGAATGCCAACTGGTTCAGCCCTTTTGGAAAACAATATGGATGATTCTCAAAAAATTAGAAATTGAGCTTCCATTTGACCCAGCAATACCACTCCTGGGAATATATCCCAGAGAGGCAAAAAGGTATAGTAGAGATGGCATCTGCATTTCTATGTTCATTGCAGCACTGTTTACAATAGCCAGAATCTGGAAAAAACCAGAGTGCCCCAAAACAGATGACTGGTTAAAGAAACTCTGGTACATCTACACAATGGAATACTATGTAGCTGTCAGAAAACACGAAGTCATGAAATTTGCATATAAATGGATCAACATGGAAAGTATCATGTTGAGTGAAATGAGTCAGAAAGAAAGAGATAGACATAGAAAGATTGCACTCATATGTGGAATATAATATAACTGAGAAGTACAAGTTGGCAGTGATGCAATTTCTGGCAGATATTTCCCTGGACTTAGTTACTAAAATACTAAAATACAGAAACCCAAAACCGTGAGGCCGCTAGTGCAGTCACTCGACCTCATACCTCTTCATCCTCAGCAATGGAAAACAAATTATCAAATGCTTCCTTTTCAGCAGATCCGACTTTAGGGGGGAGACTCTCCAAACAATAATAGTGAGTTTTGTTGAAATATTGAATGCAATCAAGGTGAAAGTAAAGCGAAATTTATCAGTTACGGGGGGGGGCTGGGAGGGTCTAGGGGTGTGGGGGGACGGGGCGGAGCTATACTTTGATTTTTGGTGGTGGAATACGTGCACTGGTGAAGGGATGGGTGTTCGAGCATTGTATAACTGAGACTTAAACCTGAAAACTTTGTAACTTTCCACATGGTGACTCAATAAAAAAATTTTTAAAAAAAAACACATATTTCTTTCACACCAAGAATCCTTACTTTGGGTAAGACAGTTTTGAGCAGTGGTGGAAAATATTCTCTATTTCCTCCTAAGCTATCACATAAGAAATTTTCATTATATTCAATTCTTAATTAGAATTAACAAATTTT
This sequence comes from Sorex araneus, assembly GCF_027595985.1. Classification (NCBI taxonomy): domain Eukaryota; kingdom Metazoa; phylum Chordata; class Mammalia; order Eulipotyphla; family Soricidae; genus Sorex; species Sorex araneus. The sequence continues at coordinate 52,349,067 of NC_073312.1, read as the reverse complement.
CCTACAAAAATTCAAAAAAATTCTTTTATTAAAGTAACGTTGGTTTACAGGAATATGAATGTTTATATGTTTTATGAGTACATTGTTATCATGTGATTCCTCCATTATCCAAGTGCTAATATGATGCTATCACATATTACAAATTCTTAAAATACACCAACTTGGGCCAGAGAAATATGATAGGGATTAAGGTGTTAGCCAAGCCCCTGGCTGACTCTGGTTAAATCCCAGGCATCACTTATTATGGTTCCGCAGAGCACCTGTAGGAGTGGACCCTGAGCAACAGATTTGGGGCCTGGCCAAACAAACAAAAAAGTACAGCAACTTCACAGGCAAACACATGTATATGAACTCAGAAAAACAGAACTTTTCTGGTCCTTTAAATAGCTATTGTTTCATTTAAAATATACAGTGATACTATCATGTACAGCTCCTCTCTTAGTTTAAAGAAACTAAGAAGCAAAGAGAAAGCTATTTGATCAATTATTCGAGAAAATATTTCAGTCAGAAATGGTGCTGCCAGAGCTGGAGCAACAGCACAGCGGGTAGGGCATTTGCCTTGCACGCAGCTGACCCGGGTTCGATTCCCAGCATCCCATATGGTCCCCTGTGCACTGCCAGGAGTAATTCCTGAGTTCAGAGCCATCAGTACCCCTGTGCATTGCCAGGTGTGACCGACAAAGCAAAAAAAAAAAAAAAAAAAAAGAAACGATGCTGCCACCGTAACCATATTTTCAGGGCTGGGGGGAGTGCTCCCCAAATACTGACCTGGCATTCGTGTTTCACTAAATCAGATGAGCATTGACCTTACAGTCTAAAACATTACACATTCAATTAATGAAATTCCTCAAAAACTACGTCTTGAATGATGGCCAGAAAAACTGACCAAGGCTTTGAAGAGCTGAAGAGAAAGAACCCGAGGTTTCCCTCCAAGGGTGCACTGGCCCCTGTTCTGAGGTGCTCTGGGGACCAACTCAGTCAACAGTGCAGGCACCCTTGGCTTCCTATTTCCTAACTCTGTAAAACTGGCAGGAGTCCCAAATAATTCTTATCCATAGCAAGGCAAATGAAAAGATAACTTATGCCAGGAAGAATCCAAAGTATTACAGTTCATTGCTTTTTAAAAACAAGCTTTGTTCTCTATTAATAAATTTCACTTCAGCATTTCTGCTTTTAATTTCGGCTCCTCAGATTTTCTTTAATTCTCTATTGACCTGAATCAAACCTGTAACATATGTTCATTTTGTATCTACATAGAACACTTTTAAAAAACTGTTTGGAATTCCTCTTTACCAGTGATAATGTTTTTTTTTCAATCTCCCCAGTAGAAGCATCTAAGGAAAGGGTTTGCTATTGTTCACAGTAACTGCTGACAGCACAACACACCAGGCTATGAATAAATGAGTCCCTGGTATTTGGGAGGAAGAGGAGGAGGAAGAAAGGAATGGGCAAGAGGGAATGGGGCAGAGGGGGGAGGGAGTAGGGAGTAGGGGAAAAGGAGGGAAGGAGGGGGAGGAGGTGGAGAGGGAGGAGAAGAAGAAGAAAAAAAAAGACAACAACTATGACAGCAATAAAGGCCTTCTCTGGTGTTATTCTTTATGTTTCCTGAGCTAAATAGCTACTTATGTAAATTAGCAAAGCAAACCACATATTTGTAGCCCACACTTCAGCTCTACAAAACAGAGACCTCTGGGTTCTCTACCGATTTTCTTAATAAGATTTCTTTAAAGGAAAAAGTACTGGATCCAGAGAGATAGTATAGCATGTAGGGTGCTTGCCTTGCACATGATGAACCTAGATTTGACTCCTGGCACCACATGCTCTCCTGAGCCCTGCAGGGAGCAGGCGTTGAACATAGTCACGAGTGGCCCCAAAACCAAAACCAAAAATAAATAAATAAATAAACTACAGATAATAGAATACTGAACCAAATGATTCTACTTTAACACTCGGTGAATAGGAGGATAACCATATCATTCCTTCCTCCTAAATGCTACAAGAAATCCCAACAAATTATCCATAGTGGAGGATTCCTGCATCAGTAAACCTAATGCATGAAAATACCTTTACATGTGCCTTTACACAAATAGCTATTACAAAGATTCTTGCATGCAACAAATCTCCTACATAAGGCAGAAAATGGAATTTAATTACATCATTTTAAAAACACAATTTAAATATATTTTTTTCAAGGCTAAAACAATGTGTGGTGTTAATAAGGAAATCACTTAAAATTTCATGTCCGTGAGGAACTACCCCAGCTGAAAGCACAGCCTTAGATGTGGAGAACTTTGATGTCACTCCCTTGGCTGTACAGGAATCTCCTAGGAATCTCCTCCTTCCTTGTCTACTCAGCTTTGGAGACCTGGTTCTTATCTACCCTACTCACAACTAGCTGGATGTCAAACTAACACACACACACACACATACACACAAAACCTCATCACTAACTGCAATTAGGTAGTTTCTTTGCTGGAGAATTTCTCAGAGCCTTTAGTATGCTAATGAGAAGCTCATGACTTAAAAATTAATATTCTTGAGAAAATGACTGAATTCCGCCTTGAGTTTTCTCCTCTGTGTGTATTTCTCAGCCAAAAGCTAAGTGTTTTCCATCAAATCAGCTATAAGAAAAGACAAAGCAAGCCTCATCTCCCAAGGAGTCTGAAGAACTCTCCAAAACTCTACCCATGCACTCACCACCCTGATATCTTAACTTCATATCCTTAAAGTAATTATTATCTTAGGCAGTCTCCACCACTGTTTGGAGGCTTGAGATGAAACACAAATCTTCAAGCGGGGATATACATGGCTCAGGTAGTAGAATACATGTCTGGCATACATGAGGCCTTGAATCCTGTACCAAACACAACATTTCCCCATGCCAGCACAACCGTGTAGCTCCCAGCACTGCTAGCGGAACCCCTATAAAAACAAAAATCGGGCTGAGGTGATAGTGCAGTGGGGAGGGTGTTTACCCTGCACATAGCCAACCTGGGTTAGATTCCCAATATTCCATATAGGGTCCCCTTAGCATTGCCAGGAGTAATTCCTGAGTGCAGAGCCAGGAGTAACCCCTGACCATTGCTGGGTATGACCTCAAACCAAAGATAAATAAACAAAAATCTTCAAATGGTTCAGTTATCAACAATATAGTGGGAAGTTGACAGAAAAATTTCAGCCAACAAAGTTCATTTCCAGGCTGATTTTTTTGTTTTCTCCTTTAGTAACAAAATCTTTCTAAAATGTACTACACTTCTCTCCTTTGCCCCAGTTTGCAAAAGAAAGATGTCCTTTGAATGACATTAGAAAATAAGAGTACATAAAGACAAGAAAAATTACCAAATACCACTTTGAAGAATTACTTCTTTCTAGTCCTGTTTTAGGGTATTACAGTGACAGGAATCTTTGACTCCAGAACTAGAAAAAGTTGGCTTTTTACCAAATTAGCACATACCCAAATGCTGTTTTGTAATTTGTTTTCACCCACATTGCAACAGAAATATGTACCCATCTCTTAAACCTAACTTCTGAGGTTATTTCCTAATTATTTTAACAAGAATCTCCAGAGCCGTATTCCACCACATGATTGCTATGAATCCAGGATGTCATTAAGGACAATAGCACTTTGGCCAGAGACCAGAGACATAGCTCATCAGGTTGAGAGCCCAGATTCAACCCTGGCATAGCATATGGTCCCCAGATCTCTCTCTCCCCACCCCAATCCCCGGCCCAGTACAAATCAGGATGAACACTAGAAAAAAATCCTAAATCTGTTGTTTATTGGCTGTTGTTGGTAGGCCTTTTTTTTTCCGCCAAGAGGTCCTCAGTTCAACCTTTTAAATTAGTACTCCCTCCTGTATGAAGGGAGAAGAAATATAAAATGACTCATATATTAAGAAATATAAAATAAATCTAAGGAACTGTTAAATAAGTCTAAGTCTGTAAAGGAACTGTTCAGATTCTTCCCAACTAGCATTCTTATTCTCCAAATAATGTGGAGGAAGAAGAATGGAGAAGGAAGAATAATTTTCCTCTTACTAAGACTTAGGTGATTTCAAAACAACTTCTGCTATTTCTAAACCACTATGAAAGATCTATGGCAACGGTTTCGATGAACTTTTCTTTTCCAGTCAGTAAGTAATGCATATCCTTCAACGGCTCCAAATTTAGAGAAGGTTTACTTCAACACTTGAAAATTCTTTCCCGTCACTGACTCAAAAGATATTTCAGTTTTTTTCCCCTCTGGAGAAACCCTTGTCACTATCAAACACCTCTCACTCTGTTCTCTCTCTCTTTCCCTCCCTGTCTCACTCTCTAAATTTCTTATAATAAAAACTATAAATTCTATTTCGAAAAAGACATTTTAGCACTGGTGTTTTCCTCAAATTCTGTGGCTTAACTGATCACTGCAATCCGAACCTAAGGCCCAATGAATTTCATGACATTTAAAAAGATACTTTTAAAAAAACAATTTAATTATATGATGACATTTCTTGCATAAAAGGTCAACTTCTTCATTTGTCCCTCCCCCACCCCCCCAAAAAAAACCCCACGCATTTCATATTCTATAGGCATAGTATGAAACGAACAAGACCTATACTGTTAGGGTGCAGGGCAAGACGGCACAGCGCAGAGGGCACTTCCCTTAAAGGAAGCCAAGCAACCACATATGATTTTGCATCACTTCCGGGAGTGATTCCTGACACGGAGTCAGGAGAAAGTCCTGAGCATGACCAGGGATAGCCCAAAAGAACAAACAAAATTTGTTCAACTTAAGTCTTTCCAATAGGAGGGGGATCCAGAGAGATGAAGGAAATGGCTCAGGGGCAGGAACACCGAAAGGGGAAGCCACCAGGTTAATGTCCTTCTGAACATTCTCTTTAGCCCAGACAAACAGCCACAGTGTCAGGAGCAGACAGGAGGAAGAGCAGCGCATGGTCTGAGAATAAAAGAGAAGCAAAGCACCAGCCTGAAGAAGCAACATCAGCAGGAGACCAGTCTGGACTCAAGAGCCAAACCAGCAGGAGATCAGGGTGGACAAGGGACAGAACCACTGAGGAATGCTGGGACACAAGACATCAGCGACCGGAAACTACCTTCCAAAAGCAGATAGATCATGATCAAACAGATCATTTCATAAACACCTGGAGTTCTGTGGGCTGATTTTTACATTCAATAACCCAAGGACGCATATGAGAATTAAACAAATCTGAGGGTAACAATACTATCAGGCAGAAAAGAGGTTTGGGTTTCCTAGACCTAACCTCTATCCTGCTCCTATGTAAGGAAATCAACAGCACCCCAGGCAACAGACAAGATCTATATCCAGTTCATCCGAAAACCTAGAAAAGGATCCTCCCACATAACAAGCGTTCAGTAAACTTTCTGAACAAGTAAATTCCTCAAACAACATTTTTCATTCACCAAATGTCCTCATGGGAACCTCCAGAATTAGCATATCTGCACTTACTCAATCTGCCTCTTACTCTACTGAAATTCGGGGGGAGGGGGGCGGCAGTGCCTGCACAAGCACCTGCTAAGTAGAAGTGATGAGACTCTTCATCTACCTTCCATTTTGTCAGCATTGTAGAATGGCTTGAGAAAAAGACCGTGTTTAAAATAACTTTTCCAAAACAACCACAGATTTTTGATCTGGACTTTCCACGGCGTGCTGTTTCAACTCAATTACATCAACACTCCAAAGTCTCCTTTGGAGAAGGTAAAAATCACTCATTAGAAAATAAACACGGCACAGTCAGATACATTTGCCTGAAGCAAACTGGCAATGTGAAAAACTGGCTTTCCTCTGAGTCAGGTGTGTTTGTGTGTGCACAACGTGTGTATGGTGAAAGGGTGGTGTGTTCTATCAAAGGGGGCACTGAGTAAGGTACAATGCCGCAGTGTTGATTTGCATTTTCAATTATTCCAATTATTCTAACTGTTCCAAATCATGAGCAAGAGTCAAGTTTGATTACTGTTGATTATAAAATTGCTATGGGAAGCACTGTAGTAGAATGACTAAGAGAGAAGCTTGAAATTAAGAAATGTAAATATGCCGCCTAGTATAAGACATCAGATCCGAATAGGGACAGTTTTGAATGATGTAATTGGGGTCCCTACTAGCATGTACTGAGTGGGCTCCAGGAAAGCTAAATTTCCTACAAAACATGAATAAAGCCCACCCAAACACCTACTTGACAGAACTATAAGCGAATCTGAAGAATCTAGAATGCTTTTGTTACAGCTGAGTTCATTACATATGCTGGATATTAACACTTCATCTGATATGACTTGCAAATGTTTTCCTCCATTCTACAGTTTCTTTTCATTCTACTACTTTTGCCCTTCAATAAACAAATTTGAATTTCTCTTTTCCTTTTTCGTGCCATTCCCTGTGGTACCAGGGGCACTGTGTGGTGTGGGGGACAAGCCACATTCTAAGCATGTGCTCCAGTATTTTGAGCTGTCTCCCCAGACCCAGAATCAAGATTTTAGAGGGCATGTTTTTTTTTAATTTTATTTTAATTTTTTAATTTTACTGAATCACCGTGAGATAGTTACAAGCGTTCATGTTTGGGTTACAATCACACAATGATCAAACACCCATCCCTCCACCAGTGCACATTCCCCACCACCAATATCCCCGGTATATCCCCCCTTTCCCACCCTCCTCCTGCCTCCATGGCAGACAATATTCCCCATACTCTCTCTCTACTTTTGAGCATTATAGCTTGCAACACAGACACTGAGAGGCCATCATGTTTGGTCCATTATCTACTTTCAGCATGCATCTCCCATCCCAACTGATTCCTCCAGCCACCATTTTCTTAGTGATCCCTTCTCTATTCCATCTGCCTTCTCCCCTCCGCTCATGAAGCAGGCTTCCAGCTATGGGGTAATCCTCCTGGTCCTTATATCTACTGTCCTTGGGTGTCACCTCATGTGATGTTATCTTATACTCCATAAATGAGTGCAGTCCGAGAGGGCACGGTTTCTAATAAAAATCTTACGGTTTCCTTGACGTATGGCTAAGTCATTTAATTCTTAGCCGCATGTAAAGGGGGAATTTTATTACCATTCTCAAAGGGTTCTTCAGCAGATGAACATGTATGTCATGATATGGACTGGGAGTCAAGAATTCATGTTCAAATTCATATACTACACTTAGAAATTATGAGCTCCTATGTGTGCACCTTAACCTTTACTGTCTTTTTCTTTTTACTTGCGGCTGCACCCAGCGGTACTCAGGGAATAATCCTTGCTCTGTGCTGAGGAATCACTCCTGGTGGTGCTTAGAGAACAGATACCGTGCCAGGGATCAAACTGGGGTTGACCATGTGCATAACATGCAAGTGTAGCCATGTACTATCTCTCCAACCTACCTCACCTTTGTTTCCTTTATCCACAAAACTCAAGCCAACGAGGAGCCCAAGCATGTCTCAATGGTAGAACATCTGTTCTACGGGCATGAGCTCTTATGAGTTCCATCCCTGGCATCATGGCGCATGCCAAGAGCGATCTAGGTAGGACTGCCATGAGTGATGCAATGCATCCAAAGGGGTGTGTGCACCACAACAAAAGTGCCACAAGAGTACATACCAAGTGAACAAATACCACAGCTGTGGGTGCGTGACCTTGAAGGTGCACAATAAATGGTCCCTCTCCATGGCAAATAAAAACCAAATTGTAGAGCTAGACAATACTTTATATCCCATCACTGACAAGAATAATTAGCAAAAATGGTACAAACCCTATTCACCAATGATATTGACATCTGAGCAAATGAGTCTTTTGAAAAAAATTCTCAGAGGCGGGAGAGATACCCCTCAAAAGCTGCGTGCAACATTGCATGTTAGAGGCCCAGCTTCAGTCTCTAGTATCACATGGTTTCCAAAGCAGTGTCAGAAAACAACATCTCAGCATGCCCCCTCCCAATTAAAAAAAAAAAAAACCTTCAAGTATTTTTATTGAGGTGTGTTCTTTGGGTTGAAGGTTCGAAGAGATTGGTCTATACCTGGCAATGCTCAGGGCTTACTACTGGCTCTGCATGCAGGAATTACTCCTGGCAGTGCTTGGGGGACCATATGAGATGCCAGAATGTGAACCCAGGTCAGCCGAATACTAGGCAGATGCCCTACCCCACTCTATTATTGCTCTGGCCTGATTTGGGTTTTTTTTTTTTTTGGCTGTTGTTCTTTGTTTTATTTTTAGGATACACTAATAGCTGACTAATGAAGTACAGTATACAAAGAAGTTCTAAGTGCATTCCACAATACAAAGAATAGTTCAGAGTCCAGTGGTGGAGGGATAGGTGTGTTAGCTCTGCAACTATAAAATAACGACTCCAGGGGAGTTGGAGTGATAGCACAGCAGGGAGGGCGTTTTCCTTGCACATGGCCAACCCAAGTTTCGATTCCCAGCATCCCAGATGGTCCCCTGAGCACTGCCAGGAGTAATTCCTGCGTGCAGAGCCAGAAGCAACCCCTGTGCATCGCTGGGTGTGACCCTCCCCTCAAAAAAAAAAGCAAAATAATAATAATAATGACAATGACTCCAATACTATGTAAACTCTGATACCTTGATTGAAAAAATGCATACATTTTTTAAATAATAATAGTCCAGAGCCTAGCTCCTTAAAATATGGGTCAGTCACGATGTCATATAAAATCACAAAACTGAATGTGGGGTTGTAGGGGAAAAAATGGCAACAGTAATAGGTTGCCACAACCAAATATTAATTCAAATTAAAATGTACAATGAAACTGGATGCTTCTGGCAGGGCTGGCCATGTTGCATTCCTCAGCTAAAAAGGAGTCACAAGTGGAAAAGTTTTAGAAGCCAAATCTAAGGGTCCAGGAAGATAGTACAGGGGTTAAGGTCTTGCCTTGTATGTAGCAAATCAAAGCACCACATATGTTCCCCCAGGTCTCTCTAACAGTGATCCCTGAGCACAGAGCCAGGAGCTAGCACTGACCAGGTATGACCCCCAAAACAGAAAAAAACAAAAAAGAAAAAGAAAAAGGAAGAAAAAGATGGGCCTAACTTTTTAAGCTGCAGGTCATGACCCCACGTTAAATCACATAATTTTAAAAACTTTGTTGTAAAAATAAATTATGATTTATTATCAGTAAGTAAGCCTACCTACTTTATATACTTACATATCTGGAGTCATGGAAAAAATTTCTCAGGCGAAAAGGGGTCACAACTGGAAAAAATTTAAGAAGGCCTGCTTGCAAGCTGTTTTTCCTAAATTGGGGTATTACCACTTCCCCTGGGGGTAGCTGGACCAATACAAGGGGACTGACTAGTAATAGCACTGGGTAGGTTGGGGGGCACTCTCTGTTTGTTGCCTTTAAAAGGTAGATTTCTGGGGTAAGGAGTTGCTGGGTAATGTTGTTTCTAACAGAAGGGCAATAGACTAAAAGAGTAAGTTTGAGAACGTCATAGCAATGAGCAATGAGCAGGTCTCAAAGTCCAAGTTAAAAGTTGAAATCTCCAACCAAGACAAACAAAATAGCCAGGACAACATTTAAAAAAGAAAAAAAACACCCTCACACTGGAGAAAGATTTAATTTTATAGAATGCTGGAGGGAAAATAAAATTATAAACCACACTGCAGAAATCCATTGATATTAAAAGACTTAAGATTCCCCAGCCTGGGAAGGTGGAAGCGAGCCAACAATTCAACCTAGGGGAGGCGGGTGACCCACCAGCTCCAGGTGCTTCTGTGCTGGGTTGAGCTGTCAGCCTTTCAGAGAGCGCGCTGGGTTGGAGGTGCTATCTGCCTAGCTACTCCTTTAAGAAGACTGCAACATGTTTTGTTTGGAGTTTAGAAGTCATTAATTATAAATGAACATGATCAAATGTAAACAGAAAAAAAAATTGCCCAAATTCCAACAGATAGTTTAGCATGCATGAAGCTGGCACACACACACAAAAGAAGTCTCGCCAATCGGTGACACACAAATAAGAGATAAATAATAGATGAATATAGAGCAACAATACATTTCTTTGGCTACAATAAAGTGTTGATGCCTCAGAATCTTAAGACTTTGCAAGAATGAATACTCAACATACCCAATAAAAGTGAAGTTCCTTGTTCAGGAAAGGAACTAAATCCCACGCTCATCATGGTAAGCTTGCAGTTTTAACAGGTGTTGGAGACTCAGAAGCAAGATTGTATGTGATTTGTCAGGGGAAGGGTTTAATTAATGGGGGTTTAATTTAAGGGATTAAAACTGTAATTGCCTGAAATAACATTTGGTTGAAAAATCTTATCTTTAGGAGAAAACGTTTAAATAATGGCAATGTATTTAATCAGTATCTTTTCACACCTGCTAGCAGGATGGAAACCATTTTAATCAAGTTAAATTCCAAAGGAATTGGAATTATGTGAATTGATCATTCACATAACAAAGTTCAAATTCTAGCTGTAGAAAGTCCAAGAGGAAGTCCTCCAAGATTTTTAATGCACACAGACATATGAAGTCTAGACTACAGAAATACTAATGTGTTAGGTAATAGTGGCAATTACCTTTTTTAAAAAAAAAAAAGCATTAAGATCCAAATGAGAGCAGGTTAAATAAATTCTGGTCATTTGACACATTTCAACTACTACAGTTGGCCTATATTCATATGTGCTGATACGCATTCATCTCCATGAAGTATTATGTGATGAAAAGAGCAGTGTGAGATTGTGTGCATATTACACACAGAACATATTGGTATTTGCCTAGATAATATATGAATATATATGAATGCTGAAATTCACTGAAGAAGATAAGGAAGGAACCAAAGGGAAGTTTCTCACTTTCTGTATTTATGTTGCTTAAAAAATTTTCAAACCATATGCATGAATTTCATTTTGTTTTTAAAATAGGCAATTTTCTGTCAGTTTTTTTAAATACTAAATAAAACGTATTAAATGGGAAGCATGATCACGATGAGCAGGACTTTTAAAAGCAAAGTGGAAAACTGCAGCTCCTTGCTACTCTACTGAAGGGCTAAGCACCTTTCTTAAATTTCAGAAAGTGAGATAAGTACTTTCCACAGTGCTCTGCAGGAAACAGACCTGTAGAATATTCGGGTCAGTTTCTGTATCCTGATGCACACAATTCTTTCAATTTTTTTTTTATTGTCAACCAAGTTATGTGGTCAAACATACGATCTCATATAGTGTCAACATCACAAAAGCCCTCAATCTTCAAGTCTGTTCCTTGTTCCCTCCTCCATCCAGGACTGGCAGAACCTTCCAGACAGCTCACTACACTATATACTCTGCTCTGCGCTCTGCCGCTGGCCACCATCACCAGCATCCAGAGAAGCAGGCCAATCATACTGGGCACCTCAAGGGCACAGCACTAGTCATTGTCCCCAAGCCCAATTAGCCCATTCCTCCAACAAATCTCAGGCCAGTGTTTACAGGACAGCAGCTGTCATTCATTTATCCTGGGAAGGAATAAATGTGGTCAAAGCTGCCCCAAGGCTCCCAGATCCCAGTTTCAAGGCACTCAAGCTCTTCTAGACTTTTCTATTCCACATTCTTGGTTATTACATGGCTTCTGATTGCCATATTTTTGGGGGGGAGAATAAAAATTGCTCACCTTACCCCGGCCTGCCTATCATTCTGGCACCATTTCAGTACATGTTGGATGGTCGTAAACAAACTGTTTTCTCTTTTCCCGGATTTGTACTTCTGCAAAATGCTGCTAGCAATATTGTATACCTCTAACTAACTGACAGTCAATGGCAAATAAGGCACAGAAAACTTTAGGCACACAAACTGACCTCTATGTGTGCCAGTATCTTTACCATCACTTTTAGGAAGTCTTTTATTTGGTCTTCCTAATTCCATACTAGCCTGAGGCAGGATTCACAGTTACCTAAGAAATGGGGAAAGATCATCTGATTTTGGTTCTCTACCCACTTCTCTCCAGTCATTCCTTTTCTGGTCAACTGAAACCTTTAATGCAGACCGTTCCAGGTTGTATTTTAACCGCCATTAACTAGGGGAATTCTGGTTTCCCCCATATATACATATCTCCTTGCAAAAATAGGACAAAGGCCAACTTTTAAAAAGTTCACACTGTCAGTGGGGAGATGTGTGCTAAAGACCATCCTGCACTGGAGAGTGGATCCTTTCACCACTGCACCAGCACGGAGACAACTCAAATAGCTGTGGGAAACTTTTGAAAGTGGGAAACTAATGGGAAACACTAGAACCCCTCTTTTCAAAGTATTACAATCTGGTTCGGTATAGTAGGTAGAGTGTTTGCCTCGCACAAGACAAACCTGTGTTCAATCCAGGCACCCTATATGAGTCCTGCCAGGAATTGATCCCTGAATGCAAAGCCAGGAAAAAGTCCTGAGCACTGCTAGGTGTGGCCTCAAGACAAACAAAAATAAATATTACAATCGATACAGCGCATGCTCATGTTAAAGTTGGATTATGAAAAAATTCAGCTTTTTTGTGGCACATTAAACTTTTCTGCGTGGATAAAAGAAACGGGCACATTCTGTTAAGTCATACCAACAGTAACTGGGAATTAGTTCAACTTCACAGTCTTCAGTTGACCAGTTCAAACCAGATGATTCATCCATGAACTAGCACCAGGTTTAACAGAAAAGCATGAGTCAGTTACAGGTTTCACTTTGAAAACACCATGTTTGCTGATCTGAATGTGAGTCCCAGTTATTTCTGTAAGTAAGCTGCTCTCCCTCTAAGGCTGACAAAATGTCTGCTTTCATGTTCAGAGGGAAAGTATGAGGATAGTACCTCCCCTCATCTCCCCATTTCTAAGGAAAACCCACTCGTTTGGACTGGACCAGGTAAAAATAGCAAAAACGCCATGTTAAGTTGAGAATAGGGAATTAAAACCCAAGGTCTCAGTTATTTCCCACTTGCTTAATTTTTTCCAGTGAATACTCTTTGGAATAATTTAACTTAGGGCAAAAGTGTTTGGGTTCAAAAAAACAGAAAGGCAGAAAAACACTTTTGGGACTGTAGAGATACTACAAAGATCACTTCACTTGCCAAGCATGTGGCCAAGAGCAGGTCTGAATCCTAGTACGCCCTCCGGATAGTCCCTAGAGTACGGCCAGGTATGGCCCCTGAGCACAGAGTCAAGTGTGGCCCCTGAGCAGCACCTGATTTTTTGGGGAGTGGCCCCCAGAACATAAACAAAACAAAATCCGTTTTATCCTTCAGAGGGAAGTCTTCCCAGGCAATAACCTCAATTCTATTCTCTCCCTTTCATAATTATGCAACACACATCTAATATAAAACCTCCTATCCTAAGCACTTCCAAGTATACAGCCCAGATGAGGGCCGGAGTGAAAGTATAGAGGATAGGGGACTTGCCTCACACACAGTCAAACCAGGTCCAATCCCCAGCATCCCCAAGCACCATCAGGAATAACTCCTGAGAGCAGAGTCAGGATTAAGCCCTGAACATCATTCGGTTTTCTCCCCGAAAACAAACAAACATGATTGGGATGTTGCTCATGTGGGAGAGCTTTTGCCGGGCTAATGAAAGGCCCCGAGTTGAATCCCTGGCACATGGTCTCCTGAGCACTGCCAAGGTAGCCCTGATGGTCCTAAGTAAATACCAGTTCAATAATACAGGATTAATCAATACAGGGGTAGCTCCTATTATAAAAAAAAAAAAAAGCATTAAGAAGGAAAAGGATAAAGGGGGCCAGAGGTTCAAATGACTGAGCATATGCTTTGCACATGCAAGTTTTCACCTCTTATCTATTATGAAATGTTACTTGCAAATGTAAGTTGTAATTATCTTCATAATACCTGCTTTAGCTCTTTGGGATATACATGCAAAATGAAGATTTCTAAATCATATGCTAATACTTTTCCTAAAGATCCACTAAGTTGTCTTCACAGCAGCTACATTGATCCACACTTTCACCAGGGCATAAGGCTCCAATTCTCCACAGCCTCAACACCATTTTTGGGGGGTTTCACTGTTCTCTAAGGAGTATCTATCCAAATGTCAATCCTTTAACTTCCTTATTGTTCTTTGGTTTGGGGGCCACATCTGGCGGTACTCAAAGCTTACTCCTGGCTCTGTGTTTAAGGGTCACTCCTGGCAGTGCTTTTGGGTCTGGGGAGGGTGGACATATATATACAAAGCTGGGGACCAAACCAACTCAGCCGTGTAGCACTAGTCCCTATTTCTTAAACTTAAAGTTTGATGAACTGAATTGAACCTTTGTATCATGTATGCAGCTGATCAAGAATGTTCATAAATCCAATGCTTGTGAGTATATTTGTATGAATGGTTAATGAAATAACTTAGATTAATAAAAAAAATTTTTTTTTTTGCTTTTTGGGTCATACCCGGTGATGCACAGGGGTCACTCCTGGCTCTGCACTCAGGAATTACTCCTGGCGGTGCTCATGGAACCATATGGGATGCTGGGAATCGAACCTCGGTCACCCAGGTGCAAGGCAAATGTCCTACTTGTTGTGTTATGGCTCCAGCCCCAGATTAATAAAATTTTAAAAGACCTTGGAACAGAACCACTCTGGGTTCAAATCGTAAGTCACTATTTCTGAACTAGATAAAGTGCTTCCCCTACACCTCAGTTTCTTTATTTCTGAAACAAAACAAGAATACCAACACATTATAGTTACTAGGGGAATGAAAGTGTAAAACTGTATAAAGCAACCTAGAACATACCTGGCACTTGCTAAGTACTAAAAGAATAATGGCTTATGATGAAGAGAAAGATTTTGTGATTACTACTAAAATGTATGTAATATAAAGAATATCTGATATTGGATATGTTGTGTGTATGTGTATATATGTGTATGATATATGCATATATGTGCATACATATATGTATATAAAAAATTTCTCATACAGATAATTTTGTTATATATAATTTATCCATAAACTTCTCAAACCTCAAAACTGTCATTGCAGGCAAGAGAGTATTTGCTTATAAAGAAGCAAAAATATCCTCTCCTGAGTAGGCAGGCAGATGTCACAAAAACAAAACAAACAATAAAAAAAGTTTTTTCATGATCAGAAAATGTGGTGACAAGAACTTGTCATAAAACCAGAATTGAACTTAGTTTAATATATGTGTGTGTGCGTGTATGCATGTGTGTATGCGTGTGTGCGCGTGTGTGTGCGTGTACATGTGTGTGCGTGTGCGTGTGCGTGTGTGTGTGTGTATGCATGTGTATATGGAGGGGGCGGGGAAAGAGCACTTGTGAAACAAGGTTGTTTTTCTCTGTCCATCAGTTAAATTAAGAGTTAATGCCAAATGAGGGCTGGAGCAATAGCACAGCAGCTAGGGAGTTTGCCTTGCAAGCAGCCGACCCAGGTTCGATACCATATGGTTCCCCGAGCACTGCCAGAAGGAATTCCTGAGTGCATGAGCCAGGAGTAAACCCTGTGCATCGCCGAGTGTGACCCAAAAAGGAAAAACAAAGAGTTAATGCCAAATGGCAATCTTGCAAGTTTATGGCACTGAATGAATTATTGTGCTCCATTTAAAAACAAGCTTGAGCTACTGAAACCTGCTGGGTATAAATATACCCAAAGTATAAATGCACTTTGCCATCTTTATCTGGTTTCCCAATAAAAATCAGAGTAGAGGGAAACTTAGAAATCACTTCATCCAAATTCCCACTTATATTACTGCTGTTCTGTTTTTAAGGTTAGAATAATAAATTAGAGTTGAATATGAAACACTTGGGACCTGAAGTACTTGTAAAGGATATGCATACTTCAGATTTAAGCAAATCACATCAAGGAAGAAGAATTTTTAAATAAGGAGCAAAATAAAAAAGGTGCTAAGTACTCATTAAAACACTTCAAGCCCCCTGACATGGGTACACCAGTGTTTTTCTAAGCACTTTACATCTACCAACACTTTAAAAGATTCTCATTTGGTGCCATTAATATTATAATACATTTCAAATTATTCCTTAAGTTTTTGACACATTATTCATGTAATCCCATTGATGTCAAACAAAGACACAAAAGCCTTCATTATACTACTGATTTCAGGTGTCTGGCCAATCTTCATCAATCCACCTGGGCTAGCGGGATTGTACGCTAACCTTTCTCCCAGTCCTCAAGAGGTCCAAAACACAGGGATGTCAGATAATGCCATTTGTTTATGCTTACTCAAGTCTAACTGGGACTCTGCGCTGTTTTAACCATATTATATTATATTATATTATATTATATTATATTATATTATATTATATTATATTATATTATATTATATTGCTTAAAACCAATGGACTCAATAATTAAAGTATATAAATATACTGGGGGTGCACATCTAGAAGGGTTCTGAGACTACTTCCGGCACATTCTGCAGAAGCAACCCCCAGCTGTTCACCCAACCTCCCCCATGCCCCCCCCCCCCGCAAAACACGCACTCCATCCCTTTGAACCATTTTGCAGAGCTCTGAAATTCTTCAAATCTTTCTTTGGTGGTTCAAGATCTAACAAAGGCTCTCAACTGACTTTGCAGGCAATCAGGCAATCCTAGGGAAAGTCAGGGTAACATCACCGTGTCCATGATCACCGGAGCCAGGGAGAAGGAACTGGCCAGAACTGGGCCTAGTGACAAAACATACTCTCTAAGTTGCTGAGACTCATTGCTCTGAAGGAAAGGTACACTCTCTTCTCAGAAGTGTGTATGTTTACACTTATTTTTGCTCTGGACATCCACTTCCCTCTGAGTTTTAAAATAATGTGACTACCAGGAAGGAAACAAGAGTAAGAATGCCCATGCGGGGACCATCCAGGAGACAGTACAGCAGGGAGGGTACCTGCAGAGCATGGTGGGTGCATTCCTGCACGACCCTGAGCATGGCTAGCTATGGCCTGGAGGTCCCAGAGCAGAGCCATGGGCCCCTGGGACTGAGCAGTTCTGTGTCCTAAGGCCTCTGAACCGAATCTCTGAATCTCTGGTCTAACTGGCCAAGAATCCCCAGTGGGGCCGTAGGCCTCCTGAGCGCCACTTGAGAGGCCTCCTCCCAGGAAGAAGACCAGTACTGACTGGGCACACTGTCACCTTTCATTTGCTCTTCTACTCGGCTTCTTTTTAACCCCCAAATGAGAGAGGTCATTCTGTTTGTCTCCCTCCTGGCTGACTTTGCTCAGATAACACCCTCCAGTTCTATCTATCTACTAGTAGCAACTGAATGATTTCATCTTTCCATTTTCTTTTTCCTTTTGGTTTTGGGGCTACCCTGGCAGTGCTCAGAGCTTACTCCTGACTCTGACTCAGCAATAACTCCTGGCAGTTTTGGGGGTATAATATGGGATGCCAGGGAGCAAACCTGAGGCGGGCCACCTGCAAGTAAGTGCCCTATCCACTATACTATCTCTCTGGTACTGAGTTCATCTTTTCTCATAGCTGAGTAATATTTCACTGTGTACTCCAAGGTTCCTTTCCCCAGTCACCTGTTCCTGGACACTCAGGTAGCTTCCAGGTTTGGGTGATTATGTGGAGGGCTGTCTCTGCTTCTCAGAGCCCTGTGCCCTGGCTATACAGCTTTGCAGCAGAGCCTGGAAGAATCTCTCTGCAGAATTCTTGCCCTTGGGTCCTGACGCCCAGCTCACCCCATCTGGAGTGAATAAGGACAATCACTCACAGCCTGCTTGCCCTGTCCTCTTTGCATACTATAATTTCACCAACTATCTTATCTCGAAACAGTTTTATTTTCCAAGTATCTTGCACAGTTAACTTAAGAGTTAAGCCACACTTAACTCTTAGATTTTTTTCAGTCTTTTTTTTTTTTTCGGGGAAAGGGGAATTTGGGGCCACATTCCAAGATGCTTAGGAAATCTGTTCCCAGCTCTGTCCTGTAGGGTGGGGGGGGGGGGGTGAGCAGTCATAGCTCCAGGTGGTCCTCAGGGGGCCAGGCAGTGCCAAGCGGGCATCTTGACCAGAGTCCTATATCTCTGACCCACCTTTAAATTAAAACAATGCTTCAAGCTTTGGTCTTTCACAACACTGGTAAAAGTTATTTTTTAGAGAACGGCCTTTGCTTGGGGTTTCTCTAGGTTTTCTCTGATGCCACTGAGATGCTGCACCCTGGGCTTGAATGTGACCTTGGAGTATTCTATTCACAGCCAAGTGACAGTCCCTGCCCCTCACTGGTGATGAAGTTTCTGAGCCCTTGTTTCAGGTGTTGATAAACACTAACTGGACACCTGTTACAGGCCAGTCACGATGGATGCGCTGGGGACAGAGAGACATACTCCTGCCCTCAAGGAGCTTTATATTCCAGGTCGGAAAGGCAGATAAATACATCAATAAATACTGTCTGCTCTGGTAACAAATGCATCCAAGAAAATAAAGTCGAGACAGAAATAGGGAGGGTTGAGTTAGCAGCCATGATACCTCCATCTGCAGTGATGGCTTTAGCCCACTGGACACTGCAGGAGATCTCTCTAACGGAGAAATCATGCCCCGAGGAAG
This sequence comes from Sorex araneus, assembly GCF_027595985.1. Taxonomy (NCBI): domain Eukaryota; kingdom Metazoa; phylum Chordata; class Mammalia; order Eulipotyphla; family Soricidae; genus Sorex; species Sorex araneus. The sequence goes on along the minus strand of NC_073312.1, from coordinate 52,330,596 downwards.
GGCCAGGGTGTGTGGCTAAAATTAGAGCACATGCCCCACTTATGCAAAGTTCCAGGTTCAATCTCTGGCATGGCACAGGGGCAGGGAGAAGGCTTGGCAAATCCAAACTTCTCAGCAACCTGGATTCTCAGACAATCCTGATCTTCAAAAGAATACTCCAGTGTTGCCACGTTCAACCTCTCTTGCAACTCATGGTCTGGCAGATACACATATAAGTCTCCAAAGTTTGAGCAAATGCTGTGCCTCCTCCCTTTCACCCCCCAATTTAGACTCCTCAACCCACAAAAAAAATTCTCTCCTTTACCCACTGGAACACCATGGTGGGACACTCCCTCCAGGCTTAGACAAGAGGCAGGAGTGAAAGCCATCAGTCGAATATAAATGAAAACAGGATTCTAAACTGTGTATAAACGGAGTGGCAACTCTTCACAGCAATATGCTTCATACAAAATGTTATACAAAACTCTGGTCATATACAAAGCAACTTTATTATGTATTTTCATTACCTTTGGCTGAGCACTTAATGAAACACATCTTATTCTGTCCCCTTTTCCCTGGGTTAATTAAGGAAATTAATTTGCAGAGATAATTCCATATGATTCACATAGAAAGAAAAATTAGTAGGCATTTCTTGAGCTAAAACATCTTGTAAATAAACACCATGAATATGTGAACACCCACAGCAGCAGAGCTGAGTTCCACCTACATAAACCGACTGACTCACTCTTCAACCCAATTCAACAAGTCATCCCTGTGAGAATCCTTATAAGGGCCTTTGGCCTAGGTTTAGTGCTGCAGGAGATTCAAAAAAGGATAAGCCTGGAACCCCACACACTCAAATTCATGGTACTATTAAAACCCTAACAACAACAACAACAAAATCTTAGGGCAATGTTGTAAATTGTTGAACATTATATATGGGTATTTTTAAATATTAAAAATTTGATAACTTTGGGGGCTAAAGCAATAACACAGTGGGTAGGGCGTTTACCTTGCACACAGCCAATCCAGGTTCGATTCCCAGCATCCCATATGGTCCCCTGGGCACTGCCAGAAGTAATTCCTAAGTGCAGAGCCAGGATTAACCCCTGTGCATTGCTGGGTGTGGCCCAAAAAGCAAAATAAATAATTTTTAAAAATTGCATACCCTGCTTTATTGCCTGCTTTTGCTGTATTTCATGTACGTTTGCTAGAGGAAGGAAGGAACTGAGTTTGTTATTTTGCTTCATTTTTTTCTCTCTATTACGTTTCCTTGAGCAGAAGACTTGCTTTCTGGCCAGAAACTGTATTTTTAATGCAGAAATGTTCCTCAAGTGCCATGACTCCTTCCTACCAACAGAACAGTGTGGCCTGGATGCCCTTCGCCAGATTCTTTCCTCCCCCAGAGGACCCTTCCTCACGAAACATTAGTCAGTAGTTGATGAGAACCACCTTCCTGCGTAACTAACTCTACTGCTGGCAAAGAGATCACTCCTGAGGGTCAAAGAGATAGCACAGTGGGTAGGACATCCTCTTGTAAGTGGCCAAGCAAAGTTGGGTCCCCAATACCCCAGAGCCCTTAAGGAGTGATCCCTGAGTGCAGGAGCCAGGAGTAAGCCCTGAGGAAGCCACGGGGGGGGGGGGGGTTAGCTCAAAAAAACAAACAAAAAGATGACTCCAGAATCTCCACTTCAGTCTCTCCCAAGACCATGATTTGCAAATTAGAAAAGAAAATCACAAGATCAGACAACAAGCAAAAAGCATCAGGCCCAGGGTCCTATTCTAGTTCTGCTCCAAGGGAGCTGAGGGGAGTGTGTCACTGAGAACTCTCCCAGGCCACTGAACAGAGGCAAAGGCTCCCGTGCATATACCTCTCAACCCCATTCCCACTGAGTGCTCCAGGGATACCAGAAGCAGCAGCATATACCACAACATTTTCCTAGAGTGGTGCTTTGAAAACTCGGTCACATTTTCAAACTCAGTGCATGAAAAAATTTTTGCCACATGTGAATACCGGGGGCGGGGGGAGGGGATTGGAACTGCTTCCCTCTCCGACTCCAGATGCTTGATTTTAAATGCATTTAGGTAGATGCTCTCAAGATCTCAGACTATTTCCAAGGAGGTAAAACTGTGCTCATTTATAAACATACATCAAGTTTTTCAGTTTAACAGCAGCTCCAAAGAGCGTGCTATTTTTTCATCGGTCACAGAATGAATATGTCACCCACTAAGATGCTCCGTGCAAGTCAACTTCAGAAGATACACTTATGTCTAGCCTGAGGTAAAGTAAGGAAACATGTCATGAACAATGCAAAAATGGCTGCTTGAGAAAATCCTTGAATTCTTCAGCACTCCTACGAGACCTGCCGCTGACACTGCGCCTAGTTTGGAGGGTCCCACCGGGCTGGATCCGCTCATGAGGCAGGAACTCCCCCGTAATGTCTGCAGGAGGCTCAGCCCTCAGAGAGCACGTTTTGAGATGTTCTTCTTCCTTCGTCATTGATAAGGAAATGATTCATTACTGCCCGGGCCGGGAGGGAAAAGGAACTTGCTGGCTGCTGTGAAAACAACGGAACACTGTTCTTCCAGAACAGTTGATTAAGGACACGCTGTCCTAAGTGCACTGAAGTGAAACGCTCCTTCCTGGTTCCCAGTCCGGGAAAGAATGGCTCAGCAGGCTCGGCCGCCACCGAGCCAAACCCCAGGGTCACCTCCACGTGTAGACAACGCTTCCAGGGTCACTGGCACTGACAGCCGAGTGATGGAGGCCTCAGACACTGTGAGGACCCAGGCTGGCAGGATACACTGACCATGTCTCTGTGTGTTATTTCCCAGCACAGGTTAGGAAGATTCTACATGCTACACATAGAGAAAGAAAAGTTCTGGAAGGCCAGCAGTGCTGTTTGAGAAATACAGCCACCTGTGTTTTGGAAACTCAGAAGCACGCTGTGTCTGTTTTGATTAGATAGAATGTACTGAGCAAGATGGGCCTCCTCAATGTTTCCAAGAGAGAGAGAGAGAGTGCTCACCATCCCCCCTGAGAGCACCTGAATGGCCCAGCAGGGGCTGTGCTAGTTTCAGGTGTAACTGGGGAGCACTTCCTGTTTCCTCCCTTAAAGAAGGCTGATTTCCTTGGGTTGGGAGCGAGGGACAGGGTTGGGGAATGGGTGCTGAGAGATTAGTTTTTCTGAAAAGGCAGAGACTGACCAAATAAGTTGGCCAAGTCTCCGGACTCTATGATTATAGTTCAAGTCCATATAGATTATATTCATGTCTGAAAACGGAGACACAATCTAACAGGTAAATACACACATCTGGATCTACCAGGCAGAAGAGCTGAAGCCAAGGTTGGCTCATAAAATCCAGGTGCGCAATACCCGGACAACACAGCACTATTCCCGGGCCCCTGCTCTGGAGATCTGAATCCACGAGTCTGGCTGGCCCTGGGACTATATACTTAATATGTACCTCAAGGAGAGTCTTAAACTTAGTTCTCTTTTAAATCCTATTTAGCTATAGTCGAAGTGACATATGCACTTATATGTTCACCGCAGCACTGTTTACAATAGCCAGAATCTGGAAAAAACCCGAGTGCCCTAGAACAGATGACTGGTTGAAGAAACTCTGGTACATCTATACAATGGAATACGATGCAGCTGTTAGAAAAAATGAGGTCATGATGTTTGCATATAAGTGGATCAACATGGAAAGTATCATGCTAAGTGAAATGAGTCAGAAAGAGAGAGACAGACATAGAAAGATTGCACTCATCTGTGGAATATAGAATAATAGACTATAAGACTAACGCCCAAAAATAGTAGAAATAAGTACCAGGAGATTGTTTCCATGGCTTGGAGGCTGGTCTCTCATTCTGGGTAACTCAGGGAAGGGACCACCAAGTAAAATGTGGTTGGAGGTCATGTGGGGGAAGGGTGATGCGGGCCGAATACAGACTAGAGACTGAACACAATGGCCACTCAACACCTTTATTGCAAACCACAACACCTAATCAGAGAGAGAGAACAAAAGGGAATTCCCTGCCATAGTGGCAGTGTGGGGTGGGGGGAGACGGGACTGGGGAGGGGGGGAGGGATGTTGGGTTTACTGGTGGTGGAGAATGGGCACTGGTGAAGGGATGGGTTATCGAACTTTGTATGGGGGAAACATGAGCACAAAGATGTATGGATCTGTAACTGTACGCTCACGATGACTCTCTAATTAAAAATAAACTAATAAAAAAAATAAATAAATCCTATTTAGCAATGTAACCTATCATGGTAGGTCATGAACGGGAATAACTATGAAAATCTGTCCTCTCCTCACCCCTCAACGAACCATCCGATGACACACATTTTAAAAGAAAGGTGTAAAAGAGGCCGGGCCCATAACCATGGCAGAAGACCTCCCCAGAGAAAGAGCCCTTTGCTACACAACCAGAAACCAATTATCTATTGCATAAAACTCGCATCCATTCCTCGCCATTCCAATCGGATCTACCCACACACCCACATTGCTGAAGGGTGTCTGGGGCATTTGAGGGAGCAGGAACTCAGAACTGCTGCCACTACTGACTGCTCAAAAAAAAAAAAAAAAGCCAAGCAGGGGTCAGGACTTTGAGGACATCAGCTCTCCAGGACCTAGGGAACAACCCCACAGAGGAAGGAATGATTCATTTGCTTGCCAGAAATTGAGTGTGCTGACTAGAAAGAACCCCGGTAATGTTAGCTGAGTATGGCAGGCAGGGTACACCTCCTCCCTACACCCACACTGTGATCCAAGAAGGGAAAAGTGCTTGAACTTTGAGATCATGCAAATCTCCAAGGCGCCAACAAGTTCCTTCACAGAAGAGAGGATTCATGTCTGCCCATGGTAAGGAGTTGGGGACTAGCCGGAAGTCCCAAGTATTTGCCAGATACATGGTGGCAAAAAATGTCTCCTGTGCCATCAGTGCCCACAGCAACAAGAGTCTCAGGCCACGAAAACATGCCCTGGCTATAGCTCCACCAGGTAAAGGGAGAACTGGTGCCAGAAGGCTGAGACCCACCCCATCCCTGGAAATCCAGACAAGCTGTCTCCACAGCAAACCACCAACCAAAGTCGAAATCTGAGAGTTATCTGGTCCTAGATGAAGAATTAAATGCAGAGAAAGAATGGGTCCGGTCACAGCAGGAGAAGGGATGGAGATTTTATAATATTCACACTAGCCCTCTCCACCCAGGGCAACTACGGGAAACATTTGACAGATCCAGTCTCCCATCCTTATATCCAAGATCCTAAAAAACAAGTGAACTCGAAAGTAAAAGCCAGAGAGTCTCCTACTAGGGAGTGGGGGGTGTCAGTGCTCCCCAGAGTTAAACCTAGCTACAGAATGAGGAAGAAAACTCGAAATTCAATGTTAACAATATATTTCAGATAACAATTATTTAAAAAATAATCAGTGACCTACACCAAATGCAGACCAATGTCAATGTAATAAGGAAGATAATGCCAGAGCAGAGGGAGTTCTTTGCCAGCGAAACAGAAATAGGATATGAAAAACACCATGAATAAAAATGAATAAAATAAAACCTCTCTAGAAAGCATACCAGACTCAGTCTTACAAATGAAACAGTAAGTGAAACTAAAGAGAAAACTTCAGTAATGATTCACATGTAAGGCAAAAGATAAATAATTCAACTTTTCTTACCAAAAATGTAGACACCTTTCAAGAACAATCAGACTTTATTAAAAGAGGAAAAAGAAGGGCAAATGTTATACTAAAAGGTGAGAAAGAAGGTAACAACAAGAACAACAAAATATATACATATGTGTGTATATATATGTATATATATATATATATATATATAGAGAGAGAGAGAGAGAGAGAGAGAGAGCACACTGTAGGACTGTCATCCTGCTGTTCATTGATTTGTTCGAGTGGGCACCAGTAATGTCTCCATTGTGAGACTTGTTACTGTTTTGGGCATATTGAATATGACACAGGTAGCTTGCCAGTCTCTGCCATGTGGGACATAACTAAGAACTTCCCAAACCTAACAAAGGACCAGCCACTGGAATCCAGGAAGTTGATAGAACAACCAAATTTCTAAATGCAAAAGAACATACAATAAAGACAGATCACTGCTGAACCAACAAGTCAACAGAAAGGAGAACCAGGCGTGTAACTCTGAATATGACAGAGTATGTGATTCATATGCATAAGGCTTTCTGTATGCTTCCCGCACTGCCCTCAGAGAGTCTACAAAAAGAAAAACTTAAAAGGCTGGTTGAAAGAAAGGTAATACTCGTGCATTAGATTTCTCTGCCAAAATTCCACAGGTGTGTAGAGTAATTAGCTTAGAGATACTGCTCAGTGGTATAAATGAAGACTCCAGATCTGAACAGTATATCAGAGAAGGGTTAGGTGCGTTGGAATTTTTAAAATTTATTTATTGATATATTATGATTTACAATAGTATTGATACTAATATTTTGACTACCAAAGCCAAAATAAAAGTGGCCTTCAGTGTATCCTTCTATAGGAGACACTCCCATAATTTGGGGGTTTTCCTGCCTTCCTTTCTTTTTCTATTAATAGCCTTTCCTGAAATTGGGGAGGAAAAAAAAATGACTTGGCATGTCAAACAGTATTCTTACTCTCCCACCTCTTTGAAGTATCAGAAATAAAAAGTTTATCAAGCTTGAAAAGAGTACAAAACTCAGATCCCAAATCAAACTTAATTCGTTCAACAAATATCTATTCAGCACCGTCTTTATGTTAGGCACTGTTTGAGGTGTTTATGGATACAACGGAGAATAAAATAATACAGCTGGGGACCCCAAAGTAGTACAGGGGTTAAAGCACATGCCAGGCATTCAGCCAACCCATTAGATCCCTGGCACCACAAGACCCCCTGAAGCATCTCCAGTGTGGTCCAGTCATCGCGGTACTGAAGGGCCTAAGAAGCACCACATCCCTGGGCCTAGCATTGAACCATTAATCCAACTAGCTAAGAATTAAAGAAATAACTTCCAGGACCTTCGGAGTCATTAGGAAGCACCCCCTCCCTTGTCCGGAAAGTTGTATCTGCCCTCAGGATGATGTCCTGAGAGGTCATGCAAAATAAATAATAAATAAGTAATTTGTCAGATAGTGGCAGAGCAGGGAACTAGGAAACTGATGTGACTGGTGGTCCCAAAGCCTCCTAATCAGGGGTCACCCGAGCTGAGGCCTGAGGGAGAGAGCAAGCCTCACACTTGCTAGAGGATGAGCGTTCCCGGAAAGGAAGGAGAGTGCTGAGCAACACCACTCCTCCGTCCCCACCCGAACCATAATCACCCCCACATCTTCTATCACCCAGATGGCAGCACCCTTCTCTCAGTTCGGGGAGAGGATTAAACTGAGAGTCATCCTCTTTCCATCCAGTCAGGTGGCCCTAGTGCCTCCACCTCCAAAACATTCCCCTCCATTTGCTGCCCGAGCCACACACAGCCTTGCCACCACACAGCTGCGAAGAAGCTCCACAACGGGCCTCTGCATATCTTTATGCCCCATTCACCCACGTCCAGTCCCCAAAATGAACCCAGCTTTACCTTTTTCTAAGGAAGCTGTGGGGACTTCTCCCAAGAAGAACTTAGAGGGTCTAGAGCCGCCCTTAGCAACACTGGGCCCAGTTGTCTGGATGGCTCAGTGCTTAGGCCCAGAGATGTAGTGCTCTCCAGCCCAGCGGAGGCCACCAGCGGTGACAGTGCTCGGGCAGACAGAGAGGCACCAGGGCTGCACCTATGGTGCTGGTGGCCGCCAGAGCTAAGTTTGGTGGGACTCAGTGAGACAGGGATCAAATTATCACCCCTAACCACTGAGCTATCTCCTGGGCCCCAAGATGATTTTTAAATTGTTTTCTTTTTCTTTTTGTTCTCTAGGTCACACCCTGCAGTGATCAGGGATTATTCCTGGCTCGGTGCTCAGAGATCACTCCTGGCAAGGAGTGCCATGAACCAAACCCAGGTCAGCTATAAGCAAGGTTATTGTACTAGCTCTCTCCAGCCCCAGGATGATCTTTTAAAAACATAACCAGGACACTAAGAAAAAAAGCTCAAGGTGGTAGAACACAGGTCTGGCTGGAACCCAAGTTCAATCTCCAGCACTATTCAGCCTCCCTGAGCACTGCCAGGGAAGCCCACAGGCCACCAGGGCCCAAGCACCTAATCACTAAGCCCACAAAGCTGAACCAAGTATCACCCGGACTCTTGAGCATCACTGGGGAGGCCCCTACACAAATTATCATCATCACCATCATCATCATCATCTGTAACCACATGTGGCTCCCTGTTTAAATAGCTCAATGCTTGCTCAATGCTTTTTTGGAATAATCTCTGGATCTAGCATTTGCCTAGATCTATCTATCTATCTATCCATCTATCTCAGCAGCCTCTAAGATACTTTCTCTCAGAGTCTCTAATAAGCCTACCTTCTCTGCCAGCAGCCTTCACTCCAGTGCTCCTCCCGCTTGGAGAGCAACCTTCCCATCCCCCTGCACGCTCCCCAATCATCCTTCAACCTCCCACTGAAAGTCGTTGCCCAGGGCGACTTTCCGGACCATCCAACACATGCTGAGCCCACATTACACACTTATTATGCACTTCTCCTAGCACCAGCACAACCATAATTAAATCATAATTCCGGTAATTTGAGACCAGCCCTGCCTCACTGAATTTATCTCCATGACACATCAGTTGAACTCATTTCTGTCTCTCCAGTGCCTTATAACAGCAGGTTCAATAACTATCTGGGAAGAGACTGAACCTTCCAGCCCACATTAGTCCGTATTCCCTCTCAACAAGAGCCACGGGGGGTCATACACTTGCATGTCTCCAATGCACCATTGATGCCTCGTGAATTTCTATTCTAGTAGAAAAGTTGGGAACTACGAACCACATTGAAATAACACAGTCCTGAATGGAAAAGTCCCGAGTTAATTCACTCGGATCATGTTTCCATTTCACTTCATATCACAGAATTGTTTTCCAGAAGGGAGGCTCAGGAAGCAGGGCAGTCCACTTCTGAGGCTGCACGGGTCACTAACAGACACTTGAGCAGCAAACTAAAGTGGTGTGAAGGAAAAGAAATGACTTCCTGTTGGGCCCACAGACGTCAGAATTGTTTTGTATTATAGGTAAGGGGTTCGCCGGGTGAAAGAAGTCAAAGGAACTTGCTATAAGCAGTTCACATATCTACCCACTTACATGCTAACAGTACAACCAAGTCCAGAGAGTCTGCGAAATGTTTTACCTACTCTTGCCCTCATATAACTTAACTGAATCTTTACAACTACATCACGATCCAAGTTACAGGATCCCATTCAAAGAGGTGCTGGAGGTGAAGTCACACTTGTTTCCCAAGAGTTCACACTTGCTATGGATTTATGGATTTATGGACTGGAAACACATCCATCGGACTCTGAAACCCATGCAAAGCATATCCACTTGGATCTAGAATTCTAGTACCAAATGTGCCAATACCAAAAGCGCTGGCACCAAGTGTAAATCACTTTTAACCACTTTAGTCTGAGCATCCCAGCTTATAGGCCCCGAGAAAGGAAATCTCTGGACAAGATCAGGGCCCACTGCTGTTTGGTCCTGTCAAAGGCTCCACCACAGGCAGATAAACTCTCAAATAGTTAACACCCACCCCTGCCTTCTGTCGAATACTTAAAGCTGTCAGAATAATGACTCAAAACAAGTTTCCCTAAAAAACAGTGTAGTGTTATAAAAAGGTTCAAGTATCCGTTAGAGTTGAGAAACACAGAAGTTTATCATCATCTTTTCTTTTAGCTACCACTGGTCTGAATTCACAGAGGAAGCCCCTAATCTCGGCTTCTCATGCTCTCTTAGGGGACCTGAGCAGAGACCTGCCGGAGCACCATGCAACGGGCCACAAGGCAGTTGACTCTGACGCAATCTTTGCAAACACTGCTCACTTGGGGCGGGGCGGGGGGGGGGGGTGGCGGCGGCGGTGCGCATAAACACAACTGTGCACAGACCACTGAACAAGGTTGAATCAGGGAGGTCAGAACCCTGCACTTTGAACAGTGCCCAATTTTGCATGCTCCCTGGTGGTGAAAGCTACCACACTCATCAGAGCCCATTTACATAGGGATCCAAGTGTCTCTCCCTTCTCAAATTAGCCAATTCACGGTCAACAGACTCCCACTGAACTGCCACAGCCAGACAAGCCAGTCCCTTGACTTGCTTGGTGATGGGAAATTCTCTGGGAAAAGGGCTTCACGCTACCCTCAGGTGCTTCAAACCCCAGGAAGACAGGGAAGTCGGCTACCACCTGAGAGAAACAACACCCAGAAGAACTTGCGCTGTGATTAGGAGCTCTAGACCAGTGATTTGATGTTTCCAGAAAGCTCCATTTCTGAGATAGTATAGGGGCTTTATTAAGGGACATACCTTCCATGAAGCTGGCCCCAGGTCCATCCCGGGAAAGAGCATAAGCAAGGCAATGCTTTAATCCCTGTACCCTCTCTTGGCCCTGACAAATTGATCAGGAGCTCTCAAATCTAAACAACTGTTTTGCAATGCAGTCCACGTACCCAAAACCACTGGCTATGGCATTAAGTCACCATATGGCTTTAACTAAGATTCCTCTTTACCAGAACCTTGTGACTTTTGCCACCCGCAGGCAAACCACAAGAAAGTAAACTTCCTGAGAAGCCAAGGGCAAGGGACGGTGCAGACACACTCTGCCTAGCAGAGCACCTGGCAAATTCCAGGGCTACGGGCCCTGGTTCTACAGGTCCTACAGTCATAAGCAAGAAACAGACAGGAACAAAGACACCCTCAGTTTCGTTTCTGAATTTTCTCTAAGGCTCTCGTGTGGGGAATGAATACACCCGGGGCACCATGCTCGTGGACGGGACTGCAAACGGGCAGCCACCTTCAGCACCAGAAGCTTGCTTCCACGCTGCTTTACACCAGGTTTCTACAGAAGAACATACTTCCTGGCAGTGTAGTACATAGCAAGGTAGAACAGAAACTGACAACCACAAAATGGTTTTCATTGGTAAGGCAAAAAAATAAAAAAAGAAAATCAACCCTTCTCAGCCCCAGAGCAGAAAGGTCACAAGATAAAGTTGTTACCCCTTTACCCTCAGTGCAGCTTCCCCCACAAAAGCTCCAGATGCAAAAATCACATTCTCTGCTTCTCCAGCACCAGCCCCACAATCCCAACCAAATCACCCCTATCTGGTGAATTCACTTGAGAAGTGGACAAGACTGTCTATTTAGGTAAGGAGTGAGGAGTCTGGGTTTCTTCCACCCCAGTGCCGGGAATGCTAGGTCAAGAGCATAAGTAAGATTTGAAAACACTTCTTAGGGCTGAAGAGAGAGTTCATCAGTAGAGTGTTTGCCTGGCAGGTGGCCAAACCAGGTCCAATACCTGGCATCTCATATGGTCCCCTGAACAGTACCAGGGGCAATCCCTGCACATCGCTGGCTATAGTCCCAAAACAAAAACAAAAACAAAAACAAAAACAAACACATCTCAAGTCTTTATGATGCAGTAAAACTAAAATGACATTAAACACACTCACCAATGATTAAGACCAGTATTAAGCTTACTACTATGATAAAAATCAAACCACTTAATCCTGAATGTTTCCTTACATGTAGAGATTTACACATCTGTATATGTACATGTATATATACATATATATGTGTTTGTATATATATATTTGCCACTTACCACACATATTCCTAATGGAGCTTTCCCTGGAACTGGGTTATTCTTTTTTTTTTTCTTTTTGGGTCACACCAAACAATGCACAGGGGATACTCCTAGCTCTTGCAGTCAGAAATTACTCGTGGAGGTGCTCGGGGGACCATATGGGATGCTAGGAATCGAACCCAGGTCGGCTGCATGCAAGGCAAACGCCCTACCCACTGTGCTATCATTCCAGCCCCTAGAACTGGGTTATTCTTTAGTAACAGGAAGCTACCAGTCAGTAGAAGAAAATGTTTACAGAATGACCCAGAGGAAATACACTCCCCTTGTATTTCAAACCCATGAATAACTGTGAATCAAAGCCAAGTCTTAAATCTCATTCTGATTCCAACTTTCCTCCTACCCAAGGGAAGGAAGCATGTTGTTAAAATGAAAAGACCAAACAAGTTATCAAAAAGCTGCCTGTGAGCACCAAACAAAAAAGGTATTTTATGTAATTTATTTACGAATGCAAAAAATGCAATTCACTGCAATTATGTCTCTGCCTACATGTTACTGTGTCCTGGCTTAGGTATTTTTAAATATGCAGGCTAAGCAAATATGTCTCTTTTCCCTAGCTACTATAAGAAGGAAAATCAATATTTTGGTTATTGTCTACCATACTCTGATAAAATAAGAATTTATGGATGTTAAATCACTTTCCTCCTCTCCCCTCTTTTTCTTTCTCTCCATCTATCTTCATCTCCGCCCCCAACTCACTTTATTTTTTCTTTGCAGTGTCAAGAATTGAACCCAGGACTCTTAATACGCATTCTCCCTTTCTTCCTTAACAGCAAAATCCTCAGCCTTTAGCATGCACTCAGACTAAGAACCACAGTTCCCAGACTCTTCTGCAACTAGGTATCGTTGAATACATGAATAAAAGGACTAAGAAGCTGAGAATCTATCTTCCATTAAAGCTGAACTTCCATTATAGTAATGGTACTTTCATTAATAGTTGTAAAAGTATCCCTCTGCAAAAAAAATAGTTATGATAATCTATAATGATTTTTTTGAAATGAATTTTTTTTTAATCTCTCACTTGGGGCAGAGGGTGATGGTGCTTGGGCCCCGCCCTGCAGTGCTCAGGTGCTATTCCCGGCTCTTTGCCCAGAAATAACGCCTGGAGATGCTCAGGGAACTGTATATGGCATTTGGGATTCAAACAGTGGTGGGTAGGATGCAAGGCAAGCGCCTTGACCCCTCCAAATTCCTACTTGTAATTTCTAATACAGGAAATGTGTGCAGTAGTGTCCTTTTGCTTTTTTTTTTTTAATTCCTTTATTAATTCACCATGTGGAAAGTTACAAAGCGTTCAGGTTAAAGTCTCAGTTATACAATGCTCAAACACCCATCCCTTCACCAGTGCACATATTCCACCACCAAGGATCCTTTTGCTTTTTACATTACTCCAAACTTGGTCACTTAACACAAATGTATCATTCTAAGGGTCAGAAGTCTTTAAAAAATGGCACTTCCAGGGATAAAATGAAGGGGCTGGCAGGATGTGGTCCACTGCTGAGGCAGTGGGCACTGAGACAGACCCTGTTCTTGCTTTCTGGGCTTTCAGAGGCCTCCTCACTCCTTGGCACACAGTTCCTTTCCAGCACTGGCATTGCTGCAAGCTCCATCTCATCCTCTTGATTCCTTTTTCACTTTATGTTCTTTAAATGAGGTTTTGTGGTTATTAATAACATTATTAATGATGGTTTCTCATGCACATAATTCAACATCACAACCAGTGTACCCACTTCCCTCTCCCAAGACCCCAAGGCTCCTCCTGCCAATCTTACCCTCACCCCTCCAACTCAACTGTGTGGATCAGTTCTCCCATTATGTTGCCTTTGGACCTTTCTTTGCTAACTCACTGTGGATCGTTAATCCCGCATCTGAGAGAGCTCATTCTGTGTCTGTCCCTTTCCTTCTGACTGACTTCATTCAGCATGATATCTTCTAGTTCCATCCACTTTGTTGCAAATTGCATGATTCTGTTCTTTCTTATACACAATTGATTTCTTTCAAAGACACTCCCACTTCCCTCTTACAAGCACCTCCCTGTGATTACAATGAATCGCCTACAAAACTCAGGACAATTTCTGTAATTTAATCATATATGCAATCTCCCTCGCCATGGAAAATAACATTCTGGGACTGGAGAATGCTATAGAACTGGGCCTTCCCTGAGGTCAATCCCAGTTTGAATCCCTGGCATCACATATATACTCCCTGATCACTGCAAAGCAAAACTCCTGAGCACAGAGTCAGAAATAGCCCCTGAGCAACACGAGGTACGCCCAAAGGCCACCCTCAAAATAAAATTCTGAGGGTTAGTAAGTGGACATCTTTGAGGGTTGTTTTTCTGCCAATCATTATACAGAATTCACATGTATAAACTTTCTTAGTCCTGACAAACTTTTTTTTATTTGTTTTTTGTTTTTATATATCATAATTTTTTAAATTTTTCATTTTTTATTAATTTATTCTTTTATTGAATCACCATGTGGAAAGTTACAAAGCTTTCAGGTTTAAGTCTCAGTCATACAATGCTCGAACACTCATCCCTTCACCAGTGCACATATTCCACCACCAAGAGTCACAGTATACCTCCCCCCTCCCCCCACCTCCCTGGCCCCCCACCCCACCTGTGTAACTGATAAATTTCACTTTACTTTCACTTTACTTAGATTACATTCAATATCTGAGAAACTTTTAAAGGTATAGAAGACTCCTGTATGCCTATGTTTCTCAAAAAAAAAAAATTGAGAACTGCTGTTGTCAATTATCAGATGACAAAACTAAGAACTCTGAAAAGCTAAGTGATTAATCCGAAATATACAAAAGGAACAAAACTTTGTCTTGAACCTGGGTCACATGCTTCTAAGCCTGAACACACTGATACATGAACACAAAGGCAAATGCAAATTATTCTCTTTGCACTTTTTAGAGGCGTCTGAAATTACTCTCTTTGTACTTCCTAGAGGCCTTCCATAGGGGAGAAAAACAGACATTCTGCTTACTTTTGGAAGCAAGAGGGAGGAAAGTTATGGCAAGAGGGATCTCAAGTAACCCTAATTTCCCAAACCCTAGCTAGAAATATACCAATTCCTTGCTTGTGTGAGAATGAAGGAAAACATCACAAACTATCAGGTGTTCTGGGGCCAACTCAGAAAAAGACGAGTGACCTTCTAGGTCTCCAGGGCAGAATCAGCCCTGAGCAGAATTTAGTCCTGAGCAAAATCAGGACTAAACCCCTCAAGATACAGGGAACCCCATGGAGCTGTAGAACATACCTGGGGCTTAGTGACCAATGGTCACTTACGGTGACAATGATTATCCAGCCCCACTTTTTTAACATCACAACTGAAAACAAAAATGACATCTGAAAGACTGCATTCTTGGACTGTCTCTGTTTCATGTTGAAAATAAAAGAATTACAGCCGGAATCACAAAAGAAACTGCATTCAAGTGAACTCTGTTGAAATCTTGCTAAAACCCCAAATTACAAGTGTCCAGGAACACATATTCACAGTAAGAGAGGAAGTGGACAGCTCAAAGCATTGCTACCCCACCAGCTGAAAAGTTGGTCCAGGCCAGCAGAACTGGGGGCAGGAAATGGTAACTTTCTTCCCCCTTGGCAATCTGCACTGGTGACTCAGGGTCCCCTGGCCCACAGGCATGCAGGGCTTGCCCAGGGAAATGCAGGATTTCCTGGGGAAGCACTGGCCTTTCCGGTACTGATCTATGGCATCACTGTCCAGGTCCGTAGGAGAAGTTTCGAAAATGCTCAAAAGCCAGATCATTTGAAAAGCAAAACCAGCAGCAAACCGGTAACTCAAAAATATAGGAACGTAGAGTAAATGGTTCTTCATTCAAATGTACTATTCAAGAAATCAGAAGCCACAGAATCGTCTAATATTTGTGTTTTGCAAGTCAAAGTGTGGGGCATATGGCAGGAAATCCCTCAGAGTCTCTAGCCAGAACTCAGCGTTTCCTGAGAACATTTTGGGACTTGCCTCTCCTACGATCATTCTAGTATGACCTACAAGACATAAAGATTTTGCTAATTGCAATGTTGCTTAATGCATCACTTCCAGCATGAAGTCCCCGTCCACACATACCTAAGTCGTGTCTGTGTAGCCTCTGAAAAGGGATGACTGCCTAGACAAGCTTCCTCTGCTGTACACTGAATAAGAATCATTAGATCAACAGCCTCGGCTGATATTCCATTTGATATAAACAAGGCTTGTGTGTGTCAAGCCCGAGGCAGCTAACGGCAGCTAACAAAACCTTCAGGCTATTCTCCGTGCCTACTAAAGGGATGCAGAATAGAAGGACAAAAAAAAAGGATGTGGCGTTTCCAGAGACGGTGCCTTTAATCCACACTAGTCAGCGCCCATTTTCTGAACTCAGTGTGAGGAAGAATGACTCCATAGGCAGAGACCCACAGCAGAGTCTTTTCTGTCTGGGATTCTGGATGGAAAGAAACGACACTGTAACCATACACTGGGAAGCAGCATAGAAAGGGATCCTTACTTAAGAGCTCTGCTTTCATGAGTTATTCTGAAAGCAGTGATTCAAATGTCCAATGAAGGAAATATTTTACGATTTGCTAGAAAAAGAACTCAAGTAAAAGTTTAGGAATATTATTACGGAGCCAGAGAGAGAGTTCAGAGGCCAGAGGCACATTTGCCAGCGTAAGGTTCCAAGATCAATCCTTAGCACGTGATGCTCTGAGTACAGCTAGCTGTAGCCCTGGAGGTCCCTGAAGCACTGCCCACGGGGACCCTAGGGGCACCCAGCACCACTGAGTCTCAGCAGCACTGTCTTACTGGGCTGTAGCTTTGAACTGACTGGCTCAGCTGGCAAGTACTACGGGAGTGGTTCCTGGGTACCCTGAACACAGTTAGGAAGTCCCCACCCTACCCGCACCCCTGCTACAAAAAACACCCACTGTTTTTTTTTTTTTACTTTAAGCATAGATCAGCCAACTTTTAGTTTAGCCAACTTTCAAAGAGACACTACTTCAATATTTTCCTATACCTAAGTTAAAATAAAATAAAATTCCCCAAATCTATTTGGGAAGAAAAAGAGAACAGAGATCATGAAGAAGAAACCATACTCGAAGCATTAATTTTAATTGATTTTCAGAGCAGATAAATTACATGTGTGCTAAGCTACAGGGCACACACAAATAAAAGAAATATAAACAAATAAAAGACTAAGTGCCAACTGTTTACTAACACAAAAACTACAAATCAGTTGAACAATGGATTCACCATTCAGAAAGAAAATATTAATTATCAGCTACAAACTATCCTTTCTATGATTATACTAATAGAATACACTGCCTGGAAGCTCACAAAACAGAAGGATTTTTTCACTTTAGAGAATACCAAACATATCACTTTCTCTAATAAGAGAAGTTTCCATCAAATTTTAAGGACAGAAACAGTGGCAAAAGTTTAGTCTTCTCTCATTAAAGAAACTTTGCTGTATCTACAGAATACTATGCAGCTGTTAGGAAAGATGAAGTCATGAAATTTGCTTATAAGTGGATGGTCATAGAGAGTATCATGCCAAGTGAAATGAGTCAGGAAGAGAAGGACAGATATAGAGTGGGAATAACATATGAGACTGACACCCAGGGACAGTATAGACAAGGGCCAGGAAGATTGCTCCGTGGTTGGAAGCCTGCCTCATGAGCTGGGGGAGAATACAGCTGGCATAGAGAAGGGATCACTAAGTCAATGATGATTGGAGGGATCACTCAGGGTGGGAGATGTGTGCTGAAAGTAGATAAAAGACCAAACATGATAGCCTCTCAGTATCTGTATTGCAAACCATAATGCCCAAAAGTAGAGAGAGAGTATGGGGGAAATTGTCTGCCATAGAGGCAGGGGGAGGGTTGGGATGGGGAGGGGGATACTGGGGACATTGGTGGTGGAAAATGTGCTCTGGTGGAGGGATCATTGTATGACGGAAACTCAAACATGAAAGCTTTGTAACTGTACCTCACGGTGATTCACTAAAAAAATAAAATAAAATAAAAAAGTTTAGTCTTCCTTTGAAAGTGTATTAGCACACCTTAACTACTGACTTTAAAATGGTCAAGTATGCACAGTGTACCTTTAAGGTCATCATTAGATGGACAAGAATAGAATGAAAACTTTGCAAACCAGCAGAGGGTAAAAATACAAACTGAGAATATAACTCAACAAACACTTCAGTTCAAGGGGAAAAAAAATTAAGATTAGCACTGGAAATAGACCAAACACACAAACAGAGATTGCTAGTCTATTTTTTTTAAAGGCAGTGTCAGAGATAATATAATGGAAAATGTTCTTGCATTGCACATGGTCAACCCAAGTTCCAGTTCAACCCTCGCACCCCAATGTCCCCTGAGCCCATCAGGAGGATCCTTGAGTGCAGACAGGATAAGCCCCTACTCACTGGGTATGTCCCACCCCTACAAAAAAAAAAAAAAAGAGGACATAGAGGAAGTATAAAGGTTAATGCTCTTGCCCTACATACAGCATGATCCTCCAAGCAACACCAGGAGTGGCCCCCTGAGCACAGAGCCAGGAATACCCCAAACAACCCTCAAAAATAAAAAAAAAGAAAAAGAAAACAGAACATTGTACAAAATCAACAAATAAAATTGTATTGGCCACCCAGAAAAAGCTGAAAAGGCCCTACATCAAAGTCACACACTCAGTTTTACAAAGAAAATACTAAAAGAAAAACAAAGGAAAAACTAAAGATGGATTAATTTCCTATTAATCAGGAAAACACATATTAAGAAGTGAGTTTGGGCCACACACAGTTTTCCTCGGGGGCTGTTCTAGGCTTTGTCCTCTGAAGGGACCGTGCTGGTGCTCAGGGACCAGATTAGCAACAGGAATAGAACTAAGGTCGGCTAAAAGGAAGGCAAGTGTCTTGTGCTATCAGTCCAGCTCTGGCACAATGTATAAAGATCATGGAGTTATATTATTTTATACCTACTCAGCTGGTAACAAAATAGAAAGCATCACAATAAATCATATAAATCATAGCAACCTACTGTAATAGATTCCTTCACTTAAATTTTATCTAAAATTTTACCTAAAATTCCTTCACTTTATTTTACCTAAAATAAAAATGTAATACTTCTACCACATGCAAGAACTAAATTGTAAGTACTTCACTGAATAAAAAATATAAGTTTAAGAACACTAAAATCATGTCATTCATGCCAAGATTAAAACAAGCAAAACTAAGCAACATACATGCACTCACACAAATTTATGTGTATCTTTATATATATCATATATATATTAATTACAAAACGGAATACTATAATTCCATTTTGAAACAAAATGGAATTCAACCACCAGATGCCAAGAATTCTATTTGGTTCCATGGCTTTTTACTTTGGGTATACAGATTTTCACAGGGAAGAAACATTTTTCTGGTTTATACTCTGGGGCAAGTTTTTCATCCCATCTTAGATGGAAATTCTGAGTAACACTGGCTGATTCAAGGGAAAGTTCTGGACCCAAAGGATGATCCTGAACTACCCTGTAGTCTTTCCTCCCCGATTTGTTACTTCACAACCTGCAACACCCTTCTGTGTCATCTCCAATGACTCATGCTTGACACTACTTCTTGTGCTCTTTCTCGGAAACATTCCTACCACCTCAGCCATTTCTGTCATCTATCCACCTCTGCTGAGGAAACTGGTCTCTTCCATCCTTCTTCCTTCCTTTCCCAAACCATACTGGCCTTTTAGGGAGGGAGATTTAGGTTGCTGATTTTTTTTTTTTTTTTTGTTACAAAAACATTTAATATTCTATAATTACCCTTTTTTTTTGCTTTTTGGTTCACTTTGTACTCAAGAATTACTCCTGGCAGTGCTTGGGGGACCATATGGGATGCCGGGGATCGAACCCAGGTCGGCCGCGTGCAAGGCAAACGCCCTACCTGCTGTGCTATTGCTCCAGCCCCTAATTACCCATTTTTAACAATTTCATTTCATCTTGATGTCAGAATACTTTTAACACATACCTCCTCCAATGCTTTTCCTCTGGCAATAAAGGAAGAATCCAAGTATCATTAACCCGGTATTAATGAATGAATATGGTTTTTCCACTGTCAATGGATATGGTGTTTTCTTTTTTTTTTTTTTTTTTTTTTTTGTCATTTTATTTTCCTTCTACTCTTTCTTTTTTTTTTTTTTTTAATAGTTTATTTTTAATTAGTGAGTCAACGTGAGGGTACAGTTACAGATTTATACATTTTTGTGCTCATGTTTCTCCCTTACAAAGTTTGATAACCCATCCCTTCACCAGTGCCCATTCTCCACCACCAGTAAACCCAACATCCCACCCCCCCTTCCCAGTCCCGTCTCCCCCCACCCCACACTGCCACTATGGCAGGGTATTCCCTTTTGTTCTCTCTCTCTGATTAGGTGTTGTGGTTTGCAATAAAGGTGTTGAGTGGCCATTGCGTTCAGTCTCTAGTCTATATTTGGCCCGCATCATCTTTCCCCCACATGACCAACAACCACATTTTACTTGCTGTTCCCTTCTCTGAGTTGCCCAGGATGAGAGAACAGCCTCCAAGCCATGGTGACAACCTCCTGGTACTTATTTCTACTATTCTTGGGTGTTCGTCTTATAGTCTATTATTCTATATTCCACAGATGAGTGCAATCTTTCTATGTCTGTCTCTCTCTTTCTGACTCATTTCACTTAGCATGATACTTTCCATGTAGATCCACTTATATGCAAACGTCATGACCTCATTTTTTCTAACAGCTGCATAGTATTCCATTGTATATATGTACCAGAGTTTCTTCAACCAGTCATCTGTTCTAGGGCACTCGGGTTTTTTCCAGATTCTGCCTATTGTAAATAGTGCTGCGGTGAACATATAAGTGCATATGTCACTTCGACTATACTTTTTGGCTTTTCTGGGATATATTCCCAGCAGTGGTATTGCTGGGTCAAATGGGAGCTCAACCTCAAGTTTTTTGAGAATTGTCCATACTGTTTTCCAAAAGGGCTGAACTAGCCGGCATTCCCACCAGCAGTGTAGAAGGGTCCCTTTCTCCCCACATCCTCTCCAACAGCGGTTGCTTTTGTTCTTTTGGATGTGTGCTAGCCTCTGTGGTGTGAGGTGGTATCTCAAAGTTGTTTTGATCTGCATCTCTCTGATGATTAGTGATGTAGAGCACTTTTTCATGTGTCTTTTGGCCATTCGTATCTCTTCCTTGGTAAAGTTTCTGTTCATTTCTTCGCCCCATTTTTTGATGGGGTTGGATGTTTTCTTCTTGTAGAGTTCAACCAGTGCTTTATATACCCTTGATATCAACCCCTTATCTGATGTGTATTGTGTAAATATCCTTTCCCATTCTGTAGATAGTCTTTGTATTCTGGTCGCTGTTTCTTTTGCTGTGCAGAAGCTTTTTAGTTTAATGTAGTCCCATTTGTTGATCTCTGTTTTTACTAGATTGCTTAGTTCCGTGTCATCTTTGAAGATACCTTTATCTTCAATATCCTGGAGGGTTTTGCCTACCTTGTCTTCAATGTACCTTATGGTTTGTGGTCTGATGTTGAGGTCTTTAATCCATTTTGATCTGACTTTTGTGCATGGTGACAGATCGAGTTCTAAGCCCATTTTTTTGCATGTGGTTGTCCAGTTGTGCCAGCACCATTTGTTAAAGAGACTTTCCTTGCTCCACTTCACATCTCTTGCACCTTTATCAAAGATTAGATGATCATACCTTTGAGGTTGTGTGTGGGGATATTCCACCCTGTTCCATTGGTCTGCAGTTCTGCTTTTGTTCCAGTACCATGCTGTTTTAATTGTTACCGCTTTGTAGTAGAGTTTAAGGTTGGGAAGGGTGATGCCTCCCATCATCTTTTTCCCAAGAATTGTTTTAGCTATCCGTGGGCGTTTATTGTTCCATATAAATTTCAGGATTGCTTGCTCCGCTTCTTTGAAGAATGCCATGGGTATCCCCATAGGGATCGCGTTAAATCTGTATAATGCTTTGGGGAGTATTGCCATTTTGACAATGTTGATTCTCCCTATCCATGAGCAGGGGATATTTTTCCATTTCCTCATGTCCTCTTTTATTTCATGAAGTAGCGTTTTATAGTTTTCTTTGTAGAGGTCCTTTACTTCTTTAGTTAAGCTGATTCCAAGGTATTTGATTTTCTTGGGCACAATTGTGAATGGGATTGCTTTTTTCATGTCCCTTTCCTCTGTCTCATTGTTTGCATATAGGATGGGTTTTGGAGGAACTTTTCTCAAGATAGTCAAAGCCATCTACCATGAACCTATGGCGAGCATTATCATCAATGGAGAAAAACTAAGGGCTTTTCCTCTGAGATCGGGGACAAGACAAGGATGTCCACTCTCACCACTTCTCTTTAATATAGTACTGGAAGTATTAGCAATAGCCATCAGGCAAGAAAAAGATATTAAGGGGATTCAGATTGGAAAGGAAGAAATCAAGCTCTCACTATTCGCAGACGATATGATACTATACCTAGAGAAACCTAAAAGCTCTAGTAAGAAACTCTTAGAAACAATTGACCTATACAGTAAAGTCGCAGGCTATAAAATCAATACCCAAAAATCCTAGGTTGCTGATTTTGACCCGAGATACTGCCAAGGCCTGGGAGACCCCTTGATTTATCAGAGCCTCGAATGTGATCTCTGAACTGTGCAAGGGCAATGTTGCGGAGCCCCATGTTCATGAGCTGTTTGCCTGAGAAAGGACATGATGCTGAGACTGACTTACATGCTGTCCTTTAGATGCTCTGCTATGCGACCACTTCAGCGATCTTGAAATTCAGAAAACCCACGATGCTTTCAGTCGCACAGAAGCTTCTGCCTGGAAGTAATAAGGAAAGGAAAGCGGAAAGGATCTTATTAGTAAGGAAAGAAACTCTTTTACAACATCATTGTTTTTCCAAGGAAAAGGGAGCATATATCTAAGGGGATCTTCTACCTTAGTGTAAGCCATTTTTCATCTTTGACCAAAACTGTTAATAGTGATTTAATGTCTACAGAAATCATTACAAAGAGTTCACATGTATTTTTTCACTTGAGTCACATGATCTTGAGGATAGACAAGTACTTAAAAATGCAACAGGAGGGCCAGAGAGTTAATATAGGGGTTAAAGGCACTTGCTCTGCATACAGCTATGGCAGCTGCAGTCCTAGTTTGAGCACCACCAGAGATCACTCCTCACTCAGTACAGAGCCAGGAAGTCTCTGAACACCACTGGGTATGGATCAAAAACAAACTGTTGCACTGTAGCACTGTTGCACTGTAGCACTGTTGTCCCGTTGTTCATCGATTTTCTCAAGCTGGCACCAGTAACGTCTCCATTGTGAGACTTGTTATTGTTTTTGGCATATGAAATACACCATGGGTAGCTTGCCAGGCTCTGCCGTGGAGACAGGATACTCTCAGTAGCTTGCCAGGCTCTCCAAGAGGGACAGAGGAATAGAACCTAGGTCGGGCGCATGCAAGGCAAATGCCCCACCCACTGTGCTATCGCTCCAGTTCTCAAAAACAAACCAAGAAATTTTAAAATAAATTAAAATTCAGCAGATGAAATATCAATGGTCAAAGAATTTTTCTCATGACCCTTCAACCAGCAAGTGTCAGAGGGGGAATTAAACTTTCTTGACTACTTCTAAACTCTTCCAAGAGACCAAATGGACATGCAGGTTCCACCTGAAAAACCTTTATTGGCACTAGATGAGATTTTCTCATCCAAGAACTATAGAAATGGCCTTACCATGACAGACACACTATCACAGAATTGAATCTCTTTACTATAGCCAGCCCAAAGGTAAGAAAATCTATAATGCGACACTTAAGGAATACAAGCATCTTTTTCGCAAACACTTCTTTTCTCTATAAGTGATAATTATAGGTCACTAGACAATTTTTTCACCTATTATCCGCAAATAATTTTACATTTTCTGAATTGAAAACAATTGCACATAACCATAATACAAAAAAAAATCCTGTACTCTTTATTCAGAGCCACCTATTATTAGTATTTTAATTAATATACTTGTTTGCATCTTTACTGTCTACAAATCCATACATTCACTCAACATATTTTTGTTCATGCTGAGATAAGTTCCATAGATCACACTCTTCACCTCTATTGCAGATTTTGATTTCTGAGGAATAGGATATTCTCTACTTAATGGAAAGTGGCTTTTCTGAGCACACAGTACCAAAACCACAACTAGTACTCACCCACTCCTTGGCTTTCGACTTTCCCATTTTGCACCCTGTCCACTATCTTCCCTGCCTTCTAATTCTTTCTGCCACCAACTCAGTTGTCAACTGGTCTTGGGACAACACCAACCTCACCTTCTTCTGACCCCTTCGCTAGGAGTTGCTCAATGTCTTCATTTGTCTAAAGGGTTCAATCAGTCAGTCTCTGGGCTCACAGCCCAGCTATGCACACAGTAAGTTTTGGTTAAGTCCCAACTATCTGACTCCGAAAGAGTAGGATTCTAAGTTTGTGTAGAGTCTTAAATCAGGGTATGGAAGATAGTTAATGCTCAATAATATTTATTAAATGAAAAGGAGAGACTGGAGAAATAGTACCAGGATAAGGTTCTTGCCTTACACATGGCCAATACCAGCCCAATCCCCAGCACCAAATATGGTCTCCTGAGCACAACCAGAAATGACTTCTAAGTATCTCTGGGTAAGGGTTCAAACTCCCCACCCCAAAAAAGTAGAATGACTAGTGATTAAGTTTTTAACAAACTTTATCCGGAAAAATAAACTTGTTTTCATTTCCTATTGCTCCTGTTTTTGGTGTTGTGGTTAGAGTCATTCATTATTAAAATATTTTGGGTTTTTCTGTTGTTGTTTTTGAGCCAGACCAAATGGAGCTCAGGGCTTACTCCTGGCTCTATGCTCAAGGATTACTGCTAGCTGGGCTCAGGAGACCACATGGGGGTACTGGGGATCAAGCCCAGTCTTCCACATACAAAGCAAGTGCCCTATCCACTGTACTATTTCTCAAGCCCCAGTTTTATATAACCACACATCATTATCAACCTTAGTAAATTAAATATTGATACCACACTTGAATCGACCGACATTTTCAAGTGCAATAACATACTTTAAAGCACAACATTTCTCATCACTTTAAAATCCAGTACAGGGCTAGCTGCTATCTCTCTTAACTTCCTTTGATCTGAAACACACAGTTTTCCATGCTATTATGACAATGACACTTCAGACAAGTGCAGTCCTCCCCCCCCCCCGCCTTTTATATTAATAAAACATTTCCATTTTGGCTTGTCAGATGTTTCTGCATAATTCAGTTCAGGTCATGTATTACAGCCAGAAAACCAGAGGGGAGATGTTTTCTTCTCTAAGTGCATATATCTGAGGGCAAATAGTCCATCTGTCCCTTCTGGGCAATGTCCACTTTGAGGACCCGCTCGAGGTATGCTCAAATCCTCTCCAGTGAAAATGTTTTCCCTTTAAACTAATAAATAATCTATGGGGAGATACTTTAGCGCCATGAAAGTATTTTATCTTTATATGTTTCCCCTACATCTTCAATGACTTGATGAAAATCATCCAAGAAAACAGAAGCAAAAAGAAACAAATGGGACCGTATCAAATTAAGAAGCCTATGCACCAGAAAAGAGACAATGATGAGAATAAAAAAAGATACCCAGGTGTTGGAGAAAATATTTGCTCCCCAAACATTTGACAAAGGGCAAATATGCAAGATCTATAAAGTATTTACAAAACTTAAAACACAAAACAATCTCATCAAAAAAATGGAGCGAAAGGAAAGAAGACATACAGATAGTTATGGTACAGAAAAAGTGCTCTTCATCACTTGCCATAAGGGAACTTTAAATCAAGACAGCAATAAGATATCAGTTCATACCAATGAGAATGGCACATATCAGAAAGGGTAGAAACAACCAGCCCTCGGATGTAGGGAAAAAGAGTGTGATCCACTGTTGGTGGAAATGCCTACTGGACCTGCCTCGGAAACACTAAGAGACTTGAGCTTACATATGACCATGCAATTCTACTTGTTGACATCTACCTGAGGGTCCAGCAACTCTATTAGGGAAAGACATTTGTGATCATTGCAACACCAGTCGTAGTGGCCAAGATCTGGAACCGGTCCAAGGGCCCAAGCATAAATGACTGGGAAAAAAAAAAAAAACACCTGTGGGATATATACACACAAGCGAATACCATTCAGCTATAAGAAAAGATGAAATCATGCTAGTCACCGTTCCATGGCTGGAACTAGAAGGATCATGCCAACTGAAGGAGAGGGGCAATTACGGGATGACTTCTTTCCTATGTGGATTATAAAGAAACATAGTGAGGGAATTTAAAGCAGCCCAGTGTAAGAGTCCCTGAGAATAAGTCTGCAGAACTGAGGTTTGCCAAGGGAACAAGGAGAGAAGAATGGGAAAAGATCCAGAGACATTGTGGTGGGACTCTGGAATTCTGGGGGTGGGGATGGTGTGAGAACACAGTATGCAGGAAACGCTACCAACAATATTAAAAATCACAGTGCCAAATTTTTTTAAATGTTTATTAATTATCTTGAACAAAATAAATTAAATTTGCCTCCAGACTTAGTAACTATCAGCCATTTTTGCCAGACCTAAACTTTACTAAGGTGGTTGCAACATACTGCTTCAGCTTCATCATTCCGCCTGCAATGTCAGTTACTACTCGGTGTTCTCTGGTATTTTTTCATCTACTGACCTGTTTATGATCAGCATGGACAGAAGAAGATGGACACTGTTTTTTGAACGGCTTAGAATTTGTCACTGGACTTGATAATTCTGAAGCGCAAAGACACCAGTGGGCGGCCCTTTAAGCTGGCTCCTCCATGTTCAATGGCACCCACCCTCATTTTCAAATTGTTCTACTTTTATTTTCTTATTTCAAACAGAGGGGAAAAAGATGTCTGAATGTCTGGGCTCACCTGGAATCTGCCATGTTTCCGCTCTGGGTGCAGCCACTTCTCTTCGGAGCCCTGCTCCTCTCAGGGGAAAATGGTTCTAGACAAAACTGTGTGAAGGATGCTGATCCTTTCACTTACAGGGGGCACAGGGCACGGGGACCACCAAGACTCCCGCCTGCAGAGGCACTGTCTCTTTCTACTGATCACTTTTTATTTGAGATGTGAGTCACGCTTCCTGTGTCGTGGTGTGCTTCTCGACTATTCCAAGACAGACTATTAGAAGGTGTTCAGTTCGGTTCTGGTGGCAGTTGAATGTCTGGCAGTTCCTTGTAACCCTGGCAGGTGTGACTCTCTATACTCGGTTAGGATGAGTCTATTTAGTTCTATTTTAGTACAGCATATGAGCCTTACTCGACAGATGTGATCTTAGGAGTGGTCCAGGGAGTTCTCCACCCTAGCTACCCTGAGTCTGCTCGGTCCAGCCTGGACATTCTCTCTTTCTAGCATGCTGGCCTCGGCTCTTCGCTGGGTCTCATGGATCCAGCTTAGATTTCCCCTCAAATAGTCCCTCCCTCCCCACTACCTGAGGAGAGAGCCCCTGGGACTTCTGTAACCCCCACCTCTCCTCTCTGGGAGCCCCTCCTGTTGCAGCACAGTGAAAAACCAGAGCAAATGGGCCCCCACCCCACCAAGATTTTTTTCTTCCTGAGATCACAGTCCTACGGCCAGTGATGAGAATAAATGCCTGACGGGGGTCCAGTTCTCTAGTGATCTCAAGACAGCGAAGCAGCACGGGTTACCTGCTCTCTCCTCTTTATGCCTTCCACAGGAAGTGAGGTTTGAGAAAATGGCGCCTAAGAATCAAACACTTTAAACATATAATAGAAGCCCTCTTTTCAAACATTTCCCAAAACTCTTGAACAACCTGTTTCTAAGCAACGCAAGTATAAAATTTAGGAGCTGAAGAGATTGTGGAGTAGGTAGGTGTGGGCCGCTAACCCAAGTTTAATCCCTCTCAGGCCCCCTGAGCTCTGGCAGGAGTGATCTCTGAGCAGTTACTGCATGTGCCCGCCTCAGCACCACTGTGTGTACTCACCCTGCCACAAAACAAGAAAGTGAAAAAAAAAAACAGGAAAGAACTGTGTGAGTTTACTTTTACTATAGCTCTGGTACAAAATTGCATTCAAGCAAACAGCAGGGAAATGTATCTTGTTTTTCCAGAAAGGTGATACTTCAGATAGCCAGCTGACCAACACTCTAACATATATTTACTATTATTTCCATAATTTTTAATCCAAATGGAATCAGGAAACAAATAAATGAAAAAAAAAAAAACTATTCTTCACTTTTCTTGTACAATAAGGGTGGGGCAATTTTTATTCCAAAACAACCGTGAGAAAATAGACAAAAAACGTTTGCAGGGGCTGAGAAAAAGTACTGGGGTTAGAGAACATGCTAGGCCCAGGTTTAATTTCCAGGACCACATGGTCCCTGAGCATTTCTGGGTGTGCAGCCTTAAAGGCCTACCCCACCCACACCCCGTCCTCCTTGAGCACCTCAGGGCGTAGCCCCGGGGGTCACCAGCACTGCTGGGGTGGCCCAGGTCCCAAAGGGCCACATTCTTAGGCCCTTCCATTGAACAGCTGGCCTAGTTGGCCAAGAATTGTAGTGTGGCTCCCTAGGAGGTCTCCCGAGCACTGTTAGGTTTGCAACCTAACTTCCCAACAAATAAATAAACAAAAGTAATGATTTTTGAAAGTTGAAGCAATAGTATAGCAGGTGGAGCATTTGCCTTGTACACAGCTGACCCAGGTACAATCCCCAGGATTCCATATGGTGCCCCGACAATCATCAGGTGTGGTTCCTCAGTGCAGAGCCAGGAGTAACCCCAAGCATCACCGGGTTTGCCTGCTTCCCTCCAAAGAACAAGCAAACATAAATAAACAAGACCCACAACCTCACAACCACAAGCACCAAGATAATCAAAAGGAAATTGGCAAACCAGTATAGTATTTTTAGGGCCAGACAGTTAAGTACAGGAGTTAAGACTCACACCTTGGATCCTGGAGGCTCTGTTCAGTCCCCAGGACCACACAATCCCTGAGTAATGCCAAGTGTAGACCCAGAGGACCAAAGCACACTGGGGGGTGACCCACTGCTGAGGTAGCCCAGGTAATCCCAACAACACAGGGCTGAGAGCAGCCCACATCCTCAAGTACCTGCACAGATTGCCTGCCTTGGTTGGTTAAGAAACATCCCGACTAGCCCCAGGCCCCAAGTGGTCTCCTTGGGAAGCATATCTCCCATACAGTAAGAAATAAGGATTTCTGCAATAATCACTTGTGATTATTGCAGAGAGCAGATCTTTCCCTGTTTTCCCTGAGCAAGATACGAGCTTTATGCTCACATTTGTGTTTCTCCTACACACACAAACACACACACACACACACACACACACACACACACACACACACACACTGCTCCCAACAGTTTGCGTCAACTGACCTGCAGAACATCCTCTTTCAGAAATCAACACTGGGGTGGGATTAGGGTTGGAATATTGTATGCCTAAAGCTACTCTTTCACAAACAGCTTTATAAATCACGGTGTCTCAATAAACATTCCCCAAAAGTAAAAAAAGAAATCCACACTGCATGAAACCAGAGCAATAGTATAGTAGCAAGGCTGATGCTTTACGCCTTACACACAGCTGATACACATTCAATACCTGGCATCCCAGATGGTCCTGGGAGCATCATCAAGAGTAATTCCTGAGTGTAGGACCAGGAGTAATCCCTGAACATCCCCAAGTATGGCCCCAAAACCAACCAAACAAACAAACAAAAGCAACAAACAAACAAAAAGAAATCCATACTGCAGCCTCTCTCGTTCATTTCTCAAAAGGGATCAATGAGGTGGTTAAGTTCTACCATTCTTCAAAAAGCAGCTCCTGGAGTGACCACATGTTTATTTGTGCGGCCGCTCTGCTCCTGATGACCACGATCCGGAGGACAGCTAGACTACTTTTGGTACCAGCAACTGCTTCCACCAATGTCTCTAGACTGTGAACTGAGCCCCATGCCGTCCGAGGAGGGGAAAGGTCTTTCTCGGTTTGCTTTCCCCTGCCGGGGGAAAGTGGCATGGTGTCCACCATATTATGAGGACTTTTAAGCAGGTATGAACTTGGTGGCACGAGAAAAAAAAAAAAGAGAGAGAGAGAGGTTGGAACTTAAAACAGCAGGACGAGTGTGGGCAGTCTCGGGCCGGGGCGATATAGGTGCACGCTCTGCCGAGATGCGACTCGAATGGCCACATGTTTATTTGTGCGGCCGCTCTGCTGCTGATGACCATGATCCGGAGGACAGCTAGACTACTTTTGGTACCAGCAACTGCTTCCATCAATGTCTCTAGACTGTGAACTAAGCCAGAGCCCATGCTACCCCAGGAAGGGAAATGATGCAATTTCTAATCAAATGCTTCCTTGTCAGCAGGGCTGTTTTTTTTTGAGGGGAAACTCCAACAACAACAGTGAATATTGTGTTGAAATATGGAATGTAATCAAGGTAAAGAGAAAATGAAGTGAAATTTATCAGCTACGCAACCGGGGGTGGGGAATGGGAGGTGGGGGAGTGGGAAGTATACTGGGGTTTTTGGTGGTGGAATATGGGCACTGGTGAAGGGATGGGTGTTCGAGCAGTGTGTAAACGAGATAACCTTGGAAACGGTAACTTTCCACATGGTGATTTAATTAAAAATAAATGAAATTAAAAACAAACGCAGCTCCTAATATAAAGCCAGTGCTTATCTGTCCTTTGCCCTCCTGCAGTTCAGACACTCTCCATCCTATAAAGATTCTCAGATCAGTTTTCTTTCAAGTCATGGAGTCTCCGGGGTCCACCATTTTGCCTCAAGTCAGTCTGTTATCAGCATCTTAGTCAAGCAAAACATGCCAAAAGTTGTGAGAAAAATGGGAAAGGGAGTTCTTATTAGGGATAAAGTATCACTGAGAGGTAAGAACCCAGAAATATATACTGTGATTCTTGGTGGTGGAATATGTGCACTGGTGAAGGGATGGGTGTTTGAGCATTGTATAACTGAGACTTAAACCTGAAAACTTTGTAACTTTCCACATGGTGACTCAATAAAAAAATTTTTTAAAAAATAACCCAGAAATATAGTATAATTAAATAAATTCCATTTTCAAAGAGTTCTTAAGAATAGTCAACCAATGGACTGCTCCACTAGGGTATAGGTAGCAAGTTAGCTTCTACATAAATATAAATAAGGGAGGATCAGTAAGTAGGCAAAAATCCTGACCTGGATCCTCTATATCATGATTTAATATGCATATCTCGGGGGCCACAAACTGTGGAGTTGGAGAACTAAAAAAAGAGCAAGAAAAATCAGTTGCAGCCCTGACAATTTTGTAAAGAAAAACAATGGAGAAAATGGGAATTTCAAGACTGCACATCACCTCACATAAGTTACCCTGGTTTATACTGCAGATCTTGGCCACAGAACAGGATAGGTAATTTTACATTATCATATCAGTCAGGGTCAAAATTTCAAAAGAAAGGGAAGCAGGCGAGAGTCAAAAAAGAAATGAAGATTTAAAAAATCTAACACAAAGTATGAAAAAAACAGGAAAAGTTTAATCTAGGGGCACGAAAACAAGGAAAAGTCCACCATTAGCATCATTTCAAGCATGCCTCTAGAAGGACTAATGGACAGCACTTTTCCATTTCCACCGAAAATAGAGCAGAGAAAATAGTTTTAATCTAAATTGTGAGAGTCTTAGATTCAGTATATAAACTGTTCTGAAAGCAAAAATGTAAACTAAGGAATGTTTGCATGCCCAAAGACACAACAGCTTTCTCAATTACTAACAAGGATCCCATGTCATTATTCAAGGAGTATTGGTATTTGTGGCTCTATTCTGCAAACAGATGTTGCAGTAATTATAGATGACACACTTAATACCTACTGAGTGTTTCACTCTCAGTAAAAGGTGACTTAAGGGAATCTGAGAGGGAAGTACTATGAGATTGCACCCAGTTTCCTGTGGCTACCAAGTTCAATCTCTTAGCTACTGGGATCAGATCAATGAAGGAAACATACTTATTATAAAATGGGTTATTACCTATATCATGAGGCAGTTATAAATATTTCAGTAAGTAAATCATCAAATAAACTGGGCCTATCACATAGTAAGCAGTTATTTAAATATTAGCTGTGGCCGAGTTGGGGTGAAACACACCAGGTAGTACTAAGAGCTACCCCTGTCTCCAAGCTCAGTGTTCAAAGGACCACTCCTGGCATCAGGTACTGAACCCAAGGTTTGTCACATGCAAAGCACCCTACCCCCTGTATCTTCCAGCCTGCTAGTATTAGTTGCATTTATCAACAAATAATTTCAGTTGTACCTTGGTCAACTTCTCCTATTCAGTCCTTTATTCTAATGAAGCAACAAAGGGAGTTTAAGTTAAAGACGTGAATATCGTCAAGATGTAGGGTTAGAGAAGGAATACAGCAGACAGGGCACTTGCCTTGCACACTGCCAATTCAGTTTGATTTCTGCATCCCAAAGTCCCACCAGGAGTCATCCTTGAGCACAGAGCCAGGAAGAGGCCATGAAAACAGACAACTATGGTCCAAAAACAAACCAAAAAAAGTGAGTAAAATAGAGTGGCCTTGTGTTTAACAACCCAGTTAATCCATAGCCACCTACTCCCGCCACAGACTTTATAGAGCACCGCTTATGTGAAGAACACCAGGGCAGGGCCTGTGTGAAACATGAAGACAAAACAATGAGATGCCTGTAGCTATGCTCATTAACTATAAGCACCGACTGAATACTCATTGCCAGACACTGATTGAAGCATCCAGTGCCC
Source organism: Sorex araneus (assembly GCF_027595985.1). Taxonomy (NCBI): domain Eukaryota; kingdom Metazoa; phylum Chordata; class Mammalia; order Eulipotyphla; family Soricidae; genus Sorex; species Sorex araneus. The sequence continues at coordinate 52,297,990 of NC_073312.1, read as the reverse complement.
AAATGTATATATGTGTCTTTTATTTTAATTCTCCCTCAAGTATTGATCATCCCCAGTTTACAAATAAGAAACTGGGAGAATAAATAACTAAAATGCATTACAAAGCTTATAGCTGAAATATTTCCAATCCCAGGCTGACAGTTTTCAGAGTCCTGGATTCTCGCGCCCCTCTCCCATAAGGCATTTAATAAGAATATTTAATAAACAAAGAAAATGCTTAGAAAGTAACCAGGAAGCTTAGAAGGAATCAAGACAGGAATACATTTTCAGCAGACTGCCACAATCTCAGGAAAGCCCTATGTGACAAAGACTGAGACCAGTTTCTCCCTCCCCTCCTCTCCCCTCCCCTTTCTTTCCTTTCTTTTCTTCTCTTTCAAGTATGTGCTGTGATTTGCAAAGCTGTTAATAACAAAGTCCAGGCATTCAATGTTCTAACTCCAAACCTCCCATCAGTATCACTGTCCCTCCACCAGTGACCCAAGGCTCTCTCCCTCCCCACACCCCACCTCCTTAGCAAACTTTTTAAAAATGTACTTATTATAGTTAGACTAGGTCACATGCTTACAGCAGTTCTGTAAACATGTGATGGACTTGGACTTTTACACACTTGATATGCTGCCTCCCCCAGACTTGATCACTAAGAACTAGGGCAGGGACAGACCAAGATAAGGACCCAATAGGAACATAAATACAGTGCAATGTTCAGGGGTAAGTCATGCTATTTTTAAACTGCACCGTGAACACGAGATCTTTACAGAACATGTTGCAGCTGGCACGTACCCACCAGCAAGTACACTGGCAAGTAGCTCACACTTGAATATGGTTTAAAATAAACACATGTTAAGGGGACAGAGCAAGAGTACAGTGAGGAAGACACTTGGTTTACACAAGGTCGACCCAGGTTCGATCCCTGGCACTCCATATGGTCCCCTGAGCCCACCAAGAGTGATCCTGAGAGCAGAGGCAGGAGTAAAGGTTGCGCACCACTGCATGAGGCCCAAAAACAAAACAAACAAAAATCTAATAACAAAAAAAGCCTTAAAAACATCTCAAACATGTCAACATGCTAAGCAAATGGAACCAATCCAGTCTGAAAGTTATACACAAGACATTCATGGCTACCATTCTTAAAAGACATTTTCTCAATGATTTAACATGTACTACAGGGTAAGAGAGAACAAAGATCCTGGACTCAAAAGTCACACATGCCTGTGTTTCCATTCAAAAGCTCTAATGTGTGACCCTGATCAAACCACCTGACCTTTTTCTATTTTTCATTGTCCTCCATTAAGGATTAAATGAAACATTTTATGTAGAATTTTACTTTTAGTACCTGGCACAAAAGATATTATTAACAAACACAAAAGATTTGGGGGGGAGGGGAAGGGTTGTTTGGGCCACATGCAGAAATGCTCAGGGCTTACTCCAGGCTCTGAGATCAGGGATCACTCCTGATGGTGCTCAGAGGACCATATGTGAGGTCAGGGTTTGAACCCTTGTTGGCCATGTGCAAGGCAAGTGCCTTACCAGCTGTACCATCTCTCTGGACCCAAAAGAAGTTTTTTAATACATATAAAAATAAGGTGGGCTGGAGCGATAGCGCAGCAGGTAGGGTGTTAACCTTGCACGTGGCCAACCCAGGTTCGATTCCTCCACCCCTCTCGGAGAGCCCGGCAAGCTACCGAGAGTATCTCGCCCACACAGCAGAGCCTGGCAAGCTACCCATGGTGTATTCGCTATGCCAAAAATAGCAACAAGTCTCACAATGGAGACGTTACTGGTGCCCGCTCGAGCAAATCGATGAGCAATGGGATGACAGTGATTCTGATTCTGATAAAAATAATGCAGAAATAAAGCAAAATAAAGCAACAATAAAATAAAAGCAAATAAAAATAAAGCAATTGCTTTTGCTGTAAAATGCAATGGGAAAACACTGACAAGGAGACTCAGACTACAAAGACTAGGGAGAAGCAACATATAAGATTTGAAATACGTTAATTCATAAAATAGCAAAAAGCATAAACTACTACAATTCAAAAGGATCTCCCACTTGCATTTTAAATAGGGAATTTTAAAAGTATTGTGTCTTACGAAATGAGAGTGGCTGTTGTATATCTGGGGTCTGTCCTGTTGCTTGTTCTTAGGGATCATTCCTGGCAGGCCTGAGGGGTCATCAGACAACTTGGGAGATCAAGCCCAGGTGGTCTGTCTGTGCTTAAGATCTTACTCCCGAGAGTTTCTCTCTAGCCCTGCCAGTTCTCCTTCTATCATCCAGTTTATTCATACTGTCCCTGAGGGACACGGCCAGAGGGGCAGGAACGCACCCATCTTTCAGGGCTATCTGAAAGTAACAAGACTTCCACAGCCACAAACTGGGTTCGAGAGCTGGGACACTGGTGAAAATGAGGTAACATCAATGGCATAACACAAAGTTTATATTTGGGCTGAGAATGCATAGAGGAGTAAAAGTACATCAAAATACTCCTTTCTTATTTTGCTTACAACAGAGCATCCTTAACGCAAAGAGCCAAAGCAATGACAATGTCCTGTAATTATGGTTTGTGGTGTGACAAAGGGGGTGGGTCGAGTAAAGTTAGCAAGAAACTTCACTGTGGAAATCCTAGCTTCTTTGTGTTTGTTTTTATTTTTAGGGCTATGCCTGGCGATGATGGGGGCTTACTCCTGGCTCTGCACTCAGGAATCACTTCTGGCAGGCTCAAGGGACCATATGAGGTGCAGGGGATCAAACTCAAGTCAGCCGTATGCAAAGCAAATGCCCTATGCGCTGTACCATATAGCACAATAGCTCGGGCCCCAACTTGAGTTCATTTCGAGTAAGTTCAGGAAATGAACGTCATCCCCGAGGGAGGAGGACACACTTTTGTCCCCAATGTTTCCCCAGTTCAGCTCGCAGTTTAGTAAACTGCAGACTTATGACACATATGGGTGGGTGGTCACACCAAGGCAAAAACAAAAATGCAGAGAGGAAAGGAGGGGAGAGGACAGGGAGGAGAAGGAAGGGAGGGCAGGAGAGGGAAGGGGAGGTTAAATACACCATTCAAGCAGAACACCAAAATTCTGCTTAGAACAATACAATTACAGAAATATGGCTTACAGGAGATTGTATTTTCTGAATTGGGGGGAGAAAAGCAAACAAATACTAAACATTCACAAGAGCACGTCCCTGACCCCCTTCGAGTATTCATAATATTTGCCAATATTTTGAAATACTTCTTGGCCAAAAATATGCCTTCTAGTCTGCTATTTCAAAAATAAAAGTCATATCTGAAGAGCACTGTGCCAGACACAGCTAACATGAGAAGAACAAGGCTGTGCCAACTGCAGTTCAATAGAGACACAACACAGACCACAAACAAATCATTACGATACCATACAATTAGTAATTCCTGTGAAAAGGAACCAAGGGCAGGAGGATGCAGAGGAAAGAATGACTAACCCTGCCACACATTTCAAACCCCATAGTGAGAAAAAAGCTCTCTTTTCCCAATGTCCCTTAACATTTTCATCCAATCCTCATTACTTTGTTTAAAAGGAAAAAAATGGTGGGATCATACATCTACACATGATATACCATAAATACCATGTCCCTTAACCAGCATCCCACACCCATGAAAACCTGGACATTGTTTTCATGTACGCTAGTTAAATAAGACATTTGTAAATGAATGAACAGCTCCACTGTAAGACTGGCAGCCAAAACATACAACTATTTGAGTGTTTAACTGAACTTCATCCAAAAATTTTTAGGTTCTACTTAATGCTTCTTCCTTCCAAAATCCCAACCTTCTTGTGGCCAGTGAAAACTGTAATTTTCTGTCCAAATGTCCAAAAGGTATATGGCAATGGCTTCTCCCATATTAAAACACCATTAGTAGAGGTTACTTTCATTCAATTATTTAAATACTATCTCTCTCAAAGAAGTAGTTAAGGTGATAAAGAAAGATAGATAGGTAGATTAGAGAGAGAGAGAGCAAATAACACATGAAATTATAAGGGAAAACTACAAATCACCATGAAATGAAGAGATTTTCCAATTCCACAATAATATTGTTGGTGTGATGAAATATAAAATTGGCTACTAAATTTCTGACAGAGCAATAGGGGAAGTGGAGAGTAAGTACATAATTCAGATGAAAGGGAAAATGTGAGTGCTTTCCCCAAGTACAGAGAAGCAAAATTGTCCTTTTTAACAATGACTAGTATAATTTCTGTAGGCAAATCACACACACACACACACACACACACACACACACACGCGATATCTATTTGTGATTCTGTATACTTTTGTTACCTAAATGTTATGAGCACAATATTATCTCCTAAAACAGTACATAGGAGACTCTGATGCGATATATATATAAAAGTCACTTCCTTGGATTGACTTCAAAATACTTAATAAGTGAGGACACATTGAGCAGGGAGAAGTCCCAGAAACACTGGCTCCCAAAAGCAAAACTTTTAGGAAAAGCCAATTGGGTGTGGTTGTTTTCAAAAGTAACTATGTAAGAAGTTGTCAGAAATTTCAGCAGCTATTTTTGACTGTTCAGGAAAAAGGTCTTCTCTCAGGCGGCTGGGTCGGGCACTGTGCTGCAGTTGTCCATCGTCATCTGTGGATTTGCAAACACAGGGTAAGATCTCATTATCACTGACAGGGATGGTGGGGAGCATCAGCTCCTGTTTGAAAGGAAGCACACACATGTATACCTATTTGTAGCTTTGCCTCTTTTCTCAATTTGAAGCTCCTTATTGGCGGGTGGGGAAGGGGAATAGAAGGAAGAGGGCTTATACTACACCTCACACTTGCTGCGTGGAGGCTCCTTTGGCAGGAGTTGGGGGGAAGGGGGTTAGAGGGCCATTCCCAGAAAGGCTGGTGCTGAGGGAGGTCACAGTGCTGGGGACAGAAGCTGGAAATCCTGCACTCAACGCACACCCTTTGTGCTGTCTTCCCTGCCCAAGTGTTCAATTTCCTTAATAATAACAAGCTGTTCTATTTGTCTGGGGTTAGTTTTCAAAAGGGGTCCAAAACAGAAAATGAAAATTACCTTTGCAAGGGAACAGGATGATTTCTTTTGGCCTACAACACGAGTCTGCCCAAGGTGGTGCCCCACAGATCAATCAGTAAGCTTGACACTGAATCAGAAAATAAGAACTCACGACTCCACCAGGCATTTGACAAAAGTCTTTTCAAATCTGCCAGCTTCTGCCAAACTCCAGAGCTCTTCTGCCGCCCAAGGTACAGCAGGTTACAGCACTTTCCTTGCATGCGGCCAACCCATGTTCACACCCTGGCACACTAAATGGTTTCCCGAGTCTTGCCAGGACTGGTTCCTGAGCACAGAGCCAGGAGCAAGTCACAGAGCCTGAGCACAGTCAGGCGTGACTCCCCCCATCCCACTCCCCTGCAAAAAAGCAAAGCTCTTCTTCTGCCCATCAGATCAAATATTCCACAAAGACAGTGGCTGGAACCCACACTCATGCCACCCAGTAATTTGATTTCTTTGTTCTGCTGCCAGAACTTTCATGCTGTAGAAGACCTAAACATGTGTCCTCAACATGAGACTACAGAAGAACAGAACACCTAATGCCAAATATGAGTATCTGGTGGAAGGATTATTTTAATCTAATTATTTTAAGAAAGAACAGAAACAAGAATATTGTGATTTTTCTCAAAAACAAAAAACAAAAAATTGGGGTCAGAAAGCGAGTAAGTGGATATGGTATGTGCCTTGCATGCAACAGACCCACCTTGGTTCTATCCCAGGCATCCCATAAGGTCCCCAAAGCACCAAGAATAATTCCTGAGTGCAGAGTCAGGAATATCCCTGAGCATCACTCGCTATGGCCCAAAAGCAAACAAACAAAATAAAGGATATGTTTTGGGAAATTTAAGAGTTACAAAGGAATTTTTCATTTGTAAGAGTGTTTCCCTCTGTACCAGAAAGAGAAGAATGATTCTAAGTCAAGCAAGTAAAGAAAGGAAAATCTCTTACTAAGGTAACAGCATCTGGGTAAGAAATGTTCCCCTAGTTCACTGCTCTGTTCCTGGTCATCTTCCTCTAAATTGCTTCCCTTCTTTCTATGTTTTAGATGAAGATAATAAGCTTAAGGTGTACTCAACTCTTTGCATGACTCTTCCTGAAATTCACCCTTGTAAATAGATATACATGTTAATAAATTGTTTTTCTCATGTTACTCTATCTCTTGTTACAAATGTCCCAATTAGTACCTGGGTCAATCTTTTAGGAGGTCCTACCTATAATAATTTCATTATCTTCACCAATTGAGCTCTTGAGATATACAGATATGAGGTTAGTCCCAGAACAGCTTAAGACAGGCACTATTTCCCAAGATAAGGGTGAGTGGGGAAGATTAAGTGGGCAGGATTCCAGAATCCCCAGATTCTGCAGTCAAATTCAGACCTGGGAGTGACTTACTAAGATTCACACATGTTGTTAAATCATTTCAAAAGGCCCTAAAAATGCCACCAAAGCTTCGTTTTATAAATTACCTCCACAAACCCTAAAATATATTATTTGAAAGACAGCCTTTGGAGCTTTAACCTTAGGTGAGTCAGCCCATCTTTTTTTAGTGCTACTGAATAGGCTTGGATTTCCTGGACTTGCCGTAAACCCATGGGATGGAGTGACCGTTGATTTCTTTGAATGTGTGAGTCACTGATTATCCCAACTTACTTTAGCAGTCCCCAGAGTACAGTCACTAGGAAACAAGTAATGAGTCAGGTGCTCGGGTCCAATGCTAATGAGAAGAAAATGAAACAAATTCTTCTTCCACAAAGGGAAGCAATTGGCATCACATATCAAGAGCCTTAAAAATGTTCATAAAGGGCCAGGAGAGAGCTCTCAGGGTGAAGCGCTTTCTTTGGATGTGAGAGGCCCAGGTTCAAACTCCGGCACCACATGATCCCCTAGCACTCCTGGGAGTAGCCCCCAAAGACCAACTGGTCCCAAAATACCTTCCCCCGAAAACTGTTCATAACCTTTAACCCAGTTACAATTTGAAACCAGCAGAAGGAAATAATTGGGGAAAAAATCATTTAGAAAGTTCTTTGCTACTGTTGCTTTGGTTTGGGGGCAGTCCTAGCAGTGCTCAGAGCTTACTCTTACCACTGCACTCCGGGATCACTCGTGGATTTGCTCATGGGATCACATGGGGTGCCAGGGATTAAACGCCAGTCAGTGCTCCAGTCCCCAAATGATGAAGTTTTCACACATCAATGTTTATTATTGCTTTCACTACTAAAATGCAAAACTGGTTTAGAAAAAAAAGAATAGTTTAAGAAATTATCAAATTTAAATAGTCACATACCATATATTATGGATGTAGCTATTAAAAACTGCATTTATGGAGTATACATGAGAAGAGTTAATGCAGGATACAAATATATTCTTATATTCAACACACAGTTAAAGAATAAGCAAAATATATCAAGTATTGACTGCTTTTTCACATCTTTCTTGTTCCTCTTTGTATCCATCCATAGCAACTAGAACATTTTGCAGTTTATTGTAGGCACATACATGTTTCAGAATAAACTGTTTTCTCCATTACAAACAATACATATTACCTTTAAAAGCAGTCTTTTGTATTTGTGCTCTGGATACTCATAAGACAGAGGTCAAATGTTTGTTAAGAAGAGGTGACCTTTGGAACCCCTGAAATAGGAAAAATTCATTTGTTGGAAAGAAGAGAATTTACTACATCTGTTGGTATAAAGACTGCTTGAGAGGAATATTCAATGTTCTTATTTTATCCCTTTACCAATGTGAGAGTGGGCATAACTGAAGAATTATCTGCTTGGGAATTTAGAGTGTTTGGTATCTCTAACTCTCTGATACTCAATAAAAGCAGTGAGTCCTGGATTGTTATACGTAAGTATGTATGTGAACACAGAAGAGCTTTTGAACACAGAATAACTGAAGACTTAGCTTCTTGGAAATCTGTACATATTTTTTTTCTATCTTTAACTTATGCTTTGATGCTTCACAAAGGCATCTGAGCTCTAAGTTCTGTGGACAATGAAATATCTGAACACGAAATGGCCTTATCCCTCTCTCGATCTGCTTTCTGCTTTCTGTAATGTCAGATGAGATGGTTAGGCAGCTTCTAAGGATCATTCCAGATGTGCAATTAAATGAGTCTAAGCTCGACCCCAATCACATCAGGCAGAAAATAGAGTAGCAGCTAATTTGGGAAAGATCTGCCCAAAAGGACCTGATGGGCTTTTCTCTACATGAACAGAGAAGGGCCTCTTCCCAGTAAATGTCACTTTCATGCAGGAATTAAAGGTGAATTGAAGCTTTGTGGGCCTCGGAAAGGCTGTTATGTTCTGTGAATAATGCAGATCACTTTCCAGTAAAAGCAGTGAAGGCCCCAGAAGCTGAGAAGACACTTGTCCTTGTCTCAGTCCTCAGACCTTTTCCCATTACAAGCAGTAGTATATGACTGTATGCCCCCAAACAATAAGAGTTTAGGGGGAACAATCCAGGTTTATCTGTGCTCAAGCCCTCCCCACTTGAGAAATTCATTTTATTTTATTTTTTGGCTTTTTTGGGTCACACCTGGCGATGCACAGGGGTCACTCCTGGCTCTGTACTCAGGAATTACCCCTGGCCATGCTCAGGGGACCATATGGGATGCTGGGAATCGAACCCAGGTCGGCCACGTGCAAGGCAAACCCCTAGCCACTGTGCTATTGCTCCAGCCCCGAATATTTTTCTTTTCATTCCCCTACCAGAAGGATCTCCTTTGGTGAAAATGAGTGAACTTCATGGCTTCTGCTGAATTCAGAAAAGCTTAACTGCTTCCCGTTGATGAAGACTTGTTCATGGGCCACTTCCCTTGGCCAGGGGCAGAGAAGGGCTGTCCAGAGCTTTCCCACCAGGAAGGTAGGACAAGCAGAGGAGGAGAAAAAGGGTCCATGATTCCATGATGAGTCTGGAGATGGCTGGACCTCAAGGCCACTTCAGAGAATCCTAGTATTGTTTGAGTCATACAGCTAATGTCACAGGTCACATCACGTGGATCAAAGATGAGCTCTCCCAAGTCACCAATGGATGCTCCACATTTATCACTCACCGGCCGTATCCTAACAATATTACTGTTGGCTCACTGATGGGTCTAGAGTCATTTTTATCACAGGTCTAAAGAATTTTGTCTGGTAACCTCTCCTTTCCGTATTATCTTTGCACATTCCTGGTCTCTCAAGGTTGGGAGACCTTTAAGAAATGAAATTCAAGAAATTACACCTAACCAAAGAGTTATCCCTCCAAAGCAGAGCTGTTTTGTGTCTCAGTCTCAATAGAAGCCCAGCAGCCAGGGAAGGTAACAAGGAGTCTGTGAATGTCAGCTCCTGGCCTTAATTTTTCTGACGTCCCAGCAGACCCAGCACACTGAGATCTCCAGGATCTCCTACCCACTCAGCCCTCCAGTGTGGGAGAACGGATAGTTGCCACATGTGGCAGCCGGAAGCCATCCTCTGCAGAGTGTATTGGTAGCCAAAAGGAAATGGACTGAACCACTGTAGGGTTTTGTTTTTGTTTTTGTTTTGTTTTGTTTTGTTTTGCTTTGGGGGCCACACACAGAGCGATGCTCAGGGCTTACTCCCGGCCCTGCACTCAGAAATCGCTCCTGGTGGTGATCGGGGGACCATATGGGATGTCAGCGATTGAACGTGGGTCAGCTGCGTGCAAGGCAAACAACCTACCCGCTGTGCTCCAGCCCTATTTGTTTTTTAACAAAAAGTATAACAAATGTTTGTGATATGCGACACAGAAAACATTCTTTTAACTCAAAACATTTTTACCCAATGAATTTTACCTACTGGGGTTCTTTCCACTATTCATCATTTGTTCCCTGCAAAGTTTGAGTCTTAATCTTTACAATGCTTCATATTATAGATTTTAAATTTTACTAAAGTAAAATTTACAAGGTTACTCATACACAGTTGCATACTGATCTGATGTCCCCATACCAATCCCACCACAGTGTCAGCTTTCCTCCACCAGCGTCCCAGGCTCCCTCTCACCCACGCCCTGCCCACACCACCCACACCACCCACCCCACCTCCACCACCCTCCCCACCCAGGGCTTGCCACCTTGACAGGCACTTTTATGATGTTTCTTTAATGAGAAATTCTTCTTAACTCCGTTGTCATTTTTGTTAACTCAGCAACCTTTTTGCAAGGATTCTTTCGTCTCCACTTGAAGACAGAAAAAATGATGATACTTGAAAAACGCCCCACCTATACTAATTGCAATCAAACTTCTCTAAGCAATATGTTTTAAGGGTCCTTCCTAAAAGTTAAACTGTAGGGAACACACTGGTACTTTAGCAAGTAATCTAAATATATTATTTCCTAATCTTTTCTAATTCTGTCTCTAATTAAACTGGTTCAGTGTGGTTTGGTGACCACACACAACAGGGTTACTCCTGGTGTGTATGCTGGGGTCACTCCAGTGACTCTGGGGTACAAGGCATTAAACCGGGGGCTGCTGTGCATTCCAGGCTATTTCACTGTCTCATTTGCCCTAAAACCATTCTTTACTCATGAGCTGAACAAGACATTACCGGTCTCATATCATCATCATCATCATCATCATCATCATCATCATCATGGCAAAGAGCTTGATCTGATGGAAGTGTCATTTGCGAGGTTTTTTTTGTTTGTTTCAGGGGGTTTCTTTGGTTTGGTTTGGGGGCCAAATCCAGCAATACTCAGGGGAAAATCTTACTCTGTGCTCAGGAATCACTGAGCATTCAAGGTGGTACTCAGGGAAAACATACATGGTGCTGTGGATGGACCCCAGACCTCCCGCATACAAAGCATGCTATGCATGCTATGAACTATGCTGTGTCTCCCCATGGAGACTTCTCATAAGGATCATACTCACAGTATAGTATGAGAAATGCTGCTGCAAACTATTGTTGAAATATGTAATGGCTGATTTACAGTCTCACCTCTGAAAATCAGATGCTTATCACAGACCAGGCATAAGCTGAAAGCCTGGCTCTTCTGAAAGTCAGCCCAGGCACCAGGAATACGTTTAACTCTCCTGCCCATCCCTAGGAGCAAGAGAGCCAGAGTCAGGCTCCCAGGGCATTCTCCAGTCACGTAAGACAAGAGTGCGTGATGCTTCAGCAGGGAATTTCCGTCACAGAATTTCAAGCTAGTCAAAGCTCAAGGTGCCCCAAGCAGTGCCTGAGAACATGGGTGCTGGGCACGGAACCAGGTCCCCTGTATGCGAAGCGTGTATGTACTCCATGGAGCTATCTCTTGGGCCTACTTCCATCTTCTATTTGACTCAAGCTGTCCCCCTCACCAACATTCATTCTTTATAATCAGAATCCTCATTTCTTTTGGGCTTATTAATGGTCAATCCAATCAGATAATGTGTAAGTGACGCGAGCACCTAGGAAATACCAGGAATTTTTCTATTTTAAAGTGATTAATTATTAAAATGTTTGGATTGAAATGCAGTACTTTATTTATCATATCGAATTGTTATTTTTAATGGGGAACTGGAGCGATAACACAGGGGGTAGGGCATTTGTCTTGCATGTGGCTGACCTGGGTTCGATTCCTCTGTCCCTGTCAGAAAGCCCAGCAAGCTACCAAGAGTAGCCTGCCCGCACGGCAGAGCCTGGCAAGCTACCCGTAGCGTTTCGATATGCCAAAAACAGTAACAACAAGTCTCACAATGGAGACGTTACTGGTGCCCGCTCAAGCAAATCGATGAACAACAGGATGACAGTGCTACTACAGTGCTAATGGGGGTTACAGCAAGCAGCACTGGGGACAACAGGGGAAGGCATTCTGTAGGCTGAGCTCAGTGCAAGTGCTCAACACCTGTTCTGCCACTGTAGCTATGTGTAGAGCCTCATGTTACTGCTTTTCACAACAAAAATCACTAGACCTGGGAGCCAGGGTGATCATACAGCAGCTAGGGTGCTTGCCTTGCACACACAGCAGACCCAGGTCCAATCCCCAGTATCCCGGATGGTCCCCCAGGGTGTGCGAGGAGTAATGCATGAGCAAAGGGCCAGGAGTAAGTACTGGGTATGCTGGTTGTGACCCAAACACAAAACAAATGAAATTTAAACTAAACATTTAAACACATTCACTTCAAACTAAAGTACTGAAATCCTAAGAAAGAACTCTAGGCAGGCCAGAGCCATAGTGCAGCAGGGAGGCTGCTTGCCTCACACACAGCTGACCTGGGTGCAATCCCCAGCACCATGCAGTCCCCCAAGTTCCAGCAGAGTCAGAAGTAAACACTGAGTGTGCCTGAAAACAAAGAAAGTAAGAAACCTAGACACCTGAAATGCTACCACTAAAAGATAACTCTAGGAAATTATTTAGTATCAATCAGGCTTCACCCCATCTCTCTATATGTATGCATATACATATACACAAACATCATACACACATATATATGCATACATATATACACACATGGGCTGGAGCAATAGCACAGCGGTAGGACGTTCGCCTTTCACACAGCCAACCCGTGTTCGATTCCTCCGCCCCTCTCAGAGAGCCCGGCAAGCTACTGAGAGTATCTCGCCTGCACGGCAGAGCCTGGCAAGCTACCTGTGGCGTATTTGATATGCCAAAAACAATAACAATAGGGGCTGGAGTGATAGAACAGCGAGTAGGGCATTTGCCTTGCACAAGGCTGACCCAGGTTCGATTTCCAGCATCCCATATGGTCCCCTGAGCACTGCCAGGGGTAATTCCTGAGTGCAGAGCCAGGAGTGACCCCTGTGCATCGCCGGGTGTGACCCCCCCCAAAAAAAACAATAACAATAAGTCTCACAATGAGAGACCTTACTGATGCCCACTCGAGCAAATCGATGAGCAATGGGATGACAGTGATATGCACACACGTGTGTACACATATAAAATATTTCTTCTCTTTCAATATATACAAAGAGATAATGCATACTTTTTTCATTGTTAATCTGACATGTTCTACTATAGCAATTTTTTTACAAATTTTTTCCAATGTCAAAAATTTTCTTCATCAGCAGTGATGGGCACAAAACGGTATTTTTTTCAAAAAAATTTTTATTGCAGCACCACGATTTAAAAGGCATACTATGTTCCAACCACAACCCTACCACCAGTGTCAGTTTTTCTCCAGTAAAGCCCCTAGGTTCCCTCCCACTCTCCAGCCCGCCTTCTTGACAGGCAATTTTTAAGTCTGGATCTCATGCCTACCCCGTGAGATGTATATACATAGTATATACATACTCGTATACATACATGTACACACATGTGCGTGTGTATACAAAGCATACCTCTTTGTCACCAACGGGGCACAACAATATTAAATTATATCAGTGAATTAATGTATTTTAATGTGCTTCTCTGGTCCATTTGGGAGGCCATCTGGATTTCTTCCAATGTTCAGTTCCAAACAATGTTCTATAAGCATCCTTCATTCTACATCTCTGAACACAGCGCTAATCATGTCCTTAGAAATTACTCCTAGAAGCAGGCTCCCCAGGTCAAAGCATGGGTAAACTGTTTTTCATTTGGTCACAGGAGACCTTCCAGGGAAAACAATTCTGAGTCATTTCATTTTGTCTTCTCTCAACCTCCTCCAGATGAATGTCCCATTCTGGTTTTGCTGTCTTTTCTGCTAGCCTCATTATGATCTGGTTTTCAAGATTCAAATCCAGCATCTATTAGATATCCTCAGTTCAGGAAGTTATCAGACTTGATGTTACCTCTTAGTCCTTTAAAATGAGATCTGAGTCATCCTGTCTGCTTCTCATTTTTGTGTTCTTACATTTTTATTCAGCAGACATTTCTCTGAGATCTCGAACTGAAGGCCTCACAAGAATCAGCAATTATTCCAGCCTCTGTACTGACCTTTTCTAATACTCAGTTCAAACGCTGTCCTGTCCCCACATGAGCTTTCTGAGCCACCATTTGCAAAGCAACTCCTGAATGTTTGGAAATCCGGAACATATGCCTTGAAATTCTGAGCCATCCGTGGCTAAGGATGAGAACACAGCTATCATTCTGGGAAAACACTGGGGGGGAGGGGGGCACTAGTTATAAGAAGTTTCACCTGGGATAGTTTCAGAGCAAAAACCCCAAATTCGCCACTCCCCACTCCCTTCCGTGATACATTCATTTACTTCGAACTACCAATTTACTTGTGGGATCAAGGTTTCAGGGGGGGTGACATGCAGGGGCCCTTTTAAATGTCAGAGGATTTCCTGAGTAAAACTATACAAGCCAACCAGGATTATTTTCTGGGTCACAACTCTCATTTGCATTGTGCTTTCAGAAGGATGAAGCTGCAAAGCTGAGCCTGAGGAGAGCACAGCATCCCTGTCGGGGTTCAAATGCGCACATGTGGGAAGATGGCTTCAACCACCTTTGCTTTGTTTCTTCTCCCAGCAGGTAATTAAGCACATGTTAGCCATGTGAATTTATTCAATATCAGGTGCCTAGTTTATTCTCAGGGAGCACCGAATAGGATATTGGCAAAACCCAAAAGCCCCCAAGTTTCGCACAGAATGCCGTTAGCATCTGGGTAAGACCCTCCGTCTCTGTAGAGGATGGACCGTCCCAACAGGAAATTTAGGTGCCAAGTGTAAATATATATCCCTTCATCGGCACCAGAATTTAACAAGTGTTTCCAGAGTTTTTTGAACATCAAAGATGCTTCCACCCTCCACTGAGAACCTGCTTCCACTTGATGTGTAAACATTAAGGAGGAGGTGACAGGAAACACGCAGAATGGGGCAGTGCACCCTCAAATGCTGTCAAGGAGTCAGAGGAGACCAAGAAAGCCTGGAGGCACAAGGACCCTGTGATGGGAAGAGACGGGCCTGGAAGCCCTCTCAGTTTTCACCCAGGGTTAAAAGTTGGCTTTGAAATGCTTCCTCAGCCATGGCTTGGCTCTCCCCTGCTTTGCAATGACTATATGAGCTAATAAGAATCCAAAGTACATCCTACATATTTGGCAATGCTAGCTTTCAAAACAACTTTTTGTTATTATTTCTGCCTTCTTGTTCAGGGCAAGTTTCTTTGCTCAGCAGGCATCCAGCAAGGATCTTGAGAGTCCTGGTGGAGGGGAAGGAAAGGCCGGCCTGCCCCCTACAGGGCGCACCTGAGAATGAAGTCAGGGCACCACCCCCTCACTGCAGCACTGGGCATCCCGGGGATAGTAAAAATCTTGCCTTCCACCCAAGTCAGCTGTGGTCAAAAGGCCATTGTCCCCAGAGGATGATGTGCTTAAGCCTCTGGGAACAAAAGTCCTTGTTGATCTTCTGTGCTTCTGATGAATAAGGTCATTGAGTCACAATCAATACCTCTGCCTTTTATTGCAAAGTGTTGGCAGAGGCATGTTTTCTGATGTCATCTTTATAATCAGGTGAAACTGAAAAGGTCAGTGAATGAGCCACCTTTAGTAGAGCCTATTCAAAATTCACTACTGAAGCAGCACACTATACTCAGTGTTACGTGAATCGTGCTTCTCAAACTTCTGGAACTTAGTTAGATGAAATACTGACTGCCCAGACCAACAGCAAGCTAAAAGGAAAACTAGCATCTTCTTGAAATTTTATATTCTACTCCAGTGACCTGTATGGTCACCCCCTGAGCAGCGTCATCAATCCCAGGTCCCACCTACCACAGAAGGTTTAACTCCCTCCACCCTTAAAAAAAAAAAAAAGACTTTGAAAGAAAATTTACTTTTTAGTCTTCATATAAGAGTCTTAATCCTAATATTGTATCGAGTCCACTGAATACAACTCCATAACTTTTTTTAAATAAGCTTTAACAAGTTTCAACATTTTTTACTTTATCTTTATCTCCACGAAAGAATAACCTATCTTACCATCTGAGTACCTGATTTGAAGGGCTTGCACGAGAAGTTTTTGCAGGGCCAGGAGCGGAAGCTCAACTACTGAAGTGCATGATCTGCATTCCTGGCACTGCCAGGGGTCACAGGCATAGAGCCAAGAGGAGACAATAGTATCGCGTGAGCACTGCCAGGTGAGGACCCCCAGTTACAAATGCAACATGTCTAAAGATCAAGGTGAAAAAGAAACAAAACCCTAAGAATCCAGAATGTCTTTTTCTGCTAGCTAAGAAATGGCACATAGGTTCCATGCCATCTGCCAATTTAGAGAGGCCAGCAAACAAGAAACAGCTGCTTAAAATGCAAGGTTTCGAAAAGGCCAATCACGACCAAAGGAAAGGTAGTGAAGTTGGCAATGACAGTCACCACTCCACACAGGTCGGAAGAGCAGCGGCATCCACGCACACATTCTATGCTGCCTCACAGAGCATGCCGAAACTCTTCTCTTCTTTTTAATTATCAATACATACTACCTTCCTTTCAACATTCTTAGAGAAGGGCTTTTTTAAAAAATTATCAATACATACTACCTTCCTTTAAATATTCTTAGAGAAGGGCATTATTTCGTGGAGATAAAGTAAAAAATGTTAAAACTTTGTTAAAGCTTATTTAAAAACAAAACGTTCTGGAGTTGTATTCAGTGGACTCGATACAATATCGGGATTAAGACTCTTATGTGGAGACTAAAAAGTAAATGTTTAAACCTAAACCATTTTAGGTTCTCAAGGTATATATCAACAGAGTAACAGGCACTGTTTAGGAATAAGGCAGTCTCGAAGCCAACCCTTTCTTAACAAACTAGTACTGATGGGGTACAGTGACAAAAGAAGAGAAACCAGCGAAACTGTGAGAACAGGAGGAAAGGGGAAGCAAACGCTGGTTAGGAGAAACTGAAATCAGGTCAGCAGGGCTGGATCACAGACAGGGAGAGGCTTGGGAGGACTGAGGTCACACATGCACCTGAGGTTCTGAGAACGTGACTTCACTCAAGACTGTGGGAGTCCAAGGGAAAGTTAGGTCTGGTTGGTTTCCTTGTGTTCTGGCTTTGGTTTTGGTTTCTCGAGGGAGAGGAATGACTCAATTTGCATTTCACAGGGAGGAGAGAGTCACAATGAGGATGGAGACCAGCCATCTCCTCTGGAAAAGGTTGGTGGGTTTAAGATCCTACTGTTTCGGAAGCAGAACAAGCCAACACTCAACCTGGAAAAGAATATAGGTGGTGACAGAAAGAGAAGACCGAGATGCAGTTCTGATTAAAGAGCCTAGGGTCAAGTGCCTACAGTCAAGATTCCTTGGCAACAGGTCAAAGTAAGGAGCTAAGAGGCCCGTGCTTCAGGTGGCCGACACCAGTAAGGTCATCAGGGCACCCTCAGCATGGCAAAGTAGAGCCCTCGAGGCATCCAAGGACCACAGGAGAGGCTGCCAGAGGAACCCCTAGTACCGACGGCTGAGCAGCACTGCCTCTTGGACCCTCCCACTGAACACCCAGTGACAATCGGACAGTTGGGAGCCAATCCCCACCACCTTAAAAAACAAACCAGCAAACAAAAAAATCTCAACATCTCTAAACAATAAATAATAAGGTCAAAACACTATTTTCTGCTGCCTAGTCCTACTTCAATTTTATGTTTTGTTACAGCATTTATTAAAAATTTGCCCCTGCAGAGACATAACTATACATCTCGGATTTTCTAAACTATAGCACTGACTACAATTTTGTGATTTGTCTTACTTTTGGATGAAATGGAGCTTGAATCCAGGTCCTTCACACATAAGGCACATGCTCTCCCAACCACTGAACCATGTCCCCACACCGCTGAATTATTTTAATTTTTTAATTAATTTTTCTAATGGAATCACCATGAGATACACAGTTACAAAGTTGTTCATGATTGGGTTTCAGTCACATAATGTTCCAACACCCATGCCTTCACTAATGTACATTTCCCACCACCAATGTCCCCAGTTTCCCTCCTGCCACCTTCCTCACTTCCTCCTCTCCTCCCAACCCCCACACTCAGCCTGACTCATGGCAGGTACTTTTCTTCTAATCTTGCTCTCACTCGCCCACCTGCCCATCCGCCCTCCCTCCCTCTCTCCCTCCCTCTCTCCCTCTCTCTCCCCCTCTCTCTCTTTCTCTCTTTCTCTACCCCCCCACCCCAGGCATTATGATTTGCAGTACAGATACTGAGAGGTTATCACATATATCCCTTTACCTACTTCCAACACTCAATTCTTGCCCAGAGTGATCATTTCCACCTGTGATTGTCATAGTGGTCCCTTCTCTATCCTAAGTGTCCTCCCACTATCCTTACACTTGTGGCAAGCTCCCATCCATGGACCAGTACTCCTGGCCCTTGCTTCTACTGTCCGTGGGTATTTGCTTACAAATGAATGGACGTGGAGAATATGCTGAGTGAAATGAGTCCAAAGGAAAGAGACAGAAAAAGAATGATTGTACGTATCTGTGGGACAAAAAAATATATATTTTTACTTCTCTTTACTTAACTCAACCCATTAAAAAACTCCTGTTATAGAAAATATTTTCTAAAGAGCTTTCACTTCCTTGCCTTGTTAATTGTGGCACACCAACAAAATTCCATCTTTAGAGACATAATATCCTACACCTACTAATGTCCACTCAAAGCTCTGCCTGCATGTGACGTGCAGGCCCTTGATCATCCCTTAGCTGTGTGAATGGAGATGCCAAGCTCAGGTCATGCACATGTACAGAGCTGTTTGTGGTTGCCCTACTTGGAGACCAGACCAGAAGATGGGGCCAAGATCCTGACACTCGAATAAAGACACCAGTTCCTAGCTGAGTCACCCATTCTGGGGACATTTAGGGGTAAAATTCAATCAAAGAAACAAGTTGCAGTTTGTGAGTATGGGGGGTGGGGGGATTCGGTGGCAGGGAAAGAAAAGGCATTCAATTCCTGTAGCAGAGCAGGTACTGCCTTTTCTGGTGAAAAGACACACCTTCCAGGAAACAAACAAAACTGGCGATTACTTTTACTTCAAGGAGAGGTTCTGATTCTCTCCAACCAGTAGGCAGAGATCAAGACGCTGCCATCCAAAAGGGGGAGAAGCCAAGGGTCTCCCATCTTGGCCCCAAACTTGTCTTCAAGTCTACTGTGACAGCATCTGACTCCCAGAGCACAGCTCTGAAGTGCCTGTAGCCAAACCAGAGCTCGTGGGAAAGAAAACTGCAGATAATTGCACCCTGGCTCCCGCTTCGTGTTCTCCCAAGACCTGAGTGGAATACAAGAGAAGTGTGTAAACAAAGCTCCCCAAGTTCCATGCGCCTGAAAAAATGGCCGGAGAGATGTTTATTAGTATTTAGAGAATTGTTTTTAAAAATTCAAAAAGATCTGATGCACAAATATATTTATATATCACTGCTTTGAAGTGCTGGCCATTTGTTTAATTCTCAGACATCTGAAAATTAGATGTTCTGAGAATTATGTCTTAAGAGTAAGCTGAGATACCTGAGAGATTTCTGTAATGCCAGAATAAAGTAAATAAGTAAATAAATACTCAAAAAAAAATGAATTGATAAATAATATGTCAAAATTTTTAAATGGTTAAAAACAAAAAGCAAATTGCCATAAGAAAAAATCTTGAGAAAACAGGAAAAAAAATTTAATATTTTTTTAAAAAACATTCCATGTTCATGGATTGAAATAATTAACACTGTTCAAATAACTATCGTATCCAAAACATACAAATTTAGTACAATTTCCATGAAATTATGGTATATTCTTCAAAAAAGGCTTAGACCAAACCCTGCAAAAATTTTTATGAAAACTTGAAACTAGTCAAATCACCAAAGCTATTCCTGGCCAAAAAAGAAAAAGAAGTTGAGAGGTATCACATTACCTGACTTTAGATTATATTATAAAGTTACATTATATATTTTATAATATTATAAAGTCATATTATGAAGTAATCAAAACACCATGGTACTGGACTAAGGACAGATTATCAGACCAATGGAATAGAATTGAGAGCCCAGAGATAAACTGTCCATTGATTTATGTCAGTTAATCTGTGATGAAAATAATGGGTACCTAAGTGGAGCTATGAGGGTCTCTTGTACAAACAGTACTGAGGAAACTATAACTACATGCAAAAAATGAGATTGGGTCCATGTCTCACATCATACACAAAATTTGATTCAAATTGGATTAAGGACTTTGAAATTAGAGCAAAATCCAATGGTGAAAAAGGAATCTTCATTGCCAGTGGTGGGAATGTTGTCTGGTTCCCCCTTTTCAAATAATATGGTGCATGGAGCTGTACCATACATAGGACTGAGTGATTCCAAATCTGGGAATCTACTCCCCAAACATAAAAATATTAACTTAAAAAAATATGTGCACATCTGTATTCACTTCAGCACTTCATACAACAACCAAAATATGGGAACAACCAAAATGCCCAATGAGGGGCTGGAGTGATAGCACAGCGGGTAGGGCGTTTGCCCTGCACATGGCTGACCCAGGTTCGAATCCCAGCATCACATATGGTCCCCTGAGCACCACCAGGGGTAATTCCTAAGTGCATGAGCCAGGAGTGACCCCTGTGCATCGCCGGGTGTGACCCAAAAGGCAAAAAAAAAACAAAACCGCCCAATGAGAAATGAGTGGATAAAGAAGTTGTAGTACATGTACACAATGGAATACTATGAAGCCATTAAAAAGCCAGAGGGAAACAGACAAATAATCATAATCTCATTCATTTGTGGTGGTGGAGAGAAAAACAACAACAACAACAGAAGGGAATAAACAAATCAATCTATAGAAACAGTTCACCTTGGATCACAGAACTAAGAATACCAGGTTATGGTAGTGGGGAGAAGGACAGACAGACTAGAAGTAACATAAAAGTACTGGCGGAGGGTCTTCAACATTTTGGTAGTGAGACTGGAGTAACTATACTCACTGAAATCAGAAATGTTAACAGTTAGGTTATGTTAGGATGCAAATATGCAACCCAAGCGATAATCATTTTTTAATTTTAAATAAAAATAGGTTTATGAGAAAACAAAAAATATAGTATAAAATGCATCAAATTAAATTATACATGCACATTATATAAAATATTAAGTATACATGTATTATACATATTAGATGTATGATTATAGAACTATGAATTAAGCATACATAAATATATATTATTCAGAAAGTCATAATTTTTGTTTGATTTTTTTTTTTTTACTTTCAGCATTCACATGTAGCTTTGATTATTGGGATGCAGTGCCCACAGCCAAAAAAGAGGAACCTTCACCTATAAGCATCCACTTACCAAAGATACACCTTCACTGTTTAGACTCACAGACATACAATGTGTATCCCTTACTATTTTAGCAAAAGGCATTAGGTAGCCACATACAACCTGCAACAGCCTAGACAGCACAGGGGAAGACAGTTCACGCCTAAACTCTATTGGAGACCAGGTACTGATTTTTTGCTCTTAGATAACAATACAAAAACAGGATCGAATGTTCCATTACAATATGATATGATATGAGGGTGGGGCGGGGTGAGGGGTGGAATGAGGCTGCAGCAGCAATGCTGGCAACCTGACAGGAGCGACACTTAATTTCCCAGGTTGATTTTCCCATGACTAGGAAACATGGGAACAAAAAAGACAGTAGGAAAAAGCACGTCAGCGCACTTCAGCACAACTGCACAGCAAGCCTAGGTCTACTCATAAGAACGTGACTTAAAAAGCCAAGTTCTCTAGTTACACAGATCTATCCATGATAGATTCTGTTATATTAATAAATAAATAAAAATTAAGATGTCTGGGAAGTGGCTAACGAGACAGTGACCAAGTCCTGTCATTTGAGGCCCTGGGTTCAAAGTTTTCACAACTAATTACCAAAAACTTATTAACTATTAACATGGTTACAGTTACAGGGGCAGGAAGGGGGAGATCTGCAAGTGAAGTAGAAAATAATCCCACTGATAAAAACATTTTTTAATATTTTCTTACAAAAAGGAGTCTCGGGGCTGGAGAGCGATAGCACAGCGGGTAGGGCGTTTGCCTTGCACGCAGCCGACCCGGGTTCTAATCCCAGCATACCATATGGTCCCCTGAGCACCGCCAGGGGTAATTCCTGAGTAACCCCTGTGCATAGCCGGGTGTGACCCAAAAACCAAAAAAAATAAATAAATAAAAATAAATAAAATTTAAAAAAATAAAAAAAGGAGTCTCCACAGAGCTGGCACCTGTAAGGAAAGGAAACAAATCAAAGTATGACTTTAATGAGAAGTGGAGTGCAAACAAAGTCTGACTCTGATGAGAAGTAGCGTGCACTCCACTTAAGATGAGAAGCAGGGTGCAGAGTGGGGCTCTGAGAACAAAATCACCATCACGAAGCAATTGCTTCAGCAGTCAATAAATGTGACTTAATCACTCGAAAAAAACAAAAGACCCAAATACTTAGCTTAGTCTGCCCCATGACAAAATTTGTGAGCAAACTTTACAACTAAGTTTTAAACCAGGATGTCAGAGAGGCAGGCACTTGCTTTGCATGCAGCCAAACCCAGGTTCAATCCCCAGCAGTAAACAGTTGCTGAGCAGCCCCTGGCAGTAAAGAACAGCCCCGAACACCAGGGGCCAATGCACAAACCCTTCCACAGAAGTTTTTAAACCAAAATATCTTTCCGTTGACTTGATTCCAAGTACCTTTTAGCTTAAAAGAGAGAGAGAGAGAGAGAGAGAGAGAGAGAGAGAGAAGAAAAAGAAAAACCATTTAAACCTACATTCACTTAAGAGACAAAACTGACCACTACTGAAGCCATTGAAAGAATGCATTCTCATACCCTGAAACAGTTAGCTTGGGGCAGTGCCCTCCTGCAGATGCTCACCACTGTTCCCTGCCCCAAAAGCCAAGTGTGATCTTGAGGCACTGCTATTTAGGGGCCCCTGCACCACAACAAAGCAAGCAATCATGAGCACTCCTCAAACAAGTATGTGAGACCCTCAGTCATCACAACAAAAACAGCCAGAGAAAAGAGGGAGAGTTACACTAAACAAGTGCCCTTTATTGTACTTTTTTTCCATCAAGGACCGACCTGAGGAAGAAACTGGTCCTCTGAATGTATAGGCCCTGCTCCAGTTATTTCCCAAGTGCCTACTTCATGCATACATGCTGACACACGTGGGCATGACCTGTAGGGATCTACTAGGAGCAACAGAATCCGGGAACAGTGAGAGTGCCAGAAATTGCTGAAGTGCTTTCTAAGGCTTAACCCATTAGACTTCCTATAGAGATTGACTGTATTGCTTCCGCAACCCAACACCCATTTTATTTGCTTCCCCACCCCACCCCCATTTTATTGGCTTTCATCTCTCCCTTAGACAGATTTCCTGCCACAATCAGAAAGAAGTTTACTTTTTGCACACATTCAGGTGTTCTTTTTTTTAATAGAAAATGTAACTCAAATTTTTTACTAAAAAGCTAAAGCTAATACATCAGGTGTAACTGCCTTGTCCAAGAGAAGAAAAAATGAAATAGCTCCTTTATTCAACAATAAATTGCAATGCAACCTTGGTCCAGAGGAACAACACAGGGGTTTAGAGCACTTGCCTTGCAAGCATGGGTCACAAGTTCAAGTCACTATAGTGGGAGAGATCCTGTCAGCTGTTTGAGCCTCTCTGCAATCCTCACTTCAGATCCTCACTTGCCACAAGCAAATTCCAGATGCAGCACAGCCAGACGTGCACAAGCATCATCAATGAAACCAAACTAAAAAGATGTGCAACCATCAGAGCTAGAGAAAAACAACTTCTGGAGAGCACTGTGGGAGCATCAGAGAGCCTTGGTAAAGACCACCACACCTTATGTATGTCACTGGAAGGTATGAACCCTGGAAAGCATATGTACAAGCACAATTAAAGGAATACAAACCTCAGTGAACATTTAGAAATAAGTGCCTTTAATTCCTTATAGCCAGGTGTCAGAGTACCACAACTTGATAAGCATCCCCCCAAAAGCACCACAACCAAGCATGTGACCCATGGGCGTCCCAACAACAACAATAAAGGAAAGGAGGAGAGGAGCGAGTTTTTAAAAATAAATAAATAATAAGGGAGATGGATGTGGTCCACTAATACAGTGCTCACTTTGTATTGCCCTGGATTCCATTTCTGGCACTGCAAAAAAAATTAAAACCAAACCAAACAAAATAAAACAATAAAATGCAAGCCTTCCATTATTAGAGACAAAAAAGGTTTGAAGATGTGACGTAAAAATATGGAAAAACAGAAAGTACCCACCAGGGTCGAGCCAATGCTCTGCAGACAGAGCCTTGCCCCACATCTCCTCCTGTGAAGCTCAGCTCCCACATGAAGCTCGGGCACCAGGTTCTATTGTCAGGCTCCGAGGAACTTGCGCCCAAAGGAAATGTGAAATAGATTCCATTTCTCTTTACATTTATGTGTCCTATGTACTGGAAATACTCTCATCTTCAGCAGTGGATGAAAAGGCACAGGTCTGTTTCTGTTTGTTTTGCTTCGCTTTTCATAAAAAGAGGGAAAAAGCATGGTCCTGGTATAACTGTCGCTCTTCGGGAAAAAGCGGTAGGTAGCATGTGTGCAATCTCACTCAAAGAGGGGAGCAATGACCAGTTCAACGATGATGACCCAGCTTTTGTGCTGTGTAGAGAACATCACCAACATCACCTGGTAGAGGAAGCTGTGTAATATTAGAAGGAAGCACAGGGCCCCGGGACCCCGGCATCCTTTAAAGTGCGGGCATTAGAGAAGCACAAAGTTCACCTCAACAGTGGCTTGGAAAATATCTTCGGTCAGGTTTCTACAGGAGGTGAAATCAGAAAGAAATGTCAGTGTGTGGCCAAGAAATGACTCAAAGGGTTGGAGCACACATCCAGTAAGTACAAGGCTGAGTTGAAACCTGGCTAAGGGGTGCTGGAGCGATAGCGTAGTGAGTAGGGCATTTGCCTTTCATGTGGCCAACCCAGGTTCGATTCCCATCATTCCATAGTGGTCCCCTGAGCACCACCAGGAATAATGGAATAATTCCTGAGTGTATGAGCCAAGAGTAACCCCTGTGCATCACCGGGTGTGACCCAAAAATAGCAGAAAAAAAAAAAGGATTAAACCTGGCTAGGGCATGCCTCCACCCCTGACCCCCACTTCCTGATCACCAGAAGTGATGTAGTACATTGCCAAGTCCAAATATCAAACTGTCCAGTAGCATCAGGAGCGTAGAGGGCCCCCTTAGCACAACCTGAGAGGCACCTACTCTAAAAGAGAGGAAGGGAAGGGAAAAGCAAGAGGAAAGGATGGGATGGGAGGGGAAGCACCCATTCTAACAGTATCTCAGATAAAATGCAAATCCCTAGCTCTCTACAGAATCTCTGCATGTTGGCAAAGCAGAAGGTAGCGAGGTCAACCCATCTGGTCCCAGTCCTGTTTCCTATTGCTTTCTTTTCTGCCTTCCACTCTAGCCAGAAACATCAGGGCACACCGACCATCCTCCCACCTGAAATGCTCATCAACACAGGATGTTCATGAGCTGTGCCAATGCACCAACCACCACCTGATTCTCTCACCACCCCTTTCGCTCCTGAATCTACTTTGATGATTTTTACCTTTGTCCAATCCCCAAAAGCATTTTCCAGGATCCTGTCTGTTTTCCCTTCTGCACCTAACTAGTTGATGTTTGCAAGGGAGAGACGGAGGGTGCCATGTATAAGTCAGAAATTTCAAAACTTCAAAATTATCATGGGTCATAGCTCCTCGAAGATCAAGCCAGAAAGTAAGAGTTCTCTCTCTCTCTCTCTCTCTCTCTCTCTCTCTCTCTCTCTCTCTCTCTCTCTCTCATACACACACACACACACACACACACACACACACACACACACACACACACCAATGGTGATATTAGCAAAAGGCACACATTAGTTTCCAATGGTCAAAGTCAGAACAGTCTGAGCAACAAATTATACAGTATTTGGTTACAAGCCAAAGTAGAAATAGATATCCATAAATCCATACTGAAATAAAATAAATGAGAATATACTAATCTTCTGTGCAAGTCATTAAAGCAATAGAATTATTCTACATAAATAAGCCTACCATAATATAATTCATGCCCCATATGTGTGGGTTTTATATAGTAACTAACTTCCAAAGAACACAATACAAAAAAGAAGAAAACACTTGTGGTAGAGAAACCACAAACACTAACTCAGATGCTCAAGGTCAGGATCAACAGAGATAAGTCATGCTGACATTACGTGCTGTGGCTACTATTAAAATGGTACTTGACCTCTATGGTATTTCTCACACAGAAAAATAAACCTAATATAATCATGAGTAAATCACCAGACAAATCCCAGTTGAGAGACATTTCACAAATGACCTGACTATACTCCGCCAAAAAATTAAGGTCATTGGAGCTAAAGAGAGAGCTCAAGTGGCAGAGCACATACATTAGCATATGTGAGACCTTGGTCTCATTTCCAGCACCTGATGGCCTCCCAAGTATCACGCTACACACAAGGTCCCTATTTAAAAGAAAAAAGGATTAAGAAGGCAAAAGAAAAAAGGAGTAAGAAGGCCAGAGAGGTAGCTCAAAGGGCTAAGTGTATGCTTTGCATGCTGGGGAGCCAGATTCTATCTCTGGCACTGCATGGTCGCAAAAGATGCTCAAGGGATCCCCAAGAGCAGGGCAGAAGTAGCCCTGAAGCATTGCTAGGTGAAGGCCCTCCCTACACAGACACAGACACACAGACACACACAGACACACAGACACACACACACACACACACAATTAAAACATTTGCTTCAGAAAAACAAAGGGCCTTAGCCTAGAAACCTAAGGAAATATAATAACTAAATGTGATATGGTATCTTGAATTCTGGGACAGAAAAAGAATATTAGATATAAATTAAGAAAAGCTTAATTAAACTATGACTTCAGTTAATAAAAACATACCCATTGTGGACATTATTTAAAATAAATATACCACACCAATGTCAGATGTTAAATAACAATAGGAACAACTAGATGTGGGAATCTATTTGGGCAACTTTTCTGTATACATCCAAAACTATTCTAAGATCAAAGGTTTATTTTTTTAATTATCTTTGTTTCTCCATTTCCTAAGTTGTCTCTGCCCTCTCTTCCTCCCCCCCCCTCATTTCCTCTACCATAGCCTCCCAGTCTTTGTTTTCTCTGATCTAACCTCCACACAAGTGCCAAACAAGCTTTCTAATGCAAGAAACAGGATAGCTCCTCCCTGACCAAATTCTTCAAGAGCTCCCCCTTATCTAAGTGAGAGCTGGCAATCCTTTTCTCTAAATGCCACTGAATAAATATGTAACCTCTACACTCCACTCTACCATCACAGTAACAAAGCTGCCACATATAATACATAAACAAAGGCATGGGAAGATATTCAAAAAAATATTAAGAGAGAAAGGGGGGAAATTAAGGAACTGGATTGGCCCTCAGGCTACACATGGTGTGTCAACCCTCAACCTAAAGAATCACATCCACACTGCCCGGACTAGCTTTCCAGTCATAATTTGTACAACCCCCAAACCTCCTATCCTAATAAGCCCACCTGCCTCGGTGAATTCATCTGCTCCCACCTAGAGGACCTCCCTCGTCCCAAGAAAGTGCCAGGTTGCATCCAGCCCATTTAGAGAATCACACAATCACTCTGTGGTTACTTTTCTCTTAGGATTATGAAAGTCCTAAGTGTGAAAAGAATTTAGTTCCAAGGAATATGAATTAAGAAATGAACGTCCTTCCCTTCCACTCCCCCAACTGTCAGCAGATCAGATCACTATGCATCCTTTTTTATCTAGGCTCACAAAATGTTCTACAAGTTGCTTTTTTCACTCAACAATATGTCGAGGATATCCTTCCACGTCAGTACATTCTGATCTAGCACATTCCTTTCACCACGCACTGTTACAACACAGAATTCCAATGCTGCGCGATGACCGGAAAGCCAAGTCTAGTCAATGCCTCCACTTAACAGACGGGGTCCCCAAGAGGTCCCGGACACCTTCAAACACACATGAATGATGCCAGAGCCCCATCTCAGCCTGGGGTCACACCAGCAGGCATCACCAGCATTGTGCCATTATTTTCTTTCCAAAACAGCTCGAGCCAAAAGACAAAGCTTTCCATGTGGCAGGGCAGAAGCAAAAAGAGAGCTAAAATTACTGTAGAGCAATGTAATCAATTGTAATCAGCAAGAACCTTCACAGACACAAAATTTTTTTCAATTAGCAAATATCTAGAATCACACCAAATTCATCTAAATTACTAAATAGGCATTTACTTAAGAGTCATATTCTATTTTCAAAACACAGTCGAAGTGGAGTCAACTCATATTTTCATGAACTTGACTACTTTCCTGTTCCAAGGCCTTAGATAAATAAGGCAGGAGCTGACTGCCAAATAGCTGCTTATCCAGGCTAGCCAGAAGATGCCAATTATGGGCCTAGCCCAGAGGTGCATTAGAGCAATAAAGGATGTGGTTGATATCTCTGGTTCTGAAACCATCCTTATATTAAGAAAAGAGTTAGAAAGAAAAATTGTAAGCTTCAGACTAAAGATATGAATTGCTAGTGACTCAAGCTATTAAAAAGCTAATTAAGAGCTCAGATGATCAGAAACTCCAGTTTAGCTCCGAGACTACATCTCTTTATATCTTTCTCTTTATAGCTTTCTATAAAGAGAAAAAAACAAATCTATCTAAAATATAAACTCCCTGGAGGACAAAGCAGCCCTGCATGTTGAGCTTTCAAAACATTTTAGAAATCTTGACCTCCAATTAAGAACAACATTTCAGCAAGGGTTATTATTTAGAGCTTTGGGGAACTCTATTTGAAATAAAAACAAATTGCAGAAAAAGGTTGTTCTCAGTCTTTTCATACAATTTGCTTTATAAAAGAAATGCTTGGGTTTGGTGTTTTTTCTGGAAACCTTTAAATCAGCTGAATGAAAGACCATTTACCTATCACAAAGCTAAATCTAAGAAATATTTAAGATTTTTATCCACCTTTCCTACTCCTCCATGCCCACCTGAGATCCCCTGGAAGCACACATGACCCACTGTCTCTTAACCATGCTCTCTCCACTCTAAACCCTTGGCTTAAGACCTCCCCAAATCCTGACCTTTTGTTCAGGATTGGGCAAAAGTCTCCTACTTCATTTTCTGTCACCAATCATTCCCCACTCTCATTTGTTCCATAAAGAAATACTCAATAACATAATTCACTCATTCAACTAATGTTTACAGAGCCCTAACTAAGTTGAAGGCACAATTCTAGTCCACAGGATAAAGCAGGGTGTACCATCAAGGTCTTGTGCTCAAGATGACCGCAAAGTGGGGGCTCACATAAGTGACTGATGGCTAAGAAGAGGGAAGCAGTTAGGGGGTTCTTGCCTGATTTCTGGGGGTCACCTTTTGTATGGAGGGGGTGAGTATTGCCTCCTTTTGAAGAGAACATGCGAGCACGTCATAAAGAACAGGAAAGGAGTCAGCATGACCACAGAAGACTCCACATGGAGAGGCCACAGGGGTAAGGAGGCCAGCGTGAGAGGAGAAACAGTGCCCAGAGAGGGTTGTGCAGAAAATGGGGACAACAGGGCCCTCCTGTGGAGTGAAAGGAGAATGGTGTTTTGATGCAGTACCTCTTCCTCCAAATTCCTTTGGGAATGTGTATTTCAGCATCCTGAGATATAAGGGGAAAGTGTAATTCTCCTGATTAATGAGCAATCAACATAGAACCCAGGTGATATCAAGGAGAGAGCAAAAGCAAAAAATGCAGACACAGAGAGGTGAAGGTTATGGCCAACATTTTCAGAAGTGGACCAAGAGCAAATGTCAACTCATTAGTCTCACTCAGTCTAACTCACAGTTATTACCACATTGAGTATATTCATGTCTAGTCTGCTTCTAATGCTGAGTCAGTCTTGCAAATAAAATTACTAAGCTACACACAGCATGCCTTCTAAAAATCCTGATTGTACATGGTGCTGGAAATCTTCCTAAAAGATCCAAGTGTAACATTAATTGAACATGATCAGATAATATTTAGAAATGTTATCCAACGTTTCAATATTGACATAAGGTAGAAGTCTTTGTAAATTTTACTAAACTTGTCACTTGTCATTTGTCATCCCATTGCTCATCGATTTGCTCAAGCGGACACCAGTAATGTCTCCATTAGTCCCTGTCATGTGCTACTGTAGCCCAATGGTTTCTGCTCGCTCCAGGAACATGAAAAGCTTTAAACCGTTCATTCAGGGTCTTGTTTGTTTGTTTGTTTGTTTGCTTTTTGGGTCACACCTGGTGATGCACAGGGGTTACTCCTGGCTCTGCACTCAGGAATTACTCCTTTCGGTGCTGGGGGGACCATATAGGATGCTGGGAATCGAACCCGGGTCGACCGCGTGCAAGGCAAACATCCTACCTGCTGTGCTCCAGCCCCTGTTCAGGGTCTTGATGAAAAAGTCTGACCATCTCGTAGGTGGGCAGCCAGGTGTTCTTTTAGTGTCCCCTGGAATTCAGTCGGTAAAAGCTCTAGTACAGCAGTCGTCTCCAAATTGCATTATGTATCTGGCCCGTAATTTTCACACCTTGGCAAATGAGACAACGTCCCTGATTCTTGATCACCAATGGAGGTCAGAACTCCAAATTCCTTCTCTCACTTGAGTGAAATGTGATATTCCAAGCATAGATCTTTCAATTCCTCTTTGGGAGACCCAAACAGCGTTCTTATCCTGTTTTCGTAGGACCCAGATCTCTGAGGCATATGTTAGTACAGGAAGAATGGTGGAGTCGAAAAGATGTGCCCGGAGTCAGAGGTTCTTCATCCTCTTAACAACTTCTTCAACTCTCTTGCAGGGGTTCCACGGCGCTCTACTCCTACTGCACAGCTCAGGTGCCAGGTCATTCATCATGTTGAATTCTCGGCCTAGGTACACATAACTACTGCATTCAGAGATATTCGTTCCATTGAAAGCAAATGGACCATCAGGAACTAGTCTGTTTCTCATGAACATTGTCTTCATGAGATTCATTTGAAGTCTGACCTTTCGACATTCACAGTTGAAGTCGGCCAGCATTCATGCCATTTGGCTAATGTTTGGTGTTATTAGAATGATGTCATCAGCGAAGCGGAAGTGGTGTAGTTGCCGACAGTCTATCTTCACTCCCATTCCTTCCCATTCCAGTTGTCATTGTCGCATGATATTCTCGAGGGCAGCAGTGGAGAGTTTCGGTGAAATGGTATTGATCACTTCCTTGTAGAATGGTGAGATCCTAGTGGTGAATCTGTGATACAGTTCATGGAGAATCCTGAAGTACTGAGTTTGAATGCCCTGTTTGGCTAGGGCTTCGATGACCGCTTCAGTCTCAACAGAATCAAAGGCCTTCTTTAAATCGATGAACATTAGACAGAGCAACATCTTGAACTCTCATGAAACTTCAAAGAGCTTGGTCACTGTGGATATGGTCGATCATGCTGAATTCTTTTCGGAACCCGGCTTGCTCTCATGGATGTCCTTTGTCTAGTGTTCTGCCATTCCTATTCAGGATGACTCAGTGAACAACTTGTAGACGATGGACAACAGGGAGATTGGGCATAGTTGTGATGTCATGAATGTCTCCCTTCTTGTACAACTGAATGTCCCGGTGGTTTTCCACTGGGACAAAACCTTGCTATTCAGAAAGGTAGTGTGTGAAGAGGCAAGCCAGTATATTGAGTGCTGGCATTTGGGTCTTCAGGTGTTCAGGTCTGACCTTGTCTGGATCAGGTGCTGTATGCTTCTTTACCGATGAAATGGCATGTCGGATTTCAGAAGGGAGAACGCTAGGAATGACATATCAATCCTTTGGTATTTGGTATGTAGGCGGCTGGGCGTGGCTATCGAAGAGATCTGAGTAGAAGTAGTGGATAACCTTTTCCATTGCCCCTCTAGAAGATGTGATAGTTCCATCAGGACTTCGGAGGGCAGTCATCTTGGTCTTATAGTTGGTGAAGGAGAGGCAGGCGTTGCGAATACGCTTCCCAGCTTCTGTCGTATCAGCCAACACTGCTGCTCTTCTCTCTTTGAGGTCTTCCTTTATCACTTCACTGCATAGCTTTGCAAGCTTGGACGTTAGCTTGTGATTGCCTGAGGCTCGCGCCAAACCACATTGGAGAATGAGTTCGAGAGTTTCCAAAGACAGGTGTCTTTTTGTGACTTCCTCTCTCTCGGTGTTCCTCACACAATCATGAAGGTGCTGAACCAGTGGATTGTATTCCTCATCAATGTTGTCAGCGACGGCATCTTCCCATATTGCCGCAACAGTGCCAAAGAGCTCCCAGTTGGTGGTCATTCCAAGAGTTCGCTTCTTAAACTCTGCAGCCCTTTCTCCCCTCTTTATGAAGTAGAATTTCGCACAAAGGAGATGGTGGTCTGATCCTGTTTGGAATTTTGGGACAACAGTAAAATGGTCAGGCAAAACCACCAATTGAATATGATGTGGTCAATTTCGTTGTGGAACTATCCACTATGAGACTCCCATGTCCAACGTGTAGATTCGGCCTTCTGGACTGCAAGTTATCATGGATGGTCTTGGTCAAAGAGAGAACTCAGACAGTCTCTCACCCTGATCGTTCCATTCTAGGCCATTGGTCCCGATGTGGAGTTCTTCAGGCGACCTTCTTGGTACTATCTTGGCATTAAAACCACCAAAAATGACATTGTAGAAGGTGTGGTCTTCTTTATAGAACTTCTCCAGCTCCATATAGAACTTCTCAATTTCTTCTTCGTTGTAGTTGGATGTTGGTGCATAAACAACGAAGACAGAAACTGCTGGCAATGAGCCAAATCTATTCAAACATAAGCATCCAATTCGGGTTGTTAGGCATTCGAACGAATCAATGCTCATGGCCAAGTTTGTGTTGACAAGGACACCAACACCACTGATGCCTCTGTTGTCGCATGTTCTGAGGAGCAGTTCTTCTCCAGTGTCAAAAACGGTGTGATGTGATCGATGCCTTCTCATCTCGGTCAATCCAATGACGTCATACTGGATCTTCTAAGCTTGCACCATCAGGTCCTCGATGGATGCTTCCAATGCCATATGTGCATTAAAAGTGCATTCCCCTGACCCTGGAAGAGCCCCCAATAAGGCAGCATTGAGAAGGACAAGCAGGAGAGGCTGCTAAAATCTCAGGGCTGAACTAGGTTGCCCAAACGAAGAAGGACTAAAATTACTGTCTACTAAACTTATTGTTTTATTTTTAAAACAACTTTTAGATATCCATGTGTGAGTGAAGAATGAAAAAAAAACTGAAGTATTTTTTTAAGATAAAGTATTTAGTTCTTGTGAAATATTTTAAGCAACTTATTTTAGAAAAACAAACTAAGGGTATAGATAGTATTGAATGATGACAAACTCTTGGCCTTAGATTACAAAATCAAGATTACTAATCAGTAGAGGAAGGGTGGGGAAGGACAAAGTGAACTAAAACTGACAGTGGGCAGTGATGGATGATCTGAGGCACTTCATGAAGGTGAAGTGGGCAATAATTTTGTACATCAAAACTACAAATGTTAATACTAGTGTAACTGTTTTTTTTAAACAAAAAATATAAAGTTCAGAAATGGAATGACCCCCCCGAAAAAAAAAAGCACATCATTGAAATTTTTTTTTTTTAATTAGTGAGTCACAGTGAGGGTACAGTTACAGATTCAAACATTTCATGCTTGTTTTTCCCTCATACAGTGTTCGGGAGCCCATCCCTCC
This sequence comes from Sorex araneus, assembly GCF_027595985.1. Lineage (NCBI taxonomy): Eukaryota > Metazoa > Chordata > Mammalia > Eulipotyphla > Soricidae > Sorex > Sorex araneus. The sequence continues at coordinate 52,264,265 of NC_073312.1, read as the reverse complement.
ACCAGTGTCCATTCTCCACCACTAATGAACCCAGTATCCCTCCCACCCCTCAATCCCACCCCACCCTCAATCCCTGTGGCAGGGCATTCCAATTTGTTCTCTCTCTTTCCTTTTGGGTGTTGTGGTCTGCAATAGGGGTATTGAGTGGCCATCATGTTCGGTCACTAGTCCACTTTCAGCGCACATTTCCCTACCACGCGGGATCTCCATTCACAATTTACTTGGTGTTCCCTTCTCCATTTGGTATGACTTTCCCCCAGAGTGTGAGGCCAAGATCCAAGCTATGGAGTCAACCTCCTGGTATTATATATTACTATTCTTGGGAATTAGTCTCCTACTCTGTTATTTTACATTCCACAGATGAGTGCAATCTTTCTATGTCTGTTCCTCTCTTTCTGACTCATTTCACTTAACATGATACTTTCCACAAATCATTGAAATTTATAAAGATTCATTATTTGTCAGCTGGAAAGCAAAATTATATTTCAATGCTATGGTATTTATTACCTAATTTATTAAATAATAAATTCTCTGTATCACTGTCATCCCGTTCATCTACTTGCTCGAGCGGGCGCCAGTAACGTCTCTATTCGTCTCTGTCGCATGCTAGTGTAACCTGATGGTGAATTGAGGGCTCTTTCAGGGTCAGGGGAATGAGGACTGTTGTTGTTACTGTTTCTGGCATATCGAATATGCCACAGGTAGCTTGCCAGGCTCTGCCGTGCGGGCAGGATACTCTCGGTAGTTTGCAGGGCTCTCCGAGAGGGGCTAAGGCTTTGGGGGCAGCCTCTAATTGCCTTAACAGGTGTTCCCAGTTCTACCGAATGTAACGATAATAAATTAGGTAAATAAACTAAAGATATAGCACTCTTCATTAAATGTTGATACAAGTTGCAAAAAAAGGGGAGTCTGCTCTTTGACAAACAAGAATAACTCCATTTGTTAGGAAAAAATTTTTAATTGTTTCTGTTTATTTTGGGGCCATACTCAACTGTGTTTGGGGATTTCTCCTGCTTCTGTGCTCAGGGATCATTCCTAGTAGGCTCAGAGAACCATAGGCAGCATTGGGAATCAAGACAGAATCAGTCATCTCCAACCCTTGTGCTATCTGTCCAGCATGCACAGACACACACAAAACTAAGCAGAAAAGAAAATTAAGAGGGATATGTATACTAACTAAAGAAATTCAAAGAAAAGATGTCATTGTAGAAGCCATACTATGATTAGAAAACCTTAACTAACAAAAAAAGTAAAATAAATTTCGACAGAAAACCAGATCAAGGGAACTAATATATATATATGTATATATATATATACATATATATACACACATATGTATACATGTATATATATAGTTAATTTTATTTATTTTTTTGAAAAAGAGGGATCTGGGTATGGCACAGCACTACAGTGCCTGCCTTGCGAGTGTGAGGTGTGAATTCAATCCCCAGCGCCATTACAGATGGTCAACTGTGGTTCCCATGACACTAAAGCTGAGTTCCCTGGCACCACAATAAGCAAGTGTGCAATCCCTGGATGTCACAACAAGCAAAACAACAACAAAAGGGAAGAAGGAGCAGAGAAGGGGAGGTGAACTGGTTCCTCTGTGCTTGAAGTGGTGGTTTTCAGAGTCACAGGCCTGTGCGGGCCACAGAAAATTCCTGCCCATCCATGAAAAAAGTGAATGGTGCTTAACAGACTGGTTTTCAATCCCCGCTCCAGTGGTTGAAAAGACCAGACCCGGTCCAAGATGTGAAAGGGTTGAAAAGGAGTCCCGGGAGATAGAACAGTGGCTGAGGAAACATGCCCGAGGAGGAAGCAGCCACCCAAGCCGAGCTCAATCCCCAGCACCACGTGTCCCGCTATGACCAGGTGAAGACTTCCCAAGACCTCCTAATGTGTCCTTGAAGTTCCCCTTGTGCACCACGGGGATGGTCTGGAAATCCCCAGGCAAGGCCAGAGCAGCTTCTCATCCTTGGGCCCTGGCACTGAACCACTGACCAGGATGGTCCAGAAACACTAGTGGGGCCTCTGCGGCCTCCTGAACAATCATCAACAATAAGCAAACAAACAAAAAAAAAAAAAGACTGAAAGTGACTGGCTTTGAGAATCCAAATATTTTATGACAAAGAGTAAGCTTCCCTCTGTGCTATAGGGAAATACTAGCTCTATTCTTCAAGGCAACTATTTCATGGAACTGTAGGATCAGAATAGATTGATCATTTTAATGGACTAATGGAGAAACAAACAACCCTGTTATCATTATTATGAGTTATCTGCTGAGTTCTATAGTTTTAAGAGCATTTCTTTAAAAGACACCACGCAAGCTTTTATCCTATGAGCCAAAACTAATTCCTAGCCTGGAAACTTCCCTATCCCATCCATGAGAAATAAAGCAAGTTACTCCCCAGCTGCTTAAGTTTTATGCCTAAAACATCCCACCTAAGCAATTCGGAATAAGTCAAACACCCTGGTGAAAAAAAAAAAATGGCATCTGGCATCTTTTCCTGATTAGTTGGAAAACTAGATTCTGTAAGTTTCAAGGACATGAAACTCCAAGGTCCACACCTCCTATTAATTCCATTAGTGTAAGTACATGTTGGTGTGGAAATTGCTGAAGTCTCCATAACAACATTCCCTTAGGACAACAGCTGGACTGTTGTCTCTTGAATGACCCAAAACAGATGGGATGCTTAGCATGCCCCAGCATACACCCAGCAGCAAAGACTTGTGACTAAAAAAGCTGGCCAAAGACAATCCTTAAATGTTATCTAGCTGGCCATAATCTTTAACTTTCCTTTACTTCTTCTCAAAAAACAACCAAACTTCCATCTCAACAACTGAGGGACTCTTACCTAGCTGAGTCACCCAGAGGCATAGCCAGAATTGTCATTCCAGGTCATTTCACGACCTGTGTATGTGCTGCCACATCCATTATCGGATATACAGAAGCCATCACATACAAAAAGGGTACCCAGGCCACTTTGAGAGTAAAGGAGAAGCAAAAATGATTAATACAGCTCTCTTGGCCTAATTTCTGAATACTGATGATCTTCAGGTGTATAACAAAATCTGTAAGCTATAAACTAAAATTTTTATCATTTTACTTGTAAGGAAATAGAATTCTAAAGAAGTAATTTTTAGAAGTAGGTGTGGTTCTGTTGCTGAATGCCAAGTCCCATCCCTGGCACCAAGTGGCCCTACCATGAGCCACACCATATGGGTATGGCCCTACAATAATGTGTTTTTGAAACAAACAAAAAAAAAAACCATGAAAAACAAAAAAACAAAACTAAACTAAGTATCTTACCCAGTCATAAAGTTCTGAGTAAAAACTGTGACCCTGTTTTACAGTCTATTATAAGCAGAATTTTCACACATTTCTCTAGAGGCTATACCTACCCAAAGGGTTCATGAAATATTTTCACCACTAGAGAAATATTAAACTATTCTTGTTGTGAATTTAGGCTTGGGGTGGGGGGTTATGATGCATGCAGAGGATAAGAAGATTCAGTGTCTGTGGGCAAGATTATACAGTATCTGTACAATCTTCTGAGTTCATGAAAACAAAATCCATTCTTTACTATATAAAACTGTAAGAAATTTCAATTCAGCAACATAAACAGAAGGAAAGTCTCTGACACCTCTTCCTTAAACACAGGAAAGAAAGTTTGTTAAGTCAGAAGAGAGGACATAAAGCAGGTATAAATAGCTCAGTAAAAGTGTAGGTTTTAGTGAGAACTTTTCCTTCTATTTGTCATATATACCTTTATTTATATACACATTAAACATCTGTAGACAAGTGTGTGTTGCTTTACACTTTTTCATGCTGATGCAAGAATCCAGTGCAGGCTCTTTGAGGCACTGAGGAAAGTGAGGGACAAGTATACAGGTATAAGTGAAACCGATGGAGTAAGGAAGACATTCGCCACTAGTGTCCCAACCCTTTCAGTCAGAGACCCAAGAGAGACACAGCCATGAAAGCAACATATCCTTAGACCCAGTGACTTCACTTTCTAACATACGTGGATCAATTTATCGAAATCCGGTCCCCTTTCCATGGTCCAGCTGTGATCAGAGCCACAATCTTCCTTATCGCACTATACAATCAAAAGGCTGCCTTACTTGGCCATGCCCACAAACAAAAAACAGAAGAGTCTTACTGTGTCTGTTCATCCTTTATGTTATAAAACCTTATTACTCAAGGTCACCAAGGTCAAACAAAGGCTCATCCATTTTGGCACTTATACTGGGAAGATTCAAACACTAAATATCATAGCACAAGAACCAGTTAAATGGTAGAGTCTCCAAGACTAGAGTAAGACCAGGAGTTTAAAGACGTGGATCCAGAACCTTGAGCTAGTGATAAGCACACAGGCAGATCAAAACTTCTCTGGGGCTAAATTGTACAGTGGATAGGGCATTTGCCTTGCATGTGGTCAACCAGGTTTTGAGCCCCAGCGTCCTATATGGTCCCCAAAACACTGCTAGGAGTGATCCCTGACTGCAGTAAGTAACCCCTGAGCATTGCCAGGTGTGACCAAAAAAAAAATTCTCCGGGTTTATTTTCTCACACTGTGACATGGCATGTGGAACTTAATATACATCAAGAATTTTGTCCAGTTGGTTCACTTTAATCACATAATAACACTGTAAAGTGGGCATCCTCACCTTCACTAGATAGCCAAGAAAACTGAGGCCGTAGCTTCAACTAGTACCAATGAGCAGAATGAGACTTCAACACAGACCATCTGGAACAGAGTTCACCTCTGCCCTAGAGGATTGTGGGGGCTCTTTTTGTCTCACACATATGATCCTGTGATTCTAGGGAACTGTCTTTGGTTGCCCGAGTTTTGTCAGTGTCCTTCACAAGAAAGAAATCTATTATCTTCAAACACTAAAACGTTCAAAGCAGCTACCGAAAGACAATGACTTACACTGACTTTAAAGAAAAGCCAAACTAAAACAAACTAAAAATCTATGGGGTGCTTCAAATGCTTCTTGAATATTCAAATTCCTCATTGACATGGGAGGAATAAGTTATTAGCCGGATATAAAGGTGAAAGAACACAAGAAACGAAAAAAATCAACTTTTGGAATTCATGAGCAGAAGCATAACGACAAGCAGTTTCATGGCTCTCCAACTAGTTTCTGCTCACTGACATTTCAGCTGGACCTCCCCCCCACTCTTAATGGTTCCCCATTAGGACACACCAGCCACGACAAGGAAGGGGTGGTTGCAGTGACTTCTCAAAGCCACCAGAGAGCAGATGTCTATCTGGGTTCAGAGTATTTCACAAGCAGAGTATTTGCTTGGAAGCAAAGTGTGGGGAATCCACCCTAACTGACATGTTTTGGCCTAGAGCTGTTCTCTCTCCCTCTCTTCCCTCCCCTCCCCTGCCCCTACCCCCTCCCCTCCCCTCTCTCCACCCTCCCCCCTTCTCTCTCTCTCTCTCTCTCTCTCTCTCTCTCTCTCTCTCTCTCTCTCTCTCTCTCATCAACATGTTTCAATCTCCGGCACCACATGTCAGGAGTATGTCCTAAGCACCCCTGGGTGTGGCTCAAAAAATAAAAAAGGCCGATATTCAACCTCTGCATCCACAGACTATAGTTTAATGAGCCTGTTCTAGGTTCGGAGATATATTTCTGACAAGCACTCCCTGAATGCACATACATGGACATAACCCCTCCCCATCCAACCTTCATCTCCCCACTCCCTTCTATCCCCCACAAGGCAAATGGTTAGTAGGCCATGTTTTGGAAAACACAACTGCAGAGCTTCCAAAGTCAATGTCTTTTAAAGCACAGCCATCTAGGGATGGAAGATTTTCCTGTGCCTCGGCCCTGTGTCTATATCCATATCCACACATTCCATCTTTAAAACAAACCTACCTTGTTCTGACTGGTCCCTTCTATGGCCCTTATTTCATGATTTTTAGCTCTTCCCTCTTCCTGGGAAATTGGGGTGGGTGGAGTCTGAGCAGCAAAGTTCCTGGCAGTGTCTGCAACTCATTCCTAGCACCAAACATCCGCACTGAAAGCATCAGAGCAATCGGGAGCTAATAAGCAGCTCAATAAATGCCAGCTTTCCCTTCAGGCACTCTAGGGCATCAACAAGCATGTGGCAGGGGAAGGCTGTGCCCCCTGAGCTGAGAATCACTGCTTCTCAAACATCATTCTCTAGACCAACAGGACGGTGAACTTGCCATAATCCCAAAGACCCGGCCCACAGCAAGGGCATTCTGTGGGCTAAACAGTCTTGTTGGCAACTCAACCAAAACAATGCCAGAAGGCTGCTGTTTCCATGAAAGGACTGTATTACGCCATAGCTGAAACAGATCTCTAAAATACTATGCCACCGAAACTGCGTTAAATGCGGTTATGTAAGAGACGCCTTGCAGGGAATAGAATTCCAATGCAATCCGTCCCATCGTGACAGAGTTTCAGTTACCAGGCTCCACAGGTGCAGGGTTTCTGATTACACTTGTATGTGCTTGGGAACCAAGATACTGACAACCTACCTCCAAGGGTTAGGGGCACATAGGTGACAGTTGGCAGGTCTTGGGTCCAACTTTATGTCATTCCTCACCTGGTGACTTAAAAAGCCTTGGGAGGGGAAGGAGCTCCTCCCCCAAGGAGAAGCAGGTGCTACCTACAACTCACGAAACATGCGATTTTAGCATAAGCACAATAACTTGTAGTCCAACCTGGTGTTAAAGTGCAGAAGTCCACAGTGGGACACTCCAATCTAGCCCTGTTCCTGGAGCATGAGCTCAGGAGGCTGTGCTCGAGCACTGGCTTTGCGAGAACCACACAAGGCCAAGAGAAAGGGCTTGGCACAGGGTGAAATAGAAAACACTGGGGGAGAGTCATCAATGGAAGGGATCAGGATTAGTCTGGCGTGTAGTTACCCTTAGGAAAAAGGAGGGGAGAGATGGGAAAGGCACGAGAGGGGTTCCAGAATGCTGGAAAATGTCTACTTCTTGAGTTGGATGGTGGCAACTTATGTTCACTTAGTGATCATGACTTTTTACTTCATGTGACTTAACTAATTATGTTTTCCCCATTTATATTTGTAAGGCACTTGCAACATGATCTGCTACAAAACCAAGTCTTAAGAAAATATGTATTTATATATCTAGGATTTAAACTATATATACAGCTCAATGGCCAAAGCACCTTCCCTTGCAGGGTGAGGTGCTGGGTTGAATCCCTGGTGCAATCACATGTGCCAAGCACATTCCTGGCAGCTCTGCTTTTCTTTTCTTTTTTTTTTCTCTTCATGTTTGCAAGTCTTTTAATAATAAGTTTTATTTGGGGGAGTGTTACAAGCAATGCTATAGAGTTTGGGGACCATTTTCTGAGATACTTAGCCAACTGGATTGAAAGGTTTGATTTTAGGGACTTGATACTGTGTTAGGGGTCATTTTTAAAAACTGAGGTAACTGGTTTATAACACTATATATATGTACATATATATACATACATGTATATATATATATACTTGGAATACTATTTCATGTCTCTTCAAATATATGCTACCATACCATACCCACCATCAAAGTACCAATATTCTTCTATCACTTCCCAACACACCTCCCTATACCCTTTGATATCTCCCCCACTTCTTTTTTTTGTGGTAGATGGCTTTATAATTTATTTATTTTTTAATTGGTGAGTCACAGTGAGGGTACAATTACAGATTCACACATTTTCGTGCTTGTTTTTCCTTCATGCAATGTTTGAGAGCCCATCCCTCCACCAGTGTCCATTCTCCACCACTTATGAACCCAGTATCCCTCCTACCCCCCTATCCTATCCCCCCCACCCCACTCTGCCTCTGTGGCAGAGCATTCCAATTTGTTCTCTCTCTCCTTTTGGGTGTTGTGGTTTGCAATAGGGGTATTGAGTGGCCATCATGTTCAGTCTAGTCTACTTTCAGCGTGCATTTCCCTCCCCAATCGGGATTTCCAATCACATTTTACTCGGTGCTCCCTTCTCTATCTGGGATGACTTTCCCCCAGCGTGTGAGGCTAGCTTCCAAGCCATGGAGCCAACCTCCTGGTATTATACACTACTATTCTTGGGTATTAGTCTCCTAGTCTGGCAGCTCTGCTTTTCATGGCTGGCAACTCTGATGTTCATGATCCTAAGAACACAAGTGATGTCCAGTTGCAGCAAAGCCAGGGAATGTGAGCCCAGCAAGTAAAAGAGATGCAATCCCCAGCGAGCTCTATAATGATGTACAAACACTAAGGCAAGGAGAGCAACCAACAGCAGGCACAAGTGGTCCCCAGGAAGCTCCATAACCAGAACTCACTCAAGTGCTACAACTGAAGAGTGTGTCCGCTGATGAACATCAGAACTGAAATGAACAAGCCCCACAACTGAGTGTCTGCATGATGCTTGATCATCACAATAATGTCAACAGAAAGCGGGAAGTGGGTGTAGGGGCTGCTTATCTATCATGTATGTCCATAAACCATCAAGCCTAACACTCTAAAGCAGATTAAAATGCAATCTATGGGGGCCAGATCGATAGTACAGCAGGAAGGGCATTTGCCTTCCATGAGGCTGACCTGAGTTTGATCCCCAGCATCCCATATGGTCTTTGAAGCACTGCCAAGAGTGATTCCTGTGTGAAAAGCCAGGAATAACCCCTGAGCACCACCAGGTGTGGCCCCAAAAATCCAAATAAATAAAATGTAATTTATGTGCCCAGGAAGACATGGTTGGTTAAAGAAAGTGTGGTATATCTACGCAATGGAATACTATGCCGCTGTTAGGAAAAGTGAAGTCATAAAATTAACTTTTTTTTTTTTTTTGCTTTTTGGGTCACACCCAGCGATGCTCAGGGGTTACTCCTGGCTCTGCACTCAGGAATTACTCCTGGCGGTGCTTGGGGGACCATATGGGATGCCGGGGATCGAACCTGGGTCGGCCACGTGCAAGGCAAACGCCCTACCCGCTGTGCTATCGCTCCGGCCCCTAAAATTAACTTTTAAATAGATGGACATAGAGAGTATTAGACAGAGTGAAATGAGCCTGAAGAGAGAGATAGCTACAGAATGACTCCATTCTACCGTGGGATAAAAAAATAATAATAATGTGAGACTCATATCCAAGGACAGTAGAAACAAGGGCTAGGGGGATTGGTCCATGTTTGGGTGCCTGCCTCAAGTGCTGGGAGAGTAGGCAGTGGGGATAGAGAAGGATCTCTGTGATAAACATACTTGGAAATGATCACTCTGAATGAGAATAAGAACTGAATAAGGACTGCATGCTGAAATAGGTAAAGGAACAAGCATGATAAACTCTCAGTATCTATACTGCAAAACATAATGCCCAAAAGGAAAGAGAGACAGAGACAGAGACAGAGAGATAAAGAAGAAAAGTGGCAGCCATAGAGGTAGGCTGGGGCTGGTGGACAGGGGTGGTGGGAGGGAAGCTACGGACATTGGTGGTGGGATATGTACACTGGTGGAGGAATGGGTATTGGAACACTGTGTAACTGAAACCCGATCATAAAAAGCTTTTTAACTGTGTATCTCAGTGATTTAACTTTTTAAAAAATTAAAATTAAAAAAATTAATTAAATGCCACATAGTGTATAAAAAGTAAAAATTTAAATGAAAAATTAAATGCAGTCTATGTCAGGCAGCACTGACTTCTTATGTATGTTCTGGCGAGACTGGGGAAAGAGTCATACATGCAGTTATGTGTGTTACATGAAAGATGTCCAGGGAAGCTGAAGTATATGGATTTGGGAGTCCATGTACTTGGCAGAAATGAGTTAAAATCCTAGCTCTACCAGAAAAGTCCTGGGCCCACCTCTTTTAAACCTGCCTGGTTGTCATAACGTTAGACCCCTACTTCTGGACAGACTTCAGTGCCTCTATCTTTGCCCTCTGGAACTGGTTTAAAAGCTAACACAGTGTCCAGTGGTGTCCAGCACCTGCCAAGCCTTAAGCTGGGGTCTCCCCTCTGACTGGGGAGTAATGGTGGGAGCAGCTCCCCAGAGAGAATGAAGGAAAGCCTCCCTCTTCCATCCCGACTAGTCTGCCATGCTTCACCACACCTTGGACCATCGATGCACTGAGCAGGACTGTGACTCTGGGGCACGCGACCGGGAGATGGGACAGAGCAGAAAGCAGTCAAGGGATGGAGAGACTGGGCATCCAGGGCCCAGAAGGAGCCAGCAGGGACAGTTTCGCTGACTTGTCACCGTATGGTGATGGCCTAGCAGCCCTGTGGAACTGTCTCTATTAGAGCTTCCTTTAGTATCTTCCCTTAAATGTTTTTTTTTCTGCTTTTTTTTTAAACCAAGAACACATGGACAGGGTGGGAAAATTCTGACAACCTTTGGCTTTCAGAAGTGCAAGAGGATGCCAAAAATAAAACATCAAAGGCAGGCAAACCAGAGAAGTGATAGCTCAGAAAATGAGGCTGAGCAAAGATCCACACTCGAAGGGGGAATTCAGTGAGGTGCCCCTCCTGTTTCTCCCGCTGGAAGCTTTAACATTGCACCTTTTTTCCTGATAATGTTCTCTATTTGCTTGACCGGCAGAAGGCTCCACAACCAGAAAACATATTGATTTTCTTTATTGCATCCATCAACAGCTTCTTTTGCTCTCAAATTTCTCTGATTCTTGTAAACCAGGAAGATATAAATTATTATACTCCCTATCATTCAGTTAACAATTTTTTTCAGTTAACAATTTTTAAAGGGCTAATGTAAAAAATAAATAAAAATAAAAAAAAAAATAAAGGGCTAATGTGTGCACAGTGCTATGATATGCATCTAGAGCTAAATTCATTATAGGAAACATTTCCATTTAATTTTAACTGGAAATGATATCACTGATAAAACTTTATTTTTAAATGTAAAACAGCAAGGTAATGACGGTATGAGCACTAAGCTTTATATGCTAATGCTACAAAAACAATATAGAAAAAACTCAATGTCACAATCCAGAGAGGTTCCCGGGGTGGTTTTGAACCAAATGGAAACCAGAGACAGACTTTGCTTGTCCCACCATCATTGGTGTTGCTTAACATTTCTAATTCATTAAAATTCTGGGTTTCTAGGGGCCAGAGAGATAGTATAGCGGGCAAGGTGCTGGCTTTGCACATGGCCAACCCAAGTTCAATCCCCAGCACCCCAATCCACCCAAACCCATTTCTCTGAGCACCTGGCCCCCAAAAATAACTTAAGTTTTTGATTCTAGCTTTAGGTAAGCCATAAAGTAGGCTGGAAATAACACACACACACACACACACACACACACACACACACACACACACACACACACACACACACCCAAGCAATTTAATTTTCTCTTTTCCTATTGGAGGAAAAAAAGGAGAAAACAACCTTTTCCATTTAAATCAAACATTCCCTGGACATTCCAAAAATATTACATTTCTAAACTACTATATTCTTGATTTTATCTTTCTATTTTGACATCTGATGTCTCTTTTCAGAAAATGATGAAATGTTATTTGTACTGCCATTTTTTAGGGACAGATTTAGGAACACTTGTCTAGTTCACGGTGGGGGGGGTGGCGTGAGGGGAAAGCAAGTGGGGATTCAGCGTCACAATTCTGGAACGTTTCACCTTGACCATCACATTCCGAACTGCTACCTATACATACTTCTATTTCTTCCAAATCTCCTTCCAAATCCCAGGAAAAGAAGGCAGATAACATTTCTCACACTTGTTTGTCCACAACACTGAAAATGCCTTGAAAATGACTGGTGAGTCTTGAATGAAGAAAGCAATAAACAGTGAGAAAACCACATTAAAGAACAGAACAACATTGTTTCAGAGCCAGAGGGAGCCGCTGCTAGCTGCTCGCCAGTATTCCGACCGTCGGAAGCCCTCGCTTCACTGGGTCCGAGGCCACGCCGTCAGAGCTCCCACACGCCAGCCAATCCATGACTCCAAGCTTCTCCTCCTAAACCTTTAACTAGAAATTGGCTTAAAAAATAAATGAATAAATAAAAACAACATATAGCGGGTCCAGCGAGATAGAAGAGTGTTAAAGCGCATGTTTGCATGTGGCTGGTCCATCCCCTGTACTCTAAAGATCACTGGGTATAGTTCTGGTAGCCCAGGACTGAGCAGCACTACCCTAGGCCCTTGCATCGAACCCCTGGCTAGTGGGCTGAGAATCTCTGGAAAGGACCTCGAGGCCCTCTGAGCACTGCTTCGGAGACCATTTTCCCATATAAAAAATAGTAAATATATTAAATATATGTTATATAATATATATATGTTTATACATTTGCATCATATATAGGCAAAGTAGGTGAGAGCTCAGCAGCACAGCGCCTGCCTCATATGCATGACGTCTAAAAGGCAGCAAGCTCGATCCCTGGGACCAGCCCACCTGTCAGTGTCCTTATAGCAACTCTGCTAGCTGGTACCACAACCACGAGTGTGTGTCAGCCCAGTCATCACAAAGATCAAAAAAATAATAGCGATAAAATTAAACAGATGCAACTTACACAAATTTAGTGTTTATGTTTCTGGAATCCCGGCCCCACTCTGTCCTGACATGAGACAGGAGCGACAATCCCGGCCACTAAAGGGCCCTTCTCTGCCCAAAAGGAGACGGAGCTGCCGGGTGGGCTGCCGGGGGGGGGGGGGGGGAGCAGCTGTGTGGAGAGAAACAAGGCTTGGGTAAAGAGAGAGAAGCCCCAGGGCCTGGGGGCAACAGGATATGATGGAAGGCTAGAGAGGCTGAGTGGACAGGTGCTTTGGCGCTGGGAGGGCACCGATATCAGTGGTTAAAGCATGGGCTTCGGAGTGGTTGGGTGCAGGGTCGGTGCCAACTCAGCCACGGTCATGGAACGCTGCCAGACAGTATCACCTATAAGCATGTTCAAGTTCCCTCCAAAGGAACCAGGGTGACCTGTTGGAGAGCCTTCCACCGAGACGACATCCCGCCTCCGGCGTGCCACCACGAGATGGCTCATCTCCCCGGCTTTGATTTATCCCAAGTCTTTTGCTGATAGGGGGATTGGGGGCTGCATTTCTTTTTGTTTGTTTGTTTTGCTTTTTGGGTCACACCCACCGATACACAGGGGTTACTCCGGGCTTTGCACTCAGGAATTAACTCCTGGAGGTGCTGAGGGGACCATATGGGATGCTGGGAATCGAACCCAGGTCCACTGCGTGCAAGGTAAACACACCCTATCCACTGTGCTATTGCTCCAGCCCCTGGGGCTGCATTTCTGAGAGTTAACCTTTCACCCACAAAGCATTGCAAACTGAATCATCTGGGGAAAAGATGCCCTGAAAAGGGGAGGGAGAAATTTTCAGGACCTTCCCGGTTTTTCCAACCCAGAAAGAAGTCTGGGTAAAATGAAAGGGATCACCTTCACAGTCCTTATTCTCCGAGCCTGCCTTCCTCCCCTGTGAAAAAAAGTCACACACCAGCTTATAGTCATGGTGCCTTGGCAGAAAGAAGAGTGAAAGAAAAGGATTTAGTTATGTAAAATCAGAGGATCACAAAAACCCTCTGCAGTAAATCTGTTCTGAGCCTCATGTTAATTCTCATAATGTTAATGACCCCAAGAATAGAGCATTCCATGTAGACTTCAATTATTCTACAGATATTCAGATATTTCTTCTAATAATCTGGGAGGGGGGAATCAACATTCTTGGCCTTTACAAATAAAGCTCGTAAAACCTCATTCCACATGATGTTCCTTTTCAGAAGTGAGAACAGGGGCCCGAGAGCTAGTAAGGTGCATGCCTTGCATGCCAGATGCAGCCAAGTCTGGCTCAATCCCTGGCACCACGTATGGTCACCCTTAACAATGCCAGGGGTCACTCACTCCTGAGTACACAGCCAGAATTAGTCTCTGCGCACCACCTGATGTGGCCCAATCCCACCCCCAAATAAGTTAAAAAAAAATAAAAATAAATACCTACTGACTGAAATAAGAGATATACTGGCCCCTCAATTCTCTACTTTTTCAAAATTGGGCAAAAGTGCCTACTTCTGCCCACCATCCTTCTGGACAAGTTAACTTGCCAAAATTCTGGCAAGAATTTTACCAAGTTTAATTGCAAATCCCAATTAGTTCTTGTTGACCACGCTCTGACCAAATTAAGGACTAAAAGTAGAACAACTATTGTCTGCCTAATAGCCCAGTTTGTTTTATAAATCGATCCTTGCTCTCTCACTTGGTGTGAGGAAGGAAAAGTAAACTTAAAGATGTAAAAATAAACAGCTAAACTATTTTACAAGACCATGTTGCCAGGATTCAAGCAGCCCACGTTCCCAGCCCCAGACAAATACCCTACATAGGCAGATACCCATTCTGGAAGTTAAGGCTTTAAGAAAACACAACAAATATTAAAAAAAAAGAGAGAGAGAGAGAGAGAGAGAGACAATGGCTTAAGAGTCAAAAGAATGAGAAGAAAAGCTGCTAAGAAAAGCAAACAGGAATCTGGATGCATTTCAAATAGCTCCTGGCATCTCATCCAATTCCCATCAGTGAATGCTGCTGCTTCCAGAAGGGTGGCACAGAGAGCATATCAGACGGTGCCCGGCACACCACAACACTTGACTATAAGTATAGCACAATAAGAAGCAATTGTGTGATAATAACAGCTGTTGTGTATTTCACACACAGCTTGGGACAGGCACTGGGTAAGCACCGTTGCTCTATATGTATATGTGCACATCTAATACAGATAACAATCTACATATGCAAATGAAAAATCCAAAAGGCATATATGATCTATGTATATATGTACGTACGTGTACACGTATACATGTACAAAAGTCTCATGCAATACTTAAATGGCCTGAGCAAACAACATCCCTATTTCACAGTTAAGAAAACCAGAATTTAGGAAGTGATTACCCCAGGATCACAATGAAGGAGCTAAAATCTACTCAAATTTATTGTCCACTCCACACCTATCCTCTATTCATCGTGCATCACCAAAGAAGATTCTAATACCCAAGGAGGTCTAACAACTGCAATAGCAGGCAGGAAAATGACAGAATCTGCTACCATGTACCTCATCAAAGTTTGGGCCACGTGGGTCATCGAACCAGTCATCTCTTAAGCAGAAACAGAAATGCACTGGGCGTGCCCTGGCCAGCTGATCCCTTGTTTTCTATGTACCCAGACTTGTAGGTGTCGGGCACCTCTCCCAAGGCCCACATCCCTCTGCCTGCAAAAAAATGAAGCAATTCCTAAAGCTGCCACCATGGGGCTAAGTTGGAAATAACTAGAACACTGCATTCCACAGGGCTCCCCAAGGAACTCAATCACTGCATGCAGGCTGTTTTTATTAGAAGCCTGAAGTGGAGGTGAGGTGAAGAACAACAGTCACATCTGCCAACATAGTAAGGGGGGAAATGCCATACTCTCAGTCCATAAAAATGACAGAATTCACCTGTCAGCAGGCCCTGCCCATTCTCAGGGCTTTGGGGGACATAGGTGAGTAAGGTTCATGAAGGGAGGGACACGTCACCAGAACATCACAGCCATCAATTTCTCTTGATGAAAGGTTTTTAACCACACCCCATCTCCGAGAAAAATGCATTTGAAGATTCAGTTGTATCACCCAAAGTCTGGCTTAACAGCCTAGACAAATTTTTAGGTAATAATGCACTGAAAGCTGCCAGTAATGTTTCTAAACTACGTGTTGTGAATGTCTTTTTGCATGTCTCTTAATTTCTCCATTTTGCCAATAATCCCTACCCTTATGCCAAACTCTGCTCATCCTCCTTTCCTCATAATACAGCTAACAGCAGGCTACAAGGCCTGTCTCCAGGGTTTGAAACGGAGCACAGACCCCGTCAGTGTTCGAGACTGAAGGAGCCTGTCTGGAGACCAGTTGCCAAGCGCTCCCGCCCCACAGGTGCTGGGGACCCAGCGCTCTCATTCAGCCTTAGTAGCTCTGGCCCACCAGCTTTCCTCAGGTCTGTGAAAGATCAACACAAGTGTCTGACTGCAGCTCTCAGCGCTGCCTTCTCTCAGAGCTGCTATGCGTCCGTCCCTCCCCACTGCTCTGGGCCCCCATCCTGCCTGAGCTTGAGGCCTCATCACAAAGGTAACACACTGCCCATGTCAAAGAGGGCCGGACCCCCACACACGTTCCTACCCAAAGTCCAGAGAGAGATCCTAACCCACAGCCACCTCCCACTCTCCCTCGGCCCAGCTTCTGGTTCAAAGAAGGCGGGTGATGCACACACGAAGGCAGCTCTTTCTGCAGACAAGACCCAAGCTCTCTCTACACACACATACACACACACACACACACACACACACACACACACAGAGGGGGAGAGAGAGAGAGAGAGCCAATTTATCCTCAGCTGTCAATCTCTTGAGCAATGTTTAAACTGTGGCCTCCACACAAGCCTGAGTCATGAAAAGTCAGCAACCTCCAAAACTCGAGTGACCTCGGAGACTCCCTCTGAAGAGTCGCCCTTGTCCCCACAGTCCTACCAGCAGCCAACACAGCTGCAATTGAAGGGACTTTCAGCAGAAGAGCCAAATTCCCTAAATGCCACCCATTCTTCTCTCCCGCGCCAGAGCAGGGCAGTCCCACAATGGAGAGAATATTTCATTCACACTCTGTCTGAACAGCAATTTTTTTTTCCCATAGACAAGCTGGGTCATTAAAATTCTCTCACCAGATGAGTGGCCTATTCATGGCAAGCTCAAGTGACAAAAGACAAAGCTGTTGTCTGTCTCACATAAGTCTTGAATCACAACTCATCCATCTCATAAATTTAACCCTTTCGTTCCTAATAGCACTTTTGTTAATCGTCCAGTGCGCTGTAATATACATATATGTATAAACATTTGCCAATAAAAGTTGGTAAAAGAATATAAAATTCTTTCCACAAAGTAAGAATCTATGAGGACAACAGAACAGGAAAATATTTGCCTTGTTGGCACTTAAACCACTTGGAAGTCAGAAGTATTTGCTTCTCCCTTGGTTCTTTAGCCAGCCATCTATAAATACGGCGGAGAGAGGAGCACAAACTAGCTTTACCAAGAAACAGGATAGTTTCAACTAAAAACAGCTTCTCCTTTAAATTTTAAAAAAAAAAAAAAAACTACGCCGTTCCTCAGAACTTAGAAGACCTAGGAAAAACTGCCTTCACAGGAGGACAAGAGGGCAGTTCTGAGTCTCAAAAGATAGCTCCATCAGGAAACCCAAGCTGGGCTGTGGGGAGCTGGCCTGTAACTACTATGCAAGGTTCCCCCTTAAGTACTAAAACCGGCCCCACTTCTAAGGGTCCCAGCTCTGATAGAAGTTCACTTGGCTATCACAGAAACGGAGACGAGGAGACAGGGCTGGAAGGCATGAGAAAGAAACAGAAACCTAAAGTGAGGAGCTACTGGTTTTCCCAGTCTCTTCCTAGCTGGTAAGTGCTCATAGTTCATGTATATTTAGCAGGTTTTCTTTCTTTTTATTTTTGAACTCAACAAGCAAACCAGGCGTCTCAGCGGTAATGCGCTTCCTATTTATCTGAACTCAACCTGCGGTAGATGGCTTCAATAATAAAGAGTAAGCGACTTTCAAAACTTTGGAAATCTAAGAAGCCAATTTCCTCAACGGTTTAGAGAGTAATAAAAGGTCAATGCTTTTAAGTAGAAAGCAATTTCTCAGTTTTGTGCACAGCCCTGCATGAAAAAGGAGAATTATTTGGGGCAGGCTACCGTGGCACTCAGCATGGCAGCAGAGCCATTTTCCTCTCCTCCCCCCGTAGTAGTCAGTACAGCCAGAGCTTGACTGCACAAAGCCGTGGAATGCTGCAGAGGATGCTGCCAAGTAATAGCCAGCAAGGACAGGGCGCCATACAGTGATGACAGGTGATCACGCTGGTGACCTACCTAGGTGGCCCCTAAAAACCAAGAAGTGCTAGGAGAGGCCTAGGAGAGGTAATTCTGTTCAGATGTCAGCTCAAAACTCCACAGGCTGCACCCTCATGCACCCTCACACACCCCCACCCCACCCCACCCCCACACAGGTGACAATTCAAAAGAAGAACAAAGACCCTGGTAAGACCCTCGGAGACCATCAGAGTTCAAAGTCCTTTTCGTTGACCACCACCTAGCAGGCACTCTTGCACAGAGACCACCAAGCCAGGAAGCTCGGTAAGGACCCCTTCATAGGCCTGGCATGCAGGGGGCTCCAGACTCCATCTCCAGCCCCACATGACCTCCCAAATGTGGCTCACAGCACAGGTATAGAGGCCTTCCTCAAAATCACCACTCAAGACCACTTAGATAGAAGCTCTTGTGCTAAAGAAAACATATCTCTTTTTTTGAATCCTATAAAAGCAGCTTCCCAAAGCAACTTCACAGCCTCCACTCCAGAGCTGCCAGCATTCCTACTACAGGCATGTGATTTCTTTTCCTTTTTCTCTCCTTTCTTTGGAAAAGCACACACTGCTGTCTCGATCGCTGTTATTCTTGAATAAAATAAGAGCAACTGACTCTTATTTTAATAAGAGTAAGAAGATAATAATTCTAAGAGAAAGCTGAGCGCCTAGGAGCAGGGCAGAGCTTGGGAATAATTTCACCCTTTCCTCCAAAGAGCAAAATCTCGTTTCAGCCTGAGAAAAACAATTCCACGCAAACCAGGAGGTAAGGAGCAGCTCTCGGGGCGAGCGGATCAAGGGGATCTCAGGGGCAGCAACACAACTTCCTGATCGAGCTCATGGAGAGTCGGTCCCAACCTCTCCCGGGACTCACCGGCTGACAACAGGACAATGACCAAGGAATTTCTCGTAGGGATAGTGCTCCAATAAGCAGGAACAGAACAAGGCTATCTGACTAAGAGCACATCCAAGAGGACAGGAAGCAACTGAACTTAATACCATCGGGAAACAATCTAAAGTCAGGATGCCAATTTAAAAAACTATTCTGGTTTTTCTTCAGCTCCATTGGCCAGGAAATTGAAAGCAAAGGTAAATGGAAGGGACCACATCAAACTAAAATAAAAAGAAGAAAACAACATGCTCAGAGGCTGGAGCCATGGCACAGCGGGTAGGGCATTTGCCTTGTACACAGCCCACCTGGGTTCGATTCCCAGCATCCCATATGGTCCCCTGAGCACCGCCAGCAGTAATTACTGAGTGCATGAGCCAGGAATAACCCCTGTGCATTGCCGGGTGTGACCCAAAAAGAAAAAAAAAATTTTTTTTCAAAGAGAGGGCCAGAGCAATAAGGATGGGGAGAGGGCGGGAGCCTAGAGGCATTGGGAGAGGGACGCTGACAAGGCCAGTGGGTTCAGAGCTAAAATGCTGAATATCTGAACCTCTGTTATCAACAGCTACATAAATCTCAATAAATAAATAGCAAAACTTTTTTAAAAGGGTTTATGACTGTCGTGAAAGGAGACTGGTGCTGTGACAGTAGGTGTGCTGTAATAATATCACACTTCCAAAACAAAAATCTATACTCGAAAACCGATAAAATGAAATAACCTACGTGCCCTCAAAAACTAACTACTTCTTAGGAGAGTTGCTAATCAGAATTAGGTTAACTACAGTTTTTCACCTATTCTCAATGGTTTGAGCTTGAATGCTTTGCTGAAGCACTGACCAGGGATTAAAAATCCCAGATCCAGTCTCAGTTCCCCGTGCAGCATTTATCACCAATCTCTCCAGATTGCCCTTTGAGGGTGGCCAAGGACAAATGGCACCAGAGCCTATTATTCAGCCTTTCATATAAGAGGGCTTAATGTGTCAGCTGCATTTTAATCTCAGGATTATATGCTTACCCTTGGAAAATTCCTTTTAGAAGCAGCAATAAGGCTTTCTTTTATAAAACTAGAGAATTCTTATTTATCACAAAACTAAATTATTTCAAAAGTTATTGGTACTTCACACCTGAAATAAAAAGTCAATAATGTAGAAAGACAAGCTGCTGCAAGCAACAAAGTAAGAAAGTCAAGTTCTCTGGTGAGACAAACTAAATACAAGTCTTAAAAATATAAGACCACCACTTCATGTTGTTCATTTGCAGGTGCATGTCTGACTAATTACCAATTTACAGATCCTGCTCTGGGCTCTTTTGTTTGTTTTTGAAGACATATTGTCTTGCAGTTAAAAGAGTGATGAATGCCAATATTTACTGCTCTCCTTTCTTAGCCTTCAATACAATATATACTGCTGTTCAGCCAAAAGTTCAGGAGATTTAAAGTTCTGTACATTTTCAAGTGTGAAATTAAATAAATGAGGGCAACTCAGCAGACCCAATAGAAGCCATAACTTGCGGTTTGTGAGACCCCATTCTGAAATGCCGCCAATAAAGGATTTAACAATGCACCTAACCATGAATAGAGAAATAAAGAGCAAAATGGGTAAAATAACAAAAATTACGCAGAAAAATGGAGGGGAGTTTCTTTAACCTCCACAAAGCTAAATGATTTCTTGTCACAAAGTAACAAGATTGTACAGCCAGGGAGCTCAATGGAATACAGCCCGTACTTTGCATAGGGGAGACCCAGATTTGGTCCCTGGCACTCCAGGGTCCCCTAAGCATCACCAGGAGTCACCCCTGCACACTGAGGCAGGCACAGCTCTTGAGCCAGTTTTAGCTTCCCCCAAAAAAATAAAATCCTATTCTGTAAAACACAATTCTTTAGAGAACAAGAACAAAGCAAACAAATAAACAAAAAGAGTTGCCAGGAAATAAAAACATGAGTACAAACAGGAACTTGCCTTGCACATGGTTGAACCAGGTTCTATCTCTAGCCTACTTATATGGTTCCCCAAGCCTGTCAAGAGTGATCCCTGAACAGATCCCAGTGCTCAGTAAGCCCTAAGTATAGCCAGGTTGGCCCAAAAACAAAGAAAAAAACAAAACAACCAATTAGAATATGTATGTTGTTACATCACTCTATTTGGACATAAAACCAAACCCCACAGGGCTGGAGCGATGGCACAGCGTGTAGGACATTTGCCTTGAACACGGCCGACCCGGGTTCGATTCCCAGCATCCCATATGGTCCCCCGAGCACCGCCAAGGGTAATTCCTGAGTGCAGAGCCAGGTGTGACCCAAAAAGCCAAAAACGAAAAAGGAAACCAAACCCCAGCTCCCTCTATATGAAGCTGTTCTTTGGTCTATACTGGTGGATATCCTCCCCCAACTTGTTTTCATGCCAGTCCCTCTTTTCTAGTCATTTGTCCCTGTGCTTTTTCAGAAAAGTGAGCAGAAAAGTATAACTGGGGGAGTCATCTGTCATCTGACGGGGTTCAACAGAATGTGGGGAAGAGATACTGGCACTTTGGTGGATGTGGCTTAATACTGTAGCTCCAAAACAAAAAAACTGACATTCTTCTTTCTCCCGATTTTTATTCTTTTTCTCTGCCTTTCCTTTGCCCTGGGCTGGAGCGATAGCACAGCAGTTGGGCATTCGCTTTTCATGCAGCTGACCCGTGTTCGCTTCCTCCGTCCCTCTCGGAGAGCCCGGCAAGCTACCGAGAGTGTGGAGCCCGCGAGGCAGAGCCTGGCAAGCTACCCGTGGCGTATTGGATATGCCAAAAACAGTAACAATAAGTCTCTCAATGAGAGATGTTACTGGTGCCCACTCGAACAAATCAATGAGCAACAGGATGACAGTGACAGTGACAGTTCCTTTCCCCACTGCTATTGGATAGTCATATACTTGGTGACAACGTCATGTCGTGTTCAAGAGCATCCCTAGCAGCAATGAAGGCCAATGCCGGACAGTCAACTCTCATCAGTCTTCCTCAAGCCAGGCAGCATCCTGCCACTGAGACCCATCCCTGGGCCCCAAATATGCCATCCAATATTATCTCAATTTAAAAATATGATCAGATAAATACAGGGATGAAAAATGAAACAAAATAGTCCTAAATCAATAGCTAACATGAATTTCAGAGGCAAGGAACAGAGTAGAGGGGGGAGATTAGAGGTGAGAAACTTAAAAAAAAAAAAATTCATTAATGAAGGACATGAATTTACAGCCTGAAAGCATCCACATGAATTTCACCGCAATAAATGGTAGCAAACCTTCCACCAAGGAATATTATCATGAAATTGCAGATTTCATGAACATGATCATGAAGGAAGGGAAAAAAAGGAAAAAGAAAGAAAAAAATAATAAAAGCTACTTAGGGAGGATTAGGGAGGAGAAACGTATTAACATTCTCACCACCAATAGTAGAAGAAGACAGTGGGCCACACACAGTACTCTGGGATGTCCATCCTCCAGTTTGGAAATTCTACAGCCAGTCAGACTACAGTTAAAAAATGAATGTGACATAGGGCTTAAGAGATAACACAGCAGGTACTGGCTTGCCTTGCACAAGGTTGACCTGAGTTGGATCTCCAGCACCCCATATGGTCCTCAGAGCTCTGCCAGAAGTGATCACTGTACAGAGCCGATAGTAAGCCCTGAGCACTACCAGGTATGCCCCCCCCACCACCACCACCACCATCCCCAAAGAATGTGACGTTCTCAAATCTCAACAATTCAAAAGTCTTACTCCTGGGCAATTTGTTAAATAGGTCCAGAAGATGCAGTTAAGACTTAAGCTGAGTTTCTCAAAATAATTAAATTGAGGCCAGGAGACAGCTCCAAAGGGCTGGGACACAATTTTCCATATGGGAGCCCCAGGTTTAATTCCTAGCACCAAATGGTCCCTTAAACATCAGCTGGAGTGAACTACCCTGAGCAACATGCTGGGTGTGGGGAGAAAAAAGAAAGGAACAAGTACGACACCAATGTCATCAGGCATTAGAAGGAAGTTCACAAAGAAAGCCCTTTGTCTTTAAACTAGTGATAGGTACACAAATTATATTTTAAAATTAAATTCAAGGAAAACAAAACTGTGCTTAGGATAATTAATCAAACTATATAGTGAATCTATGAGCTCTGTTTACAGGGTGTAAGATACACTGAGATAAAGGAAAAGCAACAGCATAAGGGGAGTAGGGGACCTTGTTTAACTACATAATGCTTTACGAATCAAGCTTGGGGGCCAGGAATATGGCTCAGGTATATGGCAGGTATATGGCCAGGGACACAGGAGGCCCTGAGTTTAATCTCTAGCACTGCCATCACCATACAATCCCTACCATACATGACCAAGTGAATGCCAGCACTGCTCACACCCAATGGGCCCCAAACCCAACAGACTGTAAGTACCACAACCAAGTGTGTGGGAGCACCCCCACACCCAAAATCAAGTGAACAAATGCCAGCAAACAACACAACCAACTGTGTGAGCCTTAAGTATCATGACAAGAGGGCAAAATTTTTAAAACTAACAATGAAAATGTATATATCAAGCTTGGATAACATCAACAGAAACAAAAACTAAATTTAAAAGGGTTGAGTATTCCAATTTACTCTTAATACTTAATATTCCATTAGTGGACTGGAGCAATAGCACAGCAGGTAGGACGTTTGCCTTGCACATGGCAAACCTAAGTTCGATTCCTCCATCCCTCTCGGAGAACCGGGCAACCTACCGAGAGTATCCCACCCACACAGCAAAGCCTGGCAAGCTACCTGTGGTGAATTCGATATGCCAAAAACAGTAACAACAAGTCTCACAATGAGATGTTACTGGTGCCCGCTTGAGCAAATTGATGAACAATGGGACAACAGTGCTACACTGCTATTTCATTAGTATGCCATATGAAAACTTACAAAAATACCTTCATATGCATCTAATCCTTTTATGTTTAAGTTCTGCAAATTGGATTATCCCTCACTTTACAAATCAGAGGACCCCTCCCCCCAAAGAAATTCGAATATCATAATCAAAGACAAAGAACAACAAAGGGCCAGAGAAGCAGGACTAGAGGAAACACAGCAGGCAGAGGCGTCTAAGGTTCACAGTGTGACTGATATTGAAGAAGGGGGTAGGAATCTAAAGGAAATTGAGCCAAATCCAACTTTGGAGCTTAAATTGCAATAAACAGGTATTTTCTGGGCTTAAATTCTTCAACTTAAGTATGCATAAGCATCATCTGGAGTTTCCTTTACATGAAGTACCTAAAGTACTCAAATTCATAGAAACCAAGAACGGTGGTCCACAGGGCCTAAGCAAGTGGGTGGAGGTGCAGGAAGAACTTCTGTTCAATGGGTTCAGAGTTTCAGATCTACAAGAGGAAAAGTTTGGAAATCCACTTCACAATAATGTCAATACACTCAAACTACTGAATTATATATACTCAAAAATGGTTGTGATGGTAAAGTTTATGTTGGATACTTTCTACAATTAAAATCAAAAAATAAAAAGGACTACCTAGAAGATTTGTTAAAACTCAACCAATTGTGGGGCTGGAGTGATAGTACAGCGGGTAGGGTACTTGCCTTGCACACGGCTGACCCAGGTCCAACCCCTGGCACCCCATACGGTCCACCAAGAACCACGAGGAGTGATTCTTGTATGCAGAGCCAGGAGTAACCCCTGAGTATCACCAGGTCTGACCCAAAAACTAAAAAATTCAAATGAAAAAAAAAAATTGTAAGCCACCACTGATTGCTAGGCCTCATCCTCAGACTTTCAATCCAGTAGGGATGGATGGGACCTAGGAATTTCTACTCCCCGCCATCTTTCTACTTCAACAAGTTTTCAGATGATACTGATGCATTTGTTCCAGTGATGAAACTTTAAGAATCACAGCTCTAGTGCAAAGCTTTTCAATTCTGAATGTCCAATCATTCCAAGTGAGACTGAGACCAAGGAAACCAGAAGGGAGGGGTGGGAACAGCGGGAGGTTAGAGATGTGGACGTGGCGTGCCTTTAAAGACTTCAGGGTGACCCTAACAAGCCTTGGCTAGACTCTTAACCACACCACCTGGCAGCCTGACCCAGGTGAGGATAACCAGCAGGTTGGGGCCTTTAGACTCATTCTGCTTGTTTCTCCATTTCATCATCTCTAGAATACAAAAGACGGGTCATAGATTGCTCAGAATATTAAATAAGATTATCAACGGGAGTACTCGGTATCCAACACATAGTGTAAAGTAATGCTACTACTTTTATTGCTGGCATTACAGGAAACAAGGCTGACCCTGTTTTTCTTGGCTGGAAAATGAGGTCAGGTTAAAGGCAGTAAAGAAACTATTAATATTCGATTCCAAATGTGTGAGCAAGGCACTGAGCTCCCAAGGAGTTAAGAACAAAGTGAGCAGTATTAAATCTAAGAACTTGTTATAATTCCCACAAGCATTTGGCAAATGGAGGGTCATTTCTACAGAATTAGTGGCTAATCCCTTTACTATCTCAATAAGGGTTATTTAGAATATAAATACCATTGTAAAGCCAGGTGTTGGAATCAATACTCAAAACACCGCCTCCTTCATCTAAAGAAATAATACAACACATTGTGCTCAGACGCAGAAGGTAAAACACCACTTGG
This sequence comes from Sorex araneus, assembly GCF_027595985.1. Classification (NCBI taxonomy): domain Eukaryota; kingdom Metazoa; phylum Chordata; class Mammalia; order Eulipotyphla; family Soricidae; genus Sorex; species Sorex araneus. Next base: position 52,238,865 of record NC_073312.1, on the reverse strand, counting down.
AGCTCAAATTCCGATCAGCATCTACATGGTAAACAATTGTTCATCAAAAGAAATTGAGGAGGAGGGGGAGAAGATAGAGCAAGGTTCACATGGGTCTGTTCATTCCAGCAATATCATCATGCCCCCATGTCCCAGGCACAGTGACACACACTCTGTGGGCAAAGTTTTCAATGCAGAGACACGAGGCAGGTCTGGCCATAGAGTAAGTTCTGAAAGATGGAACAGAGCTCTTCCTCAAAAGCAACTCAGGGAAGGTCAAATGAGAGGTTTTTGATAATTGTTTTTCCTTGCATGTATGACTGTATAGTTAGGGGGTGTATAACATGTTACACGCAGTGATGCTTGAAGTTTCTAATGCCTTAAATCCATAGTGCACACAAAGAAATCACTGTTATTATCCTCAGAATGCATCCGACCTTGCCTGGATCTGGATCAGACAAAGCCCAGAGATCTCAGGGAAGGCCTCCTTCATGAAGCCACTGCATAACTTTCCCACAACACATTCTTTCAACAGTGCATGAAAATAATTCTTCTTTCGGGGGTGAGAGTCAGTGAGCTAGTACAGTTGGTTAAGGTACTGCAACCACCAACACCACTTCAGCACTGCCAGGGGTAATTCCAACCTCTTTCCACAGTTTTGGGGTCACGTTTGGCAGTGCTCAGGACTTCCTCTGCCACTAGAATCACTCCTGGAAGGACTTAGGAGACCATTTGGGGTGCTGAGGATTAAACCCCAGTCAGCCATTTGCAAGGCAAGTGCCCTGCTCAGTGTATTATCGCTCCAGCCTCAAAGCAAATATTCTTAACGAAGAAAATTATCTCTACTTTTACATAAACCTTGGAGGCAACATTTTGGGGTATGTTAAAATTACACCTTCACATGATACTAATAGGTTCAAATCACCTCCTGACCACAAAAATTATAGTTTCCTCTAAAGCTCAGAAAACAGGATCCAGTTAGAGAGCCAGCAAACATTCCCTCAGTGAGCACCAATGACAGATATGGTAGGCCATGCCCACCGTTCCTTGGGTTATTCCTCACAGAAATATACTCAGGAATACTCAGTTATACGGGAGAGAAGGACCTATTTGTAGGAGCCTATACAAGTGATACTGCCTTTCTACACTCAGGGACTGCTGAACGGTACTTCTACTTAGTAGGGGAGTTTTCCTCCATGCTGATTTAATATATTATTAATCCAACTGTCTTGCAGTCATGAAGCAAAGAGAAGTGTGGAGACAGGAAATCTGACTGCTGTTGGTGGCCCCCTTACGGGCCATATAATTCCTTACTGTTGGGAGGAAGAGCCCACTAGTCAGGGAATCTGGGGGGGGAGGAATGGAGGGGGAAGAAGGGTGTCACTTCCAGCAACACTTGCCCCAGCTGTGCAGACCGGTGGTTCAATATGTGAGATGAGCAACACTATAGCCAGGAGAGCCTGGGAAACCACGCAGTGTCAAGATCAAATGAGGACTGTCCCTATTGTTTTCCAGAAAGGCTGGACCAGGCAGCATTCCCACCAACAGTGAAGGAGCGTCCCTTTTTCCCCACATCCACGCCAGCACTGGTTGCTTTTGTTCTTTTGAATGTGTGCCAGTCTCTGTGGTGTGAGATGATATATCACTGTTGTTTTGATTTGCATCTCCCTGATGACTAACGATGTGGAGCATTTTTTCATGTGCCTTTTGTCCATTTGTATTTATTTTTTTGAGGAAATTTCTGTTCATTTCTTCTCCCCATTTTTTGATGGGGTTGGAGGTTTTTTCTTATACAGTTCTACTAGTGTCTTATATATCCTTGATATTAGTCCCTTATCAGATAGGTATTGGGTAAATATTCTTTCCCATTCTGTGGGGTCTTTCTGTATTTTTGTCACTGTTTCTTTTGAAGTGCAGAAGCTTCTTAGTTTGATGTAGTCCCATTTGTTTATGTTTGCTTCCACTTGCATGGTCAGTGCTATTTCATCCATAAAGATGCTTTTAGCTTCAATGTCATGGAGAGTTCTGCCTACATTTTTCTCTATGTACCTTATAGATTCATGCCTGATATTGAGGACCAAACATCAGTGCCTGTTGCAAGCCATAATGCCCAAAAGTAGAGAGAGAGTACGGGGAATATTGTCCGCCATGGAGGCACGGGGATATTGGTGGTGGGGAATGTGTACTGGTGAAGGGATGTGTATTTGATCATTGTCTGATTGTAACTCAAACATAAATGCTTGTAACTATCTCACAGTGATTCAATAAGATTAAAAAAAAAAAAAAAGATCAAATGGAGGGCCTAGCATATGCCAGGTCTAAGTTCCAAGCCATTGCTTGCCCCCTCCCTATGCCAAGTTGTGTAATTCTGAGCATCAGTGTCCTCACCTGTCCAATGAATGGACACTCATGTGGACAGGGCTGTTCTAATGATTTACATTAATAACAAGAAGTAGGGAGACTAACAGTGAGTCAATCACTATTCTAAGTTATAAAAATCCAGTCATTTAGCGCCAGAGTGATAGTACAATAGGTGAGGCACTTGCCTTGCATGTGACTAACCAAGGTTTGATCCCCAGCATCCCACCTTGAGCCCTGCCAGGAATGACCCCTGAGCGCAGAGCCAAGAATAAGACTGAAGCATGACTGCGTGTGACCCAGGGAAAAAAAACTCCAGTTCCTTCTCAGAGCCCTGAAAAGGAGACACCTTTATCAGCATTGCACAGCTGACGAGGACACAGCAAAGTCAAATACTTGTCAGTAGCTTGTACCGTCAACAATGGCACCCAAGCAGTCTGGCCCCAGTTCCATACTCCCTACTTTATCCTGCCTCCCTGTTGCTTCTTTCAGGTCAAGCAAGAAAATACACCTGAAGAGGAAAAAAACAAAAAATACAAAAAAAACACAATAAGAGAGGCTAATTAAGGAGATGAATGACGATAATAATAGTAATAATGAGTTTGCCTCCTTATACCCTCCTGGAAGGAACCATCTCCACTGCTATTAATCAGTGCTTCATCTTCAGCTAAGACACACTGACCTCAGGCTCTTGGAATGAAGCACAGGACTCTCAATCCAATCAAGGATAGGTGAACATCCCTGGCTACCATAAATCATCAATAGCAAGCACATGGCCACAATTGTCATTTGTGCAGCATCTTAGACTTCTCCATTTATAGTCTGAGATTGTGAGGTCAAGAGGAACATCATGCATTGTTTGAATCCCAATCAAATCCTATTGAAATCAGAACCATTTCTAGATTTTAAATTATTCAAGTCAATAAAGATTTCCTCATTAAAAATTTTTTTGAATTGGGTTTTCTATCTCCTAAAACCAAAAGAACTGCCTGAAACAGTTTCTGTTCAATCAAACTGTTCTGCTTTATTTATTCACTATTTTATCTGTACTTAAGTACTTCCCCTCTTTGAGACTTGAGACTAATAAAGTAATTTTTAATTAGCTAGTCTTAACAAATTAAACATTCTGAGGCTGAAGGTCTTGACAAAAAGAACAGACAGAACATTATTCTATGTATTATGTGTAAGTGGTCTCTTTTTGTGATCTGGCTAATCCTCAAATTTATTTCAGAAATTTGTTTATTTTTAGTCAAAGCAGGGGCTGGAGCGATAGCACAGTGGGTAGGGCACTTGCCTTGCACGCAGCCAACCCGGGTTCAATTCTTCTATCCCTCTCAGAGAGCCTGGCAAGCTACCAAGAGTATCCTGCCACATGGCAAAGCCTGACAAGCTACCCATGGTGTATTGGTTATGCCAAAAACAGTAACAACAAGTCTCACAATGGAGACATTACTGGTGCCTGCTGGAGCAAATCGATGAGCAATGGGATGACAGTGATACAGTTAGTCAAAGCAGGTAAGCCTGCAATTTCTGACCTTATAAGAAAGATAACAGATACTAATTTTTTTCTACCTTGTTGGATAACATTGGGTTGTCTTTGCTCCTCCCACAGGGAGCTTAGGTTTACTGAGCTATTCCCACAACAGTGCCTGTGAGGTACACCCAATTCCATCATCAACAACATCTTCTTCATCATCATCATCATCATCATCATCATCATCATCCCATTGATTGTCGATTTTCCCGAGCAGTCTCAGTATCGTATCCATTCATCCTAGCCCTGAGATTTTAGAAGCCTCTCTTTACTCTTCCTTCCCAACAGTGTCGCACTGGAGGCTCTTTCAGGGCCAGGGGAATGAGACCCATCATTGTTACTGGTTTTAGCATATGAGTACACCACAGTGAGTTTGCAAGGCTTTCCCATGCAGGCAGGAAATTCTCGGTAGCTTGCCAGGTTCTCCGAGAGGGAGAACTAGGCTATAAGATCTCGCTTCCGGGAGCTTGGTTTTATAATCTCTGGATGTTGGCCATTGATGGCATTACAAGGCACCTGGGGCAGTTTCTGGGTCTGACCCGCCTAGCTACAGGAAAATGGGGGATCTGGGTGGAAGAGGCCCAGTCCCAATCTGAGCAGGCTTGGAGATCTCAGCCCTGGGTCCACACACCTGGGTTTCTCTGCTGGTTCCTTCTTAGGTGAGGCTCGTCTGAAATTGTGGAGAGGGGCCTTGAGCATGGCTGTGGCTGGGTTCTGAAGGTCTTTGGCTATGAGGGCTCTGCTTGGGGCGAGAAGGAAAACTCAACCCACCCCCTCCTAGGAGTCCTGGTGAAGACAGCCAGGTGCGGGGGCAAGAGACTCTGCCCCAATTCCATCAAGCACTAATAATCCTATATTGCTTTTCTCTTTCCTTTATGTCACTTGCATGGTTTAGCAATGTCCTGTTTGTATAGACATAGGAAGACAGTTCATGCTATGCTTTGTAACATGGGAGTTAATTGACTCCAAAATAATATTTTACTCCATATTTATGTGACTTAAGCCTCAGCTGCCCTTAGTTCCTAACACCCCCAAAAGGAGGGTCCCAACAAAGGGACTGGATGGACCCAGGGCAAACTATAAGGTACCCTAGTATCAAAAGGGGACAAGCTAAGCACCATAAGTATAATAAGTTAGGAGCATAATCAGGGAAGCACCATATGTATAATAAGCTAAGAGCATAGTCACGGAACAAACTCTGTTATGACCCAAAAAGAAGTAACTGTTTAAGGACCCTGCTGGGGTTGGGAAAGGGTAACCTGGTCTGAGGACTGTAGTCTGAGATATATATTGAGATGTCCCCAGGAAAAGCCAACCTTTAAGCTTAATATATCTCTTACTGTGTTCATACAAAATGACTAGAAATATTATAAGAAGTAAATTTACTATGATTGGTTAAATGGATTACTAGCTGAGGAAAGAAGAAAGCACTACACCCTACATGGAATCCCGCCCTTAAGTGGATCTCCTATTAATCTAGTATGTTGATCCCTCAGATGAGATTTTTGTCCTTGAGTTAATCTCCTAGAACTTCCCCTTGAAGTAATGGTTTTACCTCTGATTGTTGTTATGGCAATGTTCAACGCCACCCTATGTGTACCTTCACCCTTCACAATTTGTATGTAACTATGCTGTAAGGGGAAAGAGGGAACTAGAAGATGAGGACTAGTAGAGGACTCTGAGGTCTACGAGGAGGCTAGCATGACGGAACTATGATGACTGGGACTACAACCAAAGCTACGACTACGATTGTACGGTAAGGGGAGAAATCCAACTACGCTGGGGAGAAGAGAGAAATAAACTGACAACCAACTAGGCTGGGGCCCTGTTTCTCCGTTCCCCCATCCTTCGTCTATCCATCACCGTGGGATGGCCAGGGGAATGGTCCTCGGCCACCAAACGCTCCAATCCTCCCCCCTCCCCCATGCCTTCCCCATGCCACACACCATGCTTTTCTTTGGAAACTCACACTATCTTCTCAATTCACATTCATCATTTATTCTTAAATTCAACCCATTTTTTTAAACTGACTAAAATAAAAGACAGGGATAAACTTTTTAGAAGCATTCTGAATACATGCAGCTGGAGGTATGAATATAGATATAATTTCTCTTCTGGTAAGACTTAACTTTATTGATTACTTTTGGCAATAAACTAGCATGGAATTTTAATTATATTCATTAAACTATTCATTGCAACAGAAGACTCTCCTCTGTGGGTTCTTCAGACAATCAAATACTCATAAGAGGAAGCACTTGGCCACCTGCTCATCACCTCACAAATAGCAAATAGCATTTCGCTACTATCTGATGGCACAGACACTACCAAGACTGCATGTATTTTCACCCCTTTTGTAATTTTTTTTTAGCAGTACCATGCATTGAAACCAGGGTCTTACACATGCCAAGTCAAGCGCGCTAGCACTTGTTTATGTCTTCGAATTATTACCACAGCAGAAAAGATTATAACTACAACATCCAAACCAATGAATGTTCCAAAAGACCTCTTCGGCCAGATGAACGCAACATAGACTTTATGGTTTGGGGATGACTTGCCAGGAATGAGCCAAACACAATTATTTTCCTTTTCTATCTGCCTGAGATCAAAGGTGAAGAAAGGACAGGGCATTGGGAGATTCAGGGGGTGAAAGGATGGGGACAGTGGCTAGTAGGAATCAAGGTAAGAACATTGTAAAAATCTGTTGACAACAGCTATGTAGATGGTATCTAAATATAAAGTTGAATTTTCTTAAAATGTTGGGAAAGAGCAGTCACCAGGGCCTGATTTTCTACTAAAAAAATCAGAATTTTTTAGCCTCAGAATGTTAATTGCATTGAGAGAGAGAGAGAGAGAGAGAGAGAGAGAGAGAGATTAAAAACATGTTCCTTGGGGAAATATGGGAAATATTTATTTTCTATGTTCATAACAATATCGTCTTAAAGTCTATCTTAAGAGACTATAAAGAAACAATAATTTTGAAGGCAGGGGATAGCTCAGTAGTAAGACATCTGCCATAAAGGAAATAAGATCCTGGGTTGGTTGTTCCCAACCCACATGCTTACACAATCCCAGCAACACTGCAGTGAGGATCACTAACATGACAGCGCGTGGTCTCCAGCACACAACAGCCATGTATCTGAGCACAGCTAAAGTGTGCAGCCCCCTATTCACAATAGCCAGAATCTGGAAACAACTTGAGTGTCCAAGAACAGACGTATGGATAAGGAAACTGTGGTACGTCTACACAGTGAGATACTACACAACTTTACGAAAAATGGGGTCGTAAAATCTCCCTTAAAATGGATAAACTTGGGGGTTATCACGCTGAGTGAAATGAGCTAGAAGGAGAGGAACAGATATAGAAAGACTGCATTTATATGTGAGATATGTATTTAAAAAAAGAAAAAAAGAAAAAATACAGTATGAGACTAATATCCAAGGCCATGGAAAATGGGCCAGAGGGACTGGTCAGTCGTTTGTCAATGGTGTGGGAGATGGAGGGTAGTTAAGACAGAGGAGAGTGCATTATGACAATACTAGTTGTAAATGATCATTCAGACAAGAACTGAGTGTTGAAAGCAGGGGTATACATGATAACCTCTCAGCATCTGTATCGCAAACCACAATGCCTAAAGAGAGGGAGAGAAGAGAGGGGCCTGCCATAGAGGCAGCCTAGGGTGGGGGGTGGCTTGAAGGGGTGGGAGGGAAACTGGGGACACTGGTACTGGGAAATTACACTGGTGGAGGGATGTGTATTGGAACATTGTTTGACTGAAATAATGAACAATTTTGTAATGCTTTCACAGTGATTTAATCATACAACTTTTAAAAATAAATAAATAAAGTGTGTAGCCCCAGTAAATACCACAACCAAGTGTTTAAGCACTACAGTCAAGAGTGTGGACCCCTGGTCATCACAACCATGTCAACAAAAAAGAAAAGAAGGAGGAAAATAGCAAAAGAAAAAAAGTGTATAACGTCAAGTAAGCAAAGATCTTAGCATATCAACAGAGAGAATAATTTGTTACACTACATACCAAACTTTATTGCCTTGGTTTGCTATTCTTTCTGTTCAGGTTTATTATTTACTATTAAAGTAGCATTACATTGGAGGTCTGCATGGCTGGCTTTTCTTTTTTTTTTTTTTTTTTGCTTTTGTTTTGGCTGGGGGGGAGGGGGGTTCACACCTGGCAATGCACAGGGGTTACTCCTGGCTCATGCACTCAGGAATTACTCCTGGCGGTGCTTGGGGGACCATATGGGATGCTGGGAATCGAACCCAGGTCGGCCGCATGCAAGGCAAACATCCTACCCTCTGTGTTATCACTCCAGCCCCCTTGGCTGGCTTTTCTAAGCACTTCAAAGCTGGCTGGCACTATCCAGACTCACTGCCTTCAAAAAATCTGGTCCTACCACATGTAAACAATTCAGACCTTTACATTTATAGTAGTTTTGAGATAAGACATATTACATACGTAGAACTGAACTAACCTTTAGATTATATATACAAAGTGTTATCTTATTTAGAAAAAGTATGACGTGTAACTAACACTATAACTTTTAAATTGAGATTTGGTGGCTCTGTTTTCAAATTGTGCTCTTGTTTTTAGGGCACAATCCAAGGTAGAACCTAACTTCATAGATGCCTACTATAGAGTCCACAGGGGGTAGAATCAGAACTATCACCATTTTATACCTGATAGACAGCAGGCAATCTGTACATATTTGCTGGGTGAATGAAATAATAAACACATTAACACTGATACAAATGGACTGATTGTTTTGTGACTGCTGAAGTTAATCATTACTATTATGTATAGAAGTCATTATTTTATTATCATTATAGTAAAACTACTATCACTCTTATATCCTTGCTTTTGTGAAAAAAAAAAAGCAGTAATTGGCAAAGTTTTGTGCAAAGGGTCAGATGGTAAATATTTTAGAGTTTATAGGACATATGATCACTGTTGCAACTACTCAACCCCAGCCTCTGTCCAATTCAACTCAACTGTTACAGCACATAAGTGGAGACAGACAATACAAAAATAAATGGGCATGACTATGTTTTAATAAACCTTTGTTTACAAAAACAGAATCTGGGCACCAAAAAAAATTCGAATCTCACAGAAACCCATTTCTCATAAGGAACACTCTGTTTTGTGAACATTGGAAATTGGTGGACTTGATAAAATCAATCAGATGTATTTTGCTGGGCCAGAATTGGGCCAGGTAGATATACTCTTTCTCCACGGTCCCCATCACTTCTTACAGAACAACCCTTGCTAACTTCTGTCATTAAACCAGCATGGCCCAGGCAAGCATGCAGAATTCTAGCATATGACTGGTTCTCAGGGATGTAGCCCTCAGCTGAACCAGTGAGCTGGAAACCACAACAAAGGCTCCTCCACAGCAAGCCTGGGGCCCTTGCTGCCCTTTATCTAACACCTAATACCAACATCCAGAGAACTTAAAACATTCACTGATTGCCTGTTGTTTGATATTTTTTGCACGATCTCCTTGGAGGGCTGCATAGAGAACAGTGGCAAAGAGGAGAATGTGGAAAATATATGCCAGCAGGGAACAAAGCAAAAAAAAGGACATGATGAGTCAGAGTTAAAGCAGCAGGAATCATTACAGGACTGGAAAAAAAAATTACACCCATATCGCCAACAAAATCTCTGCCTTCTATCTGCTGCCGAGACACCTCAAATCACAGTTAAAGTTAAACAGAGGTTATAACCAATCCAGAGAATAAAGTCTGGGTTAGTCCCCATTTCAGCTAGTTACAACTCTGGGCAGGTGAGCCCCAGAACATCACCTGCACATAGGAGAGTGACTGAACTGTTAGGGTCTCACATAACAGAATGTACTAAAGCAATAAAAAAAAAAAAAAGAAATGCTACTTCATAACTATATGCAACAATATGGAGGAATCTCATATAAGTGTTGAATGAGAAAAATGCTTGGCACACAAGAGTACACTCTACATTAGAGCACACGCGCACGAGCGCGCGCGCGCGCACACACACACACACACACACACACACAGGCAAGCCTGATTTAATCTGCTAGGAGTTAAGAGCAATCCCACAATAAGGGCTAATAAGTGTGTTGTTGTTGTTGTTGTTGTTGTTGTTGTTGTTGTGGATTTGTCTAGGAGGAGGAATGATGCTGTGTTGGTAGTGTTTTGTTTCTTGGTCTAAGTGCTGGTTATGTGAATGTAATCAGCTTGTGAAATTTCAAAGTCCTTTGCTTCTTGGGGAATCCCAGTCACTCCTCATCTTTTCAGTAAACTACATCATTCTGCATTACCTATAATTCCAGCCACAGCTCCTTCATAATGTCAGTGTCTTTTGAAGAAATTAAACTGGCACCACTAACCTTTTGGTCTAAATCAAAAAAGAGAGAGTATGTATGAGAAGGCACCACTGCCCTAAATGTTTCACTTAAATAGACTTCTTTTAAAATAATGCCCTAAATAGGTGATTCTAGTTCATAAAATCTGTGAAGAAATGTGGAGATACTCAGAGATCACTTGAGGAAGACACAAAATAAAATGTATCTGAGATTAGAATGTAGAACCATCCATAGCCACACTGCAAGAACTGCGAAGGTTTAATAACTATGGAATTGGCTATCACATATAATAAAGTACAATGATAATCAGTGTACTGGGCCTATCTTTGAAAAGATTTTATGTCAAGTTTCAATTCAGTTCATTAAGTTATGGGGCTGGGAATCATTTTGAATATTGATTTTAGTATAGTAACCTCAACTTGGCAATTCCACTCATACCATTTACTCATTCTATGAATTCTGGTTTAAAAATATATTAGGGTGGCAGGGCCAGAGCAATACAACTGCAGGTAGGGTGCTTGCCTTGCATACAGCTGACGTGGGTTCGATCCCTGGCATCCTCTATGGTCCCCCACGCCTGCCAGGAGTGATTCCTGAGAACAGAGCCAGGAATAATCCCTGAGCACCATTGGGTATACCCTCCTAGAAAGAAAGATTATCAATCATATTATATTTCACTGTCTGATCTACTTGTAAATGCTCACCAGGTAGCAGGCAAGAGTTACAGATCAGATGCAGGCTAGGAACGCAGCTCAAGTGGCAGGTCTTCATATGTGTAAGGCCCTGTGCTCAATTCCTGGCACCACATGCCTCCCCCCAGTACGTGATCCTGGTGGCTCTCAAACACTCACCACAGTGACAGTCCTCACAACAATAAAAACGAGCCACAGAACTAACAACAAACAGCAGTCACCTGGGCAGATGGGCCGAGTCTATTTCTTTTTTATTAAGGTATTTTCATTAAAAATAATCTTATCTAACCATTAAATAAATTGCTGCTTCAAGATTTTACCAAATCAGCCTTTATTTGTAACTATGAAGTGAAATACAAAATGATACCCATTAATAGGAAATCATAATTGTTGTATCACATAATTTGTGACTGTTTCACAATGCCTCTCCGAAGACAATAAACTTATTTTTAGGAGCTCATTCTCCAAACCTCCGGATAAAATGTCATAATATCTATGACTTACCCTCACATTTGTGCAGAAGAATGTAAAAAAGTATGCGGATACCCAGTGACAAAAGGCTAACATCTTTTAAATGTTAACAGGTACACAGGAACTCACTGCACAGTCTTTCAACTCTTCACTATATTTACAAATATAAGAAATGGAAATCACACAGGCATCTGCACTCACCAGTCACTGGATGATGGTCTTCTCCCTCTTAATCAAAAACAAATGACTAAAGCTTCCCAGAGGCACATTCAGGGGTCATTCATGCTGCTCTCTCCCTGAAGAAATAAGCAAAACATATTTCACCAAGGTCTTGTATTAAGTTAATGTTAGCTCAGTTGTAAGAAAAAAAATTCTTAATATATGACAAAATATATTTTGGATAAAAGTATAATGACATAACTCTTTTTTTTTTTAAGCCTGGTGAAAAGTGAAAAAAGGGATAAACCCCATTCTGTACTGAATGTGGGCAACCAGTCTCACCAATTCTAGGAACTTCCAGAACATAAGTACTCTTCCAGGGGTTTCCTTTATTTCACATCCATTTCAGATCAACAGTGACGCTCCAAACCTGCACTCATATAAAGGATGGGACTCCCAGGGTCTTCACTCTGACTATGGATTTCTATCTGGGTCTGTTTTTGTTTGTGTTTTATTTGTGGGGCACACCCGTGGTGCTTAGAGCTTACTCCTTCCTGGCTCTGTGCTCAAGGATCACTCCTGGAGGGGCACAAGAGGTCATAAGGCATGACAGAGCTTGATCCTGGGTCAGCTGCATGCAAGGCCCGCTCCCTACCACTGTACTATCTCTCTTGCCCATCTGACTGTGGATTTATGAATGCATGCTCAGGATGGAACAGAGCCGCTGTTCCCATTGGTGTCCAACAGGCAGACATCTTCAGACCGACTCTGCTAATCCACCCCATTATAGTACATGTTACAGAGCAAAGGGGCCCAGGGCCTAGAGTTCTCCTTCACAGCGCCTCCCCATCACACCTCACATTCGTGTGTTATCTTATTATTGTGATCCATTCACCTCTGCTCCAGACGAGGCAGCTAGGCATCAGAGATGATAGATGACAAGCACCTCCAGCTAGAAAGGGCCAGAGATGGAAAGTCTTACTTGGGTTTCTAGCCCTGCATCCAGAACTGTCTTGGCAGACAGGCCAGCCCCAGCTGCCCCTCAGCCCAACAACAGGATGCTTGCCTGAACAGCAACTCAGCAGCACAGTAGAACAACACATTCACCACCATGAGGGGGTAGGGGGCACGCTGAAGTCTGCTGCTTCGAGTCTAAGTTAGTAATCATCTTTTTTTAATTTTTTTTTTTAGTTTTTATTACAGAGCCAAGATTTACAAAGTTACTGATAGTTGAGTTTTAGGCATACGATAATTCAATACAAACCCCTCGACCAGTGTCAATTTCCCTCAACCAGTGGATCATAACTGCAGTTATGATTACCAACTACTACTAGTAATGATACATGTCTTTTAAATACAATACCAAAGGGGCGGGGAGCGGAGAGGTTGGGTAAGGGATAAGGCACCTCTGCCTACTTCTGCAGATCCGCTCTCACCACTGTGCTTCCCTCCACAAACACTCCAGCCAGGCAGGCTGCTGCTGCTCACTCAATTTTACACCATTCACAGTGGACTCCATACCAACTAGTAACACATTCGGCACTTACAGTTGATCTCATTTAAATGGACACTTGCATTCATTACTAAAGAAAAATAGCATTTGTTTGACCCGAATTACTTTTGCTGTAAAGAATACTTTCTGAATAGAAGTGGTGAGAGTGGGCAACCTTGACTTGTCCCTGGTCTTGGAGGGAAGGCTCTTAGTTTTTCTGCATTAAGAACAATGCTTGCTGGGGGCTTGTGATAGATGGCTTTGACTATACTGAGAAAAGTTCCTTCAACTCCATTTTGTTGAGTTTTAATCATAAATGGATGCTGGATCTTGTCAAATGCCTTTTCTGCATCTACTGATATGATCATATGGATTTTATCTTTCCTTTTATATTATGATGATTGACTTGCGAGTGTTGAACCATCCTTGCATGCCTTGGATGAATCTTACTTGGTCATGGTGTATGATCTTTTTGATGAGTCATAAAAAAATATTTTTTAAGTGCATAATTGAGCCTAGGATGTGACTCAAGAACTCGTGCATTAGACATGCTACAAAGGCCTTGGGTTTGCTCCCCAGCATCGATCCAGAACAGCATAGACCCAGGCATCAAAGTAATGACAATTTTTAAGTCAATTTCTAAAAGTTCACTTTTTAAAGTCCACATAATTCATAAGAGATTGAATATCTTGGTATCAAACCTATTTTCTAAATACACTGATGAATACATAGGTAGGACCCTCTAAGATCTTGAGCTCAGAGGAGTCTTCAATATGATTCCATTAGCAAATAAAACAAAAAGAGACATAAGCACATGAGACTACAAACAGCTTCTACATTAGACAAGAAATGAGGAGTAACCACTAAAGTAAAGAAACACCCCACTGAGAGAAAATATCTGCATATCATACAACAAAGGGCCAATATCCAAGGCTTGCAAGTTCAACAACCAAAAAACAATGCATCCATCAGAAAATAAGGAGAGGAAATGGGCAGAAACTTGCTCAAAGACAACACAAAGGTAGACACTGGCATTCAAAAAAAAAAAAAAGTTTATCACCACTATCAGGGAAATGGAAATCAAAACAATGAGAATCACCTCACACCAGTGGGAATGGTCTATAGCCAAAAGTCAAAAAACTTTTGTAAGAGCTGGTGAAACACCGGTGGGAAAGGAACCCTCATTCACCTCTGATCTCCACAACGACCAGGAGAACAAGACTTTGAGAAGCAAGTCTTTCCAGCCCAGGATGACCCCTAGGAAAGATCCCCAAAGTTAAAACCATGCAGCTATGCTACTCCCAAATTTCCTGACTCACACAGAAACTGAGAGATAATTAATGTTTATTAGGATTTTAAGTTGCTTTCAAATTTCTGTGTATTTGGGTTGGGGGGAGGGGAGAACCACACCTGGCAATGCTCAGAGGTTACTCCTGGCTTTGTGCTCAGGAATTACTCCTGGTGATGCTCAGGGCACCACGTGGGATTTGAGAGATAGAACCCCGGTCATCTATGAGCAAGGCAGGTACCCTACCTGCTGTACTATCTCTCCAGCCCCCGGCTGCTAATAAGTTCTGCGGTAATCATACAATGATTACAGTAACATAAATCAGCTTGGAGAATAATAAAATAATCCCATGTACCTAAAGCCCACTTGGTGGGGGTACTGGTTTCTTAGACCTGTATGGCTCTTCCTGAACTACCTAACCCCCATCACTTCCCATAACCCCTAGTCTGAATTTTGAGTTTCTCCTTTGTGGCCTCTGCTCTTCTGACACATGCATATGCTCAATTATTATATCTGGTCTAGTTTTAAACCTAATATAAATATATTTAGACTTATGTATTATTCTGAAAGTTGCCTTATATGATTCTGACATAGATTCCTATAGATTAATGTAGCCTTAGCTAATTTTTCAACAATATACAATTCTCACTGTGTGAACATACATACCTTCTGTTCTAGTATACTGTTGAGGTTTGTTGGGATTGTTCAGCTTTTTGTCATTCTGAGTAAAGTAGCTGTTGATATTCTAATCTTCATCCCCAGCAGGAGTTTTCCCAAGGTATAGATATATACCTCAGAGATGAGAACGGGGTTTATAACTGGACATGCTCAACTCTTCAAAGTAATGTCAAACTGTTTTCCAAAGTGGCTGTATACAATTGACTCTTTAGCTGCCTTTCTAGTCGCTTGCCAAATAGGAGGCATGCTTGTTTTGCTAATTAGCAGTAAAGTTCTCAACCAACTGAAAGGAAAGCTTTTCCTGTTTGCACCATCGGTACTGCAAATAACGAGTATTCCATAGTGGTGCCCCAGACAGCTGGAACATATTAGTCACAGGACATCAGACTTGGGAATAATGATGCAGATGCAGCCACCATTGTACACTGCCCACAGAAGTCAAACTAGATTTCTAAACCTATGTTCAGTTTACAGAGCGCTTTCTTTCTGGTGGACTCATACCAACGTCGATTCTTATTTATTTCTACCATCCCAAATGGGGGGAAAATTAACTTCCATGCAACCCAACCAATTTCAAGATTAAAAGTTAATCAACTGCCCCTTATTGTTAATATATTAAATTTACCCCCCAAAATACCATGGTGTTCGTTATAAGGGAAAAAAGCTTTCTTTTTAACACCAAGTTACTTGATTTGCTTAGACAGCAGCAATAACTTATATTTTAATCTCAATTCCTATTAAACGTGTAAGATTACCTGGGTCCAGGAAGCTAGTATCGGAGCAAAGACATGCACACACCTTGCATGTACCTTGCATGTACCAATTCCATCCTTGGCAACACATGGCCATCTGAACATCACCCAGTATAGCCCTGCAGGTCCAAAAGCACAGCCAGGGTGGCTCTAGTCCCTTCCAGTACCACAGGCCCGAGCAGCACCACACTGAATCACTAGCCTAATTGGATGAGGATGGCCAGGAGTGCAGCCCCACGAACACCGCTTTGGGAGCCCCCCTCTTCCCACCCAAAACATCCCTCCCCATCTCCAACCAAAATGTAATATCAAATATTTTCTCTTGAGGCCAGAGAGACAGCACAGGAGTTACAGCATTTGCCTTGTAGTTCAATTCCTGGCACCATGAACAGTCTCCCAAGTATGGCCATGAGTAGTCCTTGAGTGCAGAGCCGGAAGTAAGCCCTGAGCACTGCCGGGTGTAATCCAAAGCCAAAATTATTTTACAGTTTATCTTGGACTTAAGTATAAAGGACGGTGGGGCCTGAGTAGAGAGAGCAGCAGGTAAGGCATTTTAGCCTTGCACACGGCTGACCAAGAGTCGATCCCTAGCACATCCCCTATGATACCCTGAACACCACCAGGAGTATAATTCCTGGATGCAGAGCCAGGAGTAAGCCCTGAGCATTGCTATGCACTGGTGGTGTTCAGGGTATCATAGGGTATATGCTAGATATATAGATATAGATATAGATATAGATATAGATATAGATATAGATATAGATATAGATATATAGATCTGTATAAACATCTATGTGTGTGTGTGTGTGTGTGTGTGTGTGTGTGTATGAGCTCGAGCGATAGTACATCAATAGCACGTTTGCCTTGCACATGGCTGACCCGGGTTCGATCCCATATGGTCTTACCCTCTAAAAAATAAATAAATAAATATACAGATACTGCACTGTAGCACTGTCATCCCATTGTTCATCAATTTGCTCGAGCGGGCACCAGTAACACCAGTCTACATTGTGAGACTTGTTACTGTTTTTGGCATATCGAATACACCAGGGGTAGTTTGCCAGGCTCTGCCATGCAGGCAGGATACTCCCGGTAGCTTGCCGGACTCTCTGACAAGGGATGGAGGAATCAAACCTGGGTTGGCCTCGTGCAAGGTAAACGCACTACCCACTGTGCTATCGCTCCAACCCGTCGCAAGGTCAACCTAAAGTCAACCTGTAGCAAACTATACAGATACATAGATACATAAAATGGCATTGTGTGTGTGTGTGTGTGTGTGTGTAGGTGTAGGTGTAATGGATACTGAGGAGATAGCGTAAAGATTAAAGGGCTGGAATGCATATTGTGTGTGTGGATGTCCAATCCCTAACACTAAATGTTCTCCCCACCCACCACGGTCAGCACCACTGGGGAGCTCCCCAGTACTTCCTTGGCCCAAGCAAAGTGGCATAGTGGGGTCAAGCATTGAACCATCCGGCCTTGGTAGGACAAGTATTGCTGGGAGTGACTTGAGGGCCCACAAGACATTCCTTAGGAGGCCCCATAAAAAAGAAAAAAATAAAAATAGAAATTCTTTTATTTGGGGAAGAAATGCAAATATTAAGGGAATTCATACCATCTCACTCTACTTCTTGACAGTGCCTATAAATCTCTTCACAATTCTTTATTGCTATGCCATAGAAACTATTATACACCCATTCTACAAATAGGGAGACTGAGACACTAAACCTATTAAGCTGTGTACACAGTTGATGAGTGGTAAAATAGAGAATGGAACCTGGCCATTTATTCAGGAGTCCATATCCATAACTACTCCAGACAGCTGCTTCAGTTCCCCAAGACCAGTCCAAGAGGGCCTGCAGTGGAGGCAACAATACAGTTACAGAGCCTCTCCAACCTTTCCAGGTGACCTATAGTGTATTGTGTTAATTTAGTTTGTTTTTGTGTCGGGGCAAGACCCATAGTGCTCAGGGCTTATTCCTGGCTCTGTGCTCAGGGACCACTCTTGGTGGTGTTCAGGGGAGCCCATGGAGTGTCAAGATTTGAACCAAGGTCAGCCACATGCAAGGCAAAGGTCTTGTATTCTCTCTCCAGTATATTATTTCTAATCCTCCCCATATATTTATCACTTATGTATTGTTCCCATTTTATAGCTGAAGAAACTAGCTCTGGAAGATGAAGTAGCTGAAATCACACAGGCTGAAATCACACAGGCAACAACAAGAAAAAAAAATTCTGGAGATGGCACCTGATTATCATCTCTTCTAAGTTCATACTCTATCCATATTAAAAAATAATAATAATAGGGGCTGGAGTGATAGCACAGTGGGTAGGGCATTTGCCTTGCACATGGCTGACCCGGGTTCGATTCTCAGCATCCCATATGGTCCCCCGAGCACTGCCAGGAGTGATTCCTGAGTGCATGAGCCAGGAGTAACCCCTGTGCATCGCCGGGTGTGACCCCCAAAAAAATAATAATAATAACACCTCCTAATCACAGAGTTTATGGTAAGCAAATACTAACAATTTTAACTTTAGGTCCTAGAAACAGTCTCTATGAAGGAAAAAGAATGCTATGCTTGGAGATGGAGCCATAGCACAGTGGGTAGGGCGTTTGCCTTGCACGCGGCTGACCTGGGTTCAATTCCCAGTATTCCATATGGTCTCCTGAGCATCACCAGGAGTAATTCCTGAGTGCAGAGCCAGGAGTAACCCCTGTGCATCACCGGGTGTGACCCAAAAAGCAAAAAAGGCAAAAAGAATGCTATGCTGGCAGAAGTTGCGCTGGCCTTTGTACTGGGAAGTGGACAGAGCAGCCATGCTCAAGGACAGACTGAGGTGAGATAAGCAACAATAAAAGCAGAGAGCACAGTCAGAAAACCAGAGCTCAACAACACCTCTTTATTGCGCACAGGGCACATAACCTCTCTCTACCCTATGTTGCCATCAGTAAAATAAAGTTTTATTTCAAAGTGTTTCTATAGGATGAAAAAAGACTAATACATAAAACAGATATGGTAAATAAAGGCCTCAAACATCTGCTTAACAACAACAAGATTATGTGAAAATCTGTTCTAGTCATCTAGTAGGAAAAAAAATCTCTTTTAATTAGCCACATCTTGCATCTATATACAAAACCTCATCTAGTTCAAAATGGATAACTTGATCAATTATAAAAGGCTATGCTTGTACACAATTTTTTCCTCATCCTTTTCTTTTTTAGCTAATATTATGTTTCTTCTTTCTATCCTACTCTAAATAGAACAACCTTGCCTTCTGGATCAATCTATTAACCTATAGTAAAAGTTAGACATTCTTTACATAAACATTGGAGCAAGAAGGAACACAAAACACTTGGCTAATTTAACTTTTATTACTAACTTTAGGAACTCTTAAGCATTCCTTTAAAATGGCAATTTTCTGCAAGTTATTTACAGTTTCCTGGAAATCATTTTAAATTATTTAGAAAATAAAGGAAAAACTTGATTAAGTAACTAGTATAAAACAAGTTGGACTGGAGCAATAGCATGCGGGTACGGCGTTTGCCTTGCACGCAGCTGATCCGGGTTCGATTCCTCTATCCCATTCTGAGAGGCCGGCAAGCTACCGAGAGTATCAAGCCCACACGGCAGAGCCTGGCAAGCTACCCGTGGCATATTCAATATGCCAAAAACAGTAATAACAAGTCTCACAATGGAGATGTTACTGATGCCTGCTCAAGCAAATTGATGAACAACAGGACGACAGTGCTACAGTGTTACATAAAACAAGTTTAAAAGTCCAATAACACTACATATAGCTTTACTGTGGGAGAGAATGCTCTTCTAAAGTGGCCCTCTTTGTCATATCTAAGATGGTGCGTTTATATGCAAAGTTTGAAATGTGAATTCAGATTTGGCTACCAGCAATCTCCATATAACGGGTCCTTCTTGGATTTTGCGAAGGGACAAGAGAGCAATAGAAACCACACCATGAGATGTCCGTATGATCTGCAAAATTCATCCAACCCTATCTTTCTTGACCAAATGCCATGTAAGCCATAAAAAGGATACTAAGAATCATGCTTCTAAAAGAGAAAGGCTGAAAACTGTGCTTCTGCAATAGCTGGTTCAGAGCGAAGTAAAAACCCAGCAAGAGGCAAATTTCCAGAGGGAAGGTCACCAAAGAAAGGCACAAACACCCCCACCTGGTCTGAAGTGCTTCAAGAGGACAGAAGCAACCACTGGTGACATTCTCTCCAGCATCACAGGTCTGACCTGCCGCTGAGCATGTTCTTTTCACTTCAAACCCAATGCAATAGGCATTTCCTCAGTAAGCCTCAGGGGAGAAAAATACTATAGAACAGATCCCTATTTAAAAGGCATTTTAGAAATGACTCAAAAATTAAATGACCCAAAGTCACAGGACAAGTAAATAGATTTAATAAGTGGCTCAGAGCATATGAGAAGCACTCAATATAAATCTTTTAAACATGGAACATGGCATTTTCACTTTTCCACGAAAACAGAAAGTCACCCTATCATACAAGGAATCTGTAAGGATAAAATGAAATTGTGGATACACCGTTCCTCGCTTGGAAGCTTGACTCATGAACACGTTGTGATAAGGAAGCAACAATGCTGATACAAAATACTGATACAAAATATTAGGCGTGAAGACCACCACAAAGGCTGTGATACTCTGGATAAGAACTGCATGCTGAAAATGGGTAAACAAACAGGACAACCTCTCAGTATCTGTATTGCAAACCAGAAAGCCCAAAAGGAAGGAGAGGGCGAGGGAGAGGGGGAGAAGGAAGGAGAGAAGGGGGGTGGTGCCTACCATAGAGGCAGGCTAGGGGGAGGGTAGTGGGAGAGAAACTGGGGACATGGGTGATAGGAAGTATACACTGGAAGAAGGATGGGTGTTGGAACACTGTGTGACTGAAACCTGACCATGAACAGCTTTAAAACTCTGTATCTCACGGTGGTTCACATCAACTAAAATTTCTTAATTCAATTTTTTTGAAAAAGGCTGCGATAATGGGAGTGGAGATAACAAACATTGTAACGAACAGAGATATGCACACAAACATAACCGGCAGATGAATGGCAAATAAGCACAGAAGAGGGAAGTTCAGCATCATTGGTTATTGGGAAAACACAACATTAAATTGTACCGAGATACTACAACAAAACTCTTCAAACAGAAGAATCTTTTTTAAAAATCAAACATCAGCAAACTTGCACTGCAGCTGGAACTCTCGCTCACTCTGGAAACAATGCGTAAACAGGTCAAGAAACTAGGGGGACATCCAAACCATAGAATATTCAGTACAGAACAATAAAAAGCGATGACTGGTTGGCATATAAAACTTGCACAGATCCGAAGTATATCTTATGAAATTAGAGAAGCTAGTCTCAAAAGGTGAGGGTCTAGGCCACCCCGTCTAGAGTCGCCCTTATAAATTCCCTTCTTTGTGAAGCTCTCTCACTCTCATTCTCCCCTCTCCTATACCCTAAATATAATGATTTTTTTTTTTTTTACTTTACCGGGGGAAAAAAAAAAACAAGAAAACACCTTAGTGCATATAATCCCATTTACATAATACTCTGGGCAGGAGTGATAGCGCAGGTTGCCTTGCCATCCTGGGTTCAATTCCTCCATCATTCTCAGAGAGCCCGGCAAGCTACCGAGAGTATCCCACCCGCACGGCAGAGCCTGGCAACCTACCCATGGCATATTTGATATGCCAAAAACAGTAACAACAAGTCTCACAATGGAGACATTACTGATGCCTCCTTGAGCATATCGATGATAACGGGACACAGTGCTACAGTGCTACATAATACTCTAAAAAATGACAGGGACCAAGGGCAGATCATTTTTGCCTGGATTTAGGAATAGTGGAGGGTTTCCCTACAAAGATAGAGCACCAGGGGAGGGGGTAAGGGGTGGTAGAACTGTTTCCTATGCTGTTTGTAGAGGTGGCTACATAGTAAAACTCTGAGAAACATACACGCCCCAAAAGTGAACTTTACGGATGATAATGTTTTTAAATTAGTTTTGAAAATAAAATGTTTTAACTACAGAGAGGATGGTGGGTCTTGGTCAGTGAAGGAATATGCCAATTTGGTTTGTGCGTCGAGGTGGCAGGCAGGAGTCAAAAAGCTACCTGCTGTCTATGGAAGAAGTCAGTACAGAGGCTGAAGTGTGCAAGTCAAGAACCTTGGTTTGGGGTGAGAAATTTAGCTCTACAATTCAAATCTTACTGGAACTCTCCTGCCCTGTGTCCTAAATTTCCTAAATTACGTTTTCAATCTCCCTCTGCCACTATCTTTGCTTTTAGGAGCCAAGGATTTACTACAGCATGTAGGTGTAGTTACCGACAGTGTCTCATTCCAGAGGCTACAATTTTCACATTTTAGAAAGCCTGAAAATTAAGAATATGATTGAGTGCTATGAGATTTTTTTTTTATCCTAAGGAAATTTATAGAAGGACTCCAAAAATCTAGAACAAATAAAATCATTTGACTTTTAATGGACTTAATAGATGTAAAGAATAGGCTTTAAGAAGGACTAAAGGGGCTGGAGCAATAGCATAGCGGATAGGGCGTTCACCTTGCATGCGGCCAACCCGGGTTCAATTCCCAGCATCCCATATGGTCCCCTGAGCACCGCCAGGAGTAATTCCTGACTGCAGCGCCACAGAACCAGGAGCAACCCCTGTGCATCGCCGGGTGTGACCCAAAAAGAAAACAAAAAAAGAAGGACTAAGATCTTGTCATCATATTCAGTTGTTAGCAGGAAGCAGTTTGAGGTCAGTAATGTTGCCAAACTAATCAACTGAACTGTGTGACAAATTTTTCACTGCTGCTCCTCACACACCATTTCATAGGTCTCAACAGTGAGATTATCTCTTGGTGCATGCACTTAATGAAGGGCGATTCAGGAGATGACCCATGAAAAACCAAAGCTAAAAAGTTAATACACAGAAGACTTTTCCAACACCACTTCTCCTGCCAGTTTTCCTCACTGATAACTAAATGTGAACTCAGCCTGATATAACCTGCTTCAGTCACTTATGAAAGAAAGAACAAAAGACTCTAAGTCAAAGTCTGGTTTCTCCCACCAGTAACTTTGAGCTAATTTCTTCATTCTTTTCCTCCCTTTTCTACCTCTACAAAATGGGGATAATCATATGCTAGCATCTACACTCGGGCTAGCAGTGCCCTACACCAGATGAGATCATGTCTGTGGAGGCACGGAAGGAGATTACAAATAAAAAGACAAATACACGGTATCATTACTACTATCCGTGTGTGCTGGGGTTGGGAGGGAGTGAATGAACATATTTCTAGAGGCTATAATCACATCCTAACTGCCTCTTTCAAGTCAGCCATAGGCTCTCTCCCATCACAGCTAAGCTGATCAGTAGAAGTTAGGATTGACATGGACAGAATGGTGGTGAGAAAGGATGCTTCTGCGACCCAGCGGCAGTTCTCCTGTTTCAGGAAGATGGAAAAATGTATGTGGAGCCACCCCTTGAGTGAGACAGGCTTGAAATGCCTGGGTCCACTTATACACACATTTCTTTCAACCCACTCTCTCATTCCTCTTGCTTCCCTTTAACCTACTGAATATAGAGAGCAAAGATGAAGATGTTTAAGATTATCAGTGCCTCCACATTATTTAAATGCCGACCACATTATTTAAAGGCCAACTACAAGTTTTGGATCACTCCCGACAATCAATGTTCCGGATCTGGTCACTCCTGAATTTGCACACAGGAATTACTCCAGGTGATTCTCAGGGGACAATGTGGGATGCAGGGGATCAAACCTGGGTGAGCCAAGTGCAAGGGAAGCACCACACCCACTGTACTGTATCTCCAGTCCCTCAACTACAATTTTTATTCATTTACAGGCTGCTAATTTGGGAAGGGCTGCTGGGGAAATTGGAACTAGGGCCTTATACGTGCCAGGTATGTACTCCAACATTTGAGCCACATCCTCTGGCCATCTGCCTTACTTCCTTGAGAAACTTAGTTATCTAACATTATATTATGTTATATTGAATATCACACTATATTATACGTAACACATCCCTCTATTCTATCTACCATATCACACTGTATCATATTTAACATCACACAATGGTACTCGGGAGAATGAGATGACAAGTCAGCCATGTTCCCAGACTTATACACTCTAGAAATGGCCATGCAACCAACCACAACCAAGTGTACTTGGTGGAATTACCCAGACTGGCCTGGGGAACACCCACTCCAGCTGCTGGGCAGATTAGAGAAGTGATGTGCCTCACAGAGAACAATACCTGAGTGTAGACTTGATGGATGAGAACAAATCACATAAGTGACGCAAGAAACCATTTAGGAAGGAAAGGACAGCTGTCGGGGACAGGTAACAAATGATCAAATTAGGGAAGCGAATATGTTCAATTTAGATGTTCAGGGTTTCTTTTCCTAAGGGCAACAGGAATCAGAATCACATGTAAGTGGGATCGACATGATCACCTTTGCAGTTTAGAAAAGAACTGTGGGGGTTAGAGAGATAGTACAATGAATAAGGCTCCTGCCTAGTATGCATCTTAGCAGCACTCTATATGGTCCCCTGAGCCCGGTCAGGAGTGATCCCTAAGCACAGCCGGGAAACCCAATATGAAAGGGAGGGACGGGGGTAGGGAGGGAGGGGGGAGGGAGGAGGGAGGGAGGGAGGGAGGTAGGAAGGGGGAAGGAAGGAAGGAAGGAAGGAAGGAAGGAAGGAAGGAAGGAAGGAAGGAAGGAAGGAAGGAAGGAAGGAAGGAAGGAAGGAAGGAAGGAAGGACGGAAGAGATACAAGGCCCTCCTGGTTTTACTGAAAAATACAAATTATTGTCCAGTGTCTCTGCATTTGTTTATAGTTCTACACACTCAGTAGTGTTTAGTATTAGCTATCTTTATAAAGAAACAAAGAAAGACAAGTTTAGAAATTAACTCTCACTCTTGATCCCAAAGTGGACACTGGAATAATGGTGATCAGATGATTATAGACACTGTCATTTTTTTTTCTTTTTGGGTCACACCCAGCAATGCACAGGGGTTACTCCTGGTTCTACACTCAGGAATCACTCCAGGCAGTGCTCAGGGGACCATATGGGATGCTGGGATTCGAACCCAGGTCGACCGCGTGCAAGGCAAACACCCTACCCGCTGTGCTATCGCTCCAGCCCCACTGTCCTTATATTTAACAGTCCTTTCCAGATTCTACATTTATCCGCTTCATAGCTTTTCCTGCCTAATTTCTCAGGGTTGATTTTAAGTGAAGGTTAAAATATTAATACTTCAGGTTCTCATTCAAATTTTTCAAAGTTCGCCTGTATGCAAAAACAAAGTTATAGATGGCCATGCAATAAGCTGACTGTCCTTCAGGAATTTGCTCTTTGATTTTTATAGAAAATATAATTATTGGCACAAGTATCAGGATCAATATTTCAAAACGCATGACCATGGCAGCACAGGGCGGTAAGTAATAGTATACAGCTGCCATTTCTCCTGGATTTGGGGAAATCTTTAAGCTTCTAGGTATCTTTGATACTCTTTCTCTCTCATTGCTTTCCTCTTGCTCCTTGTATTCCCTCAAGTTGTAGCCAGTCACAGGCACTGACCTTCTCCCCTAAGACTCTCCATGTAAACTCAGTCTTAGTATTCACTGCTTTGAAGGGCAATGGTGCTGCTTTTTTTTTCTTAATTTTCTTCAACTTTCTTAAGTTCTTTTTGCCTTTGTTGTTACTTTACATGTTCTCTTTCAATATCCATAAAAGTGTCACCTATGTCTCAGAAAAAGCTTTGGACACTCTTTGTCTTCTTGCTCTCTTCCAGACCAAAGCACAGAAAAGTTTGAAATTCTGTGTTCAGTCCTGACCACTAATCATCATAAACGTGTTTTCTTTTGGAAGTCTCTCTGTGGGTATGCAGTGGAAGATACTGCCATCCAAAAGCCCTCTCTCTGTCTTTTGGCTGCCCCAACAGTTGGCTGCTGACTGGCACGGAAACTTTTCAGAAAGCAGCAAGGTCTTGAATCCTGGGTCAAACATGCTTCCGGCGTTCCAGATGCATCTATCCCATTTCTCAGTACTCAAAGTTTTACTTGATAAATGTGTCTGAGTACCTGACAAAGCGGGGTTCTTCCGTTTAGGAGAGAGACGCAGATAATTAGATGGGGGAAAGTCTCTGTTTCTCATTTTGCCATAAACGTACATGGTTCCCTGAAGCATACATTCTTGTCTCTGATGGAAGTCTGATCTCCATGCCTATGCAGAAAATTCTGATGGACATCCCGAAAAAGCTCCTCTCTCCTATCAAAACCAATACTGGCTGCTTCAAATTTGCTTTCTGATATCTGGGTAGAAAATCCTGGTGTCTGGGGATGAAGCAATAGTACAGTGAGTAGGGCATTTGCCTTGCACACAGTCAGCCCAGGTTCAATCCCTGGCATCCCATATGGTCCCCCCAGCACCACCAGGAGCAATTCTTGAGCGCAGAGCCAGGAGTAGCCCCTGAGCATTGCTGGGTATGACCCAAAAAGCAAGAAAGCACGAAAGCAAAAAAGCAAGAAAGCACGAAAGCAAAAAAGCAAGAGAGAAGAAAGAAAGAAAGAAAGAAAGAAAGAAAGAAAGAAAGAAAGAAAGAAAGAAAGAAAGAAAGAAAGAAAGAAAGAAAGAAAGAAAGAAAGAAAGAAAGAAAACAAGAAAGAAAACAAGAAAGAGAGAGAAAGAGAGAAAGAAAGAGAGAGAGAAAGAGAGAAAAAAAGAAAGAAAACAAGAGAAAGAGAGAAAAAAGAAAGAGAGAAGAGAGAGAGAGAAAGAAAGAAAGAAAGAAAGAAAGAAAGAAAGAAAGAAAGAAAGAAAGAAAGAAAGAAAGAAAGAAAGAAAGAAAGAAAGAAAGAAAGAAAGAAAGAAAGAAAGAAAGAAAATCCTGGTGGCTCTTGAGTCAAATATCCTGGTCCTGATAAAATACTCTCGTCTTCAGATTAAAAACAATTAAAATCCTGGTCCTGATACTTGATACTTGGCAGGAATATTCTGTTCACTGTGGAGAAAAGTCTGGTCCTGGTGTTGGTATAGAATTTCCTGACCTTTTTAAGAAGAGAATCTTGATTGGGAAACTTTGAGTAAAATATTCTGGTCCTTGAGTAGCAACCCTTGGTCTTAATAAGTGCTTAGTATAATTTGGTTTTGGAATGAACATATTGATCTTTGGGAAGAATATTCTGGTCTTCACATTTGTGTAGAATACAATGAACTTTGGCATATTCTGGTCTATAGGTAGAAAATCCTCTCTCTCACTAGGCAAACGGTTTTGATATACAAAGTTCCTGCAACTCCACCACCAAAGTACCCAAGACCCTCCACCCCTGTCCTTATACTGCTTCAAGCCCACCTCTTCCTTCCACCCCCTATCTCTCTTCCCACTGCTTGGTAATCTCAGTTTATAATAATCTAAGTTTTGTCATCATTAAAAATCATTTAGGGCCAGAGAGATAGTAGAGAGGTGAATGCTTACCTTGTATGAGACTGACCCTAATTCAATCCCAAGCACTGCACATGTTCCCCCAAGCACTTCTAGGAATGAACCCTGAGCATAAGGTCAGGAGTAGGCTCTGAGCACTGTTGGGTATGATCCAAAAAGCAAAAGGAGAGAAGAGGGAGAGGGAGAGGAGGAAAACAATTGTCTTTTCCTTTTTTGTTTCTCTATATACCAGAGATAAGTGAGAGCATCAATATTTGTCTTTCTTCCTCTGTAGAATGTCAGGTTTCCATCTGGTATGTAAATAGCTCCCTTATGGGCAGAGCACTATTAGTTATATGTAATAAAAGTCCAATAATCTATTCTTTGGTCCCTTCTTCTCTGGAGACTAAGTTAGCGGCGGCAACCTCCAACTACGTAGCTCCAATCCTGAGAAGCATCACTCCTATTGCCGAGTTCAGATGTTCCTTTCCTGGGGACCCAGTGTGCGCTGCCCACCTACCTGAGTCCAGCACAGTCACTGTCATCCTATTGCTCATCGATTTGTTCGAGCAGGCACCAGTAACATCTCTCATCGAGAGACTTATTGTTACTGTTTTTGGCATATCCAATACGCACGGGTAGCTTGCCAGGCTCTGCCGCGCCGGCTCGATACTCTCGGTAGCTTGCCGGGCTCTCCGAGAGGGGCAGAGGAATCGAACTTGGGTCGGCCGCGTGAAAGGCAAACGCCCAACCGCTGTGCTATTGCTCCAGCCTGTCCAGCACAGTGGTTACTAATTTTGACCACTCACAGCTCCATACACAGGCTCTGCATATTCAGGACCAATGTTCTGGTCTCTATAGGAACGGTTTCTGAACTCATTTGTCCTACCTTATACCAAGGTAGTAAGAGTCCTCTGAGGGCAGTCCTTACTGAACTCATATAAGCTGTGCACTCCTGCCAGCTCAACCTGCGTCAAGGGCTGCCTCCAGGAGAAGGGAGAAGGCCTCCATACAGGAATGCACAGTGGTTGTCAGTAGTCTCGCTCACCAAGGGCTGCCCTGAGAGCAGTGACCCAGACAGTAAGCTTCCTAAGGAGTCCAGTGAACATGAATATCTGTTTATAAACAATAATTAAAAAAATGAGGGGGCTCAGCATCCAAAGATCATGAGTTTAAGTAGGACATTTGCCTTGTAGAACAGCCAACCTGGGTTCGATTCCCGGTACCCCATATGGTTCCCTGGGTACCACCAGAAGTAATTCCTGAGTGCAGAGCCAGAAGTAATCCATGAGCACTACCAGGTATGACACAAAAAAGAAAACCAAAACCAATTTTTTGGGTCATATCTTGAAGTGCTCACGGATTACTTCCCACACACACAGCAGAGCCTGGCAAGCTACCCGTGGTGTATTTGATATGCCAAAAACAGTAACAACAAGTCTCACAACAGAGACGTTACTGGTGCCCGCTCGAGCAAATCAATGAACAACAGGATGACAGTGTAGCATATATATACATATATTGTGAATTTAACCCAAGAGCTGTCATATGCACCAGGACAATGCCATTGTTTGAGCCTGGCAGCTCTAGTGCCTGTGACCTACAGCACTGCAAGCAATTTCTGGCTACACCATAGCCAGATGTGTGTAAGGACCAAAACAAAAAGAGTGCAGGCGCTGGAGAGTTATTTCAGCAGTTATTTCACTTGCCTTCCATGCAACCGATGCAGGTTCAGTCTCTGGCATCCCGACAGAGGCACTGGAGCACTGTCAGGTGTGCTCCCTGCCACCACCCCTACCCCACCCCCCCACCCCCGCAAAAAAAAAGGTTGCAATCCTCAGCAAGCTCCACAACTAAAAGATGTAGAAGCCTTAAGGTCAGTAAGGTCAGGAAGTGCCACTCCTGGCAGGTGCACATGTGAGCACCACAGTGACCTCTGGTGAGCATCATAGCCAGAAAATGTGCGAGAAACACAACCAAAAGAATGTGATCTCTGGTGAGCACCCTGGCCAAGGAGGAAAAATCAAAACCTGATGTGGTACCCTGCAGAGACCATGGTCATGTGCAAGCACTACAGGCATGCAAGCACATGACACCTGGCACTGTACCAATAATGGGAACAGAGAACAAATAAATAAGAGATGGATTTAATGAATTTATATCAAAACAAATTGAACACCAACATTTTGATAAAACTGGGGACTTGTTATATCTGTTTTGTTTGAAAAAGATTTTTCATGCGAGGGTGAAAATAAGCATAAGAACCACTCCTCCCCATAGAAAGAATTGGCTAGTCAGACTGACTCATTTCCAAAGGTTCTAGATGGAAAAAACCCTTAATGCAATTTATCTTGTTTTGAACATCATGCTCCACAGCTGAAAAAGCAATTGGGAGAAAAGATGGAAACTAACAAATTTAAAGGAATTCAAGCAAATATGGATAATGCAAATGATAAAACAAAGAAAAATATAATCACTTCTTAATACATCTTTGCTCCAGAGAGAAAGCCCTAATAAAAATTACCACAATTACAATACACCTGTATTATTCTGAGGGTTTACAGACATGACTGTAAAACAAAGCTGCATGGTAAGATTATATCCTTTCGCAGAAGAGGAACTTAAGATTCAAATATCTCAAAATGGGCCAAGCGGCAGAACACACATATTTTGTATATCCAAGGTCCTGTACCGGATACCCGGCACCAGAAACAAAACAAAGGAAAAGGGTTCAAACAAGTCAAATCATTGATTCAATCCCCACTGGCCCCACTGCTGCTGACTGACAGAACATGAGCCCAAGGCCATCTCCGCCAAGAGACAAACACTTCGGTTTTGTTTTCATTATACCCTGACATTACTTCCCAATATCTGATATTCCTCTCTCATTTCTCAAACTCCTGGCCTACACACGTGATTGAATCCGATAAGGAAAATCTCTACCAGACAGTTCAATAAATTAAAATAAAAATCAGTTTTGAGATAGGCACTATCAGAACATATCAAATGTGAACTCAAGGCAATGAAAGAACTGAATAGAAAAGAAAAACCAGACCCTACAGCAGATTCTCCGCAGTCAGAATAGAAATATTGCTGAACTATTTTCAACTGAACAGCCATAACGGTGAAAGGACTTTTAAAAATACAACTGGCAATGAACCTCTGTGGGGGGAGGGGAGAGCAGGGGGAAGTAAGACAAAAATAAAAGCCTTGTTACCAGGAAAGAACCTGCGCTTTCTCCATCCCTTCCTCCCACAGAGCTTTACTTTAAGGCCCCTATCTACAACTTACCTTCCAAAGAGTAAAGATTTAGAGTCCTGGAGCCCAAGAGAGAGCACAATGGACTGAGCACATGTGTTGCATGCAGAAGGGCCAGGTTCAATCCCAGGCACTGCATGATCCCTGTTCTCCCATCACCACTTCCTCAGCATCTCCATGAGTAGCCCCTGAGCACTGCTGGGTGTGATCAAAATAAACAAAATACCCAATCAGAGCCCTTTGCCAGTTGGACCCTCATCCCTCGATGTCAGGGGACCACTCCACCATACTGACTATACATTCCAGCCTATTCTCAGGAGGCCCACGCTGCACCTGGGAGAACATTTACATCACAGATAAGATAGAAAACAACTGGGAAGATAAAAGAACTACACATAGGGAGGATCTCCAAGGTCCAAAGTGAGAAATGAAAACAAAAACAGGGTACACCAAAGGTCGAGGAGGA
Source organism: Sorex araneus (assembly GCF_027595985.1). NCBI lineage: Eukaryota > Metazoa > Chordata > Mammalia > Eulipotyphla > Soricidae > Sorex > Sorex araneus. The sequence goes on along the minus strand of NC_073312.1, from coordinate 52,207,893 downwards.
GAAGGGGTGGAGGCTGGCGAGATAGTACAGTGGGGAGGGCACTTGTCTTGCAGGCAGCTGACTTGGATTCAATCCCTGGCACCTCATCTGGTCCCCAGAGCCTTACCAGGAGTGATCCCTTGAGCAAAACCAGGAGCACAGTCAAGAGTGCCCCCCTCAAAAACTATTTTTTTTTTAAATAAATACTCTCAAGACAATTGCTCATCTTCCTCCTTTGTCCGGGAGGGGTTTTCCTCACACAGCGGCAGAGCGGAATCAGATCACTTGGGATCACTGGCCCATGGAGGCAGGCACACAGGCCCAAGGCAGGCCGCACTGCTGTGCGCTCATTCCTCCCAGAGCCTAAGCAGACCCATTAATCAGATTTACCACAGAGTCTCTTGCCCGCACACCTAGCTGTCTTCCCCAGGGCCCCTCGGAGGGGATGGGCTCCAGCTTCCCTCCCCACCCCGAGCAGAGCTCCCGGCAGCCAAAGACCACCGGAACCTAGCCACAGCCATGCTGGAGACCCCTCTCCACAAGTTCGGACGGGCCTCACGCATGAAGGTACCAGCAGAGGAACCCAGGTGTGTGTAATCCCATCAAAGGCCAACATCCAGAGACTTAAAAGCAAGCTCTCAGAAGCCATGCGGTATCTTTAGCCTACTTCTCCCTCTGGGAGAAACTGGCAATCTTCTGAGAGTTTCCTGCCCACAAGGGACAGCCTTGCAAGCTTCCCATGGTGTATTCATATGCAAAATTCAGTAACAAGCTGGATCTCATTCCCCTGACCCTGAAAGAGCCCCCAGTGCAACATCGTTAGGAGGGCTGAGTCGAGATTGACTTCTAAGATCTCAGGGAAAGGACAAAATGAGATGTTACTGAGAACTGCCTGAGAAATCGGTGATTAACGGGATTTCGTGATCGTGATCGTGACCAAGGGCTAGTCAAAACCCAGCCAACTTCCAGTCAGCCACCTAAGACATAACACAGACGACTCTTCAGCTGGAAAGTGGCGATTGTCTGCCTAGATACCAGATACAGCACCATGTTCATTGGCTTCAGGCACCAAGTTTGACGGTACAACGAGATCTCTAATGTCATTTTTCCCGGAAATGCATCTTGAATTGTATCTGTATACTGAACTCAAAAAAATTTTTTTTTCAGGAAGCATTATTACTTGAAGTGGATTATCTGATTAATAAGCCCAAAACAAATAAATACATAAATTGTGAACAGTATTACTATCTGGGTTTTTTTTTCCAACTATATTTAAAGCAAGGGGTTTTTTTTTTCTTTTTGGGTCACACCCGGAGATGCACAGGGGCCACTCCTGGCTCTGCACTCAGGAACCACCCCTGGCCATGCTCAGGGGACCATATGGGATACTGAGAATCGAACCCGGGTCGGCCGCATGCAAGGCAAACACTACCAGCTGTGCTATTGCCCCAGCCCCAAAGCAAGGGCTTTTCAAAATCGCTCCATGCTCTACAATAAAAAGACCAACACACACAAAGGAAGAACAAAAAAGCAAATCATACAGCAGAAAAAAGATCTACTATACAAATCCAAAATACAAGCGGATCACTAAACTCAACAAGGCTGACCTCCTGCCATCTATTGAGTGCCTTTAGAATCCACGGCAGCATAAACAGACAGACTTCACTGGTGTTTCTTAATCCCACTAATCATAACTGATCATATCAACCCCAGAAAGGTTCCAGACATTTTATTTACCTTTACCACAAAACAAGAAGCTAACCTCAATTTTCTACATCTCCACCAAAAGAACCTGGAACAACTCACTCTAGGATGACCATGTGCCACAAAGCCAGTGGACCACCCCATGGCATCTGCGGAGAATCTGCAGCTTTCTTTTTTTTTTTCCATCGGGCCTTCCAGACCACACAAATTTTGGAAAATGTGCAAGTCCAAATCGAGTGCTTACTGTGAGCACACAGCTTGCAGGCCAGAAGCCCAACACCCCTCCCAGAACGGATGGTCGGCCCTCGCCAGAAATTCCTAAACTGCCACTGCAAGATGGACTCGCTCACTGCGCAGTAAATCGCTGAAATAAATCCTGTCTGCATACCCAGGAAGGGTTCTGGGGACAATTTTTTTCCAGATAAGAATGGGATGAGGAACCAACTCAACGACTGCCAGATTTCCCCGCTTGAGGCTCGACAGGCCAGCGCTATCGGAGCAGAAGATATGAAAACACCAGGCGGCTGTCCAAGAATCCCAACAGCCCTCACTCAAGGCTGCTGCCAAGTTCATGGGTGAGGCTGTTCGGAAACACTGAAATTCCCCGTTTGACCTCAGGCAACTACTAATGCTTTCAGTTGAACACTGTTCAGAGCACTGTCATGTCTCTACATCCATGTGGTAGGCATTTCCTTAAGCAAACTTGGATATAACAGCACTCAAATAAAATTGATCACAGAAGGCATATATATATATGTATATATATATGCATACACACACACACACACACACACACACACACACACATATATATATATATGTCACTATCACTGTCATCCCATTATTTGTCGATTGACTAGAGCAGACACCAGTAACATCTCTATTACACTCAGCCCTGAGATTTTAGCAGCCTCTCCTTACTCGTCTTTCCCAATGATTGGAGGCTCTTTCAGGGTCAGGGGAATGAGACCTATCGTTACTGTTTTTGGCATATCAAATATTCCACGAGTATTTAAGGAAATATATATACAGCACATATATTCATATATATAATATACTATAGTATATATTTGCATATATGGAGTGGAGCAATAGCACAGCAGGTAGGGCATTTGCCTTGCATGCGGCCGACCCAGATTCAATTACTCCATCTTTTTCAGAGAGCCAGACAAGCTACCGAGAGTATCCCTCCTACAAGGCAGAGTCTGGCAAGCTCCTCATGGTGTATTCGATATGCCAAAAACAATAACAAGTCTCACAGTGGAGTCGTTACTGGTGCCCGCTCGAGCAAATCATGAACAATGGGACGACAGTGCTACAGTGCTACATAATACTATAAAAAATGATAGGGACCAAGGGCAGTTCATTTTTGCCTGGATTTAGAAACGGAGGACGGTTTCCCTACAAAGACAGAGCACCAGGGGAGGGGGCAAGAGGTAGTGGAATTGTTTCCTATGCTGTTTGTAGAGGTGGCTACATGAACCATAGGATGTAGTAAAACTCTCAGAAACATATCACTGTCACTGTCACTGTTACCCCATTGTTCATCGGTTTGCTCGAGCGGGCACCAGTAACGTTTCCATTGTGAGACTCGTTACTGTTTTTGGCATATCGAATACACCACGGGGAGCTTGCTAGATACTCTTGGTAACATGCCGGGCTCTCCAAGAGGCAAATGCCCTACCCGTTGTGCTGTCGCTCCAACCCAAGTGCTACATATATAATATACATTATATTATATATGTACACATATATTTATAAATATATACATATATATTTTCTTAACAAAAGGAGAAAAAAGAGGGGCAGGGACTGTGCTCAGTGGTAGAGCTCACGCCTCACATGCACGAGGCCCGAGAATGACTCACTCCTAGAAGAAGAGGATAATTCCCACTTGAAGATATTCGACAAGTCAGGGATATTGCTCAGGGATAGGGTACATGGTCTGCATGAATGAAACCCTGAGTTCAAATCTCAGCATAAAAAATATAATAATGTGGGGGACTGGAGCAATAGCACAGCGGGTAGGGCATTTGCCTTGTACGCGGCCGACCCGGGTTCAATCCCCAGCATCCCATATGGTCCCCTGAGCACCACCAGGAGTAATTTCTGAGCACTGCCAGGAGTAATTCCTGAGTGTGAAGCCAGGAGTAACCTCTGTGCACTGCACAGGTGTGACCCAAAAAGCAAAATATATACATATATATAATATAATAATGTTTGATGCCAAAAGGACTCACAGAAGCATTAAGTACAACAGTGACAAGGTAGAAGTAATCTAAGTGCCCACATACAAGTATACATTCACATCTCAAGGAGAAAGAAATTCAACCTTAAACCCTGTGCTATCTAACCAGTTTTGTTTCTAATTTTTTTTTTTTTCTGGAAAGGGAAGGCACATCCAGCTATGCTCAGATTCCTAGCTCTCCACTCAGGGGTTACTCCTGGCTGTGCTTGAGGAACCATATACAGTGCCAGGGATTGAACCCAGATAAGCTGCGTACAAGACAAGTGCCTTACCTATCGCACTAGCTCTCCATCCCACCTGATTGGACTTTTTAAGAGCAAACCACAGACAGAAGTCATTCTTAATCAACATCTTAGAAACATCATTACTTTAAATATATGTAATAAAATATATGTTTCTACGTATATTTAAGAATTCACCAAAGCTGCCTTCAATTTGCATCACTGTTGAAAATCTGATCTTTGATTTCTATCTGGACAGCCAAAGAGCAGAAAGCTTTCCCCAAATGTGGCTTCCGACATTCCTGAGCTTGTGTATGATCAATAACTGCATCACTGTGTCGGTTTCAGCACATCAGCATGGCGACATCAGTAAGATAAACATGAGGCTACCTCTGATGACTTATCACTGCTATTCAAAGATTACATTACCAAAGCTAAGTGAACATTCCATGCATATCTAAAAATAAAATTCTTGATCCAAAGAGAACTGTTAACACCCAAAAAATTTTTTTCACATACTTCCACAATATACTCAAGACAGGATGGAATGGCTTGCACTGTATCTTTTAAAAGGCTGTTTGAGTAAAAGAAAACCCTAACACTTTACTGATAACATCAATGCTGCAACATCATTGCCCATAACAATATCAAAAGCCACGCTTACCAACAACCAACAATGGCTAGCAGCAGAAGGAGTTGACAGAAATGGAGAAAGCAAACATTTCTCACATTTTTCCTCTATAAAGATTCTTCTGTCATTCCTCCCCGGGGAAGATGCTGAAATTGATGTGCAGGCAGTGAAAGCCAAGATTCAGGTGGAGATCTGGACAGCAGCTTTGTTATCTTGAAAAGCCAATTACACTTCTCAACTGCCACATTTTTAGGGCAAAGGCTTAACAACGTGTATTTTTCCCCCTCACTTGGTTGAATCAAGCAGTCGTCAGATGGGGAAAAAAAATCAAGAAAAACTTATATAAAGGCAACAATCTTAGTTCTGCCTCTGAGATTATGCAACCACAGTCTCCTTCAAACACTGCACTAAACTCGCATGAGAGATTACTAGAACGAAACTGCATCATCATCACTGCCAAGAAAATCTTTAGGTCCAAGAGAAAGAGTGACTGGGAACAAAACCACTCACAGTATATGAACATCTATTCAAACAATAATAACTGAAATCCAGAAAAATAAAGCCTTGCTCCTCTTTCCCCATCTTGATTAATATCCATCCAATCTTACAAACGTTCACCACACTAACCATACATACTAAGAAATAAAGTTCCTGTGCACAAAACCAAACTCTTCTTTAAAGTTGAATAATAAAATATCTAATTTTTTTGATATTTAAATACTATTTGTACTTAGACCCTAGGAATGCGTTCTCGTACAGTGAGATTTCGTTTTCACAGTATGATTCCTTTTAACAATCTCTTTTGGCATTTGGTCAAAATGTTCATTCAGTTTATAAATAATTTGTTTTGAAAAGAGGCTGGAAGGACACACAATAGAAATGGCAGCAGTGGTAGTGGGTGACAGGATTAAGAATGACTCTTTACAAATATATTTGCTGGATGCAAAAGGAGGAAGGGAATAAATAGTCACAAAAGCAAAGGTTAGAACAACTTAAGTATCTGGCAATGGATAAGTGAAAAAATAAAATATAATATATATTGGCAGTGGAATCAGAGTCATAATAAGGAAGGAAATTACAGGGCCAACGAGATAACTCAAAGTGATGGAGTATCTGCTTTGCATGTTAGAAGCCTCAAGTTCCATGCCCAGCGCAGCACAGTTCCTAGGCACCACTGGATCCACCAGCACCATCAGAAAAGGTCCAAACCTCTCAGCCAAAATCACAAGGAGAGGCTCCGGGGCAGAGCTGAAAAGGTACAATCCTCCCCAGAGACGTAAAATCTGATTTATGCTACATTTTCAGAATAAATGGTGTGAAGAAGAAGGGGATGAGAAACAAATAAAAGTTTTCCCCAGGGGCTGGAACAATAGCACAGTGGGTGGAGCGTTTGCCTTGCACGCAGCCGACCCGGTTCAATTCCCAACATCCCATATGGTCCCCTGAGAACCGCCAGGGATAATTCCTGAGTGCAGAGCCAAGAGTGACCCCTGTGCATCGCCAGGTGTGACCCAAAGAGCAAAAAATAAATAAATAAAATTACACTCGTTTGTCTAAAAGCAAATGCAGAGTGGGGCTGGGCAAGCAGCACAGTTCTATGATGCTGCCAGTCGGAGGGCGGGAGGGGGGGGCGGCTATTCAAGCAGACTGCAGAGTCAGAGGAATCAGTAGTGGCCCTGGCAACCCCATCCATGCCCTCTGTGGGTGAATGTCTTTGGAAACATTTGAGCCAAAATTCCTTGAACTCTGCGCACCAGTCAGTACACACAACCCCGCAAAGCCCGTCTCAGCTGCCCTCGCTGGCATGCAGCTCTTGAGAGAGTACTTCGAATCTGCTTCTCTGGACTCAGACGGCCCAGACAATGCCTGGCACACAGCAGCAGCTCACTAAATTTGGCTAAGAGCAATACACGTTCACACACTAGCCAAATGCTCCCGCTGCCAAGTTGCTTTACCCCAACACCGTGACAGGTGGCCCACGGGACCAGAGGCAGCGGCTCGGTTCCTCTTCCTCAAGGGGTCTGCTGTGCCTTTGTCTCTGAAGGAATTAACCTTTACTGGGATTGTGTGTGTGTCGGGGGGGGGGGGGGGGTCTTGGGTTTGAGATACACACTCATTTCTAATGTAAACCTGCCAGGAAAGGCCATCCCTCTGGTGACTGAGAAGGGGCACACTGTTACCCAGCAGAAGAGATGCCCACTGGGATGAGTAAGGACATCCGGGTTCTAGAACAGGACTAGCTAGGCTCAAGAAAGCTCTCCAACCAGGTTATTTCTAAGAATAGGAGCCAGAGAGATAGTACAGAGATAAGGTGCTTGCCTTGCACACGGCAGACTCTAGCTAGATTCCTTGTACCACAGATGGTGCCTGAGCACTTCCAGGAGTGATCCCTGAGCACAGCCTCATGACACCACCAGGTGGGCCCAAAAACCAAAAAGGGAAGAAAAGAAAGAATAAAGCTACAAATACTACAGACAATGGTAAGTAGCGGGGCCAAGACTGAAACAAAGAGGCCCAAAGGACAAATGACAGTGAGCCACCAGAGGCTTTCCAGAGGGTTTGGTGACTGTGGCACAGAGAACAGCAGTCAAAACAGTGGGTGGGACTGTCCCTTACTCCTACAGTAATGGTGCCACCAGGATCTCAACCTACATGGGGGAAAAGGAGACTACAAAAGGCTGTTGAGTAGGATGGGACCCTAACAATAATATCTGAAAGACTCTGTTCTATAATTTCTGGACAATAGTATAGCTAGCGATAGTACACAGAGTCACACCTGATTGAACTTTACTGATAATCAAACTGTCTGTTAAAGAGGTAGGTGTGTGTGTGTGTATGTGTGTGTGTGTGTGTGCGCGTGTGTGTTGTGTACGTGGGGTGAGGGGGAGGACTGGGTCATACCCAAAACTGCTTAGAGGCTATTCTTGGCTTTATGCTCAGGAATCACTCCTGGTGGCACTTCAGGGACCATATGCGGTACCAAGGATTTGAACCATATGCAAGACAAGTACCCTACACCCTGTACTATCTCTCTGGCCCCAGAGAGTCATTCTTTTTATATCCTTTCTCTGAATATTTAGAAAACTTTATGACAAAGTCAGTATGGTTTATCTATTTCTCTACTAAAGAGAAGTCTGCTGTCGGCAGGAATTAGACCTGAGTTCATCACAGTGTCCTGGCACACTCATAAAGCTAACCAGTATTTTATGAGAGTATAAGAGTGTGTGTGTGTGTGTGTGTGTGTGTGTGTACATGTTAGTGCTCTTTCTTATCTGTATCAAAACTCATATAGAACAAAGAGTAATGATTTCTAGCTTGCAAAAGGGACTTAGGTTTAGCACCTGTCTCAAAGTCTTGTCCACATATTAAACAAAAACTCATAGAGGTGCTGGAATATTCTTTTTGCAAAAGCAAGAACATACCTTCTTGCATCTAAGTGCATTTAGAGTGACTTGCTATATAATTTTTCTAAATATTAAGGAGTTGCCTAGTAGTCCATTGTGTGGTATGACTCGGTTAAGTTAATAACCTGTTATTAGATACTTTCTTTTCAATGTGGTTACCAGCTATGAGATGATCAATACGTTTAATTGCTTCTTTTTGTTGTTGTTGTTCTTCTCTTAATTCCTTTTTTCAATTGTTTTCTTTTTTCCAATTGCTTCTTAAAAGAAACTTCTAGAAGCATAATTGCTTCAAAGACTATGTACCTGTGTCATCCCTCTGAAAAGCTACCTTCTATACATTCGTTACCTGGAAGGACAATTGACATAAACCTGATTATATTAAACATGAATTTTCTAAAACAGGTGCCTTTGACATCAACAAAGTCCTAACCCGGTTTCTCTAGACCTATTTAGGTGCCATCAGTCACAGAAATCTGAGGAGCAGCATCTGCTCAAGTGTTCATCAACTCTCCTCCTGAAGCTCGGCCTTTTCCCCTTGTTCGATGAAGGACAAAACCACAGTGCAACACCACAGACACCTTTCCCCGCCCCCCCGCCCCCCCCATTAGCTGGTCTTCCATGCCACTGGTTATATCACTGCACTTCTCTTGTTTCCTTGGAGGAAACAAGAAGCTCTCCCACACACACATAAAACGCAAGTCCCATAGAACTACAAAGAGGCCCTGAGTATGTGACTGCAACCCCTCTTTAGCCCCTCATGGGTCCTCTGAAAGGGGGGACAACAATAAGAACCGGATGGCAGAGGGCACAGTTTTAACTTTGCATCTACTTTTTTCGCAAACGAACCCTTCTAATATCTTCCTGGTGAATTTAATTCTAGCTTGAGACATTCACCCGACAAAACGTGCACGTTACCAAGATTTGATTTCAGTGACTTCATGTGACCCATCCATGGAACCCACATAGGGCCCCTGAGTCACGGACAGGGTCTTCAAACAAGTGGCCAATCAGAAGTCTGAAATCCTCCTGAGAAAGTTCTCATCATTCTGTCCGCTTCCAAAAGCAAAGAGCAGAGCAAGGCCACCAAAGGCCGCCAAAGGCCCTGTGGAAACTTGGAAAGCTGCCCAGCACAACTGCTGGTAACTTTGTAAGGCTTCCCAAGTAACTCAGGTGTCACTACACAGACAGCGCAAATGTCAAATTACCAACCTTGTGAACGGGTGGCAGCCTCATTAGGAAGCACGGGTAAGGCTCTGTCTCCTGGCACCTGGCACACAACAAGGATGGATTCCTCTCGTGTGCCTGCCCCGGGAACCAAGAAGCCAGTGTAGGATGACACTGCATTGTTCAACCCTTCTGAGCCTCCTAGACAAGGTTCCTGCTCCCCAAAATTCTGGAGGGTTCTGCTACAATTCTGGCCTCCCGGAAGAATTTCCACAAAGAGCAGGGCGATGTGTACACTTGAGACCTTGGGAGAGGGAACTAATTATCAGGGGACACCAGGGACAGGGTCTGGAAGGTCTCGGGGAGAAACACCAAGGAAGAACCTGAGTGCACAGGGTGAAAAGACCCTGACCCTAGGAGGTGATGTTGGCTGCAGACAGCTGGCCCCGGGAGAAAAGCTCCAAATCTCTCTCACAGCCCATCCAATCAAGAGAAGGGTACACCCCCCAGCGAGTGGAAAGGAAAGCAGCACACGCTGCTTCTCAGACCTGAAACCCCAAGGTCGTGGCAACACACACAGAATGTTCTATACTAAGTCCACAGGCACATTCCAGAAGCTCCCCTTAACACTGACTATTATTCCCATTTCACACCAGAGAAAGCCAGTCACCCGGTGGATTTAAATCTAAATCTACTGCCCTTTCTTTCACACCACGATTGCTTTCACCATCAAGGGGCTGGAGAGATAGTACAGCAAGGAGGATGTTTGTCTTGCAAGCAGCTGACCTGGTTTGATCCCATGCCTCCCATATGGTCCCCTGAGCACTGCCAGGAGCAATCCCTGAGTGCAGAGCCAGGAGTACAAACCACCTACAAACCCAGGTGTAGCCACCCCTTTCACTCCCCCATCCCCACCAAAAAAAAAAAATCAAGACTCAGAGTTCCTGCCTTTTTCGGTCCTTATAGCACCTCATCACACGAACAATTCCAGAAGTCAAAGCCAACCTCCAAGGTGAGTCCAGGCAGCCCGTCACCAGTTCCCACTGGCTTGGGAACCAGGGCAGCCCAGTCCAGGCAGAAGGCCCTGGACTCCTTTGTGCGCAGTGTTTTTCTATGTGCCCTTCTGGTCCTGGGCCGCTTCCTCCCGCCAGCCAGGCACGCCAGCTCTGCACCCCGCGCCCACCCATCCCAACTGGCTTCCCTCTCCCCTCTGATGTCCTCTGGACTAATAAACTCTTCTCTTCTGATCTCAGGCAACCTCCCCACTCACACTGACACACACAAACACACCCCCACCCCCTCTGCACTTCTGCCCCAACTGTCAGCCTGTGTCTGTTAGGAGGATGAAAAGCTCTTGCAAAACATGGTGCTCCCCACCGGCTGCCAGCTCCTACCACTTTCCAATCCATCCAGTCCCCGTTGCTGCTCCCAGTACCAGACAGGGAGTGGCCCCTTCAGCCGGCCAAGCCCCTCTCCACAGGACAACATTCACTAGCTCTACCCAGAGGCAGGGCTGTTTGTCGTCTCTGGGCCCTCCCATGAACCCCTTAGTTTACCTTAATCCAGGAGCCTCCCTCCCCAACTTGAGCATCATCCACCCACCTAGCTGAGCTGAAGACCCCCGCTTCGCCCTCACACCCCATAACCTGGATTAGTCACAGAGTTCCCTTAGATTCTGTCCTTATGTAACAGTTGTGAGGACATGCTTCCTGGGTTCACCGCACACCTGCACTGTACTTTTCAAAGGCTGAACACGACACATTTTCTCTCTTAATAAACACAGCCAGCCAGGAGGGGCTTTGAGCGCAATCTGGAAATTATCATCAGTGAAGAATCCACCACGTACTAGAGCTGGATTCTCTCAAGTGCTTGGGACCCAACTAGGGTCAGAGTAGATGGTATAAAAATAAGACTGCTTCCTGTGAGCCAAACAATAGGCGACAGATGAAGCAGAGTTCCCGAGCCCCTCTTCTCGGGTGTCCCCTAACCACAGGACTCCTGGAAGCTAGGACAGGGGAACTCAAAGTCAGTTCTTCAAATCTGCCCAGTCATAGATAAAGAGCACATGTCTAGATGCTGGAGTCATGGCACTGGCACATGCACCCAGGGAGTATTTATAAGCTGGGCATTTGCTATCTGGGCATTTGCAAGCGGGACGTTTGTAAACGGATTGTTTGCACGCATATATGAAGGGGGCGGAGGGGGAAGGGAGAGAAGAAAATAAGTGAGAGGTGTAAATCACTGAAAACAAAATCAAAAGTGGAATTTAGCAGTTGGTCCAAAAATTGAGGTCAAATGAGACTTTACTTTTAGTTGAGTGTTCCTTTAAAGAATTGCTTTACTCAAAGAGAGAAACTGACTGGTCTTCTCCAGACTGCACATTCCTATGCATTAGTTAAAAACTAATCCCTAGTTTCTTAGGGCTTGGGGTCTGTTGGTTTCCTGGGGTCTGTTTGGTTTGGTTTTTTATGCTCCCCCTACTCAGAGATACCAGGGGCTACTATTGACTCAGCGCTATGCAGGGGTCACTCTTGGAGGTATACAGGTGCCCTGTGATTCCGGGGACTAAACCCAAACCTCACGTGCAAAGCAAATGCCCTTTGCACCAGCCATCTCCCTACTAGCTACCTGTTAAAAAATGAAAAACCGTAAGACTGCCCTAGCCTCATAGTTTTTGAAGGGCAGGCCCAGTTCCCAGTTCCGCTCTGCTATGAACCACTTAAGGCATGAACTCCATGAAGGCATCTCCGGTCAAAGTTACCACACTACAACTAGAAAACCCCAGCAACCAAAAACATGACATAAAATTACCACTTCCAGTTCTACCTTCGCTGCAACGCTCCAGGTCGGGCACCTCCGTGCACGCCTCTGCGACAGCTGGAGGCAGCCTCCCACCTCCCTGGTCCTCCCTCCCCTGCCTCGGCTATGTGGAGGGGCTGGGGGCGAGGGGTGCGGTGTAGCTACCATACTGCACCCACTCCTTGGTGCTGCTAGGGTTGTAAACGTGCCTGCTCCCCCAGCTAACCCCTCGCGGCCCAGGGCCCAGCTCACTCCTCTGGCTCCCCCCACCCCCCACCCCAACGGTCCAGCCCACAGCAGACCCTCCATGCACATTCACCTCGTAAACCCCAGCTGATTAAGAAGACCGGACTGGAGAACATCTGGCAAGTGTGAACAGTGCCCTGCTTCCACTGCCCCTCACCCTGGCCAGGACTAGAAACAGGCCTAGGCCCCACGGCTGGAAACAATACACAGCACCCCTCCCTGTTGGTACTTGTCTTCCTCCAAACAGGGGCCTGTTCAAATAACCGAGCCACGTACTATCACCTTCGGACTCTCGGTCCGGGCGGGTGAGTCTTCCGGACACTTTACAGTCTGTGTGTCAGAATTTTCCCAGGGGCATGAGTGGGGCCCACAAACCTTTCTATGCCCGTGGTAGGGATGGTGAGAAATAACAAATCAGGACATTGCCTGAAGATAGCCAAGATGGCATTTCCTGCTCAAGTGCTGCCTTTCCCAGTCTGCTCCCCCTGGTGGGTTACCCCCTGAGCCAGAGAGCAGAGAGGGCGGGTTTCAGTCTGCCCCTGCTGGCATCTCTCCGCGAGCCTACCTCAACAAGACTGAGATGGAGTTTTCATTGCACGGCGTTGGGAGTACTGAACAGCTCTGGATCTGCAACCCTCTCACCTGACTGCAAAGCAGAGGCAGGGATAGCCATCGCCCACCCCCAGCCCCCTCACCCTCCCACCGCACTCCTGCCCCCAGAACACGAGCACTGCTCAGGCGGTGGAGCGAAAAGAACCTCTCAGCCCTGTCACAGAGGCAGGCTGAGGCAGATGGAAGGGAAGGACACAGGGGGCATGTTGGAGACACGTGGACACTGGTGACGGGACTGATACTGGAACACTGTATGCCTGAAACCCAATCCTGAGTAAGTGGAACGGACATTGACTGAATTTTTAAAACCAAAATTAAAAAGAAGTTCCCCAGCCCATCAGCAACATGTGGAATCCCATGAGACATATCATCTACCAGACCTACCCCAACCTGCTTACCTCACAGACAAAGGGGGGCTGGGGGGGCAGTAAGCCCCCAGGTGACTGCTCTAGCACTCTCAGGCTGAAATTTGAGCCAAACCCAAACAGGCTGCTCAACTGCCAGGTCAGGAGAGCGCTCTGCTGGGCCAACCTGTATTTCCTGACCCACAGAGCTGCAGGCTCCCCACCAACCGCACCTAAGGCTCACTTCTGTCCATCGGCAAAGCCCCTCAACACTGAACTCCTGCCCAACATTCCTCAACTGGGCAATTTGCTTTTGCTCTACTCTACTGTCTCTACAAGGTGGTGAAAGTAGTAATAGTAATATTCGCCTCATAGGACTGTCACAAAGAAAGGGTCACGGGCCACAAGAGTGAATCATTTCTTTACTATAGCTGTGCCAAAGTTCTGATCAGAACCAGGACTACGGCAAAACAAAACCCGCTTCCTACATGCTAACTGCCTGGTTTCTAACCACTCCAATCTTGAGCCCTCACTGAGGATATCCGGGGACAACAAAGGCAGCACCTTGTTCCACCTTGCTTCACCGAAGAAACATGTCACTCATTCAGTCTACAACCTGAGCACTCGGCTGCAGAGCACGGAAAAAGCCCACCTAGTACAGGGCTGTGCCTGTACGAGGCACAAAGCTTTATTGTTTGTTTTGATTTGGATTTGGGACCCAGACCCCGCAGAGTTTGGGCTTTACACCTGGCTCTGTGCTCAGGAATCACTGAGCAGTGCTCGAGGACCCATATGCAGTACTGGGAACTATATCCTAGTTGAACATGAGCAAGGCAAGGGCCTTTCCCTGTACTAGCTCTCTGGCCCCTTGAGAGTTTTTCTCAACAATGAAACATCCAACTCTTGTGTATCAATTTTTTTTTCTTTTTGGGTCACACCCGGTGATGCACAGGGGTTACTCCTGGCTCATGCACTCAGGAATTACTCCTGGCAGTGCTCAGGGGACCATATGGGATGCTGGGGATCGAACCCGAGTCAGCCCCATGCAAGGCAAATGCCCTGCCCGCTGTGCTATCGCTCCAGCCCCAAAACATCCAACTCTTGGACATGAGTTCTACACCTAAACAGAAGTCCAGGAGGAATAAGATGAATATTAACAAAAGCAGTCAAAAGAACAATTAATACTGACTATTCTATGACTTGTGGGAGACACCGAAGCCAAAGAAAAACAAAGAAAAACAAACATTTGAATAAATTTTCCATTTTCTTAAGTATAAGGGAGAAAAAAATACGAAGATTCCAATAGTGAAAGGAGCAGAAAAGGTTATTTTGCAAAATAATTTAAGCTGAGGCTTAGAGAATAGGTTGGAGTTAGCCAAAGAGGAAGTATAAGAACAACACAAACTGATAGCCAAGACCCAAAAGCACCGAGGAACTAAGCATAAAAGAAGAGTAAGAGCATCCACACAGACTGGCGGCCAGTGAACGAGAGGAAGGTGCTGCTGTGCACACTGGCCACCACAAGAGCTCTGATCTCTTCCAATACAAGTGAGAAGCCACTAAAAGGTGGTGGGGTTTTTTGGGGTTTTTTGTTTGTTTGTTTGTTTTTGGTTTGTTTTTTTTGTTTTGTTTTTTGCTTTTTGGGTCACACCCGGCATTGCACAGGGGTTATTCCTGATTCATGCACTCAGGAATCACTCCTGGCGGCGCTCAGAGGACCATACAGGATGCTGGGAATCGAGCCCGGGTCGGTCACATGCAAGGCAAACGCCCTACCCTCTGTACTATCGCTCCAGCCCTTTTTCTTAATGGGAGAAAAATAATCACATTTTGTCTCAAGCTAGAGCGATAGCACAGTGGGTAGGGTGTTTGCTTTGCATGTGGCTGACCCAGGTTCATTCGATTCCTCCACCCCTTTCGGAGAACCCAGCAAGCTACAGAAAGTATCTCGCTTGCAAGGCAGAATATTTGATATGTCAAAACCAGTAACAGTAAGTCTGACGATGCAGACGTTACTAGTGCCCGCTCGAGCAAATCGATGAGCAACGGGATGACAGTGACAGTGATTCTATGACTACCTTGTGCCAGGTACTAAGAACCTCTCATATGTTAATTTGCTTGGTCCTTACAACTACACTGTGGGCTATCATCTGCTAGTACACCCACCAATGAGCGTTAGGGAAACTGAGTCACGGGTGGCTTACATACTTGCCTAAGCTCCTAATTGGTACTCGCAGCCCTGCTCTAGTGAGTGCCCTTAATCACTCTGCTAGGCATCTGCCATCACCAATCCCACAGCAGATGTTTTTGAGAATTTAAATTCAGGCAAACATTCTATAATCAAAGGGTTTAATACTAAGCCCTCACTACCTCCAGCAGAAATGTTAATTCGCCTGAATTCTCAGACTCCTTCCCCCACTCCCTGCAACATAACCCTACCAAAGTTGAGGCAAAACTCAAAGAACGGAACTTCTGTCTTTTCATAACTCCCCTGATACCGCGCCAATTAACCCCTAATTATATACCATCTGTCACACTGTGGTCTCTAATTGTTTCTTGTCTATTAGTCTTTTCTTTCCCACTAGACTGTAAAACTCTTTGGAAGTATCCATATTTTCCATGAAACCCTGCAAAACTCCATGTGGACTTTGAGAATGTTATGTTAACTGGTTCACTTCTTTGCTTTGCTGACACACCTTTGTTATCAATCCTAAAAGGACAGCAAAAAAGTATGAAGCTTTATGCTTCTTAAAGTCAGGCCAAGTGTGACACCAACATCCACTAGAGGGTAACGGTTTCGAGATCTGTTCTCCCTGCCTCTCTCACAGTATCTCCAGGCTATTGGAATGTGGTGTGAGATTAAGAAAAGATAAGAACTTGTCCTGTCCTTCAAGGTCAGTGAACAGAGAAGTAGTAGATCCAGACAAAACCTGTCCCCCACATTCCAACTCTGCCTCCCTCTAAGGTTCAGAGTAAGAAACCAACCAATCCCGCTTCAAATTCTGCTCAAACCGACATATCTTTGTAAAAAATGGTGTAAGTGACAGAGAAATTTTTTAACTCTATTAGAAGGCACTTTATGAAGACGGATGAGAACCAATCTTCATGGACAGAATCATAATATTAAGATAGAAAGGATATCAATTCTCCCCATGTTAAACTATTCAGTGTGTAATGTCAATCACACTTTCAGGACTTCGATGTCAAAAGCTGAGCAAAATCATTTCAATATGTATATGGAAGAAGGGTCCACGAGAAAGCAAGTCTGAAAAGAACAACAAAGGAAGAACCTTTCCCCACACTACAGAGCTGCAGGGATAAATATACTTTAGCTCCGAAACAGACAGATGACCCTCACATAGTGAAGACATGAAAGAAAGACCTATGAAGAGTATCAGAATCAGGGCATTGAATTTAATGAGAAGAGAATTTCAGTTTGGGGAAATGAGAAATTTCTGCAGATAAGCAACAGTGATGGTTGCATAAGAATGTGAAAGTACCGGGGCTGGAGCAATAGCACAGCGGGTAGGGCGTTTGCCTTGCACGCGGCCGACCCGGGTTTGATTCCCAGCATCCCATATAGTCCCCTGAGCACCGCCAGGAGTAATTCCTGAGTGCAGAGCCAGGAGTAACCCCTGTGCATCGCCAGGTGTGACCCAAAAAGCAAAAAAAAAAAAAAAAAAAAAAAAAAAAGAATGTGAAAGTACCTAATGCAACTAAAATGCACACTTAAAACTGGTTTGGTATGGAGCTACAGACGTAGCTCAGTGGTACAATACACATCCATAGATGAGACCCTAGCTCCCAGCTTCAGCACCCAAAAGAAAATAAAAATGGCTTGATAAATTGTATGTTAGGTCTAGTTCACTGTTCCCAGGGGTGCTCAAAAAGCTATGCCCAGCACTGTGCTTAGGGATTGCTCTGGGCAGTGCTCTTGGGACCATGTGGTGCCAGGAATGGAACCTGGGTCTCTTGCATGCAAAATAGGTGCTAGCCCTTTAAGTTCTCTCTCCAGTCCTCCATCACCTCCTTCCCTACTTGCCACTCCTCCTTCCTCTATGGCTTCCCCTTCCAGTCCACAACCCCTCCCCTCCTGTGGAGTCAGCTATACAGCTATATTGAGGGAAAGGAACCAGCACAAAAAGAAGCATAATACACAGCTCCATTTGTATGTCTAGAAAGCAGAAAACCCTATCCACAGATAAAAGCAGTGAAAAGAAGAAGCAGTGAAAAGAAGTCCTGGCACAGTCTAGGAACAGACAGATGCATGCGAAGAGGTCCAAGAAGTTTCAGAGTGAAATACTCTGCACCTTGCCGCTAGAAATGACATAGCTTGCACATCTGTTAGAATTCATTAAACTGCACATTTTGAGTGGACACAAGTTTACCATACCTACATTTCAAAAAAAAAAAAAATTTTTTTCTGGAGCCAGGGGACAAATTCATGCAAACAAGCACTCAACCACCAAGCAATATTCATAAAAAGTTGGGGGAAAACTCATGTGTGCATTTGGGAACCTGATCTATAATAAAGAAAGATGAAGTTTCAAAAAAATAGTATTAGGAAATGAGTATATTATTTAGTAGATGATATAGGGGCAACTTATATAGGAAGAGCCTGGCAAGCTCCCCATGGCGTATTTGATATACCAAATACAGTAACAATAACAGGTCTCATTCCCTGACCCTGAAAAGAGCCTCCAATTGTTGGGAAAAAAAGAGTAAGGAGAGGCTGCTAAAATCTCAGGGCTGGGACGAATGAGGACGTTACTGGCGCCCGCTCGAGTAAATCGATGAACAACAGGATGACAGTGATACTGTGATACTTGCTCATGAAAAAAAGAAAAAGCTGGAATGCTTTTTGCCATATATGATGATATAAATGAAACAGATGGAGGGGCCAAGGAAGAAGCTCAAAGGACTGGAGCACATGCCTGGCGTACAGGGCTAATGGGATGCACTGCATGGTTCTCTGAGAACTGCCAGATCCAGCCCTTTGAAGAAGGCCCCCAAAAACAATCATTATGAAACGTAAAAACAGGGAGCTAATATAACCAAACATAGGCCATCTCTTTAAAACACTTCAAGATAACAGAACATCCTAAGACTCTTAACCAAGCGAAAATCAACAGGTATGGGCTATACAAGAAGTAAAATTTCTAAAGGCCACCATCAAAGTGACCAGAGGGCTGAACAGAGCTAATATCTAGAATATACAAGAATCATCTGCAAAGAAACACTTAAGAAAACAAAAACTGAAGGGGTCAAGGACATTGTAATCCTTAACAAGCACCCTAAAGGATGCTCATATTCACAAAGCAGTGAGATGCCACATTATATCCATCAGCTTGGGGTAATATTAAAAAGGTCGCTAATACCAGTCACTAATGAGCATGTGAGACTGTTAACCAATATTGGATAATAATTTGTAATCTTCAGTAAAACCAGGAAGGCCTGTTCTCTTCACTCCAGGGTCTCGAGCACACCTCATAGCAGTGGTGCTCAAACTTGCCCAGGACTCTGAATAGGGTGGACATGTCAAAACACAAATCAATGAGTATCTGAGAGTTGCTGATTCAGCAAGTCTGGGTTAGAGTGTAAGAATTTGCATGTCTGACAGTTCCCAGGCGGCTAAACCAGTCCGAAAACCATCCCCTAGAGACATCCTCACAGTGACAGGATGCTCCTCATGGTGAGCCATGTGCCCATCACTAGGGACATGGATAAATACAAGTGTCAGGGGAGAGCCCACCAGCCAAACATAGAACACTGCAGCAATGCCCCACTTGATCTGAGACTAACAGATCTCACAAATAAAATGTGGCCATTCAACTTTTGTCTGAAAATGTCCAGAGCAGGTTTTAATGATGAATGCAAAAGAACCAAATGGAATGAACTGAGAAATTACAGAAAATAACATCATTTTTTTTCTTTTGGTTTGGGGGTAGGGGATGGGGGTCTCACACTCAGTGGTGCTGGGAGCTCCATCCAGCTCAGCGTTCAGGAGTTCCACCCAGAGGCACTCAGGCGACCATGCTGTACCAGAATCAAAACCAGAACTCCCTCACGCAGAGGACGCACTTATTTCATTGCACTCTCTCTCCATTCCATGGCGCACCTTCAACGAAGATACAGACATAGCTTAAGAACGTAGCACAGGAGAGCAGGTTTGCTCCAACAGGAGAAACAGAAATAGGAATGAGGAAGGGAAATACAACAGAGGCTTTGGCAACTGAAAGGGGATTTTTGTGCCAAGAACGAAAGCCCACTGACTCAACCCTGAATACCACAAACCTAAGAAATAAAGAACACCGGACTAGAGAGAGCGCTCAATGGGCGGGAGCACACGTTCTGCATGTGGATGGCCCAGATTCGTCTCTGGCACCACATGGTCTCCCAAGCACTACCGGGAGCAACTCCCCTCACTACCCAAGCACCGCCAGAACTAGCTGACACACCCGCCATCCCAGCACAGCTAGGTGTGGCCAAAGAAACAAAAAAGAAAAACAAGTAAAACTCACCAAATTATCTTTACGTGTCCACCCACCCTATGTACCTGTAATGTTTGTTCCAGTTAAAGCCTGCAGCCACTCTGCAGGGTCAAGGACCCAGGTCGCCGCTGCCGCCTTGCACAGGGCCGACCTGGGTTCGATTCCCAGCATCCCATATGCCCCCCGCCCCAAGAACAGCCAGGAGTAATTCCTGAGTGCAAAGCCAGGAGTAACCCTGTGCATCACCGGGTGTGACCCAAAAAAGATAAATAAATAAATAAATAAATAAATAAATAAATAAAAAGACAGCATGCCTGTTGGCTTCAGGCAAAGGATGTATGAGTCTACATCTGTGTCTGCATTATGTCTCTTTCCTGTCTGTGACCATGGTGCAGAGGGCAAGAGAAGGAGTGATTTGTAGATAAGGCTTCTGGAAGATAGTGGAAAGGAATAAACAGTGAACCACACTTAATCAGCCATTCAATTCCATTTTAATGACACCAGAAATCATGATTATAAAAAATTAAGTCATCTTCCGAGTCCCATCTTCTCCCCCCTCCCCCTTTCTTTACTCTCCCCCTTCCCCACACCCATCGCTACCTCCCCATGCCCACATCCAAATGAACTGATTCAAAATATGGTCCTCTGGTGACTGGATAACTTATTAAAGTGACAAACTTTAAAACTAAAAGTCACTAAATAGAGGATGATAAATGGCTGATTATGTTGCTAAACAAGAGTTGTGTAAGAGAAGAGCCAAAATCTTTAAGACAGGCATGAAGTGAAGGTTCTTCCAAAGGAGATCACTATGTCAACAGCTACCATCCAAAAAAAAAAAAAAAAAAGCCAAGAAGAAACCATGTGTATTCTGTCATGCCCTACAGGAGCATGCTAGTCACGGTTTTTCAAGGGTCTTTAAACTGTTCACTGTACAAAATGGTAGGAAAAGTGTCCAGGACAATAAAAAAAATAATTAAATAAAAACCACCTCTGACTGGATGTAAGTGGAAAAAGGCAACAGATTTTTCCCACAGAAGCTTTAAGTAAACAAGTTCATGCCAGGAAATTATGTCTTTGAGGGAGCAAAAAACAACTACACCAAAGGAAGGTGTGGAATAGCAAAGGTAAAGTGCAAAAAAAAAAAAAAAAAATGAGTAGGCTAAACACACCATACCCCAAAACTGAAACGACTATTCCCCTATACAAACAATCCATAAATTTTATTCCCAAAATACTGTCTTCTCTAAAGCAGCAGGTTTTATGGCATAGTAAAGGGGGGTGGGAATTCCAGAGAAAGTTTTCCCTAAACGCTTAATATAAAATCAAGCTTTGTAAATAAACCGTATTTAATATGCAGCAGGCACACTTGTTATTTTAAAAACAAAAAAACAACAGCTAGGACAAAGAGATGGTTTAGTGGGCTAGACTCATGATTTGCCTATCAAAGGCCTGGATTCAAAGACACAAGGCCCACGGAGGACTGTTGAGGACAGGAAACCAGGTGGAACCTTTAAGCATTGCCAGATGCAGCACAAAAACCAAATAACTAAATTAAATTACATCAAAAAAATTAAAACAGCTAGAGGAGCTGTAGGTCAGCAATTCAACACTTGGCTTACACATGTAAGGTCCTGGGTTTAATCCCTGGCAATGAAAAAGAAAAGATAAAAGCAAAAACAATTTTTTTAAAAAAGACTAAATATGAGTTCTATCACTGTCATCCCGTTGCTCATCAATTTGCTCGAGCAGGCACCAGTAACGTCTCCACTGTGAGACTTGTTACTGTTTTTGGCATATCAAATACGCCACGGGAGCTTGCCAGGCTCTGCTGTATGGGCGGGATACTCTTGGTAGCTTGCCGGACTTTCCAAGAGGGATGGAGGAACCGAACCCGGGTCGGCCACGTGCAAGGCAAACGCACTACCCACGGTACTATTGCTCCAGCCCTGAGTTCTTTAGTGCTTGAAATACCTAAGCAAGACTTGTTGGTCTTTTGAGCTCAAGTGCACAATCTGCCACAAACAGAAAATTACAAGGATCCAAGAAAGAGCTTAGTGGCTGAACAAAGCCTACACTCCAAGTTGTATGGTCAAGAGTGCAATCTCTGGTTCCACCACATGAGATCCTGCTATCTCTGCTGTTCAAGCTTGGCAACTCTGCTATCTGTAATCCCGAGGCTACAAGCCATTTCCAGGAGCACAGTGCCAAGTATGTGTGAGCACCCCAAATATAGGCTACAATGCCCCTGCAAGCACCCCAACTACAAAGCGTGCAAGTACCACAGCGATAGGTGTGAGCCCTGGTGAACACTGAAACCACAATGTGAACAAGCACCACAACTAAAGGAGTATGTTGCTCAGTCTGTGAGCCTATGTGAGCCAGTGTGAGAACCACGACTAAACCTCACAACCAGGTTTACACATGGCACCCAGTCACCTCAGCAGAAGAATGAGGGAAAAGGCGGGGGGAAAGGAGAGGTGGAAATTAATTTTGGGGGATTTTTTTAAATAATTTGGAAGCTAAGGGATTCAATCAGGAAATACCAAAGTCAATGCTTTTAAATTTTAATTCAATTTAAAAATCAAAAGTCTAAGGTCAACAGAGGTGAAGGGGGTGCACACCTCACAGTGCTCAGGGGGCTACTCGCAGCTAGGTGCTCGGAAGTCACTCCTGGTGGTGCTCGAAGAAATATGTGGTGTCAGGAATGGAAGACATGCTCCTGTCTGTCAAATCATCTCACTGGCCTAATACAAGCAAGTTTGATTCATGAAGCCGTATAAGATTCTTTAAATGTCGGAAGATATGCTAATACCAATGTGTACTTATTCTAGCAATGCTGAGGGAAGATGTTTTACATTTACATAACTTGAAAACTGTGAAGGGGGCTGAGGATGTGGCTCTGAGCCTGAGGGTTCATGGCAAAAGGCAAACACTGACAAGCTTCTGTTATAATTTCTTGTTTTTACTTCAGATTCATAAACGTTTACTGGAAGCCTACAAATCAGGCACTAGGTAAAATGTTAGGGTTCTTCTGGACAGTATATAAAGCATAAAAACCTGGGATTTGATTTTAGTTCACCACGTTCAAGGATCCAGGATGCCAAAAATATGTGTGAACATTTGAAACATTTTTCATTTGCTGCTTTTTTCCCTTTGATCTAGTTAAAAGAATGTATTGTCAATTGGCATACAGTACTGCCTTTAATAGAAAATATAAATACTGGGACACATTTCACATATTGACTACCTGAGAAATTGTTTTGTGTCCCACTGTTATTAAAGCAAAAAGTATAATGTTCTTCACTTGAACTAATCAAATACAATAGATTGTAAATTGTGTATTGTAAATAAAAGTTCGCTCTGAGTGCAAAAAAAAATAAAAAAATAAAATGTTAGGGTTCTTGCAAAGAAAAAATTCTAATGACAGTGTCCATTGAATGACAATTTATTCCTCCAGCGGCTTTGTGTGTGTGTGTGTGTGTGTGTGTGTGTGTGTGTGTGTGTGCGCGCGCACGCGCTTTCTGACAGGGTGGGGGGGAGCTGTCAGCACTGGGAACTTGCCAGAATATATATTACTATTTTACTAAAAATGTAAATAGCTAGCCCATGAAACTCCAGGCTTTTTCTGCTTTTCCAATGGCGATCACTTGCTATAAAGTAACTACTTCACGTGTGAGTGAGCTCCCCGCGTTTGGAGGAGACTCAAAAACATGCTAGTTTAAAAAGGAGAAGCTGGAGTGAACCCCGCCCCTAAAAAGACCAGGACCTCCAGACCGAAATATAGCAAAGCAAGCGAGAGGCAAAGGCTGCTCCTGGAGGCTCCCCAGTGCTGGCACCTCTGCCAGCACGTCCAGGCGGCCGCCGGCTGCCTCTTGCTGCTGGCTGCTGGCTTGGCCAAGGCTTCAGAGCTGGAAGGCTGCCACCTGCTGAATCACCAAACATCCCTGGGCTTCCCTGGGAGCAGTGAACAGACAGGGACCCATACCCCCCCCCCCGGCTTCTCCCGTGGACATCTTACACCGACACCCACGCACGGCCTTCTGCACAGGCCATAAGGGCCAGCCCCCTTAGGTGTGGGTAGCCGGGGCAACACCCACGGTACTGCGACTACGTCACTAGTCCCGCTCCCCTCGTTCAGGCCGAGAGAAGCAGCAGAGCGGGGAGTTCACATCACACCATCACAGGCACTTAGCGCTGTGACACCCTGCAGCCAACCAGGAAGCCCCGCAAAAAACCTGAGAGCGCGATAAACCTGTCCAAGCTGCTTCCAAGGTCCAGGAAGGTCCCCGCGAGAGCGAGCGAGAGACAGAGACAGAGAAGGGAGAGAGAGAGAGAACTAAAAGTATGCAGGACCCCCTAGCCCAGAAGAATCAACTTCCCTCCGGAGGGCAGCCTTGGCGCCCCAGGGGCGGTGAAGCGTAGCGCGCCGCTGCCTAAGTCTACGCTGTGGGAAGGCGAACAGAAACGGCGAGAAGCGGCACCTGCCCGGGCTCTCCCTCCTCCCTCCCTTCTGCCATGGCCAGCCCCATTCTCATTCGGACTTTGCGGGGAACAAGCGTTACCCGGAACGCACCGGACTGCATCCGTTAGCTGCACCCAAGGCTGTCTTTCCCGGGGGGCCCTAGCACCAGCCCCAAGCCCGAGAGTCCGGGTGAGGGCGTTGGGGGTGGGGGGGGGGGCAGACTGTCGCTGCTCTGCCCTTGACCAGTCGCCCTGGGATCACCGGAGCCCCTTGACTCACCCAAGAGCCGCCTCCTAACGACACTGTCCATTTGCAGGCGGCGCCCGGGGCTGCTCCAGGCCTCCGCCTACACACGCTTCCCAGACAGGGGACGCCCCCGCGGGGTCTCGAGCTGCCCTCTCCACTGGAGGCTGGCACGCCTGGGGAGGGGGACCTCGCAGCTCCACGAAGAACGGTCCCACCTGTTAGGCTGTCGGGGGACATCGAGGGTCGCGGCGAGGGCGGCTGGGGGAGGGGGGTATCCCGAAACCCGGGGCCGCCTGGCCGGCTGCGAGGTGCCAACTGTCACGCCACCAGCCGGGGCCGTGGGGGTGGGGCCGTGATTTGGGGTCAGCCCCTTACGGGTCTTCGGGCCAGGATCGGGCCACTGCCCCAAGGATTCCTCCTCTCCCCTCCTTCGGCCCCACCACCGTCCTCTCTTGCCCAAACCGACATCAGGCGGGTCTACCGGCCCGCACGCAGCCCCGCAGAAGAGGTGCCCACCGACGCCCCCGCCTTCCTCCCCGACCCAATTTGGCTCGGGAGCCCCGCGGGCGGTGCGCCCCCTCCAAGCCCGCAGCCTGATCGCCGGGTCGTCCTCGGCACCCACCCCCGGGAACCGGGCGCGGGGTGAGGGAGTGCCCGCCAGGTACGCGCGCGGCACGGCGCGGGCTGCGCTCACGCCCCCTCGCCCCGGGGCTCCCTGCACGCCGCTCCCCGGCCTCAGGCCAGGGCCGCGAGGCGGCTGGACGGCCGGCGCCCCCCGAGCCCGGCTCGCCGCTCCTCCGCCCCGCGACTCACTTGGACCAGAGTCGCCGCTGCCGCCGCCGCCGCCGCCGCCGCCGCCGGAATTCCGTCCGCCGAGCCCCCCAACGCGGAATGAAATCCGGGCCAGGGCAGCGTCGGGGCTCTGCACCCCGACCGAGCTCTCGGGGCGGGATCGCAGGGCGTCAGGGGAGCGCAGCCTTCCCCGGCCCAACGTGTCCGCGCCCGTCCTGCCCGCCGCCGCCGCCGCTGCCCTGGCCGCCGGCCGGCTGGTGCGAACGCTTCCGACTTGCCACCGCGAGCCGCCCGGGCTGCGGAGCATGCCCAGTCCGCGGCCCCGAGCCGGCCGGCTTCCCGCGCGACGCCGATCCGCTCCTCCGGGTGTTCGCGGCGGCCGGGGGGCGGGGTCCGCGGTGGGCTCGTCCCCGGGCCCGACGGCACGGTGCACCGACCAGTAGCCGGGAACGCCCCCTCATCCCCCCCGCCTCCCCCCGCGAACGCACTTTATTTTGCTTTCTGCGTCAAGGAGAGCCCGAAAGGTGCTTCCTCCCCGCTGATGGGGAAAGTCCAGCTTGGACGTATTTTAGGGCCAACGGGAGGCGAGCTTTAAGGGTCAGGGACAGTCAGTTGCAACACTTGAAGCCGAACTTCAAGGTGGAGGGAGCAGGAATCGGGTCGAACTGGGAAGACGATTCTAGTGCCCCGACTCCGGGCCGCGGGTTTGCAAGCTAAGCCCAGTCCATCCTAAGAGCTGCAACATCTGTGATCAACCCCCGATTGATCATCGCCCGAGGAAGGGCGGGCCTCAGGAACTCGGATCCGTTTCCAGCCTTCTATTCACAGACTGCCCCCCTCTCCCCCGCACGGACCCAGCGAAGGCCAGGTGGAATCAGTGCGGGGACTCGGGCCGCCCCTGTCCCGGCCGGCCCCACCCCACTCCCGGCCCGGCGAGTTGCGGGGAAAACCCGGAGCGACAGCGAGCACTGCGCATGCCCAGTAGCCGGGCCCGGTTGCGGGCCGCCCGGAGCGAGGTTTTCCTTGGGCTCCGGGAGTCGGACCCCGAGGCCCGGGTCCGGGAGCGGCCGAGCTGGCCTCCCGCTTCTCCCCGCCCTCCCCGCGCCCGCACTCCCGGACAGGCTCGCGCGTCCGGGCCCTGCCGGGGCGAGGCGCCGCCCCCTCCCCCGCAGAGGGTCGGGACTCGGGGAGCGGGGGGAGGGCGCGCGGCGGCCTCGCGGGGACACGTGACTGTCCGCGGCGCACGGGGCAGCCATCTTCCGCCGGCCGGCCGCGGGCCGTCGCCCTGGACCCACGAGCTGGGCGCCCTCCTTCCCGCCACGCCCCGGCACCGCATCCGCCTCCTCCGCCCTGCCCGGGGTGGGGGCGCCGGGATCGCTGCTGTGGCCCTCGGTCTATCTGGAGGACCAGAGGCAAACACCTCGGCGAGATCGTCCAAGAGGGGGAGGACTCCGGGTGGCCGAGGGTCATCACTGCTTTCCCCCTCCCAAGGCGGAAGTCGGAGAGCGGAGTGGGGGGGGTCCCGGTCCTTAAGGCAGCGACCTTGTTGCTCCAGCTCCCTCCCGGCCGCTAACCGATTTCCTGCCGAGGAGGCCTGCGGCTTTGGCTGGCGCACCTGGACCGGGACACCGCCCTGCCCCGCGGCGCAGTGCCCCCACAGACCCTGCGGGCGGGCGGCCGGCACGGGGACGTGGAGTGGCGAGCGTGTGCCGTGAGCCGCCTCGGGGTCCTGGCGGGCTGAGGACCTGCCGCGCCCCCGTCACCTAGGAATGTGTTCGACCCGCAGAATCAGAAGCCTCCGGGTGTGGGGAGAGGGGGTCCTGCAGTCGCAGGAACAGGCTCCCGGATAAGTGAGGCTTTGAACGTTTGCAAAGTATACAGACCACACCACCAGCCGCGGACGCAGCGAGGGCCCGGGATTCAGGGCCCCGCACACCCTGCGCGGGCTCTCCGTGGCCCCGAAGACTGAGTTTTGCACGGAGTCAGAGCTTGCTTTTGTCATTTAGCAGCTGGAACTCTGTTATGGCTCCAGGGTTTTGGGGTCCACGGAGGGCCAGGCTCGTGGTCAGTCCGCCAGCTGGAAGTTTTTCGTCACTTTGCGACTGAGGGTAAAGTGGAGATCGGCTTTTCTGTGGTGTAAGGTTTTGTCTAGCTAAGGGAGTGCCAAAAAACTGCTGCCTGGTTTAATCGGAATGTTGTTTTTGTCGGCTGCCTTTCAGCTTTCCTGAAAATAAGGTGCATGTGATGTAGCCTTGTCTTTAATTTACTGAGAGTGCTCCCCCACCCAAAAAGTAAATCAAGAGCACAAAATAGTTAAGACTGTGTTGTTTTCTATTGCTCCTTGTAATTATTTCTAGTTTTCTGTAGATTTAAAATGTGTTGTAACTGGAAAATTTTAACTAGTTTTCAATGACTACTGTTTAAAAAAATCGGAAGATATAAAAACTTCATCTTATAATTTTGCATAATAATTTACAATTTTATATATAATTTAGAAGAGGAGAAATTTGGGAGTGGGGACTAAAAAGAAATCACAAACTCAGTAAAGAAAAGTTCTGGGTGAAGTGATTATATTAAGACACACTTTTAGAGAGTGCTCTCTTTGATATGAAACGTAATTATCATCCTTAAGCCACAACTGATTGTGATTTTTTTTAAGCTTTTAACAGAAATAACTGTCCCTCTCCAGTAAATCTAACCCTAAAGACCTGTGCACTTTTTATTAAAAACTTAAGCAACGGGGCTGGAGCGATAGCACAGCAGGTAGGGCATTTGCCTTGCACGCGGCCGACCCGGGTTCAAATCCCAGCATCCCATATGGTCCCCTGAGCATGGCCAGGGGTGAATCCTGAGTGCAGAGCCAGGAGTAACCCCTGTGCATCGCCAGGTGTGACCCAAAAAGAAAAAAAAAAAAAAAACTTAAGCAACATCTATTGATTGTAAAATGTTAAAGTTCCCAGGTACATAACATCATAAGCTACATTGTTGTCAAGACGACTATGATATAAAAATGAAATCAATGCCAAGTCACAATCTGTCAACTAAATATATTAAAATTAATACTGAGAACCAGTACTGAGGCAAGCAGTGCCCTTGCCAAGAGAGCCACACTGCTTTAAGTTGCAATGAATGACTCTTCTGCGTTTAGAAGGGAACCAACCTGATTGAAACTGGCCTGTTTTTATCCAGTTGACCTATAAGTAACAGCGATCACTCACCAAACTGTAGTTAGAGTTCAAGAAAATTGGAGAGACGCTTCATTGTGTTCATGGCAATTTGTTTCATGAATTAGGAGCTGCAGAGGTTGGGTGAGAGAAAAACAAGACCTCAAGAGCCTGCTTAGCTCTTTAAACTCCTCTGGCCCACCCACAACCTGGTTTTCAAACCCAGGTTTACCGGAAAAGCCAGCTGCAGACAACAGGACTGGTTCCAAGTATGTGTCTCTAAGCTCAGATCTGGTAACACTCAATCTTCTGTATTCATTCCTATGCCTTCGGCTAGGATTCCTGGCTCCAATAACTGCTGGCATTCTCCTGTGGGTCAACAGAAAAACCTGGAATTTATTTGAGGATCCTGGGGCAGAGCATGAAGTGCAGCTGAGGCCCAGATTTAGATCAGAACAAGGAACTAGACTGGAAAGAAACCCTAAGTCTCCTCTATCTTCTCTGCACTTGTTTATCTCGCCCCTTACAATCTGACTTTTTCTACTTTCAGTTCAATAGCTGGCAGTGACCAATTGTATTTATATCTCTTCCAGAGACTAGCAAAAAAGTGGTCCCAGCCAAAATCAATAACCCCTTAGTGGAAACTATTTCAATACCTAGATTTCCTACTGTTCACTTGGACCTGTGCTGCTAGGATTTCAAGGTCCAGCTCCAATTCCACTTTATTTCTAAATACTCCTATACCTTTGCAGACAAAGAAGCTTCCTATGCAAGAAACAATTTGACACAATCCACTGTTCTTTGCCAGTTAGTCTTGAATCTTAAATATTAAGTGATGTGCTGAGAATAGGTACCTTTCATCTCCATAATGCCTCCCTAAGGATTTAGCACCAAGTATCCTATTTAGAGTACTTATTGGAGTGTAATCTGTATTTTGCTCCTTTTTATACTTCCATGGCTATGATTTTATTTTAAAAGGGTAAGCTCGGGCCAGAGAAAGAACTCAATGAACTGGAGCACATCTCTTCATGCAGGAGGCCTGTGTTCCATCTCTGGCACTACATAGTTCACTGAGCACCACCAGGAGAGCAGTTCTAGAGCACAGAGCCAGGGGTACTCCTTGAGTACCACTGGACGAGGCCCCAAAACAAAACCAAAAAGGAAACTACCATAAATGAAAGATATCCTTGCTGTGTTATCCTTCCCTAATTAGCCACCACCTTCACAATCGGTGCACACTTTTGAGGAATTTTAAAATTAGACATTTTTCAATCCTTTTATTAAGAGCGAGTGCCCGAGGCTCCGTGCTGTGCTGGATAAAAGCCTGTAACTGCTGTATCATCCGTTGAGCAAGTTCCCTGGTCCTTTAAATAAGAATCATGACCGGGCACTAGCCAGAGTCTATTGAATCAATGTCATCAGCAGGATGCTGCATCTCTGACACAGCACCATTGGCAAATCTTCTAATTTCCCCCTAGCTCTTCGAACAGTCAATGTATAACTCCAGGCAAAGCTTAATTATTCCCTCTTAAACTGAATAATATAACCCAGCCCATCTTTGCTTCCATGGGTATTATGGGAATTAATTAGGTCTTTAATAAGTATATATGTCTGTAAAATGTTTTATAAGAGGTAAAGATAATTAAAGGTACACAATGAATGAAAACGTGGAGTATTGCCTAAGGTATTGTGAATGTTTATTGTTGTATTTAGCAATCAGCTTTCTTCTGAGAACAAGGAAAATGGCAATGACGACAGTACTTAAAATAATGAGTACAGAGGTTTAGTATCTCTTTCAATTGTCATTTGCAAATAGATAGACCCTAACTGGTGGGAACTAAAAGGCAGGGTGAGAGAAAAAAAAAAAAAACTATCTCCCACACTCAAGGAGGGGAAATTTATACAATGAGATCACCTGAGTTTCATAGACCCTGTTTTTAACTTTTCAGAGACTCCAAATCTATATCATAGTATACAGAAGAGAGCAAGTGACACTTCTTATGGTATCTCAGTAGCACTTCCCTTGTTTTGTAAAATTTTGAGGAAGTATATCAAACTTCTCCATCGATAAAGATTTCAGTAGTTAGCTCATAGTTAGGAGACATTCTGTCCTCTAAAATGCTTCCTGGAAAGGAAATCCCAAAACACGAGGGGATTTGGCTGGAATAATTTGATAAAAGTTTCATTACATTCTCTATACCACAATCTAGATCAGATTTTCCCACCCTCAGCTGTGAACAGTTTGTTTTTGTTTTTGTTTTTGTTTTTGTTTTTTTGCTTTTTGGGTCACACCCAGCAATGTACAGGGGTTACTCCTGGCTCTGCACTTAGGAATTACTCCTGGCGGTGCTCGGGGTACCATATAGAATGCTGGGAATTGAACCTGGGTCAGCTTCGTGCAAGGCAAATGCCCTACCCACTGTACTGTTGCTCCAACCCTAGCTCTGAACATTTTGGGACACATCATAGTCGGTCCTCAGTAACTATCTGGTGCATTTAGGATTTTACCTCATCCCTGGCCCCAAACAGCCAGATGCTAATCACACTACCCCAGTTGTGACAGATAGGTCTCCAGGTATAGCCAAATGTTCCTGGAAAGAGACGGAAGAGATCACCTTTATTTGAAAGTCACTTTTTTTTTTATTGAGTCCCCATGAATTATAAAGTTTTTCGTGATTGCGTTTCAGTACAATGTTCAAACACCAATTCCTTCACCACTTCCCTCCACCAATTACCCAGTTTTCCTCCCATCCCGCTTCTTGCCTCTGTGGCAGGTGCTTTTTTCCCCCCTTAGGCTCTATGGTTTACAGTACTGTTACTGGTAGAGAATCATGCATGTCACTTTACAGGGGGGTCTTTCAGCACCCCCTCCTCCTCCACCACTGTCTTAGTGTTCCCTTCCCTGTGGATTCCATCCAGCACCCCCATCCCAGTGATAAGCTTCCTGCTGAAGACCAGTTCACATGTCCTTTGTTTCCATTGCTTTGGGGCATTTGTTATTCCCCTACTATGTTTCTTTATTTCCCATTCTGTGTCTGTTCTCCCTCTACTAACTTCACTCAGCATGATACTCTCCAGATCCATTCATGTAGCAGCAAACTATACCTTGCAATGCATCTCGCAAGTGACACTTTTTCTTATGGGCAGACCACCACCCCCAATGCGCGCGCGCGCGCACACACACACACACACACACACACACGTAGTATTTCATTGTGTAGAAGTATCATAGCTTCTTTATCCAGTCTTCTGTTCTTAGGCACTGGCTCTTGTGAATAGTGCTACAATGAGTATGGAGGTACAAATGTCTTTTCTACATTATGATTTTGGGCTCTTGGGGTATATTTCAACAAGTGAAATTGCTGGGTGATATGGAAGCTCAATTCTTAGTTTTCTGAGGACTACCCATATCATTTCTCCAAAAGGCTGGACCAGTCAACATTCCCACCAGCAGTGATTAAGGGTCATTAAGGGTCCCTTTATGCACACACACACACACACACACCCACACACACACCCCATACCAATGCTGGTTTTTTTCTGTGCTTTTTGATGTGTGTGCCAATCTCTGGTGTGAGGTGATAATTCACTATTATTCTGATTTGCATCTCCCTGATGATTAGTGATACAGAATGTTTTTCCATATGCATTTCTGCTTTTTGTATGTCTTCTTTGAGGAAGTTTCTGCTTATCTCTTCTCAATTTTTTTGATGGGGTTGGTTGGATTTTTTTTCTTATAAAGTTCTACCAGTACTTTATATATCTTAGATATTAACCCTTTACTAGATGAGAGGTGGGCAAATAATTTCTCCCAGTCTGAGGGCTGATTTGTACTTGGCTATAGATTCCTTTGAGGTGCAAAGGCTCCTTAATATAATCCCATTTGATTATCTTTGTTTCCACTTGCTTAGGCAATGGCATTGAATCCTTAAAGATGCTTCTAACTTCAATGTCATGGAAACTTCTGCTTATGTTTTCCTCAGTAATTATGGATTGAGTTCCGATATTGATTTATTTAATCAATTTTGATTTAATTTTCACAAGGCATCAAAACTGGGTTTGAGCTTTTTTTTTTTAATTTTTAGTTTTCCTAGCACCACTCATTGAAGAGGTTCTTCTTGCTCCACTTCATATTTTTTGGAGAGCTACTGATTAAGATTGGAGTTTCTAAGAATCATGATCCCACCGGGATCATTAAATGAATGTGGGAGTTGCAAAAATATTGTATTGAAATTGATATATATTGCCAGTTAATGATTTGTGTACCTTTCTTATGTACTTAGGGTCACATAAAAAATTCTCTAGCAAAAAAAAACAATGACCAAACTCAATTTACTGAGTTTAAAGAAATTGGAAACTTGAGTTCCCAAATATCCTTTGATGTCAATGAGCAATTTATATTATATATATATACATATATATATATATATGAGATATTCATAGCACATCAATTTAGCCAAAACTTGAGCTCACAATGAATGAGTCTCATAAATTCCTTCTTTGTGTCTGTAAACACAAAGGGTTGGGATACATTTTACTTCTCCATAGCACACAGATATGTCACTCCCATTCTAATACTTGCCTCCCTCATCAGGATTATCAAGAATTACATGGGACATACTTAGCTTAAATTTTGTTCATCATCAAAAGAGAACTGAACACAAAATTGAGTTGGGGGGGTGTTGAAAGAGAGGTTAGGATCCGTGAGGGAGGGAATTGGGTAAACTGTTGGTGGGTGTGGTGTTCGAATTGTGTGCATGGGAAACCACCCGTAACAGTATTGTAAATCACATAACCTCAATTAAAAAAAGTAATAATATTTTTGATTTAAAAAATTGTTCATCATTTATCTGAATATTAAGTGTAACTGGGTCAGTTTTGTGTCATCAGCGGTTGTGCGTGTTTTTATTGTATAAATTTATTTTTATTTTTATTTTATTGTGCACAGCAGGTAGGGCATTTGCCTTACACACGGCCGACCCGAGTTGATTCTTCCATCCCTCTCGGAGAGCCCGGCAAGCTACCAAGAGTATCCTGCCCACACGGCAGAGCCTTGCAAGCTACCCATGGTGTATTGGATATGCCAAAAATAGTAACAACAAGTCTCACAGTGGAAACGTTACTGGTGCCCGCTCAAGCAAATCAATGAACAATGGGATGACAGTGCTACAGTGCAGTGCTACAGTTTTATTTAACTCTAGCAATCCTACCTTAATAGTTCCTAAGATTTATCACAGTCCCTTAAGTTCTGTCTCCAAAAACTTTATAACTAGGTGGCTGAAGAGATAGTGCAACAGGTAGAGCACTTGCCAAGTTTGACCCCCAAAATCCAGTATGGGCCCCCAAGCACAAACAGATGTTACTCCTGAGTGCAAAACCAAGAGTAACCCCTTAGTATGGCCGGGTGTGGCCCAAAAAACAAAGTAAATAAATAAACTTTATAATTTTATTGAAAATAATAAAGAGGAGGTGTTGTGAAGGCTTTCAGTTTGGGTTTGGTTTTGAGCCACACCCACTGGTTCTGGTTCTGTACTCAGCGATTACTCCTGGTAGTGGGGATTGGATGCTGGGAATTGAACACAGACTGACTGTGTATAAGCTCCCTGCCTGCTGTACTATATCTCCAGCCTGCAAATACTCTTTAAAAACTGACATTCTGAACCAGAGAGATAGCTCAGTGGGCTGGAGTATATACTTTGCATGAAGAAAGCCAAGGTTTGATCCTTAAGTCCACATAGTGCATCAAACAACACTAGCAATGACCCTCAGCACCAGCAGGTATAAACCAACAAGAAACAAAAAAGAGAAATGTTGGTAGGAGTAGCACTGTAGCACTGCTGTCCTGTTGTTCATCGATTTGCTTGAGCGGGTACTAGTAACATCTCTATTGTGAGACTTGTTACTGTTCTTGGCATATCAAATAAGTCACGGGTAGCTTGCCAGGCTCTGCTCTGTGGCCGGGATACTCTCGGTAGCTTGCCAGGTTCTCTGAGAGGGACGGAGGAATTGAACCCGGGTGGGCCACATGCAAGGCAAACGTCCTACCCTCATGCTATCATTGCTCCAGTCCATTGATAGGAATATCTTAACTAAATTTGAGAATGAAAAATTATTTAGAAAAGTGTTGTTTTTTTTCCTTACCGAAAGTTGTATTAAACTCCTTATAATTCCATCATTCAGAGCCTAGTGGGATTCACTGCCTATTCATTTGAAAATGTGCCTGATACAGGCTACATAGGTATATTTCACAGGTAGTATTTCACACAGCAAATGATGTTTATTCTGGTAGTCTTGTTAGGTGAGTCAAGACGTGGGAGGTTATGAGGAGATGAAGACACAAAGCCTTTGTAACCTCATAGTCAGGAGCAAAGGGCTGAATTTCAGACTAACTTTACTTTTGCTCATCAGTGATCTATTAGAACTTATTGGAAATATCTATGGATCTTATCTTAAACTACTGAGTATAACTTTAAGGATAACCTCCAACAATCCAGAATTTTACCAAGGCTTTGAAATAATTCTGATGCATTCTCAGGTTGAAGAACTGATGTTTAAGAATGAAATACCTGGAAAATTTTTTAAAACTTCGGTGTCAGTTCAGTCATAAAAATCTTCAAAAAACTCTTCATTGCATACTACTATTGTACAAAATTTAATTTTTTGGGATCAGTCTTTCTTGTGCATGCTTGATTATTTGTTCAGTCACTAGACGTGATGATTTCTTTTGCACACAAGAGCTAAGAGAGACAAGATAGAAAATGATTGAGATAGAAACACCCTGATATGGGCCGGAGCAATACTACAACAGTAGGTTGTTTATCTTGCATGCAGCCAACTGCAGTTGGTTCCCCGGCATCCCTGAGCACCACAAGGAGTGATTCCTGAGTGCAGAGCCACAAGTAATTCCTGAGCATCACTAGGTGTAACCAAAAAAAACAAAATGAAAAACACCCTAAGACAGGATAGAAACATCCAGAACTAACATCTTGTAGTTCTTATGGTCACCAGCTTCTAACAAGTAACGAGAAAATTCAGAAAAAAAAAAAAAAGAAAGAAAAGAAAAATGAAAGGGAAAAAAGTAATTTTAATCAGCATATGTGCAAAGAAGATAATTCTGACTCTGGTTTCAGCTTTCTTTTCCTTGATTAAGGCTAAAATATATGTTTTAACCCACACACCTGTTACCAGCAAATATAGATGCTAAGGATACATAAATCTTATTAGAGCAAGGCTATGATACCAGTATGCACTTATAGACAGCACTTCCTCAATTGTGCTCTACTGGCTACACCCCTGCATAAAAATTTTGTGCCTCAGTTAACTTACACCATAAAAGCCTCAACCCCAGGACTTGGCAGAAACTGAACTTTCCCCTCTTAGACCCACACCCATACCTTAAGTGTCTATTTTTTGTCCTTTTGCCTTTTATCTGCATCCCATATTGTCCTTGCATTCTTCCTTCTGATAGGACAAGAACCATAGTGTCCAAGCGTCAAGTGGTTCCTTCTCCAAGCTGAAAGAGTAAAATCTCATCGAGACTCAAGCTGCATGGCAGCCCCGAGTGCTAGGCTCCGGGGTGACAAGGAGAAGCCCCCAGTCCATGCAGATCCAGCAGACCAACCAGATGGATTTCAGAACTGACAGACAGTTGCTCACTCTGTGTAGGGACTCACCGGTAACTTCTTCAGTTTCTGTGGCTCCCTGAGACTGACGTTCTGACAGGACCCCTACAACATGTATGAACACACTTGAGTTACCAGTTGCAACTAGGATGATTGTCCATTCCTGAAATACTGTTGAAATGGAGGGTTGAATCATTCACTAAATGACTTTGGAGGAAAGGGTAGGGTAGACATCTGAAAGCTGGAAAAGACATCAAAAGCTTTCTGAGGAAACCCCCGAAGGGCCATTGACAGGCACTCTAATGTCTGCTGGGTTAACCCCTACGGGCAACTGCAAGATTGACATGTATTATGAGCCAGAAGCCAGAACCTGAAGCAGGACCAGGGGCAACAGTCTTTGGAGTCGAAAGCTGAGTTAGAATTCCAGACCTGACATAAATAGTTGTGTGATCTCGGCCGAGTGACTAAGACTCATAAAGTCGCAGTTTCTTCACCTATAAAATTTGAAAAGAATAGTAATAACTGGGTGTGAGGATTACTTGATAACCCATATAAAGCAAAAAGTATAGCACTAGTACATTGGGTAAGCGTGCAATAAATGTGAGCTATTGTTTCATGCATAATAAATGCTAGCTATTGTTTCATGTTAACATTGAAATAATTCATTGTTTTTCACCACTCTATAGTTCCTTTTCCTTCTTTTGCATCTCCTTTGGCCCTCAACCCTGTCTAAGTCAAGGGCTTGTCCTGCACGCACAGCCTCCAGGAAGGAAAGTGCCTGCTTGCTGGCCTTACTGACTTTGGTTTCCAAAACTTGAAGCCCTGGCTGATAGACAAGTGAGCATAGGAACAGAGAGAAAGAGGGTAGGATGTCTCTTCACACCCCCCCCCCATGTGAAAACGATTGCATCTGGAGGGAGGAAAGAGTTGGAAATAAAAGAGTTCTATATCCGCTTTCTAGTGCAGTCACAAGGGAGAAAGCAAGAAATAGAACCCAGAGAAGTGATGAAACATCTGGGCAATGGAGGAACATAAAGAACGGGTTCAAACAGCCACTACCAAACAAAAGGGCCTTGCTTTCTTCCACCTTCATAGAAAGGGCACTCAAGAGCTAGTATACTTCAGATGTTCCCCCCCAACACACACACACACACACACACACCACCACCACCACCACCACCACCACCACCACCACCACCACCATCAACCACCATCACCACCTCTCACCTCTTCCTAATTATTTGACCACACCAAACCTGAACAATTTTCAGGAAACACTTAAGCACATACTCCTCACCAAAAGCAAAAATTGTCATCCCAGCCAGGTGGGGGTTCTAGTAATGATAATCTAGTAATGGGAATTAAATGGAGTTACTAAAAACAAACTTTCCATACACTGGTCTCTATGGATTTGTGCAAGGAGGTTCACAAAAAATTCCTCAACTCCTAATGTCTCAGGTAATTTTTATCTCTTTGCTATGAAGCGGGCCATGCTGGCTGGCTTTATGATCAGCACAAAAGACTTTCTGCAAATGTGTGGGAGCCGGCTGGAGCGATAGCACAGCGGGTAGGGCGTTTGCCTTGCACGTGGCCGACCCAGGTTCGATCTCCAGCATCCTATATAGTCCCCCAAGCACCACCAGGAGTAATTCCTGAGTGCAAAGCCAGGAGTAACCCCTGAGCATCGCTGGGTGTGACTCAAAAAGAAAAAAAAAAAATGTGTGGGAGCCTTCTTTCTGTGGTCCTTCTTGCTTTTTTCCATCCCTGACATTCTTTTACTCATTTCTCTTTCAAACCTTCAACTATTTTTTTCTTCAGCTGTATTTAAAATGTTTTCTACAGCTTCTCTGCATGAGTAGCATTATGTGTCTTTCCAGAGGTTTCCATGTCAACCTCTGTTGTTGTTTGGGCATAAAGAAGGATGTACTGTCATTTCCAAGTCTTATATGTAGGGCGCAGGGGATAGATCTCTCTTGAAGCAATGTTACCAACTCCACCACAGTGTGGGATGCACTTAATCCCATTTTTCCTTTTCACTGGTTCAAGGAGACAGCATAAAGGGGGGAGGGAATATTTTATTTTCCCTCTACTTCATGGATTCATTCAGTCAATCAGTTAGTTGTTTTGCAACTACCTACTGAGCACCTCCTATGAGGCAAACACTGACATAGTTGCTGGAAAATACAATGGGGAAAAAAGTGGCCTGGTTCCTATACTCGTGGATAATTATGATCTGGTAGTGAGACTAACTTGAATCACATCAGACATTAATTATAAAATCAATTTTCCCAGGGCCAGAGATAGAAAGTACAGTGGACAGGGTGCTTGCCTTGAACACGCTGTTCTGGGCTCAATCCCTGGCATCCCATGGCTCCCTGAGCACTATTAGGAGTAAGTCCTAAGTACAGAGCCAGGCAAGAGTAAGCCCTGAGTAGTTCAGGTATGGACCAAAAACCAAAATAATTTTTCTAGAAATAAGATCCACTTTCCCCAAAGATGCTCATGGGATTGAGCCAGAGAGGACCCAAGAGGCAGTTTTGAGAAATCTCCCTCAGTAATTCTAACAACCTGCCAGTCTGGCATGGTCAAGAATTGTTTCAATACCAAGTGGTTCAGATGCCAATATTCAAGAGACAGAAGTTGGTGTGAGAAAGACAAGGCTTACTCATGGCTCTGCACTCATGGGACACTCCTGGCAGAAAGTAGGGGACCATATGGAATACGAGGAATCAAACCTCATGTAAAGCAAGCACCCTACCCCCTCTACTATCTTTCTCCCTCTATTTATTTTTACTACAGTTTAGGTAATGTAATTATAATCGTTACCATTCAGGATTTTGATGTATTAGCCACCAAAGTGCTCAGGACTCTTCACCACTACCTATGTCTCTTCTTTCATCCCATGCCCCCCTACTCTGCTTGTTAATCAATTTTGTAATTCAAGGCCAAAGGTGGTTATCATTTGATATCATCTGTTTCCTTGTTCTGTGTTTCTATATAACATAGGTGAGAGAGATAATTCAATATTTTTCCTTCTCCTTCTGACTTTCACTTGATTCCTTCCATTTCCATCCATGTTGCAGCAAACTACAATATTTCTAAAAGCATTTATTATGGCCGCATAGTATTCTGTTGTGTATATGTGGCACAATTTGTTTGATGGTTTAGGGTCACACTCAGTAGAGCTCAGGGACTCTCTGGCTCTAAGTTCAGGAGTGTCCCCTGGTGGTGCCAGAGGATATTATGCAGTGCTAGGAATCAAATGACAGGCATGGTCACTGACTTCATGCAAATATATGCAGTGACTTCTTAAACCATTCACTTGTAATTGGACACTTTGATTGTTTCTGGTTTTTAAGATTGAATTCTGGTATTCTTTTGGGCTAGTTTCGGAATCACTAAAGCATACAGTTGTAGGAAAAACCCCTAAGTATTTTGGTTTTATGTTTCAACACTGGCAAAATTATTGCAGAAAAGTGTGGTAAGATTTGTGTTTCTTAATTAAACATTCTACTAAACATTTTATTTTGAAACCATTATACATCGACATTACAGTGATAATGAAATAAATGACATCAGAGAGATCACTTGTTCCCTTTACTCAGTTTTACCCAGTTAGTAACATTTTACAAAACTATAACACAATGTGACAGTGATATTGGTGTTGACACAGTCACGATAAAGAACATATTCCACACTATAGATGAAATTGACCTAGAGGGAATTAAGAGTTGGGTTCATAATTAAAAGCCAGCGTGCTTTTCTGGACAAGGATAGCTACCCTCATCTTACATTTCCCTCAAAAGTGTCAGGTAAGGATAGGTTAAACACTACTCACAAACCTTTGTCTGGTGTGCCAGACCAGCCCAGGAAGGAATTTACTGACCTTTTTGGCTCCCACCAGACTACAATCAACCCTTTCTAAAAATGTACTTCCCTGTCTCTTTGTTTTATTCCCTCTCAACTCTTCCCTTCCCTTTGCTGTTGAAGCTGCACACACATACACACACACACACACACACACACACACACACACACACACACACACACACACACACACCCCTGACTGTGGCATTCACACGTCTTTAGCTGTGGGGTTGAAGCTACACACACACACACAAACACACCCTGGTTGTGGCATTCACACATTTAGCTGTGGTGTTGAAGCTACACACACACACACACACACACACACACACACACACACACACATACACAAATACACCCTGGCAGTGGCATTCTCACATCTTTAGCTGTGATACCAAGAGTTTTGCTCCTTTAGTGTGGTGCTCGCACACATGTTCATTGGGGCTCAGAGTCTTAGTTGAGCCCCAATTGAGTTATGGTTTGATGTTGACCAGGGGTTTTATAGTGGTGCTCACACATGTGCTCACCAGGGGCCAGACTTCCCCACCTGAGGGCTTATAAATCGTGCAAGTTGTGGGGCTCAGCATGCACCAGAGGTCACGTCCCTTTCTGTGGTGCTTAAACACACCTGGCTTCAGCACATTCAGAAATTGCTCATACGCCCAGGAATTGCAGACAGCAGAGATGTCAGGCTCACATTCAGTGCATGTGGTACTCTGGGGATTTTAACTTGAGTCATATACTTGCAAGGCAGGCACTCTAAGCCCCTGCATTATTCCTCTCAGGCCAACTTAACTATTCTTTTCCTACAAAAATTGCTTCTTGTGACCATGCAGACAAGGTTTTTACTGTACTTTGAGTCTGTATCCTTCCTAAGGGTTGGTTGGCTTGTTGCCATTGAAGCTCTTTCTTGCTCGGAAACCTTATCTGTCAATTGATTTTCCCTCAAGTGGCAGTGGAAGGAGACCTTGATGATCTTACAAAGCTGCCTTCTATTGCTCTATTATTGACGTGCCAATTTCTTCCAACCCGCACCTCCCGCCCCCTCCCCCACAAACACCCCGCCTTTCTCTTGGGGATCACTGATATATTTTCCATTTCTTCAGTCTTGTCGTTTCAGTGTTATAGAAATAGAATCCTATAGTATTTCATCCTCTGGGACTGGCTTTTTCTTTCATCTTAATAGTCTAGATTCAGACAAGTGTTTGCATATATCAATAGCATGTTGGCTTTTTTTGTTGAGTAGTAGTATTCCCTGAGCTACATCACAACAGTTTGTTTAACCATCCATATATTGAAGGACACTTGAGCTGTTTCCCATGTTTGGGACTATGTCCAAGCATATGATTGCT
Organism: Sorex araneus; assembly: GCF_027595985.1. Taxonomy (NCBI): domain Eukaryota; kingdom Metazoa; phylum Chordata; class Mammalia; order Eulipotyphla; family Soricidae; genus Sorex; species Sorex araneus. The sequence continues at coordinate 52,166,545 of NC_073312.1, read as the reverse complement.
AGGTTGTGTGGAGGTTCCAGTTAGAAATCCTCTTACATTTAAAAACAAAACCAAAAAACTATCTCCAAGCTGAGAGTTCTGGGGCATTCTCAGAATACAGGTGGTCAGATTCTCTTTCTGCCTGAAGTCCCAGCAGCTCACAACAATACCTGAGACCCTCTGACTTAGAAATGACCCATCCCCATAACTGAATTTCATCCAACTGCCAAACTACCAAACTGCTCCAGATCTATAGTTCTTGTACCAATGCAGCCACGTGCACAGCTGCACAACACCTCAGATTTTTATAGCTCCATAGGAAATCTGATGGGAAAGTTGCATAGAAGGCTACCAACTCAATGAACATAAACAAACACAGACGCTCAACTCGCACTACTAGTACAGCTGATCCTCAGACAATGACCTTAGTAACAGCACCGTAATAAGTAACATTGATCACAAATCGACTCTTACTGATCTAAGATTTGATAATTCCATTTGCCTTTGTGTTATAACAAACATTATGAAGTAAATTTGATTGTGCCTACAAGGAGCAGTTGGGGTGGTGTGTGGGGAAACTGGAGACATTGATGGAGGGAAGGTCACACTGGTGGTGAGATTGGTGTTGGAGCATCTAATGCCTGAAACAACTGCATTATGAACAACTTGGTAAAACACAAGGTTACAAGTTAAAAAATCAGGCTGGAGCAATAGCACAGCAGGTAGGGCATTTGCTTTGGACATGGCCAACCTGGGTTCGACTCCCAGTATCCCATATGGTCCCCGGAGCACCACCAGGAGTAATTCCTGAGTGCAGAACCAGGAGTAATCCCTGAGCATCACCGTGTGTGACCAAAAAAAATTTTTTTAATCAATAAGTAAAAATGCCAAACTATCAAAGTACTCAGGAGTGACATACATTTAAACTTAGGTCTTAGTCCTGGCTTTGCATTCAGGGATCACTTTTAGTGGGTGCAGGGGAACATATGGAGTGCTGGGGATTGAACCGGGTCAGCCTCATGCAAGGTAAATGCCCTATCTGCTGTCCTATCACTCTGGCCCCTTGACAGCACATTTTATATTCCAAATAGTAACGTATGAGTTATTCAGCTTCTTGTTCTCATCAGCAGGGAATGCAATTATTTTTTCAACTTAGGCCATTCTGATAAATGGACAGTAATATCTTGCTGGGATTTTGTCTATTTTCTAGCCAGATTGTTAGATTGGGATCTGTGGTTTGGGGGGCACACGCGACGGTACTCAGGGTTTACTGTTGGCCTTGTGCTGGTTTACTTTCTGCTATTTACCTTTCAGAGTTCTTTGTTTATTTTATATGTAGCACTGTAGCACTGTCGTCCTGTTCATCGATTTGCTCAAGCAGGCACCAGTAACGTCCCCATGGTGAGACTTGTTACTGTTTTTTGACATATTGAATACACCATGGGTAGCTTGCCAGGCTCTGCCATGTGGGCAGGATACTCTCGGTAGCTTGCTGGGCTCTCCGAGAGGGATGAGGAATTGAACCTGAGTCGGCCATGTGCAAGGCAAACACCCTACCCGCTGTGCTATCTCTCCAGTCCTTATTATAATCTCCAATATTTAAAAATTCTACTTAGTGCCAGAGATAGGAAATAGTACATCTATTCCATCTTCCTCAAACAGAAGTTAAAATAGATGTTTAAAAATTATTTTTGTATTATCCCAATGGGAGAACTAACGCACATTACTGAGTTGGAGGGACATGAAAGGGAGGGGTCTTGGGGGTCCTTGAGAGACAAAGGTGGGTACATTGGTGGTGGTGTGTTGTTGAAATTATGTGCATAAGAAGCCATGATTAATAGTATTATAAACAACCTCAACCAATAAAACTTTTTTAAATTAAAAACTATTTTAAAAATTGTTTTTGTATTTATTTATTTTGCAGTGCCAGGGGTCGAACTAAGGCTTCCTGCATAAAAAGAACTTGCTCAACCCAGGGAACTGTTACTCTGGCCCTAAGATCCATGTTTTAAAATGACACTGGAGACTAACACGGGAGAAGAGCCCAGGTCTAGGCTTCTTCGAGGAGTCCAGCTCACCAGGGAGAGTAGGGAACCTGCTACCTCCTCTCCTACTCCCGTTCCTGTATCCCATTAGCATGGGAGTTGGTGGTGACCGGCCCAGTCAGGCAGCAGGAAAGAAGAGGGAGAATGGCCCTGAGCACAACCCTTGAAGAGAGACACCCATATCCTATGAGCCAAGAGCTCTGAAAGGCTCTCCTTCAGTAGGGAAAAGAGCGTCACTTCTGAGAGAATCCCACCAAACAGCATTTCTCCAAATTTTCCCTCACACCTCACATGTAACACAACTTCTAGTAGAAGCAACCCGAAACAAATCATGTTGTAGATTATACAACTTGAATGGAACGTGAACGACCACTCAGCTTGCTGATTTGCTCTTGTCTCCTGGAATCTTTCCTTATGTACAATTCACTTCGACTGATAAGGCAAATCCACTCAGCGCACTGACATGCTAGACGATGATAACAGTAATTCTGGGCAGAAATCTTTTTGGTAGCTATAGATAAATTCATGTATCAAAAACATTACTTAAAACTCTGAAATAAAATGAGAGACAAAATTAGTCAAGGGCATCATCTCTGTTCTTTCTTTCCTGTTTCATTTGTTCTTATTTTTGTTTTGGGGCCGTACTTGGTGGTGTTTAGGGGCTATGCCTGGCTTTGTGCTCAGGGGTTGCTCATCGCGGTGCTCAGGGAAAAAGGCAGTACCAGGGATCGAACTCAGGATTCCCACATGCAAAACATGCCCTCAGCCCAAAGAGCTATACCTTCTCTTCCCTCTACTCTCCTCCCCCTTCCTCTCCCTTCCCCTTCCCTTCCCTCATTTGCTCTCCCCTTCCTTTCCCTTCCCTGGGGCTGGGGAAATAGCTCAAAGGGCTGGAGAGCATGCTGTGCATAAAGAAACCCCAAGTTTGATCACTTCTGTGATAGCGCCCCTAAGCAAGCACCTTACTCAGTACCTCTGGGCCGACAAAGAACCTCAGAAAACTCCCATCCCAAAACTTCCTCCTCCCTCCGCACACCCTCCCCTCCACATACCTGATTTAGGTGAGCTGACTGCCAAACTCTCCCTGTCTCCACAAGAAGTGCCCAGATCAACTTGGGCGTCATCTACCGCCTCTAGACCTGTAGAGGAGCCCAGAACATTCTCGCCTCAGCGCCCTTTCTCTCTATCTACCCCCTTGGCTTCACCTCACCCCACTCTCTCATTCAGCTTAAATTCTCCCCAACCCTCCTTGGTCTTCAGAAGAACAAGACGATTGTGCCTCCAGCTTTCCAGAAGCTTCCCTCCCTCATAGCTCACAGGAAATATGTTTGGGGCTCCTGCAGTGAACCCATGAACTCTGGAGTGGCTGGGTTGTCCCAAACATACTGTGCTAATAACTTATTCCTAGCTCCAGTCACCTGTTCCCACAGAAATTCATGAAGGGAGTCTTGGTTGTAAGGACTTATGGAACCTAAATTACAGCCGAAGAACAGGCGGGTTCAGAGATAGAACAAAATCCTGTTGTTTCTACCAATGGCAGGGCAGAAAGAGCAATACTCATCTGAGTCCTTCACAGAGAGACCTGGACGGTGGGGGCATGGGTGGGAAATTAGAAAGACTCACCTCAGACTTCAACAGACGCAATGGTCAGAAATAAGAAAACTACAATCCAAAGTGAAAGAAGTAGAGTTTGGTAGGTGAAATTTTAAAAACTCAGTGCAAAGTCGGCAGCAGAGAAGCAGCAGCTGAGGATAAAAATCAAGATTCAAACTTGGCCATCTATTTTCCATTCATTGGCTACCTGAGAAGGAATCACTTAGAAGAGGAAATTATCAAATGCTATAGGATTGCCACCAAACCTGTAAGACTGTAAACCTCTGAGGTTCACAGTCAAGACTACTACTTTGAATCATAGGGGAACTTGTAAAAATTCTAAGGTCAGGGCTGTACTCCAGATCAATTCAATTCAAACATTTGTAGATGGAACTTAAGCATCAGCGTTCAAATATTTGTAGCCCAGTTTGAGAAACAAGCTTTAACTAGTGGGTGTATTACTAAAGGCATTCCACAAAGAATTAGAATGGCTGATGGTTCTTTGGTTCTAAAGAAAATGGATTGATTAAAACACTTCCATAAACTGTTGAAGTTTCATTGCGTTAGTGCTACAAACCCTCTAATTTCATCCAAGGCTTGTGAAAAGACACTCCTTGTCTAAAGGTACCAGTCATTTCACTATCTATCATCTGAGATAGTGCCTTGTGGGCAAGGAATCTTTATTATGAATTATCGGGATTCTGGTATGCCTAAATTGTGAAACTCAATTATCTTAGCATTAATCTAAATTAGCCCTCTGCTAAAGAATTTTAAGACTATAATTTACTGTATGTGTGTGCAATTAAGGATAGAGCTGTCTATCTTATAAAATGGCTAGTAATGAATAGGAGTCTCATTGTGAACGAATAGAAGCTGCCATGTACATGACCCCAATTAATGAACTGCTCAGTTTCCTACTTAGGAATAACAAATCAGGCATAACATTAAATCTATGACAGAGTTACAGTTTCTATTTGTTGTTTGTTTGTTTGTTTGTTTGGGGGCCCCAGTGGGTGGTGTTCAGGGCATACTCCTGGCTCTGCACTCAGAGATCACCCTTGGCAGGCTTGGGGGACCAGGACCGGGGATAGAACCCTGGTCACCTGCGTACAAGGCAAGTGCCCTCCCCACTGTGCTATCACTCCATCTCCCAGAGTGTCTATATTTTAAAATAATTTTTTCCAAAGAGCTATTTTTATAAATAGTAAATAGCAATTTTTATGGGCGCTGTTTTGAGTTGCTTTTGTTTTTTTTTTCAAAGCAGCCAACATATTTTATAATATCTGTGAAAATCATTTAAACTCAATTTGTTCCATTTACTGGAAGACCATAAATATAGCTCTGTCTGAGCACAACATTGAAAACAAAGATGCATCCTGCTTAGTGAAGGTATCTGATAACTTGGATTTCACTGTGAGAGAAAGGAAGCAAATAGCACCATACTTGATTTTAATGTTTATCTTTAACATAGGTGGTCTTGAGGCAAACTGGGAAGTAGAACTAAAATTTATCATTGGTAAATCATAAATAAATACATAATTTACCAGTGGTTTTCACATCCTTCTGGAAGTCTACTTGGGTGTTTTTTTGCTGCTCTGATCCTTTCTCAGTATATAATGCTGAAAAGGAGCTCAAGGGGGTGGACGTTAGTACAGGGGTTAAAGCACTCAGTTTGCAAAGCTGCCAACCCTGGTTTGATTCCTGGTCCCTACACACTAGTTTTGGTCCCCAAGCAAAAAAAAATTAATACAAAATTTAAAAGGAGTTAATTATGGGACTGGAGTGATAGTACAGCGGGTAGGGCATTTGCCTTGCACACAGCCGACCTGGGTTCAATTCCCAGCATCCCATATGCCCCCGCCCCCACCCTGAGCACCACCAGGAGTAATTCCTGAGTGCATGAGCTAGGGGTAACCCTTGAGCATTGCTGGGTGTGACCCAAAAAGAAAAAAAGAAGGAAGGAGTTAATTATGTATTATTTACTTGTCACTTAAACAATGACATTCTCCTCTGTCCTCCCTGGATTTTGTCTTGTTTTGAGGTACAGAGGATCCCATCTGGGTCCTCACAGGAGCCGGGTAATTGCTCTACCACTGAACTACATCAGTGTAGGGCCATGAATGTTCACTTTTATTTTTTGTTTTAAATTTTTTTAATTTTATTTGATTTATATAAAGTTGTTACAATATTTATTACACTGAACATTCCATCACCAATCCCACCACCATTATTTTGAATTTTCCCAAACACCACCCAAGACTGTCCCAATAGCAGGAGTTCCTAAATAATTTATTTTACATTGCTTGGTATGAATAATTTGCTAAAAATGATCCAAAAAAGTTTCCTTAGAAGAAGGTGTGTGAAGATTGCTGTATCTCACCCTGGAATCATTAAGCCCTCGTCTAAGAGTTTACTAACATGTTGTTACAGGTTGAGCCTTGTGTGCTGATATTTTTTGTAGAGATTGGTCTCCTTCTACTTTATGTCCCATCCAATATGTTGTGCTACTCCTGGTACATCAGTGGTGTACAGTATGGGATGTCACCAGGCAAATGCCCTATCCGCTGTGCTATCACTCCAGCCCCAAATAAACTTTTTGTGTACAAAACTTCAGGAGAAAAAAAAATTGGAAAAATCATATAAAAGGTCCAGCCAAAAAACATCAAGGGCTTGATCTCCTGGACCTTGTTATCCCTTGAATACATATCTCTTGCTTGTCTCTATGTATTCTCTCTAGAACATATATACCTTTCCTTCTTGCACACAACCCAACTCATATTTATAAGTAAGTTTTGTTCAATTTAAACCACCTTCCTTCACTTATCTTGGATATTAACCCCTTATCTGATGGGTACTGGATACATAATTTTTCCCATTCTATGGGCTGTCTCTCTATCTTGGTCACTGTTTCTTTTGAGGTGCAGGAGTTTCTTAATGTAGTCCCATTTGTCTATCTTTGCTTCCAATTGCTTGATTCGTGGTGTTTCATCTTTAAAGATGCCTTATGTTTTCCTCCATGTACCTTATGGATTCAGGTCTGATATTGAGGTCTTTAATCCATTTTGATCTGACTTTTGTGCTTAAAGTTAAAGAGAGGTCTGAGTTCATTTTTTTTGCAGGGAGCTGTCCAATTTTTTTCCAGCACCACTTGTTGAAGAGGCTTTCTTTGCTCCATTTCACATTTCTTGCTTCTTTATCAAAGATTAAATGATCATTTACTTGAGGGTATGTGTCCAGATATTCAACTCTATACCACTGGTCTGCGGGTCTGTCTTTATTCCAGTACCATGCTGTTTTAATTACTACTGTTTTGTAGTACAGTTTGAAGTTAGGGAAGGTGATGCCTCCATTCTTTTTTATTCCAAGGATTGCTTTAGCTATTCATGGGAAGCATTTTGTTCATTGCAGCACTGTTCAGAATAGCCAGAATCTGGAAACTACCGAAGTGACTGAGAACAGACGACTGGTTAATGAAATTATGGTACACCTACACAGTGGAATACTATGCAGCTGTTAGGGAAAAAATGAAGTCATGAAATTTTTTTATAAATGGATGGACATGGAGAATATCATGCTAAGTGAAATGAGTCAGAAGGAAAGGGACAGATGTAGAATTACTGCACTCATTTGTGGGATATAAAGTAACATAGCATGAGACTAACACACAAAGACAATAGAGACAAGGGCTAGGAAAATTGGTCTACCATTGGAAACCTCCCTCAAGTGGTGGGGGAGAAGGCACAGATAGGGAAGGGACCACTAGGACAATGGTGATTGGAGGGATTGCTCTGGATGGGAGATGTATGCTGAATGTGGGTAAAGAACCAGACACGACATCCTCTCAGTATCTGTATTGCAAACCATAATGACCAAAAGTAGAGAGAGTGAAAAGAAATGCGCCTGCCATAGAGGCAGGTAGGGGTGGGGGTTATGTGGGGATGGTGGGAGGGATACTGGATACTGGATACATTGTTGGTGGGAAATGTGGAGGATGAACAAGTGTTGGAACATTGTATGACTGAACCTGATCACGAAAGCTTTGTAACTGTGTATCTCACAGTGATTCAATTAAAAAATTTGAAAACAGAACTATCTTGCTTCATAAAAAAAAATAGTCATTAAAAAAGAAAGGAACAGTCCTAGCCTGAAGGAAGTGAGTTAAAATTAACTTTAATCAGGGAGTTTTTTTGTACTCCCAGAGTTTCTGGGGAACAAAGACACCCACCATATATATTTACATCTTAGGGGGAAAAAGAACTATTATTCAATGTCTTTTTGTGCCTAAAGGAACTGCTTTTTTTTTTTGAGTGAGGGTGGGTTTGGGCCACACCTGGCAGTGCTCAGGGCTTACTCTTGCTTCTTGTGCTCAGGGATCACTCCTGGTGGCTTCAGGATACCTTATGGGATCTAACCTAGTTCACCTGCATGCAAGGCAAGCACCTTCCTTGCTAAACTATCTCTCAGGCCTCCATTTGCATATTTTTATTTTATTTTATTTTATTTTTATTTTTTATAGGCATAAACACTTAATTATGGAAAGACAGATAAAAGACATATGAGGAGACAGATAAAATAGGTATTCTTTGGTTTGGAAAATACAAAATGATATATTTACAAGTGATCTAGTTGGGGGTAGAACTTGGCAATCATGATTTTTGAAATTTGCTGTGTGTATGTTCAATTACTGATCTTTATGTTTAGTACTGCAACACTTAAAGAAATTTTTTTACTTTCAAAACAACCAATTATTTGAAAAAATATCTGTAAGTAAGCAAAACTATCCCTTAGAGCTTTTATCAAGATATTAGTTGTATATATATACATATATGAATAAATTAATTTAGGTCCTCTTACTGACACAACTGATATTACTGATAAATTTTTTTAATTCTTTAGTTAGTGAGTCACCATGAGGGTACAGATACAGATTTACACATTTTTGAGCTTGTTTTTCCCTCATACAATGTTTGCAAACCCATCCCTCCACCAGTGCCCATTCTCCACCACCAATAAACCCAGTACCCTCCCATCCCCCAATCCCATCTCCCTCCCTACCCCACCCTGCCTCTGTGGCAGGGTATTTCCTTTTGATCTCTCTTTCCAATTGGGTGTTGTGGTTTGCAATAGGGGTATTGAGTGACCATTGTGTTCAGACTCTAGTCTATTTTCAGCATTTGCATATTTTTAAAAGGGAGACCACTGTCTGAAAAACTCAGAAATATGTTGTGAGAACTGTGGGAGCTAGCAGGTCTGAGCTTCTAGGAGTGAAGATGATTCCATGGAAATGATAGTACACACATTAGCCATCGCTGGGATGGAACGTTTCATTTCACAATTCAGTTCATCTGCACATTTGCTGTCACACAGACTGAACAGTTAGATGACTGACTTATTAAACCTATGACAGCATTGCGATTTTAGCTTTTTAGTGTGTTTTCTTGGGGATGCAGTGAAGAACTATTTCCTCAGAAGCAGAGACCTTTTGAAGTGAGAAAATATTTTTAAAAGTTTGTTTTGAGGAGGTTCGTTCTATTTAAGGCAAGACCAGTTTTTCCATCTGAGCATCTACTTCATTTTACTTGCTTGCTGCTTATTTGGTAGGTGAAATGCATTGGTCATTTACGACCTGGTAGTGCAACCCAGCTTTACTCTCTCCTTCAGACTTTTTCTTCCTGGACTGTAGGACCTTGGATTATTTAAGGCCTCCCCTTTCCTCTCTTCTCCTGAAGAAGTGACTGACTGTCACTACTTTCACTTCTTACCATGATCTTGGTGGTCACTGCCCATCCTGACAGCATTGTTTTTGGTGAAACATCACTGTGGGCAATCTCCCCAGAGACGTTTACCAGATCTTGTCAAGGTAAGATCACAAAGAATGGAAAGGAGTGAAAGGAGAAGAAGACAGGTGACACAAATCTGCTGGGTGGTAAAGGCCCTCCCATGAGGGAGCATGCGCAGAGCACAATCCCCTGAGGCACTTGTGAAACATCATCACTGAAGGACTTTCCTGCCAGGAGCAAATATCAGCTCCCTTGTCTTTCATCCAAGCTCAGCCTCATGCTTTTTCTACTTCCCCATGTTCCCCCATGGCTCCAGAAGGTTTGTTTATAAGAACCCCTGTACCTGAGCCATCATTTTACACTTGGACCCTGTTCTACTCCTCTGGCTTGGTCCCTTTCCTCCTTCTGAAAGTCCATTTGCAGAAAAACACTCTCAGCACCACAGATAGGCATCACGTCTTTCCATCTTTGAGTCTCTCTTCACAACGAATGCCAGTGATCTCTCTTCTCTTCCTTACATCTTCACCTATCAAGACCTTCCCCGTCCTTCCTGCCCTACTCAGCTTTTCCACAGCTAAATGGGGAACTGAGCCCAGGCCCCAGGGGAGTGTTAATGATGGACTCTGTTTTGCATCAGCCTTTTGAAGAGGTAAGTATCCCATGTTTTAAATCAATGCCCACAGAGATGATCATATCTGCTATCAAACAAAATATGTGCCCAAAAATTCCATAACCAAATCAGACATTTCTTTCTCAAATAAAGCAGTTGTCCAATGGCACTTGATAGTCCCCTTGAGCCACAAAGTCAATGCTCTGCTTGTCTTCTTGCCCTCAGTGCTATATTTTCTGCTCCTCTCACCCTCCTTTTTATTCGTTCTGTTTGGGGGCCACACCTAACAGTGCTCAGGGGCCCAGATGCAACTCCAAGAATCAGGCAGGGGTCTGCTGCATGCAAAGGAAGTGCCTCAACCTCTGTACTATCTTTCTGTCCTTGAAATTTTATTGATTTTTAACACCTTTCTCACTACTGGTTTATGTGACATAGTCCTATGGGGAATCAAGTAGATGCCTTCAATTAGAGTCATTACAAGTTCCCTTAAGAAGTGATTAGGAAGGTGAAGTCCCCAATGGCTGATCCTCAGTAATCCCAGCAGTATTTCTAAGGTGCTTGCCAACATCAGACCAGGTTTGAAATGTCACACTTGCTATTCTATCACCCAGGGATCCTTCATGGAGACAACTGAGCATAAAGTTCTGCTTTACTGAATAGCTTCATTTGGTAATAATGAGGAACGCAGCAATGTGAAAATTACAGAGAAAAGCAATTCAGAATCAGAGTTCACTAATGCATGAACTCCAGAGTCAGCTGACACAGGGTTTTAATTTCATTGACGCTCCTTACCAGCTGTAGGACTTAAGGCAGACTATTGAATTTTTCTGAACCTCGGTTTTCTAATCTGTAAATTGGAGATTATTTTTGGACTTTGGGAAAAGTTAAATGGGGTTATAGTTCTTGGCAGACAGTGGTCAAATAAATGGCAGCTAATTGTACTATAAACACTAATATTTCTAAATTATAATCTCTTCTCATTTCCCTAATCAGGAACTTGAAGTTACTAAACTGTGAACTCTTCAGGTTATTAAAAAATATGGAAAGAAGAAAGAGGGAAGTGGGAGAGGAAGAGCAAGTCCTTTTCTCAGTAAACTGCAGATTCTCATTAGCACCAAACTACTCAGGTTCAATAGAGATAATATATCTTTCTTTTTCTTCCCTTTGAAATCTAGTTCCCTGCAGCCATTTAGTGAGTACAGCCTAAAGAAACCCCAAATTAAGAAAAAGTAAAATATGATGTTGTGTCAATGTGTGGAGTGGGAACATTCCCATAGCTGGAGGGTTTTTTGCTCTTGCGGAGGAAAGAATTATGCAACTGTGCTGGACTTAAAAGATTGGATTTTGTGTCTTCAAGTCAGGGGACACATAAAACATTCGGTAGGAAAAGGCTGAGGGACTGAAGAGATAGAACAACGGGTAGATGCTTGCCTGGCACAGACTTGATCTAGGTTTGATCGCTGGACATGCACACGCCTCCCTTGTGCTCCCCAAAGCCCACCAGGAATGATTCTTGAGCACAGAGCCAGGAGCAAGCTCTGAGCACCACTGGGTGTGGCTCCTCTAAAAAGAAATCAATAAGAGAAGTCCAGACCATTCCCCTAGACCACTACTCAAAATGAAGTAGTAAAAACAGCTCTCCATAAGTTCCCAGCTCAGGGCAGGTCCAAGAGGTGACCAAGGGCTTTGCCTTGGTATCTTTTGCTCTGGGGTGTGTTGGGGGAAGTAACAAAACCTTAAAATTGAAGACTCTTTGTTTAGCTTCTGCTCTGTGAGAAAGCAGGAGGAGAGAGGCAGCAGGATTTAAAGGATTTTTTTGTTCCATGTCCCACCTTATAAAGCTACAGGCCACAGTGGCTGAGCTTCCACTCTGAAAAGAGCCCTTGGCACTCACGCTCAGTATAAGACAAGGGATCACAAAATAGGAAGTGTTATAACATGATAATAACACTAGCAAATGCAAATCCAGCCTTCTTCCTGCTGGGTTGTGTGGAAAATAATAGCAGCCAAAGAATAAGCAAGACCTGCCCACTGCAGCTCCCTTCTGGAAGAGGGTGTGTTGGTTGGGTTCTGGTCTGCACGGAGGAGACTTTGGGTCCCATGTGGGTCACGGATTCTGCCTTCTTCTGAGCCCTGTGATGTACCTGATCCATACCAGGAATCTCTGGGTCTGGAAAAGGAGGGGAGGAAACCAGACACAAGGGGCGGAATCTAACTCCTTTCCAGGAGCATCCTTCTCTCATGCCCCAGCCTCTGTCTCATGGTTCTCCTAACAGCAGCAACCTTGGCAGCTCATCTGTCTGTCTGTCTGTCTCTCTATGTTTGTCTGTGTGTCTGTCTCTTTTTGTCTGTCTCTCTGTCTGTCTGTGTCTCTCTCTCTTTTTTTGTCTGTGTGTCTCTCTTTTTGTCTGTCTGTGTGTCTCTCTTTTTGTCTGTCTGTCTGTCTCTCTTTTTGTCTGTCTGTCTGTCTCTCTATCTCTCTCTCACTCACTCCCAGTGGCTGAGGGCTGCAGACACCTCCTCTGCCTTCTCAGGGCTCCCTTTGCAGTCAGGGGAAACTTCTAGCAATGGAAGTACCCTCGGCTCACAGTGATACCAGGTGATACAGAACCGGTGACAGAGGGGCTCTATTCATCCACTATTCCCAGGTTCTTCAATATTTTCAGAAAAATTTTGAGTAACAAAGATGCCCAGACTTAGTTAGAAAGTAGAAGAGAAAGGAAAAAAACTCCTCATGTTGGGGAGAAACAGGATAGGACTAAGTTAACTATGGCTCTTTGGCTCTTTTTTTTGCTTTTTGCTTTTCGGGTCACACCCAGCGATGCACTAGGGTTACTCTTGGCTCTATACTCAGGAATTACCCTCTAGTGGTGCTCATGGGACCATATGGGATGCTGGAAATCGAATCGGGTTTGGCCATATGCAAGGCAAACTCCCTACCTGCTGTGCTATTGCTCCAGCCCCTAACTATAGTTCTTATCTGTTAGAGAATTATCTGTTAGAGAATGCAAAAAAGTTAAAGATAAGCAGGTTCTTTTTGTGAAAGTGTAGTCCCTTTTAATGAAAATTGTGCTCTTTACATTTCTATGGCTTGACGAGAATGTTACAGAGAATGCAAGTATCACACTGAGGCTTGTCTGGTCATTTGCCTTAGGTATTGTCCATTATTTCAGTCTTGGGATGAAACCAAGCTCTGGGGCAGAATCTTAGGTTGGACAATTGTTGACTTTCTGTTTGTCAGAGCCCAATTCACAGGAAGTAAAAAATGTAGGGTCCAGACAGTAAAAAGTGGGACTGCTCACAGCAGTTCATAAGGGGAAACTGAGGCTTCCTCTTTCCACAGCAACCATCCAGTTCCTGTGTACCTTCTGGACCCCCTTTCCAGGCTTCAGCACTTAACTTATGAGGGAGGAAAGCAAGCTGGCACCGTGACACGGTCTAGGCATCTACACAAGTATTTATGGTTCATTGTGTTCCCTGAGTCCCTTTTGCAAGGTCTCATTTCCAAGGTTTCTCTGTATGCCTATGCCAAAGACTCATCATTCCCATTCTGGTCTCCCAAAACGTGTAATTAAACCCAGAACCCCTTCAGAGAAAAGGCCTAATTGTGCTTAGTATGGGAGAAACGTTAATAAGCTTGATACTTCTACTGAGGTCCCACAGGGTGGAAGGAGAAGAGCCCATCAGCAGAGGGAGAACCAGACACAGAGGCAGAGGGGACTTGGGACCCAGTTTTTGTTAAGAGTTCTGAGAGGACAGCCCTAGGTAGAACGGGTGCAATTCCTGAGGGATAACACAGCATAACACAGGTAGCAAGGAGGTGTGCGTACCTTCTCCCAAACCTGCCTTAGCTCTTTAAGGGTACAAAAAGGTTCCAGAAGACCACCCCCCACCCCACTCCCCGAGGGAGGTAAGCAACAGACTCGGCAATCTTAGTTGTTTAGGTGTGAGGTAATCAGGCTGGAGGGTAGATGATGTCAAGGGCTGAGGAGCTGGTAGGATCTCAACATTGGCAGATGAGGGCAGGACCAGAGCCAGGAGTGACTTGACACTGGCCAAGGAACAACACTGCCCTTGGGGGAAGAAGCATCACCTCAAAGGTCTTGGACACTGACTATATTAACCATCCTGCCACAGAGGCATGGAATAGGGCGGGACCCACACACAGATGAAGGCTTCTGTCTCCTGTCAAAATGGGGGTGGAGGGGGGAAGGGGCCTAGAGCGAGCAGGGTGCTTGCCATGCACATGACTGACCCAATTTCAATCCCTCACACCCCTACTGGTTTCCTGAGCACCGTCAGATACCAGGCTGACAGAGAGCTGCAGGCAGGGAAGAAGGAAAAGGAGTGTGAGCAAACTGGAAAGTCTTCGCCTCCAGGGGTAACCAACGTGCAATGTCCTATAGGGTAAGTGTGACAGAAAGTTCCAATCAGCTCCAATACTACAGGGCCAGAAGCTAAACGCAGCAGCATCTACCGCTCAGGTCTCAGCAAAGACACTTGTCACCGTGGCTCAGGTGAGTTTTCCGGGCTAGGCATCTTGCCTCTGTGCCTAATTGTCACACATCACTATCGGGCTGCCGGGAGAGACTCCTGTGGGGTGACAGCTGGAAGCATTGAGCTCTCCTGGTGACTCATTTCCCTTGACCACATTTAATCTAACCTTTAGCTTTAACATACCCTAAGTGAAAGTACTCCGGTGTTCAGTTAGTTCTGAGAACTCTGGGGTGAATTCTTGAACTTGCAGATAGTCTTAGATATCCCCACCCCCTGACCTTCATCCTAATCCCACCTCACAGCAAGTGAGACTGAGCTACCTGACGTGGGCAATAGAGTGTATTATATCCCTCCCAGAAGACAAAGAAGCCTCATTGGCTTCTCAAATGTGACTGACACTTTGTAAATATATAACTCTGACCAAAGCAAATAAGGGCCCCTTACCACTCAAAATAAGGTAGGGCTGGAGGTGTTTCAGGCTGCCCCACCCAGAAGCCCTATCTCTCCTGGTCTTCTCTCACCTACAGCAAAGGAATCAGGGCTGGTGCGTTCCTCTTTTCTCAGGGCAAGGGACCGCACACGTGTTGCCATCAAACATTTTAAAGCTGTCTCCTGAGAAAAGATCTACAGTTAGTCTGACTTTCTAGAAGGTTGTAGAAAACCGAGAAAATGTATGGAGGTCCAGGTTTCAGATTATTTAAAGTACAAACTCAGCGACAACTGAGACCTCTAAAAATAGAAGGGGGCTGGTTCAAAAATAATCAAAATTCCATCACAAGACATCTAGAAATTTTGATTGGTTGGCCCCTTGGACTGAATTTTTGTTGAAGGTCAAGAGTTGGCACAAACATCTTTATGATAGATGAGCTGTGATGGAGATGTGAGGGAAGGTGGCCTAATGGTTAGTGTTTGCATGGTTACAGCTTTTAAAAACTTTTCTGGAGGTTAGATTTTTGTTTCAGTTGGAAAACAAATAATAAAGGAAAAACAATTCATATGTTGAAAGCTGATTTTGGAGATAGGACCTCTAGGAGGTAATAGGATGAGTTCATAAGATGTCATTAGCACAAAAGTGGATTTTTCTGCATGGGTGGGTTCTTGAGAATTGTATGAAAGATTTGCATACAAAACTCAGAAGATGAAAAGCTAGAGTTTATTGTTTAAGTAGATGGGTTCAGGTCCCTCTCCAGATGTCCACTAGTGAACGTCACCAGTCCTGTCCCTGATGTTGCCCCATCCCATGGCTGACCTCCCTGTTGTGTCCCATGCAGTCTGCTCCTCCCATGAGAGACAGTCTGGTCCTGTCCCTGCATCTGTCTATCCTGTGTTTGCTTTCCTCAGTCTCTGACCATGGCCATGTGTACATGGGTAAGATCCCAGTGCTTTGTACTTGTCACTGGGCCTCCCCACAGTACCTGAAAGGTTCCTGTTGTTTGGCTTTCCTAGACTCTGATCATGGTCACACTCCCATGCTTGAGACGCCTGTGATTAGTATCTGTCACTGCCTGGGCATCTGAGCCCTTACCAAATCTGAGCTTTGCTGGACATCTGAGCCCTGCTGTATTCTCCTCCTATCTGGGCCGATGAGGCCTGAACTCAGCCCTCTTTCTGGGAAGAAAGTCCTACTGGATCCTGCAGTCTATGAAGAGAGTGAGAAATGGGTCCAGGAAGAAAGAGAGAAATGGAGAGAGGGAGAGAGAGCTGGGAATAGGGTCCTCTTTTTATCTGCTACCATATCCCACCCTAGCCATATCATTATCTATTCTGATTGGCTATCTGTTCCACGGGTGAGATTTAAAGTGACTGACTAAATTCACCCCATGCTCTACCCTTCCACTCCCACTGGATCAATGTGACCCTAATCTCAGTGAACTGATGGCCTTATAAGGAGGAAACTCTCTCCCTTTCTCTCTCTTCTTTTTCTTCTCCCTCTCTTCTTGTAAGGACTCAGTGAGAAGGCAGATGTATAAATAATCTTAAACTTGCCTGCCTCCTGAGTCATAAAAAACAAATGATCGTTTTTAAGCCACCCAGTTCATGATTCTTTGTTATAATGAACTCAGTAGGCAAAGAAAATGATAATTTAGTGACATCCAATCATGTATGGGCTTATTGCTTGCTTTTCTAATGTTATTAAAATGTACAATTTTATGTGAAATAAGGAAAATGTCCTTAATATGTGTAATATATGCATGAGATAGATATCGATATAAAGTGCACAGGGCATAGCAGGTGATGGTGATAGTAATTACTCTTCCTGGGGCTGGAGGGAGAGTACAGGGGCAGGGTTGTTTGCCTTGCACACTGCTGACTCAGGTTCAATCTTGGGCATCACATATGGTCCCCTTAGCATCTCAGGAGTGATCCCTGAGAGCCAGCAATAATCCCTAAGAATAGTCAAGTGTGGCCCAAGTTCTTTCTTAAAAAAAGTGAAAACAAACAAACTACTTGGAAAAAAGGTCTATGACTCAGTAGATAACAAGTGAGTATGCACTATAGCATTATCATCCCATGGTTCATTGACTTACTCAGACACCAGTGACGTCTACATTGTGAGACTTGTTACTGTTTTTGGCATATCAAATATGCCACTGGTAGCTTGCCAGGCTCTGCCATGCAGGCAGGATACTCTTGGTAGCTTGCTGGGCTCTCCAAGAGGGACAGAAGAATTGAAACCGGGTTGTCCAAGTGCAAGGCAAATGCCCTACCCTCTGTGTTAGCAGTACAGTCCAAAAAAAAGTGAGTATATGAACATAAAAATAATACAGGTATGTGACTATTGAAAAGCTATTATTAGGTTGCCTGTAAACACTAGGCGTTTTGTGGAGTGGGGTCTGGTGGGTCATCTATGTCCAGTACTTACTTCAAACTCTGTGCTCAGGGATCACTGCTGGTGGTGTTCGGGGGGAACATCTGCTGTGTGGAGAATTAAACTTGTCTCAGCCATATGGGCAGGAGGCTCCTTAACCCCTTTACTATCTCTCTGGCCCTAATTTCTGACACATGTTACTACCTGAATGGATAGAGTTGGGATTTCCTATTGCAAAATCCTATCAATCTTGTGTAGTGAACAGAACAAATTGCATCTGATGAAAAGAAATTTATAATCCATCAATCAATACATTTTTCCTCCTTTCCTCCCGCCCCACCCCTCCACTTTCTTGTGGTTGCAGTGTCATCACCTCACATTTACTTCTCTGCACTCTAAGGATCAGATGTCTGTTTGTGGTATTTGCATATTGGGCCAAGAGGCATGCTGGGGGTCTCATTTAGTTCTGTCGCTCACTCACATTTTGTTTGCAGTGAGCATCAGAGATCACACAGGCTTGACAGTCGGGGCTATATTTTCTGGCCATAGTGCTTGCTGGGGGTGACACCCCTCTCAGTCCTGGTGCTTGCATATACCTGGCCATAGTGCTATTGGAAATTGCTTGTGGCATCTCCCACAAGCAATTTCCAGAGAACTTCCAGAGACAAAGAGCAGAGCTAGCCAGACTGTGATCCAAACGTGCAGTGACACCAGGGATCAGGCCCATAGCTTCATGCCTGGAAGGCGGGTGCTCAGTAGTCACTGAGTGGGCCCTCATTCCCTTGAAGCAAAATGAGTTTTCTGCGCTCTACCAGGGCAGTTGTATCAGCTGGACTCCATGGAAATCCAAATTCTCCAACTCCGAAATGCTGAGCAGAGTCAGCAGACATGATCATCAAACTGTTTCTTTTCCGGACCCAAGTATTCCTTTCCTTGTTTCCTGCCACTGGCTGACACTTCCTTCTCTGTTCATAAATATAGAGATCCTATTTATACTTCTTGTTTTCATTGTGTTTCCTGGAGATTTGTTCTCATATATTATGTATGTTATGGAGAATGATTGCAAGGAATCTATCAAGATATTTTAATATGAAAGTTAGTCATTAATTTTGCAGAGCAATGCTGCGGAGAGCAGAGCTAATTCAAAGTCTATAGCGCTCCTTAAGCTTGACTCAACCTAGTTATTTTCTTCTCTTTTTGAACCCTCTACACCTGGCAGTACTTAGAGGGGACTTCTCAACTAGCATGATGCTCAGGTGTCAATCCTAGGAGTACTCATGGGAACATTTAGTCCTGGGGATCAAATCCAACTCTTTGAGCTAGTTATCCTATCATCTTTCTCTTTTTTCAATAATTGAGATGGCATTGGTTATCAGAAATGTATGTATTTTAGAGTCAGCTCAGTTCTTTCCCCCAAATCAGGGGTGTGAGTGTGTGTGTGTGTGTGTGTGTGTGTGACAGAGAGAGAGAGAGAGAGAGACAGACAGACAGACAGACAGACAGAGACAGAGAGACAGAGAGAGAGAGAGAGAGAGAGAGAGAGAGAGAGAGAGCGAGAGAGCACATGGTCCAACTGGCCTAGTTTATCTATATCTAAATATATAACCCACTGACCACTGGCCAGATGTCTAGGTTCAAAATCTACCTAGGCCCTTATTCTCTGCTTTTTCCCCATGATCCTTGTCAAAGGATGTTTAACAATCTACTACAATGCTATCTAGATTACTATTTCAACCCCCATCTTTATCCTAATTCTAATAAGCAGACTCTGTCTCTTGGCTGAAACTACTTCCTAGATGGCAACGTCCAGTTCCAGTAGTGAAGCTTGTCTTCTTGTCTTCTCTCCCTTCCTGTTTGTCTGCCCTAGCCCTAATCTTTCCAGGAATCTCATGCAGAACTTGTTGGGAAAAGACTGGAATAAAAGAACACATTGGGTTTTCTGGGAAACGGTGAATTCCCAGTAAATTCAGGGAATGTTCAAATGAGCATAACACCGCTGAGTACCCTGAGAAACCAACTCTGAGCTGAATGTGGGCAGAGGGCAGGACGGAGTCACTGTATAGAAACCAAGTCCAGTTGCTTTTCAGTCTCAAAGAAAGCCTCAGATGGTGATGGTAGGGGTTCAAAAAATGCGTAAGGTTTCAAAGGTGATCTGATTGATTGTGGGGTTCAAGAGAGTCAGATTGTCACACCCTCTGTCAATCAGTATGGAGATATGGGTCTCATGCAAGGAACAGGGCCTTGTGAAAGGAGCTTTCTTCAGCTAAGGTCCAAAGGAGCCAACTCAGAATCTTCCAGGAGCACAGCTGGCATTTAGGAGTACAAGTTCTAAAATTCTTTAGTGATCTTACGGAAGTAATTTTTTGAGAAGAGAGACATGGGCCATGTGTCTCAGTATCTCCCTACTCTTAATGTCTATCTCCCCAACCCCCACCTCTGCCGGATGCTGCCATCACCTCCTCTGCTTAGCAGAGAACTTTTAAAATCTCACCAACAGTGTAGGAACTAGTGACAAGTTGCATAAGAAAGTTGGGTAAGCAATATCACTTCTGGGAATATACCCTGGGGACCCAAAAACACATAGCAGAAATACCATCTGCATTCTTATGTTCATTGCAGCACTATTCACCATGGTTAGAATCGAGAAACATCATGAATGTCCAAGAACAAATGAATGGATAAAGAAATTGTGGCACATCTACACAATGGAATCTATGCAACTCTCAGAAAAAATGAAGTCATGAAATTTGAAATTTGCCTATAAGTAGATGGACATGGAAAGTATCATGCTGAATGAAATGAGTCAGAAGGAAAGGGACAGATATAGAATGACTGCATTCATTTGTGGTATATAAAAATATATATATTAGAAGAATAATATCCAAGACCAGGGAAAACAGGGGCTAGGAGAACTAGCCAATGGTTGGCACTAACAAAAGTGTGTGTAGGGCTGAGGGTAGGTAAGATAGAGAAGATATGACAATAATATGACAATAATAGCTGGGAATTAGCCTGCTGGATAAGATCTGAGGGTTAAAAGTAGGTAAGGGATGTTCTTGATAACATTTTAGTATTAATATTGCAAACCACAATGCCCACAAGGAGAGAGAGAGAGAGAGAGAGAGAGAGAGAGAGAGAGAGAGAGAGAGAGAGAGAGAGAGAGAGAGAGAAAGAGAGAGAGAAGAAAAGTGCCGGCCACAGAGGCGAGGCAGACAGTGGATGGGGGGTGGGGGTGATGGGAGGAAACCTGGGGACACTGGTGCTGGGAAATGTACACTGGTGGAGGGATGGGTGTTGGAATTCCGTATGACTGAAATCCAGTCATGAGCAGCTTTGTAAGGTTCACAATTGAATTAAACTATTGAATCATTGATCACAGTGATTCAATAAAAAAGTTTTTTAAAAAGAAAGCTGGGCAGAAAATATTGAGAGGTCAAGGGAGTTCCTGAAGAGATGGCAGTGAAAAGCAGAGCCCTTTGTAAGAAAATGACGAGTGAGCAGTAGACACTGCAGGGTAGCTGCCTTCAAAGCACACCAAGATTTAGTAAATTTCTCTTTCTCTCCCTCTCCCTTTCCTGCTTTTTCTCTCGGTGTGAGGGACCAAACTCAGGCCCTCACATATCAAGGCAGATGCTCTACCACTGAACCACCACCCTGGCCCTAGAGTGAACTTTGAATGGGTGGGGAAAGAACTTACAATTGGTAAGTGATTGCCCTAACAGCAGACTGGAACATGATTGTAATTTAAAAAGAATAATTAAAAGCTGAGGATGAGATCAACACTAACATCCTTGCTTTGCATGTGTGAGGCTCAGGGTTTTATTCCAGGTACTGAAAAAAGAAGAAAGAAGAGATGAATAAAGGGTCTGGGAAGATAACTCAGTGACCAAGAGCATTCTATTTGCAAGGACTTGTTTGAACTCTTCATGAGGTAATGGATTCAATCTGTGGTGTCTCTACATGTTCCGACATAGCCTCAAGAGCCATGATTGGCTGTAGAAATTTTAGGTAAAATTTGGGTAAAATTGGGTAAAAAATTCCCAATTTTCTACCCATATCTGTATCAAGATGAGTATCTGTGATTCCTCAACATTGTAAGTGATGCTCAGTTACACCAAAGTCAGTTCTGTGCAAGCATACAAAGATTGCATAAACTCACAAGTGACCACCTCTAATTTATCTAGAAGTAAAACTCCTGGAAAACTGATAATTACATCTTTTCTTATAGCTATATAATATTCCACCGTATATAATATATATGGCAGAATCTCCTGCCCCTGTGCCAATCTGTCATCACCGGGGTCCCTCAGAGGGGGCTGGGTTGAGTCTCCCTCCCCACCCCAAACAGAACCCCGGCAGTTGAAAACCTTCAGAACCCAACTACAGCCATGCTCAAAGTCATTCTCCACACACTTGGACGAGCCTCACACATGAAGGAACCGGCAGAGGTACCCAGGTATGTGGGACCTGTGGCTGAGGTCTCCAAACCTCCTCAGATTGGGACTAGGCCTCCTCCTCCCAGATCCCCAGTTTTCCAGTAGCTTGACAGTCATACCCACAAACTGCCCCCGGCGCCATGTAATCTCATCAATGGCCAAGATCCAGAGATTATAAAACAAAGCTCCCAGAAGAGAGCAATGCAGAATCTACTGGAGCAGCCATGTGACCTCTTATATTCTAGCCCACTGATGTATGCAAAGCAGCACACATCTGTTTGGTTTTAACATACTTACTTGTATTCTCCTATATGGGCTTAAATGACCCCAGAATGAAATCAACAACCTTCACACACTTAACTCTTGTGGTGGGAAGATGCTCGCTGGTTGGGTGGGTGTCTGAATACTCTCTGTAATGAACTATTTTGAACTACTTTATGAAATTAAAATGTATAAAAATTGCAAAAATAAAAAATAAAAATAAATAAATTAATTAAAAATAAAGAGAATGATGCAGAATCTCCTGGAACGCAACTTTATCCCTCTTGGAGAGCCGGCAAGCTACCGAGAGTATCTTGCCTGCATGGCAGAGCCTGGCAAGCTACCCATGGCATATTCAATATGCCAAAAACAGTAACAATAATGGGTCTTATTCCCCTGACCCTGAGAGAGACCCCAATAGGACAGTGTTGGGAAGGATGAGTAAGGAGAGGCTGATAAAATATGCTCTTTGTGTTCCTGGAGAAGTAGACGCCATTGGGCTACACTAGCATGCGACAGGGATGAATGGAGACGTTACTGGAGCCTGCTCGAGCAAATCAATGAGCAATGGTGATATAGTGATACAGTGATGTTCTGATATATATATATATAAGTTCTGATGCATATATGTGTATATATGTATATGTATATATATGTATATCAGAACTTCTCTTTCCCATTTATCTGTCAGTGGACATTTGGATTGCTTCCATGTTCCAGCTTTTATACTAAATACTGCAGTGAACATAGGTGTGCATACATCTATTTGAACATCTGCTTTTGTGTTTGAAGGGTAGATGTTAAGAATGCAATTTTGGTTTGCACGGACATTCTAGTCTTACATTTTCCAGGAATCTCCATAGTGGCTGATCTAGATGACATTGTGTGGACTGTTTGTGATGGTAGTGTTCGACTGCTGGTCTGTAATTAGTACTACAGAAATTTCCTTCCCATCCATGGAAAGTTATAACCATTTAACACTGGTCCTCCTGGATCATGCACAGGCATGGAGTAGGAATCTGTGATGATGTGTTTAGGGGTGATGTGTATACATATGTTTTACCAGTCACTGTCACTGTCATCCTGTTGCTCATCGACTTGCTCGAGCGGGCACCAGTAATATCTCCATTATGAGACTTGTTGTTACTGTTTTTGGCATATTGAATACTCCATGGGTAGCTTGCCAGGCTCTCCATGCAGGTGAGATACTCTCTCCAAGAGGGGCGCAGTATGCATTGCATAAACTCATCTGAGGACAGCATGTCATAGTCACGAGCAACTTGACATCCCTGAACATTCTTGAATCTGCTATGCTCATACACATTGTTTCTGTGTTGTGTTACTCTAGAAGGCAAGGTCTTTCTTATGTCATTGTGTTATAAAAGTTGAAACCCTACAAGAAGGAGGGAAAAATAGTAAAGCCTTTAACCTTCAAAAGAAGAACAGTTAGAGAAAAGCAGTAATAACTCTGGGAGTAAGCCAAGTACAAGTACTTCAAGTTTGGAAGAACAAGGAGAAAGAAATGTGTTGATACTTCACAATGTGCAACAGAAATCAGAACATAGAAGACGAAACTTTATTTAGTTTTCAATATAGTATTTAAAGCTTGATGTAGCCCCTGACAACGAACTCTCTGGCTCTTGTGCTTAGTATCCAAAATTCTACAGAAAGAACCAAAAAATGTTCCACACTTGCTTGTGCTTACAGCATCATGATCTTACAGATAAGCTACAAGATTTGGGGGAAAGATTGCACAACCAGATGAAAAGTCAGAGAATCCCTACCAGGGCAGTCTCAGCCCGGGCTGGAGCCCAGGCTCTGGCCGAGTTTCGACCCGGGTGCTCATGCCTCTGCACAGCCGGTGGATGTAGAACGAGCGGGAACCAGAGACAGCTTTAGGATTTGGGGTTCCAGCAAGTGCTTGCAACCATGTATGAAGACTGTGAACTAAGCTTTTGCTACATGCTGTTCCAGGAAGGGAAATGATTCATTTTCCAACTTAAATCTCTGCGGACTTAATTACTAGAACACAGAAATTGTAAACCAGTAGAACTGGTTTACTATAAACGTGCAGTAGCGGCGGCGCGACATTTTATCTCTTCATTCTCATCAGTGGAAAACTTATTATCAAATATTTCCTTGTTAATAGAGCTGTATTCTTGGGGGATAAATTCCAACAAAAATAGTGAGTCTGTTTTGAAACTCCAACAACAATAGTGAGTTGTGTGATGAAATCTGGAATGTAATCAAGGTAAAGAGAAAAGGAAGTGAAATTATCAGTCACGCACGGGGGGGGGGGCTTGGGGGGGTGAGGGGTGGGATGTATACTGGTTTTGTTTTTGTTTTTGTTTTGTTTTTGTTTTCATTGGTGGTGGAATATGGGCACTGGTGAAGGGATGGGTGTTTGAGCATTGTATAACTGAGATATAAGCCTGAGAACTTTGTAGCTTTCCACTTGGTGATTCAATAAAATAAATTTAAAAAGAAAAGTCAGAGAATCCCAAAGAAAAATACAATGCTTTCTAACAGATCACTGCTTCAAGTGTCTAATTTAGATGTTCTTTGAATATCTAAAACGAGAAAAACTCCATTAGCAAAGCCTCACATTTTAGATGCTGCTCAGGAAATTTTGGGGTTTCAAGCTGCTCAGAAACTAGAGGTCTTTCAGACAAGACCATTCAGAGAACTGTTGGCCTGACCACTGATGTGAGAGGGCAAGTTGTGGATTGGTAGAGGGCATATAGAATCAAGATGGTTTCAATTCATTCAATATATCAATTGATGTAGCCTTGATATTCTGCTTTGCTTTGTGAGGTAGTGTGAAGATAAAGACTCGAGGGAAGAGCTTTATTTTTTTTTCTACAGCAATATTTTATTCTTTTTAAATTTTTTATTAGAGAATCACTGTGATGTACAGTTACAAACTTATGAACTTTTGTGTTTGCATTTCACTCATACAGTGATCATTTGCCCATCCTTCCACCAGTAGAGAAGAACTTTATTAACTCACTAGATAAATAGATAGCATTCAAGGATTTTCAAACATGTGTGCTCACTTGCATTTGCATGGTTTGTGAGCATGACTGGGCATTGCTCAGGTATAGATGAAAAATAAATGTTATTGCTTTTTATAATTTTTTTCTATTTTCTCTGGTTCACAGTTGTGAATAGGTTGAAAACCTCTTTTTAAAATATGTGGTTCACAAAGTTTTCCATAGTCTCCACTAATCAAGTGTTCAGTCAAAACTTACCATAAACATAGACCAGTTGAACAGCTCAGCACACATTTATTTGCACTAGTAAGAACTAAATTTAAGCAAATGTCAAATATGATCAAAATAACAGTGCATAATAGAATTCGTGTAAGCATTGCTATAAAAATATATTTGTTTAATCTCATAAGCATTTTATAAGATAAACAGCATTTTATCCTCATGTCATAGACAAAGAAATCATAAGCAGGACAGACTATAATGTTTCAATGTAAAGTTTCAAGAATGTTCCAGGAGTTTTTCTTTTTTTCCCCAACAGCACAAAGAGAAAGTTGGGTGTACTCCCAGATCTCTGGCTAATACCCTGGCAGAAGCAAGAATTAAAGAACACTAGTGACTCTAGTCTCCTCACAAGATGCAAGAAAGCTGTCTCCAGGGTAAACACTTTGGGATTGGTCCCCAAGGAGGGTGGGGCTGTTCATGCTACAAGAAAGAAAAGAATCATGGGAAATCAGACACATCTTTGCTGGACATCCTGCTAGCTTTCTCGCCAATTGCCAAGACTTTGAGGTTTTACACATCAGCTCCGTGATTCTTCTCACTAAAGGTGATCTACTCTATCCACTGTGGTGAGAAATTGCTTGCACCACACCCTTCTGCACTCATATACACAAAAATATTTCATTCTTTGTTTCTCTTGGATTATTGTATTTAGTTGATTATAAATCCTTGAAAGAAAATAAATATATATATTCTTTGCTTTTTTGGCTCACACCCAGCGATGCTCAGGGATTAGTCCCGGCTTTGTACTCAGGAAGTACAGCTGGAGGTGCTTGGGATATTAGGAATCGAACCCAGGTAGGCTGTGTGCAAGTCAAATGCCCTACCAGCTGTACTATCACTCCAGTCCTGAAAATAAATATTTTCTTTATCATTTACTGGGTCATTTGTATTAAGGTTAGAACCTGAGACTGAAAAGTTTCAAAGAAATAGAACTTCTTTCTTTCTTGGTCAGCATAAAGGTATGCCAGAACAGAGTTTGTCTCCAGACCCTTGAAATCAGGCAATTTCTATGTTTGTTTGCAAGGATCCCTCTTTAAAATTATGATGTTAGGGGAAGAATGGGCTACAGTGCAATATATTTAGAAATCTGCTCCTATCTGCAAATTATTATATCAATATCATTACAATCAGATAATATCAAAGCCAAGTATATTCATTTTGTATTTTTATTCCTCACTTTTTACTGTGAAGAACATTTAAAACATTTAAAAACAAGTAATTTTTTGTTACTGTGAGAGGGAACATATTTTACTCCCTTCCATAATAATGGTTTGATTCTGAATCTTACAGACAGTCATGAATGTGGTTGATGTTGGCCAATTGGTTGAAATCGCACCAATTCTACCATGCATGTGACTAAATCACTTCTTAAAGTTTCATTCTTAGTCTTGGGAGAATTTACAAACACATACATGTTAAGGCAAATTACATGCTTAAAAAATCTGTCAGTAGGAGACTAGAATGACAGTACAGTGGGTAGAGCACTTGTCTTGCATGTGACCAACTTGTGTTTGATCCCTGGCATCCTAGATGGTCCCCCAAGATTGCAAGGAGTGATTCCTGAGTAGAGTCAGGCATAAGCCCTGAATATCGCTGGCTGGGGCCCACAACCCCCCCAAATCTGTCAGTAATATCAGTTTTGCATAAAAGAAGTACTCAGAAACTTAGAGTCATGTTATAGTGGCAACTCTTTGATTGGAAATAATATGTGAATAGCTATGCTATTTCAAAGCAATTTTCCTTTCATAGCTTCATAAAAAAGCTAAATGTATGTAGTTCAATTGGGAATATTTTGGGAGAAGTTGTTGGCAGGCTTTCTTGTTGATTTATTATATCTTAACAAATTGAAGTGATGGAAGTGAATTAAATATTAGACATGGTTAATATTTTATATGCTATATGTCATCGTAAGTGCAAAATACATAGATCACGTTAATGATGACCTTTGTATTTTAAAAACAAAGATTGCTCTTTAGATATATGCCATTTCATTATTGCATACCTTGCTTTGCCAAATTTTAAAAAAATGATAAAAATAGAGGGGCTAAGGAAATAGTCAGGCGATAGATCCCACACCTAGAATTTGCAAGATTCTGAATATGATCCCCAGCAATGAATACTCTCCGTCATCTTGCAACACTGCAAGCATCATAGAACCCAAACAGTAAGGGTGACCCTGGACTCCCAAGCACTTTCTAGGTATGATATATATATATAATTAGATATCATGTATATCATAGATTATAGATTGTGTGTGTGTGTTTGGGTAACACCTGGCTGTGTTCAGGACTTAGTCCTGGCTCTGCCTTCAGGGATCACTCCTGGCAGAGGGACCATATAGAATACCAGTGTACCAGGGATTAAATCCAGGTGGACCACAAGCAAGGCAAGTGTTCTACCCACTGTACTATGGCACTGACCCCTAAAATTCATATTTTTAGAGGTAAAAGTTGTCACCAGTCTAATCTTATATTATTATTTGGGGACGTGGTGTTCAGAGCCTACTCATGGCCTGTGCCTGGGAGTGACCCCTGGTGATGCTTAGTGGACAATGTCTGGTGCCTGGGTTCAAACCTGGGATCAACTGCATGCAAGCTAAGTGTCTTCAGTTGGTCCCAGCCAAACAGCTGAGAAGAGATCAAGGCAAATGTCTTTGTCCCTTACTAGTTCTCTGACCTCTACTTCTAGTCCCATGCCAAGACATGGCAGACAAAAAATAAAATGCTGAAGTCTATCACAAAATATTTAAAAGAAGTTGTTTGTATAGAATACAGCAAGGACCTCTCATGAGAAAGTCAGTAGAGTTCGCAGAGCCTTAATCAACACACGTGCAGCCACTTTGAACTCCATGTTCATCACCAATGCTTCTCATTATTAAGTAGTTTTAGATCATGCATTCAAAAACAGACATCATCTTTCTAATTCATAAAATCCTGCTCCTCTGTGTCCTCAAGAGTCAGAATACTATATCAAACTTCTTTAGGAGTACTGAATTTGAGGGTTTTTCCCCCAGAGATGCTTGGAGGTACTTGAGATCATCAGTAAGAAAATCAGATGTTTTCTTTGGGAAGATTAGGAATCAGGTCCAAGAAAGCTGCCTCTAAGGTAATGAGTGTGAAGTAGTCATTCCTAGGACTGATAGTCCACTGTCTACTTTGTTGGAAGCAGGCCCTGGGCCAAGTCTCCATTGCAGTATACATGAAACAGAACTATAGCTCTTTGCTGTACTTGCTGCAGTTACTGACATGATGGATTATAGACACTCAACTGGAGTGCATTTAGCATTATGATTTGTAAGGTGTCTGCAAGGAAAACATTTGCTCTATTTTTGTTTTACAATAATGTTCTTATTAGCAAAGAAATGCATTGTGGAAAATTGAAAAATGCTGAAAAATGTAAGGAACAGAATGACCATTTTTGATTTTCCTACCACCAAGAAATGTTGACTTTTTGCTTTCATACACTTTTTAATTACAAAATTGCTGATGTTTGATCTTTGTGACCTGTCAAAATGTTAGCTTCATGTGGCTTGTATGGGGTGGAAAGATAGTATAATAGGTAAGGTGCTTGCCTTTCACACAGCTGACCTACATTCAATCCCTGGCATTCCATATGGTTCCAGAGCACCACAACTCCTGAGCACAAAGCCAGGAGTAACCCCTGAGCATTGCCAAGTGTAGCCCGAATACAAAGCAAACAAATAAAAATCATGTGGCTCCCCCATGTCTCTGTTCTTCCAGGAGTCTGGCAGTCATGCCCACAAATCACCTCTGGTGCCATATAAGCTCAATAACAATCATGATCCAGAGGCTCATAAATAAATCTCTGAAGAGATCAATAAGCGGCAGAGATGCCTTCAGACCCCAAAATTATTATCCAGTTGAAAATTTAACTCTAGCTTTATCGCCCTATTTAAAATTTTAGAATTATTGGAGCATGAGACCTCTCATACTCTATACCACTGATATGCTAGGCATAATACACCACATCAGATGGGGAGTAAAGCAGAAGGCAACTGATCTTGATACAAATATATGTAAATGTGTATATATACACACATAATACATATACATATATACATACACACATATATATACGTACATACACACATTTATACATATATATATTAGCACACAAGTCTCAACCTGTAATAGCATGTTAGTGAATCTCTTAAACAAGGGCTTAATGGCTCCAGGGTGTGATACAGCAATCTACACACACTTTCTTCTAAGGAAAGTTTTTGTGATCATTTTAAGCATATTACTCATAAGAGCAATACTGTAGCACTGTAGCACTGTTGTCCCGTTGTTCATAGATTTGCTCGAGCAGGCACCAGTAACATCTCCATTGTGAGACTTGTTGTTACTGTTTTTGGCACATCAAATACGCCACAGGTAGCTTGCCAGGCTCTGCCATGAGGGCGTGATACTCTCCGTAACTTGCCAGGCTTTCCAAGAGGGATGGAAGAATCGAACCTAGGTCAGCCGCGTGCAAGGCAAACGCCTTGCCCGCTGTGCTATCACTCCAGCCCAAGCAATACAAAATCAATTATTTAGAGCCTGCTACTGGGGCAGGCTTGGGTGGTGGTTGGGAAAATTCAAAATAACGGTGGTGGGAATGTGTAATGGTGGTGGGATTGGTGTTGGAATACTGAATGTAACAATTTTTTAATTAATTAATTAAGTTATTTATTTATTTTGGGTCACACCTGGCGATGCACAGGGGTTATTCCTGGCTCTGCACTCAGGAATTACTTTTGGTGATGCTCAGGGGACCATATGGGATTCTGGAAATCGAACTCGGGTTGGCCGCGTGTAAGGCAAACGCCCTACCCGCTGTGCTATTGCTCCAGCCCCTGTAAAAAATTTTTGTGAACAACTTTATAAAGATACAATAAAAAACTCATGTGACTGATGCTATATAAACATTGTTATATACATATTATTTTGCATACTTAGGACATATGAGGGGGTGTGAAGAGGTGGCATTTACCTTGCATGTGGCTGACTCCAGTTCACTGCCTGGCACTGCATGGCTCTCAGAGAGTAGCACTTAAATTGTGAGAAAGTTTGCAGCATCACTGTGTTGGGGGACATTGACCCTCACCCCAGCATTGCCAGGCACATCTCTGATGGGGAGGGGTGCAGAGTCCTAGAAATAGCTCATTTCAGCAGGATCATTGAACTGGCTGGCCAGAACATCTGGGTGAGTATCACTCTGAAAGCCCTGGGACTTCTTAGGCTCTGCTTGAGATCGCCATTGCCACCTCTCCCCAGATAAACGGTAACACTGTAGAGCTGTAGCGTTGTCATCCCATTGTTCATTGATTGGCTCCAGCAGGCACCAGTAACGTCTCCATTGTGAGACTTATTACTGTTTTTGGCATATCAAGTAGCTTGCCAGGCTCTGCCCAGCGGCCGGGACACTCTCGGTAGCTTGCCAGGGCTCGGCAAGCGTGCAAGGCAAACAAATGCCCTACCTACTGTGCTATCGCTCCAGCCCCCAATAAACACTGTCATCCCGTTGCTCATCGATTTGCTCTAGCGGGCACCAGTAATGTCTCTCATTGTGAGACTTATTGTTACTGTTTTCGGCATATCCAATATGCCACGGGTAGCTTGCCAGGCTCTGCGTGCGGGCGCGATACTCTCGGTAGCTTGCCAGGCTCTCCGAGAGGGGTGGAGGAATCGAACACGGGTCAGCAGCGTGAAAGGCGAACGCCCTACCGCTGTGCTATCGCTCCAGCCCAATAAACAAATACTTAAAATATTTCAGCAATGCTCTCCATGAAAGAGCATTGCTTTGGTATTTAAATATCTCCACGTTTTCTCAACCAATTTGCGGTATTTTTTTTCCTGCACACTCAATTGGAAAACATAGGTTCAGGGGGAGTTTGGCTGTTTGAGCTGAAGAATTGAAGGGCAAAAGGAACAAGTGGTCTGGGACAACATTGCCCCCTAGAGGCAGTGTGTGTCTACCAGAGACTGTCCCGCAGCGGCTTCCTGGGTACTGAAGGAAGACAGTCTGGGTGAGGTAAGGACTGGGGCTTGGTTAGTGCAAAGGACCCCGGGAATAGTGGAGTCTGATGGTGTTCTAATCTTTCAAGAGGCTGAAATGGAGGGAAAATCGTTTACTCCTGAGAAAAGACACAGAGTGTGAGGTTCAAGCCAGTGCGGTCAGCCAGGCAGGGGTCACAGGGGGCAGCCCCCTGTCACTGTCCTCTCACCCCTGCCCTAAGTCATCATGCTGGGAACTAAAGTGCCACCCGAGAAGCAGCCGGAGCTTTCCAGTTAGCCAAGGTGAAAGAGAACACCACAGGTTTGGAGGAAGCTTCCCCAAACAGGCTTTAGGATGAGACCAGCATCCTGTAAGAGGAAGTAGACAGGCAGGAAGTGGACCCTGCTGATAAGACTCAGTGGATGCACTTCAGAGATACACCAAGATTTTCTAAGTTCATGGCTCCATCCTACAAAGCAAAGCTACAAATGGGTTCTCTGGGAATGATTAAGTGTTTTCCGTTAATAGAGAGAGAGTCAGGGTCCCTGAGTGCTAAGATTTTGGTAATCATCATAAATTTGATTGTGTTTACTTATTAGCTGATGAAGTTGGGAAAGAAGAAAGGGAGAAAGAAAGAAAGGAAGAAGGAAAGAAAGAAAGGGAAAAAGAAGAGAAGAAGGAAAGAAAGAAAGGAAGAAAGAAAGGAAGAAAGAAAGAAGGAAAGAAAAGAAAGAAAGAAAGAAAGAAAGAAAGAAAGAAAGAAAGAAAGAAAGAAAGAAAGAAAGAAAGAAAGAAAGAAAGAAAGAAAGAAAGAAAGGAAGGAAGGAAGGAAGAAAGAGAAGAAAGAAAAAGGAAGGAAGGAAGGAAGAAAGAAAGAAAGAAAGAAAGAAAGAGAAGAAAGAAAGAAAGAAAGAAAGAAAGAAAGAAAGAAAGAAAGAAAGAAAGAAAGAAAGAAAGAAAGAAAGAAAGAAAGAGAAGAAAGAAAAAGGAAGGAAGGAAGGAAGGAAGGAAGGAAGGAAGGAAGGAAGGAAGGAAGGAAGGGAGGGAGGGAGGGAGGGAGGGAGGAAGGGGATATGAAAGGAAGGAGGGAGGGAGGAATAAAGGAAGGGAGGAAGGAGGAAGGAAAGAAGAAAGGAAGACAAAACAAAATATTGTATATAACTCACCATACAGAAACACTTTCTATTCTTTTAATATATTGCTTTCTTCTGACCATATATGAAAAAAGGCTAATCTTATGATGTGTATGCTAAACTATATATAAAATTTCATTTGCTTTCTCATTAATAACATGAGCACACATCCTTGCTATTTCAATTGCTCTAACTTTGAAATACACATTTCTTAAGAAGTTTATATTATACCCCGACCCTGAAATTCCATGGTTATATACTTATCATAGAGAAATTAAGATTTGTGTTCACACAAAACCGTTCACTGAATAATTATAGCAGCTCTATTTATCACCAAACACTGAACAACCTAAATGTCCTTCATTGAGTAAATGAATAAATTATGGTACATCCATCCTATGGTATATTACTCAGCAATAGAAACAAAGAAAGATTGATGTGGGCTGGAGCTATAGTACAAGTGGGAAGGCATGAGGCAGTATTGGTCACAACCCTGATTTGATCTGAAGCACCATTAAGAGTGACCATTGAGGGAAATCCCGAGTTGCTGCCCACAAATGGCTCCTCTGACTCCTGAACAGCCATGATCCCAGAGGCACACAAACCAATCTCGGAACCCAGTGGCTTTTGGCAGAAATGCGTCTGGACTGTGCATTAAACTACAGCGCCGTGGGAGAAAACCCTCCAGACTTAATTACTAAAATATCAGAAATCATATGTTTTTCATAGTGAGCAATAGAAAACAAATTCTCTAATGATGCCTTTTTTGGCAAGTCTGATTGTTGGGGGAAAATTCCAAACAATAATGGTGTGTCTTTTGTTGAAATATTGAATGTGATCAAAGTGGAGAGAGAGTAAAGTGGAAATCATCTGCCACACAGGCAGGGGGAGGGGTGGGATGAGGGGTATACTGGGGATCTTGGTGGTGGAAAATGTGCACTGGTGAAGGGATGGGTGTTTGATCATTGTATGACCAAGACTTAAACTTGAAAGCTTTGTAACTGTTCTCATGGTGATTCAATAAATTAAAAAAAAAAAAGACCATTGAGCCCAGAGCCAGGAGTAAGCCCTGAGCACCACTGGATATTATCCCCAAACAAACCAAATAAAATGAAAAAGAAAGATTGATGTGTACAAAAACATCAATGAACTTCTGAGTTGTGTCAAAGAAAGCCAGTCTGAAAATATTTCAGTTGATGAGTCCACTTACATTATACTTTTGTAAAGGCAGCTATAGGACAGAAAATGGTGCTGGTTATCAGAATCCGGGGATGGGGGAAGGTATGAGTACAAGGGAATAACTGCACCGTAAAGGTATAGCTGCACTGGCAGGTGATGGAACAGTCTTATCTTGATTTTGTGACTCCACAAGTACAGAAAGATGCCAATAGAATGCTGTACAAGGAGTAGATTCCATTTATGCCTATTCAAAAATGAGATTTTTAAAATAAAATAAGGGCTGTGGGTCATGCTGTATTCACCTGTTTCCCTTCTGCTGGACTGTGGATTGATCCCATGTCTGAAAAAAAAAATGAAGCTGTATTGAAAATTGGTAGGCATAAATGTTTGATCATATTGAGGATTTTCATTAATGTAGAGTCCCAGATTGTGGAGTTACTAAGATGATGGCTGTGGATATTTTTAGAATTCCTGATATCTGCTGCCAAACTGCTTTCCATTTGGGGTTACGTCAATTGACCCTCCCTCTGTCAGAGATTAAGTGGTTTGGACATGGTTAAGAAAGTGAAATGAGATTTATTCATGGTTGATTAGAGAATCATTGCAGGGAAGAAAGAAAAGAAGCAGAGGTGAGTGAGTAGTTCTGAATCTGAAGAACATCTGATTTTTATATTTTTGCTCTTTTAGTGGGCTGGATAGAGAGCACAGCCGGTAGGGCGTTTGCCTTGTACGCCACCAACCTGGGTTCGATTCCTCCGCTCCTCTCAGAGAGCCTGGCAAGCTACCGAGAGTATCTCGCCCACACAGCAGAGCCTGAAAGCTACCCATGGTGTATTCGATATGCCAAAAAACAGTAACAGCAAGTCTCACAATGGAGATGTTACTGGTGCCCGCTCGAGCAACTCGATGAGCAACGGGATGACAGTGACAGTGACAGCTCTTTCAATTATCTCAAATTTACTCCTTACTTTCATCTCCCCAATAGCTTTAAGGATTGAATTTTACCTTTTTTTTTTTCCAGTGCCAGGAATCAAACACAGGCCCTCATACATGCCAGGGTATGTATTCTGCGCCTGAGCAACACTCAAAATCCAATTTTCACTTTTTCATTTATCTTCCCTCACTTTAGATCTAACACAAGGGCAAAAAGTTTACCATAAGAGTAAGGCTATTTTATGAAACTGAATAAGCTGTTCTTGAAATGTTTTTCAAGTTGCTGTTGCAACTGTGGAGCCGGAGAGCAAGTACAGGGATAAAATACCTCTGAGCCCTGCATAGTTTTGGAGGTCGCAGTGCACCACTAGGGTGAACTGGGTAATTCCTAGCCCTGCAGAGCTTATTGCAACATCCTTGGGCCTTGCATTGAGGCTGGAATTCTCAGTTAGGTTGACTGAAAATCACCAGGTGGGGCTTGCAGTCTCTTGAACACTTCTTGGAAGGTTTTTTGCCTACATCCCTCTTACCCCCTATATCCCCAGCCCCTCCAAATCATATCAACTAAATACAAAGCACTCCAATACTTCTTGTAAAGGGTGGTAGAGTAATAAACTTGGACTTGGGCACTTCAGAACTTACCATATAGAGAGGAAGATAATAGTACTTCCCTGCCCAGTCACCTTTCCCCTCTCTGCTTTGCTAATGATGAGAATGTGTACTACGTTGGATTCACAAAGATAGAAACTCATCTCTGTGAAAAGATGAATTTTACAAAGATAGGAAATTAAGTCAAAATGAGTGCATCCAATGAAATACATTCCAAGCACATGGCATGTGCAGAGGTAATCTGTTTTGGTTAAGGAGTCTGGAACTGTGACTGTTTTCCCTTGATGTCCTTGCATGAAAATAAACAGAATTTGAAAACCTACCTCCTGAGGTGAACAGCAGGTGGCCGGTTCAATAGTCCATTTCTGTGCATGGTTTTCTGAGGAAAACAGACAGGCATATTTCCCAAGGCACTGTTCTTCTCATAGAGATAAAGATATCATGTTATACACATTGAGAACACTTGCAAAATGAAACATCTGTGCTGCAGATGTAAGCACCAACATGCTCTCATGATATGAATTTCCATCCCATATTCTAGGTGCTATGATGAAGAGCTGGAAATGAATTCGAAAAATTTATCACTTTACACTAAAGAAGGTTCATCACCTCCCTCCTTCTTTAAGAGTAATTGTTTTGGAATGTTTTAGTTAGGAAAACCTAAAAAGAGGGAAAAAATCAGCGATGACAGAACTGATGAGGAACTGACGTGTTAATAAAATTAAGAGAAGTTGAGAAGTGAATTTCAATGAGGAAATCAACAGTGCCTTCAGCTATCAAATTAATAGTCATTATGTTGTCTATGGAAGATACATTGTGAAATGGAAACACGTGCTGTAGTTTGGATCTGAACAATTGCATAGATGTGGAGAAAAAATTTTTAAGTGGGCATTCTATTATGAAATGTTTGTAGAACAGATGCTATTTTTCATCCTGTCCTAAACATTGCATTCTTTCTGGGGGTCCTCAGCTTTCCCTACTAGGTAGCAGTGTATCACTTCCCAGGTTTCAATCAACACCAGTCATCAAGTTTACCCTTAATCTTTCATAAGCAGTACCAATTTATAAGTCCCATCAGGTGTGAAATTTTTTGGAGATAGATTTGGGCACTGTAGCACTGTCTTCCCATTGTTCATCGATTTGCTCGAGCTAGCACTAGAAATGTCTCCATTGTGAGACTTGTTGCTGTTTTTGGCATATCGAATACGCCATGGGGAGCTTGCCAGGCTCTGCTGTGCAGGCGGGATACTCTCGGTAGCTTGCTTGCCAGGCTTTCCGAGAGGGATGAAGGAATAGAACCTGGGTTGACTGAATGAAGGCAAATGCCCTATCCGCTTGTGCTATTTCTCCAGTCCCAGATTTGGACACATATTAAGTTCTTCTTACCAAGTTGCTGCATGCTCTTGGAACCAATGCAACATCTTAAGAGAGTTCAAAGACCCTTCCCAAACACTGCTCACTGAGCTTAACCAGAATGTGGAAAAAGGCCCTGGGACCAAAAAAAATTTCGAAGAAACTGTTACTTAAAAATCAGTGAAACAGGCCTTGTAGTTAATATTGAAACAAAAAGAATGCTTTCATGTTGTTTCTGCATGTTTGTGTCTGTTTTAAGTGACAGAAAATGAAACCAGGGTCTCAGACATGCAAGGCATGTGCTCTACCACTGAGTGACAACCCCAGCCCCTGGAAAGAAATTTTAATATTAGAGTAAATGCATGGATCAGTGGATCCAGTAGAAGTGAAATTGGTATTTGTGTGTGTGTGTGTGTGTGTGTGTGTGTGTGTGTGTGTGTGTGTTTAAGATATGTACCACTTCTCCCAAAAGTGAAAGATAGTTTTAGAAAACAAACTAGCATCTAGACAGGTTCTTTGTTGTTATAGAAAGCACCTGAAAATTCTGGTACTCTCTCCATATGCACATATATGTTCTCAGAAGAGTGGTGCATGGTAGCTCTTATAAGAGGAAAACTGGCTGATCACCTGAGACTTGTGGGAGGTGCCCTGTAGGAGAGAGGTAACAACAAGCTAGAGCTGTTGGCTTTTAAGTGACAGAAACTCAATTCGAACCAATCAGCAAGAAAGGATGTTTATTGTTCGAAGAGAAGGGAAATTCAGGGGTAAAATGAGCCTTAGGGTTGTTGTGAACAATGGCCCGAATGATGTCACCAGCTCTCTGTCTCCCTCATCATCTTTAACTAGACCATCCCTCTTCATGCCTTGCCTTCTATGGCAAATGGCTTTTGCTTGCTTGTTTGATCACAGGAACCCAACTTCTCAACTGATCTTTACTCATCTTCTAAGTGGAAGAGTATGTTTCTCCTAACAACCATTAATCTAACCCAGAAAACATTCGGATTGAGTTGCTGAAGTTGCAATCTTTTAAGAGCTGCTTGAGTGGGAGAGGGCCAGTATGCCTTGTTGCACAGAAGTGTCTGGACCACAAGGAAAGAAAGTGGGTGATTGTCCATAGGACCTATCAGGAGGATGGGTAAGGGGGTTGGGTAAATAAAAATATAACCACCAGAGTGCCCTACAACATAAAGGTTTTATAGGAATAAGTCATTCTAGAGACATAATTGCTGTCCTTAAGGTGCTTCAGGGAGATGTGACTAGAGGCTCGGATAATGGACTGAGCTCAGCCAGGAATGGAATTTTCTTCTAGAAACTTCCAGAAATAGAAGTTTAAATTACTGGGAAGTCCCTGGAGGCTATGGCTGGCCCTAAGATCTATTCTACTTAGAGCTGTTCTACTTATAAGTGTGAAAAGTTAACTATCCTCCACTGGCAGGAGGGAAGAATTAGGTCAAATTGCTCTTTTACTTCCAAGAGATCTCATGAAGAGTTTAAAAACACAGGAAGTTGCAGCATGTAGGAATGTGGGCTAGTAGTAGATCTGTGTTGAAACATTTTCTTAGATGAGTTTGAGCTTAAATTTTTATGCGATTGCTTACGCAATTAAAAGGTCCTATTATAGTCAGTTTTTATAAAAGAACTATATTTTTCTACCAGAAATATGATCAACAAGATTTAAATGATTTTATTAAAACTTATGGATTCAAATATTTTGTACCGTAGGATCAAATCAGAAGCAAATCTATAAAAAAAAAATACAGCAACTAAATCTCATATATTCAAAATCAGATGAATAGGGGCTGGAGTATAGTACAGTAGGTAAGGCGCTTGCCTTGCATGTGACTGACCTGGGTTCGATTCCCAGCACCCCTTAAAATTCCCCAAGCCCACAGGAGTGATTCCTGAGCATCACTGGGTATGGTCCCCAAACAAATCAGTTCATTAGAACTGCTTGTTAAATCAAGTATCTTTTCATGTGTTTAATGACTGTATTTCTCCTCTTTCGCATTGTCTTAAAATTCTTTTGGGCTGGAGACAAAGTACAGGAGCTAAAGCACTTGCCTTGCCTTGCATGCTGCCAACACTGGTTTGATTCCTGGCACTGCATATGGTCCCTGAGTACTCCCAGACATCACTTCTGAGCACAGAGTCAGGAATAACCCCTGAACACCCATAAGTGTGACATAATAACTCCCCTATAACCCCCAAAATAAATAACTAAAATTCATGGATTTTTTTAATTGGAGAATTAATTTGTTATCAGTACTTGTTTTATGGGCTGGAGTGATAGCACAGTGGATAAGGCGTTTGCCTTGCATGCAGCCAACCTGGGTTTGGTTCCTCCGCCCCTCTCGGAGAGCCCAGCAAGCTTCCGAGAGTATCCCGCCCGCACGGCAGAGCCTGGCAAGCTACCCGTGGTGTATTCCATATGCCAAAAACAGTAACAACCAGTTTCACAATGGAGACATTACTGTTGCCTGCTTGAGCAAATCGATGAGCAACGGAATGACAGTGACAGTGACAATGACTTGTTTTATATGATAATATAAACGTTATCATATACAGTATCAACTCTTCTAAAATGTTACATTTTTATTGAAAATTGAGGCATAATGAATTACAACATTATTATTAATATTTATGCTTTATTCATATAATGTTACTGCACCATACCCACCACAAGATAACCATTATTTCCACTCTAGCACTCTCCCTAGATGCTTTATCATTCTCCACACCTGGCTGTGCTCAGATGTTTCTCCTGATTCTGTGCACTGAATTAACTCCTGGCAGGACTCAGGGGATCATATACAGTGCCAAGGGTTGAACCAAGGTCAGCCATGTGCAAGGCAAGCATGATATTCTTAGTTGCTGTACTACCTATCTGGCCCATAAACTATGCCTTTTTCTCCTGTACCTTTTGAAGGTTTTAGTTTTTTTGTGTGTTTTCAATTTAAAGGTGCTGTTTCATGAATACATAGTTCTAATACCTCAGCATCTGGTATTGGGAATCCTTAACCTGACAAAGAACATTGCCAGCAAGAGGTTTTTCTAGGAATGTTATAATCAAGAAATGGGCGGGGTCATAGAGATAATACAGTAGATAATATGACTGTCCTTGCCCCACCTGACCAGGGTTTAATCTCTGGCACCCCATTTAGCAACCCCACACCCCTGGGGCCTGTAGGGAGTGATCTTTGAGCACAGAACCAGAGTTAAGCCCTGAGCACTGCCAGGTGTGGCCCCAAAACAAAACAAACAAAAAATAAATCCCAAAACAAAACAAAACAAAACAAAACAAAATAAATAAACAAACTAAAAAGAAAAGAAATCAAGAACACCAGGTATTAGGATTTATAAAGGGATGCTGATATCTGTGCACAAGATTTTAAAGTTCATTCACAACAGCTATACACCGGATTGAACTATGCATCTCCTCCAAATCCCCCAGAAAAGTATGCTCACCTTATTCTCCACACCCCAGTATCTCAGAATGTGACCTTATTTGGAAATATACAGTCATTGAAAATGTAATTAGTTAAGTTAAGATAAATTCATGCTGTACGAATAAATGGAGATTCTGTGCTCAATTCTGTGGTAAGTTGCCTTGACTTGTAATTGATTCTAGCTAGCAGCTAGTGGTGAGGAAAGACTTAAAACTCCAATAAGAAAATAATTACACTTAGATTAGCATCAGAAGGAATAAATTAATTTGGCTTAATCTTAACAAAAAGAAGGACAAGTTATATAAAGAAATACATTAGAAAGTATAAAAATCACTGAAAGAAATTTAAATTACCTAAATTAGTGGAAAAAGTTCTCAGGGATGATTTCAGGCCCTGTACTCAGGGATTATTCCTGTTGGTGCTCTGGAGACAATCTTCAAAACCAGGGATTAAACCAGGGTCAGTCACTGCAAGGCAAATGTTTTATTCCCTGTACTATTTCTCCAGCCCCTGTGATTTCTTTTTATTTATTTATTTATTTTCAGAATTGGCCAGATGTTCTAAAATTTAATATGCAAGGAAACTAAAATAGCCAAATAATGTGTAAAAATATATAAAGTCAGAAAACTAACACTTTCCAATTTCAAAATTAATTACAAAGGTAAAGGACAGTGTGGCACTTGCCAAAAAAATAGGCATAAATGTCAAAAAGCTAAAATTGAGGGTAAAGAAATAATCTTTCTGGGCTGAAGTGATAGCACAGCAAGTAGGGCGTTTGCCTTGCACTCAGCTGACCTGGGTTCGGTTCCCAGCATCCCACATGGTCCCGCTGAGTAATTCCTGAGTGCAGAGCCAGGAGTAACCTCTGTGCACTGCCAGGTGTGACCCAAAAAGAAAAAAAAAGAAGAAAAGAAAGAAGCCTATGTGGACCAGAGAAATAGTACAGTAAGTGGGTTGCTTGCTTTGCATGTAGCCTACCTGGTTCAATCCCTGGCACCACATATGGTCCCTGAGCCTGCCAGAAGTGATTCCTGAGTATATAGCCAGGAGTACACCCAGAACAGTGCTAGTTATGATCCAAAAATAAATAAATTTTAAAAATGCTTTTTAAAAATAAGCTTTTTTAAAAATTAATTTTACTCTTTGAAATTCCTTTGCCAACTACAAGACCAAGATGACTGCCCTCAGACGTCCTGATGGATCTATCACATCCTCGAGAAAGGCAATGGAAAAAATTATTCACGACTTCTACTCGGATCTCTTTGACAGCCATGTCCACCTGCCCACCTACCAAATTCTGCAGGATGGATATGTTGTTCCCAACATTCTCCCTTCTCAAATCCGACACTCCATTTCACTGGTAAAGACGAGAACAGCACCTGGTCCGGACAAGGTCAGACCCGAACACCTGAAGAATCTGCCGCCAGTACTCATCAATACACTGGTCCAACTCTTCACACGCTACTTGTCTGAATGCAAGGTTCCGTCTCAGTGGAAAACCAGTAGGACCGTTCTGTTGTACAAGAAGGGAGACATCCATGACATAGGCAACTATTGCCCAATCTGCCTGTTGTCTGTCGTCTACAAGTTGTTCACTCATGTCATCCTGAATAGAATAGGCAGAACACTAGACGAAGGACAACCATGCGAGCAAGCCAGGTTCTGAAGTGGATTCAGCACAATAGACCATATCCACACAGTGACCAAACTCATTGAAGTTTCGGGAGAGTTCAAGATGCCGCTCTGTCTAACTTAAAGAAGGACTCTGGACTTAAAGAAGGCCTTCGATTCTGTGGAGACTGAGGCAGTCATCGAAGCCCTGGCCAAGCAGGGCGTTCAAACTCAGTATATCAAAATCCTCCTCGAGCTGTATTGTGGATTCAGCACCAGAATCTCACCATTCTACAAGGAAGTGATCATTGATGTAAACAGAGGGGTGCGGCAAGGTGGTACCATTTCACCAAAACTCTTCAGTGCCACCCTTGAGAACATCATGCGACAACTGGAATGGGAAGGAATGGGAGTGAAGATAGACGGTCGGCAATTACACCACCTCTGCTTTGCTGATGACATCATTCTCATAACGCCAAACATTAGCCAAGTGGCACAAATGCTGGCCGACTTCGACTGCGAGTGTGGAAAGGTCAGATTGCAGCTGAATCTCAACAAGACGATGTTCATGAAAAACGAACTGGTTCCTGAAGCTCCATTTGCTCTCAATGGAACGAACATCTCCGAATGCAGCAGCTATGTGTACCTGGGTCGAGAAATCAACATGAGGAATGACTTGGTGCCAGAACTGCGCAGGAGGAAAAGAGCAGCGTGGAATGCATTCAAGAGCGTCGAAGAGGTGGTTAAGAGAATGAAGAACCTTCGACTCCGGGCACATCTTTTCGATTCCAGCGTTCTTCCTGCACTAACGTATGCCTCAGAGACCTGGGCCCTACACAAGCAGGATGAGAATGTTATGAGGGTATCCCAAAGAGGAATCAAAAGAGCTATGCTGGGAATATCATGTCTCACTCAAGTGAGAGAAGGAATCTGGAGTTCTGACCTCCGTCGATGGTCAAAAATCAGGGATGCTGTCTCATTTGCCAAGGCATCAAAACTCAGATGGACCGGTCATGTAATGCGATTCAGAGACGACCGTTGGACTAGAGCTGTTACAGACTGGATTCCACGGGACGTCAGAAGACCTTGTGGCTGCCCACCAACTAGATGGTCAGATTTCTTCATCAAATCTCTGAGTGAATGATTTGAGGCTCTTTCTGTTCCTGGAGCGAGCAGGTATCATTGGGCTACACTAGCTCGTGACAGGGACAAATGGAGATGTTACTGGCGCCTGCTCGAGCAAATAGAAGATCAACGGGACTACAAGTGATACTCTTTGAAATGAATATCAAAATAATAAGGAGGGAAAGACGTGGCTTTTTTCCCCATACCAAATTAAGTCTGGAACTGCTGGGTATGCAAAAAACAAAACTGGATCCCCCATCTCATAAGCTATACAACACTATTTTTCTTTTTAAATTTTTTATTAGTGAATCACCATG
Source organism: Sorex araneus (assembly GCF_027595985.1). Taxonomy (NCBI): domain Eukaryota; kingdom Metazoa; phylum Chordata; class Mammalia; order Eulipotyphla; family Soricidae; genus Sorex; species Sorex araneus. Next base: position 52,123,557 of record NC_073312.1, on the reverse strand, counting down.
AGGTACAGTTACAGACTTACAAACTTTCGTGCTTGTGTTTCAGTCATACAATGCACGAGTACCCATCCCTCCCCCAGTGCCTGTTCTCCACACCAATGATCCCAGTATCCCTCTGACCACCCCCCCACCTCACCCCCCACCGCTGTGGCAGGGCATTCCCTTTTGTTCTCTCTCTCCTTTTGGGTGTTGTGGTTTGCAATAGAGGTATTGAGTGGTCATCGTGTTTGATCTATATTCTACTTTCAGCATCTCCCATCCCAAGTGGGTCCTCCAACCTCACTTTACCTGGTTACAACACCTATCTTAAAATGAATCAAAGACCTATGTAGGAAAGGAAAAACCATTGAACTATGACAAAAACATGGGATCAATTTTTTTTTTTTTTGCTTTTTGGGTCACACCCAGCAATGCTCAAGGATTACTCCTGGATCTGCACTCAGTAATTACTCCTGGGGGTGCTGGGGAGATCATATGGGATTCTGGGGATCGAACCTGGGTGGGCCATGTGCAAGGCAAACACCCTACCTGCTGTACTATCGATCCAGCCCAAACACAGGATTAAGTTTTATGACTATAAATTTGGCTATTATTTCTTAAGCATTATAGTAAAGGTAAAAGTAAGTAAGTTGGGTTTGATTAAAATGAAAAATAGAAAAAAATGAGGTAAAGCCAGGGAAGTGTGGATCCCAAATCACTATTAAAAGTCATTGTAATAAGGAGATTGCCACATGATGACAGAGACATAAACTGAAGTGCCATGAAGTGAGAATGGCAGAAATTTGAAATTATGTAGCCTGTAAGCTAAGAACACCCTTTATTTACTATGCTTATTTACTTTATTTACTATTTCAGACTTGGTTTTGTGACCAATATGGATTATGAACAAATCAGTAGAAGTGGAGGAGATAGAAAGGAATTTCCCTACCTTTTAGATTTTAGAAGGCACTTGTTTTTGCTGACATTTTCATTATAGACTTTTAGCCATTGAGTTTGTGTATTTCACATGCCTGGAATATAATCCCCTTGTCATTCAATGGTATCATTCTTTCTGGTGCCCAAATGCTCCCAAAATCTTCGATCTGAATTTTGTCAAATCTTGAACATTTGCTGGGGTTGCTCTAACTAAAAGATGATAAGATATATTTTAAATACAGCTCATATAACTCCATGGATTCTAAGATAAATTAGGTAAATCCCTTAAAATTAGAGCCAGGATATTGATGAGTCATATTGTGTTGTGTATTAAAGCCAGGTGTCTGAAAGTGGATTTCTTTCTTGCCACTTAAAATTACTATTGTGATCTTGAGTATGTTATTGACTCTGTTGTGATCTCTGTTGCCTCATCTATAAAATAAAGTGTCTACCTCATAGTATTGTTGTGCAGAAAAGCTGAAGGACTTTATTCAGAAGCGCTCAGAAGAATATTTGACTCAGCATACATGCTTAATAAACATAATTGCTGTCACCATCACCATTAATGTAGTATAGCTGATCGTGCATTAGGGCGAGCAAATTGAAATGACAGCTACAACACAGCTACAGCAACTTGCTTGCACTACAAAGTTCACTCTAGCATTTCATTTTGTGTTGGCAATATGGCCACATGGACAAGGCTGTAGCCTTGGTTTGTAGCTAGGTCATCGTGATGTCCACTTGTGGACTTTTGGACTGAATTTTCTCTGATCCCTTCTCTGCATCTCATACTCTTATGGTGGATCCCTAATCTCAGTGTGACTCTATCTGAAGATAGGATCTTTATGAGGTAATTAAGGTTAAATGAGGTTAGAAGAGTCAAGTGTTAGGGCTTGAGAGATGGTACAGTGAGTAAGGTACTTGCTTTGTACGTGGCCAACCTCATTTCATCCTTGCACCTCATATGGTCCCATGAGCACCAGAAGGAGTGATCCATGAATACAGAGCCAGGAATAAGTACTGAGAAAAGTGAGATGTGGCCTAAAAATAATAAAATTTAAAAAATTTAAAAGAGTGGTTTTAATCTGATAGGGCTTCTGTCTTCTAAGAGCAAGATCTGTGTCTTTGCCTCTCTCTGTTTCTCCCTCTACAACTTCCTCCCAACCTGCCCCCCTCTCTGCCCCATTTTCTTTCTCCACCCTCTCTCTTTCTCTTCTTTTTTTTTTTTGTTTGTTTTTGCTTTTTGGGTCACACCCGGCAATGCACAGGGGTTACTCCTGGCTCTGCACTCAGGATTTACCCCTGGCGGTGCTCAGGGGACCATATGGGATGCTGGGAATTGAACCCGGGTCAGCCGCGTGCAAGGCAAACGCCCTACCCGCTGTGCTATCGCTCCAGCCCCTCTTTCTCTTTCCTTCTCTCCTCCACCCCTTCTCCCTCTCTACTACAATGTGAGAACACAGAGAAAAGAAAGCTGCTTCCAAGCAAGAAGACAGATCTTGCCAGAACCAACCAGGTTGCCACTCTCAGAATTCCAGCTTCTAGATCTATAAAAAAAAAATTATGTCTGTTATTTAAGTCATCCACTCTAGGTATTTACTTAAAAAATTATTGAGGCTCTAGGTATTTTTTAATGGCAGCCTGAGCAGACTGAGGCACAGGTTTAACACTCAGAGGATTAAATATTTATACTTGAGAACTGCTCCACTGACTCTCTTGCTGACCTAAACTCCAAATTTGGTGTGTTACAGGGTTCTTTTCTTTGTCTGATATAAATTTTATCCTGCATGTTCCCTCATCTAGGTCCAGGGTTCTAAATATCATGCAGCTAGTGATGACTCTCAAATCTCATCCTTGTTTCTTCCTTCTGTATGATCTCATGTGTCCAGCTGCCTTCTTTTGGGGGGCGATGTGGGGGGTGGGGGGAGGAAGTCACATCCAATGGTGCTCAGGAATTATTTCTGGCTCTGTGCTCAGGAGTGACCCCTGGTGGTGCAAAGGGACCATATGTGTTGCCCAGAATGGAACCAGGGTATGCAAGACAAATGCTTTACCTCCTATATTATCTCTTCAACCCCTAGTTATCTCTTACACCGAGTAAATAATAGGCATTTCAAATATTTAAAAGTGTAATACAAGGATTAGAGAGAGAGCACAGGGGTAAGATACTGGGCTTACATGAGCCTAACACCAGTTCAATCCCTGGCTGGTCCTCAGAGCACCACCAGGAGTGACCCCTGAGCACAGAGCCAGGGGTAAGCCTGAGCATCACAACACTCCCTCTCTCCCCCGCAGAGTCTGTTTCCCTCCACCATTGTTCCAGTGCCCCTACCCTATTCCACTCCCCCAATTTGGTCAGCTTCCTACTGAGGACCAATTTTCAGTCTCTATTGTCTTTGGCATTTGTTACTCCCCTACTGGTTTCTTTATCTCCCACATGTGAGCAAGATTAATCTGCGTCTCTTCCTCTCCTTCTGACTAACTTCATTCACCATGATACTCTCCAGATCCATCCACATAACAGCAAGTTGCATGGTGTATTGCTTGCTTAAAGCTGAGTAGTATTTCATTGTATATATGTACAATAATTTCTTTATCCGGTCATCTATTCTTGGACACTTAGGTTGTTCCAGATTTTAGCTATTGTGAATAGTGCTGAAATGATTAATTAAACTATAAACATACACACATAGTTTAAGTGGGCAAAATTTCAACAAAAATATCACCAAAATAACAACAACAACAACTAACTCAAGGCCTAGATTCTCCCAGTTAACAATTTCCAGAGAAACAAGTTTCAGTGCTTTAGCTCAGAGTTATATTGTTTTCTTGAGTCAGTCTTACTGAGATATAATTTACACAGCCCTCTCGGAGAGCCCAGCAAGCTACCGAGAGTATCCCGCCTGCACGGCAGAGCCTGGCAAGCTCCCTGTGGTGTATTCGATATGCCAAAAACAGTAACAAGTCTCACAATGGAGACGTTACTGGTGCCCGCTCAAGCAACTCAATGAGCAATGAAATGACAGTGATACAATGAATTTACACAGAGTAAAACTCAAAAACTTTTTGAAAGTAAACAACTAAATGATTTTTGATAAGTGAAACCACTCATGTACCCAGTACAAGATTGCAAATATTTCGTCTATGTTACGAACTGAATCAAGCCCTTTCCCTCTGTACAACGTCTTCTCTGACTTTGAATAAATCAACATTTTTTCTCAAACCCCCCAAACCCTACAGGTTTAAATTCTGTTAACTTTTCTCTGTTGCCCTTCATTAGGCCCCGTGGCATGACCACATCTAGACTTTCATCCTAGTCACTGACTACCCAACTTATTACTCCCTTTATCTGCAATGGTCTTCCCCTGAGTCTCTACCACACTATCTTGCCTTGTATTTCAATTTGTTTTGTTTTGAGGCCACACTCAGTGGTGTTCAGGATTTATTCTTGGCTCTCTGCTCAGGGATTACTCCTAGTGGTGCTCCGGAAATCATAGGCAGTGTGGGGTATTGAACCACAGCTGCTGTGTGTAAGAGAAGCACTTTTTTTTAAAAAATTTTTTATTGAGTCACCATGTGGAAAGTTACAAAGTTTTCAGGTTTAAATCTCAGTTATACAATGCTCGAATACCCATCCCTTCACCAGTGCTCATATTCCACCACCAAGAATCCCAGTATAGCTCCACCCCGCCCCCCACACCCCTAACCCCCCCACGCCCCAGCCCCCCACCCTTAACCCCCCCACCGCCTGTGTAACTAATAAATTTCACTTTACTTTCACTTTGATTGCATACAATATTTCAACAAAACTCACTATTATTGTTTGGAGAGTCTCTCCCCTAAAGTCAGACCTGCTGAAAAGGAAGCATTAGATAATTTGTTTTCCATTGCTGAGGATGAAGAGGTATGAGGTCGAGTGACCACACTTAGCGGCCTCTCAGTTTTGGGTTTCTGTATTTTAGTATTTTAGTAACTAAGTCCAGAGAGATATCTGCCAGAAGTTGCATCGTTGCCAACTTGTACTTCTCAGCTACATTATATTCCACATATGAGTGCGATCTTTCTATGTCTGTCTCTTTCTTTCTGACTCATTTCACTCAACATGATACTTTCCATGTTGATCCATTTATATGCAAATTTCATGACTTCATGTTTTCTGACAGCTACATAGTATTCCATTGTGTAGATGTACCAGAGTTTCTTTAACCAGTCATCTGTTTGGGGGCACTCTGGTTTTTTCCAGATTCTGGCTATTGTAAACAGTGCTGCAATGAACATAGAAATACATATGCCATCTCTACTATACCGTTTTGCCTCTCCAGGATATATTCCCAAGAGTGGTATTACTGGGTCAAATGGAAGCTCAATTTCTAATTTTTTGAGAATCGTCCATATTGTTTTCCAAAAGGGCTGAACCAGTCGGCATTCCCACCAGCAGTGAAGAAGAGTCCCTTTCTCCCCGCATCCACGCCAACACTGGTTGCTTTTGTTTTTTTGGGATGTGGGCCAGTCTCTGTGGTGTGAGATGATATCTCATGGTTGTTTTGATCTGCATTTCCCTGATGATTAGTGATGTGGAACATTTTCTTTTTTTTTTTTTTTTTTTTTTGGTTTTTGGGTCACACCCGGCGATGCTCAGGGGTTACTCCTGGCTCTGCACTCAGGAATTACTCCTGGCGGTGCTCAGGGGACCATATGGGATGCTGGGATTAGAACCTGGGTTGGCCGCGTGCAAGGCAAACGCCCTACCCGCTGTGCTATCACTCCAGCCCGTGATGTGGAACATTTTCTCATGTGCCTCTGAGCCATTCGGATTTCTTCTTTAGGAAAGCTTCTGTTCATTTCATCACCCCATTTTTTGATCGGGTTGGCAGTTTTCTAAGAGAAGCACTTTAACCCCTGTACTATTTGACCCCTATCTTGCCTTTTAGGATCTGATCAAAAGTATTTTTCACCTTTGCCCCAAGAAAATGCAATCATTTAACTTTTTTCATAGTTTTTTTTTTTTTTTTTGCTTTTTGGGTCACACCCAGCGATGCTCAGGGGTTACTCCTGGCTTTGCATTCAGGAATTACTCCTGGCGGTGCTTGGGGGACCATATGGGATGCCGGGGATCGAACCCGGGTCGGCCGCGTGCAAGGCAAACGCCCTACCCGCTGTGCTATCGCTCCGGCCCCTTTTTCATAGTTTTTAATGACTTCTTTTTAGGGATTTTTGGTGGTTTTTTGTTTTTGTTGTTGCTACTTGTTTGTTTTTATATCAGAGCTACATGTAGTAATGATGCTAAATAAGCCTGGCATTACTCTCTCAGTGCTTGACCTACCAAGACAGTACTGAAGGTTGAGTGTCAGTCTGGTGGCACAGGCACAAATATGCATGTGTGTGTGTCTGTGTGTGTGTGTGTCTGTGTGTGTGTGTGTAGATATGTTTCTGGGGGTTGGACAAAGGTCTTACAATATGCTAGGCATGTGCCTTACCATTTGAGTTATTTTCCCACATCCAGTTTGGAGTGATTTCTTTTTGTTTTGGGGAACAAAGGTGGTGCTCAGTGGTTACTCCTGGCTCTGGATTCAGGAATCACTCCTGGCAGTGCTCAGGGGACCATATGGGATTCCAGGAGTCAAATCTGGGTAGACTGCATGCAAGGGAAGCAACCTACCTGCTCTCCTATTGCTGCGGCCCCTGGAATGATTTTTATTTCTTTACTGATTCATAAGCCTGGCAAGCTACCTGTGGCATATTCTATATGCCAAAAACAGCAACAAGTCTCACAAGGGAGACATTACTGGTGCCTGCTCGAGCAAATCGATGAACAACGAGATGACAGTGCTACAGTGACAGTGCAGTGCTACTGATTCATAACTTGAATCCCCCAAATGTTAGCAAGATGAAGAAAGGGACTTTGGTCCAACTTATACACATGATATCCCCAGATCCCAGAATACTCCCTAAGCACACAGTAGGCACTTTCTATGGGACTGAACCATTTGAAACTGCTCATCTATGACCACCTTTGGCCAACAAAAATGGCCATTTTAAGCAGTTCAACATATGGATATTTGCTGAATGAAGGAACTGAAATTTGAAGTTACTGCCAATGAAGATTTCAGACAGATGTTTGTGTGTGCAGTGAGAGTTTGCTCCTCCTGAGTTCACTGAATCACTCTTGACTTCTAAATTGTCTCCAGATGTCCCTCTTTAGTTTTCCAAACAAATCTCTTTGTTATAAAGTTGTTTTTGTACTAAAACAGATGATACAAATAACAGAAATGTGAACTTAATACCTCTTCAAGAAATTTTACAAAAAGGAAATAGATTTTAGAGGATGAGCTTTATTAGAATATAATTTAAAAACAATCAACTTTACAATTTGGGCTTGGGGGATGGCTTGGTAGAAAACTTGCCTGCCTTGCAAATGCAAGACTGAATTTGATCCTCCATGCAACCTACATGTGCTGAGCATGGTGCCAGTGTGCCAATATCCAGTGGATAACTGTGTGTGCAGACATCGTGACTAAAGGATGCAGCTTCCAGTGGGTACCCAAACTAAGGATGCAGGGGTGGGACTGGCGTGATACTACAGTGTGTAGGGTGCTGGTCCTCACCCCAGCTGATGTGGGCTTTATCATCAGCATTCCTGTCATCACCTGAGTCCCACCAGCAGTGATCTCAGAGTGCAGAGTCAGGTCACTGAGTGCTGCCAGGTGTGTCTCCCCCACCCAAAGTTGGATGTGTGAGCATGAAATAAGAAACACAAGCCCAGCTAGATTGTGTGTGCATGTATGACAGTAACTCCCAGAGCCAATAGCCAATAGAGTGAGCATCACAATCAAGCAAGTGCAATGTATGGCCATCACAGCAATAAAAAATAGAAGGGAACAGGAAAAAGTGAGTTATTAATTATATTTCCTCTCTGCCCTTGTATCTGTTTTTATTGCTGATGTATGATAACTGGGAAGAGGTATTAGACACATACTTGATTATGGGGTGCGCATGTCTGGTGGCTGGGCTCACATACAAGCCGTGATGCTAGTGCAGGTAGGGGTGTCATATCCTCATAGTTCACACTGCTGGCTATGGTATGGTGGACATTGCACATGTGGTTGCAGTGTTGGGGGACCCAAGCAGTTGCCGGGGCCTCCTTGCACCTATAGGTGTCGTGGGATTGAACTAACGCAAGAAAGGTGCTCTTTGGCTATTGAACCATCTTAACCACATTTTCCTATTTTTCAGATGCGCATTTGATGAGTTTTGACAAATGTGAACAGTCATGTCACCTTCACCACACCCCAAACATACACAACTTCCATTACTAAGAAGTTCTTTCTTACCTCTTTTTAGTTCAGCCGTGAGCCACCAGTGATCTGCTGTCTCTTGCATAACTTTTGGCTATTCCTCAAATTTCCCTTTCAAGAATTTCACCTCAACAGTATCACAGGAGGAGCCTTTTGGTGTCAGGGTTCTTTCACATGCAATGATGCTTGATATTAACCCAATTTGTATAGCAGTGCTCTATCTCTTTAACTCCTGGCTTATTTTCAGCCCCCATGCTTTTTGGTGCCAGGCATCTCTCAGGCCATCCTAAGCCTCTCAGGAAGCAGAGGTCTCCTTTGAGGTGAGCTCCAAAGGCATTTCATGTGAGAGAGAGGGGTAGAGAGAGGGGTAGACTGATGACCCTCACAGATTTGGTCTGAACTGTTTTCCTGCTAGGAGACCCTGGGCCTTTGTTATATAGACAGTCCCTTCACTTGTGTCCTCAACTGTCATCAGGATGACAAGATGATCTACCTGAGGTATACTGTTCCTCACATTACCCTTTCAAGAATTTTGCCTCAACAGAATCACAGGAGTATTCTTTTTTTTTTTGCTTTTTGGGTCACACCTGGCAATGCACAGGGGTTACTCCTGGCTCTGCACTCAGGAATTATCCCTGGCAGTGCTCAGGGGACCATATGGGATGCTGGGAATCGAACCTGGGTCGGCCACGTGTAAGGCAATGCCCTACTCGCTGTGCTATTGCTCCAGCCCCAGGAGTACTCTTTACTCAGGATCACAGGAGTAGACCTTTACTGAAGGTCCCATTAATGGCATGCCTGCTCAAGAAAAGACTCCAGAAATGGAGCACGTATAGGGATTAAGACCCTTGTCTTGACTTGACACTTGACACTTGTTCAATCCCCGGAACACCATATGTTCCACCAAAATACCACCTGTAGTCTGTAGTTTTCTCTGACACAGCCATGTGTGGCCCAACCTGAAGAAAATGCTTCAGAAATGCTACCCAGAGAGGTGTTGGCAGCTTGTCATTCCTCTGTGCTTCTAACTTTCCTTTCTTTTCCTACTTACTATTTAATTTACTCAGCTTTCCTTCTCTAAATAACAAGGTTTGGGAAAAGAAAATCATGACTTGACTGAGTCTGTTATTTGCTTCTTTGAGAATTAAATCTTGTTTCCTTCAGTTTAAGTAGTTTGTTTTCAAAGCCTTTTAAAAAATGTTCCCCCCATCCCAGCTTGTGGTAAGTCACTCTGAACTTCTTTTCTTTAGTTACTGAGCCACACACAGTCCTCAAGGGATAACTAATGTACTAGTAGAAATTAGTTTATTCCTAACAATGGCTCAGAATTGATTCCAAAATCAAGGCACCTCTAAGTAATACAGCAAATTGGACAAGAATGAACTGGTTCCGTAGTGCGCAGCAATCAGACATGAGAACGGGAACAACAAGAGGCTTCAGGGAATGAATTTATTTATTTAAAGTTAATTCCTTTTTATTGCTTAGTAACACTCTATTGTATGCATGTATTACAATTTAAAACTATTATAGTTTAGGCAACATGGTTATAATTTGGTGCATTTAGTATAAGATCAGAGACTTCTGGCTGTACAGTTGATGTCACATGAGAAAATATTCTCTCTCTTGTTTGTAAGGTGTCAGGTCTATATTTTTCATCCTCATTGAACACTCTTCTTTTGCTCCTTACCTACCTTCTTTTCCCATCTCTTACCTTAAGCCACAGGTAATTCCCAAGTCAACCAAACCAATGCTTGCTTATGCAGATAATTTCCAAATAAAACTCTGAAATTTCTCTCCAAGATTTCCTGTAGTATTTCTCTGCTATTCATGAGTTTTGTGAACATCCCGACAAAAAGAATTTATTTCAAATGTCCCAAACTTATCATATCATCTTCCCCTATACCACATGTCTTCTCCTTGTTCTTATTCAGGTCAGTGTTCTTCCTAGTGATGTTTCAGATGCACAGGTCTCCTCAGCAAAGGGATAGTTGGCATTCCTAATTCCACTGAAGGAACCAATAGTTTTGTGATTCATTCTTTTGCACTCTGTCATGTGCCCATCTCTTTCTCTATGTTCACTGTCACCATCACAAGGAAGGGAAGGATTAATATTCCCTGAACATCTCTTGTCCAGGTATAATCCCAGGTATGGACTGCTCTTTTTTTCCCTCCCCCAGATAACCTTCAAATTTATTTTTGAATATGCAGAAGGTGTAGGGATAAATGCATTTAACTGTACTATTAGCTCTCATTCTATTTTATTTATTTAGGTTTTGGGGCCACATCTGGTGTGCAGCTTCCTTCTGGCTCTGTGCTTAGGGATCACTCCTGGTGGGCCTTGGAGGACTCCATGGGGGTGCCAGGGATCGAACCTATTTGACCATATGCCAAATGCCCTCCCCACTGTACAATAGCTTGGGCTCGTCATTGTTTTATTTAAATATATTTGGCTGCAACAGAAATATTTTTAGTCACACATATTCTGATCTTAGGTATGGACCACTTAATCCTTCTACTGATGCAAGCAAGCCAGGATCGTCCTGTTGCACAGTCTGGTTCTAACTATTCCATAAGTGTTGGTGCTTTTTCTAGGATGTCCTTCATCCACATTTTTTGTTGTTGTTTGCTTCAGGATTACACCTATTGGTGGCTGAGGGCTACTCCAGCTTCTTAGAGGTCACTCCTCCTGGCATTGCTCTGGAGACTTCAAGGTGCCAGGGATCAAACCTGGGTTTCCTGCATGCAGAACATACACTCCAGTTCTATGAGCTCTCTACCCAGCCTCTCCATTCATACTCTGATGAAATCTCACACTTCCGTTAAAGTTCTCAGGGAGTCACACATTGCTGTTTTTGCCATTGTTGCAATGACTGGAGTTCATACACTTGGTTGTGGTATGCTGGAGATCACACACTTTGTCGAGGCACCCAGAATTCTAAACCACAGTGCCACCAGGATCTCACATGGCACTTGGAGCAACATCAGGCTTTGAACAGGCAACTTCAGGCTTGCAGGCTGACTCTGTGCCACACAGCCACCTCTAACACCGCACGCTGCCTCTTAAAACCTCCGTCTGCTTCACCATCTCACATTGGTCTCCACTCAAAATGGACACTACGCCGGGTGGCAGACATCCACATTCAGAGCAGAATTTTTCTCTGGCTATATAATGTGTATAAAAATTATTAATTCTCCTCTTCACTGTGGGAAAGACGTATACTACTAAATTTAGAAGGTAGAAAAGAGGATCACACTCCAGACTGCTTCCCAGTTAGTCTTTATACAATTTTTGTCTACTTGTTTTTTTTTCTTTTCAGTACTTTAGTAATATCATTCCATGACCTCTGTGATTGCATAATACAAAATGTGGCATGATTTCCCCCGCCCCACCTCTAAACATAATTGTTTTTTCTCTTGGCTGTTTGCAAACAATTTTTTTTCATTTAGCTATAGAATTCAGCAGTTTAGCTTTAGAATACAGCTGTTTTCTCTGCTTTCATTATTTTTTTGTCACTGAAATTACAAAGTTATTCATGATTGGGTTTCAGGCATGCAATGTTCCAACACCCATCCCCTCGCCAGTGTCTCCTTCCCCTATGCAATGACTCCCAACCCCACATCCCATTTGCCTCCCACCCACTAATCTGCTCCAATGAGAGGCCCTTTTATATATATATATATATATATATATATATATATGTTTTTGCACTGTGATTTGCAGTGCTGTTGCTGATAGGGTTTCATGCATAATACTTTACCACCTTTCAGCACCATCTCCTCCACCACAGATGTTGCCCCTCCCTGTCCTAGCCCCCCCGCCCCTTCATGTGGCATGTTTCTTACTGAATAACAATTCTCTTATTCCTTGTTTCCACTGCTTTTAGGTATTCATTATTCCACCATCATGTTCCTTTGTATCCCACATATGAGATAAATCTGTTTATCTCTCTTCCCCTGACTAACTTCAATCAGCATGATACGCTCCAGGTCCCTCCACATAGCAGCAAATTTAATGACTTTATCTTTTCTCACAGCTGCTTCTCCTGGAAGGGAGCATAAAATGAGGCTCCCAGAGCTGGAGCAATACATAGCACAGCGGGTAGGGCGTTTGCTTGCACGTGGCCGACCCAGGTTCAATTCCCAACATCCCATATGGTCCCCTGAGCACCGCCAGGGGTGATTCCTGAGTGCAGAGCCAGGAGTAACCCCTGAGCATTACCAGGTGTGACCCAAAAAGCAAAAAAAAAAAAATGAGGCCCCCATAACTATGCCACCAGACTCCACACCAGGGGTGCCCCAGAGAGGGGTGGGTGAGAGCCCTACCCGTCCCAAGGGACCCAGCTCTGGCAGACGACCTCCACTACCCCACAGCTGCCACGCACCAGGCCGCTGTCCACATACTTGGGCGAAGTCACACGCATGAGTGAACATATTCCTGGACCGTGCGACTGTGAAGCTGCCGACACATCATCATAAAGGCCTCTCAGAGAGCCCGCAAGCTACCAAGAGTATTCCATTCACATGGAAGAGCCTGGCAAGCTCCCCCTGGAATATTCGATATGCCAAATACAGTAACAATAACAGGTCCCATTCCCCTGACCCTGAAAAGAGCCTCCACTCATTGGGAAAAACTAGTAAAGAGAGGCTGCTAAAATCTCAGGGCTGGAACAAATGGAGACGTTACTGGTGCCTGCTCGAGAAAATTGATGCACAATGAAATGTCACTGACAGTGACAGTGATCTTTTCTTGTGTCTGAGTAATATTCAATCATGTATCTGCACTGTGGTTTCTTTATTCAATCATCTATTCTTTCTTAGACATCTGGGTTGTTTCCAGATTTTGGCTATTGTAGATAGCACTGCAAGGAACGTAGGGGTGCAACTGTCATTTCTCCATGTTGTTTTCTTGGGGCCTTCGGGTATATGCCAAGAAGTGGAGTTGCTGGGTCAAATGGAAGCTCAATTCCTAGATATTTTAGGAATCTCCATATTGTTTTTCAGAAAGGCTGGACCACTCAACATTCCCACCATGTCTGTCTATTTTTATCTTGTGTTGGCCAAAGCCATGATCCAGAGATTGGGCTGGAGCGATAGCGCAGCAGGTACGGTGTTTGCCTTGCACACGGCCGACCCGGGTTTGATTCCTTCACCCCTCTTGGAGAGTCAGGCAAGCTACCGAGAATATCCAGCCTGCACGGCAGAGCCTGGCAAGCTCCCTGTGGTGTATTCGATATGCCAAAAACAGTAACAAGTCTCACAATGGAGATGTTACCGGTGCCTGCTCAAGCAACTCAATGAGCAACGGGATGACAGTGACAGTGGCAGTTTTTAGCTTACTATTAAAAGTCACAAGTCTGATTAAAATTACTGAGTAATACATTATCAAGAGGATTTGCACATTTTAAAATATTTGGACTAAAGAAGATAAGGTCTGTGCACATAGTATTTAGCACATAGTATTTCAATTGGTTTGTGTCTTATTGAAAACTACATAGGGTATATCTGTCCTTCATCTAAATACCCAGTAATTTTTTGGGGGGGAAATAATTGTGCTTCTTTTCTCGTTATGAAGTAAGGCAGTTCATTGCAAAAAAAGAAAAATCAGAAAATAAATAGAAACATACTGAAGGAAAAATGTTCGCATATATAATTACAGTCTCAAAAGCAATTAGTTTAACACTGTTATTGCATTAAAATACCTAGATTTTCTATTTTCTACACACATGTACACATACATTTACACAAAACTGAAAAATATATATGAAGCAAACTTCAGACATCTTATCCCCACCACATGTTATGAAATTTTGCACAATAGCTCCCTCAATGGTGGAAAATGTCTATTTCTTCAAATAGGGGTAACACATAGCAGTGTCGGGTTTTTCAATGTAATAGATGGTAAATATTATCAATGTGAGAAATTGCAATTTTCCTAGAAAATTTAATCTCAAATGAAAACTATACACAATCATTTAAAACTAATTTGTCCCAGAACTAGAGGTTAAGAAATGGCAAGATTAACTTGTATTTTTATTGCAGCATTATTGTAAATAGTGCTGCAATAAACATACAAGTCAATCTGAAAAAATCAGAATCTGGAAAAAACCCGAGTCCCTGAGAATAGATGACTGGTTAAAGAAACCTTGGTAAATCTACACAGTGGAATACTATGCAGCTGTTAGAAAAGATGAAATCATGCAATTTTCATATAAGTGGATCAACATGGAGCGTATCATGCTAAGTATAATGAGTCAGAAAGAGAGGGAGAGACATAGAATGACAGCACTCATTTGTGGAATATAAAGTAACATAATGGGAGACTAACACCCAAGGATAGTAGAGATAAGGGCCAGGGGGATTGCTCCATGGCTTGGAAGCCAGCCTTACATGCTGAGGGAAAAGGCAACAGAGATAGAGAAGGGACCACTAAGTAAGTGATGCTTGGAGGGCTCGCTCGGGATGGGAGATGCATGCTGAAAGTAGACTATGGACCAAACATGATGGCCGCTTAGTACCTATATTGTAAACAATAACATCCCAAAGGAGAGAGAGAAAAAAAGGGAATGTGCCTGCCACAGAGGCGGAGGTGGGGTGGGGTTGGATTGGGGGTGGCGGGAGGGATACTGGGAACATTGGTGGTGGAGAATGGGCACTGGGGAGGGATGGGTACTCAATCATTGTGTAACAAACATAATGACGAAAGTTTGTAAGTCTGTAACTGTATCTCATGGTGATTCATTAAAAAATAAAAAGAATAATAAAAAAAGAAACGGCAAGATTGAAGAGCAGATTGAGGATGTTAGCACTTAAAATAATTTTTTTTCAGTGTCAAGAATTGAATCCTTGCCTTAGACATGTGAGACTTATGCTCACTAATGAACCACATCCCTGGCCAGCTCTTAAATTTCTTTAAGTTTTTTTGTTTGTTTTTTTTTCTTTTTGGGTCACACCCAGCGATGCTCAGGGGTTACTCCTGGCTTTGCACTCAGGAATTACTCCTGACGGTGCTTGGGGGGCCATGTGGGATGCCGGGGATCGAACCCAGGTCGGCCGCGTGCAAGGCAAACACCCTACCCGCTGCGCTATCGCTCGGGCCCCAAATTTCTTTAAGTTTTAAACCAAGTTATTTCTAGGCTCCAAATCAGGTGAATCAAACTTCTGGGGCTGTGTGCAAAATCCATTTCCGTACCAAGTGCAACTAAGAGTTGAAAAGGAAACTGAGAACATGAAAAAAACCAAACAAACAATGAAATACAGCCTCTTCTCTTCACACAAACTGTAATCAGTCACACTCCTGTTTGCAATCTCTGCACCAGACCATTGCTGAGTCCCGGGGGAATAACTCCATGGTTATTCAGGGCACCCACTGAGAATTCAATCCCCAGTGCCACCACTAATGGCTCTGCTGGTGGTGTCTGGCAGCTGTAAGCTCTGTGATCCTGGGTGCCCCTGGGATTTTTGGCTGCATCATAGCCAGATGTGTGTGAGCACCACAGCTAAAGAGGAATACAACCTTTGACAAGCATCCCAACAACAAAAGGATGAGTATTGTAATATGTGTGGTCTCAGATGTGTAGCCCCTGCAGAACACCACAGCTGGTAATATGGGAGTATTGCAACCTGGTGTGCAAACACTGGCAAGAGCCATGTGAAAAATGTACTAGCACCACCTGTATTGCAAACATAATGCCCAAACGGGGCGGGGGTCGGGGGAGACAGAGACAGAGACAGAGAGAGAGAGAGAGCAAGAGAGAGAGAGAGAGAGAGAGAGAGAGAGAGAGAGAGAGAGAGAGAGAGAGAGAGAGAGAGAGAAGTGCTTGCCATTGAGATAGGCTAGGAAGGGGGGCAGGAGGGAAACTGGGGATATTGGTGGTAGAAGATGTACACTGGTGAAAGGAGGGGAGATGGAATTTAGTACGACTGACACCCTATCATGAACAACTTTGTAACTGTGTATCTCGTGGTGATTCAATGATGAAAATAAAAGTACTAACACCACAGCTAGGCATGTGTGTGATCCCCTGATCACTGCAACAACAAGGAAAAGGGAAGTGTGGAAGACAAAATGAAAAGAATAAAACTGACTTTTATTAATAAGGGGCAGGACTTTCATTTCACACACTGTTCTTTTCCATTCAGATTCAGAAAAAACCACATAGACATCACATTCATTTCCTAATACTCAACAGTCACTGGTTAGAGAAGTCTAATATCTTCCATATTTTTTCTTGCTCCAGTCTTATGATTTCCCCAAATAGTTATATTATTGGAAGAAAGGCTTCTTTGGAAAATGTCACACTTTTATTAAGCTAATTATATTTCTGTTTTTGTTTAGGAGATGATTAATTTTCCTATTCTTCTAAAAACCACAAAAGCAAAATTTCCTGAGTATTTTTATGTTAGGAAAATGCGTCAGACATTTTAAAGAACTGGAAAGCTATTTCAGATGAGCTATTATGTGCATTAATATTCATTTATTTATATAAAATATTCAATAACCAGAGAAACTTCACTAAATAAAACCATTTCAAAATTTTTATTTTGGGGCTATGTAAATAATTTCTTCTAAGAAATAAAGTACCTGTCTACATGAAGAAAACATAAATAATGGTATATAAATATTATTAGATCTAGCCATAATCATCATATTTGCTTTTACAAATGTTACTAACTTGCCATTAATTGTACATGAGTTTATATAAGGAAATCTTGCATTGAAATATTAACATGTTCCTGACTCTCATAATTTTTCCATAATCTGCAAATTGAATGCCTCTCCTGATATTCATGAAGAAAAGAAACCATCAGTGATAAACCTATACTAAAACATTTTTTAACCTGAAAAGTTCATACACCATCTACTTCAATAAATGCTGAAAACTGAAGACATTGAAATCTTTTTAGGAAACTGATAGCAATGTATTTAGGACGTTACTTCACGCTATAAATAATTTTTCATTCATATCATCCTGTACCTGTAATTTTCCCAGTTTCCTAAAATTGAACTAATCACTATCTTTTCATTTAGACCTTGCATCCCTGAGAGTTGACTGACTATAGAAAGCTCCTATCATGTAGTTTATCCTAAATAAATACTTATTTCCAAGCTATACTATGTGTGGAGCAAAATATCTCTTAAATTCTCAGCTTTCATTTTATTCACTCAAGTATTCCAAACTTCAGGGTACTGCTCTCTCATCTTACAGAGTGTCTTCTTGTGAACATCTTTCTAGGATGATTGGTTTTAGATAGTAAACTTGGATCTTTACCTTTTGTATTGGTAAATCCCAGTGTATTGGATACTCCCCAGAACAAGTTTTTGTTCCTGGGTTGAAGGGGATGGTAGAGATTATTTCCTTCTTAGCATGCTTGGTGTACGATGAAATAAAGATGCTATAGGGGCTGGAGGGATAGCACAGCGGGTAGGGCGTTTGCCTTGCACGCGGCCGACCCGGGTTCAAATCCCAGCATCCCATATGGTCCCCTGAGCACCGCCAGGAGTAATTCCTGAGTGAAGAGCCAGGAGTAACCCCTGTGCATAAAAAAAAAAAAACTTTCCAATGAAATAAAGATGCTATAGTAAACCCCTAACTAGTCTCTCTTGCAGCTACCACCCGTAGGTAACTTTTCTCCCACTAGGTGGCACTGTAACACTTGGTGGGAGGTTTGCTTGGAGGGCCTTCTCCAAACCTCTGAGGTATTCGTATTTCCCATTTCAAGAAGATAATTTTGAGCATAAAAGTTATTGTACCACAATTATCTCAGAGTGGAAGCCTCTAGTGAGCTTCTAAGAGGTTAAGAGGTTCAGAGTGGAACCTCTTAACTGCTGGTATCCATCTGACTCTCAACCCAAGTAAGTCCCCTAAAGCTTCTTGCTCGTAACTCTAGTGCACTTGTGCAATTCAATCCCAGCAAGCAACCAAAGGTGCCAAAATGTTAAAGACTTCTCATATTAATTTTTCTCCAACATTTTCTTCTTTTAAATATTGTTAGCCTCATGAAGTCAAATACTAAATCAGAATCTATAAAAACTATATCCCTACATTTCTATATCACACAGGTAACTAAAAACATGATCTTATCTCACTTTAGATTAGACAAAATACATTCAGGTATTTTACATATTTGACACTCAGTTTTAATTTATCTATTTGATTCATATATGCTCATGCATTTAATTGAACTCCAGAGCTCTTTTCCAACTCTTTTGAGATAAAAAAAGGTCCTAGATTCTAAGTATTCCACTTAGTCCCAATATGAAATGATTCTCTATCTAGCTTCCTGACCCCACATTGAGTAGCTTTCTTGTCCTGGATGGAGCTATTTTTCTGATTTGGATGTCTGTCCTAATGAAAGCAAGGTATTTCATGTCTTTCCTCATCTTCTGTGTTTAAAAGGTGCCATGTTTTCAAGTCATGGCATCTTTTTAAGCAATTCATAGTTCTTTCCTTTGTGATTTTTCCCAGTGTTATCCTCTGCATTTTATAATCTTATTTCCTGATGATTAACTTTTCTTAACTTCACAAGGACATTGATACACCAATCACACATCATGTCTTACCAAATATAGATCAACAGATCATCTTTATTTTCTCATGTTATTCTCTGACTGGACATTCTCTAGGTGTCACAGAACCACTCCTTATGTTTTAAGTAAAGCACACAATATACACTGTGAATAAGACACTGTTCAACACTTGAGTTTTATATACTTATGAAAATTCACAGCAGAGCCTGGCAAGCTACCCGTGACGTATTCGATGTGGCAAAAGCAGTAACAATAATGGGCCTCATTCTCCTGACTCTGAACATGACAGAGACGAATGGAGACATTACTGTTGCCCGCTCAAGCAAATTGATGAACAATAGGAAGACAGTGATACAGTGATACAGAATATTGAGCTCTTTTAAGAAGATGGCGCTGAAAGCCAAGAAGGAAGCTCCTGCCCCTCCCCAAGTTGAAGCCAAAGCCAAAGGTTTGAAGGCCAAGAAAGCAGTGCTATGGGGGCTGGAGTGATAGCGTAGTGGGTAGGGCATTTGTCTTGCACATGGCCGACCAGGGTTCAATTCCCAGCATCCCACATGGTCCCCTAAGCACTGCCAGGAGTGATTCCTGAGTGCAGAGGCAGGAGTAACCCCTGAGCATTGCCAGGTGTGTCTCAAAAAGTAAAAACAAACAAACAAACAAACAAATAAGAAAGCAGTGCTGAAAGGTGTCCACAGCCAGAAAAAGAAAAAGAACCGCACGTCACCCACGTTCTGAAGACCCAAAACCCTGCAGCTGAGAAGGCAACCCAAATACCCTCGGAAGAACGCCCCCAGGAGAAACAAGTTTGACCATTATGCCATCATCAAGTTTCCTCTGACTACTGAGTCAGCCAGGAAGAAGATAGAAGATAACAACACACTTGTGTTCATTGTGGAGGTCAAGGCCAACAAGCACCAGATTAAACAGGCTGTGAAGAACCTCTATGACATTGATGTAGCCAAGGTTTACATCAATTAGGCTGATGAAGAGAAAAAGGCATATGTTCAGCTGGCTCCTGATTATGATGCCTTGGATGTTGCTAACAAAATTGGGATCATCTAAACAGTACTGTTGGCTAACCTAAATACAATTTTTTTCACCATAAAAAATATTAATACATATCCACTTTAGGCCATTTAGAAAAAAAATCCTACTGTCCAGAGAAAATTTTTTTTCTTTCATTTTTTCATCATTTTCACCCCATAAAACACACACAAGTGGATCTATTAAAATGTGATCAGTGATTTATGTAGAGAGCTGAAATACTCAAATTATTCTATGAAACTCATAAAGCAGGGGCCAGAGAGATAGTGCAGGAGTTAGGACACATTGCTTATTTTCTGACCCCAGTGAGCCACAACCACATGGTCCCCTGAGTATCGCTGGATGCAGCTCTCGAGGTTCCCTGAGCATAGGTGGGTGGTCTGGGTAACCCTCAGCATCCTGTGGGAGTGAGCGGTGACATGGCTCAGGCCTTTACACTGAACTGTTGTCCCAGAGGCTGGTTGAGAGCCACCAGAAGGAGCCCTGGACCTCCTAAGTACTGCTTGGGCCCCCCAAACCCAGAACTTTCAGGTAAAAGCAGTGTTCCAAAACAACAAATTAGTTAATTTTAGTGTATCTTTTCCTCTTCTTCAAATAACTGTTTAGTCTTACAAACTGCCGAGCAAACACTTATTTTTTAATTTCTTCCTTTTGACTTATTACTATTTAAAAATAGATATTGTTGACACAAAATGTTCATAGTTTTGGTGTACAATATTATTATTTGATTCATGTATGCATTGTGAAAAGTCACCACAATGTTTAGCTAGCATCTATCACTACACCCACGCCCTTGTAATTAGATCCACTCTCTCAGCAAATATCAAATACACATTATCTTGTCATTAACTCCAGCGTGCTGCATTTTATGCTTCCAGGACCTAGGACTGGGAATTTTTCCTTTCCACCTATCTTCACTCCCTGTCCCTGTCAACCACCAATATGTTCTCTATGTCTACGAATTTTTCATTATTTGTGTTCATTTTCAGGTAACATATCTGAATTATATAGTATTTATTTTTCTCCATAAACTTAGCTCATTTAACATAATGCTATTAATGTCTATCCAGGATATTATAATAGCAGGTTTTGCTTTTCTTTTTTCATTAATTAATTAATGTCTTTTTTTCCATTTTTTTTATATTGAATCACCATGGAAAAAGTTACAAAGCTTTCAGGTTAAATTCTCAGTCACTCAATGATCAGACCCCCATCCCTTCACCAGTGCACATGCTCCATCACCAAGAACCCCAGTATACCCCCCATCCCACCCCACTCCCCACCTGTGTGGCTAATGATCTTCACTTTATTCTCTCTATACTTTGAATACATTCAATATTTCAACAGAGAACTCACTATTATTATTTGGAATTCCCCCCCCCAAATCAAACCTGCTGAAAAGGTATCATTTGATAATTTGTTTTTCATTGCTGAGAATCAAGAATATATGAGCGCGAGAACGGCCGCGCGCTTTGGATTTCTGGTATTTCAGCTCAGTTCACAGTCTAGATGCATTTCTATAAGAAGCCACTGGGTGCCAAAATCGGTTAGTAGACCTCCAAGATCATAGTCTTTAAGGAGCAGAGGAGCCGTTTTTGTGTGCGACTGCTCTGGATCTCCTAATTAATGTTTTTGTAGGAGGCCATGACCAGCAGTTCTGGGTACCATGGTCACTGCACAGACTCTGGACTGTGTTGCTGGTCATTTGTTCTCAGCCAGGTGGTTCTCAGAGGTTACCAAGGCCATCCCTGGCTGTGCCTGGTCCCACACAGTGCTCTATACCACTTTAGCTTTCTGCACAGCCCTTTCTTTTCAATGACTGAGTAAAACTCCATAATGATGTGATACATTTTCTTTATTCATTCTGTTGATTGGCATATCAGTTGTTTCTATATCGTAAATGGAAGAACTTAATATGAAAAGTTAACAATATATTCTCCATTAAAACCTCAAGATTTATTAGCTATCTTACTCCCTGGATGCCACAGCCTACAAAACTTCTTATTTCACTGATGATGGCACCTGTCATTGGAGAGTGATCTGACCAGTGGCTTTGTTGAGGTGCTCTCGGGTAATTGTTTTAGGGTTCTTTTTTTCACCTGTGGGAATGGTAAGAATCCCCCAATGTTCCTTCTGAAGAGAGGAAATTACCTTTCAGATCTCTGGATCTGGTTGGAGCAAGATGATTGGCTGGAAAGGAGTCAGCATCCAGCCAAGGGGTAAACATTCTTGTAATCTTGCATATATATATGCATATATATGTATATACAAGTTTGGTCCCTGCTCAGAAACCTGTTTCACTCCTTTCTGGTGAAAGAAAAGGGTGTGGCAGCACAGACTACCAGGGCAGGCAAAGATCTGGTAAAATTTGACTATTTCTTAAACTTTCAAGGAAGCACTCTTATTTCAATTTATGTTCTTCATCTCATTTCCAGAAGCATATGGCACTTCCACTTCCTAAAATTTTGAAGGTTTTTAGTGTGAAACAAATAACTTCTTGAGTTTCCTACCTCTGGCCAAGGATTATTTATGTTTGCTTATTTTTGGGTGGTGGTGGCGGGAGGGCACACACGGCAGTGCTCAGAGTCTAGTCCCGACTCACTGCTGGAGTCTGCTCCTGGTGGTACTCAAGGGAATATGTGGTACAAAGGATCCAGTCTGAGCTGCTCCTAGCAAAGCATGCGCTCAGCCCATTAAGGCATCTGTCTGGCCCCTGGGCATTATTTGCTAATCGTGGGTGCCTGCTGAGGTCATTTATAACTCGTTGCTATCTTACAAGTTTCTAAATTTTGGTCACTATTTCTTCTCTCATTTCCCCTACTTTGTGACCTTTCTTAAAAAAATGGCCATTTTTTTTTTTTCGGGGGCTGGAGCGATAGCACAGCGGGTAGGGCGTTTGCCTTGCACGCGGCCGACCCGGGTTCGATCCCCGGCATCCCATGTGGTCCCCCAAGCATCGCCAGGAGTAATTCCTGAGTGCAGAGCCAGGAGTAACCCCTGAGCATCGCTGGGTGTGTGACCCAAAAAGCAAAAAAAAAAAAAAAAATGGCCATTTTTATTATACCAACAGACAAAATTTGATGGTTTAATTTACCCTCTTCAACTTATAACTTGATATATATCATCTAAAGTTGATTAATATGTTTGCCCTTCACTTCAAAACTCCAGGGCTTTAGAAAGCTTTAATACCAATCACTGCATATTCCCTATTACTGCTTATACTATTGTTTGAATACACTCTTTATACAAGAAACGTTTATACAAGAAACGAAGAAAAAGACCTTGATACACTGACTGTTTCCTTAGGGCTCTTTTGCTGCGAAGGTTTTAGAACTCTGCAGGATATTTTGCATTTTCTGCTTAGAGATACTTCTCAACCTGTCATTCATTATTATTCCTATTCTTATTATTCATGAGTGCCTATTTAAATACACGCTGATAGGTACAAACTTTCACCCTGCCAAATGGTAGGTAGAAATTGCTGTCCTACTGAAATCACTTTTCTTCCCTCTGAAGTACAATTTTTAAAAAAATAGGGGCTTCCCTGGAGCCCCACGGAGTCACATCCTGCATTGCTTGGATGTGTGTGGGTGGGGGGAGGGGAAGGGGGAGGGAGGCGTGCTGTGCAGGGATGGAGCTGGGACCCCCAGCAGGCCAGGCTAGCACTCCACTCCTTTCTGCTACCTCCTGGGTCTCTGAAGTATAGCAGGGAGTAAATATTTATTGAAGATGTTAGTGCCCTACTCAAAATTAATTTCTTTTCCTGTGGGCTGATGGATTCGTCCCTTAGTTGCTGAGTGTTAGATACAAATAGTTAACTTTCTTCTCCAGAGACTGTATTCAAATAATTGCAGAAAATTACTTGGAAGCTTGCCCTCCTCACCCCCCATAGGAGATAATCACAGCCCACTGCGATTGACGATTGACGATTGACGGTTGGGCATGTAACTGTCTTTGCCATGCATGCATTCTCCAAATCCCTCTTGGGATCTGGCTCTGACTAGACTCCCTCCAGACCCATGTCATTATCAACTTCAGGTTGTCAATTTCTGCTTCCCTCTCTCTCCTTCGTTTCTTGGGACTTACTTACTCCCTCAGTAGGTCATTTGGACCACCTTCAGACTCATCTGGTCCTGCAGCAAGGGCCTAACTTAAGGTCGTTGATACCATGTTCCTGTACATCTGAGTGGGAGATTGGCTTTCTCTGATTTGTTCATGCAGTAGCCAGTCTGAGGAAACCCTACTCACCCGAGGTGGGCTTCAGCAGGCTGCTGCAGTGCCACCACTAACCCTGTCACTTTCACATGTGGTGAGTTATGGGTTGAAAGAAATAACTAATATTCAATGGATCTAGTACTATAGGCATAAGGAAAAAGAGTAACTGGATTGTGGAATTGGAAAGCTGTTGCTTAAGCAACGCCAATGAGTTCTAAAGTATAAACCACAGACTTAGAATTCTAGTGTTGTTGGGGTTTTTTGTTTGTTTGTTTGTTTGTTTTTGCTTTTTTGGTCACACCCGGTGATGCACAGGGATTACTCCTGGCTCTGCACTCAGGAATTACTCCTGGTGGTGCTCGGGGGACCATATGGGATGCTGGGGATCAAACCTGGGTCAGCCGCGTGCAAGGCAAATGCCCTACTCGCTGTACTATCGCTCTAACTCCAAGACTTAGAACTTTAGGCACTTGTTGGAAGCTCAATGTGAGCCAAAGGTCCTCACTATCAGTTTTTAAAGGCATCCCTATCAAGCAAGAAGAAGGCAGACTAAGCTGAGTAGCAAGTACAGGCCTGGTCCATATGTAATACAGGGAATGGAATTAGGGTCAGCTGCATGCAAGGCAAGCACTGAACCCCTGTGTGGTCTGTCCAGTCCCCCAAGGTCCATTCTAAATTTTGGATTTTTTTAATGTACAAAATAGAAGATTTGGACAGTATTTGTTAATCAATTGTTTTAAGAGACATTTATTGGCCATTGCTCGATACATACCAGACATTGTGTCTTTGATAGGCCCCAAGCTGACAACTAAAGAAACCAGCCATGTGACTAGCTTGAGTAACAGCTTTCAACACTTTCAACTTTTAAGGGAATGAGTAAAGAGGCTTTGAGGTAGGAAGAGTATTTTCCAGAAATGAAGAAAAAGAGCAGAGTTACCTGGATACACTGACTGTTTCCTTAGGGCTCTTTTGCTGCTAAGGTTTTAGAACTCTGCAGGATATTTTGCACTTTCTGCTTAGAGATAATATTGCTTTTGTTGATGGTGTATGCAAAATATTGTGATATTACTATAAACTCACACCTTGTCATTTCTTTTAAATCCCCAACCCCACCCCACTCTGTAGTGATGACAGGGTGGCACATATTTGGTTGCAGTCAGTGCTGGCTTGCAGAAGGGGAGATGCTCTTGCATGACTTAGTAGCAGTGCTCATCAGGGGTGACATATAGCATTGTGAGGGTCAGTCACTTGGTGGTTGTGACAGGCATCCCAGCGTGGCAGTGCTGCTGGGACTGTGCTCTCTGCCTGGGGGATGCTACTGGGAATTGAACTGATAGCCTTGAGTTTTCAAGGCAGACACGTTCACCAGTGACTTATCCCTGAAGGCCTGACATTATAAATAATATTAGCTTCCACTTACTTATCCTGTTAAATGCCTACTACTTTACAAATATTCCTGATCTCATTTAATTCTTCCAATTATCCTGTATGAGAGTTAACTTCACCATTCTTTGCAGATGAGGAAACTGAGTCTTAGTGAGATTATTTTCTCAATGTCACTTTGTATTACTAAGATTTCTCTCTCTACTTCCAGAAGACACAGTTGGATATTTAAAAAGGCTAAACTCAAAGAATTTTATTTTGATTTTTAAAATGTAGGCCCTGAAAGGTCATAACATGACTTTATGATAGAAAACATATTAAAAACTGTTCCATTGATACCATAAATACCAACTTTTTTTTCCTAGTCTGCATCTAATAGTTCTCTTTTAAAACAGGTGATGGGGCTGGAGTGATAGCACAACGGGTAGGGCGTTTGCCTTGCACGCAGCTGACCCAGGTTTGAATCCCAGCATCCCATATGGTCCCCTAGCACCACCAGGGGTAATTCCTGAGTGCATGAGCCAGGAATGACTCCTGTGCATTGCCGGGTGTGACCCAAAAAGCAAAAAAATAAAAATTAAAACAGGTGATACTTTTAACAAATTTGATCTAGATGACAGTTAAAAAATCTAATTTTTTTGTAAAGGGACTCTCATCCACTGCTGGTGGAGATGACAACTGGTTCACCTTTTTCGAGAAAACCTATGAATACATCAAAGAAAACAGACTTTCAGCTTTCGTATGGCCCAGCATTTCCACCTCTGTGCACTGACCTCAAGGGCCCAAAAACTCTACTCAGAAAAGATATTTATAATTCTGTATTCACTGAAGAACTAGTCATAATAGATAAAATCTGGAAACAAGCCAGCTGTCCAAGAACAGATGACTCGATGAAAAAACAACAATAAAAACAAACGGTGGTACATGGGTGTATACACACAATAGAATACTGTTCCAATATAAGATGAAATCATAAAATCATGGATGGAATTTGAGGGTGTCATGAAGGTATCATGCTGAGTCAGAAGGAGGGGCAAATACAGAATGATTTTTCTTACATGTGGGATATAAAGACTCATAGTCAGGGAACAGCAAATGATCATAGAAATAAGAACTGAAAACTGTTTTAACCAAAGGTGGGGGCTGGAATAGGTTGCTGGGGGGAGAACTGAGACAATGATGGAGCCAGGTGGACATTGCAGTGGAGGACGTGGTGCTGGAATGTGTGCATGAAATATTATTATGAACAGTGTTGTAAATCACAGTGCCTCAAATAAATTTTTTTCAAACACTGAAAAAAAATCCAATTTTTTAAAAGTAAAATGTATGGAGTCTGGAGATAATGTAGCAGTCAGACTTAGCACATGCCTGACTCAGGTTTTGTTCCCAGTACTATGTGGTCCTCAGATCATTCCATATGCAGTTAGAGAGACCTCTAAGTACTTTCCACTGTGGGCCAGGAGAGTCCCCAGCACCAACAGGGTGGGCTGAGTATTTCTGGCACATCATATCCTCAGAACTTTGCATTAAACTGCCGTCCAGGAGGGCTGAGAAAATCACCACTAGAACCCACAAACCTCCTGAGCATCATTTGAGATTGTTTCCAAAATAAATAGATAAATAAAGGTTAAGTGAAACAGTGAACCTTTCAATCAGTGAAATGATCAGTAGCTATGCTGTAATAGTTACAAAAATGTTAAGTAGCCAACATTAACTATTTCAATTTTTCATGATTATCTCTGAAGAAGTTCCTCAGCATCATATGTTTCCAAAGAGATGGTGCAAGTGATGGATCAGGGTTTTGTGGAGAATATTATAAAAGAATTTACAAATCAAACTATTTTAAGGGCCAAGCCAAAGGCTACAAATGCAATAAGTAAAATTCATGTGTCTCTGAACATACAGACAAACAAACATATTGTTGTTGGACTTTAATGCCTTACTTGTAGAAAACCAAGTTATTGTTACCTTCTCAAAAGTCTTGAGAAAATTACAGCAAATTTTAGATGTCACCAGATTTATTTAGCTTACTGTTCCCTTTCTTTCTTTTTTTTTTTTTAAATTACTAAGTTCTCTACTGGATATTTATCTTCTTTAGAGAATTGAATAGATGCACCCCTCCACTAATTGCGTGTAAGGATACTGCCACACCTCTGGATTGTTCTAACACAATTCCTGAGTGGCAGTTACTAGATTAAATGAAGGTAGACGGTTTTTTTTCGGTCTAGAAATATATTTCTTGAGTTAGTATCATATTAAATTCAAATACTTCTGCAGATATACAAGTACTGAAGCAAAGGTAATAAAAGGTTATATAAAGCCAAGAGTCTCTTGCCCCCTTGCCTAGCTGTCTTCACCGCTTGAGTTTACCTCCCCGCCCCGAGCAGAGCCCCAGGAGCTGAAGACCTCTGGAACCCAGCCACAGCCATGCTCAAGACCCCTCTCCACACTTTTGGATGAGCCTCACGCATGAAGGAACCGGCAGAGGAACCCAGGTGTTCGGGACCCAGGGCTGAGATCTCCAAGCCTGCTCCTCCTAGGTCCCCAATTTTCCAGTAGCTTGGCAGCCACACCCACAAACTGCCTCCAGCCCGTGTAATCCCATCAATGACCAAGACCCAGAGATTATAAAACAAAGCTTCCGGAAGTGCCAAGACCTCTTATAGCCTACTTCTCCTTCCCAGAGAACCTGACAAAATACCAAGAGCATCCTGAGCTTGTAGAGCCTGGCAAGCTCCCTGTGGCGTATTCATATGCCAAATACAGTAACAATGATGGGTCTCATTCCCCTTACCTCTGAAAGAGTCTCCAATGGGGCACCACTGGGAAGAACAAGTAAAGAGAGGCTGCTAAAATCTCAGTGCTAGGACGAATGGAGACATTACTGGTGCCCACTCGAGCAAATCAATGGTCAATGAGATGACAGTGATACAGTGATACACTGATTAAAGCCAAGAAATTCAAGATGGTGGAAGAGGGTAGTTTCAGTTGAATAATGAAGAGAAGAAACACAAAAATGAGAGACCTAATGATTTCTGAAGTACCCCATTCTGAGTTCCCAAAGACCCTTACTCCAGCCAGAGTGACCAGTAAAGTTCACAGTGATGCAGACTGGGAATTGATGCAGAGATGGCAGTGGTCCTCACCATGGACTGTATATTGCCCTGGTAGGATTGCAAAAGAGAAAGTGAGAATAGACCTCATTCTAGAACCAATTAATCTCTTTCTGGGATCAGGGTCAAGATAGAAGTGTATTTGCAAACCCCCTCAGGAGATTCAATTGTATAATATAGATTGAGAATTACTGAATGAATGGAACTTGAGAGTGGTGAAGCAGAGTACAAAGAGGTAGGAATGGCTACAAAGGAGAGGGCTGGCCTTGAGAGACTGAAGGAGCTACACCCCTCAAAAGATGGGCATATGTTAAAGAGAAAGAAGGGGCCTCTTTCCAACCCCCCTCGTTCCCTGAGACTCTATATGGTTTGAAAGATATGACTCAAATGTCAGTTTAAAAGGCCCATAGATTCTTCTGGACTGTTCATGTGTGACAGGCTTAGATAACAAATTTCAATGCCAAACAACGCCTCTCCTTTACTCTAAATTACATATTGCAAAGGCTTCATAATTTTCCAGGTTTGTTCTTTACTTGGAATGTTTGGAAATAATCCACTGTTATCGATGATAAATAATTTAAAATTAAATCAATGTCTGAATATTGCCTGGCTTTTGATTGCTAAATGTCAGACCCATACTCTTCATAGGCTTACAGAGGACTGCTTATAATGAAAAGTTTACATGTGAGCTGCATATATATGATTGTTGAAAATAGGCTACAGGAATTCTGCCATTGCTACTAATATCCACAAAAATTATTTCTGAGGAAAAAAAATTCCACTGTAGACCTTGGGGTTGATGCAATGACCAGATTAAACAAAACTGAAGATTTTTAAGGAAATCAAAAGAGGGAATTGTTTTCAACACAAAATTTTTTTCTTTTCTTTTCTTTTTTTAGCTTTTTGGGTCATGCTTGGCAATGCACAGGGGTTACTTCTGGCTCTGCACTCAGAAATTACTCCTGGCAGTGCTCAGGGGACCATATGAGATGCTGGGAATCGAACCGGGGTTGGCTGCGTGCAAGGCAAACACACTGTGCTATTGCTTCATCCCCTCAACACAAAATTTCTTAACTAGTCTTGAGATGTCACACATAGATGATTTAATGAACACTTACACAAATGCAAATCCTACCTAAGATAAATAGCAGACTGAGCTCAATTTACCACATTGATCAGTCAGCCGACAGAACTTTGGCATAAGTGAAAAATGACTGACAAGCTTTAAATGATTGACAAGAAAAGTCTTGGCACATTTCCCATTGTGGGATGTCAATATCTCCACTTAAGATGTGTAATATCAACTATCTCCCTCCCATTAAAGAAGCTTGTATTCTTTCCTTAATGTATATCTCTCATTCTCTCTTCAAATTCCCTAAATAAAAACTATTTTTAAAGAGCTTAGGTTTGGGATTAGCAAACAGCTACATTGGGCTGTTAAGAATCCATATTGGTTGGCTCCAGACGTAAGTGTCAGTACTCTGAACACACACTCTGAACACAGTGAGTGTGTGCCAATGAAAAGGAGCATTGAAAGGGAAGACAGAAATCGAGTATACGTATTAGATGGTTTGTACTAGTTGAATATAAAAATCCATGTGAGTACATACTAAAAATAGTATTTGATTTATTTATCCATTTATTAACGGTAGCATCTAATCTAGTAGATAGAAAGGAGCTCTGATGAACTATCAAAAAAAACGTGAAGAAAAATTTCAAGTGTTAAAGCACATTCATTCCTAGTATGTGTCAGGTGTTAAAGTCAATCCCTGGTACCACAGGACCCCTCCTAGGACTTTGGTGGCCCCTCACTCTACCTCACCAACTGAGCATCACCTAGAGTGACCTCTATTAAAATAAAGAAGACTTTTATAGGTAGGAGGGAACAGGAAGAAGAAATTTAATGTAGACATACAATCAAATTGGTTATTGCAAGAATATTTTCTTTATAGGAAATCAGGCAGATTACTTAACTGACGCTGATCAGGCAATTCCTGAATGACTGGTTTAAATTTCCATTTCTAGTAGAGTTGAAAGTATAATTAAGTTGCCTCAGTTTGGTGACGTAAAGTTTACCATAAGTGGTTCCATTTTGGGCCTGTTCTCTTCTCGTTGACATATTTTTAAAGCTAGACAGTGCTTAAGTTTGATGAAGCCTGCCCAACTCACAGGAACGTGAACAGTTAAGATGAAGTCTATAAAGTTCTCCTTGAGATTCTTTGTGGATTTGGACTCATTCCAGGAAATGGGCTAAACAGTCACTTAGAATCAGTCTATGAACTGTTTTTCATGAATCGTAACTGGAAACTTAACAAATGAACAGAAAGGTGGTTATAAACCATAAGGAATTTTGGTTTATAACCAAAGACAAGACATGAACCTTGATTGTATATCTCAGTTCAAGAAAACATATTTAGCGTGACCCTTGGCAAGCACCACAAGTAAAGATGTATGAACACTATGGGCAGGAGTGTTATCCTGCTGCCCTCGAGCCCTCACCAACCCGCAGTGAGTACTACAACCAGAATGTGTACAAGTACCACAATCAATTGACTGTGACCGTTGGTGGACACAAGTGCAAGCAGCACCACAACTACAGTGTGCAAGCCTTAGCAAGCACCAGAGCAGAGCGAGTGAGCACTGCAAGAGAGTGTGTGTGAGCCTCCGTGATCATAACAACAGTAACCGGGAGAAGGAATAGGGAGGGAAGAGAAGAAGAAGGGGAAAAAAGCACATTCAAAGAAGATGACATCAGAGATTTTGATTCTCCTGGGATATTTAATGACATTAAGGATCACTGTATCACTGTCATCCTGTTGCTCATTGATTTGCTCGAGCAGGCACCAGTAACGTCTCCATTGTGAGACTTGTTACTGTTTTTGGCATATTGAATACACCATGAGTAGCTTTCCAGGCTCTGCCATGTGGGCAAGATACTCTCAGTAGCTTCCCAGGCTTTCTGAGAGGGACGAACGAATCAAACCCGGGTCACCTGCGTGCAAGGCAAAGGCCCTACCCGCTGTGCTATCGCTCCAACCCAACATTATTTTTCCGATGAGATAATGACATTATGATTATATTATAAAAGGAGATATTTTATGAGGCTGATGAGATTTTACAGTGGGTAGAGCTTCTTGCCTTGCATGTGACCGACCAGGCTTCTACCTTTGGCACCTCATATGGTCCCCTAAGCACTGCCAGGAGTGATCTTTGACACAGAGCCAGGGGTAAGCCCCAAGCAGTGCTGGGTGTGGCACAACATCCTTCCCCATAAAAAATTTAAAATGATATGTTTTATAAGTACATATCAAAGTACTTATAAATAGGGTTGGAGTAATAGTATAGCAGGTAGGTCACTTGCCTGAGTGCCTGAGTTTGATTCCTGAGGTCCCATATGGTCCTCCAAGCACTACCTGGAGTAATTCCTGAGTGCAGAGCCAGGAGTAAGCCTTGAGTGTGGCCCAAAAACAGTAACAAAAATTGCAAAGAAAATAGAAAACCTGGAATTTTAAAGTAATACAAGAATGTGGGCACATACAGGAGTGGGCAAGAGGGGCAGGCTTATCTGTGAGCGTAGGGTTACTAGGGTTGAGTAATGGTAACTGAGGGTTTATTATTTTATTTGTTTTCTTTAATCAATTTTTTTAAAAAATGAAAAATCAGTTCTTTGCCTTTTCTCCCCCTTTCCCCCCTACATGTTTTGTCCCTCCCCTCCCTGGATCTTATAAGCTTGGAGGGAAAGCAACACTCAGGAGTAGCTGCTATTCTGTGCTGTAAAACAGCATTAGATCTCGAAAAAAGCTCTAAATTTTAGTTTTGACTAAACTTTGCCAAAGAAACTTTTCAGACTATCTCCACCTGAAGAAATATATCGCATCATGCACTTACATTTTAATATATGCCTGTATTTTTCAAACTCTTCACAAATGAATGTTTGCTTGCTCAAGTCACAGACATTTCAGTAAAGTAAATGCCTAAGCATTTTTTTGAAGTAAATAGATTTTATTCAGAGGTTTCTGAGGGAGGGAGGAAGGGATAAGTGGGAGAGGGAGGAAGGGATAAGTGGGAGAATAGTAAGAATAACGCGCTCAAGAGAGAATGCGGGCTTCTCCAAGGGTGGAGGAAGCTCTACACACATCTTAGCACTGGATACAAAAGCATGAAGTACACATCTCAAGGGAGGATATGAGGGCAACACATGTGCTCAGGAACCACATGTGCTCGGCCACGTGGGCACAAGCAGCACATGGGCTCAGGCAGCATATGCGCCTAAATGCCTAAGCATTTTATGTAGAGAATACATACCAGTGAAAGAAATAGAAACTGGATCAGGATAGTTATGCTTTTGTTACATTCGTTGATCACAAGTACAAGGGAGATAATAAAAAAGCATAAAACCAACCTTTTGAATAATGAATTTGGCTATTTTCATGGTGCTTGATCTACTTTGCTGATTTTTTTTAGGGGGGCGCATACTCAGAGATGATTTTGGCTGTGTACTCAGGAATTACTCCTGGTGGGGCTTGGGGGACAATATAAGATGCTAGGGAGCAAATCTGGATTGGTCACATGCAAAACTTGCTGTACTTTTACTCACTGTACTTCTCCCAGCCCCTACTTTGCTGATCCTTCATCCTTCTGTCTTGTTCTGGATTTAATGATTCTTCCAAAGCCTTGGCCTTCCCAAATCCTTCCTTTCTCTCTCCCTGTTTTTCTGTTTCTGTCCTTCTTCATTTTTTTACTTATTAACAATGCAAAGATGTCTTCTGATCCACACATTCAAGTGCTTTCATGCTTGACTTGAATGTCATACAGACTGAAGATGTATGAAGCAGTACCCTAGTTTTTTTTTCATCAATTTTACCTGGCCTCCAATCCACCACATCTTAGTTAATGACCCTTCCCTCTATTTGGGTATTCAAGCCAGAACTCGAAAATTACTCCTAAGTCTTCCCTCTGGCCTAGTCCAACTCTCATAAAGACCTTTAATTCTACACAAAATCTGCCATTTCTGTTTCTGTACTTTGCTGCTGTCACCCTAATATAAACCAGCATCTTCTCTTGCAACAGTCTTATTTGTACAATACATTCTCCACCTCAGAATATCAAGATTGGGTGATTTCTCTGATTAGAATTATTTAGTACCTTCTCTATATTCTTTGATGAATGTAAGCTCCTTAATTATATTAACACCAGTCTGCATTATCTGATCCCTGCCTTTCACATATCACTTCAAATTATTTCTTTTTGGCTTCTGAAGTCCTGAATATGACAGGTTCTTGTCAGGTTGACAATCCTCATGTTGCCTTATTTATTTATTTATTTAGCCTTGAGAGTTCTGTTCATTTTCTTGGTAAGTTATCTCTCCTTTAGGGCAAACATTAGATGGGATTTAGAGCTCTGTTACAACATTCATCTGCTAGAATAATAAACATAGAGAAAGCCAGCTGCAAAGTTTACAGAAAAAAATATTCCAAGTACATGTTCTGTCTCCCAAGGACACTTTTCTTAGATTTTAAGGTGTTTTTTTTCTCTTTTGGTCACACTGGTGATACACAGAGGTTACTCCTGGTTTTGCACTCAGGAATTACTCCTGGCGGTGCTTGTGGGACCATATGGGATGCTGAGAATCGATCAGCTGCGTGTAAGGTCAGATGCGTGTAAGGCAAATACCCTACCCGCTGTGCTATCGCTCCAGCCCCCAGATTCTAACAGTTTTATTACTCATTACTTGCTAAGAAAATGTTCTCTAAAATCAAACTCGAAGAAGCTTTGCCTTATGAAATTATTTCAATAAAGTTAAAACATCCTATTATTTTCTGGCGATTATAACACACGTAGTCATTGATGATCACCCTTGATTTCAAACTTAGGAACAGAGCTTAAGAAAACAGGCTTTGAGTCTGGAGAGATAGTACAGAGAGGACAGGGCATACACTGTGTAGACAGCTAACCTGGGTTAGATCCCTGGGACTCCACATGGTCGTCCAAGTCCTGCCAAAATTGATCCCTGAACACAGAGCCAGGAGTAACCCCTGAGCACTGAGGTGTGTGCCCTCTCTGCCTCCCCAAAAAATATAGGTTTCTGAAGAATAGGGAAATGATTAAAAGGGATAGAACACATACATGTAGGAGCCCCAAATTCCACTCTGGGATCCCTTGAGTGCCATTGGGAATGACTCCCAAGTACGACTAAGATCAGAGGTTGTCTCTCCTCCTTCCAACCCCCTTTAGAGAGAACTCTACATTTATCTTAACTTTGTAATTTCCTAGGACATAAAATCTAAATCATTTCCAGACCTGATTTTGACCTCTCGTGTGCTTTAAGTTTATTCATAGCTGCTCTTAAACTTTACCCAAATTCCATTCTTACCCTGAACCTTATGACAATTTATCTTTTCCCATTTAGTCAGATGTCTCACAGTTCTTCTATGTATGATTTTCCTCACTGTAGTAAGCTAATAAATCATATTTTCTTCAAATTCTAGGTTGATTTTTTGCACTAGTTGACTTGGACTAGAACAAATGACACTTTTTCTCTGATGTTCTTAAGATAACACTGTAGCACTGTCATCCCACTGTTCATTGATTTGCTCGAGCGGGCACCAGAAACGGGCACCATGGCATACTCTAGGTAGCTTGCCAGGCTCTCCGAGAAAGATGGAGGAATTGAACCTGGGTCGACCGAGTGCAAGGCAAATGTCCTACCCACTGTGCTATTAATACAGTCTGTTCTTAAGATAAAATAGGTATTCCCAAACCACTGCATAGTAAGCATTCTTTTTCCCTCACTTTCTGTGTATATTATATCCTTCAAGATCCTATAAGCAATGCAATGATTTAGTGAAAATACTTGGTTACAAATATAAGTAGATATATTTGTTCTGTTCCATTGGAATTGTGTAAAGTTGAAAGTAGCCTAAATGTCAAATATTCAAAGTTTGAAGTAACTTAAAATTTCATTTCATACCTCATATTTGCCTGTTTTACAAAAGTTATGAAAGACCATATATGGAAACATTAAATTTTGACCATTTTGTAATAGTTTTCTAATAAGTTTTAAAAAACATACAAACATTGCAAATAAGCAAAATAGGCCAAATAGGCCCAAAATAAATTAGAGCCCTTCAGCTACTGATCAAGCTGCTTAACGGCCATGACCCCAGAGACACACATATGAATCTCGGAACCCAGAGGCTTCTGGCAGAAATCCCTCCAGATTTAATTATTAAAAATTTCAGAATTCCAAAATTCCAAGACATCATATGCTATTCATAATCAGCAATAGAA
Organism: Sorex araneus; assembly: GCF_027595985.1. Taxonomy (NCBI): domain Eukaryota; kingdom Metazoa; phylum Chordata; class Mammalia; order Eulipotyphla; family Soricidae; genus Sorex; species Sorex araneus. The sequence continues at coordinate 52,087,777 of NC_073312.1, read as the reverse complement.
AACAAATAGTCTAATGTTGCCTTTTCGGCAGGTCTGAGTGTTGGGGAAAAATCCCAAACAATAATGGTGGGTCTGGTATTGAAATATTGAATGTAGTCAAAGTAGAGAGAGAGCAATATAGAAATTATCTGCCACACAGGTAAGGGGGGGTGTGGGATGGAGGGTATACTGGAATTTTTGGTGGTGGAAAATATGCACTGATGAAGGGGCTGGTGTTTCATCATTGTATGACTGAGATTTAAAGCCGAAAGCTTTGTAACTATTCTCACAGTGATTCAATAAATAAATTTATTAAAAAAAAAGAATTAGAAAAAAACCAAAACAACCAATTGGAAATGGTGGTGGGAAAATATAAAATCCTTTTTATTTATTTTCTTTTAAGCATTCATTCTTTCCAAACTATGAGAGCAAAACACATCATTACAGCAGAAAAGGACACCATAATTCCACCTATTGTCACGCAAGGGAATTAAATTCTTTGGTGCTGCTTCTTTCCTAAACACAAACTCACTTCTCTGAATTCAGTCAACAGTTATCCTAATCAGCTTTGCCACCCCTGCCACCACAGCCTGACTATTAACATCTAATCTCCCAAAACAACAGAATGCAAGAAAAGGCAGAAAACTCAAGAAAGAGCATAGTAGAAAAAGATGAGAAGGCTGAAGAGAAGTTTCACAATTTTGCCTAGAGTTAATTCTGAGGTCTTAACACCAGCAAGTATTGACACCTTAATGCCTATTAGATAAAGGAGGAAGTGTGGCAATAACTAAAACAAGTTTGGTCTGAATTTATTTAAAATAGTATTTTCAGTTCTTGACAAGACTGCATATCACCTCCCTGGCACCTTTCAACAAGTTTCTCCTCTGCTCTATCTCAGTATCTGAAATAACCACTCAGGGCTGACTAGCACCTTATCACTTTCTACTGCCCACACCCTCTTCATTCTATGACATTTGGTATTTTATTAATTCGAAGTACTACAGTTATTGTTCATGTCAAGAACAGATACCTTATCAATGGGATTTGATCTGAGGGCAAGAACTCCACTGTGGTCATCAGTCCAAGCATTAAGAGTTAAGGAAGTTCTTTTAAAAAAATCTACCTTCCAAATAATCAAATATTTCTACCTACTCTCATTTAAAATTTTGCATTTCTAATTTGCATCTAAGTGGATCAACATGAAAAGTATCATGCTAAGTGAAATGAGTCAGAAAGAGAGGGACAGACATAGAAAAATTGCACTTATTTATGGGATATAAAGTAACAGAATGGGAGACTTACACCCAAGAATAGTAGAGATGAGTACCAAGAGGATTGCTCCATGGCTTGGAAGCTGGCCTCACATGCTGGGGGAAAAGGCAGCTCAGATAGAGAAGGGACCACCAAGTAAAAGGTGCTTGGAGGGCCCACTCAGGATGGGAGACGTGAGCTTAGACTACAGAGCGAACATGATGGCCACTCAACACCTCTATTGCAAACCACAACACCCAAAATGAGAGACAGAACAAAAGGGAATGCCCTGCCATAGAGGCAGGACGGGGTGAGCAGGATGGGCTGGGTGTGGTGGGAGGGATACTGGGAACATTGGTGGTGGAGAATGGGCACTGGTGGAGGGATGGGTACCCGATCATTATATGACTGAAATGTAATCAAAAAAGTTTGTAAGTCTGTAACTGTACCTCACAATGATTCATTTAAAAATTAAAAAAAAATAAAAATTAAAAAAATAAAATAAAATAAAATTTTGAATTTCTGTAAAAATTTTGTATTCATATATAAAAGAGAAGATAAAAAAATGTTAAAATTCTGTCAATTCTAAGCACCATTGTTCTTACTCAAAGAATGTCCCTTAGGATTCTAGAATATCAAAAGTTTACATTATGTATTCTGGTCACATAAGTAATACTATATATCCAAAAAACTTAAATAAATCACTTTACTGCCTTGTGTATATTGAAACAATATGCATTATAAAGGAGTTTTAATACAGAGAACATTCTCTTTACTTACCGGATATTTCAAGTAAATACTTTTTTAAGGTGCTGGGGATCGAACAGCCAACATCCAGAGACTATAGAATGGCTTCACATAATAATCCTTGTCTTAGGCTTGGGGATAAGTTTAAAATGGGTCAGCAGGGCTGTTTTCCTTCTGGATTCTCTGTAGAGAGGAACAATTTCCTCATCTGTTCCAAATTCTAAAGGCTGTCCAATGTCCTTCGCTTAGTCACCTTGCATCACTCTGATCTCTGCTCTGCTGTCCCTTCATGCCCTTTCACCTTTTCCTGCTTCAATTACACATGGGCTTCATCCTCTCTGACCCTTGCCTCTTTACTGACAGCCATGATGATGTTGGGTTTGTCAGTTAAGCCAAGATAACCTTTCCATCTCAAGATTCTTAACCATGCCTATTTTGAAAAACACTCTGTGAAGACAGATAATTTTTATTGAACAAAATTTATTTAGAAAGACATGAGGACAAGGAAAAACAGGAATATGTGTTCAAGAAAGAACATTTCAGAGTTGACAAAGCAAGCAAAGCACAGATATAGGTTTGAGAAAGGAAGCCTCAATGTCCTTTTTTTAAAAAAAAAATTTTATTGAATCACCATGTGGAGGGTTACATAGTTCTCAGGATTATGTCAGTTATACAATACTCAAACACCCTTCCCTTCACCAGTGCCCATCTTCCATCACCAACCCCCCCAGTATACCTGCCGCTCCCTCCCACCTCCCCAGTCCCCACCCTTGTAAGTGATAAGTTTCACTTCGTTTACGCTTTATCTCGATTACATTCCATGTTTAAACACACAACTCACTACTGTTGTTGGGGTTTCCCCCCAAAAAGAAAAAGACAATCCTATTGCCAAGGAGGCATTTGATAGTTCTCCATTGCTAAGAATATAGAGATATTAAGTCCCGCTGTTTGTTACATAACTTTTCTTTTTCCCCCTTGCCCCGCGCCACCGAGTTCACGCCTGTTTAGTAATCGCCACGCTGTCTGACAAAGGGAAAAAAACCGAAAAGGATGGTTATTTCCCATCATCAGCAGGCGTGGGGCTCTGGCTTAGTTGATAGTCTAGTAGAGTGTCTGCAAGCAGTTTCTGGAACCAAAGGTCTTGCGCTGGTATCGGCTCCGGCTCGAGATTCCACCAGCATCCCACTGTTCCATGTACATAATTTTCCCCCTTATATCCCATTCCCACGCGCACCAGGTCTGTTTGCTTAATGGACATCACACTATGGTTGACGCCACGCCGCGTTTCTTCCCGAGAAAGAAGAATATTTCTTCTCAGCCGGCGTGGGGATATAGCTTAGTTCAGTCTAGAGAGATGGCTACCACTTTGATTGCCTTCAATATTTCAGCAAAAGACTTACTATTCTTGTTAGGATCTCCCACAAAAGTCCGACCCATTAAAAAGGAACCATTACATATTGCTGATGCTTAGATGACATCAGGTCGCTTGGCTGCTGCCACGGCCGTGCGGTTTTGGGTTTCTGTATAAAGTCCAGGGAAAGTACAACCAGAAATAACATCACTACAAACTTTTACCCTTTTATGGTGCTCATAAGATGGAGAAACCTAGAGAGAGGCTCGGCGTCTCCATTTTGCGCTCAGAAAGCCGTGGACCCTGCGCTGTGCTCGGGAGGAAGGGGTTGAGAGAGAGAGAGGTTAAAAGAATTGGGGGATGCCCGGTTTCCACTGTCTCAGCCCGCTGTGGGGTCTCCGATCCCGTGCCGGAATTAGTTCAGTGGGCTGCTTGAAGTCCAAGGGCGCGCTTTTGGGTTCTTCCATCATGCTTGCTCCGCAGCAGGGTCCAAAGGCTCAATGTCCTTTTTGACATATAAGTAATATAGTCACAAGTTCCAAGGATTTGGAGATGGATAAAATTGGGGCCATTATTTTTCCTATCACAGTCAGGCTTAAAGTAAGACTATTTGCCTTCTAGAAACTGCTCTAAAATTTCTCTGGCACCTAAAGATAATTTTCTGTTGTCTCATTTTCCATTAATGAAATCAACTTTTCCTCAGGTGTTGCCAGTTGATACAATCAATGCTTTTTCTGATTTAATGCACTGCTTTTCTGTTTTGATTAATTTTCAATGTTTTGAAAGAACTGTCTACTACAGTTTTATGACAAATGCATACTTCACATTAAACAGGCTAAACTGAGAAGCAAACAACTATTTATAACATCGATCATCTGGGTCAGTTATTTCATAGTCCCAAACAATGTACTCACCAATTTGCAACGGAAGCTTTTTCATTTTTAAAAACTGTAATAATATTTGTAATAGTAGATAAAACATAAAATTTACAATTTTAGTTATTTTAAGTGTTATTAGTGAAATATATGCTGTGTAACTGTCACCACTTCTATTTACAAAATCCTTTCATCACCTCAAACAGACTTTGAATCCATTAAGCTGTAACTCTCATTCTTCCTGCTTCTAATCTCTGTTGACATCAAATCTATTTACTTTTTTGTGTGAGTTTTCTTATCTTAGCTATTTTGTTTAAGTGATGGATTACAACATTTGGCTTTTAATGTCATTCATTAATCTCACTAGTTTTTATTATACTTAGTAGTTTTTATTACACTTACTGACATAGTTGAACTTAAGGTTCATGGTTGAATCATGTCCAACCATGAACATGAACCATGTTCAACCATGTTATGTAAGGGTACTTCATATTTTGGAGGGTTTACCCAGTGATGGTTGGGACCACTCCAGGTGATACTAATTTGGTTGTGAAGCCCAAGGTTTCAGTGCTCTGTGGATAAGGTGCTATGAAGCATAGCAATAGTGAGTGTCACTAGGGCCATAATCTTCTGTGCTAAGAGGGCCTTATGATGCTGGGGCTCTAACTTGGAGCCTCACATATATTAGGTTTGTGTTCCACTGCTTTGATTTCCCCCGCCCCCACTCCCACTTTATTATTTTTTATGGTGGAATATGTAACTGTATATAGATGTATACATATATATATAATACCACAGTTTCTATTGATGAAATCTTATATTGTATCCATCTTTTGACTGTTGTGAATAATTCTGCTATGAACACAGATATACAAGTGGTATCATTACTGTCAGGTGAATTTCACAACTCTCCCAAAGATGTAGCCATTTTTCACTAAGACTGGTTTTCTATGATATGCTTAGAAGAATTTCCTTCTCTCCAATTTTCATTTTCAAGTCTTGCTTAGCTTTTATACTTCAACTCCCTAACCCATTTCCAGATATTCATTTAATTCACTACCTGTAACTCTTTCAGTTCTTATGTTTCTTAATCAGGATTACTCTAAATGAGAGCTCCAAGGAGATGGGATCAGAAGTTCGGTGTCTATGGCTTTCATTATTCTTATTGGTAACCTAAGCAAAATAAAGAAAAGCATGAACGAATTACTTAAGGAATTAAGTGGAGTTGTTAAGTACTTATACCAGTTATTAGGCTTTCTACAGAAAATGAATATGTTTTGGGAGAATCCAATTTTTCCTTACTGGGAGAGCACACCTGTGGAAGTTCATATAATATGGTCAATTACAACACTTTGCAGCTGCATATACATGTGTGGTCACAGTTGAACCTCAAATAAGGTAATTCTGTCCACAGAAAACAAGGTGTCTTGATTACACTAAAGTCTTAGTTTAGAAGGACAAAGTGGTCTTCAATATTTATACTATCTTTTCCTTGTCCTCTGTCTCCAAGACTACCATCTAACTACCTGCTTACTCTAAAATGTAGACAGTGGTCCCAAGGATGAAGTAAAAATAAATGTTGGATGGTTAGCCAATACTAGCATAATGTGATGTGTAATATTTTTCCTTATTCCCAATGACAAATGATACTTTTTTTGTTGTTTGTTTTTAGTCCATACCTGGTGATACTCAGGACTTACTTCTGACTGCACTCAGGGACAATTTCTGGCGGGCTCAGGGAATTAAACTTGAGTAAGCCACGTGTAAGGCAAGCACTTTTATTTTTTATTTTATTTAACTTTATTTTTTGCTTTTTGGATCACACTCGGCAAAGCACAGGGGTTACTCCTGGCTCTGCACTCAGGGAATTACTCCTGGCAGTGCTCAGGGGACATATGGGATGCTGGGAATTGAACCCGGGTTTGCCTCATGCAAGACAAATGCCTACCCGCTGTGATATGGCTCCAGCCCCAAGGAAAGCACTTTTAATGACAAGTAACTTACCTGTTATACTATCATTACGACTCCCCACAAATTATACTTCTTGAAGTCTATTCATTTTTCATGTACAGGGTTAACATTACGAAGAGAAACGCAAAGATACCTTTGTTTCCACTGATATTACTCTTGAATTGGTTCTACTGAGTACTTGCTGGGTGACTTCATGTAAGGCAGCTAACCTCTTTGTTTTTATCTTCACATCTACTATGTGTTGTAAATATTTTTCTTTATATGTCACAGAGATAGTTAGAAAGATAAAAATAATTATAGTGCAAGTGACATAAAACAATCTTATCCCCACAATTTAGTCTTCCACACTGCCTATTCATTTATGTATTCATCCATGCACCTTTTCAACAAACAGTTGCTGGGTATAGTCTACTTAATGTAAAATATGCGTTAAATGTCTGGGAATCAAAAATGTTTTCACCATGGTTTCAGCTTTTAAGGTATTAGACAACAAATAATGTAGTAGCAGTTGGTTTATCTTTTGGAGCACAGAATCAGTCAGAAGACAAGAAAGATCAGGTAATCAGGAGTGTTTGTAAAACAATGATTGCTTCAGGTAGAGCATCAACTATCCTGTTTACTAGAGTGGCTGTAACCAAGAGCATTAATCCACATACACCTATATTGCCTTTCCAACTTAGGTATTGTTGAGTTTTAATAATCACTAATAGATAATATAGGCAAAAGAACCCAAATTAAGAAAGATGGATTTATGCTACAATAAAACAATGAACAAAAAACAAAAGCAGATTGTTTCATGTATGGGCTCATGAAACGACATATTAATGGACAAAGTGAAATAGTTATTCTTTTTCTTGTCTTTCTATTTTTTTCTTTTGGGGCTACACCTGGTGATGCTCAGGGGTTACTCCTGTCTCTGCACTCAGAAATTACTCCTGGCAGTGCTCAGGGTACCATATGGGATGCCAGGAATCCAACCTGTGTTGGCCTTTTGTAAGGCAAACACCCTAGCCACTGTACTATCACTCTGGCCCCATGAAATACAGTTTCTTTAGTGAAGAACCAAAATAATAATAATAATAATAACAACAACAACTTGTTCCGAAAGGTCTGTTTGGAGTGGTAAGGAAATATGGATTACTTTAAAGTTAGCTTAATAATAGTAATAACCTTAGAGAGTCAGAAGTTCAGAGAGATTTTTAAATTTTGTAATATTTAAATTTTCAGAAAAAATTCAAGAACCAAGGGTTATGTCTATATTTTTTCTTGGGGTGAGGAAAGAAAAGAGAGTTTTTACCAGGATTTGGAAGATAATATTTTTGTGTTGTAATAAAACATATTCAGATGGAGGGGACTTGTGTAGTAAATTATGTTTCTAAGCAACAATCTGGCAGGAAAATCATTATAGCACAAGATTAAAAAGTGAGAATACACAGTTATTCCCTATTACATAAAAGTAGCAGAGAAGAATACTGGGAATTTAGCTTACCATAACTTTATATAACTAGAAAAGATAGGAGGACAGGGAAGTAATATACTAGTTTCTCAAAATTTGTATAGATTTAGATCCAATATTTGATGGAAGAAATTTTCAAAATAAAGATATGCCCTGATATTAGATATTTATCATGGCAAAATAACTTCCTTAGCAGAATGTAAGAGACAATGTAAAAAAGCAGGTCCAGCATCATTGTGTATCTGTGTCACATATATTATCCCTTTATCTTCTTTTCAGAAGAAAACAGTGGAACTCTATTCATTAATTGCAACAACTTCAGAAACTTCAATTGAGCTTTGAGATACTGGAAAACATTATAGTGCTTAGCTATCAGTGAAGGCGTGGCTCTTTTTTAAAAAAAGTTTTTTTTTTATTTTGGGTCACCGTGAGATAGAGCTACAAAGCTGATCATGGTCAGATTTCAGATATACAGTGTTCCGACACCATCCCTCCACCAATATACATTTCCCACCACTGATGCCCCCAGTTTCCCTTCTGCCCTTTCCCCACCCTGTCTCTGTGGCAGGCACTATCCTTTTTATCTCTGTCTCTGTCTCACTCTCTTCCCCTTGGGGCATTACAGTTTGCAATATAGGTACCGAGAGGCTATCATGTTTGTTCCTTTACCTGTTTTCAGCACGCAGTTTTTATCCAGAATAGTCGCTTCCACTATCTTTGTCATAATGATCCCTTTTCTATCCCAGCTGCCTTCTTCCTCAGCATTTGAGGAAGGCTTCCAACTGTGGACCAATCTTCCTGGCCCTTGTTTCGTTTGTCCTTGGGTATTGGATATTATATATCCCACAAATGAGTCTAATTATTCTATGTCTACCTCTTTTCTCTGACTCATTTTACTCACTATAACATTCTCCATGTCCATCCATTTACAAGCAAATTTTACAACTTAATTTTCCCTAACGGCTGCATAGTATTCCATTGTGTAGATGTACCATAGTTTCTTTAACCAGTCATCTGTTCTTGGGCATTCAGGTTGGTTCCACATACTGGCTATTGTGAATAGTGCTCAAATGAAGGTAGAAGTGCAGATGGCATTTCTGCTGTGTGTTTTAGCCTCCAGGGTATATTCCTAGAAGTAGTATTGCTGAGTGGTGAGCCTCTTTTTGAGTAAGAGTTGTAGTCTGTGGAATTTGTTACTGATCCAGCCTCCACAATCAAATGAGGCTTAGGAGACTGCTAAAACCTGATCACTTCAGCCCTGTCCAGAATCATAGGCTCCTCTTAATTTTTTAAATTTATACTGCAACAACAAATTCAAAGACTAACAACTGGTGAAGATAAGAGAGCAGGACAGCAAGATACTAGAAATTTTCTTGGCAAAGTCACTTAATGTAGTCATGAGATAATAGATATCAATAAAATATGGCCATTTGTCCGTTTACTTGATTAAAGAAGAAGCATATCAAGAAAAACTTTAATTCTGCTTAATAAACATAACTAAGAGTTAGGTTTAGAAACTCCTAGAGTCTTCATGTAAATGATATCACTTAATTCTGTCAACCTGTGCTTCTCAACCTTTTTCTGACTGTGGTCCTTGTCTAACCCGATTTTCTTCTTGTGGTCCCCCATCCTACAGACTTGCCCCAATCTTGCACTGTGGCTCCTTATTTTCTGTTTTTCACCTCTGATTCCCTTGGAGTACTCTGGGGGTTCACTTGCCCTGGGCTGAGAAACACTGCTCTCAAAATTTCATGCCATGGAGATTATCCCTATCCCTTCTTTTCAGAAAAAAACACCTCAAAGAAACATGTGCTTACTTGCTCACAATATTCTAGTTTTTATGTTATAAAGCTAGAATTTGAAAACAAGATTTGAAAGTCTAACTTCAGAAATATTTTCTATGTTTACATAGGTTGAATTTATCTTTTTTGCTTTGGTTTCCTATTAGAAAGTCATCTTTAATCTTTCTTTTAAAAACAGCATAATAGATGGGTGTAGCTTAAAAAATCTCTATATAATATCATCATTTGAAGAGTAGAGTGACTATTTTAGAAGACCTATGTGACAAAACTATTTTTTAATGTAGTGACTGATCAGAAAAGAAACTGTACTTGGTAGAATTATACGGTTTTCAACATTTTTATATTCCACTTAGACATGTGCTCAGTCCACTGAGCTCTCTCTGGCCCCAAGAAGAAGTTTATATAGGATAAGATCTGGGAAGTACATCTTAGAACAAAGGCTGAGGGGAGCAAGATGGTCAATAAACGCTTTTGTGTGCTGCTTATTCTGAGGCATAATTTTCCATAGGATTTTGGGGACAAACAAGTTAACAGGAAAAAATCCTTTTTTGGTTTTTGGGTTGCACCCAATGATGATAAAGGGGACAATGGTAGACCATGTGTGTGATGCCAGACTGAGCATGGCTTTCTGCATGAAAAGCATGTGCTCTAGTCCTTTGAGTTGTCTTCCTAGTCTGAGAAACATTCTCTACATTCTCAGCAAGTCTGCTCAGAAGTTTATTGATTTTAAATTTTGAATCCAGTTCTTAATTTGAATTGGACCAATTTCAGGTTCTAGTACTCCTAATTTTCAGATAATGAAACCAAGGCATAGACAACTTAGGTAATTTTCCAAAGTCACTTAGCCAATGAGTGGCTGAGCTTGGAGCCTGGATCTAAAGCTTATGTACTTGGGAGCCGGAGAGATAATACAGTGGATAGCGTGCTTGCATCCTATATGGTACACCAGTCTACCATGAGTGATTCCTGAGTACAGAGCCAGGAGTTAAGCCCTGAGTACCACCGGATGTGGTCCAAAAGGAAAATAACAGAAAGAAAAAGAAAGCTTATATATTTTGTTCTTCTATGCCCTATCTGGCTTTTTTTTTTCATAGCCAAAATAAATAAATAAATAAATTGAAGGCATTACTTTAATTTTATTATTGGATTCATTGGCTTGACATAAAAATGATTATAAGTTTACATAACAAATTCTGAAACCCAGCATAAAATTAACAAATGGTTAATTAAAGGGAGGAAAATAAAATCAAGCAATGGACAAATTTAGAGTTTAATAATGTGAACCACCGTTTTGTAAGCAGTTAAGACTTTTGTAATCACTCTAAAAGACTGATTCATTACAAAGGAGTGATAACTTTGGGAAGACTTGGTATTTCCTGAAGACTCAAAAGATTAAGTACAAGATCCACTTTTTAAAGAACCATTTCCTTTCATTGTTATGATGACTGGGGACATATCCTTGTTGTATTGCTTGCAGTTAATTTCAGTTCTCTATGGGGATTAAATGCCTATTGGGGGGAGGTGTTATATTTTAGGTCACAGGGGAACCCGAGCCTCCTGCATGGAAAGTATATACTCTGAGCTATCTTCCCAGCTAGGCTGCAGGATTTATTGCTGTGTCTGGGATTCTAAACAGCAGAGTCCTGGCTGATCTCACGCAGCATGTAGGGCAGTGGCAGGGATGGAACTGGCAGCTTCATAATGTGGGGCGGACTCATGGACACATATTCTTATGAGCAAACACATTAAGAAAGTATAATGAGACCTAACTGGCGCAAATGCTTAGTAAATGAACTTAGTAATATCAGACTCCTAAGTCTATAAAACATAAGGAAGTCTGTAAGGGGTGGATGCTCATTAAATACTGAACAACTGTAAAAACACCACTCGCCATGGATATTCAGGTATTGACATTCTACAAAATGACGTATCAGAAAAGAACATCTGTCATCCTAAACTGATTCCGGCACAGAACCTCTTAAAATTTTCAACAATTGAAATAGAATCTTGATTTACACTTGTTTATTTTTTTAGTGACAGCTGTCTGGGTATGAGACACTTCATCAAGAAAGATGAAATCTAGATACAAGCTAACCAAGTTGCAATATCTTCTTGAGGGGAAAGAGTCTTGCGGCCAGGGTGGTGTTCAGGATCTACTCCTGGCACTGCTTGCGCCCTGGTGGTTCTGGGGTTTTGGTGGTGGGACATATGTGGTACCCAGGTTTTGAACCAGGGTCTGTCACATGCAAGTTCCTGATCTTCTGTACTGTCTCCACCCTAAGATCAGTAGTATCATTAAAGGAAAAGCTGCTTCCAAACACGGTCAGAACTTCCACGGTTTTGAATCACCATATGATTTCTTTAATGTTTAGTCTTTTGGCCTATTGGCCTATAAACTGGGATTTAAGTGAATAACGAAGGTGGTGTTCAGATTCATGATACGAGGGTGGTGTGTGAAAGATTCTGAGCAATTAACTTCCCCAAGCGAAACCTGTTGTTTCAGTGTGTAATTAGAGGAGAGTTAGGGACCTGGCGTGGTGGTCAGAGGCCCCCGGAGAGCTTCCCTCAGCTGATTAGCTCAGTTAGTGATGGAGGAAACCTGCGAGGCTATGACACCAGGCACGCAGGTTATGAGGGTTGCTGTGGCCTCTTTAGGCACCAACGAGCCCGAAATTTCTGCAGGGCAGCCTGCTGTGTGGGCCCGACCCGTACCAGGTCCAGATCCCACCGAAGGCGCAGGAGTTAACCTCCCTCAAGAAATGAGCTTCTGTTCAAGTTCTTCTCAGCCGTGAGGCATTCGGCGCTTTCGCAAAACAGGCGGGAGGCCGGGAGCACGGGGATTCGGGCCGGGGCAGGACCCACGCCTGGCACCGGAGAGAGCCGCCTCGCGCCTGACGTCTGGTGGCTCCGAGGCCACCTTTGGAAAAACCGCAACGGGCCAGGGCGGGTGTGGCCGTTTCCGCAGCCTGGAGGCTGAGGCTCGGTCCCGGCTTGTTCGGGCACACGCAGCCGAACATCTCCAACGCCTGGAGCGAGGCGGGGCCGCCGAGTCAGTCCCCGAGGCGCCGCAGACGAGGAAACTCGCCCACGCGGGCGGCGGCCGCCGAGGCTCCGCCTGATCACAGAGCACCGGGATCCTGCTTCTCTGCCCGGGGAGGGCCTGGCACCGAGCTGCTCGCTGCCACCCACGTGCCCCTCGCAACCTCGCGACCGCCGCTCCGCCGAGCGCGGACCCCGGGCGGAAGACCCCTCTGGGCCCGCCCCTTGCCCCCGGAAGCGGAAGCTGGCGGGCCCAGCCGGCTAGTCCCCCCACTGTGGGCTCCGCTCATCATGCTCCGTTGCCCCAGCAGCCTCCTCGGCGCGTCGGTCGCCCCTGCCGCTGCCCTGGCTGTGGCGCTGCTCTCGTCGCTCTCGCGCTGCGACCTCCTGGAGTCGGAGCAGTCGGTGGTCTCGGTGCTCAGTCCCTACTTCGGCACCAAGACTCGCTATGAGGACGCCAGTCCCGGGCGGCCGCCGGACGCCGAGCGGCTGGGTGACAGCTGCACCCCGGTGCAGCTGGTGGCGCTCATCCGCCACGGCACCCGCTACCCCACGGCCAAGCAGATCGCCAAGCTGCGGCATCTGCACGGGCTGCTGCAGAGCCGCGCGCCCGCGCGCAGCGGGAGCGGCGCTGCGGCCGGCCGCGACCTGGGCGCCGTCCTGGCCCACCGGCCGCTCTGGTACGCAGACTGGATGGACGGGCAGCTGGTGGAGAAGGGCCGGCAGGACATGCGACAGCTGGCGCTGCGAATGGCCTCGCGCTTCCCGGCCCTCTTCAGCCGCGAGAACTACGGCCGCCTGCGGCTTATCACCAGCTCCAAGCACCGCTGCGTGGACAGCGGCGACGCCTTCCTGCAGGGGCTGTGGCAGCACCACCACCCCGGGCTGCCCGCGCCCGACGTAGCAGGTGACCGCGAGGGCCGCCGGACCCGTGCCCAGTTCTTGCGTCCCCGTCCCGTTCTTCCCTTCCCCGCTGACGCTCCCCTGCTGCCCCCTCCCCGGGCTGCGGGCGGGTATTTAGGCATGCGAGGTGCGAGTAGACGTCGGGGATCCTGTAGGAAAGGAAACAAACCGGTGTTTGATCCTCCTTTTTCAAACGAAATCGCTGCCCTTTCCGAACTCCCCAGCGTGTCTTTTTCTTCTTTCCTGACAACCAATTCTGCGGCCGGGTTCGATGCGCTTTAAAAACATATCCCAGGGGCTGGAGCGATAGTACAGTGGGTAGAGCGCTTGCCTTGCATGTGGCCCACCGGGTTTGATCCCTGGCATCCCCTATGGTCCCCCGAGCATTGCCAGGAGTGACTCCTGAGTGCAGAGGCAAAAGTAAGTCCAGAGCCCTGCTGGGTGCGGCTGAAAAACAAACAAACAAACATATATGTATATATATACATACTTTATATATTATATATATTACATATAATACTCCTCAACTTTCTTCATCAGGTTTCGCTTCTCAGACTATGTGGGTATTTTCCTTAGCATATTTTTTTTTTAATGTTGGTGCTCGACCTCTAGTGTATTTTAGGAAGCCACTCTTTACACCCTGTGTTGTCACTCTTCTTTCCGTTTTGCTCTTGCATAAACCTCTGAGTTACTTGATTGTAGCTGTGGTCTGATCTCAAACCTTACTTTGCTAATCTGTTCTGTGCCATTTTTCTAAAAATTGGAGAACTCTCCCAGCACGGCCTTTTTTTTCACTGGTGAGGAAGTAGCACCCAAGAATATGTTTTCCAGTTTGGCCTTTCCTATGAATCAGGCCCAGATTCCGGGCCTTCTGGTACCCCCCTGAATAGTACCATATATAACTATTAAATATGTTAATAGTTACCACTGCTACTTCTACTACTGACTAATATGAACATCAATTTAATGTGAGCCTTGCACCAGGTACACCTTACATTAACTTTCCTGAATCCTTACAACAGGTCCCAGACTTTGAAAATATTTCTCCCCTATCTAACAGAGGAGAAAATTGAGATGATAGCAGCAAACTGAGGGGATGTAACTGAGAGCTTGGACTCAACTGTTGTACTGCTGAACTCCAATTTGCCCTGTGACATAGGGATGTTATGTTAAAACATTTCATAAATTAGAGGAAACACATTACACTGTTGTGTTAGAGAAGTGAAGAAGTATCAGTACTTTTTTTGGGGGTGGTGAGAACATTGGGTGGGCACACTCTGCAGTACTCAGAGCTTAATCCTGGATCTGTGCTCAGGGATCACTCCTGGCAGCACTCAGAGGCCTGTATGTGGTGCAGATTGAACTTGGGTTGGTTGTGTGCAAAGGCACTTCCCTTCCTTACCTGCTTTTCTGTTCTGTACCAATACTTTGCTGATTGACTTTAAGGTCAGAATTGTGGTGAGGCATCACTTAACTTTAAAGAAAAATTAATTTGAGGCCCACAGTCTTGTCTTGTTTCTTCAGTGACATCCTCACTCAGTTCCCCATCTCAGGGATTCTTCCACCGATTGTGTATTCTGTGCGTAACCCAGTTGGCTAGCCTGGGTGTAGTCACCTGTTTTTAAATGTATCAATTGATTGTGCCAGGGATTGAACCTTTATGCTCTGCCACTGAGGCATATGTGGACCTGAATTGTGCCTTTTAATTACAGCTAGGTCTTCTCCAATAATGCCAGTGAGAAGCCTCATAAAGCTGTTGACTGGCTGTTGAAAGCAGACCTTGCTTTAATATAGTAAACATTAAAAAAGGGCTCCTGGATGTTCTGGAATGAATGACGTTTGCCTTCAAATGATGTCTGAGAATTGACATTTGCCTCTCAATCCAAAGCCACAGGTCAGAATGTGGTCAGGATAAACCCACCATTTTCTGTCTCAGAGGTTAAATCCTTTACTGAGCTACTTCATTATTAACTCAGACAATTGTTTTCCTTGCTGTTTACTTCTGAACTTTTGAGGGAGGCCCCGGAATTTGATTCATAATTCTTGCAAAAGCAAGATATCATTGTTTCTGTTTAAAGAACAGAAATAATTAGAGAATAGACCAGAAGAAATACCCAGATGTGCTTGGGAAATAATATTTTGAGACCACAAAAAAAGATAACAAAGATCATTGCCCTAGGGATGATGTTTTATTGATGGTCAGAGAAATAGGTCCAGGGGTAAGGTGCTTGCCTTGCTGGTAGCAGATGCAGGTTTGATCCCCAGCACCATAAGAGTGGGCACAGGGCCAGGAATGATCCCTGAGCACCGATGGGTATGACAACAAAATGTAACAAGAATGTAGTTAAAGTGGTTGAATTATCTCTCAGGATCGTATATGCTTACATATATATATATATATATATATATATATATATATATATGATTTTTTTATACACCCAAAACAAAGTAATAGAACTAGATTTACTTTTCTCAAAACTAGATTTACTAGGCACCTCAAGAATTGATACATGGTTTTGAATACCTTTTCCAGTAGTATTTGTTGCCAAATTGGGCATATTATGTAACTTTACAGATTCTAAAAGAAAGGTTTTCTTGGAGCTTTAGTTGGCAAATAAACCAAGCCATAGCACCCAACACAATCAAATATAGAAGACTTGACACTTAAGAGGTATAGTTATTACAATAGTGTTGTGTAAAACAGGACTTTTTGTGAAAACAACAGATTAAAAAGGTTGATAAAATACTCAGAAGATATTTCAAACTCTTGAATTATCTTTCACCCTTCAATTAGGAATTTGGCTAATGTTTGGGTGTTGTTTTTTTTTTTCAGGTTATTTCTGCCTATTAGAAACAGTATTTATATGATACTTCTTTACATTTCTAATGACCTTTTTGTGGCTGGTTATTTTTCTTTTTTGTGTGTATGTGTGAAACAAGGTAGTTTTTATTGAATGTTATTTAGAAAGATAGAAGGGGAGAGAGAGAGAGGGAGAAGTATATATTTGAGAGAGAATACAGCCTTCTCCAGGGTGAAAATAAGCAAAGAAACATAATTGACAAGCAAGTGTTCAAAGGAGAACCTGGCCTTGAAGAGCAAGCCTGTTTGTTTCCTTAAGAAAACATTGGTGGTGTTAAGGAGTGATAGAACTAAATATCCAAACCACAGTTAACAACACTGAAATTGTGGGACCCACACTTTGATATCCAAATTTAAAAGATAGCAGGCCCGGCTTGGGGGACGCAGGAAGGGATTTGGGTTGGAGAGAGAACCTGGAAACAATGGTGTTAGGATTGATGATGAAACATCGTATGTCAAAATGCAAACTATGACTAATTAATGTAAATAAATTCGTGTAAGTAAAGAAGTAGAAAAAGAAACGAAAACATTTATTTCAATGATCTTTATTTTATCATAATTTTATTATTTTATCAAAACTTATCATAAATTTATTATGAAGTACTGACTGCTATAACCACATGCAAACCTTATCTCCTGTACTAACTCTCTAGACCTAAAATTACTTGTTGTTGTTGTGTGTGTGTGTGTCTTTTGTTTTTGTTTTGTTTCATTTTGGTTTTGGGCCATACCCAGTGGTACTTGGGAGCTGTTCTTTGCTCAGTGCTCAGGGATCACTCCTGGTAGTTTCAGGTGCTGGGGATAGAACCTGGGTCAGCCATGTGCAAGGCAAGGGCCTTCCCCTGTACCATCTCTGTCATCTGTCTGTCCCTGTAACATATTTTAGAAAGTTACAGTATCGTTGATAATCTGTTTCTGTAGTCTTTTTAACAAGTAACTTTATGAATTACAGATACTTAAAAATGATGCTTTACAAATTTTTGGTTTTGCATTTGGGCCACACCTGGTAATGCTCAGGGCTTATTCTGGGCCCTGCACTCAGGTATCCTGATGGTGCTCAGGCTGGGGACCATTTATGGTACCAGGAATTGAACCTGAGTCAGTTGTATGCAAGGTAAATGCCTTACCTTACCTGCTGTACTGTCTTTCTGGCATATGGGGATTTTTTGTTTTACCCTTTTGTGAGCAATATGTATTCCAGATATGAGAATGCATAGGGTATTTTTGTAATCTTTGTCATACTTGAAAAGAAAGTTTTCAATACTTTGAAGTCGATGTTTATCTCAATTAATATATATGTATAACCTACCTCTTTCAGACATGGAATGTGGACCTCCAAGAATTAATGATAAATTAATGAGATTCTTTGACCATTGTGAGAAGTTTTTAACTGAAGTTGAAAAAAATACTACTGCTCTTTATCATGTAGAAGCCTTTAAAAATGGACCAGAAATGCAGAAAATTTTAAATAAAGTTGCAGCTACTTTGCAAGTGCCAGTCAACAATTTAAATGCAGGTAATATGCCGTTTGTTATTTATTTAAGTGCCAGATTTTAGTTTTTATAAAGATTTTAGTTTTTGAGTTCTGAAAATGGAAAAAAAAAGGAAGAGAAAATTATTACTTTTAAAATCTTGTGAGTGAATTTACAGTAAGGAAATAATATGGTCTGGATTTAAAAAATTGCACACACTGTTTACTGTTGTCAGATTCATATCTTTGAGTTTTATATAGTATACAAGATTCTTACTGTGTACTAGATTTGGGGGGAGTGGATGGATGTATACAAATCTTCAATTCTAAGCATTATTTATCAAACAAATTATCTTATGAATTACCTACTCATGAAGTGTGGTTCAAATGAAAAATGATAAACATTTTTAAGTTTTTGAAGATGTTCAGAAGTACTTGTTAATGTTTTACAGAGCATTTTATTTTATTTATTTAAAAAAATATAAAATTAATTTGGTTTTCCGAGTGCCCTAGAACAGATGACTGGTTGAAGAAACTTTGATACATCTATACAATGGAATACTATGCAGCTGTTAGAAAAAATGAGGTCATGAAGTTTACATATAAGTGGATCAACATGGAAAGTATCATGCTAAGTGAAATGAGTCAGAAAGAGAGAGACAGACATAGAAAGATTGCACTCATCTGTGGAATATAGAATAATAGACTAGGAGTCTAATACCCAAGAATAGTAGAAATAAGTACTAGGAGGTTGACTCCATGGCTTGGAGGCTGATCTCTCATTCTGGGCAACTCAGAGAAGGGAGCACCAAGTAAAATGTGGTCAGAGGTCATGCGGGGGAGGAGTGACACGTGCCGAATGTAGACTAGAGACTGAACACAATGGCCGCTCAACACCTTTATTACAAACCACAACACCTAATCAGAGAGAGAGAACTAAAGGGAATACCCTGCCATAGTGGCAGTTCGGGGTGGGGGGAGACGGGACTGGGGAGGGTGGGAGGGACCCTGCGTTTACTGGTGGTGGGGAATGGGCACTGGTGAAGGGATGGGTTATCGAACTCTGTATGGGTGAAACATGAGCACAAAAATGTATAAATCTGTAACTGTACCCTCACGGTGATTCACTAATTAAAAATAAACTATTAAAAATTTTAAAAAAATTAGTTTGGTTTTTGGCCACACCTGGTGATTTTCAGGTGTTACTCCTGGCTCTGCACTCAGTAATCACTCCTGGCCGTGCTCAGGGGGACTGCATGGGATCTGGGGATTGAACCTAAATTAGCCGTGTGCAAGGCAAGTGCCTTACCTGCAGTGTAATTGCTCCAGACCCCAGAGCATGCATTTCATTTTATTTTATTGCTTTTTTAGGTCATACCTGTGATACTCAGGGGTAACTCCTGTTTCTGCAGCCAGATTACTCCTGGTGATACCCAGGGGACGATATGGGATGCCAGGGATCAAATCCAGATCGGCCGCATGCAAGGCAAATGCCTTACCAGCTATACTATTACTCTGGTTCCCGAGTATGCATTTTAGAAAGTGAAAAAATAGTATTTTTTTCTTTTAAGCCTTTTTATTAAACCTTAGAGATGCTGAGAACATGCACAGCCATTCTCTGATAAGGTATTTCAGTAGAATGGATTTAATGGGCTACTTGGCACTTTTGAGAATAAAAATATATACTATGATTATTTTGTGAAAGCTGATAGAAGACCAGCCTGTAATTGCCTAGCAATAGAGAAGTTTTCTTTTAAAATAGGGATTCTTTTCCACATTTTATAGAAATAATTTCTTGAGCAGATATTGCTAAATCTATTAACAACGATTGTGCATTTCACTATATTGAGAATCATTTTCCAAGGAGACTTAGATGTTAGGAAGCAAACAAAGTATACTAGACTCTGTCAAGCCTGAGGTTTTTTCTTTTCTTTTTTTTTTTTCTTTTTGGGTCACACCCAAGCTATACTTAGGGGTTACTCCTGGCTTTGCACTCAGAAATTACTCCTGGCAGTGCTTGGGGGACCATACATATGGGATGCTGGGGATCGAACCCTAGTCTGCTGTGTGCAAGGCAAACGCCCTCCCCACTGTGCTATCACTCCAGCCCCAAGCTTGAGTATTATAAGGATCAAAACTGGAAGAGGACTAGACTAATGTTTGGAATATAACTTTTTCTCTTTCCTTAAACTAGCTGTACATTGGGATCACATTTGGAGCTTTAAAAATTATTTATTAGAACATGATTGAAATATGTACATCTCTGCCTTTTCAACCTTTTTACACCTGAGTTCTGACACCAGTGTGACCAAATTACAGATACTAATAAAGACTCATGTAATGAGCAGTGATATACCCACGACTTAATTAGTTTTTAATAGTTTGCTTCAGTTGTTGAAGTAAATTGAAGTGCCTCGGTCCTTCTCTTGAATCATATTCCTCTCCTTTTCTTCCCAGAGCTAACCATTGTTCTTTGAGCATTTAAACCATCCCACCCCTCTCTTTATATTTGTGTTTCTTTGCATAAAGGGGTTAGTGTTTCACAGAATTTTAAATTAATAGGTATCAGCATGTGATACTGGCCTGAAATTTTATTTTTGTTCAACTTTGTATTTTTCATTTAATGTCTTTAATTCTGGTCCCACATTTTAAATTTTTGTACAGAATTTCAGAACGCACTTATATTCCAGTGTCTAATCATTATTTTTGTTTGTGACCATTTTAATTATTTAAGAACAACATCAACAAAAAAAACCCACTTTTATTTAGCCTCTGAATAAACAGGATTATTTATGTTTTATTGATAGGGTAACTTAGAAAATATTTTTGAGGCAGCATAAGTACAGTTATTAAATTCATGTGTTCCGGAATTGGTTTGTTTTTGAATCTTGACTTATTTTGATGTTCCATGAGCCCTATATTGTCTTAAGGGCATAGTTTCTTTCTCAGTAAGATGAATATAAAATTGCACTTACTTCACAGGAATATTACAAAGATTTTTTGAGATTAATTTATACAAAACAGAGCCTGGCAAGCTACCCATGGCATATTCAATATGCCAGAAACAGTAACAACAAGTCTCATAAAGGAGACTTTATTGGTGCTTGCTTGAGCAAATCGATGAACAATGGTATGACAGTACTATAGTGCTATAGTGCTTCTAATTTTTAAGTTGGGACTACACTTAAAATGTTACCTCCGTTCATCCCATTCTCTCTAATATGAACAGAAGTAATTTATATATCATACAGCAAATGCTTCAGTAAAATTTTTTGTGAGTTTGCAGGAAAAATGCATATAAACATATTTGAAAGTCGTTTTTACTTAATTGAGGTAACTGATTCATACCTCAATTAAATAAAATGGTTTCAGGTGTCCGGCATTTTGATTCGCCTGTCTGTATTTCATGTTCATCACTAGAAGTCTCATTTCCTCTACCATCATATAGTTGATTCCTGTTTTACCACCCTGTTTAAGGTAGAAAGAAAGTCAGAGTTTCACAACTGTTTCATTGACTGAAATTTTTACCTCCTTATAGTTTCTTCCCGACAGACTGTTTTTCATTTTTGTTTGTTTCTGAACCACATCTGCTGGTGGTCAGGCCCTTCTCCTGACAGTGCTTGGGTGTCACTTTTAGCCATACCCAGGGGGGCCGTGCAGTGCTCGGGATGAAACCTGGGCTTTCTGCACGCAGCGCTTGTGCACCAGCCTGTTAAGCTGCCTTACCCCTGGAGTAAATCTTAATTCTTTGAGACGCTGGTAGTACTGAATGGTCTTAACAGTCTCTTCAAGTATATGATTTTCTTAACTGCACATGGCATTTTGTAGACATTTCATAGTCTTTGAAAAATTGTAGAAAATAGGAGAAGTCACAAAATTTTCCTTTTTTTCTTCTCCTGCCCCTACCAGATTTAATTCAGGTAGCTTTTTTTACCTGCTCATTTGACCTGGCAATTAAAGGTGTTAAATCTCCTTGGTGTGATGTTTTTGACGTAGATGATGCAAAGGTAAGTAAAAATTGCAAAAAAAATTGTAAGTATGCAAAAATTGCTTTTGCCATTTCTGTTTTCTTAAACCTCATAATTATTGTTGTTTTTTACTTGAAACAGATTAAAATAAAAAGCAATTTTTGATCTTGCTGCATTCAGTAATCTGTCTCTATCTTTCAATTTCTGTCATTTTGAGTATAATATGACTTAGAGTTTTCCTTTTTGGATCTCTTTTCACTGAGACTCTTTGGCCTCTTGGATCTTGGTGCCTGTAATCCTCAAATACAGGCAGGTTCTTACCTAGATTTTTTTAGCTATTGTTTCTTCACATTTGCCTTCCTGTTCTTCAGGGACTCCGATGATTCTTATATTATTCCCCTTGAATTCATCCCATAGCTCCTGGGTATTCTGTTCATCTCTTTTCAGACTGGCTTCCATTATCTGCTGTTCCTCGTGGTTTCCCCCTTCTTATCTTGGAGTGCCTCGACATTTTGCTCAGCTTCTGTTAATCTATTGTTCAGAACTTCTATTGACTTTTGTTATATCACCTGCCATGTTCTTCATTTCTGTCGTTTCTGACTAGTGGCTTTTTCATTTCGATTCTCATACTTTATTATGCTTTGCTAACTACCTTTGCTATTATTACTTTGAACTCTCTGAACATCCTCACCCTAGTGTTATTTATGTCTTTGGAGATAATATTTTCATTCATTGAGCTTAGTGGGCTTCTATGTGTTTTCCCCATTGTTTTTCTAGTGTTCTGGCTGTGCTGGGACTGAGTCTTTGTAGTTAATCTTCCTGAAAGATGCCAAGGGATTAAGCTAGAGGTTGTGTTCTGTCTTCTCTGCCCATCCTTATAAAATGGCAGGAAGAATAGCTGTGAGCAGCATTAACTTGTTGAATGGATCTATTTTGTTGCCGCATAAGTGGCCATGCATTTCAGGAGATGTGGTGTGTGCCCTTAATATGACACAGATCGGGCGTGGAGACTGCTGGCACCCACCTGGGAGCTCTAATAGATAGTGATATTAGTTGGAAGCAATTCTCACCAATGATGTTGGGAGTCAGAGAGGTAGGATAGGAAAAGTGTTCATGGTTTTTTTTCCTCCCCCTTTTTTTTTCTTGTTTTGGGCAACACCCAGAGGATGCTCAGGGCTTACTCCTATCTCTGTGCTCAGGGATAACTCCTGGCAGACTCTGAGTACCGTATGGGGTGCAGGGGATTGAACTCAGGTCGGCTGCATGCAAGGCAAACTCCCCGCCCTTTGTCTGTCACTCTGGCCCCATGTGTTCATTATTTTCTGAAATATCTAGGGTAATGATGTTGGATAGAATTCTGGTAGGTGAGAGGAAGATGTGTTTCAAAGTTTGAAAATGTTCTTATTGTCATTTAGAAGCTAATGCACGTTTGAAGATAAATGCTTAATTTTGTTACTCGAAGACTTGCATGGGCATTTAAGGTGATGAAAATTTTGAAGTATTGTGCTAGTTTGAGATTATGCTTTGTAGCTGAGTTGGAGAAGGGGCTTGGCTCTTCCAGGATGATTGCTCTTGGAAGCAGAGCAACAGTAATACTGGGTGTATTATATTTGGTTTCCATGATCCTATATTGCTTCCAGACTATTTACTTTTTTTTTTTTTTTTGGCTTTTTGGGTCATACCTGGCATTGCTCAGGGGTTACCAGGGTTCTGCACCACCAGAATTACTCCTTGTGGTGTTTGAGGGACCATAAGGGATTTGTTGTATGGCAAACGCCCTACTCACTGTACCATCACTCCAGCCACCAGACTATATACTTTTTGGGTCCCACTGTCCCCAGTTTTTAATCTCCTTAAAATGTCCAAAACTTGTTACTTCAGAAACTTTCCTCCTAAAATCCTTGAATATAAAGTTTATCTTTTAAACTGGAATACTTTAAAGATGAAATGGACACTATTATTAAGCCCTGTGTAGGTTGGAATTGAGACTTAGGATCACCATTCATTAGTGTCAGAAGACCTTACTTCCCTTTGTTTTGAGAAAGGAACTGATACACAATTTAAGTGGTTTTCAATATTGTGTAAATGACTGATGGGTATTGAATTGACAAAAGGGAAATTTACTTTTTGTGGCGGGATGGATGGAGTTTATGTCATTCCTAGGAGTGCCCAGGGGTTGAACTGGACTTAGCTGCATATAAGTTACAAGCTTTAACCCCGGTCCTATCTCTCTAGCTCCCAAAAGAGAAATGCCGTTTAGCAAAACAATGACTTATTTCCCCACATTATTATAGTTAGACTGTTTGGCATGTGCTCATCTGGCCACCTGATCTCATCCTTTTCCTATCTTGACTAGGATTTCACCTTGTGGCTCCTTAATTTTGAATTTAGTCCTTGCTTATTGACCTGCACATGACTTAATCTCTCCCTCCTTTCCTGAATTATCCCCGTTGTTGAATCCTTTTCCTTTCAAACATTTAATTCTTGTTTCTTTGTGCATCTTCTCTTTGTCTTCTGAGAGGTCGTTAGTACAGTACAAATATCCTAGAACTGAAGGCCTGAATCACAGTAACAATCTATGTTTTAGTTTCCTTTAATGATGAAGTCATGGTGACTCAAGAATACAACTATAACGTACAATATTTATAACACTTACAATGTTTATAGCACTTTGGTGCTTTTTTAGCTTTTTTTTCCTTTTTAGGATTACTCTCCTTTTTCTCTTACTGCTTATGAACTCAACTCCTTTTCCCCTGCCCTTGCAACTTATTTCAAAAATTTTCAAATTGACAGAATTTGTAAAAATAATACAAATTCTGAACATTAATGTACTTCATTTTATATTTAACAGCCTTCCTTTTAAAATTTTGTCTGCTTGGCCTTTTTCTTTATATATTTTTCTAATTGTTGTGTTAACAAATTTCCAGAGGGTAAAAAAATATGTATTATGGTTTGGCGACCATACCCACTGGTACTTGGGGGCCACTATGGGTTTGGTGCTTTGGGATGCTCGAAGAGTGCTCAGGGGACCATGTGGTACTGGGAATGAACCCAGGACTCCTGCCTGCAAAGCATGCTCAGCCTTTTAAACTCTCTCTCTCCCCATGGCAGATTAATACATGAACTAAAGTAATTAATTTCTCTTTGGTCTCTACCTTTCTGAAATACCTAAAAATTCCTCATCCACTCCTGGCCTTTTGTGTACTGTACTGGATAGTCTTCAGTATATGTCTTCTTTTCTTTCTGCTGTATATATCTTTGCTAGCATCTTGATACAATTTTAGAAGAAAGGGGAAGTGAGTATATGCCTTTAACCCACTCTCCTGAACAATTGATAACAGATTCTGACTGTGCTGTTAATTTGCTCTTGCATATCTGCTTCTACATTGCCTTGATTCCTTTCGTGTCTGCACATAAGTCTTTATGTGTTAAGATCTTGTACTATACTTTATTTTCTTGAAAGAGCAACTATACACTAGGAATGCTGAGACTGTTGTACTTTGTGCAGAGTAATAATTAACCAGTGTAACATTTGCTGAGAAAATCATTAATTAGAGAATCTTTTACATTGATGCAATGTTCTAGTACTGAGTTTTGAAATTTCTATTTTAGGTGTTAGAATATTTAAATGATCTAAAGCAGTATTGGAAAAGAGGATATGGATATACTATCAATAGTCGATCCAGCTGCACCCTGTTTCAGGATATCTTTCAGCATATGGACAAAGCAGTTGCAGAGAAACAGAGGTAAAACTTAAACTTAAATTTTCAAAAAAGGAATGTGTATTCTTTTCACCAAATAAAATTTGGAAAGGGTTGCATGGTGGGTGTTTTAAAAAGACAGATTCTCATTGAAAAACCAAGTTAGTCTTGAGACAGATTGAAGATTGGTATATTTTATTTTGCTAATAGTAATGCTATATATACATATACAGGGAGGGATTTTTTTTTGTAATTTTTTTATTAGTGAATCACTGTGAGGTACTGTTACTTACTTACAAATGTTCATGTTTGCGCTTCAGTCACACAGTGATCGGTTACCCATCCCTCCACCAGTGCCCATTTTCCACCACCAGTGATCTCAGTATCGTCCCACTCCCCCAACTCCTTTTCCCTCCCCACCCGGCCTCTGTGACAGGGCATTCTCTTTTGTTCTCTCTCTCCTTTTGGGTATTGTGGTTTGCAGTAGAGGTATTGAGTGACCATCGTGTTGAGTCTATAGTACAGGGAGAGATTTTATGTGTGTGGGTATAACTCTAGGTTATGGAATTTGGGGAAGTTTTGCAAGAGTTAGAGAAGAAATCCTGGTTGAGTACTGAGTTTCTGCTACCAAAGATTGTCATGGGACAGAATGGTTAAGCAAATACCATCTTTGCCCTGGGAGTGAACTTATTTCCTGATTAGTGTTACAATGATTTATGACCCTTGGACATTATAGATGTCTATTATTTGTCCTGTGTTGAATACAAGATATACAATAAGCTTAATTTAGACAAGAAGGATTTTTAAGTAGCTTTTGCAAGGTATTTTTTTTTTATAATTTGATGCCAGATGTAAAGCTTAAGTAGAAAGGTAACCATTGGTATTTCATTAAAATAAGTTATTTCTGAAATTTTTACCCCTCTGGAGAAGCCCTTGTTCTCTTTTGAACATCTCCTACCTCACACATTTCTAAATTTCTTTCAAAGAAAACTGTTTTATAAATAAAATAATTATTTCTGTATTCTGAAAACTGTAAATATATACATAGAGAAATTTAAGAAGATTCAAAGGCTGAAAAGAGGTAGTATATCTTTATGTTAGGCTGGAAGATTCATTTGCTGGTTGAAGTGCTGTGTTTTTCCTAGTCCAAATAGGTTTCTTTGTAGAAACCGACTTTTTGTTGTTGTTGTTGTACTTGGGCCATACCCAGTGGTGTGCAGAGCTTCCTCCTGGGCTGACCACTCCCTCAGGATCACTCCTGGTGGACTTGTGGGTCTGTATGGCATGCTGACGACCTCAGGGTGAACACCCTACTCCCGCTCTCACCCTGGAAGCTGACATATTTATTCTAAAATGTACACAGTTACAAAGGATCTTGGACAAACTGAAATGATTTTGAGGGACCACTGAGCTATTGCAGTGGATGGAAGCACAGGCTTTGTGTGTCAGAGGCCCAGGCTCTGTCCTGGCACTGTGGACACTACCAGGAACAAGCCCTTATAGCACTGACGACCACTGGGTATGTAGCAGGTGCCACCCCCTGCTCCCTAGTAACTTTGAGAAGAAGAAAAGGAGTTATAATGACCTGATTTTAAAAGCTATATGCAATTATAGACGTAGACGATTAGATTAACAAAATAGAATGTTCATAAATAAACTCAAATATATATAATCAGTTTTGACAAAGATGCCAGTTATACATTGGAAAAAACAATAGAGTTTTCAGCAGTTGGTACTCAGTTTATCTTAACTCTTGCAAAATGACTTTTACTTCTCACTAACCACAAAAATGAATTATAGATTTTTATGTACAATATAAAAATTTAAAACTTGCAGAAGAAAAATTGGATTGTCAATCCAAATATGAGAATCAAAACTATAATAATAAAATAGAGGGACAAATCTTCATGATCTTACATTTACCAAATTCTCTTAGATATCATACCCAAAACACAGTATATAAAAATTGATGAAGTGAACTTTATCAAAATTAAAAATTCTTGTGATTCATAACAAGATAAACTGAATTAGAAAATATCTGTAAAACATATACATATGTACAGCCATATAACAGGATACTGTTCAGCAATAAAAAGAATGAATTACTGGTAGATACAACAAAATGAAAGACTACAAGAGCTGAAAGAATCTAGTTGCATGGGGCTTTTGACTGATTCTGTTTGTTTAGGATTTCTAGAGAAGACAAAACTTGACAGATGAAAATAGATCGGGTGGGCTGGAAAAATAAATAGTACATTGGATAAAGCATTTGCCTTGTACACAGCTGATTTAGGTTCAGTCCCTGGTACCACATATGTTCTGAGACCTGCCAGGATTGATCACTGAGCACAAAGCCAAGCACTGCCAGGTGTAGCCCCAATCCCCTCTACCCCGCAAAAATAATAAGTAGTTGCCTGGATCCAGATCTAGGGGACTAGGTGAGTGTGGGGGTAAGCTTGGACTGTAAATGGATATAGGGGATTTTATAAGACAGTTGAACTGTTTCAAGTAGGATTATAAGGACACATACCCAGCCACTTCACTGAAATTTGTCTTAACAGTCAAGAAAAGGGGAAGTTTATAGAGACTGAACACAATGGCCACTCAACACCTTTATTGCAAACCACAACACCTAATCAGAGAGAGAGAACAAAAGGGAATTCCCTGCCATAGTGGCAGGGTGGGGTGGGGGGAGACGGGACTGGGGAGGGGGGGAGGGATGTTGGGTTTACTGGTGGTGAAGAATGGGCACTGGTGAAGGGATGGGTTCTCGAACTTTGTATGGGGGAAACATGAGCACAAAGATCTGTAACTGTACCCTCACGATGACTCTCTAATTAAAAATAAACTAATAAAAAAAAAAAAGAAAAGGGGAAGTTTGGTGGTTAATCATGTGACCATCTCAACAGATGCAAAAAATAGAAAAGCATTTCAAAAATTTAAAATCCATTTGTGATAATTCTCCGCAATGTGGCTAAGAAGGAACATTTCTCACATAATAAAGACAATATATGATGAGCCCACAGCTAACATCATACATACTCAGACGGTGAAAAGTTGATAGATTTCCTGAGATTAGAAACAAGCCTCCTTTATTCAAATGACCCAGAGCAGCTAGGCCAGAAAAAGGATTCAGATTGAAAGAGACCAGACCAAAGAGATGGAGCATTTGGTCCCTGAGTCCTTGGTTGTAGAGCCAGGAGAAAGCCCTGAGCACAGCTGACTATGGCTCAAAAAACAAACAAAAAGGGGCTTTCAGGTTCTGTTCCCTAATTTTTCATTGGCTCAAATCTTCAGTAGTTTTAGATTTCACTGATGAATAAACTAAGGGTTTTAAGGTCATGTAGTTCTGAATTTGAACCTAAGGTGGCAGCATTGAGATAAATATGGTGACACCAAGTAATTATTGTTAAAAACCACAGTGGTTCATTATTTATCCCAATTTAGTTCATTGTAAGGTGGGAGTTTTGTCTTTTAAAATAATTAAAAATGACCATTGGTCTAGGTTCTTAAAAATGTCCTTCCTATCTTTTTGGCTAACTTGCTGAAATCCAAAGGTTTCATGGATTTTAGGTATATGTGGCATTGTTTTTTATAGTGCTATTTCTTGAAACATATTGGCTAAATAAGGTAAATATTTGTATAAGTAGCCTGACTATCTGCTGGATTCAGGTTCAGGTGTTCAGTTGCCTCCTAGAAAGATGCTATTGTTTGGTAGACTATAGATCCTGCGTGATGTCTGGAAGTTTCTTTAACCGCTTTCCCTTCAGAGCCTAGAACACATCTCCATGCAGTTGGTGCTTGCTGTATTGAAGTCTGCCTGTTCCTCTTATTGCCCCTAGTTTAGTCAGTTCTGCAGTTCTCCTCTCAAAAATCCAAGTGAAAACCTACACATCTCTTCTTGACCCTCAGTCTTCTTCATCTTCTATATCTGCTCACCACATTGGTGGGAGTGGGAGGAAAGGAAGGGATGTATCCACTTAGATATAAGTCTGTGCGCTGTTCTTGTTCCTCCATGCTACCACTTCAGTTCCTCTCCTAGATCCTAGCAACTGGCTTCCAAGTGCTTCTGATTTAGTGCTACTGCTGGTCCTCTTCGACACAGCCTATTATGTAGCAATACTGGGTATATGAAGAAGAAAATGTTTAAATTATTATCTCAAGGAACTCATGTTTCAGTAGGGACAGTACTTTTGTTTTGTTTTGTTTTTATTTTTTTTATTTAAAAATTTTTTTTTAATTGAATCACCGTGAGATACTGTTACAAGCTTTCATGTTTGAGTTACAATCACACAATGATCTAACATCCATCCCTCTACCAGTGCACATTCCCCACCACCAATATCCCAGGTATACCCTTTCCCACCCTCCCACTGCCTCCATGGCAGGCAATTTCCCCCATACTCTCTCTCTACTTTTGGGCATTATGGTTTGCAATATAGATACTGAGATGTTAACATGTTTGGTCCTTTATCTACTTTCAACACACATCTCCCACCCCAACCGATCCCTCCAACCATCATTTTCTTAGTGATCCCTTCTCTTTTCTAGCTGCCTTCTCCCCCAGCTCATGAGGCAGGCTTCCAACTATAGAGCATTCTTCCTGGCCCTTGTGTCTACTGTCCTTGGGTGTCAGTTTCATGTTATGTTATTCTATACTCCACAAATAAGTGCAGTGGGACAATACTTCTAATAACAGCACTAAGGTTGAATGGGCTCAGGATTAATTTGAAATGTGACATTTGGTAAAAGCTTTATGGGTGGAGGAGCCTTTGAGATAGGGTCACTGAAGGTGTTTTTCAGTAACCTTAACCTGTCAGTTTTCAACGTGTCAATTTTTGTTGTTATTGTAGCCCTAGCATAGTTGGTTGTGGTGTGTGTGTACACACACATGCTTGTGCATGTGTGCATGCACACGCACATACACACGTGGTTGTAATGTACTGGGGTTGTACTTGGAGTGCTAAGTTGCATCTGACAGTGCTGGGGATTGTACTAAGAAGTATGGAGTGGTATTGGGGTTGGAGCACTTGGCCTTATGTCCAAGACAGGTGCTCCACTGCGGAACCACGTCCTGCTGGCATCCTGATTGGGATGTTGTTGATGTAAGATAAAAGGCACATACTTGAATATGCATACATGATACTCATGAAATCATCACCACAGTTAGGTTGACAAAATAACCATCACATAAAAGGTTCTTTGGATCTTCTAATATATACTTCTCACTACCCACCCCACTGTCCTAGGCCAGCAATTGATCTGGTATCAGTAGTTCATTACCCCCACACCATGTTCCTCCTCTCTCTTTCTCGTAAGTAATTTCATTTCTTTGTCTTTTTGCTTGAGAAAATATTTTAGTTCTACATTTTTGTCTTAGTTGGTCAAACTGACATTTGCCAAATGTTTCATTGGAACTGATATTTCAAGATGTATAAAGACAAAAAAACTTTTTCCCTTGGTGATTTTCTTCTCAGTAACTGGCAGTTCCTGTTGATTATATTGCACTTACATAAGTATGGGGGATTATATGCGCAGTCTAAAGAACTATTTGATATCCCTGGATCATGTTTAAGAACACACCCTGAGTAATATTAGTTGAGTGTGAAACATGAACTGAGAGCTTAGAAAGTTTTAAATTGTTGTTGTTTTCTGGTTTAACTTTTTGAGTAACTTCACGCCCCTTTTTTTGGAGTGATTTACCTGCTTTGAAAACATAATCATCAACCCTTATTTTGCAATATAATTTAACTTATTACATTTTAATTGTGTATAAGTATTTTAGCTAAATATTTAAGGGGGGGTATTTGAATTATAACAGTGCTTGGGCTACTCCTGGATCTGAACTCAGGGGTCTCTTAGTGGTGTTCCATGGGACATATGCAGTGCTGGGCATCTAATCTGGCTCAGCCACATGCAAGACAAGTGCTTTAACCTCTATACTATTTCTCCATCCCTTTACATCATATATATGTATATACATATGTATGTGTATACATACACACATTATATATATGTATATATTTGTGTGTGTATATGCATACACACACATATGTTCTAGAAGTCAAACCTAGAGTTTCACATCTGCAAAGCAGATGCTTTATCACTAAGCCATATCCCTGGTTCTCACAACAAACGTTCCTTACAGACATTCATGTATATATACGTATAAAAAGGGTGCTAATTTGATAAACTACATTCATATCGTGTTAGCTATCATTAGGCAATTCACTTTTCCCCTGTTCTTATTTATTTTGTTTGGGGACCACAGTCAGCGCTGCTCAGGGCTAACTCCTGGCTTTGTTCTCAGGGTTCAAGCCTGCCAGTGGTTGGGGAACGAAATGTTTTGTCAGCGATCTAACCAGGGTCAGCTGCTTATAAGGCATATGCCTTACCCCCTGTACTTGCTCTCTGGCCCCCTTCCCTCTTATTTTTAAAATGAGAAGATTTGAACTTATTTCAGCCCTAAAGCATAGTGATTTCAACTGTGCATTTCTTTATGTATATGTTCATAGTGTTATTTATTTGCTTTTTTAGTACTTTTCATAGTAGTTCATATATTTTAGGTTCTTTTTAAAAAATATTATTTCTAATAAGCGCCTTCCCAGCAGGGCATGAAATAGTTTGATGTCCATGTTCATCACTGCTTGGGCCTGACAATACAGGGGGCCTCCAGTGACACCCCAGTGGTGCTCAGAAACCAGTAGGGCCACATTGGGGTGCTCCGGGGCCATGCAGTTCCCGGGATCATACTTGAGATCTTGTGCACACAAGGCATGTATGTGTTATACAACTGGAGCTGCCTCCTTGGCCCCTTGAATATATACCTCTCCTAAAGTGACTTTGCCATTTCACAGAAAATATGATATCCTAAGCTTATTGCATTTTTATCAGAGAATAAGAGAGGCTCTAAGTTGTCCTAATTCATGCTTTGCATTACTTGTTCCTGGGGAGGTTTTTCTTCTACTAGTTTTAAAGAAAGAGTAGTCATTGTAATTGGAGGATATATTTAGTTTATTGAGAAATGTGACTAATAAGGGAAAAAATATGTTTGCTGAATTAGAACTGATAGAATACAGAAACCACAGAAAAGAAAAATAGGAAAGTGCAGAGCATATATACATATATATATGTATATTTTCTTTTTGGGTCACACCTGGCGATGCACAGGGGTTACTTCTGGCTCTGCACTCAGGAATCACCCCGGCAGTGCTCAGGGGACCATATGGGATGCTGGGATTCGAACCTGGGTCGGCCACGTGCAAGGCAAATGCCCTACCCGCTGTGCTATTCCTCCAGCCCCAAAGAGCATACATATTATTAAAAAATCCTTTCTATTATAAATTTGATGTAGACTATGTAAATTTAAAATATAAATTTCAGAGGCCAAGCGATACTACTAAGGTTAAAGTACATACCTTGCATGTGAGGACATGGCTGGTTTGATCTCTGATGCATCGTGTTCCCCAGGCATCTCCAGATGTGCCCCTGGAGCACCGGAGCACTGCTAAATAAGGTGATCCCGATATTTCCCAGCATTGTAGGCCTGAGCACACTGCATCTTTAGGCCCTTGCCTGGAGGGGCCCCTGGGCTTCCAGAAAATTGTGGAGGAGATTGTTTTCTGTACCCCCAAAACAATTCAAATGTAAATTTAGCTAATCTCTTCAGACAATTTAAATAAAGACTTTCATTTGGATAAAAGTATTAAGCTTCTCTGGACATGATGTAAGAAGTATAAATCATTGTAGGACAGAATTATAATTGAATCATTTGGGGTAAAATTATAATGTGAAACAAAGGGATTTGGGTAATGTAGAGTCTGAACTTGTAAAATTGTACTCAGGTATTTAATAGATAACTGCTTTTCTCTTGAATGATGTCCCAGTTCTTTTGTGTGATTTTTGTCAGACAAATAGTTTTATGTCCTCAAAAGTTAAAAGCCACAGATGCCACAAGTATTGAATATGCATCATTACCGATTGCTTTGATAACTCCTTTAAAAAAACATTTTCCTGCTAAAAACCTGCATTTGGCCAGGATGGGGCTGGATGTGGGGGGCACTCTGCACTGAGGGATCACTCCTGGCAGGTTCAGGGGACTGTGTGTAGTACCAGGAATGGAACCCAGGTTGGCTGCCTACAAGGCAAGCGTCTTTCCCACATCATTCCAGCCCCATCAGATGTGTTCTGCAATTTTTTTTTTTTGTCTCACAGTTTGTGATTTGTATCCTCATTGTCATTGACTTTCATGGGGTACAAATTATAAAAAGTGAAATTCCAATTTATTAGTTATTTTGGTCAATTATGAACAATATATGAACCCATTGGTATTGACATCTCTAAAAATTCATTACCACGTCAAAATAGGTCAAGTAAAGTAGCATATTTGCTAGCAGGCACAATGCCTGAATTTGATCCCAGCATCTTATTACCCCTTCTTCCCCCATCATGTGTGGGTAGAGAGCCCTGTTTTTTAAAAACAAAGTCATTACCATATCCTAGATTGACTGGGTTTTTCTTAGGTTAATTTTTAGAAGCTTTATCATAGAGTGGACACTTCTCTTTAGGTCTATAATCCATTTTGAGTTAATTTTTATTTTTAAGGCTGTAGAGTCTGTGTCTAGTTTTGCATGCAAATGTTCATTCAGTATTCCCAGACCATTAGCTGAAAAGACTTCTTGCTTTATTGTTTTACCTCTGCTTTTTTGTCAAAGGTCAGCTAACTATACTTTTATGGTTGTGTTTCTGGACTCTGTTTTCTGCTTTATTGATCTGTTTGTTCTTAATGTGGCTTTATACTCATATCTGGACATTGAGTAGCATAAGTCCTCTTTTACTTCAATACTGAGTTGGCTATTCTGCATCTTTTGCATATCTATATAGACTTTAGAGTCAGTTTCCCTCTGTCTGCAAAATATTAAGATTTTTTACTGTAATTTTGTTTAATCTAAAAATTAGTTGAGAAGTGGGGTTTTTACAATATTGAGTCTTCCTGTCTCTGAACTTGGAGTATCTTCTGTTGTTTTATTTGAGATCTTTGAAACTCACCAGTTTACCTCATATAGATCTTGTACATAGTTTTCAATTTTATACCTATTTCATTTTGGAAAGTATAATATTTTGGGGGTGCTAATATAAATGGTAATGGGTTTTAAATTTCAAATTTCTTTTTATTTATAGAAAAAATCATTTGACTTTATGTATCAACCTAATATCTTGTAGCTTCCTGTATGTGCTTATTAGTTTCATGTGTTTTGAGATGGTCATTATCACCTGCAAATAAAGATAACTTTATTTCTTTTTAGATTTTTTAAATTATTTTTTTAAAAGAAAGCCTTATTTCGGGGGCTGGATCGATAGCACAGTAGGTAGGGCATTTGCCTTGCACACGGCTGATCCAAGTTCTATTCTCAGCATCCCATATGGTCCCCCAAGCACCCCCAGGAGTAATTCCTGAGTGCATGAGCCAGGAGTAACCCCTGAACATCGCTGGGTGTAACCCCCCCCCAAAAAAGAAAACTTTATTTCTTTCTTTTCAATGTGTAACCTTTTATTTCCTTTTTGTTCCATTTTTAGCTAGGCTTGCCAGAACAATGTTGAAAAGTGAGAAATGATTCCCTTGACTTATGTCTGATCATAGCAAGAAAACTTCAGGTTTCTCCCCATTAAGTCTGATGTTAACCGTAGATTTTTTTTTTTTAAGCGTTATTTGTTTTTTATCAAGTTGAGGAAGTTCTCTGTTCATAGTTTGATGAGGATTTTTTAAAATAACAAATGGAGGCCAGAAAAATTGTACAACAAGTAATGTGCTTCCCTTACATGCAGCCGGCTCAGGTTTGATCCCTGTCATCATATATGGTTGCCCAAGCACTGCCAGGAATGATCCCTGAGCACAGACAGATTCTGTTCATTGATTTTTTGATACTGAATTTGCCTTTCTTATCACGAGAGATAAATCTTGCTTGGTCATGATGTATAATTCTTTCTATACATTGTTGAATTTTTTTTTCTTTTTGGGTCACACCCGGCAATGCATAGGGGTCACTCCTGGCTCTGCACTCAGGAATTACCCCTGGCGGTGCTCAGGGGACCATATGGGATGCTGGGAATCGAACCTGTGTTGGCCGAGTGCAAGGCAAATGCCCTACCCGCTGTGCTATCACTCCAGCCCCTACATTGTTGAATTTGATGTGCTAATATTTTGTTCAGAAATTTTGCATGTTTCATGGGGGACATTGATTTATATCTATTTTTCTTATATTTGTCTGATTTTGGTATCAACGTAATACTGAGCCACAGAGTGGGTTAGAAGTATTTCCTTTTATTTTTTAAGAACTTAACTCATGGCAGAATATATTCTCTAGTCATAATAAAATTAAGCTGTAAATCAATAGCTGAACAATGCCACAGAAGTTTTCAAATATTTATTTTTTAAGGGGGAAAATTCTCAAATCAATCCAGTTCATCTCAGGAATACAGAAAAGGATACAAAGTCTTAATTTTTTTTTCTGATAGAAATATAAGATCTATTTTAATTTCTTCAAAATTTTATTTATTTTTTAATTGTTTTTTACTTTTTTATTGAATCACTGTGAGATAGATCCTTACAAAGCTGTTCATGATTGCAGTTTAGTCATACAGTATCACAACACCCATCCCTCTACCAGTGTACATTTCCCAGCACCAGTGTCCTCAGGTTTCTTCCCATCACCCCTGACCCCCTGCCTGCTTTTATGGCAGCTCACTCTCTGTGTCTCTGTCTCTGTCTCTCTGTGTCTCTGTGTCTCTGTCTCTGTCTCTCTCTCTCTCTCTCTCTCCCTCTCCCTCTCTGGCTCTGGCTTTCTCCCTCCCTCCTTCATTGTGGCTTGCAATATTGATACTGAAAGGTTATCAAGAATATCCCTTTACCTATTTTTAACACTCAGATCTTGTCCAGCATAAAATCTATTTTCAAAAGAACCATAGCAAATTTTAGAACTTAAAGACACTTAAGAACTTTAATTTACTTAAAGAACTTAAAGATACTTAAGAACTTAAAGATACTGTATCTGTAACTTAAAGTTCTCTAAATTTAATGAGTTGCAGATAACAAGAGAAGTATTAGTAAATTTTGAAATAAAAAAGAGTATCTATTATCTTCTCTGCCACACTTTATATTTTTTAGATATCTTGCTAGTTCCAAGTAAGATTTTCATATACACACACACATATATATATGTATATATATATATATAATATTTCTAGTAGGGCTAATTTAGTGGTGATGAATAATTCCTTAAATTGTTGTTTGTCTGTTCTTTATTTACCCCTCAAATCAATCTGATTGATAACCAAACTGGGAGTAGTATTGCTCATTGGAAATCTTTTCCATTCATCACAGTTTTCATCTTGTCACTCTCTTCTGAATTGTAGAATTTATTTTGAGAAATCTACTGACAGAAATCTACTGATAAGGTACCCGTTTTCTGACGGGTACCTTATCTTTGACTCTTTGCTTTTTCATTTGCTATTTTTACAGCAAATGAAAAAAATGCTTTTTTATTTGCTATTTCTTTATCTTTGATTTTTGATATTTTAAGTTTAATGTGTATTGGTTTGTGTCTTCTTAGGTTTATTTTGTTTGGAACTTTTTGAACTTCCTGGATCTCGAGTCTAACTCCATTCTGAGTGTACAGAAGTTCTCAGCTAATACTTTTTGTACTTTCACTTTGTCATCTTCCTTATCCAGCTTTCTTCCCTTTCTTTGTAAAAGAAACAACTATGGTATCTGGCACTTGGTAGAAATGAATCTTGGAAAAGTCTTATCTTCATTTTGTTCCAGGCAATTGATCACATTCATTTTGTACCAGGTCCTTTTGTATTAAAATGTGTAATATTGGCCAGCTTCTTTCCCTGTAGTTGCAAATCCTACTATATGTGCAAGACACTTTCAAGTCATAAAGACGACAAAAAAAAAAATCTATGAAAATAATTACGTTTGGGGGCTGGAGTGATAGCACAGCGGGTAGGGCGTTTGCCTTGCACGTGGCCGACCCGAGTTTGAATCCCAGCATCCCATATGGTCCTCTTAGCACCGCCAGGGGTGATTCCTGAGTGTATGAGCCAGGAGTGACCCCTGTGCATTGCCGGGTGTGACCCAAAAAGCAAAAAAAAAAAAAAGAAAGAAAGAAAATAATTATGCTTGTTTCTTCTATGGATTTGGCATTGTCTTATAAGCTGAATATATTTAAATTTTGTTATTTTAGAAAATCTAACCTATAAAGAGTTTCAAATTGTCAATTCCTGTAGTCATACCAGGTTTCTAAGCCAACGGGAGTTGTTAGTTTTTTTAGATTATTTTGAGAAGACTGTGTTTGCTCTGTAGACTATAATTAACCTATAATGTCTAAATTTTTGTTAAAGGTTTTAATCAGACCTTTAAAAATTCTTTTTTATATGCTAAAAGCTTCGGAAATAGAATTTATCTTTATATGAAATTAATACTCATGATATTTATCTTTGTTTTTTCGGGGATTGGTTTGGGACCACACTTGCTCAGGGTGTACTCCTAGCTCTGTGCTCAGTAGACCATATTTGGTGTCAGATATGGTAATATGCAATTCATCTCCTTAATTCTTTAGCTATTCTCAGCCCCAACATTTATTTGAAAACTTTCCTTCTACTGAGAATTGCCTAGAATTCTAAAATACACTTTTTCAAGTTTAGATTCACCAAATGGCATAAAACAATAACTTTTGTTAATATTGCTTCCTGTGTAAATCTAACATATAAGCTTATTTTAGTTGCCATAACTTTCCCAGTGAGCATTTTAAAAGTACAGTTTTCTCATGCACTCAAAAATAGCTGATTTTAACATATAACTGGCAGAAAGGCAAAGAGAAAATAACATTTCAGATTTAAGCCAAAGGAAACTTTAGATTTAAAACTAAAATTTAGGTCATTATGTAGATTTAATTTATTCTGTAATTTAGATGAAATTAATAGGACCTTGAATTTATAATTCGTTCACATTCTTTTTCATGTTTCTTGACTCCCTCCCATACCTTATTTCTTAACTGTGTTTTTTGGTGAGAGCCCTACGCCTGGCAGTGCTCAGGGCTTACTGCTCCTGGTACTGCACTTAGGAATCATGCCTGATGGTGCTCAGGGCACCATATGTGGCCTGGAGATTCAAACCCAGACTGGCAGCATGCAAGTAGATGCCCTGTCCACTATACTATTTATTATTCTGGGCCCTCTTAACTGTGTTTTTTGTCTGGTGACTTTAGTATCCAAATATGTACAGTACTCTCTCTTTAAGTTGCTTATGGAATTCAGTGCTTAAAAATGGGGCAAGTCTTGGGGCCAGAGTACAGCATATAGGCCACTTGCCTTGCATCTGGCCAACTCAGGTTCGATCCCAGGCGCCCCATATGGCCCCTCGGGCCTGTGATCCCTGATCGCAGAGTCAGGAGTAAGCACAGAGCACCGCCAGGTATGGCCCCCAAACAAACAAAATATGTCTAGTTTGAATTAAATTGAGGCATGCCTTAAGAGTAAAGTATTGCTGGGTTTTGAGAACTTGTTAGAAAAAGAAAAAAGTAAAATAGTTTTAAAATAATTTTTATGATAATTGCATGTTCACCTGGAATATTTTATGATGCCTTGTCCCTATGTTGGACTGCTCCACTGGGAAAAGTGCAGAGGGTTAGTGATCCCTAACCTAGTCGAGCGGTGGCAGGAGCAGAGTGAGGACGCCTGTCTGGCATGTTTCTGATCCTCCTCTGATTCCCTGGCATTGCAAGCGACACTAAGAGTGAGTCCTGCTAATTATGACCTCAAGACCAAGAGGAAAAGAGAAAATGAAGGTGCAGAGAGATAGTACGGAAGCATGATACTTACCTTATACATGCCTGATCTGGGTTTGATCCCTGAAATCTTTTTTTGGTCACTTGAGCCCCATCTGGAGTCATCTCTGAGCACTGAGCCACGGGTGCGGTCTGAGCATTGCCTGGTATGACCCCAAAACCAAAACCTACTGCTCCCAAAGTGTGAGACAATAGGAGTATTCTGCTTTCATTTCGACTACTTGTGTGTCCTCATAGAGTTGTGGAGAATATAATAGAATATTGAAGTTGCCTATAGGGTCAGAACATACATTTGTTACTGGCTGCGAGGTTAAAACCTTATGGTTAGAGACACTTATAGTGTGTAAATCAATAATTTAAAATTACTTGTTTTTCTTAATGTGTATTCCTTTTAAATTACGCTTTATTTATATTATGGCAGTCACACTAGCTTTGGCTTGCATATATACAAATGTATAAAGGGACCAGGCCAGTAACAAAGGAATGATTTCATCCTTAGTGTGAGTGATGACGTGTCTTGTGCAGCAGATGTTTGTGTGTGTGTGTCCTCCCTCCCTTACTCCTCCTAGCAGATTATTGCCCAATCGTAGTATATGTGGCCAGATCTCTCAGGTGTTCATGGAAAAAAACACTCTGGATTTTAAAAAATGTTCTCCCAATTTTAAAATACTGCGAAAATTTTAAGATTTTCTTTTAGGTCAGATCAAAAGTAGGTGTGGTCTGAATGGTACTGCTTAGTAACTTTGGGTTTAAGGGGCTGCTTCTTTGGAAATAATCTCATATTTTTAGAAACTTTAAACCTGTGAGTTGCTTATTTTGGGGAGGCTGGTGGGGAGTTACTAAGGAGATGTTAGGAAAGTCACAGCTGGCAGTGCTCAGGGGTCTCTTCTGAGATCTTTGTTCTCTGTTTGGGGTATGGTTCCTCATAGGGCTCAGGGGAGCCTGTTTTTCTGGGAACTGAACCCAGGTGTCTGACAGGCAAAGCATATACTCAGTCCTTTGACTTGTCTCCCAGACCCAGATGAGTGGTTTTAAACCACTCACTTGTGGGCTAGTTCTGACCTACAGGGGTGAAAATTACTGTTATATATTCCTAATTCCAGTTAAGGGGGAGGCATCTGTTGATTTATTATTTTTTTACACGCAACTTTTATAAAATTATCTTCAAAATATGAGTATTGTTATATAGGTGGCAGTTTTGTATATTTCTTAGCATTATATTTCTGGTACACATTTATTTTCTCTCAGGAGGTGTTCCTGCTTTATATTTTTAATTTTCTTTTCAGTTGCTCGTTTTAAAGTTAATTTGGTTCCCTTGAATATTTAAAAGAAAGCTGTCCTAACCTCTCAAAGCTCCATGTGTGTGCACGCATGCTGCTAAAACATGATGGGGCGATTTGCTGCCCAAGCCCATGTGCTGCTTGCACCCAAGTGGCCGAGCACAGGTGGCACCCGAGCACATGTGTAGCCCACATCTCCCCTCTTGAGATGTGTACTTTCATGCTTTCATGTCTGATGCTGGAATGTATGTAGGGGCGCTCTCTGCCCTTGGAGAAGTCTGGGTTCTCTCTTGAGCACATTACTTCCCACTCTCTCCCACTTTCTCTTCCTCCTCCCCTTCAAAAACCTCCGAATAAAATCTGTTTTACTTCACTGCTTGTCTATTCCTGAAATTCTTTTCTGTGAGGTGAGACAAGAACCCAGTAACCCTGGGTCCCTGGTGGCAGAGACAGATGAAGAGAAAGTGACCGTCTTTCTCATTCCCACTTCACATAAGCCACCCGTGGGGCCCACGGGCATCATAATCTCTTGTAACTTTCCTTAAATAAAAGTGTTTACTGCATTATGTCCTTGAGAGTGGGAAGTGCTCCAGCCCTCCTGCTCAGCCCACCTTATTGCTCTGGAGAAGTGCCTGCAGAGGTGCAGGCTGATAATGTCTGCCACTGTCCCCTCCATGGCAGGGGCACTAGCCTCACACTCAAGCTGCACTTGAGGTCTACTTGATCTACACAGTGTGGGGGGTCTGACCCCACCACTTGAATTCTTGGGGAGCTGTGGCCTCAGCTTTGCAGGAAGGAGAAAATCATCCCTAATTGCCATCCAGTATTCCAGGTCTATTGTTTATCCTTATAGAAAACAATTTCAGGAAGAGAATAAAATAATTTTATGTAGAGGAAGGGGTGCGCAAGAGAGACAGACAGACAGACAGACAGACTGACAGACACAGAAGAGAGATACAGAGACAGAGGAAAAAAAAACAAAAAACATGATGGGTTGCTTCTTGAGATTTTATGCTTGTGGTAACCTTTCCCACCATAATTTGAGTTTAATTCACTCTTTTGCCTCATCTGCTATACTGCCCACTCTTTAACTCAGTTTAGAATGGTTTCTCCATTCCTGACTGCGTTCTTGACTGGAATGGAGCATTAGACAATTTGTAGAGTTCACAGGGCTAGATTTCTCCGGGCTCAGGACAGATCTAATGGTAGACCTCCCTTGCACTCACCAAACATTAAAGTGGGCTAAACCTTCTACACTTTGAGTGCTGTCTCAGTTTGACTCACAGCACTTCCTGGTGAAAGCTGATGGTTTTTTGGGAATCATATCTCTGACCTGTCTGCATAATCCCTTTGCTTTCTTTCACTCTCTACAAAGGATAAGCAGATAGTAAGACTGTTCGAAATTCCTGGAGAATACTTCTTCACGTAGTTATGTTTTCCACGATTTTCCTTGCTCCTTATGATTATTTATGGGGGTTCAGAAGGATTAAAATGGCTACAAATGTGACTGTCCTTCCAGAAAGTTCAGATGCATTAAATCTAATGTGTGCGTTGATAGCAATCAGATGATTGTGTTTCAATAGATTAAGAATAATAGTTATACTCTTTCCCCCAAAAGTTAGGAAAAGACTTAGTAGTCATTGGCTGCTGTTTATTTTAAAAAAGGTTTTGATGGGGAAAAAAATCAAGGAAATCTTAGGGAGATACAGGTGACATGTTTCCTACTATCAAAAGCTGTCGTATTTCTGGCAATGTATGAACTTCACTCTCAATAAAAGACACATTGTATGAGAAAAGGTTTTTTCTCTACCATTTTGTGACTTGATTCTGAACTTCCTATCAATGCCAGGTAAAAAGATACTGAAGTGAGTTATTATCTTCTGTTTATACTTGGAATTTGTTATTTTTAATGTACTGAATATTGCTTATCCTTATTTTTTGTAGATAAAATCATACTGCAAGCTCATTCAGAACACTTTGAACTTACAAGTATTTATAAGAGCCATTTTGTTCAGTTTCATTTACAGAAAGCTTTGAAATCCATATCTATTCCAGGTTCCTTAGCCTATAAGTAAAGAATGTTCTCTTCAAACCTAAAGAATAATGCCCAGGTGCAGTGCTGTAGGTGCACTTGCAATGCTGCAGTGATTCTGAGTTTGGGAGCTGAGTTTTTACTATAAAAGGTCTTCTCTCTAACACACAGAAATTCATCTATATTGATATGTGATATGTTTATCAAGATTAAAACAACACAGGGAAGTGGCATACTACTTCATTCTGCACATAATATCCTGTGATGTGACATGAGTATTTTTATGAACACATCTTGCTTTTTCTTTTAAGGTCTCAGCCAGTTTCTTCTCCAGTCGTCCTGCAGTTTGGTCATGCAGAGACCCTCCTTCCACTGCTTTCTCTCATGGGCTACTTCAAAGACAAGGAACCGCTAACAGCTTACAATTACAAGGAGCAAACACATCGGAAGTTCCGAAGTGGTCACATTGTACCCTATGCCTCAAATCTCATCTTTGTGCTTTACCACTGTGAAAATGCTAAGACCCCTAAAGAAGAATTCCAAGTGCAGATGTTACTGAACGAAAAGGTGTTACCATTGGCTTACTCACAAGAAACTGTTTGTTTGTATGAGGATCTGAAGACCCACTATAAGGACATCCTTCAGGATTGTCATACCAGTGAAGAATGTGCTTCTCCAAAAATGAACACCACATCTGATGAGCTCTGAGTTGCCGAAGAACATTTTCAATTCATCAGGAATCTCTGGGACATAATTCTATGCTTGAAGTTGGTGGGCAATCCTGATTTACCAGAAAGCTTTCATGTTACTTGGACATTTCTGTTTTTTCACAGGAAAACATGTTTCTTTTGGGGGTCTGCACCTGGTTATGTAAGAAAACATTTCTCTGGAGCATTTAGCTTAAGGGAAGTATCTATTCAAAGAAACAGCTGTACTGCAAATGTTTACAGAAATTGTTATTCTTATAAGAAACCTCATGTGGATAGATATAGAATATGATCTGAAAGTGCTGGAGTAACAAATATGTCAGTTGGAGAATTCATTGCTTGATGTAACAAAGCTAAGGCCTTTGCCAGTTGTGCTATAATATTCTCTTTGTCAGGTAGCACGCTGGGATTGTCTGATCATGAAAATGAAGATCTACTGAGAGAAGGAACCACTTAGGAAGAATGCTAGCACCTGAGAAAAGTAAGAATTTGAAATAATATTAAGAAACAGCCTGGGGACTGGAGAGAGAGTACAGTGGGTTAGGGCACTTGCCTTACAAGTGGCTGATTTGGGCTTGATACCTGGCACCCGAGATGGTCCCTGAAATGTCACCAGGAGTGCTACCTGTGCACAGAGCCAGGAGTAAGTCCTGAACATTACTGGGTGTGGCCAGAAGGCAAAAAGAAAAAACAAAATAAAAAACCAAAAAAAAAAAAAAAAACAGCCAACAAAACCAAAAAGGAAAAAAAAAAACAACAAGCAGTCTGATTTATGAGAACGTTTCACTGAAGGAAAATAAAATGTGTCAAGAAATATGTTAAAAGTACTTATTAAGTATTGGAACATTTTATCATAAATATGCTTTAAGTTATTATGTTCTGGTAAGACCAGACTTCTTCCCAGTCTTTTTTCACTCTCTTGTCTACAGAGAACCATATAGAACTTCTACTCTGCATTGGGAGTCTGGGGTCATCACTGGGGCTCCTGTAGGATCACTGCCTGTTTGTAATTATCTCTTAATTATTATCCTATTATACACGTATGCAGACACACACCAGTGGAAGAGCAAATTGTGGGTAGAATCAGAGTTTCTTAAATCGATTGCTTAGCATTTGTCTCTCATCCTGTCATTTTGTTTCTATTTTTATACTTGGCTCTATGGAAAATGTCTTTGATTTTTTTTTTCTTCAAGATTTTGTCACAACTTGCTCAGTTTTACAAGTAGTAATGAAACCATTTTCAAGAAATAGTTTATGCTGAATGCTGTGAAAGTGTTTGATATAATAATAAATGGAATTTTTGTGATTTTGCCGTGTTGTTTGTTCTCCATATTGGTATAAATCAGTAATTAAAGCTTGGAATTTCATGTAGCTCTCTCTAAATCAGGCAATAAAGACCGATTTTATTCTAATAGAAATTTTCTCAGGTTTTAACTTTCTTAGATAAATTTATTTATTTGACACATTAAGACCAAAAAAATGAAATTTCATAAAGAG
This sequence comes from Sorex araneus, assembly GCF_027595985.1. NCBI lineage: Eukaryota > Metazoa > Chordata > Mammalia > Eulipotyphla > Soricidae > Sorex > Sorex araneus. The sequence continues at coordinate 52,043,040 of NC_073312.1, read as the reverse complement.
AATCACATTCTCATGGTACTTGAACACATAGTACTTGAACACATGGTCAAAATATTGAGTTATAAAATGGATTCTAGTATTAAATGTACCAAAAATACCCTTCTTGTTTCTAATTTCACTGAGACTAGTACTGAGCATGCTTCTTTATATTCCTCAGATTCTCCCAAGTTTTTTTTCTCGTATCTGCAGGAGATCCATATATGAACTTCACTGCATTGGCAGTCTGAGATCATCAGAGGTTGCGGAATTACTGCCTGGCTTTTAATGGCATAATTTTCACTGTCTTCCATACCACTTTTTTTTTTTGACTGATCACTTCACCACACCAGTTTTGATGAGGATCAGTCATGGTCCCTGGAGCACCATGGACGGGTGGGAAGCTGGGTGACCACCGGGCTAAATTTTGACTTCTTAATAAAACGGACTGGAGTGATAGCACAGCAGGTAGGGCGTTTGCCTTGCACACGGCCGACCCGGGTTTGATTCCTCCATCCCTCTCGGGGAGCCCAGCAAGCTACCAAGAGTATCCCGCCCGCATGGCAGAACCTGGAAAGCTTCCCGTGGTGTATTCCATATGCCAAAAACAGTAACAAGTTTCATAATGGAGACGTTAATTGGACGATAGTGCTACGGTGCTAATAAAATAGAAATCATTTTATTAAAAATCAAATAGTATGACAACTATGTACTTAAATTATAATGTGCATAGACCATTGTTTTGTCAATCAGTGATATTCAAATGTACCACATTCGTGGAATATATGACTGGTAAGACATTGCTAATGCATTAATACTGATTCTTTTTATTTTTTAACAAAGATCTGGTATTATCTCACCTCCACCCCATATATAATGACGAAAAGAATAATAAACATTCATGCTCATCATTCTGTTTTATTAAAATTAACACTAACATTTGTTTTAAATTGAAGTAAGAGCAATAGAGAACTTCTACATGACTTCCCTCATGCTTTTATCCCTACCCCTTCCCTAGAGGTAATCACCAGCATAACTCAGTATTTCATGTCGAATCTAGAAACTTGTACTATTGTCAGAATCTTAAAATTTTCTAGAAAAGTTCTTACCTTGGGGCTGTGCCTTAAGAATAAATTTCATGCCTTGCATGTATGGAGCTCTAGGTTGGTCCCTGGCATGAGATTTCCAACAAACTAAAAAAAACAGATCTGATCATTTATCACAAGTTTATACCATCATTTCATTAGTTCTGTGGGCATATAAAGTTAAATTAGTTTTTTCAAAGGGGTTATTTTTTAAAACTTTGTACCAAATTTACCTGGCATCTGACACATTAAATTTTTATTCAGAAACTTTGCATAGACTGAAACTTTTATGGGAATTGTTTAGTTTTAGTATTCAGTGGGGCAAGACAGTCATTTGACAGTCTTATAAATTAATACAGTTCTCATACAGTCGTGGACATGTCAAATATTTCAAGATGGAGGTTCATTTTTTTTATACTAATTTGTTTGGAGGTTCATTTTTAATATTAGAGAAGTTTTGGTATTCTGGTATTATTTTTCTCTCAGAAAATACTGGAAGCAAGACTCACGGTAAAACTAGATTGAAAGTTCAACATAAAAGAAACCATCTTGGGGGTGGAGCAATAGCACAGTGGGGAGGGCGTTTGCCTTGCACGCGGCCGACCCGGGTTCGATTCCCAGTATCCCATATAGTCCCCTGAGCAGCGCGAGGGGTAATTCCTGAGTGCAGAGCCAGGAGTAACCTCTATGCATCTCTGGGTGTGACCCAAAAAGCAAAAAAGAAAAAAAAAAAGAAACCATCTTTTGGGATCAAATAGATAGCTCAAAGGACTGAGTGCATGCTTTGCCTGAGGGAGACCTAGGTTCAATTCACAGCACGGTGTGTTCCCTGGATCACCCATTGGATTAACCCCCATGCACAGCAGACTATTGCCTAAACCTTCATCATTCAAAAAGAAATCTTTGACTAATAGAGTGTATTCATAACAGTGAAACTGTAGTTAATGCTGACAGTTTTGACCAATTAATAAAGAACCTCCTTAGTCATTTTCTTAATCTTTGTGAAAAATTTGATTTAAACACTGGTTTACAGAGTTTTCATAATACAGTGTTTCGAGCACTCCATACTCAACACCAGTTCCACCACCAGTGTGACCTTCCTTCCACCATTATTCTAGTTTCCCACCCACCCTCCAAGCTTACCCCCTTAGCAGGCACAAAATAATTTATTTCATATTGCTTGTTACAACAAAATGGTAAGTAGCACTGTACCACTATTGTCCTGTTGTTCATCAAATTGCTCGAACCGGCACAATGTCTCCATCGTGAGACTTGTTGTTACTGTTTTTGGCATATTGAATACACCATGGGTAGCTTGCCAGGCTCTGCCGTGCGGGCGGGATACTCTTGGTAACTTGCCCGGCTCTCCGAGAGGGGCAGAATAATCCAACCTGGGTTGGCCTCATGCAAGGCAAACGCCCTACCCTCTGTGCTATGGCTCCAGTACAGTAAGTAGAAGTATCAAAAAATCAGTTACTGAGCAGCGCCAGGGGTAATTCCTGAATGCAGAGCCAGGAGTAACTCCTGTGCATCGCCGAGTGTGACCCAAAAAGCAAAAAAAAAAAAAAAAAAAAGAAAAGAAAAAAGAAAAGAAACCTTCTTTTGGGACCAAATAGATAGCTCAAAGGACTGAGGACATACTTTGCCTGAGGGAGACGTCTCCATTGTGAGACTTGTTGTTATTCTTTTTGGCATATCAAATACGCCACGGGGAGCTTGCCAGGCTCTGCTGTGCGGGCAAGATACTCTCGGTAACTTGCCGGACTCTCTGAGAGGGATGGAGGAATTGAACCCCGGTTGGCCATGTGCAAGGCAAACGCCCTACCCGCTGTGCTATTGCTCCAGTCATCAATTAATAGTAAAAGAAAATTTGTGAAAATGTGTGATAGCTCACAGTGGGCTTATTAAAGCCCTTGAAGATTTGCTGAGCTGTTTGTTGCTAGTTCCGAGTTACAATTTTTGCTTTTCAGCCTAGTTGGCTTCTGTGCTACTTTCCCATCTAAGTTGCTGTGCTACTACTGGGCTGTCAGTGTTGTGGATTTGAAGATGCCACATGACCAGGTATGCAACTGCTCGTTCTAGGACCTGTAGAACTGGGACAGTTCTCAGCCAACCAGCCTCTTGAGGGGGCCCCAGAGTTTTCAACCGTAACACTGGCGTAGTGGTGAGTTTCATCAGTTTGGTTTGGCATCTTTCCTGAGACTAGTTGAGAAGCAGAAGCTGGGCTGTTTACATGGCAGTGGCTGTCGGCTGTGGGTGTGGCTGCCGGGCTTTGGCAGGTGGGACTCTACTCGGTGGCAGCTGTGGGATGTCTATTAATCATTTTTTGGGCGGGGGGCTCCCAAGTGATGGTGAGGAGGTCCCGGGCCCCCTCCTAGCAATTTTCAACCACGAGGGCCATCAGTTCGAAATGAAGGCCCAGAATGCGGTGCTGCTTCTAACGTGCCCTACCAGCGCTTACCCAGGGAGCTCTGTACGCTGGTGACCTCTGGGATTGCATCCAACCGTGCTTGTGTCACCCAGAGCCAAGGACTTGACCTCATTTGATACCTTCCATTTCCCTGTCTCTTTCTGTATACCACAGATGAGAACGGTCATCCAGTATTTGTTACTCATTAAGCTATTATTTAGATTTAAGCAGTTTGTGTTCATTATTTGTTGTACTGGGAGAACAAGTATGTTAAAATAATAACCTCCAAACTGAATGCTACTCTGAGTATAATGAATTTTTTTCATTTGAATATTCAATATTTTATATTCTTTTGTGTGGGGTACCCCAGAAGGCGAGGGAGGGGGTCCGTGGACCACTCCCAGCAATACTCAGTCCTGTGTATCTAAAAATTCAGTATTCAGGCCCAGTAATTTGGTGCTCACTAAGTTGTACTCAGGACCATCAGGACCACACTAAAGATGTGTGTATGTGTGTGTGTGAGAAAGAGAGAAAGAGAGAGAGAGAGAGAGAGAGAGAGAGAGAAAGAGAGAGAGAGAGAGAGAGAGAGGGGGGGGGGATGAGAGATACTAGCGATGGAACTTAGAGCTTTGAACATGCCAGGCTTGAACTCCACCCACTGAAATATCTTCCCAGTTCTTTTTCACATTCTCTCTGAAATAGCTCAAGCAGGTTTTTCTATCTGAAACCACCAAATTCTACCAAATAGGAATGTTCTCTCAGTCAGGGAGGGAAACTTCTAAGGAAAATTTAGTTGGGATGAAAATGTTTAGATTTCATTAGACTTTATGCTACCAACTTTAGTTTTGATTACCTTTAGTATTTCCTTGAAAAGTTTGGATGCTTTAAAAAACTTTCAACAAATACTCTTCTTGTGGAGAAAAAAATATTTTTTATGTAAACGATATAAATATAAGGTGTCGAATTATATCTCTTGATTCAGACAGATGAAAAGGTTCTATTTAGTTGTTAAGAGACAGTTGTGGGGTCACCCAGCAGTAGTACTTGAGGGCCTGGGAATACTATTAGGGTTACTCCATGGTACCTAGGGGAAGAGGTTGGGGATACTTGGTTCTTAGGACCAAACCTAGGGCCTTGTACATGCAAAGGCACAGGCTCAACCCCTTGAGCCACATCCCTATCTAGTAAGACACATTCTTTGTTGCAGACAGGAAGGTTACTGGTTTTTCTCTAACCAAAGTAGCTCTTCCATTAGATCCTTTTTCTTCCTTTTTCCTTCCTCTTTTCCTTATATTTTGAGAAGGTTAGAATAGTCTTAGTAAGAAAAATAAGTGCTTTTTACTTCCTTCATGAAATGTTGCTCCTTGTAACTTTGTCATTCTTTGCATTATGAAGATTGAGAGCCTCATCTTCTAATCTGGTGATTTTAGGAAGCTGTAGTTTTATAATCTACCCAAGTTTTGTAGTCTACCCAAGTGCTATCCTGTGTGTGTGCATGTGTGTGTGTGTGTGTGTGTGTGTGTGTGTGTGTGTGTTTGCAGGGACAGTATTTTGCAGCTTTCCTTGCTACAATCTTGTATTAGATTGGACTAGATGAATACAGAGAATTCGAGGAGAGAAATTGGTGTCCTTGGGGTAGATGGATGAAGAAATGAGACAGAATCCATTCTCTGCCCTTGCTGAAAGACATACAGTAAAAGAAAGTCTAGGAGAAGAATAACCAGGCTTCTTCATTTTAGTCCATTAGCATGTTATTCACATTTGTCAGGAAATGAGTGGAGTGGCTGACACTTGGATGCTTTTCAAACAATGCTGCTGGCTTATTTGCCTTATGTACCTCACTAGAAGTAGGAGGTGAAGTAACAGTTAACTTTGTTTTAATCTCTCCCCACTTCCCTTTGTTGCTATTTCTGTTGTTTCTGTGATTATGAAGAGTCACAGTTGTGATTGCACACTTTTGTTGTTTTTGGGCCACGCTGGCAGTATTTGACTGTTAGATCGGCACTCAGGGATCACTCCTGGCAGGGCTTTGGTGGATCTTATGGTGTGCTGGGGATGAGACCCAGGTCAGCTGCATGCAAGGCCCATGCCTTGGCCCTGTGTTATCTCTCTGGTCACTCTTAGATGTGGTGGTGCTCCTGGACATTTTGGCTACAGTGCTCTCCAGAGCTTACTCATTTAGTTGGGATGCACATGCGCGCGCGCGCGCGCACACACACACACACACACACACACACACACACACACACACACTTGTTCTCAGTGCATCAGAGATCAAACACTTGCTTTTGACACCCAGGGATCCCCAACAGCTGCTGGGATCACACTTGAGTATGTGGGTGGGGATCAAACATGCTGCCTCACCAGCCTCTTGCTTGCAAGGCAGGTACTGAGCTAGCCACAAACCTGAAATAGTTGCTTTTCAAGTCTGGCAGCTATCAACTCAACTTTTGAAAAAGCATAGTCATGACTAGAAGACTTTTCTCCAAACCCTGGACCTCTATGAGCTTCAAAGAACTTTCTTTAATGGGTCTAGAAGCATTTTTATTACTAAGTATTCACTATTAGTAATATTATAACATTATTTTAATAGTGTAAACACTATTGTCAATAGGGATACCCATATCTATTACTGTTTACCCAAGAATTTGTTTATACAGTATAGTGTTTGAAAAAAATTAATATCACAGCCATCATGCAACAATATGATTCTCAGTACTTAAAGAGGAACCTGACGTTAAAGAGATTATGTGTAGGGGCTGGAGTGATAGCACAGCGGGTAGGGCATTTGCCTTGCACGCGGCCGACCCGGGTTCGATTCCCAGCATCCCATATGGTCCCCTGAGCACCGCTAGGGGTAATTCCTGAGTGCAGAGCCAGGAGTGACCCCTGTGCATTGCTGGGTGTGACCCAAAAAGCAAAAAAAAAAAAAAAGAGATTATGTGTAAAACCATCATCATCATCATCATCATCATCATCATCATCATCATCATCATCCCGTTGATTGTTGAATTTCTTGAGCGGTCTCAGTAATGTCTCCATTCATCCTATCCCTGAGATTTTAGAAGCCTCTCTTTATTCGTCCTTCCCAACAATGCCGCATTGGAGGCTCTTTCAGGGTCAGGGGAATGAGATCCAGCACTGTTACTGGTTTTGGCATATGAATACGCTATGGGGAGTTTGCGAGGCTCTCCCACGTGGGCAGGAAACTCTCAGTAGCTTGCCAGGCTCTCCCAGAGGGAGAAGTAGGCTATAAGACATCATCTAGGAGCTTGGTTTTAAGTCTCTGGATGTTGGCTATTGGTAGGATTACATGGTGCCGGGGGCAGCCCCTGGGTGTGACCGCCTAGCTACTGGAAAATGGGAAATCTGGGCAGAAGAGGCCGAGTCCTGATCTGAGCAGGCTTGGAGGTCTCAGCCCCGGGTCCCACATACCTGGGTTCCTCTGCCGGTACCTTCATGTGTGAGGCTCGTCCAAACGTGTGGAGAGGGGTCTTGAGCATGGCTGTGGCTAGGCTCCAGAGGTCTTCAGACACAGAAGCTCTGCTCAGGGTGGGGAGGGAAGCTGGAGTCCACCCCCTCCAAGGGGCCCCGGGGAAGACAGCCAGGTGCTCGGGCAAGAGATACTCTGGTTTCTCTTCAGATCATATAAATCATGTAAAATAAATCACATGTGAAATCATAGTTGCCATGGAGTAAGAAATACCTTGCTGCCAAGGACTATGAAGGAAACACATTATGTGTTATTTCACTATTATTTCATTATAGACAATAAAATTACTACTATGAAATCTATTTGCAGAGGAAGAAATTGAGGTTACAGAGAAATAGAAACATTACTGGTGCCCGCTCGAGTAAACTGATGAACAACAGGATGACAGTGATACAGTGATACTGTGATGACTCCTCGATGAACTGGGTGAATGATTTGTGAGGGAGACCATGGTGTTTGGATTGCAGTATATTTGTCCTCAGAGACCAGCTCAATGCCTGGCACATCTTTGTGTTTTTACGAGGAAGTTTGTGAGTTCAAATCCCGGTGCTGCCATATGTAATGAGGTATCAGAACCATCTTGGCTTTTGGGATCCCCAGTGAGAAGGGTTAGGAAGAGGTCCCAGTGGCTTAGAAAGGACCTGGGCAAGTGTGAAGCCAGGAACTTTATTCCTGTGCATGTACCGAAGTAATCATGATGGCCCCATGGTGAGGGCTTCCCAGCAAGGGAGAAAAAAAAGAATGCATGGGGTTTAGAAAGTGAATTCTCTAAGAAAAGAGAGGTCTGAGGTCTGGTGTCTGGAAGGCCTGTCTAAAGGTCAGTCTGTTATACCATATTATTGTTTTATACCATGCCCACAACCATTACCTCTGATTTTCCCCTACCCCAGCCCCTAGCACCCTGAGATCCCAGTTCTGTTGGCCATATCTCAGGATTGCTTGCGCTGGAGACTTTCTAACCCCTTGCCTTATTTCTTTAGACTCCACAAATGAACTACATCATCTGACTGTCCTCTTTTTCTTTCCAACTTCACTAAGCATGACTTCTTCCGGTTCCACCCAAGTTGCAGCTGACTGCAAGGTCATCCATTTTTATTCACAGCTGAGCAGTATCTCATTCTGCGAAACCAAATTAAATATATATATTTAAAGCTAGAAAAAGTAACCTTCAAACCAGAAATATCAAATGGGTCCATAGTTGTTAATTTAATAATTAATATGAATCCATAGATTCAAGTAGATTCAATAGATCCTAATCCATCGCCCCAAAAGTCGTTCTATCTGAGAGTAATGAGTCTGACCCGATCAGACACTCCACAACATGTGCCGCTCTTAGCCATCCCCACACTGTAGGATAACACTGGGTTTGTCCTTTCAGCCTTGCCACAGGGAACTTAGTTTACCTTAAAGCAATGTCCTTTCTCTATGAGCACAGTAAGAGATACATCAGACTTATAGTTTGGTTCTTCCTGAGGACATTCACTATATATTCCAGATCACAGTCCTCAGGCCAGGTTAGTCTTCCTAACCCCAGCAGGGTCCTAGTCTCATCATTACTTTTGGATCATGACAGAATTTTTCTATGACCTTGTTCTCAACTCATAGTTGAGTATTGTGGCACTTTGGCTTGGCCCATTTCGATGTCAGGGTAGCTCACAGCTTGCTTGCTTTTGAGGTTCTAGGAACGAAGGGCAACTAAGTTGATAAAGCAGGTGCCTGGGAGTAAATACTATTGGAGTCAATCAGCTCCCAAGTTACGAAGCATAATATTAATTGTGTTCCTGTGTCCATACAGAAAGGACATTGCTTTAAGGTAAACTAAGTTCCCTGCGGCAAGGCTGAAAGGACAAACCCAATGTTATCCTTTACACACTGTCACTTTCCCATGCCTGAGAGTGATTTTTTGTTTGTTTTGGAGGCACACCTGGCTGTGCTCAGGGCTTACTCCTGGCTGTGCTCAGCGATCACTCCTGGCAGGCCCTGGGGACCATATGGGGTGCTGGGGATTCAACCTGGGTTGGGCACACACAAGGAAAGCCCTTTACCCACTGAACTATCTCAGTGGCCTCTCATGCATTTTTCTTATTCATTAAGTTCTATTCAAGTTAGTAATAGTTCTACCAGTGGTCCAGTGGAATTTGGACTTAGTTTATTTGGGGGCACTTTTGGTGTACAGATTGAATAGTAACACAGAGGAACTATAAGCTACTTAAATTGATTCTACTTATGACTGCAAAATATTTTTTTTCTTTTAAAGACTGCCACTTGAACCCCTCTCTGTAGCCAGGGTCTGCTATGGCTGAACCAAGAAATTGCACATTCAGCATGAGAGGGACTGCCAAAGTATGATCAGAGACAGATGACCCTTTACCTACAAATCAGGTTCTTCTATCACCTACTGGCATGGGCCTGTGGTATAGAAGATTTTTGGAGTTAACCAGGATGGTGGGGAAGATTAATGAATTAGAATTGTATTTGTTATATTTCAAAGACTTCAGACCTTGCTTGAAACTCTCCATTATTTGAATTCCAAAAAATGGGAACCACAGGTATATTGTGTGATTGCCTTTATTTTATTTTATAAAACCCTTCTATTGCCCCACAAGGGGGGTTGTGTCCTAGAAAGAAGCTTCAGTCTGTGAGGATCAAGCATTCATAGGGTTCCCTGCTGAAGTCATATCAGAACATAAGGTCACTTCTGGCTTCTGTCTCTAGGCCCTCTGCCCTTTCTGTGAGGCTCCCTTCTTCTTTTTATTTTTCCCATGATATTTCCATTTTTAATTTTATTTTTTTAAATCAAACAAGTGTGATTTACAAAGTTGTTGATAGTTGAGTTTTAGGCATATAATATTTCAACCCAATCCCACCACCTGTGTCAACTTCCCTTCTTCTGTGTTCTCATATTCCATGCCCACTCTCAACCCCCACCCCATTCCCACCTGTGAATTTGACAGGCACATTAGAAAGTTCCAGTGGTTGCAGCTTAGATGTCATGTTTTCAGTGTTAAGTCTGTTTTGCATATACTACTATACCACTCTCCCATATCACCAGTATAACTGAAACCTTGATGCCTGTTCATCCTTTACTCCCCATTCTCTTCTTCCCTTGATTTATTTCCTTCTCTTTCTTCTTCTCTAAACACTGGAGTCAAGGGTGATCTAGACATACCCCCCACTACACTTTAATACATTACATTTCCTCATCCAGTATTCTGTATTCCACAGATAAGTGAGAGCATCCTATGTTATCTTTTTCTTCTGACTTACTTCACTCAACATGGTATCTTCCAGTTCCAACCAGATTGCAGCAAATTGCATGATTTCATCATTCCTTGCAGCTGCATAGTATTCCATTATGTATGTGTATATAAAAAAATCTTCATAATCCATTTATCTGTTGTTGAACACCTAGGTTGATTCATATCTTAGCTATTATACTGAGTGCAGCAATGAATAATGGTGTTTATATGTCCTTTTGAGAAAGCATTTTTATGTCCTGAGGAGCTCCTCTCTTAAATTCATCAAAATCAGTAGTTCCGTTGTTTCCCCCAACTCTTTCCAAGAATGATAATTGGGTAGTTTGGCTCTTGCAGCTCTCAGGCTTTTTTCTTACATCTTTATCTGGGGAACTCATGAAGCTCTACAACATTTCTTGTAGATGTTTCCTGTGATTGTTTGGTTTTGTAGCTTTATCGCTCTGTTATTATGGGAGTTAATGAGCTAGGGCAGTCATGAAATCATGCCACCACTGTTAACTTCTCATATTATCCTTTCTAAGCCGACAGCAGATCATCACCATTTTTATGCCTTCTTGGATAAAAGACCTGTCCAAAATTTTTGTCCATTTTAAAAGTTGTTTTGTCTTTTATTAGTTGAAATGTCTAATGTCGTTTATATATTCTGAATCCAAATTCTTTATCATATATATATTGCAAATATTTCCCCCAGTCCCTGGTATCTTTTGATGAATGTTATTTTTATGAGATTTGCCTGTGTTGTTTCATGAGTTAGTTACTTGTTCTCATTTTTTTAAAGTTTAGGATACTGTAACAATAGTATTGAATTTATGTTGTATTTTGGAAATATGTATTTCTAAATCTATGTACACAGTTTCATTTGAAGTAGAATTGCTAGTACATAGGTTGCATGTATGTTCAGCTTTGTTCATTATGACTAAACAGTTTTCCAAATAAGTTGTACCAATTTACACTCCCATCAACAGTATGTAAAAGTGCCATTTGGTTAGGATTCTACCAACATTTACTGTTATCCACGTATTTTTAAATTTTAGTTATTAACTTGCTTTTATTTGGGGGCTACATTTGGTGGAGCTCAGGACTTACTCCTGGCTCTGTGCTCAGGGATCACTCTGGCCCCATCATTAATTTTTTTAACCAGAATATTTTTGTGTTGGACTATCTCATTGTATTTAAATTTGTATTTCTTACTCTGGTACTTTGTTAGTGAGAATGTAACTTGGTACAGCTTCAATGGAGAAATATATAACTCTTTTGAAAAACAAATGGAATCACATAATTCAGTAATACTACTCCTGGGCATTTTTCTGGAAGATGATTCAATAAGGTATTTGCTCCGCTCTGTTCGTAGCAGCACTATCTGCAATAGTCAAAATATAGAATTACCCTAAACATCTGTCAACAAGTGAGGGAACAGAGAAACTTTGGTCTTGTGTATGTATACACACACTCAATGAAATTCTTCTTTGTCTTTAAAATGATAAAATGCTGCTATTGGGGTGAGAATTGTGAAACAAGGTGATTTTGTAATTGAAATAAGGAGATGAAAGACTATTACTAGATGGTCTGTTTTACTCCTATGCACAAAATAAATAGCTAAAGCAAATGAACTATTCAAAAATGATAAAAACTTATTTAGACTTGGTGAAAATTATGGTGGTTATTGCAGTAAAATGGGGTTAAGTGGACATTTTGGTAGATGGATTTTTATAGGGGTGCGATGGTACTACAACTTTGGCAGCTGGTGTGGTGAACCTAAGTGTATATAGAGGTATTCATCTTGACCACTGAAATTCTGTAATGATGCAAACAGATGATGAGTCAATATAAACATTAGATCCTGTGTGAGACATCTGTTGGCGGGCCCAGGTATTATGGTCCTGTGATTCCAGTCAGCCGGTCCCCATACCCCTGTTGCCCCTCCCCCACTATCAAAACAAAACAGCTGGTGATAGAAGGTGTTTCCTGCCCCTTGAATGCTCCAGGCAATTCCCTGAGGGGATAGCCAATGTCATGGCCAAATCCATGGGACTTGATATTACACCGTATTGGTTCAGTTTTAAGCACATGTAAAATGTGAACCTGAAAAACAAACAAAAATTTAAAAGGTGGAAAAAAAATCTAAGCATATCTAGGTATTATGTAAGATATCTAAGCGTTAAGTTTATAACAGAGTATGTAGGAAAGGGCAAAAATATAGACTACCTTTCTATGTAGCTTGACAAACACTTTCTTTTTTTTTTTTCTCTTTTTGGGTCACACCTGGCTCAGGGTCACTCAGGGGTTACTCCTGGCGGTGCTTGGGGGACCCTATGGGATGCTGGGACTCGAACCCGGGTCGGCCCGCGTGCAGGGCAAACGCCCTACCCACTGGGCTATCGCTCCAGCCCCTTGACAAACACTTTCTTAGACATCACAATATAATAGTGTGATGTATATGTTTGTATAGAAGTTCATAGAAAAAAATAATATTCCAGAGACATGACTAAAATATCATAATAGAAAATAAAATATGGAAACATTTGTATCATGACATAATTACATATGTAAAAATAACCTATCTGTTGCTTGAAATCCAAAATACAGCATTAAAATTTCATTTTTGCTTGAATTTAGAATCTTTCTATTCATTTTGTTTGGGGACCATACCCTGCTGTGTTCACGGCTGGGTCTGGGTTCACTTCTGCTGGTGAACCATACCAGGCATCAAACCAGGCATCAAACCAGGGTGGGCTGCATGCAAAGACCTTTCTGTCTGTACTATTTCTCTGGCCCATTTTAGTTTAGAATTTTAAGAAATAAATATTAAGTCCTACTCAATAGCCATAACCTATCTCAGATTCCACTGACAAAAAAGTCATTTTTCATACATGGAAAAAAAGAGTTGAAATAGACATTGGGGTCAGATTTCAAAGACTCTTTTGCCTATATAAAATTAAGCTTTGTCAGTGTCTTGTACATTTCCTTTCAAAATACTGGGCAATGATTAGGTCCACCGAGAGATGGGATTAGAGTATAAATGTGTTTTGTTTTATATTTCAGGAAGTTAATCACTTATGACTGTAATTAAATCAAACTAAAAACTAAAACAAATATTTATATTGAAAATCATGTTTAGTTGAACTGTCAAAAGAATTTGCATTTCTGGGGCTGGAGCGATAGCACAGCGAGTAGGGCACTTGCCTTGCATGCGGCCGGCCCAGGTTTGATTCCCAGCATACCATATGGTCCGTCAAGCACCGCCAGGAGTAATTCCTGAGTGCAGAGCCAGGAGTAACCTCTGTGCATTGCCGGGTGTGACCCAAAAAGAAAACAAAATTGCATTTTTTTTGATGTTTAATAAAGTCAATAACCTTTTCAAGATGCTGTTACAATTTTTTGTGTGTGTGTTTGAGGTGCTTATCAAAAGTTCTTTTGTTCATTTTTCTGTTGGATTGTCTGCCTTTTCTTATATCAATTATAGTCTCTGGTGAAATTTTGGTATTAAGCTTTATCTTTGACAGTCTGAAGTTTCAGTGTAAAATATTTTTTGTTTAGTAGACTAGTCAGACCTAAAAATTCATGTCTTTTTCTCATTCTAGAAATTTCTGGTTGTCTTTAACTTACTTTTTGTTTGGAATGCCTTTGCCAGACATTTAGAGCATAGCAGTTGTGCTCAAGTTGTTTTTTTTTTTCACTCCCTCCTTCTCTCTTTTTAGTCTTAATGTCCTTAACTTCACTCTTTTAGAGGTTTTGTACTTGCCACAACCTAGAGCGTTCTCAAGCCATGCCTTTTAATCCCAGTCTCCTCTGCACCAAGCCATTCTTAGTCAGATAAAAATCCTTGTCCTCCAGACTCCCGAAGCCCGCTACTCTGTTCTCCGGCCTGCCATGCCGACTGCTGCCTGTTCAGCCTTGTCTCCTTGAAGTGGGCATGTAGTTTTGTTTTGCTGTTTAATCCTTTGATACCCTAGACCCTGGTTTCAAACAGCAAATTTTTATTTTCCCATCGCATCTGACACACTTTTAGTCCCTATTAAATTTCAGACGTGACAGACCCAGTTTCCACCCAACTGCTGACGAGGAACATCAGTTCCCCTCACTGCTTCAGGTTACTCTTCTGTTTTTATTTGTGGGCTCTCTTACCTGTTTTTTTTTTGTTTTTATGCCAGTGAATGTCTTCTTTACATTTTTAATCTTTATATTTTATGTTACTATTTGAAAAGGAGATATGTCAAAATGGAGGATTGTCAATGAGACATTGACGGAAACCCAATAGTACATATTTAATGTTGATAATGACTTTTAAATGTAGTCACAGACTTAAAATATTAAATAACTTCTAAATATTAACCATTTCTAAAGGGAAGTTATTGAATTTCTCTGAGCCTTTTTCTAAAAAATGTAAACACTGGGTTTTACAAAATTGTTCCTAATACAGTTGTTTCAGACATTCAGTGTTCCACCAATGTGACCGTCCCTCCACCAATGTCCCCAGTTACTGAGCCTTCTCCCTGCAAGCACAAAAAATTTACTTCATGTTGCATGTTACAGCAAACCGGAAAATAGAATTATCAGAAAATAGATCAATAAAGGCTGGAGCGATAGCACAGCGGGTAGTGTATTTGCCTTGCACGCGGCCAACCTGAGTTCGATTCCTCCGTCCCTCTCTGAGAGCCTGGCAAGCTACCGAGAGTATCCCGCCCACATGGCAGAGCCTGGCAAGCTACCCGTGGCATATTTGATATGCCAAAAACAGTAACAACAAGTCTCACAATAGAGACGTTACTGGTGCCCGCTTGAGCAGATCAATGAACAGCAGGATGACAGTCGACAGACAGATCAATAAAAGTCAATTTGTGATAATTGTTATATTTCACAGTGGTGTTACTAGTCATTAAGGATTTACAGGGCTGGTTGATGCTGGTTGAGCCTTTTGTGTTATTGTTTTCATTTATTGAGCTTGGTGAGCCTTGTTATTTATCTGAAAAGCAGCATTATTGTACGAAAGACCACGAAGTTCATTCCATTCTAAACTCTCATTCTTTTTTTTTTTTTTTTGGCCACACCTGGCAATACTGAGGAGTAACTCCTGGTTCTGCTCTCAGAAGTTACTCCTGGCAGTGCTCAGAGGACCGTATGTAATGCCAGAGATTGAACCCGGGTCTGCTCAGTGCAGAGTAAGTGCCCTACCTATTATACTATATCTCCAGCCCCTAAATTCTAATTCTAAATTAGCTTTAGTGAAAGTGAGCACAGTCACCAGTTGTAGGCAACCTATGTTCAGATTCATTCTGCTAACATTTTATGCAGGATGCTTAGAACCTGTATTTTCTACTTTCTGACTCGAGCTGTTTCTGTGATACCTCACAGCTACCTTTATTGCCAGTACAACAGAGAATCAAGAAACTAAGCCCACGGTCTGCCTCATCTACTCATTCCAGTCTTCTTATTTTTTTTTTTTGCTTTTTGGGTCACACCTGACAATGCACAGGGGTTACTCCTGGCTCTCCACCTCTCCACTCAGGAATCACCTCTGGCGGTGCTCAGAGGACCATATGGGATGCTGGGAATCGAACCTGGGTCGGCCACGTGCAAGGCAAACGCCCTACCGACTGCACTATTGCTCCAGCCCCTCATTCCAATCTTCTTACCACAAAGTTGGGGATTTCACAGTTTTCCTTCCAGAGTTGGTTCTTTTTGAATGTTCTAGAATTCCAAACAGAAGATTGGATAAGCTTTCAGGGTAGAACCGTCTTGATGAAAAAAATTGAATGTTAGGCAAAGAACAAGCCACAGTCAGTGCAAGCAATGCATCCTGGTGCAGAACTGGGAGAAATGACTGTTAAGAGACTTTCTGCTAGCAGTGATTCCTATTAGCACATCATCAAGGAAGTAGGTCGTGGACCCCTCAAAATATTTAAACCTATTACTTTCTATTTAATTACCAAACCTACTTAAGATATAATTTTTAACTTTTATTTGCTTTGAGTTGATGGCTTTTCAAAGCCATAAGATCTAAAACATTGAAACACTATTAATATTTAAAATTTAAAATTTTTTAATTGAGTCACCATGAGATACACAATTATAAAGTTGTTCATGATTAAATTTCAGGCACACCATGTTCCAACACCCATCCCTTCACCAGTGCACATTTCCTGCCACCAGTGTCCCCAGTTTCCCTTCTGCTTTCCCCCTCCTGTGTCCCAACCTTTCCACCCCAACCTGCCTGTCATATACTCTCTCTCAGCACTCAGTTCTTGTCCAGTGATAATTTCCTATTATCATTCTAATTTTTTTTTTTTTCCAGCCAGTTCTAAACCGCCAGGCTTCTGTTTTGGCATGCAGTGGCTAGCTTACACAGTAACTTAAGCTGTGGGTCCATGCACAACAGGAAATCTGCATTGTGTTTAAGAACAAAAGAAAATAAAAACAAAAACAAAGCCCTGGACTGAAGTCCTGCCCTGGGGTTGGCTGTGATTTCTGCCACTTACCAGCTCTGTGACCCGAGGGGACTTATTTCCTTGCTTTTCAAAAAAAATTATCAACTGGTAAATGAAGTGGTTTCCAAAGAGAGTTAAGTCTGTCACTGATAAAGTAAGAAAGCAAACACTTATATCCTGGTCTAGAGGTTTTTTTCTTCCTTTTTGAAGTTTATTCTTTGTATTTAAACACAGTCTTGGTTGATAAAATCAGTTTCATTTCAAACCCCCAAAGTAAAGGCATAAACAGAAATAGGAACTGATTTAATTTTTTAAAAATCATCAGGGACAGTGAGTGGGCATTTAAGGGGTCTGCTTCCTCATGCTTACAGCCCTCCCTCCTGCTTCCCGCCCCCCCCACCCCAGCCAGAAAAAAAAAAAAGACTGAATCAAGCTCTATTATAAATGAGACTGTGCTGGGCTTTATTCTCCATTGCACCTCTAGCTCCGGTTTCAGACATGGGCATAACTGATGTCAGGACTGGTCTGGAAAAGAAAGGTCTGCTGAGGCATCTTCTAAAACAAATTAATGGGGCCAGAGTGATAGTACAACAGGTAGGACATTTGCCTTGCACGAGACTGAGACTGACCTGGGTTCAATCCCCAGCATCACATATGGTCCCCCGAGCATTGCCAGGAGTGATTCCTGAGTGCAAAGCCAGGAGTAGCCCCTGAGCATCGCTGGGTGTGACCCAAAAAGCAATATAAATAAATAAATAAATAAATAAATCACAATCAATCACAATATCCCGTTAATCACCGATTTCTCGGCCGGGCTCAGTAACATCTCATTTCGTCCTTTCCCTGAGATCTTAGAAGTCAATTTCAACTTGACCCTCCTAATGAACGATGTTGCACTGGGGGCTCTTCAGGGTCAGGGGAATAAGATCCAGCTTGTTACTGGATTTTGCATATGAATACACCATGGGGAGCTTGCAAAGTCGTGTCCCATGGGGGCAGGAAACTCTCAGAAGATTGCCAGTTTCCCCTAGAGGAAGAAGTATGCTAAAGGTATGGCTTCTGAGAGCTTGCTTTTAAGTCTCTCTAGATATTGGCCGTTGATGGGATTACACACACCTGGGTTCCTCTGCCAGTACCTTCATGCCTGAGGCTTGTCCGAACGTGTAGAGAGGAGCCTCCAGCATGGCTGTAGCTAGGTTCCGGTGGTCTTTGGCTGCCGGGAGCTCTGCTTGGGGTGGGGAGGGAAGCTGGAGCCCATCCCCTCCGAGGGGCCCTGGGGAAGACAGCCAGGTGTGCGGGCAAGAGACTCTGCATCACTCTCTTCTGAGAGCTTGCTTTTAAGTCTCTGGATGTTGACCGTTGATGGGATTACACACACCTGGGTTCAGCTAGTCCGAAAGTAGTGAGTGGTCGCAAGGTCAACCTAAAGTCAACCTGCAGCAAACTATAAATAAATAAATAAATAAATAAAATTGATAGGGGCTGGAGAAAGAGTACAGTGGGTACTTACTTGCCTTGCATGTGGCTGACCCATGTTCTATCTTCAGCACCATATATGGTTCCTCAAGGAGCACCAGGAGTGATCCCTGAGCACAGAACCAGGAGTGAGCATTGTGCACAGCCAGGTGTGATCCTGAAACAAACAAACAAACAAACAATTTTAATTATTATAGGAACCCCACCTGGCAGGGCTGAGCAGGTCATACTCTACTGGGCTCACAGTCATGGCCATACACAAGCTAAGCGTGTGACCTACTACTTGAATTCTATCCCTCATCCCTTGCGGTGGAATCTGTTAACCATCTCTAGCATGAGACCTCACCTAGGCTAAACACACATGAGTGGATTATTATTACTGAGGACTAGTCTTATGCAAAATCTTCTTCCTTGTGATGTAAGATAGTCAGACTTCTTTCTTTGAAAAACAAATTAATAAATTAATTTTTTAATTCACCATAGTAAATTACAGTTATTCATGATTAGGATTCAGGCATCCAATTTTACAGCACTGATTCCTTCACCAGTATCCACTTCCCTCCACCCATGGCCACCAGCCTTGCCAGCCCATTGGCCTCTCTCCTCCCACTCTGCTTCTAGAGAGGCTCTTCTTTATATGGGTTTCCTTTCTAAAGCAACGATGTACAACTGATTTATATATTTTCTCTCTTGTGCAAGACACTTTCTCCCTGAGGAGTATTCAGATGAAATGATCATTTCTTGTTGTGCATGAAACAAGATATTTTGTGATGATTTGGAATTGAGGAGGAGATATGTAGGCCTCTGTGCCTTGATTTCAAATCTCAAAAGACCTTGTGAGAGTACCTAGGTTAGCAAGGATTTCTGCCTGGTGTTTGGACCAGGAGGAGGTATAGGGAATTTGGGTCATACCTGATACTGTTCAGGGGCTTTCTTTGGCTATTTTGTTCAGGAGTGACCCTGGTAATGCTCATGGAACCATATACCGGCCGCGACAGGGATTGATTTGGGGATGGTTACATTCAAGGCAAGCACCTTAATCCCTGTACTATCTCTGACTTCAGGACAGGATTTTCTGACCTATCCCAGCCCAGAGAAAAGAAAAACCAGTGAAAACAACAGAACACCTCTGCCTTCTTTCTCTCCTCTGGTACTGACTGACTGTGGGAGCTTACACTCCCTTCTACCGCCCCCCCCACCCCCTTCTGCAGCCTGCTCTCAGGATGGGTCTGAGAAAAGGGCAAAGTCATTATAACACAAAGAGAAGGCCAGAGCAGATGGCAGGTCTGAGTGGCGGGGAAGGAACAAGTCCTTGAAATTTCTTTGTGGTGGCAACTGACTTCTAAACGGAGATGGGTGGGGGCTCAGCCTCTGGACCGGAGTTCCTGGTGCATAATAGGAGCTCAATAAAATAAACGTGGATGGAAGGGAAAAAGTCAAAGTTCTGAGTAGGGTGTAGTGGTGGTTGCTCTTGACTTAGTCTTTGGACTCTTTCTTCTTATCTAAGGCTTATCTAAGCAGAGTCCAGGGACTCACACCTGCCTGAGTTGGGTGAGAAAACTGAGACGGAGACCAGGTGAGGGCACTTGCTCTGTCGAGCATATTTCTGGCTTGCTGACATACTGGTTCTTCATGCACTCCCTTTTCTGTGCTGTACCAGTCAGACCTGGTGTAGGCTTTGGAAGGAAGAGTTCCTCTGCTCTGATGCCCTAGCCCATCTCTAGCCTTAGGGGAGAGAGAAACAAATCCCTCCCCGTGGATCAGCCTAATACCATTAGCCTATAGCATGTACAGGAATTCAGGCCAAAGAACCTTGTCCTTTGTGCTTTTCTTTCCCCTCAAGAAATCAAGGGGAGGGGCTGGAGTAATAGCACAGTGGGTAGGGCATTTGCCTTGCACGTGGTTGACCTGGGTTCAATTCCCAGCATCCCATATGGTCCCCTGAGCACCACCAGGAGTAACTCCTGAGTACAGAGCCAGGAGTAACCCCTGTACATCGCTGGGTGTGACCCAAAAATTGCAAAAAGAAAAAATAAAATCAAGGAGAAGGAGAGAGACTTAGAATTCTGAGTCATTCCCTGCCATCCTTCCCTTTCAACATTAATCTTTGATTCTTTTGAATACCACTGACACTGTTCATGGGAAATTTGTCTGGAGGCCATGATCAGAAACAGAAACATTGTCCCTCTGTGTGCCAACCTCCTGTTTCTGTTGAGTCATGCTGACAGGCAAGAACAAAGGGCAAGAGATATGAACAGATTATATGCCCTTGTGTGCTAGGCCCTTGACCAAACCATTCACCTACAGTCTCATTGATCCTTGCAGTAACCCTGTCGTTATTCTTATTTTATAGAGGGAAAAATGTGGCTCTAAGAGAAAAGTCCCTTGTTGGAGGTCAGACAGCATTAGTCTGATGCAGTTCCAACAATCTGACTCCAGAGTAACTGTTCTTGTACAGTACAGTACATGGGTTTCCCTTCCCCATCTTCACTATTGAGGACTAGCAAATAGTGTGCTTGCCTTTCCCAGTCTAGTCAAGACACAGTGTTTGCCTTTGAGGGGGAAAGGAAGCCTTTCAGGATACTTAACAATCTGCTGGCTTCAATTTGGCATTCCACCATTATCTGAACTTCCTTTTCACTTAAAGTTATATCTAGCTCGCTAAGTGACACATCAATGTGTATCAGTCATTCTTCAGCTAAAAGAATAAATGAGATTTTTCAAATGGGTGAATTACTTATATCTTCGTGCGTTCGCCTATGTACAAGGGTTCTTTGGGTCTGCTCATCATTTGTCTTAGAGAAATTGAACGTTGATCAACCATTCCTAAAACATTTACTGACTAGTAGAAATTGTAACATTCTGAAGCATTGAAAAGTGATTTGGAAAAGGACTTTGACTAATTCTTCTTCTCTAGAGTATTTTAGCAAAATAATGGAAGAACTGGGAGTAGCAAGATAACTTAACACCAGGCAGGGCAAAGGGTGGCTTTCTGTTCCCAGTGAGACAGTGCTCTGTTGGCACAAAAAAACTAGTTTCAGTCCAGGATGATCAACAGGTCAGCCAAGGGACAAAAATACAATATTTCTTTTCTATAATCTATGTGGTTGCCCTTGGAAATATCTAGTTTCTGTACATATAGGAAGAAAAACATAGAGACTTCTGTGTTTGCCAGAAGTATAATTAACCTTTAGATGAAGAAGAAAGGTCTCTGGAATATATCCAAAAAATAGTTTAAGGAGTAACATCCTTATATGCCAAGCACATCTATCTTTAGCATGTAAAATCACTTTATTTCACACAAAATGACTTTTTAAAAATGACGATTTGAGCTTTGCTCAGCTAGAAAGGTGAGTCTCAAATTTTTTTTTCTCCATCCTTCCCTTCAGATATTTATGAATGTTAACCAAGGCTGATTCCCTCTCAACTGCACTATTCAAGGTAATTATGAAAAACACAAGTTACAACTACGTGAAAGGTCACAGCAAGATAGGATCATAAAAAGTATGTAATTGGTAGGATTAATTCCAAGATAAAAAAAATGTAAGGGATTGTGTATTTTTCTTCAATGCTGATCTCCTAGAGAGGTTGGTTTCTAGTAATGATTCTCTGAAGAATCTTAGACGAGCAGAGAGCCGTTGATTCCCAGTCAGTAATCCCATATGTGTTTTAGCAGAGTTCCTCCCCATCTGATGCCAGCCAGCTGTGAATGTGACACAGTGATAAAGTGTCTGCCTTACATGCATGAGACATGAGTTTGATCTCCAGCACTACAAGTAAATAAATAAATAAAATTGATGTTGGAATTGGGATGTCATTCTTCACATTTGAGTCTCTACTTCCATACAGGTACAAGTATCTACATATCTGTAGAAAAGATAAGACTTGAGCCCTTTCTTAGGAAACTTAAGGTCTTTTGAGGGAGCCATGCTCTTAGGATCTTTGCTTTACACTGTGCAAGTGCTGAAATAGAGGTTGAGAATGATAAGTTCTACCTGGGGTGGTCAGAGAAGCTTCCTCAACAAGCTGAGCTCTGGACTAAATCATGAAGGCTGAGTAACACCCATATGCCATGAAGTTACAAATGGTGCCAAGTTTCATCAATGTTAAGTTGGGGAAATGTGTTTAGGAAATAAACATAATAACATAATAATGTAAATAGCATAATTGTAAAGCTGTCGGATTTTTTTTTTAACTTTTCAAAAGAATGTTTCTTTATTTTTTTTAAAATTTATTTATTTTTAATTAGAGAATCACCGTGAGGGTACAGTTACAGATTTATACACTTTTGTGCTTATACTTCCCTCATACAAAGTTTGGAACCCATCCCTTCACCAGTGCCCATTCTCCACCACCCGTAAACCCAGTGTCCCTCCCACCCTCCCCAATCCCATCTCCCCCCCACCCCACCCTGCCACTGTGGCAAGGCATTCCCTTCTGTTTTCTCTCTCTAATTAGCTGTTGTGGTTTGCAATAAAGGTGTTGAGTGGCCGCTGTGCTCAGTCTCTAGCCCTCATTCAGCCCGCAACTCCCTTCCCCCACATGGCCTTCGACTACAATGCAGTTGGTGATCGCTTCTCTGAGTTGACCTTTCCCCGGAACGTGAGGCCAGCCTCGAAAAGCTGTCGGATTTTTGGATTCTTGAAAACGTTGGCTATTTTTTCAAGGCATAAAGATGGCCGTGGGCCTGGCACTGTGTCAGACCTGCATTTATTCTCTTCTCTTTCCTAGTAACATTCCAGGTCTTATGTTGCCTGGCTTTCAGGTTAGTGCTGTGCATATATGAGGGGATAGTTTGTGAACCTAGCACTTTACACAAACCTTAATTTATGCCAGGATCTGCGGGGAGGGATTCATAAAAGGAAAAGATGTTAACTTATCTTATGCTTTCGAAGAATTTACAATTTGATAGAGTCTGACAACAAAGATGGAGCTCTTTTCTAAATTAAGTCATCTCTCATTGAATATGTTCTCTGGTCCAGTTTGCTATTCCAGTGTATCCCCCAGTACCCAAAACTGTACCCGACAAACAGGATATCTGCCTAGACATTTGGTGATTCTCTAAACCTGCGTGCGCTGGATCCAGTAAGGAAGATTTAATAGGGTATTTCAGCCATGGGCCCTGGCATCTTTTACTGTCTTTAAAACAAAAAATTCCGGGCCAGGAATATAGTTTTTAAAAAACACTTTTGTTTGTGCAAGATTCTATAATTGTTTCCTTGGCAAAGTAAAAAGTAAGAAAGTGGAAAAACTCTGTGAATCTGATACACAGTTGAAGAGGACACTTCAGCAGGGGCAGACCACTGTATGGAGTTTATATAGATCCATGTTAAAGTCTGATGGTTAAAATTTCCTCCATACAGCCTTTTAAATAAAACTTCATAGGACTTTTTCTACTCCTAGAAGCCTATTGCCCATAACCTTGCTTAAATATTATCTGGTCTCATGCCTGATCATAGCCAGTGTGTTGTCTCCAAATTTAAAAGAAGAAAAAATACTGTCTCCCTTAAGGGTCATGCAAAAAAATATATTTTGCATGACCCTTAAGGGAGAGGCTTAATTTATATTCAGTATATGGGGCATAAAAATTGTTACCATTTTATTACCACCTCTCATCACATAGATGGCAAAAATGCAGAAGTTTGATTTCTTCCTGGGAAGACCATGGGAAGAAGCCACTCTGCTGTATTGCTGGGGAAGTGCAGAATAACCCTGTGAGGGGAAGTTTGGCCATGTCTGCAGTTGCAATGTTATTACATTTTTAATGTTATTACTCTCTACCCCGGGCTGGAGCGATAGCACAGCGGGTAGGGTGTTTGCTGTGCATGAGGCCAATCTGGGTTCGATTCCTCCATCCCTGTAGGAGAGCCCAGCAAGCTACCGAGAGTATCCCGCCCGCATGGCAGAGCCTGGCAAGGTATCCGTGGCGTATTTGATATGCCAAAAACAGTAACAACAAGTCTCACAATGGAGACGTTACCGGTGCCTGCTTAAGCAAATTGACGAGCAATGGGATGACAGTGACAGTGACAGTGACTCTTTACCCTAGCAGTTCTCCCTTCTGACTCTATCCCAAAGGTACACTGGCAAAATATAATGATAGGCACTCATATTTCCACTGTTATTATTTATAATGGCACAGAAATACCATGTCTATAGGGGAGCCCCCATATGTTGATATGGAGTAATCTCCAGGGTCTTCTTTGGTGGGGGGCAGTATTGGGTCTTGAACTCAAGAAATCACACATGCAAGCCCTCACTTTCGTGACTTCCAGGTTACTTTTTAAGTGTGGGTGTGGGGGAGGAGAAAGCCCGGTGTGTATCTTTAAATTAAAAAGAGGGAAATATGAAGATCTGTAAGGATTTATTTATGTTTATTTAAACAATGGAAGGATAAACTCAAAATAATAAATAAAATAATTAGCTGTATAGAAGGGAAATATCTTTCTAAATGTACCTCTCTTAAAAACTTGTGTCTAGACAAATGTTATATTCAACTGTGAAATTTAAGTAAAAAGAAAAAATACATATCATCACTAAAATTTTCAAAACCAGAGAAAGAATTTTTAAAACCTTATTGAAGCCACAGTATTTTAGGAAATAGTCTAAGGCCAAAATAAAGTTAATGAAACTTATGTTTAGTAGGCTTATTATTAATGCTTTTATTGGTTTTTATAATGAAACTTATTTATATGATTAATGTTTTGTTAAGAATCACATGTTTGAGACTATAAATATTAAAAATATACAGAAAAGTAGCAAATATAACACATTTTTGAGACTGTAAACATTAAAAAATATATTAAAAAGTGCAAATATAACACATTTTTGAGGCTGCAAATAGTAAAATAGTAAAATCTGTAAAAATATATAGAAAACAAATATAACACTTGAGTTTCTTTATATCAAAATCTAAAATTTTTGCCAGCACTGCATCACTGAAGTGGGGATCTGATAGAACTTTATTATTTGATCACCAGAAATGATTACGCCTAGGTATAGTTAAGGCTGACAGACCAAAATCCAGGTCTCCAATGCCAGTTATAATTCAGGTGTAAGATCTATAGACCATAGGAACCCTTGGACCGACTTTCCAGAGAAGTTAAATTTTTATATTTAGGTGCAAAATAGTGTCATGAGGACACTAGGCTTCACACTTGCTTTTCATGTGTAGAAACAAAGAGGTAGATGAGAGATTTCAGGTTCCATTGACAGGGGAGAGGCAGGGCTCTAGCCACATAGCAGAGAGGGGCCCCTAGAGTGAAGTCCCTTGAGCCCTAGTTGGGCTAACGTAGGCAGCCACCTGGCACCATCCACACAAGCTGGAGGGCAAAAAGGACTCTCTCTTCTCTGCCATTGTCACTGCTATGTCCCAGACCCACACACAGCCTCCCTTGTTTTCCCAAGACACAGTTGCAGGTCATGCAGAGGGGTGGTTGCAACTCCACCTCTCCCCGTGCTTACAGGGGAGACTTAGCCTCCCATCCCATTGTTCTCCCACACCTCCAAGCCCTCCCCATGGCTCTCCTCCCTGGGAACCATCATTAACAGTATTATAAATCACAGAAGCTCTCTCAATAAAATTTAAAGAATTGTAAAATTCATATTTAATAGCATGATCCTCTGAGACCTGAGAACAGTGACAGTCCACGATCAAAGAACAGATTCTATTCTATAAATAACATTCCCTACTTGGAGGATCCAGAACACATTGAAGAAATGGCTGATTCCTGGTCTGGGGCAGGAATGAACAAGACAAGCCTGGCATATGTTTGGTACCCAAACAAAGAAATGTTCAAAGATAGATGGAATCATGTAAAAAAAAAATACAGTCACCCACTTGTAGGAGTTTCCAAATAACAAGAGATGAATCTGTTTGCACTTTTGCAACCATTTATTTTTTAATTTTTTTTTTTTAAATCACCACTCTTATCCAGAAGCACAAGGGAAAAGTTTAGGAAGGAGCCAAAGCTAAACCAGAGAAGTCTATTATGGTAGGTAGAATAGTGGCACTCCAAAGATGGCTCTCTTCTAATCTGAGACCTGTTATATTACATGGAATGGGGAAATTAAAGTTGCAGATAGAATTAAGGTTGTAATTTTCTGACTTTAAGAGCCATGGATTGGTCTGGGTTATCCAAGTTGGCTCTAACCATAAGGATATAAACTTGGTAGATAGAAGAAGAGGTCAGAGCGATACAATGTGTGATAAGCACTAGTTTAGGTCTTGTTGACTCTGCAGATGGAGGAAGGCCAAGAGACGTGGGTGGCCTCCAGAAGCTGGAAAGAGCAAGAGAACAGAAGGAAGCACAGTCTTGCTGACACTTTAGGCTAAGTCCAGTCACACCTGCTTGTGATGCCCTGCCTCTGAAACTCTTAGATAATAGATTTGAATTCTCACATAAAGCATAAATTGCTCATTTCTTATAAGAGCAACAGGACACTCGTGCATCTTTTAGGTTCACAATATGTGATATGTGCATGAGGTGGCGGCCTCAAAGATGTAAAGAGCGTTCTTTAGAGACATTGATCTGCTTGTTATTGAACCTGAAATGTGAGGATACAGTGATGCGCTAACAACAGCAGGGGGGTACAAAGGAAAGGGGTGAGCAGCTCAAAGGAGGCCAAGAATTTTGGGTCCATCTGGAGTCATAGAAGCAGAATCTGCTTTGACAAGGAATTGCTCTGATGGCCTCAATTTGGATGTCTATTATTTCTCTCCAGAGCCCTTCTTCCTATCAATCCAAATCCAAGTGGGAGGTAAAGAATCTGTTTCACTGTATACCTACATCTTTTCCTTTGTAGATCATCAGTTTCTTCTATTTTTAGAACACATTTTAAAAAGTTGAAACAAAACAACAGGATGTCTAGGAGCTGACCATATATATCATGGATTCTTTTTTGTTGTTTGTTTGAGGACCACACCCAGTGGTGCTTAGGGATCAAACCCAGGAACCTGCTATAATATTTCTCTGGCCTTAAAATGGAATTTTTATCCCCTACACTGTGGTACATCCTCCTATCAGAAAAAAATTTTTTTTTGCTGATTTATTGCTTATATTTGTTCTGATGTGTGCTTATGTTTTTGGTGACAGGCGATTTAAGTACAAAGTCCCCTTCCTTAACTTTTCCCTTGTGTTTCTGAATAAGAGTGATTTCAAAAAAGTTTGTCTGGATACCAAATATATGCCAGGCTTGTCTTGTTCATTCCTGCCCCAGACCAGGAATCAGCCATTTCTTCAGTGTGTTCTGGGTCCTTCGAGTAGGAAATGGTACTTAAAGAATAGAATCTGTTCTTTGATTGTGGACTGTCACAGTTCTCAGGTCTCAGAGAATCATGCTATTAAATATGGATTTTACAATTCTTTAAATTTTATTGATTGAGCTTCTGTGATTTATAATACTGTTAACTTCTGCATAATCTTGCTCTGGCAAAGTCAGAGATGAAGATTAAAGTGGAAGGGTTAGCAGGGAGTGCTTGAGATTAACACCAGCAGAAGGGCAAGAAGGACGCAAGATTATGCAGAAGTTAAACTGAGATGCAGTCCAGTGAAGGCCTCCGACAACCGCACAGGAGTTCTGGGTCTGAGACGAACCTTTCAATATCTCACATTTGGTCACGGCCCAGGTTTCCTATCCTCAAGTGTTTATTCTTTGGCTGTGAACTGGCCTCCCAGGAGGTGTGACCTTATGTAAAGGCACTTAAAACAGGATCGACAGTTGAAAACCAACTTTGAATGGCTGAAAGAATAACTTGTTCATTC
This sequence comes from Sorex araneus, assembly GCF_027595985.1. NCBI lineage: Eukaryota > Metazoa > Chordata > Mammalia > Eulipotyphla > Soricidae > Sorex > Sorex araneus. The sequence goes on along the minus strand of NC_073312.1, from coordinate 52,015,154 downwards.
CAGCCAGACTTAGATTAGAACCAGAATTATTTAGAGTAATTCGAGCCAAACCGTATTTGATAATGAAAAAACAAGCGGATTAATAAAGAAAATACAGAATTGCATCAGAGAATGTAATACTCCAGTAGTCGCTGTTGGAACTAGTTAGGGGGTATATGCATTAAGAAAAATAAACAAGGAGGGGCTGGGTGCATGGTTACGGTGCATGGTAGGTATGTGCTCTTGATTCCATAATATACTCAGTTCTTATCCCGTGGGAAATGAGGAGGCTTAAATGTAAGGACCTGAAATTGCCAGAACCAAGGTCCATGTGGTGATCAAAGAAAGGAAGGAGTTAGCTTTCTTGTTTTCTCTAGAGATTTTAAACCTCTGCAACCAGACTGCCTCCAGTATAAATGAAGGCTGTTCTAGTAAAGACAAATTATTAATTATGTCTTTTTTTGATATATATGCATATGAACGGACTGGAGCAATAGCACATCGAGTAAGGCCACAGCCTGGCACGTGGCCTACCCAGGTTTGATTTTTCCGTCCCTCTCAGAGAGCCCGGCAAGCTACTGAGAGTATCTCGCCCGCATGGCAGAGCCTGGCAAGCTACCCGTGGCATGTTCAATAAACCAAAAAACAGTAACAACAAGTCTCACAATGAAGATGTTACTGGTGCCTGCTCGATGAACAAATCAATGAACAACAACAGGACGACAGTGCTACAGTGCTACAGTGCTATATGCATACGAATAAAATATCTAGGGACCAGAGACATAGTACAGGGGTTAAGGTACATGCAAGGCATGCCATCAACCATCAACCCAGTTTGATCCCTGGCATGGCAAGGTCCATTGAGAATCTTCATGTACAGCCTACAACCCCCGCAAAGATCCGAGTCTGCTTCCACAGCGTGGTTTAGGTAATTCCTGGCACTGCAGGGCCTAAGGAGTACTCTATCCGTGGGCTGTCATATTGAGCCATTAGCTTGGTACACTGAAAATCACCAGGATGATTCCCCAGCACTGCTTGGGAGGTCCCCAACACCCCCCAAACCTAAGAAAATTATATAATCTTTTTAATGTTGGTGAAATATCCATAACGTAAAAATGCTGTTGTAACAATTCTGAAGTTTACTGTAAATGGTATTAATTACATTCATGATTTGTATAGCTGTCACCTGTATTTTAAAAAATTTTCTCTAACTCAAATAGAGCCTGAAACTATAAAACAATAATTTCTCCATTTTCTCATATCCCTAGAACTTGGTAGTCTCTTGCTACTTTCTATCCCTACACATTTGCATATTCTGAATATTTAATACAAGTGGTATATTGTTCTTTTGTGCCTAACTTATTTAACTTAGCATAATGTTTTTAAGCACTCATGAGTACTTCCTTACATTTTATGGTTAAATGACATGCTATAATACGTATATACTTTGTTTTTTTTTCAAGTCATTCATCCACTAATGAGAGAGGTTATTTCTACCTTTTCACCATTGTGAATGGTGGAATGTTCTGTGTTCTATGAACATTGACATTCAAGTATCTCTTAGAGCTCCTGATTTCAGTTCTTTGGGGTAAATACTTGAGAGTTGAACTTGTGGGTCATATGGTAATTCAATGTTTAATTTTTGAGGAATCATTAAGCTTTTTTTTTCACAATGGCTACATCATCTCATGTTCTGATCAGCAATGAACAAGGACTCCAGTTTCTCCACACCCTCTTCAACAGATGTTATTTTCCACTCTTGGACCATATCCCAGTTGTTGTAAAATGTGTTATTACTATGGTTTCCTTTTATGTTTCATTAATAATTAGTCAGTTCTTTTTTCATGTACTGTGTCTCATTTGTCATCTTCTTTGAAGAATATCTATGCAAGTTCTTTGCCCATTTTTAAATTGGATTGTTAGTCCAATGTATGAGCTCATTATATATTCTAGACACTAAACACTAGATCTATGAAAATATAGTTGCAAATATTTTTTCCTACTCAATGCTATTTTTCATTTTCTGATAGCATAGATTATTTTTAAAATACCATTTCCAATTCTTAAATGGAAGAAGAATTAAAAGAAAAAGCAAGGAAGAAATTATGAAAATTGAGAGGAAAATAGAGCATAAAACTAAATATATACATACATGAAATGTTTCATCCTTTCTAGAGTCAACTTCTTCTCAGAGGATTTGACAGTTATTTTCTGACTAAAGGCACTACTTTTTCTGATTTACTGAAAATGGATAACAGAAGATTAAAGTACAGAACTGAAAATCATGCAGAGTTTGCTAGAATCCCACCCAAGTCAACCACTTACAATCTGTAGACTTGAGATATTTAGTCTAAACTTTTAGACTGCTTTTAGACTAATTTCTTCATCTCATAATGGTTAAATGAGACAATATAAAGGAAAAAATTTATTGTACCAGGAATACAGTCAGGACTCAATAGGGGGTAACTTTAAATTACCACTCTTGTGCTACCCAAATGTCTAGTCCTGAGTCTTTTCACACCCTTCTAGTTCTCAGTTGTCATAAGTTCCATGCAACCTAGAAGTCTGCACTTAAATTGTCCGCAATATGTCCCTTGAGCATTTCCTTCCCTGGATTTCCTCACTCACTTGTCAGGTTGGGACTTCAGTTTTACATTTAAAGCACCCAGGTGCTTTTCATATCCTGTGTGTTCTCGTCATTATTTTCAAAGAGCCAGGAAATGAAAAAATGTAGAGGTCCTACATGGCTTTCTGTTATCTTTAAGAGTCAACTCTTAATTTATATAAAGGCATTGTATGTACCTCAGTGGGCTAGGCAGGTTTTTTTGTAGTACTTTTTCATAGTTTCTATATAAATGAGAGACAAACTTGCAAAAATGATGATACAAGGAAATAGTATTGATAATATAAAACTGATGCAAGAAAAATCTTATAGAGAACATTTATATGTGGAGAAGGGATTCATATAAGACTTCATGGAAAAGGGGAACAGATGAAGGTGTGAGATGGATGGGGATTTGACAGATGATGAGGGGATATAAGATCAGTGCTTGAGAAGGAAGAATTAGGATGTGGGGATTACCCTGTGGTAAAAGTGTGCCTAACTTGCATCTGTGAGTCTGATGCTGCCCACATGTGCTGAGTGCTGTCATGGAAGTTCTGGTGCCACAAATGAGTATACGATCTCTGATGCAGTTAGGTGTGTGCAAGCACTGAAACTAATGCCCAGAAATCACCACCACAAAAAGATATGTCAGCACTGCACCCAGTTCTGTGGACCCCAGAAATTTGTGTGTGTATCAAAGCTACTCGCAGAATGTGGTGGAGCACCCAGCCAAAAGTGTGCAGTCTCCAGTGAGCCCCCTGCTGAGAGTGTGAGTACCATGAACAGCTGAGCCACTCAGGCAAGTCCCACAGCCACATGTAGGACAATGGAAAGGCAGGAAGGAGCTTTATTGGGGTATTAGACAAAATATCAAGGTGGAGTGTGAAACACATGGTTTCTTGTTTAATCTCCTAGCCACCTTGCAGTGCTCTAAGTTATGTCCAGCACTGGAATCAAAACATGTTTGAGTTGGCCTGGTATGTTAGGCAGCCCCAGCAATGGCACCAGTTTGCATAGTCACTTTCTAGTAAAGAAAAGGCTCACTGGAGGACACCCTAGGGAACTCCCAGTTTTCAGATCTCTGTTTAATCCCCTGGAGACCTGTTGTACCAAACCTACTAACTCACCAATAAAAAGATTGTCATGGAATTAATGGGATGGCACATCGGGGTTGAGTAATTAAGAAGACTATAATCTCTCTCTCTCTCTCTCTCTCTCTCTCTCTCTCTCTCTGTGTGTCTCTCTCTCTGACTCTCTCTCTCTCTCTCTCAATTTTCATTTGAGAAAAACCAACTTCCCTATGGAGAAGCCCATATTACATGGAACTTATATATCCAACTAACTACAGGAACCTAAAATCTGCCATCCAGTGCCTGGGTGAACTTTAAAAGACTCTCCACCCCTAAGCCCTACACCTCAAGTGAAGCCTTAAGAAAACTGCAACTTCAGCCACTGTCTTGACTGGCTTGTGGAAAAATCCTGAGCCAAAGACATACACCCAAGCCATGCATTAATTCCTGGTACACAGGGTTAGAAAAGCAGAAATGCTTTTAAGTGATTTGGTTTAGAGTCATGTGTTAGGCAGCAGTAGGTAAATAGCTAATGTTCCTGGGAAACAGGTGAATGATCTGTCACAAGTCCTGTCACAGATGTGAAGTGATTTTGTGAAGCCAGAGCTCTCAAATGTGGAGCCAGTAGATTTCACACATTTATACCATGTGTGATTCTGACAGGAAATATCATCAAGAGGTTTGAATTGCATCATTTGTAGTAGAAAGCAATGGGTGTTTAAGAAACATTTTTCCAACTGGTGTCTTGGGGTCCAGAGGCTGAAGTGGAAAAATAGTTTTTCTATGTAGACCCAGGGAATGACAAAGTGAGGATGTTGAAGAGTCAGTGGAGTGAAGGATCTAGCAAGGGAGTTATGTATTTTTATTATCATCTCTATTTTGGAAGTTTGGAAAAATCATAACACACTGTGGAAATGTGCAAGCATTTCATTTACTAGGAAAGGAAAGGCAAGTGAAGCAAGAAATAAACATATGGGTGATGAACATGGAGGCTGAATAGATGAAGATGCTTTTGCGTACATCTAGTAAGTCATCCATGTTTAGCCACAGGTTGAATTGTTGTCTTAAACCTTAACAAGTCCTGGAATGCAGCTAGTCTCAGGTAGGACTGAATCAAGGGGCTCAGAGAGAGTCATCAGGGCTATTTCCATTTTCTTTGTCTTTGGACTGGAGAGATAGTACAGCGGGTAGGGTGTTTGCCTTGCATGTGGCCAACCCGGGTTCAATTCCTCCATCCCTCTTGGAGAGCCTGGCAAGCTACCAAGAGTATCCCGCCTGCACAGCAGAGCCTGGCAAGCTACCGTGGTATATTCGATATGCCAAAACAGTAACAAGTCTCACAATGGAGATGTTACTGGTGCCCGCTTGAGCAAATCGACAAACAATAAGACAATAGCACTACAGTGCTACAGTGCTCCCTTCCCCACTTCTTCTCCAGACCATCCTTCTATTGTGCTGACTACGTTTTCATTTTTGCACAGTTTCCCCTTCTCTTTCATGTGTGAACTAGAGAAGTTTCTTCAAACAATGATCTAGGGCCTGGAGAGATATATACAACAATAGCAATGATATAACAGTTCAATCCCCAGCACCACTTAGTCCCCAGAGCCCCACTGGGAATGTGGGAAGGCTCTCACCAGCCCTGCCCTGGGGCGCCCCAGTCAAGACAGCCTGGCGTGTGGTCATAACATTCTGCAGCACTCTCTTTCGGGATTTTTAGTTTATAGTTTTAGTATATAATTTTAGTTTTTAGTCCCTGGGTTTTGGACGTTGATGAGATTACATAGCACCAGTCGTGGTTTGTGGGTGTGACTGCCAAGCTACTGGAAAACTGGGGATCTGGGGGGAGGAAGCCCATCCTGATCCAAGCGGACCTGGAGCTCTCAGTCACGGGTTCCCATCTACCTCTGTGCCACAGGCCCTAACTGCGTCTTTTGATATCTTTGGATATTTATGGGCCTCTGAAATAAGGCCAATAAGTGAGCTTATATAGTAGAGCCGGAGGTGGTTTGTGGATATGTCTCCCACATACCTAAATTTTGGCTGTATAATTTCTTGATAAACTTGGCCCCAAGTTGTGGGGGTCTGGCCAAAGGCACAGCAGCAATTTGGGGGTATTTAGAAGTCTGAAGACACCATCAGGCTGCTGATGCACTTGCCCCACAGGTACAGGTTGACCTGCTGGCAGCACCATACCCCCTACTAGTATAATTCTTTCATTGAGAATCTTTTAATAGTGAATTTCCTAAGAATGCAAAAAGTCTTTATTTTTCCTTTACACGTGAATGATAATTCAGCTAAATACTAAATCCTGCATCCTAAATTGCATTTTTGAAAGGCTCATTCTGACCTGTGGGGTTCTTGAAAATCTTACTCTCTTTCCTTGTAGATATGGTGTCTTTTCCCTCAGATAACTTTTAGAATGCTTACTTTTTATTTCATGTTCTAGAATTTTGCCTGGCATATTTCAGAGTGTATTCTTTTCTTTTTGTTTTTGTTTGGGGGCCACACCCTGCAAGACTCTGTGCTTAGGGATCACTCCTGGCAGGGCTAGGGGACAATATGGGGTACTTGTGATTGCTCCCAGGCTGGCTGCTTGTTAGAAAGCACCTGTCCTGTGTACTATCTCTTAGGCCCTCCACTCATTATTTACAGATCACTTGTATCACTTGTCATCCCGTTGATCTTCGATTTGCTTGAGCAGGCGCCAGTAACATCTCCATTTGTTCCTGTCACGTGCTAATGTAGCCCAATAGTTTGTGCTCGCTCCAGGAGCATGAAGAGCCTCAACCGTTAGTTCAGGGTCTTGACGAAGAAGTCTGACCGTCTTGTAGTTGTGTGGCCACGCGGTCTTTTGACATCCCGTGGAATCCAGTCGGTAACAGCTCTAGTCCAGTGGTCATCTCTGAATCGCATTACGTGTCCGGCCCATCTGATTTTTGATGCCTTGGCAAACGAGACAGTGTCCCTGATTCTTGATCATCGACGGAGGTTGGAACTCCAGATTCCTTCTCTCACTTGAGTGAAAAGTGATACTCCAAGCATAGCTCTTTCATTTCCTCTTTGGGATACCCAAATAGTTTTCTCATCATGTTTTCATAGGGCCCTGGGGCATAGGTCTCTGAGGCATATGTTAATGATTTACACATACTAAATAATAAAAGTTTATCAATGGATGGTCAGGTATGTGACTCAGTGGTAGATTGCATGTCTTTCATATGTGGCCCTGGATTCAATCCTCAGAAGTACACACACAAGCTTATGAGTGGATTAAATATAAATAAATATACCAAGAATTAGAAGTTCCCTGAGCATCAAACCCAGAGTCTTGCACAGACTAGGCATGTGCTGTACTATTTGAGTCACATCTTCAGCCCCTAAATTACCATTTTAAGTGTTTGAAATCTGAGGTCAGGTAAAGTAATCATTCAAACTTGGAACAGATTTAGCTTTTCCCTCCTAGTAATTCTCATGTGAAACCCGAACTTTGCTAGGAGAGCTCAGTAACTTGAGTTTCTTAAGGCTATTTAGAGAAGTCTTGGGGTTTTTTTCCTACTTATCGTTCAATATTGAATAAACAAAAGGTAAAAAGAAAAATGAGTGAGAGAGAGAGAGAGAATAAAAGTGTCTGTCATGGAAGCACACTGCAGTGATTGGGACACGGAAGGGAAACTGGGAACATTAGTGGCAGGAACTGCACTGGTGAAGGGATGGGCATTGGTACATTGTGTGACTGAAAATCCTGTACAACTGTGTATCTCATGATACTTTAATTCAAAAATAAAAATAGTGAATTAACAAAACATGAGACAACCAGTTCAGATTAGGAGTTAATATTTAGGTATAAATGTCTTTAAGATGTAATGAGAAATGATCAGATGAATCTAGTTATTATTTTTTATTTAGGAATTACATTGATACTAAGTCTTTACCCTGTAAATAAGTGCATTTAAATTTTTCCCCATGTAGACCCTTCTTCACTGCTGGTGGGAATGCCAACTGGTTCAGCCCTTCTGGAAAACAATTTGGACGACTCTCAAAAAATTAGATATTGAATTCCCATTTGACCCAGCAATACCACTGCTGGGAATATATCCCAGAGAGGCAAAAAAGTACAATCGAAACAACATCTGCACATGTAAGTTCATCGCAGCACTGTTTACAATAGCCAGAATCTGGAAAAAACCCGAATGCCCCAGAACGGATGACTGGTTGAGGAAACTTTGGTACATCTATACAATGGAATACTATGCAGCTGTTAGAAAAAAGGAGGTCAAGAATTTTGTAGTCAAGTGGATGGGCATGAAAAGTTTCATGCTGAGTGAAATGAGTCAGAAAGAGAGAGACAGACATAGAAAGATTGCACTCATCTATGGTATATAGAATAACAGAGTGGGAGACTAACACCCAAGAACTGTAGAAATAAGTACCAGGAGGTTGACTCCATGGCTTCGAGGCTGGCCTCACGTTCTGGGGAAAGGTCAACTCAGAGAAGCGATCACCAACTACATTGTAGTCGAAGGCCATGTGGGGGAAGGGAGTTGCGGGCTGAATGAGGGCTAGAGACTGAGCACAGCGGCCACTCAACACCTTTATTGCAAACCACAACAGCTAATTAGAGAGAGAAAACAGAAGGGAATGCCTTGCCACAGTGGCAGGGTGGGGTGGGGGGGAGATGGGATTGGGGAGGGTGGGAGGGACACTGGGTTTACGGGTGGTGGAGAATGGGCACTGGTGAAGGGATGGGTTCCAAACTTTGTATGAGGGAAGTATAAGCACAAAAGTGTATAAATCTGTAACTGTACCCTCACGGTGATGCTCTAATTAAAAATAAATAAATTAAAAAAAAAATTTTTCCCCATGTAATATTTAGCTTTTGTTAACTCTTTATTCTTTTTTTTTTTTTGGCTTTTTGTGTCACACCTGGTGATGCACAGGGGTTACTCCTGGCTCTGCACTCAGAATTAATTCCTGGCAGTACTCAGGGGACCATATGGGATGCTGGGGATCGAACCCAGGTTGGCTGCGTGCAAGGCAAATGCCCTACCCACTGTGATATCGCTCCAGCCCCTAACTCTTTATTCTTGCTATCTTAAATTCCTTACTGTGTTTAATGGCATACTTGCCAAGATATTTAGCATGTAAAAGCGGTTTTTTGATTTTTTTTAATCAGCTTCATATTTAAACTGAGATGTAGCACCAACCAGTTGAGTGGTGGGCCTCGTGTGCTATGTCTTGTTAAAAAAGCTATGCCTGGGCCGGAGCAATAGCACAGCCAGTAGGGCATTTGCCTTGCATGCAGCCGACGTGGGTTCGATCCCCTCACCCCATATGGTCCCCCAGGCACCACCAGGGGTTATTCCTGAGGGCAGAGCCAGAAGTAACCCCTGAGCATCGCTGGATGTGACCCAAAAAGAAAAAAAAAAGCCATGCCAAATCTTAGTAGATATAATGTTTTAAAAGTTGTCTTTGTATATTCCTAACAAATTATGACAAGTTAAATTTAAGTGAGAATCATGTTACTGATATTCTTGTGTCATGTTTTACTAAGATTTTGTGCCTCATATCTCTTGCTGAATTTTTTACTAGTATGTTAAAAGGAATTGATAAATCGTTTTCACTTTATATAATCAAGTAACATGGAATATAATTTGATGCGTAATGAAATAGAAAACTAATATCTCTACCAACAGTGGATAAAGGTTTCTCTACACAAATACTGGTTGTTTTCAGTCTCTGTAATATATGCCATTCTTTCTAGTGTGAAATGATACCTCACTGTCCTTTAGATTTTCATTTCACAATGATAAATAATGATACTCAATTTTCATATCCACAATAAGTGACTTTATTTTCTGTTTTTTGGGTCACACCCACCAGTGCTGAGGGTTTGCTCCTGGTTTTACTCTCTGGGATCAATCCTGGCAGTGCTCAAGGGAACATATAGGATGCGAGGGATGTGGGAAGGCAGCATGTAAAGCAGTCATCCTATCATGCTACACTGTCTCTCCAGCCCCAGATGGTAAACACATTTTCATATGCCTACTGATTTTCTGTGGAGAGATAGCACAGCAGGTAGGGCATTTGCCTTGCATGCAGCCAACCTGGGTTCAATTCCTTCGTCCCGCTTGGAGAGCCCGGCAAGCTACCGAGAGTATCCTGCCTTCACTGCAGAGCCTGGCAAGCTACCCATGGCATATTCTGTATGCCAAAAACTGTAACAACAAATCTCACAATGGAAATGTTACTGGTGCCCGCTCGAGCAAATCAATGAACAAGACGACAGTGCTACAGTTCTTCTATCCATTTTTGGTGGAATTTGTTTTGTTGTTGTTGTTGAACTTTGTGAATGTTTATATAATTTGAATGTTAACTTTTATTTGATATATTGTGTGCAGATCTCTCCTATTTAGTAGTATGTCTCTTTATTTTAGCCTGAGTTTAGTTCTGGGCACTCAGTTCTATTCTACTGGTCTGAGAGTCTTTTTTTATTTCAGTACTTTATAGTTTGACTACAATAACTTTATAGTGTAATTTAAATTCCGGGAATAATGTTCTTCCCACCTTCTTATTTCCCATAATTGCTTTTTCTTTTTGGGAAAAACATTCAAAAGTACTTTGTAATGAATGTTAATAAATAAAAATTTAATCTGAAAACTGGAAAATGCCTCAAAACAAGGTACAAAACCAAAGGACTGCTTACTTTAGCTTTCATGGTTACATTTGTTTTTCTTTTCTTTTCTTTTCTTTTTTTTCTCTTCTTTTCTTTTCTTTTTCTCTTTTCTCTTCTTTTCTTTTCATTATTGAGATAATGTAGTTTACGATCGCTTCCATATTATTGTTTTATCTTACAATGCTATGACACACCCGTCCCCGCCCCAGCCCCAAAGTGTCAGTAGTACTGTAGCGCTGTCTTCCTGTTGTTCATCGATTTGCCCGAGCGGGCACTAGTAACAACGTCTCTATTGTGAGACTTGTTATTACTGTTTTTGCATATGGAATATGCCACGGGTAGTTGCCAGGCTCTGCCGTGTGGGCGGGATACTCTTGGTAGCTTGCCAGGTTCCCCGAGAGGGACAGAGGAATCGAACCCGGGCTCTTTAAGAGGAACAGAGGAATCAAACCCGGGTTGGCCTGGTGCAAGGCAAATGCCCTGCTGTGCTCCAACAATAGCACAGCAGGTAGGGTGTTTGCCTTGCATGCTGCCGACCTGGGTTCAATTCCTTCTCCCTCTCGGAGAGCCCGGAAAGCTACAGAGATATCCCTCATGGCAGAGCCTGGCAAGCTACCCGTGGCTATTTCATATGCCAAAAACAGTAACAAAAAGTCTCACAACGGAGACTTTACTGGTGCCAGTGTCAGTAACCCTCTAGAATTATTTAGGTACTTAGGTACCATGTGAATAACTTACTTTCTGCATCACCTTTGAAAAGAATACACTTTGCTAATTGTAAATTGTCAGCATTAAATGACAACCTTAACTATTTTTTTTTTGTTTTGAATGGGTCTTTTGGAAGAATTGGTGTATCATGAGGTTCTGGCATAGAAAACTAATTTGTTAAGAAGCTTAAAACTTGTATTATATACAGAGCCACAATCAAATATGTTAATTCACTAGAAAACCTGTCTTGCAAGTTTTCATTATGTTCCGGGGGAAGCTTTGGTGTTCAATGAATCAGCAAAAACGTTTTTTAAATGCTCTTGCAGTAACACATTGAAGTGAGCAGTGAGATCTAAAAATGACATTTTGTGAGAAGATTGCATATCTGTAGGAACAATGGTAGCATTATGTCAAATATACTAGGACTTACTTTTCATCATAGTGAACCACTATGCTTTCTAGACCGCTGGCCTCATACTCCAGGTTAGAACACAGCCTCTGAACAATTTTCTTTTAAAGCCTGAAACATAAACAAAGCCATTACCCAGCTTTCTCTTTTCAGTCTGTGAAGTGAATTGCTTCATTGATACCTAGTCATTTTTAACATCTTCTTGTTAGATGCTGGTTCTTGTTAGTTCTAAAATTTTCCAAAAGTAATCCTAGAACTGACTCAAGCTTTCTGAATCCCATGGACCTGTGCTGCTTTAGAGTTTGGCTTACAGGCCTAATGTTACCCTGATCTTGAGTAGAACCGCCGGGTTTGCCCTGGTGGATCTAAATGTTCATTTTTCAAACACATCAGGTTTGTGCAAGAATAAAGGGGAGGAAGAAAAATAGTCCTTGCCTAAATCCAAAATATTCTCTCACAATAAAACTTGAAATAGAGTCTCCTACTGATTTGGCAATGTAATGGATTGAATTAATCCTCGGTAATAATCATCCTGGTACTAGATGCATTTCCAAGTGATCATTTAAACAATATCGTTCCATCAGACTTGTCTTTTTTGGTCACATTCAGTGGTGCTCAGGTCTTGCACCTAGTTCTGTGCTTAAGGGTCACTTCTGACGGTGCTCAAGGGACCATATGGGGACCCAGGGTTCAAACTCTGGTCAAACGCAGGCAAGACAAGTGCCCTACCTGCTGCACTGTCACTCCAGTTCCAGTTTTATGAAATGTTGCCTTTTTAAAATATTCAGGTTGGGGGTGGAGCAAATAGTCCAGCAGACAGGGCACTTGCCTTACATGCGAGTGACCTGGGTTTGATCTCCAGCACCACATGTTACCCCTTAACACCTCCAGGAATGGTCGTTGAGCACAGAACCAGTAGTGATCCCTGAGGACTGCTGGATATGCCCCCCGAAGAAAAACAGGAATAAAGTAAATAAAATATGCAGATAGAGATGGTTCATATTTTTAAAAAATAAATTGACAACCACAAGATAACCAAGAGAATCTTTAAGAAGTTTTTGTGAGCAAAGTGTTTGGCACTTAATAAGCATATAAGAATCATGGAAAGGCCAGGGATGGCTCAGTTGTAGAGTGCATATCTTGTTGTATGTATTTGTATGTATATTGCATGCACTATGGTCCCTGGGCTCGATCCATGGTACTGCAAAGGTGTGTGGGGGGCGGGGAGTGGATGTATTGAATAAAAGTCCAGTGCCTTATGCTTTATAGGCTCTATCAGTATTGCTACATAACATATGTCTCAAAACTCAATGGGTTAAAATAATGACTACTGTTGCTATTGTTGATCGAGAATCTATTAATAGTCTGGATGGTTCTCATGGCTGAGTTCACTCATACTTGAATCAGCTGTGGTACATTTGGAGGGAGCTCTTCTGACTTCTAGTGGGCTCATTCATAGGTTTGGGGTTCATCATCACACTGGTCTAGGTGGGACCTGGTTAGAATCTGGCTCTCTTCCATGTGGCTTCTCATCCTTTAGGAGGTTATCTTGGGTTTGTTCACTTGGCAGTCACAGGAGTCCAGGAGACAGGCCAGAAGCAGGGAAAGACTTTTAAAGCTTAAGCAGGGAGCCAACAAACACAAATCACTTCAACTACATTCTGCTATCTAGAGAAAATCACAAGGATAATCCATAATCATGGAAATTGGGGAATAGACTCCACCTCTCCATGACTGGACCTATAAAGTTGTGTCCCAAATTGATTGGATACAGGAATGCATGAATAGCTAGGACCAGCAATCAGACTACCACATATGCCCTCAATAAATGTGAGACAGCGTGTGAAAGTAAAGAAGTTTATCTATAAACACCTGAATAATGATGTTTGTTTGGGTTTTTTCATTTTTTTATTTATTTAATTGAGGTATTATAGCTTACAATCGTATTAAAGTCATTCTTTTATAGTTTCTAAGATACTACATTAGTCCTTTCACCAGTATTTCAAGATCCCTCTACCATTGTCTCAGAGGAATTGATCAAGGTTCAAGATTAGTTTCCTGAGAAATTAAGAAACTAATTGGTTCAAATAAACTGGGAATTGTCTAATCCCTTTCTTTGTTTCTTTATACTCTGCCTGCAAGTAAGGTTATCTGGCATTTACCTTTTACTCTGTGACTCATTTTACCTTTACTCTGTGATTCATTTTACCTCATATGACACCATCCAGTTTCATCCAAGTTGCAGCAAACTGCAGAATTTCATCCTTTCTAATAGCTGGATAATATTTCATTGAGTAATTTTATCGCCTTTTTTGACCCACTCATTTGCTGTTTGGTATTTGGTTTGTTCCCATTTTCTGGCTATTGTACTAAAAATTGCAATGAAGATAGGTGTGCATGTATTTGGAAACACATATTTTATAGGTAGAGAAATTGGCAGCCTTGCCCCCCCAACAGGGAAGTAATTAGAAGACCTGGAATCTAAAGACAGGTGGTCTAGATATTCTTTCTACAATGTCACCAGATCAACCGAAGGATATTTGCTCTCTAGGGCAAGTAGTTGGTCATGTGGGGAGGTGGGATGCAGTGCGACTCCAAGCTTTGGTGTGACTCATATTGTAAAGCACTTTCTGAAGTGGACAGGTATGCCAGCAAAAGGATAGACTTTCTTTTGAGAGTTTGGTTCTTGTGTAAGAAGTATCACAGCAGGGTTTCAGGAACATAGGTAGTGGCCAACTCATTGCTAATGCATTTTATTTGAACCAATGGCAACCTGGCAACGCTAGTCTCCAAGTTTGGCTAGACAGATCATTCTATTTTTGCTTTTTCACTTTCAAAGGAGGCTTCTGCTCCATCACAGAATCAGTGCTGTGTAGCAGACATTCACAGAGTTGTCTAATGAGGTAATGAGGCCAAAAAACAGTTGAGGAGGCAGCCCACAGAATACAGGGACACTACTGTCTTTTTCCAGGGTGAGCTGGGAAGAGAAATTGGATGCTGGACCAGACAACGTCTGCAGTCCTGCTGAGTTGGTGAAGCGTGCCAATGTCTGGCTAGCAGTCAGGGACAGGACTGGAGAAGGAACTGTAATGCTATTATTGAAAAAAAGGTGCATTTTAATTGCACAGTATATAAGGTGGAATCCTTATATACAGAATGGAAATATACTTAGTATGAAGTTGCTACCCCATAATGAAACATTAGTGTGAGTTAAAATTTCATAAATTGTTCATACAGGAATTTTTAGAGAAATTTCTGAGACATTTCTAGTACAGACCCAAAGCATATATTTTTATTTCAATCATGTATCCAAATTGACCTCAGAGGTCTTAATTTTAAAAGCTAAAATTTTAATATGTCTATCCTTTTGTCACGGCAGAGCCTGGCAAGCTACCCATGGTGTACTCAATATGCCAAAATCATTAACAACGATGTTTCTCATCCCCCTGATGCTGAAAGAGCCCCCAGTAGGCCATCGGGCTATACTAGCACAAGACAAGGACGAATGGAGATGTTACTGGTGCCCGCTCGAGCAAATCAATGAACAATGGGATGACAGTGACAGAGACAGTGACAGTGATCCTCTTGCAGAGTTTTATCAACTTTGAGGAATCAAAATCCAGGTGCTACTACTGTTTTCAGTAGTAATGTAGTGAACAAGACAGCAGAGTGGTGGTCCCTAAGCCTTTGATAATGGTGCTTCCATCCTATTGCATTAATCTCCAGGATCTGTATATTTACCGATTTATATGTCATATTTTTGTACTAATGCATTAATATAAAACAAGCCAGAGTGAAATCTTAGAGGGAAGATAAATGTAAAACTTTTTAACATTTTTTTCTTCTTTCTTTTGGTGTTATGAGCATCCGTCATGCAAGGCATGTGCTCTTCCACTGAACTGTATCTCTAGCCCTAAAATATTATTTGAGGTGGTGGGGCACACCCAGTAATGCTCAGGACTTACTCCTGGCTCTCTGTTCAGGGATCATTCCTGATGCTTCTTGGGGAATCATATTGGATACTAAACCTAGGTCATCCTGCTGCAAGGCAAGCAACCTACCCATTGTGCCATCCCCTCAACCTCTGTTTTAAATATTCTTAAATACTTTTTAATATCTTATTGTACAAAAAAACATTGATTTTTGTCAATGAGAAGAATATGATCAATGTGGTTATATATGTTTTAGGGAGAGGGCTGGTATTAGCAGGAGAGATACTACAGCGGTTAAGGTTTGGCTTTGCTCACAGCCAACCCTGGTTAAATCCCCAGAACTTCATATCTTGTAGCACTGACAAAGTGCTCTCTGAGCACAGATTAGGAGTAAGGCTCTAGCACTGCTGTGTATGACCCCTCATAACTGTGCTAACTGAGTTAGGAAATGCCAGACTGCTTTCCAAAGTGCATGCTCCAATTTTGTAGTTCTACACACGCAGTTAGAAGGGTTCTAATTTCTTCCAAGTGTCACCAAAGGCTCCCCGCCAAGATGTAACCCTGGTGGCTGTGCCTGTGCGGCCTCTTCACTGCTGAATGAGCATGATTCCAGAGGCCATCGAAACTACTTTCGTTTTCCAGCAGCTTCTTGCAGAAATGTCTCTAGACTGGGAACTAAGCCACTGCCTCATGCCATCCCAGGAGGAGAAAGGTTTTTCTCTCTCCCCTTTTCCTTGCCAGGGGGCATGACGTGGCGACCACCATCTTATGAGGACCATTAATGGGAGGTATGAGCTTGCAATGATGCAATTTCTGGCAGAAATTTCCCTGGACTTAGTTACTAAAATACTAAAATACAGAAATCCAAAACCATGCGACCTCATATCTCTTCATTCTCAGCAATGGAAAAGAAATTATCAAACGCTTCCTTTTCAACAGGTCTGATTCTGGGGGGGGGGGGAAACTCCAAACAATAATAGTGAGTTTTTTTGTGAAAATATTGGATGTAACCAAAGTAAAGAGAAACACAGGTGGGGGGTGGGGGTGGGGATGGGGGATGGGGGTGGGTGGGTGGTATACTGGGTTTTTTTTTTTTTGGTGGTGTATTATGAGCACTGGTGAAGGGATGGTTGTTCGAACATTATATAACTGAGACTTAAGCCTGAAAGCTTTGTAACTTTCCGCATGGTGATTCAATTAAAAAAAAAAAAGCTGGACCATAAGTTTACTTTTAAATAAATTCTGTATCTGGTATGGAAAAAAAAAACACAAAGTGTCACCAAAACTTGGTATTTCTCTGCCTTTTCTTTTTTTTCTTATTTTTTTTTTTAAAAAATCAAATCACCATGAGTTTTAGTCATCATAGTGGGATATTTCACTATAGTTTGGATTTACACTTACCTATTCACTAATAATATTACAGATATTTTCATGCCTTTATTGGTCATGTATACTTCCTCTTTAGAGAAATGCCTGCCCAAATTATCCTTTTAAAGTATTGAGTTATTTACTATTTCATTCCTAACATGATATATTAATTTAAACTTGTGTTTGGTGATTTTTCATATAGTATTTACCTGTATTTTCTGCTTATTGAGATTGAGCATTATTAATCCAAATCATTCACCAACTTTGACAGACTCTCAACTGTTATTTCTTTTAATATTTCCTTTCCCTCGTGTCCTTCTTTCTTTCATTCTAAAAATCTGATCAGAAAGAAATTATCCCTTTTATGCTAACATCCACAGCTCACCCTTTCTTCTTTGTTTCTCCAGGTTTCATTCTGAACACTTTTTCTCAGATCAGTGTTTTAGTCATCAGTTCTCACAGAAAGAAACTGGCCCTGCAAAGGAAAATGATGATTGAACTCTTAACCTGTGAAAAATCCCAGGTAGCCACATAGTAGTCAATCCCTAAGTTCAGCAGAATCAAGAAGTGTTATGTGCCAACATTTCTTATTTCTTGTTCTGACTTCTGCAAAAGAACCATGCAAATAGGACTAAAAAGGCAAAGTCTGCTTCCCATGTGGACTGCATGAAACTTTGGAGCCACTTCTAGGGAACCTGTCTCTAGGCTCCCTCCCATAGGGGACCTCAGAAACTTCCCTTTTTTGTACAATAACACTTTCCTGTCCCCTTGCCTTACTTTAGGTCCCTGCTAAACTCAGGGTGGTGCTTTAGGATGGCCTTAATTTTGTGCAAATTGGGGTGATTTGTCTGTCGAATACTTCCACTTGTTTTCTATTCTAATTTTTATATTTTTTAGTTTTTAAAGTTCCATTTGATTCCTTTCCAAAGTTACTTGATTTGTCTTTACATCTATATGTACATTTAAAATTTCTATAAAAGAGAACAAATAATATTCTTATTGGTCTATCGTAGCTACCCGTAGCATTTTGGATATGCCAAAAACAGTAACAATAAGCCTCACAATGAGAGATGTTACTGGTGCCTGCTCGAACAAATCAATGAGCAACGGGATGACAGTGACAGTGACAGTGATTGGTCTATCGTAAGATACATGTGAAGATAGATGGTTGGCAACTACACCACCTGCACTTCAATGATGACATCATTCTAATAACACCAAACATTAGCCAAGTGGCACAAATGCTGGCCGACTTTGACCATGAGTGTGGAAAGGTTGGACTGCAGCTGAATCTCACCAAGACAATGTTCATGAGAAACGATCTAGTTCCTGATGTTCCCTTTGCTCTCAATGGAACGAACATCTCCGAATGTAGCAGCTATGTGTACCTGGGTCGAGAACTCAACATGGCAAATGACCTGACACCTGAGCTGTGCAGGAGAAAGAGAGCAGTGAGAGTGGAACGACTTCAAGAGTGTTGAAGAAGTGGTTAATGGATAAAGAACCTCCGGCCCTGGCACATCTTTTTGACTCCACTGTTCTTCTTGCACTAATATATGCCTCAGAGACCTGGGCCCTATGAAAACAGGATGAGAACGCTATTCTGGTATCCCAAAGAGGAATCGAAAGAGCTATGCTTGGAGTACCATGTTTCACTCAAGTGAGAGAAGGAATCCGGAGTTCTGACCTCTGTCCATGATCAAGGATCAGGGTCACTGCCTGTTTGCCAAGGCGTCAAAAATCAGATGGGCCAGACACATAGTGTGATTTGGAGATGATCTCTGGACTAGAGCCGTTACTGACTAGATTCCATGGGATGTCAAAAGAATGCCTGCTAACCCACCTACAAGATGGTCAGACTTCTTTGTCGAGACCCTGAACGAACAGTTTGATGCTCTTTGTATTCCTGGAGCTAGCAGATGCCATTGGGCTACACTAGCATGTGACAGGGACGAATGGCGACGTTACTAGTGCCCACTCAAGCAAATCGATGAGCAACGAGATGACAAGTGATACAAATGAAGTAGTTATTCTGTCATCTATTCCCTTTTTCTATTCATAAATTTAAAATTTTTGCCCAAATATTTCATAGCTGGGACTGCTTTTATCATTTGTTGCTTCTGTGATCTCCCATTTCTGGTGGCTCCTTTTCTTGATATTCCTTTTTTGCTCTAAGTTCCAGTGTATTTTATTATCTGCTATATGTGGCTACAGCCTGACATGAGGGCACATTCTCTAGGAAAATACTTGGATTTGCTTTTTCTGGGCATGTGAGAACATCCAGAGTAACTTTAAACAAAGGCATAATACAGCTTCCCAATGAAGCTGGTGTGTGAGTCTCAGCCTGCCGATACAATGTTCTTGCTGAGAAACTTGCAGGTTTGACTTGTAAGGAGCCCCACAAACATGCTGCACCTCCCCCCGACCCACACACTAATACTAGTGTTGAAACTCTCCTGCCCTTGTGATTCTTATTTTTTTTTAATGTTATTGAATCACTGTGAGATAGTTACAAGCTTTCATGTTTGGGTTACGATCACACAATGATCAAACACCCATCCCTCCACCAGTGCACATTCCCCACCACCAATATCCCCTTGTGATTCTTAGCATCATTGCTGATCTATCTCAGCAAAATCATTAAGAACTTTGAACAACAAGATTGATCACCCACTGCACTGTTTTTAGGGTAGATGTTGCCCAGTCTGCCAGAGGCCACACTGAAGATTGAAGGTAGAGAGAAAAGAAAGAAATGCTGGCCAAAGACTGTGTCTTTATTAGAGTATGCCTGGGGATTTGTGGCTTTACTCTATTGGCAAACTTAAAACATGGTTGCAGGAATTCAAGTGCAGAGGAAACAGGATCACAGGAATTCGGGTGCAGGGGAAACAGGACCACTGAAGTGGACAGTGTTCTAGGTTTCTCACAAGTTTTCTTCAAGATAATTGAAAGGCTGGGGACAATGCGGTTTTGTATCTAGTTGTTTTACTAGTAGTGGTACCATAACTTTGGCAATATGTTCATTAAAAAGGACATGTTAGAGGGCTGGAACAATAGCACAGGAGGTAGGGCATTTGTCTTGCACACGGTCGACCCAGGTTCGATTCCCAGCACCCCATATGGTCCCCTGAGCACAGCCAGGGGTAATTCCTGAGTGCAGAGCCAAGAGTAACCCCTGTGCATCACTAGTTGTGACCCAAAAAGCAAATAAATGAATGAATAAATAAAAGGACATGTTAGCAGCAGAGCTTAATGTCATGTATGTACACAATAGAGTGTGTGTGCTTTTTTTAAAAAAAAAATCTACATCATGGCATACATACTTACCTCTCTTGGGAGAACAATGCTTATAAGTGGAATCCTATCTTATATTGTGCAAAATTAAGAGGGAACTGTACTGTAGTTTCCCGTTAGCAGCACAGGATATAGCAGCAGAGTTCCAAGACTCAAAATGTATGCCTGAAACTGCACGTAGGACAAAACCTCCCTGGAGTTTCAGGTAGGTTTACACACATACACACACACACGTTTATAAATATGATGACACTAAATTTCTAAATAGGTTATTTAGAAATTTTTAAAAAGTATCCATAATAAAATATTAACAATGATAACAAATCATAGAGCAATTATAGCAATATACTGTAAAAAGTTCTGTGGCTTACTACTCCTCTCCTTCCTCTCTTCTCTCTCTCCCTCTCTTCTCTCTCTCTCTCTCTTTCCCTGATCTCAAGTAGCTCAATGTATGTAATATTTTCAGAGCATAGTTGACGACCAATAGTTCAAAAACATAGAAAGTAGTATTTCCAATACTACTGTAGCACCATAGCACTGTCCAAACTAATGATAATTCAGTGTAGTCAGACATCTAATATTTAAGGATCCTGTAAGTTCCTAAATTAGAACAAGATAAAGGGTTTGGAAAAATAGTGGTTAAGGGCATATGGTGCTGATTTGATCCCGGATACCACAGGGTCCCTCTCCCTTGTGTGGATGTGGCCCTGGTGGCCTCTGTGAACCGATAGTGGGGGCTGGCTGGATAATTCTGGGTACTGCAGGACCTGAGTAGCACTGTATCTTTAGAACCTCACATTGAACTACGGGCCCAGTTGGCCAAGAATCACTGGAAGTGCCTCCAGGTGTTCTGAGCGTTACTTGGGAGATCCCCTAAATAAAAAATAAACATCCTTTGACATGTTAAACATCATATAATATAAAGTATCTTTAACAAATAAAATAGAACAGATCGTTCCCTTAAAGAACAGGGATTGTTTAAATAGCTTATGTTTTTCTAGATGTAAAAATGGTTTTTCAAATAAGACATGAGAACAATGATGAGTATTGTTTCTAGAGTGTAGACAAACTGTAGATTTACAAAATGTTTCTTTAAATTGTTTCACACTTTTAAAAAAGTTTTTTAAATGTGGCACATACAAAAGGCATACTAGAAATGCTCTTTATCACAAATCATCAGGGAGATACGAATCAAAACAATGGGATATCATCTCACATCACAGAGACTGGCACACATCAAAAAGAATAAGAGCAACCAGTTTTGGCATGGATGTGAAGAGAAATGGACTTTCCTTCACTGTTGGTGGGAATGTTGACTGCTCAGCCTTTTTGGAAAACAATATGGACATTCTTTAAAAAATTAGAAATTGAGCTCCATTTGTCCCAGCAATACTTCTGGGAATATGCCCTGGGACACAACCCTAAAACACACAGCAGAAACACCGTCTGCACTCTTATGTTCATTGCAGCACCGTTCACAATAGCTAGAATCTGGGAACAACCTGAGTGCCTGAGAGCAGACTAATGAATAAAGAAATGATGGCACATCTTTACAATGGAATACTACACAGCTGTTAGGAAAAATGAAGTCATGAAATTTGCCTAAAGATGGATAGACCTGGAGAGTATCATGCTGAGTGAAATGAGTCAGGAGAGGGATAGATATAGAATGGCTGAATTCATTTGTGGTATATAAAAATACATGGGGGCCGGAGCGATAGCACAGCGGGTAGGGCGTTTGCCTTGCACGCGGCCGACCCAGGTTCGATCCCCGGCATCCCATATGGTCCCCCAAGCACTGCCAGGAGTAATTCCTGAGTGCAAAGCCAGGAGTAACCCCCTGAGCATCGCTGGGTGTGACCCAAAAAGCAAATATATATATATATATATATATATATATATATATATATATATATATATATGTAGTAGAAGACTGTCCAAAGCCAGAGAAAACAAGGGCTAGGAGGAGTGGTCAGTGGTTGGAATCTACCACAAATGTGTGTGGGGTCGAGGATAGGTAAGATATAGAAGAGTCTAGTATGACAATAATAGTTGACAAGAACTGAGAGTTAAAAGTAGGTAAAGGGGTATACAGGACAACCTTTCAGTATCTCTATTGCAAACCACAATGCTCAAAAGCAGAGAGAGTGGGGGGGAGAGAGAAGTGCCTGCCACTGAGGCAGGGTGTGGGGGGTGATGGGAGGGAAATTGGGGACACTGGTGCTGGGAAATGTGTACTGATGGAGGAATGGGTGTTAGAATACTGTATGACTGAAACCTAATCATGAATAGCTTTGTAAGGGTCTGTCTCACAATGATAAAAGAAGAAAGGAAGAAAGAAAGAAAGAAAGAAAGAAAGAAAGAAAGAAAGAAAGAAAGAAAGAAAGAAAGAAAGAAAGAAAGAAAGAAAGAAAGAAAGAAAGAAAGAAAGAAAGAAAGAAAGAAAGAAAGAGAGAGAAAGGGAGGAAGGGAGGAAGGAAGGAAGGAAGGAAGGAAGGAAGGAAGGAAGGAAGGAAGGAAGGAAGGAAGGAAGGAAGGAAGGAAGGAAGGAAGGAAGGAAGGAAGGAAGGAAGGAAGAAAATGTGACACATAGGAATAATTTATCAGTGTTAATTTAGAGTTTGGATTCAAAGAAAAACATGAGTAACTTGGTCTAGATGAGATTTGTACTATCTTTCTCTTATTCCTGTCAGTCTTTAGTATCTCACAGCTCCAACTCATTCTATGTTGTAATCATTGCTCTGGATTAGCTGTCGGAGGGATATAAAGTCAAAGATTGCAGGATATCAGAGTTTAGAAAGAGTAAATAAATAACTATGAAGAAAACAGACTTTCATGTGTGCTCTAAGCCTGCAACCAAAGTTTTGTGAGGTATTAAGGAAAGAGTCGAACATTCAAATAAGATTCAGAGAAGGAGCCATAGAATGAAACAGCAGATTTCAGCTTTGCTGTAAAACAGAAGCATTTGAGAAGGCTTTGCTAACAAAGACAAGGTTTTCTTATGCAACCAGGCCTACAAATGTGAGTTTTTTTTCCAACTGAGAGATAAGAATTCTAGTAAGTTTTTTTACTTCTGGATAGAATGGAGTATAAGCCAGAAAAACTTGGGCCAGATTCAGTTGGCTAAACAGGTTTCCAGACAAGAAAAATTCCAAGAATTTGTTCCTAAGTTTTAGCCCTACTGTCTTACAGAACCTGCTACGTTGGGGTTTTGGTTAACATGGAGGCAGAATTCACTTGTGTAGGGAAGTCATTTAATCAGGCAATCAAATATATATCATGGAATTCAGTAAAAAACAACACTGAGGCTCAGATGAGCTGCTTAGGTTGGAAATAGTCTTGAATACTGACATAGATCATTGTCTGGAGGGTAGAGTCTCGTGAATACACAGGGAAAGACAACTGCTCTTCCTGAGGATGATTAGTTAATTAATTTAATCATTTTAATCGATGTGTCAGGATGTAGCACTGTAGCACTGTTGTCCCGTTGTTCATCAATTTGCTCAAGCGGTCACCAGTAACATCTCCATTGTGAGACTTGTTACTGTTTTTGGCATATCGAGTACGCCACGGGTAGTTTGCCAGGCTCTGCTGTGCGGGCGGGATATTCTCGGCAGGGTAGCTTGCCCGGCTCTTTGAGAGAGACGGAGGAATCAAACCCGGTCAGCCCTACCCACTGTGCTATCGATCCAGTCCTCAGGATGTACAATGCTGTTAATTATACTCCTCACGCGTACATCATTCCAGGGCCACACCCATCACTAGAGAGCCTGTTTCCCTCCATCAGTGTGACAAGGACCGCTCTCTCCCCACCTCCCATGAAGCCCAGTTCTATTGGCAATATCATTTTTTGTTCCCTCAGCATTTCTTTTTTTAATCTCACATGAGAGATATTTTCTTAAAAAATTTATTGTGAATGTGGTAACACCTCCACACCGATAGATGAACAAAGAGCTATTCTGAAATTCCACAAAATTATACATTAGTGATCAGTTGATAAAATAAAATATTTTTCAAAAACTCATTCTTTCTTTGAGGTATATTAATATTAGAAATTACCATTATGAATAATTATCTAGTAATACATTAAAATTACTTGAAATAGGTCAATATTTCAAATGTAAAATATAGTGAGAGCAAAGAGAATTAAAATTTGGGCTGGAAAGATAGTACAGCTGGTAGGGTGCTTGCCTTGCATCAGGCCAACTCAGGCTCAATTCCCAGCATCCCAGATGGTCCTCCAAGCACTGCCAGGAGTGATTCCTGAGCCCAGAGCCAGGATTAAACCCTGGGTACCACCAAGTGTGGCAAGAAAGAAGGAAAGGAAGGAAAGGGAAGGAAAGAGAAGGAAGGAAGGGAGGGAGGGAAGGAGGGAAGAAGAGAGGGAAGAAGAAAGGAAATTTTAAGAGGAGAGTCTGAAAAAAATCTCTTCTTTTGTTGGGGGTGGAGTGATGTTTGGGTATTTGGGCCACTCAGCGGTGCTCAGGGGCTAGTCCTTGCTCTGTGCTCAGGAGTGGTCCCTGTTGGTGCTTGAGGAACCATATATGAAACCAGAGATTAAAACTGGGGTCAACTGCAGGGCAAGCACCCTACTTCCTGTATTCTCTCCACAGCCCCAAACCAAGAACTTTTTAACAGAAGCTATTCCCAGTAGTGCTTGGATGTTTATCAGGGCTATATACCAGAGAGTGTGGGACCACACAGTGGTCAGGACCAAGCTTAGGGTCTCGCCCATGCAAAACATGTGCTTCGTCATTTGGAGCGATCTCCCTTACCCCTTTGGCTGATTTGAATCTGCATCCTTGCTTTCAATAAATGCTGACCATAATCATAAAAGCTTGCACTAAGTCCTTCTGGTGAATTACTGGATCTGAAGATTGTCTTAAGAAACCACGAGATTGTAGTTCGTGACATAAGTGAAGCTAATCGTGAGGAATGCCTCCTTTTAACGTTGCCCTTGACAGAAGTGAGGCCAATCTCGGGGAGTGCCTCTCTTTAACTTTGTACAAACTTCTAACACATTGGATTGTGAGTTTTGATAATTTTTTTAAAGCTGTAACCTGAAACAAAACAATATATACCGGAAATAGGTCCTAGAATAAACACCACAGACTTTTTTTCTCTATCAAATTTATGAGGAAACTGCATTGAATTAAACACTGTTATATAAGGATCCATCAGAAGTGAGGACAATATTGTGTGTATATTGCATCAAACTTTGCAGTTTGACTGGACAAATATTTAATCTGGGCAAATATTTACAAAGATCTACTGGCAATAAAGCTAGAGACCATGACTTGACAAACTTTAATCATCAGGAGTGCAGAGACCACTGTTTTGCTGACCACAATGCATCTGACTTAAAAGTCTTTAAATTAACCCCAATATTTTGTTTTTTATTAAACAAATTTATATTATTGATCGAGTTTTAAATGTTACAGCACTTGATAGTTTATGGAAGTATATCAGGAAGCATTTATGGAAGTATATCAGGTACAATCCCTGTAAATGAATACTTCCCCAGCATCATGAGCACTGAACCCTGAGCACAGAGGCACCAGGTATGACCCCAAAATGCTCCTCTCAATGAAACTATTCAAATGTATGGATGCAACTATAGAAGCTCTTAGATGAAAATAAATGCAGTGAGAAAAAGGGAAAAGTTGGAGCAGAGCAGAGAGAGTTAAGGCTCTTGCTCTATACATGTCCAGTTCAGTTTTTATCCCAGGCACCCCATATGGTCCCCCAACTCCGCCAGGAGTGATTCCTGGGCACAGAGTCAGGAGTAAACCTGATCACAGTGAGATTGGCCAAAAATTTCAAAAAAGAGAAAGAAGAAATTAGTAACATGTAACTTAGAAAGTTTAGGGAGAAACAACAATTACCCCTAAAAGTGTAGCAAGAAGTAAGAAATCATGATGCAAAAAGAGAGCAACAACAAATAATATTATGAAATTGTAATTCACACACTCTCAGACAGCAAATTTGTAGCTGAAAAAATATTTTATGTACAGAAATCAGAGAAAGGAAAGGATAAACTAATGTAAACACATTGAATAATTGAAAGAGCTGGCATTTCTCTTCTTAGTATAAGCTTTATAAATTAGGTACTCCTTAAGCAATAAATTAGCAAACTTGGGCATTAATAGATAGTTTTGTAAATTAATCTTTGAAAATATTTCGTTCTGCACTTTTTGTTGCTAAAATTATAAGTGTAATGATACCTTTAAAATACTCAGGACTGATTTTTGAGAACAGAAAGTAATTTTCTAGGTTGCTGTAAAACTCTTCTAAATGAAGTTTTAGTGAGTTTTATATGTGTGCTATAAGTGGGGGCAAAGTGGTAACTAACTATTGCTCTGTAAAAACAAACTCACAAACAGAAAAAATGGAAACACACAATCAGATCTTTACTCATATATTTGCATAATTTATAAATGCAATAGAAAATGATTAGCAAAATGATTAAAGTTTCTAAAGGAACAAGTGATGCGTTTCACTCCATTTGATACTGAATATTTCCAAGTTAAATGTATATCTGTGACATATATTAAAAAGTTAGAATTAATGGGGCTGGAGTGATAGCACAGCGAGTAGGGCATTTGCCTTGCACGTGGCCGACTCAGGTTCGAATCCCAGCATCCCATTTTGTTCCCTGAGCACCTCCAGGGGTAATTTCTGAGTGCATGAGCCAGGAGTGACCCCTGTGCATCGCCGGGTGTGACCCAAAAAGAAAAAAAAAATTTTTTTTAAAGTAAGAATTAAGACATGAACATATATATGTATATGTGCATATATACATGCAGTAGAGAGTGTAAAACCAGATTTAAAGTCCATTGTTGAGTTTTTGGGTTCAACCCAGCTATGCTCAGGGCATACTCCTGGCTCTGCTCAGGGGTCACTCCTGGCAGGGCTCAGGGAACCACATAGGGTGCCATGCACTAAACCCAGGTAAGTCAGGTTAAAACAGATGCCTTACCCACCATACTATCTCTCCAGCTTTGAAAATCCATTGATTTTTGATGAGGGCATCTTGACAATTCAGTACAGCAAGATGCAGGCACAACTAGCTATTCCCATTCATGAAGTTGAATACATATCTACATACTATATGCAAAGACAGATTCAACATAAAAACCTATATAAAAGTGATAGAACTAGAAAGCATAGTGATAGAACTAGAAAGCTTTATGAACTTGGATTAGGGAATGTAGATATGACAACAAAGTAAGAAGCAATCAAAGTAAGGACTCTGGAGTGAGTAAGACTTTGCTTTGACTCTTATGCAGCTTACTGTATTTACATACAGTCTTGGATGTGTTGTCTTTCTCTCTGTTTATTTTATGGTTTGAAGGTAAGGATTATAACTGCCTCACAGAACCAACTACCTACTAAAATGTTTGAAAGAATTAAGTATGTTTTTAAAGCATTTGCGGTGGTCCTCGTATACTGCTGTCACTCAGTTATAATTGTCTCCTCCCCATCATTATCATTATTTGAATAAAAAAAGGTTGACAGATGATCAAAGTGTGATAGAGGTGTGTTTGCGACTTTAGTGGACATCTGTCTGGGTTATCTGACTCTGAATCTATGTAAACATTTTTATTAATTGCATCATTTGCAGATAACTCACCATAGTACCAACTTAATTCTTTCTACAGACACAAATTCCTTTGTATCTTTCAGAAATTCAATGTTCCAACCTTTATTGTGTTTTACCTCCCTTTGCACATTTATTTCTCTATTCCTGATCTATAAGCAAAATCAGCCCTAGTATATTCAGGGCTAGGACAAATGGTTGGCTTTTTTTTTTCTCTCATTTTTTGAATCACTGTGAGATACAACTACAAAGCTTTCCTGTTTGAGTTTCAGTCATACAACAATCATCATTCAACCCTCCACCAGTGCACATCTTTCACCACCAGTGTCCCCAGTATCCTCCTCCTCCATCCCATCCCTCCACCTGCCTTTATGGCAGACAATCTCCCTCACACTCTCTTTTGTGTTGCTTGTCATGAATAGCATAAGATGTTGCACAGCCGAGAGAGTAACTGTGTGCACCTGGAATTCTAAGATTTTAGATAATTGATGTCTGGAGGAATCTCTGCAGCGAGCTGTTTCGTTTGGAGATTCTTTTGTGTATCTCTGGATCATGGCTGTTAATGTGCTTGAAGTAGCAGCCGGAGGCAGTGTGTGGGCATGACTTTCAGGGTCCCTCAGGGACAGTGGGAGGGGAGGGATGAGAAAGACCAGCCCATCCCCTATTCCTTGAGACCTGGAGTTTGCTGTCACAGAAACCACATATCTGCCCTTCTCATTGGGTTCTGAAAGTTGGCGGCCACCGAGATTTTTAGGGGGCAGGTAGAGGGATGATACCTGCCCCCGCCTGAGTCACCCCGGTGAAGTCGGCCTGGCTTAAAGTCCAGAGGTTTCAATGCAGTGAGCTGCTCGGTTCGGAGATATTTTGTGTCTCTCTAATCATGGTCCTTGTTTCCATCTTTTCCAGGGAAATAAACTATTGGCATATGCCCTGCAGGGTGAATCCGCTAGCTCATATTGCACTGTGCCGCTGGCCCTGCCTGTGGCTTTTGATCTCTTTCGAGATCTATGGGTCTTTGAAATAAGGCCAATAAATGAGCTTGTATAGCTGAGCTGGAGGTGGCTCGTGGGTGTGGCTCCCACATACCTAACTTTTGGCTATTTAATTTCTTGGTAAACTTGATCCCAAATTGTTGGGGTCTGGCCAAAGGCACAGTGACAATTTTGGGTGTGAGGAAACCTGAAGGCACCATCAAGCTGCTGATGCACTTGTCCCACAGATACAAGTTGGCCTGCTGGTGGCACCATGCCCCCGACAAATGTTCTTTATATACATGATTTTTTTGTACACTACACGTAGTTATGTACATGAATTATATACATGTGAATTATATGTCAAAAAAGCTCATAAATTGAAAAGAATTTTTAGTCACCCAACACTATTCTGATAGTTCTGTGCATGTTCAGTTTGGCATGATCCCATTAAAGTCATGCAGAAGCCCCACCATCCTCCCTTCTGGAACTGGACCCAGGCCCTGAGGCTCTGGGAAGAACCTCTGTGTTTGAATCCTAGAGGAGCTGCTGGTTGACCCTGCAGGTCTGGGGAGTCAGGTGGCCAGCTAGATCTCAGTCTGGATCTCAGAAAACCTAAGGGAAGAAGGTTCAAAGTGTGCAGAGACCCAGGATGGTGTTGGGCTGTTCTGGTAGATAGCGTTACCAAAAAAGCATTCTTTCAATAATACCATCCTTGACTTCTTAGTGTTACTACCTGGTAGTGTCATCCTTCCTATCGGAACTTATGTGGCTTTATGTTAATTAAATTGGGAAGGGGGATGAGGCCAAAATAGAGATTTTTAAAGTCTGTGCTATGTAAGTCTCGAGTTGTCTAATTCTTGGAGTCCTTCCCCTCTAAACAGTGTTTTACATCAGCTTTACTAAAACAACAGCCCCATCTTTTTCTCACTCACCAGCTCGAGAATGTTCCTTTCTGACAGGCAACTTGGGTGTCTTCCAGTCAACAAGGCTCGCTGGTTCCGACGTGCACCACTGCCCACACTCCTTTCCTTTCTAGACAAAATTGCTTTCTCTATGGCAAAATTGAGTGTCCGCTTCTTTGCTATAACTAAAATGACCTTCCCCCATTACTCTCTAGAGATCTAGGAAGGAAGTTAAGGGAACCTTTTCTGACCTGACACCGTCATCCTCTCCCGAGGCCTGCCTGTGCAGGATTATTCCCTGCCCCCTCCAGCCCCATTGCCTTTGATCATGTTCTTGCTTGCACCTGGAATTCCTTGTCACTCACCTTCCCCTTATGTCCCCTCAAAGGAGGAGGACCAGTATTTTCATCACAAGGCCAAGTTCAAGTACCAACTTCTTAAGAGTGTGATTATGGCCATTTGTGTTTCAGAAGCATCTAAAAACAGGAACAGAAAGTTACTCCACATGTCAGTAAACATTTCCAGCTTCCGTCAGTTCACATGCTCCAGGCTGGCGGCTAGAAGTTCAGAGAGACCCAACTTTGTTCCTGTCTACCAGCTTACCTTAGGTCACAGACAATTTAAGTAAAGAAGGGCATAGGGCACCAGGATAGCATAGCTCAGGGGCAGAGTGTCTACTTTTCAGGTATGAGGCCTTGAGTTTGGTCCTTGACTCCACCCACATACTTAGTGTTTTCCCTTTCAGCAGTGCCAGTCATGGTCTCCTGCACCTCACCAAACGTTGGGGTTCCCTGCAAGCACCACAGTTCATCTCCTGGGCCATCACAACATCAACAGAATAAAGGAGGGAAAATGAGACAAAGTTCTGGAGTTAAGCTGTCTGGGTTTGATTTCTGTCTGCCTTTTTTTTTAGAAATCAGGTGAATAATGGTTTTTGTGACTCAGTTTCATCAAGGATATGAGAGGGATAATGCTCTCATCTAATTTATTGAGTTGTAACTGATATCAAATGGGCTAATTTGTTTTCAAACCAACAGTTGACACATAGCATTTTATGTGCTACCAATTGTCATTATTATTTCTACCACCAGGTGTTTAATCAATATGTTTTAAATGGAAAAAATGAATTTTTTTCTCATGTCAAAGTATTATTTTCAGGAATATTGCATCATCTTAATTGAAGGGTTTTATTGCAAGCTTCCCATGGTGTATTCATATGCTAAATCCAGTAACAGGCTGGATCTCATTCCCCTGACCCTGAAAGAACCTCCCGTGCGACATCCTTGGGAGGGCCGAGTTGAGAGAGACTTCTAAGATCTCAGGGAAAGGATGAATGAGAGGTTACTGAGCCCGCTCGAGAAATCGACGATTAATGGGATTTCATGATCCGTGATTCGGGAATTATTTATTTATTTATTTATTTATTTAATTGAATCACCGTGAGATACAAAGATCTGGCTGGGACAGTAGGTGCACAGTGGGGCATGGTGGTGGGTGGTGCAAGTGAATGCTTCGTAGGCCGGGGAGCATTTTCAGGTGGGCTTGTGTTTTACTGGGCTAAAATCACCTTCCCTTCACATGATAGAATCTGCTTAGTGAAATTTTGTAAAGTGGAACATGGACTTTCTTCTTTTGGTTTGGTTTTGGGGTCCATAGTTGCTCAGGGATTGCTTCTGACGCTGTGCTTAGGGATCACTCCTGGTGGAGTTTGGGCAACCATTTGTGGTGCTGGGGATTGAACATGGGTCATTCATGTGCCAGGCAAGCACCCTACCCACTGTCCTGTCACTTTGGTCTCAATAACAGGTTTTACTGCCCTAAAATTCTGTGTAAAGTTCAGCATGTAGGGCCTTAGTAATTCCTGACTGCAGAGCCAGAAGTAACCCTTGAGTAGTCCTGGGTGTGGCCCAAAAAGCAGAATAATAATGTATTATGTCCAAGTATCGTGAAGTCATGGTGAATTTTTCCATTTTCTTAATGATAAAAGTAAGGCATCTTATCTTACGCTGTTTATTTTGGGGAGAAGGGTGGCCACACATGCTGGCGTGGGGCACCCACATGTAGTGCTTTTAGGTCTCCTGGTAGATGCTTCAAGGCATAGGTGATG
Source organism: Sorex araneus (assembly GCF_027595985.1). Taxonomy (NCBI): domain Eukaryota; kingdom Metazoa; phylum Chordata; class Mammalia; order Eulipotyphla; family Soricidae; genus Sorex; species Sorex araneus. Next base: position 51,983,533 of record NC_073312.1, on the reverse strand, counting down.
CCAAGCATTGAACCTAGGGCCTGCATGCAAACACTTCAGCTCTCCTAGCTATCTCCTCAGTCCCTGTATGTGTGTGTGTGTATGCAAACACATGTATATGTGTGTACATACATATATGTATATATATATATATATTTTGCCACACTCCAGGCCAACTACTGAGAGTATCCTGCCAGCATGGAAGAGCCTGGCAAGCTCCCCATGGCATATTTGATATGCCAAATACAGTAACAATAACAGGTCTCATTCCCCAGATCCTAAAAAGAGCTCCAGTTGCTGGGAAAAATAAGTAAGGAGAGGCTGCTAAAATCTCAGGGCTGGGACGAATGGAGACTTTACTGGTGCCCGCTCGAGTAAATTGATGAACAACAGGATGACAGTTGATACAGTGATACCATGAGATAGTTACAAGCTTTCGTGTTTGGGTTACAGTCTCACAATGATCATACACCCATCCCTCCACCAGTACACATTCCCCACCACCGATATCCCGGGTATACCTCCCCTTTCCCTCCCTCACCCTGCCTCCATGACAGACAATATTCCCCATACTCTCTCTCTACTTTTGGGCATTATGGCTTGCAACACAGACACTGAGAGGTCATCATGTTTGGCCCATTATCTACTTTTGGCATGCATCTCTCATTCCTCCAGCCATCATTTTCTTAGTGATCCCTTCTCTATTCCATTTGCCCTCTCCCCTCTGCTCATGAAGCAGTCTTCCAGCTATGGGGCAATCCTCCTGGCCCTTGGGTCCTTGGGTGTCAGCCTCATGTGATGTTATTCTATACTCCACAAATAAGTGCAGTCCTTCTATGTCTGTCCCTCTCTTTCTGACTCATTTCACTTATTATGAGACTCTCCATGTCTATCCATTTTTAAGCAAATTTCATGACTTCATCTCTCCTAACAGTTGCATAGTATTCCATTGTGTATATGTACCAAAGTTAATTGAAGGGTTTTATATCTGCACATAATTATTACTGTTTTGAGTAATGGAAGAAGAAAGCAACATGCTTTAGGAGTAGAGGAAGCCCCTTGATAATATATCAATATATCTTTTCCAACACATTTTTCAAAACCACAAATCTTTTCAGCTGGATGCATTTAAGAAGACATCCAGTCTCCCTTTGAAACTGTAAAAAAGAATCCTTGAAATTACAGACCCTTGAATGCTTTCAAAAACATGGAACTCAATTTTTTACGAAGCATCTCTTTTTGTCATTCATTGGGACAAGTCTATGAACTTTCTACCATCTTATAAACCAAAATATTGTCCCTCTGCAACACCCCTACCCCAATCTATATTCTAGAGGCCATAATTTACAAACTTAAAAACCATCCTGATTTTTCTCCGTGGGGCACAATCTAGTGCCACTCGGAATATTTAGTGAACATGGTGCCCAGCTCTGTTATGGCCGTAGAAAGCCTGCATCTGTCACTTTCTTGACTCTGAATTTGATAGGGACAGAGACCCAGGACCCAGGTGGGGACGGCCTGTCCTGTTTAGATATGATGGACATCTGGGTTTGGAAATTCCCACCCAAAGGGTCCTGAACCAGGTAAAGTCAGCGTGGTAGGCTGATATGCCCACTGAATGTGATCTTCTGTTCATAATTTCCCACTTTACCATATCCATTAGCATTCTGGTTTGGAAAGGTGTGCAAAAGCTTTGAAAATTATAGTGACCATTCTGATTTTGCCACGAAGAGGTAAAGTCCTCTTCTTTCCTTGAATATTCTGCACCTTTGTTGTGACAAGGATTAGTGGTCTGAGTCTTGGTTTCCTGGGTATTCTGCTTCTCAGTTGCCCATTTCCAGCTCTAGGCCAGTTTATTTTCCTTTCCCTTCAATAAACTGTTTCAGTGTTGGGAAAGCTCTGGTTCCAGAAGAGCCACTCTCTGCCCTGACAGATTCTTCACCTTATTACTAGGCATATGGATTAATGTTGCTTTAATGTTTTTAATTATTTTAAGTTGGGGGGCACATCAGGTGATGCTCAAGGATTACTCCTGACAGGGCTTGGGGGACCATATGTGATATCCAGGATTGAACGCAGGTCCATTGTGTGCCAGTCAAGGGCTCTGCCCACTGTCCTGCTGCTCCAGCCCTCTTCCAGTGGAGATATAGTTGTTATTCTGCTAATGATTTTTGCGCATTTAATGCATAGCAGGTGCACAGATCAATGAATAAGACAAGGATACTTACGTACACAGGCATGTGTTGGATTGGGTATGCATTGTTTTATTTATGTGCTTATTTTTAAAATTGTCAAACTTAAGATGATATCGTTGCCTTAAAGTAGTGAAAGTCACTTAAGAGTGACCTGAGATGGTGGAATATGTGCACTGGTGAAGGGATGGGTGTTCGAGCATTGTATAACTGAGACTTAAACCTGAAAGCTTTGTAAATTTCCACATGGTGATTCCATAAAAGAATAAAAAAATTTACGGCAAGCATTATCCTCAACGGGGAAAAACTAAGGGCCTTTCCTCTGAGATCAGGCACAAGACAAGGATGCCCACTCTCACCACTCCTCTTCAATATAGTACTGGAAGTACTTGCGATAGCTAGTAGACAAGAAAAAAGAGATTAAGGGCATCCAGATAGGAAAAGAAGAAATCAAACTCTCACTATTTGCAGACGATATGATACTATATCTAGAGAAGCCTAAAGCCTCTACTAAGAAACTCTTAGAAACAATAGATTTATACAGTAAAGTTGCAGGCTACAAAATCAGAACCCAAAAATCCATGGCCTTCATATATGCAAACAATGAGGCAGAGGAAAGGGACATGAAAAAAGCAATCCCATTCACAATCGTGCCCCAGAAAATCAAGTACCTCGGAATCAGCTTAACCAAGGAAGTAAAAGACCTTTACAAAGAAAACTACAAAACGCTACTCCATGAAATCAAAGAAGACATGAGGAAATGGAAACATATACCCTGCTCGTGGATAGGGAGAATCAATGTTGTCAAAATGGCAATACTCCCCAAAGCATTATACAGATTCAACACGATCCCTATAAGGATACCCATGACATTCTTCAAAGAAATGGATCAAGCAATCCTAAATTTCATATGGAACAACAAACATCCAAGGATAGCTAAAACAATTCTTGGGAAAAAGACGATGGGAGGCATAACCCTCCCCAACCTCAAACTTTACTACAAAGCAGTAACAATTAAAACAGCATGGTACTGGAACAAAGGCAGAGCCTCAGACCCATGGAACAGGGTGGAATATCCTTACACACAACCCCAAATGTATGATCATCTAATCTTTGATAAGGGAGCAAGAGATGTGAAGTGGAGCAAGGAAAGTCTCTTTAACAAATGGTGCTGGCACAACTGGACAACCACATGCAAAAAAAATGGGCTTAGACCTTGACCTGACACCATGCACAAAAGTCAGATCAAAATGGATTAAAGACCTCAACATTAAACCACAAACCATAAGGTACATTGAAGACAAGGTCGGCAAAACCCTCCACGATATTGAAGATAAAGGTATCTTCAAAGGTGACACGGAACTAAGCAATCTAGTAAAAACAGAGATCAACAAATGGGACTACATTAAACTAAAAAGCTTCTGCACTGCAAAAGATACAGTGACCGGAATACAAAGACTATCCACAGAATGGGAAAGGATATTTACACAATACCCATCAGATAAGGGGTTGATATCAATGGTATATAAAGCACTGGTTGAACTCTACAAGAAGAAAACATCCAACCCCATCAAAAAATGGGGCGAAGAAATGAACAGAAACTTTACCAAGGAAGAAATACGAATGGCCAAAAGGCACATGAAAAAGTGCTCTACATCACTAAGCATCAGAGAGATGCAGATCAAAACAACCACAAGATACCACCTCACACCACAGAGACTAGCGCACATCCAAAAGAACAAAAGCAACCGCTGTTGGAGAGGATGTGGGGAGAAAGGGACCCTTCTACACTGCTGGTGGGAATGCCGACTGGTTCAGCCCTTCTGGAAAACAATATGGACGACTCTCAAAAAATTAGAGGTTGAGCTCCTATTTGACCCAGCAATACCACTGCTGGGAATATATCCCAGAGAGGCAAAAAAGTATAATCGAAACGATATCTGCACATGTATGTTCATCACAGCACTGTTTACAATAGCCAGAATCTGGAAAAAACCCGAATGCCCTAGAATGGATGACTGGCTGAAGAAACTTTGGTACATCTATACAATGGAATACTATGCAGCTGTTAGAAAAAAGGAGGTCATGAATTTTGTATTTAAGTGGATCAGCATGAAAAGTTTCATGCTGAGTGAAATGAGTCAGAAAGAGAGAGACAGACATAGAAAGATTGCACTCATCTGTGGAATATAGAATAACAGAGTGGGAGACTAACACCCAAGAACTGTAGAAATAAGTACCAGGAGGTTGACTCCATGGCTTGGAGGCTGACCTCACATTCTGGGGAAAGGGCAACTCAAAGAAGGGATCACCAACTATAATGTAGTCGAAGGTCATGTGGGGGAAGGGAGTTGTGGGCTGAATGAGGGCTAGAGCATGAGCACAGTGGCCACTCAACACCTTTATTGCAAACCACAACAGCTAATGAGAGAGAGAGAACAGAAGGGAATGCCCTGCCACAATGGCAGGGTGGGGTGGGGGGAGATGGGATTGAGGAGGGTGGGAGGGAGGCTGGGTTTACTGGTGGTGGAGAATGGGCACTGGTGAAGGGATGGGTTCCCGAACTTTGTATGAGGGAAGCATAAGCACAAAAGTGTATAAATCTGTAACTGTACCCTCACGGTGATTCACTAATTAAAAATAAATAAATTTAATTAAAAAAAATTTTAAAAAAGAGAAAAAGAAAAAAAAAAGAGTGACCTGAGAGTTATTGTCAGCCTCTGGGCCAGAGAGCAATACTATAAGGAAGTGGTTCTTTAAGGATAGTCTCATGAAGAGACTGCTACAAAGTTGTGAGCAGAGTTAAGAAAAGCAGAGAGACAGAGAGCAATGGCAGAGCCTTGCTACTTCTCCTGTGTCAGCAGGCTAAGGAGAAAGCTGGATTACAAAGCTGTTTCAAGGGCTAGAACTATAGCACAGTGGGTAGGGTGTTTGCCTAGCACGCGGCTGAGCCAGGTTCGATTCCCAGCATCCCATATTGATCCCCTAAGCACTGCCGGGGTAGTTCCTGAGTGCAGAGCCAGGAGTAACCTGGTGTGAAGAAAGAAAGAAAGAAAGAAAGAAAGAAAGAAAGAAAGAAAGAAAGAAAGAAAGAAAGAAAGAAAGAAAGAAAGAAAGAAAGAAAGAAAGAAAGAAAGAAAGAAAGAAAGAAAGAAAGAAAGAAAGAAAGAAAGAAAGAAAGAAGACATACACAAACATATGACTACATGCATGGTTATATATGTATATCAGTTGCATCTATATAGAGAGGTGTATGCATACATATCTCATTGGTTCTGTCTCTCAGAAGCCCCTGATTAATAGTCTAACCTCTCCCTCCTCAAACCTTTTGGTTTCCTGCCAGTGTCTCTGCCAGGTGCAGCCAAACTGGGGGAAATCTGCTGCTTCCTGGGGCAGAGTAGGGAGGCAAGGGTCGATCTGGAAGGGTGAATAAAGACTGTTAAGCACCGAGAGTTACTTTCCCAGAGAGGCATTTCCGATAAAAATCGGGCAGTGTTACTAATGGCTCAGGACTTCTCTCTGACTCCCGTCCCTGTGAGAGGCCAGCCCCTGCCACACCTCTGGTGACCTCAGAAGCTCCCTTTCTCCCCAGCCTTGCCTCCTGCCTCTCGTAGACCTTCCCCTTGGTGTTTCCATGGCAATTCCCTACACTGTGCAGGTTTTGTCATGCTGCTGTGCTCTGTACACACCTCTCCATCTGCCTGGGCTGCCCTTTGTCCCCCCCGCTCCTGCCTCCCACCCCCTTCTCTTGCACAGTCTTGCTTATTCTGCCAAATTCAGCTCACCCATCATATGCCTTGTGAAGTAGCTTTTATATTCTGCCCCCGAGCTGAGATTCCCCCCACGACCAGCTCTTTCCTTATGATAGAACATTTGGTTCCTTACATACACATCTGCTTTCCCTAGCGCACCATCAGCTCTGAGAGTGGTACTGGTAATGAAGTGATGTGTCCGCTCCATATCCCAGAATCCAACTCAGAGGCTAAACAAAAGGCCTGGAGCCCAGGAGACCCATGAAAGAGGGTCCAGGTTTCTCATTGAGATGCAGATGTGGCCCTCTTTGGAGGACTGTTTCAAAATGACAGCACCAACTTTTTAAAACCCAAGTTCTAAATGTGCCTGCCTTACTGCACATCAGACTTTTTGAGATTGCCTAGGAAATGTACTGGACATTTATTTATTGGAAAGTATTTGATGTCCACCTCACTCATACCAACTGCCCACAGTGAGTCATGAAACACACATTCTTCAGCTTCTGGCAGCATGGAGTGCATAAGAAGCAATTCAGCCGTCAGACAAGGCTCTCTTGGTGCACCTCATCCTGATGAGAACTCAGCACCAAGTCAAGCTGTTCTAAAGCCCCTTTCAAAATTGTTGTATCAGCTGCCACTAGAGGATTATTTCATGAAGTTCTGTTAAGGGAAAGTTTGAGCTTCATACACAGATTTCTGTATGTGTTTGGGGGAGCATGAAGGAAAAGCCCAAAGCCTAAATACATTATTTAATTCAATTTGTAAGTACAACCCTAATTGTGTTTCCTTCAGATGAACTATAGCGTCCAATTCCAAATAACCGAATTACACACTGCCAATAAGTGCTGAAGGGCAGTGTTTCAAACTGGTGAATTGCAAATACCACCCCACCCAAAAGTCATGAACTTCTTTTGAAAAATGGATTAATTTTAAATTAAAAATAGCTTTGAAGTAATTGTACTGTACCATCATCTAAGTTTCAGGCATGTATCATTATATATCAACATCTGCAAATACTATATTAAATCCGCCACTAGAAGTTTAATTCCATCCTTCACCTAGCAATTGACGCTTTTAACCCAATTTAGCCACCCAACTTCTTCTTCCCTTGTGAAACCACTAATTTTGGGTTATGGTCTAAACATTTATTTTTGTTTGATTTTATTTATTTATTTGTTTCTTTCTATACTGTATATGAATGAAAGCACCAGGTGTTTATCTTTCCAAGCTGACTTATCGCACTACGCATAATATCTTCTCTGCCCATCACTGTTACTGCAAATTGTAGGATTCATATTTTCTTAATATCTGAGTAGCCTTCCCTTGCATATCTAAACCACATCTTCTTTATCTACTCCTCTGGTGATAGGCACTTAACATTGCTTCCAACTCTTAACTACTGTTAATCCTGCGACATTGAACAAAGAGGTGCATATGTCTTCCAATTAGTATTTTCATATTCTCTGGTAATCCAGAAGTCAGAAAATGGAATAGTATATAATTTCTTTTTATAAATTATTTTGAGGAATCTCCATACTCCTTTTGGTAATAGTGAGACTTTTTTTTGTTTGTTTGTTTTTGGGTCACACCCAGCGATGCACAGCAGTTACTCCTGGTTCATGCATTCAGGAATAATGCCTCGAGGTGCTCGGGAGACCATATGGGATGCTGGGAGGCAAACGCCCTACCCGCTGTGCTAGCACTCCAGCCCCAGTGAGCTTATTTTTGATGGCTTCAGAAGCCTGAAAAAAAAAAAGAAAAGAAAAGGGTGACGTAATACAATGAAGAGATGTAACTCAATTAACTGCAATTTTGCTAGGTTAATAAACTTTGTGCCATTTCACATAGAGTTACTACATGAAAATACTACTCCGCAAACATTTAGCTAGGTGGTGCAGTGCAAGACCCAGAGCTGGTTGACAAGAGGAAATTTAATGAACCTAGTTCTTGCCATCAAAGACCCCACAGTACACCAGGGCATCTAGATGTCAGGAAAGGAGTAATCTATTGGGGCAAATTCAGAGCTTTACAGAGAGAGGGAGCATTTGAGCCTTGAAAAATGGTAGAATTTAAACAGGTAGAAAGAGGAGAGAAATGTCATTCTGAAAATGAAAATAGCGTGGATCATCATATGAAACTGATCATGTGCAACATCTCTTACACAAGCGATTGTCACAACTACAGGATTAGATGCACTGGGACAGGTAATGAGGGAGATAAAGGCCCCAGTGTTTGGGAGTCAACCTGAAGGAACTCATTAGATGCTTTAAAAAATAACTTAGTCAACCAGCAATACCACTGCTGGGAATATATCCCAGAGAGGCAAAAAAGTATAATAGAAATGACATCTGCACATGTATGTTCATCGCAGCACTGTTTACAATAGCCAGAATCTGGAAAAAACCCGAATGTCCTAGAACGGATGACTGGTTGAGGAAACTTTGGTACATCTATACAATGGAATACTATGCAGCTGTTAGAAAAAAGGAGGTTATGAATTTTGTACTTAAGGGGATCGGCATGAAAAGTTTCATGCTGAGTGAAATGAGTCAGAAAGAGAGAGACAGACATAGAAAGATTGCACTCATCAATGGCATATAGAATAACAGAGTGGGGGACTAACACCCAAGAATTGTAGAAATAAGTACCAGGAGGTTGACTCCATGGCTTGGAGGCTGACCTCACATTCTGGGGAAAGGGCAACTCAGAGAAGGGATCACCAACTATAATGTAGTTGAAGGCCATGTGGGGGAAGGGAGTTGTGGGCTGAATGAAGGCTAGAGACTGAGCACAGTGGCCACTCAACACCTTTATTGCAAACCTCAACAGCTAATTAGAGAGAGATAACAGAAGGGAATGCCCTGCCACAATGGCAGGGTGGGGTGGGGGGAGATGGGATTGAGGAGGGTGGGAGGGATACTGGATTTACTGGTGGTGGAGAATGGGCACTGGTGAAGGGATGGGTTCCCGAACTTTGTATGAGGGAAGCATAAGCACAAAAGTGTATAAATCTGTAACTGTACCCTCACGGTGGTTCACTAATTAAAAATAAATAAATTTTAAAAAAAAGAAAAAAAATTTAGTCAAGAGCTGCCATTTTGCGTCCCCACCTGTGTGCGCCTAATCTCAGCTGGTCCGCTAAGACCCCTTGAGCAACAACCCTTAGTCCCCCGCGCTGCCCCATTTCCGCTCTAACAAGATGAATGAAACGATGAACCAAGGGAAACTCGTCAAACTGCAAGTCCAAGTGCGCATTGGTGTGAAAGGAACTGCTCGCAGAAAGAAGGTGGTTCATAGAACAGCTACAGCAGATGATAAGAAACTTCAGTTTTCCTTAAAGAAGTTAGGAGTAAACAATATCTCTGGTATTGAAGAGGTGAATATGTTCACAAACCAAGGAACAGTAATCCACTTTAATAACCCTAAAGTTCAAGCATCCCTGGCAGCAAACACTTTCACCATTACAGGCCATGCTGCGACAAAGCAGCTGACAGAAATGCTTCCCAGCATCTTAAACCAGCTTGGTGCGGACAGTCTGACTAGTTGAAGGAGACTGGCTGAAGCTCTGCCTAACAATCGGTGGATGGAAAAGCACCACTTGCTACTGGAGAGGATGATGATGATGAAGTTCCAGATCTCGTGGGGAATTTTGATGAGGCTTCCAAGAATGAAGCGAACTGACTTGAGTCAACTTCTGAAGAAGATAAAACTTGAAGAAGTTACTGGGAGCTGCTATTTTATATTATGACTGCTTTTTAAAATTTTGTTCAAGGATCTAATAAGATCTAGATCTAATATTTTTTTTTTTTGCTTTTTTTGGGTCACACCCGGCGATGCACAGGGGTTACTCCTGGCTCTGCACTCAGGAATTTCCCCTGGCCGTGCTCAGGGGACCATATGGGATGCTGGGATTTGAACCCGGGTTGGCCGCGTGCAAGGCAAACGCCCTACCCGCTGTGCTATCTCTCCAGCCCCAAGATCTAGATCTAATATTTTTAAGTTCAAGCCCCTTGGACACTTCAGCTCTTTTCAGTTTTTGCTTATATACAAGTCATTCTTTGCAGCTAATTAAGCTGAAGAAGCCTGAGAATAAAGTTTGAAATAAAGGTTAATAAAGTTCTTTGCCTAGTATACAGTTTAATTTTTTATTTCATTGGCACTGATTTGTACACAGAAAGCAAACTTGTTTATATAGAAAGCTAATCATGACATGTAAAAATGACTGAATAATCTTTGATGAAATTTGATTAAAGATTTGAAATGACAGTATAACACACACAAAAAATAATTTAGTCAAGAGGCAGTAGGAAATCACAAGAGCTCAGGCAAGGATGTGGCAAGATTTGATTCATATTTTGGCTCCATTACCCTGGAGGCAGGCACTACGATCGATTAATTTAAAGGAGAGTTTGAAGATCTATCTTCGTTAACTTTTTTTCCTTCTACTACTGCTTAAACTTATAGTATTTGACCCATTAACTCATGTCAGTTGTGCATCCATAAACTTCCTCTCTTGTAAGACAATCTTCCTGCCTCAGTGAAATGATTTTCTTCCTCTCTCATTAGGAAGACAACTGCTGTAATTATAGTACACATTATTTCCTGTATACAACTGGCTTGAATATTTTGTACCTTCTAATAAAGTTTAAATGAATACTAAAAAATATTTACCTATTAACCTTAAAATTAAAATGAGAGCTTTTATTTCATGCATATACTTTGATATGGCAATTTCATGAACAGTTTTTCTAAGAAAATAGTCACAGGATTTATTTGTGAGGACATTAATTTCTGCATTGCATAGAAGAATAAATAATTGAAAGCAGCCTAAGCACTCAAAAGAATAAATAACTTATTTTTCCAATTAAATAGACTTCAAAAAATAATATGGATAAATATTAAACTACTGAATTTAAGAAGCAGATTATAAAACAAGAATGGTTTAATTTTGTAAAATAAAAGCAATTTAATTTATGGCTGGATTGACTTGTTCAATTGAATTCAATGGAATCATAGAGAAAGATTGAAAAGGTATAAACCAATATTGTAACAGTAGGTGTCTTTGGTGGATAATATTTTTATAGATGGAGTTTGTTTTGTTTTTGATGTTCTTATGTTTTCTAAATTTCTTACTTTGGTTATCAGGAAAAAAACTTTTCTTTCATGCTAAAGTAGTAGAATATAGTTTGGATTTTTTTTTCTTTACACATTGGATAAGTCTAGACATTGAGTCTCTATCTGAATGAAAGGATTAGTTTAAATAGACTCTAAGATCTTTCACAACTTGATGTTTCACCACATTATCTATATCTTTTCATGTTCTTATACTATCATGTCTGTATGTCATCATAACACCTATCACATGGTAGTTAGTTTTCATTTGTCTCTCCCCAAAGGTCTGGAATGCTTTGGGGGAAGAAGCAAACACCTCTTCTTTTGTTCAGGAATATTCTAGTTTTAAGTGACAAATTCTAGACTACCAATGACATAAACAGAACGAGGTAAATTTTTATTAGATCTTGGTTCTAAAAAAGCCCATATATACTTTGGGTGTAGATGTATCTAACCACCTGATGATAATACCCATAATCTGTCTCTCTCTCTCTCCTTTTATTTCTGTGGGTTTCTGTGTGGGGTTCCCGGCAGTCCTCACCCCCTGACCGCTCTGGGAGAGAGACCTATGTCTTCTCCTTAATCCCACAGAAGTCCCAGTTGCATTCCTCTGAGTCCCATGCATAGCACAGTGGCCAGAGGGCTAGATTATTCCAGGTGCACCGCCTGTACATGTGGCTGTTGTTTCTCATAAGTGCCAGAGAGGAAGATTAGTCTCTTCTGAAACAACCACGTGAGCCAAGACTAAAGAATGAGTGGTTTCATAAAGGAAGATCAAAACAGTGTCACCAGGAAAGGGGGAAATGAATTGTAAGCAAGTAGACATGACACTGCTACCTCTGATTTTGCCCCTAGCAGCTTGCACTGTGCCTGGAATGAACTGAGTGAAGGCTCAGTAAAATTTGCAGAGTGAATGAAGAGCTATGTGAACATCCACTCTTCCCATGTGGAGCTTTAGCGTCACCTAATTCTGAACATCTGAGTTCACATCTGACTTGTTTTTGACTGTAAAGTCTCACTTATACAGTTTTTCAAATAGTTGACTTAATCTTTGCTATGATGAAAATTAGAAGTATTTTTATTTATTTATATTTATATTTATTTTTATTTCATTAGTGAATCACCGTGAGACAAAGTTACAGACTTACAGGTTTTCATGCTTACGTTTCAGTCATACAATGCTGACCACACATGTTAGGTAAAGAAGCAGCTCTGATAGAGAAGGGATCACCAAGCAAAGGGTGCTAGGCGGGCCCACAAGGGATGGGAGATACAGGCTGAAAATAGACTATAGACCTAACAAGTTGCCCACTTAATACCTCTATAGCAAACCACAACACCCAAAATGAGAGAGCAAGCAAATGGGAATGCCCTGCCACAGAGGCAGGGTGGGGTGAAGGGAACAGGGTGGGGGGTGGGAGGGATGCTGGGACCATTGGTGGTAGAAAATGGGCACTGGTGAAGGGATGGGCACTCGATCATTGTATGACTGTAACGTAAGCATGAAAACCTGTAAGTCTGTAACTTTGTCTCACGTTATAAAGTCACTTTTCCCCCTTTCTTTGCATTACACGTTTCATTTTCATAGAGCCAAGTAAGAATTTTTGTTGTTGTTAGTTGTTTGGTTTGGGGCCATGCCTTGTGTGCAAAACAATTCCCTTACCCACAGTAATATCTCTCTGGCCTCCCAAGTAAGAATTTTTATTGGATGAAAACAAGCATAGCCATTTAACTCTGAGTCCCAATCCAGAACCATCACCAGCCAGTTTATCTTTGTCTTTGGAAGACTATTGGATCCTTTCTTTGAATAATATGTGAGAAATATCCCAACACAAATATGGACAAGTTTACTTAATGACCTTAAATTTGTTTTGCCAGAAAACAAAAAGAGCAGTAGGAATTTTAATCCTTGCCACACTGCTTTCACACAGAGGCAGGCTTTTATTTATCTTTTTTTTTTTTAACAACTTGTATCTTTTTAATTTTTTTATTTGTTTTAGGCTTTGGGAATCACACCTGGTTGTGCTCAGGGATTACTCCAGGCTCTGCACTCAGGAATTACTCCTGGCGGTGTTCAGTTTCCATCTGGGATGCTGGGGGAATCATGACGTCCAGAACAGTAGCTTCCGAGAGTCCTTAAAATGTCACTGTTCCAGAGTTGAAAGCTGGCATCAGGATTCTCTGTACACCACTGTTTTCTCAGGAGCAGATACTGGAGAACTGCTACCACCATCACAAAAAGATTTGGGGAGCTTTGACTTTCTCTTGGACATGTCCAAAGCTCTTTTTCTTCTGGATTTATTTATTCAGCCATCTGCTAAGTGATTGATGTTCTTCATAATGGGAGCCACATGGATCTTTAGCAAAGAGAAGGTGATTTCAGATCATGCAAATAATGGCTCTGCTGGTCTCCATGATTGAGCATGTGATCAGAGGTGAATGTAGTTGTATCTGAAATCAGCAGTGCAGGTTGGCTAAACTTTGTGGGTGATCGTAAGAGTTTGATCCAAAAGTGAAAGTATGTTCCTGGTGGCAGGTATCAGAGTTGTGAGAGAAGACAGTAAGGGATTTATTGGAGGTAATAAACAATTTTATAACTTACTAGAATTATCCTTAACATTAACTGCACAAAACCTTATAATTATGCTTGGTATTCAATTTGAAGAATTTGAAAGACGATTTTTAAGAAAAATTTTATTAGTGAATCACTGTGAGGTACACTTACAGACTTACAAACTTTCATGTTTGCATTTCAGTTATACAATGGTTCAGTACCCATCCCTCCATCAGTGCCCATTTTCCACCATCAGTGGTCCCAGTGTCCCTCCCACCCCCCCCCCCCACCAAATCCCCTCCACCCCACGCCGCCTCTGTGGCAGGGCATTCCCTTTTGATCTCTCTCTCCTTTAGGGTGTTGTGGTTTGAAGTAGAAGTATTAAGTGGCCATCATGTTCGGTCTATAGTCTACTTTCAGCCCACATCTCCCAACCTGAGTGGGCCCTCCTAGCACCCTTTACTTGGTGGTCCCTTCTCTATCTGAGCTGCTTTTCCCCCCAGTATGCGAGGCCGGCTTCTAACCTGTGGAGTAATCCTCCTGGTACTTATCTCTACTATTCTTGAGTATTAGTCTCCCATTCTGTAACTTTATATTCCACAAATGAGTGCAATATTTCTATGTCTATCCCTCTCTTTCTAACTCATTTCACTTAACATGATACTTTCCCTGTTTTTCCACCTATATGCAAATTTCATGACTTCATCTGTTCTAATAGCTGCATAGTATTCCAGCTATGTAGATGTACCAACGTTTCTTTAACCAGTCATCTGTTCTTGGGCACTTGGGTTTTTTCCAGATTCTGGCTATTGTAAACAGTGCTGCAATGCACTGTTTACAATATAAGTGCAGATGTTACTTCTACTATGCTTTTTGCATCTTCAGGATATATTCCCAGAAGTGGTATTGCTAGGTCTAATGGGAGCTCAATTTCTAAATTTTTGAGAAGGGTCCATACTGTTTTCCAAAAGGGTTGAACCAGTCGGCATTCCCACCAGCAGTGAAGGAGAGTCCCTTCTCCCCACATCCATGCCAACACCGGTTGCTTTTGTTCTTTTGGATGTGGGCCAGTTTCTGTGGTGTGAGATGGTATCTCATTGTTTTGATCTGCATCTCCCTGATGATTAGTGATGAGGAGCCTGTTTTCATGTGTTTTTTGGCCATTCGGATTTCTTCTTTGAGAAAGTTTCTATAATTTTATCACCCCGTTTTCTTTTTTTTTTCAAACTACAACACTTTTATTTATTTATAAATTTTTTATTGTGGAAAGTTACAAAGTTACAAAGTTTTCAGGTTTAAATCTCAGTTATACAATGCTCGAATACCCATCCCTTCACCAGTGCTCATATTCCACCACCAAGAATCCCAGTATAGCTCCACCCCGCCCCCTCACACTCCAAACCCCCCCACGCCCCTAGCCCCCTCACCCTAAGCCCCCCCCGCCTGTGTAACTAATAAATTTCACTTTACTTTCACTTTGATTGCATACAATATTTCAACAAAACTCACTATTATTGTTTGGAGAGTCTCTCCCCTAAAGTCAGACCTGCTGAAAAGGAAGCATTAGATAATTTGTTTTCCATTGCTGAGGATGAAGAAGTATGAGGTCGAGTGACCACACTTAGCGGCCTCTCAGTTTTGGGTTTCTGTAATTTAGTATTTTAGTAACTAAGTCCAGAGAGATATCTGCCAGAAGTTGCATCATTGCCAACTTGTACTTCTCAGTTACATTATATTCCACATATGAGTGCAATCTTTCTATGTCTGTCTCTTTCTTTCTGACTCATTTCACTCAACATGATACTTTCCATGTTGATCCACTTGTATGCAAATTTCATGACTTCATGTTTCCTGACAGCTACATAGTATTCCATTGTGTAAATATAACAGAGTTTCTTTAGCCAATCATCTGTTTTCGGGCACTCTGGTTTTTTCCATATTGTGGCTATTGTGAACAGAGCGGCAATGAACATGGAAATGCAGATGTCATCTCTACTATACCTTTTTGCCTCTCCGGGATATATTCCCAGGAGTGGTATTGCTGGGTCAAATGGGAGCTCAATTTCTAACTTTTTGAGAATCGTCCATATTGTTTTCCAAAAGGGCTGAACCAGTCGGCATTCCCACCAGCAGTGAAGGAGAGTCCCTTTCTCCCCACATCCACGCCAACAGCGGTTGCTTTTGTTTTGGGGGATGTGGGCCAGTCTCTGTGGTGTGAGATGATATCTCATTGTTGTTTTGATCTGCATCTCCCTGATGATTAGTGATGTTGAACATTTTCTCATGTGCCTCTTAGCCATTCGGATTTCTTCTTTGGAAAAGTTTCTGTTCATTTCATCAGCCCATTTTTTGATCGGGTTGGCAGTTTTCTTCTTGTGGAGTTCAACCAGTGCATTGTATATCCTTGTTATCAACCCTTTATCGGATGGGTACTGCATAAATATCCTTTCCCATTCTGTAGACTGTCTTTGTATTTTGGTCACTGTTTCTTTTGAGTTGCAGAAGCTTCTTAGTTTGAGATAGTCCCATTTATTTATCTTTGTTTTCACTAGCTTAGCCAGTGGCGTGTCAGCTTTGAAGATACCTTTGGCTTCAATGTCGTGGAGGGTTTTGCCGACTTTATCTTCAATGTACCTTAGGGATTCTGGTCTGATGTTGAGGTCTTTAATCCAGTTTGATCTGATTTTTGTACATGGTGATAGATGGAGGTCTAAGCCCATTTTTTTGCATATAGCCGTCCAGTTTTGCCAGCACAATTTGTTAAACATGCTTTCCTTGCTCCACTTCACATTTCTTACTCCCTTATCAAAGATTAGATGATCATATATTTGGGGGTGTATGTCAGAGTATTCAACCCTGTTCCATTGGTCTGCCGCTCTGCCTTTGTTCCAGTACCATGCTGTTTTAATGACTACCGCTTTGTAGTAGAGTTGGAAGTTGGGGAGGTTGATTCCTCCCATTTTCTTTTTCCCAAGGATTGCTTTAGCTATTCGTGGGGGCTTATTGTTCCATATGAATTTCAGGAGCGCTTGCTCCATTTCTTTGAAGAATGTCAAGGGTATCCCTATAGGGATCGCATTGAATTTGTACAATGCTTTGGGGAGAATTGCCATTTTGACAATATTAATTCTTCCAATCCATGACCAGGGGATGTCTTTCCATTTCCTCGTGTCCTCTTTTATTTCCTGAAGTAGTGTTTTATAGTTTTCATTATACAAGTCCTTTACCTCCTTTGTTAAGCTGATTCCGAGGTATTTGATTTTTTGAGGCGCAATTGTGAATGGAATTGCTTTTCTCAGGTCACTTTCTTCTCTCTCATTATTTGCATATAGGAAAGCCATGGACTTTTGGGTATTGATTCTATAGCCTGCAACTTTACTGTACGAGTCTATTGTTTCTAGGAGTTTCTTGGTAGAGGTTTTAGGGTTCTCTAAGTATAGTATCATATCATCTGCGAATAGTGAGAGCTTGATTTCTTCCTTTCCTACCTGAATGCCCTTAATGTCTTTTTCTTGCCTAATCGCTATTGCATGTACTTCCAGTACTATATTGAACAGAAGTGGAGAGAGTGGGCATCCTTGTCTCATCCCTGTTCTCAGAGGGAAGGCTCTTAGTTTTTCCCCATTGAGGACAATGCTTGCCATAGGCTTGTGATAAATGGCTTTGACTATACTGAGGAAGGTCCCTTCTATACCCATTTTGGCTAGTGTTTTCATCATAAACGGATGCTGGATCTTGTCAAATGCTTTCTCTGCATCTATTGATATGATTATATGATTTTTATCTTTTCTTTTGTTGATATGGTGGATTATGTTGATTGATTTCCGGATGTTAAACCATCCTTGCATCCCCGGGATGAATCCCACTTGGTCGTGGTGTATGATCTTTTTGATGAGTTGTTGAATTCTATTTGCTAATATTTTGTTGAGAATTTTTGCATCTGTGTTCATTAGGGATATTGGCCTGTAGTTTTCTTTTTTTGTGGTGTCTTTGTTTGCTTTTGGTATTAGGGAGATATGAGCCTCATAGAAACTGTTAGGGAGGGTTTCTGTTTCTTCAATTTCCTGGAAAAGCTTGAGAAGGACTGGCAAAAGGTCCTCTTTAAATGTTTGGAAGAACTCACTAGTGAATCCGTCTGGACCAGGGCTTTTGTTTTTGGGAAGACTTTTGATTACCATTTCAATTTCCTTGATGTTAATTGGACTATTCAGGTACTCCAGGTCTTCTTGGTTCAGCCTTGGGAGATTATAGGAGTCGAGGAATTTATCCATTTCTTCTAGATTCTCTTGTTTCGTGGCATAGAGATTTTCAAAGTAGTCTCTGATGATCTTTTGAATTTCATTGGTTTCTGTTGTGATGTCCCCCTTTTCATTTCTGATTCGGCTTATAAGAGTTCTCTCTCCTTCTTAAGGTCTCTTAGCAGCTGTTGTAAGTATTTAGCTGATCCCTCATTGGGTGCGTAGACATTTAGGAGTGTGATTTCTTCGTGATGTACACATCCCTTGATTAATAAAAAGTGGCCTTCACTATCCCTTCTAATCTTTTTCAACCTGAAGTCTATGTTGTCCGATACTAGTAAAGCCACCCCGGCTTTCTTGAGGGAGTTGTTTGCTTGCAGGATTGTTTTCCATCCTTTGACTTTGAGTCTGTGTTTGTTCTGGCTATTCAGATGTGTTTCTTGCAGGCAACAGAATGTTGGGTTGAGTCTCTGAATCCATTTTGCCAGTCTGTGTCTCTTAATTGGTGAATTCAGACCATTGACATTAAGGGAGATTATTGTTATGGGATTTTGTGCCGTCTTTGTGCAAGGGTTTGTTGTGCTTGTAGGGGTTGTTCTTGTCTTACAATAGCCCCTTTAGTGCTTCTTTTAGGTTTGGTTTTGAGTCTATGAAGTTCCTGAGCTGTTGTTTATCCCCAAAGTAGTGTATGATTCCTTCTAGTTTGAATGAGAGTTTAGCCGGATAAAGTATTCTTGGTGAAGCGTTGATTTCATTGAGTTTTTTCACTATATCCCACCATTGCCTTCGAGCTTGGAGGGTTTCCTCTGATAGATCTGCTGTGAGCCTAAGGGGTGCTCCTTTGTATGCGATTTCCTTCTTGGACCTTGCTGCTTGTAGTATTGTGTCTCTCTGGAAGATGTCCATCATTGTAACTATGATATGTCTTGGGGTTTTTCTGTTAGGATCTCTTTTAGCTGGCACTCTTCGGGCGCCTTGAATCTGGATGCCTGCATTGTCCAGCTGTGGGAAGTTTTCCGCAATGATTTGTTTGACTGTGTCTTTTTCGTTGGGGTTGGTTCCCTGTGGTTCTGGTAGTCCAATGATTCTAATGTTGTTCCTCTTGAATTCATCCCCTAGGACTCTGATTCTGGCTAGAGCTATTTTGAGGTCTCTTGCCATGGTTTGATGTTGCCTGTAGGCCTCTTGCAGCTCATCTTCAAGCATACTGATTCTGTCTTCGGCTGCAGTCATCCTATTGTTGAGGGAAGCCAGAGAGTTTTTGATTTCATGTACGGAATCCTTCATTTCTTTTTGAAGGTTTTTTATTTCTGCTCTCATTTCTTCCTGTATTTTGTCGGCTGTCTGTTGTATTGTTTCCGCCAGGTCTTCCTTGAAGTTGTCCATCTTTGCATTGAGTTGATTGAACATGTTGAGGATTTCAAGTCTGAATTCTTTCTCAGAGAGGTCAAGTTTATAGGAAACACCCATTGAGGTTTCCGGACTCCTTTGATCGTCCTCTGGTTGCAATGGGGATTTTCGCTGTTTCTTCATGTTGTTTGTGGTGATATGAAAGAGGGCCCTTGATGATGAGTGTCCCTGTTTCCTTTTGTTGCGAAAAAGGATTGTGGATAGGCTCAGTTAATAGTGGTTGGCTTTTTACTTGCCGGTTGTAGAACCTGGTCTCCTAGTGAGATGTTTCCTTCAGTTCTTATGTGAAGTCTTGTGTTTTATTGTCCTACTGCTTGCGAATAGCTAGGATGTTAGTCTTGGATAGGATGTTGAGGAAAGTACTTGCCTCCGCGTGAGCTTTGGCCGCCGGTAATGAGGCCACGCCCACTTTTCTTAGGCCACGCCCCCTGGTGGTTAGGCCACGCCCCTTTCCCACAACCCGACAGCGGTCAACGTGCTGGGGGTGGCGTGCCGGCCACTTGGCCGGCAGTCCGGAGGGGAGGGAAGCCCGGGGTGCTCAGGGCCGCGGAGCCTCACCCCGTTTTCTGATGGGGTTGGATCTTTTCTTCTTGTGGAGTTCAACCAGTGCCTTGTAAATCCTTGATATTAGTCCCTTATCAGATGGGTAATGGGTGAATGTCCTTTCCCATTTTGTAGACTGTTGGAAAGGCGATTTTTGACTCATAAAAATTTTACCCTTACTGGGCCCAAGCAATTGTACAGAAAGTAGGGCACTTGCCTTGCATGCAGCCAACCTGGGTTTGATCCCCGGCATTTTATATGGTCCCCTGTGCACCGCTAGGAGTAATTTCTGAGTGCAGAGCCAGGAGTAACCCCGGAGAATTGCTGGGTGTGGCCCCCCAAAGCAAAAATCAAACAAATAAAAAATAATACTCTTAGATTTTTTTTTTTACCCTTTGAATTTGACTTTTGAACTTAAACTGTGTGAGACATGACCTTAATGAGTCTCACCTGAAATTCCCTCAGGTTTACAGAGTTTAACTAACATGCCAAAATGCACAAGTCAATAAAGTAGTGGTGGGGACAGATTTCAAAATTAAGCTGCCAAATGGGTGGAAGAAATAAATATTTTCACCTGTGTCCTCCTTTACTTTTTACTTATTTTTTAAAATATTGGGTGGAGAGGTTCTGGGCAATATCTGGAAATAGTTTTGTAACTACTCTCGTCTCTGTGCACAGGGACCCAACCACGGTTGCCACATTCTGGGCAACTTTGATCCCTATTCTATCTTTTGAACCTTGTGTCCTCTTCCTCCTTTTTTTTTTTAACTATGAAAAACAGTTATATTTTTTAAATCACTGGGAGAATGAGGAAATCTTTGGAACTAACCAGCTGGATTTACCAAGGACTAAATGGTTTAAAAAGAAGGACAATGCCAAGAAAGCTGTGGTGTTCAGTTGCTGCCACTGGATTTTGAAATGTTCTGAATCATTTATGTGAACATCCTGTTTAACTTACTTTTCGATTCTGAATGCTTCTTATTCTCTGTGGTGAACTTTGTTCTGAGTGATTGGCTTTAGAGAAGGTAATTAGATCTAAAGGACCTGTTTCACAAAAGACTTTGAATTGATTTAAGCAGTTATTGAAAGAAGAAAAGTGTCTGCCATAGAGGCAGGCTGTGGGAGCGTGGGTAGTTGGGAGTCATAGGAGGAAACTGAGGGCATTGGTGCTGGGAAATAAATGTACCTGGTGGAGGGATAGGTGTTGGAACACTGTATGACTGAAACCCAATTCTGTAATGATCTCTCACAGCAATTCAATTTAAAATGAAAAGAAATGCTAAAAAAAAGGAAATTATTGAAGTAATGAGCACTATTAAAATTAACACTTTGATGGTGCAGATAACCCCTGGCTTATTCATAAGCATTATAAATATGTTTTCCTGATTGGTTGCATACTGCAGTAAGTCGAATACTCTGGTATAGTATCAGTGATGCAGTATCATATTGCAATACCTTTCCCCTTGAGAGCAACTGTGGAGGATTATTGGTAGCTCAATGGTGGGTGTGGCATGGTAATAAATATTTGAAGAGGTCTAAATTCCTTACAGCATAATGTTATAAATAAATATTACCCCCAATGAAATAACTAAAACCATTAAGTAGAAAAAATATGATAATTAAGATGTTCTTCAGAGAAGTTATACGGATAGCCAATAAACACCTGAAAAAAAATGTTCAACATAATTATCCATCAGGGAAATGCAAAGCATTCCACTACATAGTGAGATACTACTTCCTACCTGGAAAGATAGCTATAAAAGATAAACAATAACAAGTGTTGGCGAGGATGTGGGAAAATTATGATTCATGAATTGCTCTTGGGATCGTAAGCCTCTTTAGGAAACAGCCTGGAAGTTATTAAAATCCCCCAGGATAGAATCGGCCTATTACTCAGTTAATCTCACTTGGCATATAGCCAAGTGAGAAGGAAATCAATGTCTACCCCCAAAACTGGCCGTGACTATTCACGGTAGAACTAGAACTGGATATAATAGCCAACAGGCAGAAACAACCCCAAAGTTTATTAATAATGGATAAATTGTGGGCAGGCCATCCAATGAAATATTCTCATCTATAAGAAGAAATGAGGTAGTAATGCATGCTGCAACATGCATCAACCTTAAAATTTTATCCTACAGAATGAATGAAGCCAGGTTTCAGAAAGACACGCATTGTATGAGTCAATTTGTAGGAAAAATCCAACATAGGCAAATTTATATAGTCAGAAAGTAGGTTAGTGGTTTCCAGGGCTGGAGCATGGGGAAAATGGGGGGTTGATGCCAAGGAATGTGAGGTTTCTTTTTAGGATAGTGAAAAATGTCTAAATTTTGTTTTGATGGCAGGTATATAGCACAACTCTATGAATATACTAAAACCCATTGACTTTTATACTTTGATGTATACTTTTACAATATTTGAATTATTTTTCAAGAAAACTGTTGTTGTTTTTTTCTTTTTCAAAAAACAGCGAGGTTGTCCTAAGCCTTGCTTCTGTCTCACAGCATAGTCAGGGCCTCATTGCTAATCTCATGACTCAATGAGGCTTCTTCAAACAAGCTCAGCAGGTCTTCCCTTCATTGCCATCCCTCCCCATGTTGGCAAGGAAAGTTAGTTCCAAGTCCTGTCATTATGGAGTAAAAGTAAGTCACTGGATAACCTAGTCACCTATTTATTACAGGCAAAGAAGTCATGTTTTTGCCGAGGTTTTACCATTTTTTCAGATTTTGGTTAAATTCCTAGGACTCTACTTAAAGAACTCTAAGGCCTAGGGGGTGGTTCTCTGGGTAAAAGAAACTGTCTTGCAAGTGTAATGAGCTGAGCTGCCCAAATGAATTGAGCAAAGTGGCCCTTCTGTGTGAGACCCCAGTGCTGTAATAGTGTGAGGTTTTCATTCCGAAACCAAGTGTGAGGCCTCCAGTGAGCACCACAAGTAAAGACGTGCAAGCAATGTGGCCAGGCTTTCCACCCCTCAAGAGCATGTGTGCAAGCTACAGTGTGCAATGCACCACAGCAAGTGTGTGAGCACCCAGATGAGCCTGTATGGGTCCCAATCAATCACAGCAGCAACTAGGGGAGGGAAAGCGAAAATGAAAGGAAGAATTCTAGCAATCCTGACCAACAGGAGGCATAAATTATTTATGAGTTTGAAATAATACTTAGTCAATTACTTACGTTTGTGAAGGTAGTGAAGAAATCCTCATCAATAAAATATTAAAAAAAAATAGACCCAGGTCTGCTTTTAAAAATCAAAATCAAGATCTTTCCTTTGGACTCAAGTGATAAGAAATTTCTGATTATGTAATCTGAGTCCAGTTCAAGATAGAACTACAAAAACAGTCTCTTAAATTAAAGGCTGGCTAAGCAATTAACTCTGGACATATTTCAATATGTTAAAAACACTTATAGTTTTTTTTAAAGGTTCTTCATATGAACTTTTGTGAGTTATGGTGGTGAATACACATGTTCCTTCCCTAGCAAGTTTTCTGTCTGGAAATAAAGATCAGGGGGTTGGGAGGTAATTCTCCCATAAGAGGCACTCAAAAATAAATAAAGCCATTTATTTTAAAGCATAAAGAATTTTAAAATATTATGCAATCTAAAATAATTTAAATAATTTCACTTTCAGAGATTTTCCTAGGAATAACTTCAAATTAACGAGCATTAATATGTTTCGTAGGTTCTTTTTTTGGGGGGGGCAGGGAGTGTTGGGGAACGGGCATGGTGCCACACCCAGTGGTTTTCAGCGATTAATTCTGGCTTTGCACTCAGAAATTACTCTTGGCAGTTGGGGGGAGGGTGCCATATGGGCTGCCAGGTGTTAAACCCGGATCAAATGGATGCAAGTCAGACACCCTACCCACTGCACCATCTCTCTGGCTCTGTGTTGTTGTTTTCTAATACATGTACACATTTTCTAATACATGTAGAGGCACACAAGGGGTCACCTATGTAGCTATTACAAGCTTGGACTGTGGTCTGTAGGTGAGAATCCTGGTTCTATCATTAACTTAGATACTTTCATCTCATTGTGTCTTGTTTCCTCTCTTGTAAAATGATCATATCACTATCATAGTTTCATAGATTGTTGTGAAAGTTAGTAAGTTAATATAGATAAAGCACTTAGAAGAGTACCAAATGGCCAACACATATGCCATCATTAGCAACAGTTAACCAAGTGGCTTTGATCTAAAGCAGTAAACTAATCATAACAACTCAAAATTATTTTGTTGTACCTCCTTGGGAATTGTGGGGAAGGGGTGTGTGGCCACTCTTGTTTTTGTGCTCATGGACATAAGCTTGTGTATCTTGTGTGACTCTGCCACTTAAATAATCACCAGATTTGTGATAGAACAAATAAGCTAAAATAATTGCCTCCTAGAACAGTTTTTTAAGCTTTCAGATCTATACTTTTCAATTCTATTAGATTAGTGTGCTTTATCATGCAAGTACATATATGTTCAACATATTAACATTTTTTATTGAGTTTGTCTTAGAAAACATTTCCAACTTAACTGAACTACTTCATTAAGAGACAAAAATGTCAGGGCTGGAGCAATAGTACAGCAGGTAGGGCGTTTGCCTTGCACGCGGTCGACCCGGGTTCGATTCCCAGCATCCCATATGGTCCCCCAGCACCGCCAGGAGTAATTCTTGAGTGCAGAGCCAGGAGTAACCCCTGTGCACTGCTGGGTGTGACCCAAAAGCAAAAAAAAAAAAAGGAGACAAAAATGTCACATACCAACACCAATGAGTAATGTGAATGAAAGGAAAGTATTTACCAATATATTAAGTAGAAGCAATAACTCTCATTTTGTTAATGCCTTCTGCATTTCAGAATGCAGTAACATTTCATAATGCAGTAACATTTCAGGATGGAATGGATATTATTGGTATCACAGCTTTTGGAAGTTTACCCTGTAAAATTCACTCACACTGAATACGAAGGAATATGAAGTAAACCAGTTGTTTATGCTACAAATTTGAAATAATACTATATCTTTTGATTTGTTTTTTGTTTAGCTTTAGGAGCCATACTCAGCAGTTCTCAGGGCTTACCCTTGGCTCTGCACTCAGGGATCACTCCTGACAGGGTCTGGGGACTATATGTGGTACCAGGGATGGAACCCTGGTCAGCTAAGTACAAGGCAAGTACTCTACACACACTGTACTATCACTCCAAACCCAATATAGTTCCTTTTAACTGTTTAAAGATATGCCAGTGCCTTTGGTTCATAACTCAGAAAATGTTAGTATGATGTACAGAAGAAAGAAATACCTAGTGTTCTAATTCCTACCATTGAAAAACATTGGTGTTTTTCTGAAAGGACTGTACAAACAAAATTAGAAGGAATGCAGGTACAGATATAAATGAGTGAACAGTTTGCCCAAAGGCAAAGAGGAGTAAGTTGTAAAATTCCATGACTCCATGTGAAATACCTGATGCACTGCTCTCCAAAAGAAACCAGAAAGATCCACATCGTGCCTCCTGTTGAGAACTGAAATATGTCATTGTTTCAGACCACTGAGGGATGGCAAGTAGAGTAAAGATGGGGTTACAGAGATTAGCTGGAATCTCAGCTGAAACTAGTGAGAATATTTTTCTGAGGAATCTACAAATCAGGACTTGCTTTATTGTTTGTTGATTAACTAGAGCAGAAGTCAGAAGTCTTTTTCTGCAAAATGTCAGAAAATACAAATATTAAGAAATGGAGTCCATTCGGTCTATGCTGTAGCTATTCACATCCACCACTGCAACCAAAAACAGACCTAGATAATACATAAGGGAATTGACTGGGCTGGAGCCATAGCACAGTAGGTAGGGTGTTTGCCTTGCACATGGCCAACCAGCATCCCTTATGGTCCCCCGAGCACTGCCAGGAGTAATTCTTGAGTGCAGAGCCAGGAGTAAACCCTGTGCATCGCCTAGTGTGACCCAAAAAGCAAAAAAAAACATAAAATAAAAAAGAGAAAGATAATTGCTGTTGTTGGGCCCCCACAGAACTTTAAATACAGACATACAAAAATTTGTCTTTGAAATGTTATTCTTCTTTTGCTTATTTTTAAAACATTAAAACAATGTTGAATCCATTTCTAATTGGGCCATACAAAAATAAATAGGATATATTTTCCTAACCTCTGGTTTAGAGTTATAGTCATAATGATGAAAAGGTGAACAATGGAGATTAAATTAAAAAATGAGTCATAATTTTGGCTGTTACATTATGAACGTTGAGGAAATATTCTTCCACTATTGCAAAGCTTGAATCCAGAAAATAAGCCACTCATTGACAAACAAACAAAGTTTCAGTTCATATAGTATTGTAGCTGAAAAAGGTTCACTATGCTGAATATAATTTGTGTGAAAGTGAGGAATAGGTAATAGCAGGTCACATATCCGATCGAATGATAATACATTTTTTGGATAAAAAACTCGCAGATTAGGATTCAATCCCACTTGTCAAATCATTCAGAAATTAAAGAATTTGGCAAACATCAAGAAAACATTCTGTAGAGCTTCCCAGCCCTTGGTGCCTGCGCACTGAGGGCGGGCGGGGACCTGATCTCCAGCCAGTGTCCAGCGGACAAGGACTCCTCCCCTTGCCGCCGCTGAGCCTGCGCCTCCTGCTTCCTCATCCAGGTGCCCCTCTTCCCCTCACTGAGCTTCCCAGCCCTGGATGCCCACGCGCTGCCTGCGGGCCCCAGACCAAGTCTCCAGCCAGTGGCCAGTGGCCAAAAGGGGGGGTGGCCTCTTTGGTAGTGGGCGTGGCCCCGCTGCAGTGGGCGTGGTCGCCGGGAGGCTGCAGTTATTTTCCCCTGTTCTAGTGTACTTGACAGACCTGTAATCCCCATTAACTAACTTTGTGGAGATCTCCCCAGCTACATCAAACACAAAAGACTTAATTAACCACTAGCCTACTCCAATTACACCAAAATATCGAAAACTCACGAAAAGAGAGATTAGCTCTAGTGAACTGGAAGGTCCCACCTCCCTACAACTGTGACAGGATGAAGAAACAGCGCAAATCCCCACAGCAAGGAGAGGATGAAGAAAAGAGTCCAGAAGCCTCAGCAGGGGGTTCCCACAAATGTGATCTCTCTGATATAGAACTCAGAGAAGAAATTCTGAGAATGTTCATCGAACTTAAAGAAACCGTGGAGCAATCAGCGAAGAAATTATGGGAAGAAATGAGAGCAGAAATAGGAAAGCTACATTCAGAAATGTCACAAATAAAAGACTCTGTAGACGAAATAAAAAACACAGTTGGAGTCCTCAACAGTAGAATGGCTACAGCTGAAGAGAGAATTAGTGAGCTTGAAGATGAGAAACAGAAAGCCTACAGGCTACAACAAACAATTGGAAAAGATCTTAAAATAGCTCTAGGGCGAATCAGAGACCTAGGGGATGGTGCCAAGAGGAATAGCATAAGAATCATTGGAGTTCTAGAAGGACAGGGAGGCAACCGTAATGAGAAAGCCACAGTTAAAGAAATCATTGCTGAAAAGTTCCCAGAGCTGGATAATGCAGATGTTCAGATCCTAAGAGCCAGAAGGGTACCAGCTAATAAAAAGACTCCAAGATATATCATAGTCAGAATGATGGATGCCACGGATAGGGACACAATACTGCAAGCAGCAAGGTCAAAAAACGAAATCACATACAAAGGAGAACCCCTTAGATTCACAGCAGACTTATCAGAGGAAACCCTCCAAGCCAGAAGACAATGGTGGGATATAGTGAAAAAACTCAATGAAATGAACGCCTCACCACGAATACTTTACCCGGCTAAGCTCTCACTCAAACTTGAAGGAACCATACACAATTTCATGGAAAAACAACAACTAAGGAACTTCATAGACTCAAAACCAAGCAAAAAAGAAGGACTAAAGAGGCTTTTGTAAGACAAGGAAAAACCCTACAAGAACAACAAACCCCGCAGAAAGATGACACAAAACCCCATGACAACAATCTCTCTCAATGTCAATGACCTAAATGCACCAATTAAAAGACACAGAGTGGCAAAATGAATTCAGAAACTAAACCCAACATTCTGCTGCCTAAAAGAAACACACCTGAACAGTCAGAGCAAACACAGACTAAAAGTCAAAGGATGGAAAACAGTCCTGCAATCAAACAACTCCCTCAAAAAAGCTGGGGTTGCCATACTAGTATCTGACAACATAGATTTCAGGTTGAAAAAGATTAGAAGGGACAGCGAAGGTCACTTTCTATTTATCAAGGGATATGTACAACAGGAAGAAATCACACTCTTAAATGTATACGCACCAAATGAGCAACTAGCTAAATACTTAAAACAAGTCCTAACAGACTTTAAGGATGACATTGCTAGCAGCACAGTAGTAGTCGGAGACTTCAACACCGCCTTATCACCTCTGGATAGATCAACAAGAATAAAACTCACCAAGGAAATACTGACTTTGAAGGAAGAAATAGAAGAGAGAGGCCTAATAGACCTATACAGGGCTTTACACACCAAAAAGAAAGAATACACATTCTTTTCCAGTGCACATGGAACATTTTCCAAAGTAGACCATGTACTGGGCCACAAAACATACCTCAATAGAATCGGAAAAATAGAAATTGTATCAACTACCTTCTCAGACCACAATGCGCTGAAGATAGAAGCTAACCACACACAGATGCAGAGAATCAAAGCAAACACCTGGAAATTAAACAGCTCAGTGTTGAACAGTGAGTGGGTTAGGAAGGAAATCAAGGAAGAAATCAAGAGATACCTCAAAACAAATGAAAATGAAGACACGAGCTACCAAAATCTATGGGACGCAGCTAAAGCTGTGTCAAGGGGAAAATTTATAGCTCTGCAAGCATTCCTTAGGAAGGAAGAAAGGGCCTACACAGATAGCTTGACTTCACAGCTCAAGGCCTTAGAAAAGGACCAGAAAAAGGAACCCAAACCAAACCAAAGGAAGGAAATAATAAAAATTAGAGCAGAAATTAACGACATGGAAACCCAGAAAACAATCCAAAAGGTCAATGAAATCAAGAGCTGGTTCTTTGAGAAAATGAACAAGATTGATAAACTGCTAGCAAGACTTACAAAGAAAGAGAGAGAGAGAACCCTAATAAACCGAATCAGGAATGAAAAGGGGGACATCACAACAGAAACCAATGAAATTTAAAAGATCATCAGAGATTACTTTGAAAGTTTATATGCCACGAAACAAGAGAACATAAAAGCAATGGATAGATTCCTTGACTCCTACAATCTCCCAAGACTAAAACAAGAAGACTTGGAATACCTGAATAGACCCATTAATATCAAGGAAATTGAAACTGTAATCAAAACTCTCCCCAAAAACAAAAGCCCACGTCCAGATGGATTCACTGGCAAATTCTTCCAAACATTTAAAAGAGACCTGTTGCCAGTTCTCCTCAAGCTTTTCCAGGAAATTGAAAAAATAGGAACTCTCCCAAATAGTTTCTATGAAGCACATATCTCCCTAATACCAAAAGCAAACAAAGACACCACTAAGAAAGAAAATTATAGACCAATATCTCTGATGGACATCGATGCGAAGATCCTCAACAAAATACTAGCAAATAGAATCCAACAACTCATCAAAAAGATCATACATCATGACCAAGTGGGATTCATCCCGGGGATGCAAGGATGGTTTAACATTCAGAAATCAATCAACATAATCCATCATATCAACAAAAGTAAAGATAAAAATCATATGATCATATCAATTGATGCAGAGAAAGCATTTGACAAGATCCAACATCCGTTCATGATGAAAACCCTCACCAAAATGTGTTTTGGAGGAACTTTCCTCAAGATAGTCGAAGCCATCTACCACAAGCCTATGGCAAGCATTATCCTCAATGGGGGGAAACTAAGGGCCTTTCCTCTAAGATCAGGGACAAGACAAGGATGCCCACTCTCACAACTTCTGTTCAATATAGTACCGCTATTGGAGAGGATGTGGGGAGAAAGGGACCTTCTACACTGCTGGTGGGAATGCCGACTGGTTCAGCCCTTCTGGAAAACAATATGGACGCTTCTCAAAAAATTAGAAATTGAGCTCCCATTTAACCCAGTAATACCACTACTGGGAATATACCCCGGAGAAGCAAAAAAAAGTGCAGTCGAAATGACATCTGCACTTATATGTTCATTGCAGCACTGTTTACAATAGCCAGAATCTGAAAAAAACCCGAGTGCCCAAGAACATATGACTGGTTAAAGTAACTCTGGTACATCTATACAATGGAATACTATGCAGCTGTTAGAAAAAAATGAAGTCATGAACTTTGCATATAAGTGGATCAGCATGGAAAGTATCATCCTATGTGAAATGAGTCAGAAAGAGAGAGACAGACATAGAAATATTGCACTCATCTGTGGAATATAAAATAACAGAGTAGGAGACTAATATCCAAGAATAGTAGAACTAAGTACCAGTAGGTTGGCTCCATGGCTTGGAAGCTGGTCTCACATGCTGGGGAAAAAGGCAGCTCAGATAGAGAAGGGAACACCAAGTAAACTGTGGCTGGAGATCCCGCAAGGGAAGGGAGATGCGTGCTGAAAGAAGACCGGAGACTGAACACAATGGCCACTCAATACCCCTATTGCAAACCAGAACACCCAATTGGAGAGAGAGAGAGATCAAAAGGGAATACCCTGCCACAGAGGCAGGGTGGGGTGGGAGGGATACTGGGTTAATTTGTGGTGGAGAATGGGCACTGGTGAGGGGATGGGTTCTCGAACATTGTATAAGGAAAAAACAAGCTCAAATATGTGTGACTCTGTATCTGTACCCTCATGGTTATTCACTAATTAAAGAATAAAATAAATTTTAAAAAAAGAAAGCATTCTGTGAGAATCTATGGGATTTACATTGGAGTGTGGATATTTAATATCACCTATCAATTGTGACCTCCTGGTTAAAGGCATAATAGATCTGTTTACTCCCATTCATTCCCCAAATTTTTACAGGGCATGAAAGGATACAGATGGCAACAGTAACTGGCCAAGACTCTTGAGCACTGAGGAGGAATGGGCCAACCCATGAAGGAAGCTGAAAGATGTAGGCATGTAGATTCTGGGATACCCTCAGCAATTAGAGCGACAATCTGTTGCACAGACTCTCTCACCTGTATTAAGGTAGAATACTATGGATTCCACAGTCAAGGGTGCTTTTCAGAAAGGACCCCAGTCCTAGAGCAGAAGGAAAGCCCTGCCAGGCAAAATCTCCTCGTGCAGTGTCACAGCAACTGCAGTGACACTCCTGGCAAATAACTTCCCAAGAAACCAGGAGCCCACTTCTGGCTGACTGGTGTCTTGTGGGGAGGATGTCTTCTATAATGTGAAAGGCAACTTGGGTCCCTTTGATGTGCACACTGGCAGGGCTCTGAACACCAGCTGCTCTCATAGTTTAGCCTCAGGTGTCCTTTGTTCTTTGCTCCTGGGCATCCAGCATTCTTGGAGACAATTATACTAGGCCTTTGCTTCTGTATCGCTTCATAGCTCTGTTTACTCATGGTTTTGTGGCCTTATAGATTTGATTAATGCTTTTCTTGCATCAGGTGAGGGAGGTGCAAAGGTCACTTTACAGTGTATCTATCACTTGACCTTAGTCTTCTCCAGACTGTGGAGGTTCCTCACCTGGTCTTTGTCTTTGATGACTATGACTCTTTTTTTTTTTTTATTTTTGAATCACCATGAGATAGTTACAAGCTTTCATGTTTGGGTTACAGTCACACAATGATCAAACACCCATCCCTCCACCAGTGCACATTCCCCACTACCAATATCCCCGATATACCCCACCTTTCCCACCGTCCCCCTGCCTCCATGGCAGACAATATTCCCCATACTCTCTCTCTCTCTACTTTTGGGCATTATGGCTTGCAACACAGACACTGAGAGGCCATCATATTTGGTCCATTATCTACTTTCAGCACACATCTCCCATCCCGACTCATTCCTCCAGCCATAATTTTCTTAGTGATTCCTTCTCTATTTCATCTGCCTTCTCCCCTCCGCTCATGAAGCAGGCTTCCAGGTATGGGGCAATCCTCCTGGCCCTTGTATCTACTGTCCTTGGGTGTCAGCCTCATGTGATGTTATTCTATACTCCACAAATGAGTGCAATTCTTCTATGTCTGTCCCTCTCTTTCTGACTCATTTAAACTTATCATGATACTCTCCATGTCTATCCATTTATAAGCAAATTTCATGACTTCATCTCTCCTAACAGCTGCATAGTACTCCATTGTGTAGATGTACCAACGTTTCTTTAACCAGTCATCTGTTCTTGGGCACTTGGGTTGTTTCCAGATCTTGGCTATTGTGAACAGTGCTGCAATGAACATATAGGTACAGATGTCATTTCTACTGTGCTTTTCTGCATCCTTGGGATATATTCCCAGAAGTGGTATTGCGGGGTCATATGGAAGCTCAATTTCTAGTTTTTGAAGGACTGTCTATATTGTCCAAAAAACCTCCAACCCCATCAAAAAATGGGGAGAATAAATTAACAGAAGTTTCCTCAAAAAAGAAATACAAATGGCCAAAAGGCACATGAAAAGATGCTCCACATCGCTAGTCATCAGGGAGATGCAAATCAAAACAAAAATGAGATATCACCTCACACCACAGAGACTGGCACACATTCAAAAAATCAAAAGCAACCAGTAGTGATGTGGATGTGGGGGAAAAGGAACGCTCTTTCACTGTTGGTGGGAATTCTGACTGGACAAGCCTTTATGACTATGACTCTTGCAAAAAGCGTTGCTAAGTTGTTTCATAGAATACTCTCCCTTAGATTCATCTAATGTCGGGGCTGGAATGATAGCACAGCGGGTAGGGCATTTGCCTTGCATGCAGCTGAACCCAGTTTGATTCCCAGCATTCCATATGGTTCCCTGAGCACCACCAGGAGTAATTCCTGAGTGCAGAGCCAGGAGTAACCTCTGTGCATCGCTGGGTGTGACACAAAAAGCCAAAAAAAAAAAAAAGGTTCATCTAACATTTTCATTAAAGATGTTCATTTGGGGGGCAAGGAGACCACAGAAGCAATATGCTCTTTTGACTGCACCAGACCCAGTTTATTCACTGGAAGCTATTCTTTTTCTCCCTTGTAATTAATAATTTTTATGTTAAAATCAGAAGTGTGAAGATGATTAATTATGGAATCTCAATAATAAAAAATTTAAATAAATAAATAAAGGCCAGAAAGATGGCACAGTGTTTAAGGTACATGCCTTACATCCAGTTTACACAGTACCATGTGATTAAATTTAAAAATGAGTCAGTATTGCAGGATCGTCCCCTAAGCCTTCCAGGAGTGGTCCCCACGTACAGAGCCAGAAGTAAGCCCTGAGCACCTGGGGTGCTCAGAAATAGCGCTGGGGTGTCCTGTCTACCACAGTTACTAGTGTGATGTTCTAATGTTGATTTACCCTTTTCCTTTCTTTTCCTTTATCTGTCTACATTTATAAATTGCAATCTGTCTGAAGGAGATTTATTTTTTCTCTCTTTATTCATGCATTTTTAAATATATTTCAATCACTTCTCTAAAGATCCTCATCTTTCATTGGAGAATAATATTTAGAAATTTAAGATATGACCACTAACAGTAAATGTTGTTAATTGCATTTAGATTCAGAGGAAAGAGTTAAAAAAATAAAAGGCAGGGCTAGAGTGATAGCACAGCAGGTAAGGCATTTGCCTTGCACGCGGCTGACCCAGGTTCGATTCCCAGCATCCCATATGGTCCCCTGAGCACCGCCAGGGTTAATTCCTGAGTGCAGAGCCAGGAGTGACCCCTGTGCATCGCCAGGTGTGACCAAAAAAGCAAAAATAAATAAATAAAATAAAAGGCAAATATACTAACAAATTCACATATGATAATATATATTTATGTATCTACCGATATGTATGTATTTTAAGAACATGTGAGTTCATACTGATATCTCTGTTTCCAACTTAATATTACCAGCTTCTCTGTAGCTCCCTTCATAACTCATTTGTAATTTTTCTCACTAACAGTGAGAAACTAGTTCACTCCCATCATCTGTAATGTATTTGCCTATTTGTTCAATCCTTATTTACATATAAAATATTTTTCAAAATTTCTCATCTGTGTTCTTGTGGAAAACAAACTTGCCAGCTGGAATATAGCATTTTGTGTACCTTTCTAAAAATATAGTAGTACAGTATGGAAACCAAGAATTCCTTAGTTGATGTCATACCACTATTCATCTTAGTTTGGGGGCAGAGTGGGTGAACCAATGTTTGACTTTCCATTAGGGCATCATCCTGACATTTTGTGTAAGACGAGTCTTTGAACATATAGTTCTTAGAATGATTGATCTAAGGCCAGTCCCACTTTAACTTTAGACATCATGGCTACAGATTAAATGGCTACAGAATAAGTGGATTTGATTTTCCTGTTTCCCAGATTATTAATATTTTTATGCCCATAGTGACTAGTTATCAGAATTTTATTAGCACTTAACCTTGATGCTTATATTAAAGGAGCACATTTGGGTATTGAACAAGAACTTTGTGCTCAGCTGTCTTGGAAAATAAAATAAACAAATTTTAAGCTAATATTGAATAATGATAAATCCTTGTCATTGGAATACAGAACCAGTTACCAAATGGAAGGAAAAAAATCATACTAAAAGATAGGCAGAGATAGTGGTGGAAGGTTATGGACATTTTGATGGTTGTGGATGTAGTGATTTTCTATAGCAATATCACAAATATTAATACTGTTGCAACTTCTTGAACTACAAAACATTTAATGTATTCTTTATCATTTATCATCAAAGAATGCAAAGTAAAAATGGGATATTGAGATAATATATTGTGATCATATATAATATAGAGATAATATATTATATATAATATGTAGCACTGTAGCACTGTTGTCCCATTGTTCATTGATTTTCTTGAGCAGGCACCAGTAATGTCTCCATTGTGAGACTTGTTGTTACTGTTTTTAGCATATCGAATATGCCACGGGTAGCTTGCCAGGCTCTGCCGTGCGGGTGGAATACTCTCGGTATCTTGTCAGGCTCTCTGAAAGGGACGGAGGAATTGAACCTAGGTCAGCCGTGTGCAAGGCAAACACCCTACCTGCTGTGCTATTGCTATAGTCCATATGTAATATATTGAGATAATTTCTTGTGGTATTGAGATAATAGTGAGATATTGTCTCACATCAGTGACAATGGCATAAGTGAAAAAGACTGAAAACAACAGTTTTGGTGGGGATATGGTGATAAAGGAACCATCATTCACTATATGTAGAATGTCATCTGCTCAACATCTGGTATGGAAATGGTATGTATATTCCTAAAAAAAAAAAAACAAGAAGGCCTGGGTAGATAATATAGCAGGTTGCCTTGCACACACCTGACTTAGGTTCAATCCCTGACATCCTATATCCTGAACACCACCAGGAATAATTCCTGAGTGCAGAGTCAGGAGTAACCACTGAGCATTGCTGAGTGTGACCTCCTGTCGCCCAAAAATGTAAGACTAGAGCTTTCATATGACAAAGTGATTCCACTTCTTGGCATCTACGTCAAACACAAAAATATTAATTAAGAATATGGGGGGCTGGAGCGATAGCACAGCGGGTAGGGCGTTTGCCTTGCACTTGGCCAACCCAGGTTCGAATCCCAGCATCCCATATGGTCCCCTGAGCACCGCCAGGGGTGACTCCTGAGTGCATGAACCAGGAGTGACCCCTGTGCATCGCCGCGTGTGACCCAAAAAGAAAAAAAAAAGAATATATGTGTACACCAGTGTTCATTGTAGTGGATATGGAAACCACCCAGATGTCCAGTGATAGATGAGTGGCTACTCATGGCCTTGAATTACAAAACAGGTGTTAGGAATCAATAAGGAGAGTGGAAGGGAATGAAGAGGTAACATGAGAATAGTGGTAGAGGGTTTTCTGCACTTTGGTATTGGTGAGGTGTCATAACTTTGTACATCAAAAGCATCATCACTAACACCATTGTAACCACTTTATCCTAAGCTTAAATAAAAATTTTAAATGAAGGGGCCGGAACATTAGTAAAATTTTAAATGAAGGGCCCTTGCCTTGCACATGGCCAACCTGGGTTAGATCCCCATCACCCAAGTTGTCATCTGAGCACCACCAGAAGTGATACCTGAATGTAGAGCCAGGAATAATCCCTGAGCCCGTCCGTGGTGGTCGAAAAACAATAGCAAAGAAAATTCTTTTAAGTGAAAAGAAATCAAAATATCAAAGAATAATAAATTTCAAAGACTAAAAACAAAATGACTTTGGACATATTATTTTCTCAGAAGAGGACAATTATATAGAAAGCACCATGAGCAATCTAGTTGACAACCTAATTAATCAGATGTAAATTATTGTGATGTCAGATTCAGTCTATGATAAGAAAACCTTGTTATAAATCTGTTTCTGTAAAGAAACAGATTTATAATAAAATGAGCATAAGTAAGGCAACATTAGAAGAAAACTTTTCTACGCAGATTACCATTTAAAGCATCTCAGTGAATACAAAGATTTAATAATGTATATAACAAATATATATTTTTAAATGTTTTAAATTTATTTTCAATTTATACAAACTGTATTAAGTAATATGGGCTATATTAACTGACAGTTCTGAAGCTAGTTGAAAGCTATTTCTATGATAACATGAAAGTTTTGCTGTGTATCCATATTTGAGGGAATCCTCAAATTTTGTGGTGGAGTCAAGCCTATTTAAACCTTTGAAAGTGCTAAATATGCCTAGAAATTACAACAGACTTTCCCAGCAATTCTGAAATCCTTAATTTTCATTAATTTAAAAGTGTTATCTCATCAAGGTCCAGTTGCTTATCACAACTGGACTTTTTTAGACAGCTACTGAGATAACTTGCAGAATCAGAGTCCCAGGGAACAAAGCAATTCCAGGTACTACTGGGTAGTTCTGATATAGAGACCAAGAACTGTATCTCCTCTTCAATTTTCTATCATTTTAGAAGCTATTCACATAGGAGATATGGCCACTAGCTCATCTGGATTTATATAATGCCAACACTTTCTGAGAAGGGACAGAATTCCCTCCATTTCTCCTACAGAAAGGTTCCGGGTTAGAGTCCAAATTGGCTCTGGGGCTGTTCTGAGGTCATGCTCACCTGGGGTGATGCCGACCTTATGAAACAGAAGAAGGGAGTGGAGAGACAAAAACTTAGCATTATTTTTGCTGTGTCCTTTACAAAACCCTGTCATGAGCTGAACCGCCCTAGGTTACCACACTCAGAGAGTTGGTGAGACCATTTGCAGATAAGAACCTTGTACCATTGAGCACACAGAGGTGTCCTTTGCATACTCTCTCTGATTCCACTCTTCACTCAGGGTGCTGTTTCTCAGAGTATAGTCTGAATTACATCAGTGGAGTGGCAAGGTGGGGATGTATGTGAGGACGGAAGGAATGTGGTTTTATTTATCTAGTTAAATAGCTAACAAAGTTTTTGGAGTGGCTGAATATAATATGTTATAATAACATAGCATTCTTCCAAAACAAAAATGGTAGAAGAAGGTAAGGTGGAAAATTCCACTCATAATTCCATAGGAATTGCTCTTACATATGTATTAGCTTCAAGAAAGCCAAACAGAGATACAAGGTACAAGAGAGGAAATAAAGATTTTCAAGTCTTCCCAAATTAACACATAATTTATTCATCAGCAGTTTAATAGAAGTTCTATATAATTTTAGAGGGGAGGGCAGGAAGCTTCATAAAAGGCAGGGCAAATGGGCAAAAAATGTTCTAACTAATAATTTGGAATTGAGCTTCTTTCCACAGAGTCTTGACTGTAGAGTGTCATTAGCATTCAACAATTACTTCTAGCAAACATTAGGCTTCATGGAAGAAGCACCACAAACTGATAAAGGAATGTGAAAATGATTAAATAATGATTTTTTTTAAATGCAATAGCACAGCGGGTAGGGCATTTGCCTTGCATGCGGCCAACTCAGGTTTGATTGCCAGCATCCCATATGGTCCCCCAAGAACTGCCAGGAGTAATTTCTGAGTGCATGAGCCAGGAGTAACCCCTGCGCATCACCAGATGTGATCCAAAAAGCAAAAAAAAAAAAAAAAAAAAAGCTATGGTGGGAAAGCACTTTTAAATTATGATCTGATATCTATACATAACATTCTCCCATCTTTCCCCTTTTCCAATGTAAGATCCTTTGGGGATCAGGATTGAAATAGAAACTATAGCTAGAGTGTCTCCTGCTTTTGGGTGTCCTATAGCTGAAGGCCTTCAGAGAAAACAAGAGAGAATGCTGAATAAACAAAGTGTCTGGGAGAGAAAGTACCAAGGCCTAATTAAAAACCCTCCACTAGAATTAGAGCAAAATGATCTCATGGAGGAATTCTGATGGTGGGACTCAGGAATGCATGTTTTTACAGGGAACTTATGAGCTGGCTGAATTTGAAGAACTGTGGACTAGATTAGTGGTTCCTCACCTGGCTGCAACATAGAATTGCCTGAAGGCTTGAAAATATTCTGCTTCTGCCTCCACCTGAGATGGAAATATTGAGAGGGGGAAAGAGGGGAGGAGAGAACGGAGATTGAAACCAGCAGCTGAATTGTTTGGTTTAAAGCTGCCTAGATAAATTTTCATTATTAGAGCTAGGAGCTCCTGGTGAAGAATATTCCCTTCCCCATTAACCCTGTAAGTTAGATATTTTATTCATTGTAATGGGATGATTAACACTGTTACCCAAGACTGTTTCCCTCACACACCTGTATCCTCTCTTCTGTCACTGTCACTGTATCACTGTCATCTTGTTGCTCATCGATTTGCTCAAGTGGGCACCAGTAACGTCTTCATTGTGAGACTTGTTGTTACTGTATTTTTGGCATATCAAATACGCCATGGTTAGCTTGCCAGGTTCTGCCATGCAGGTGAGATACTCTCGGTAGCTTGCCAGGGTCTCCGAGATGGGCAGAGGAATAGAACCCGGGTCAGCCGAGTGTAAGGCAAATGCCCTATCGCTCCAGCCCATCCTTTCTTCTACTTTTCTTATTTTCAGAACGTCCTGTTGAAAATAAACTAGGACCTGGGAGATGGTATAGGGCTTAAAAATTTGTCCTTTGTGTGTCTGCAACCTGGTTTGTTTCCTAGTACTATATAGTCCTGGGCATTGCCAGATGTAGCTGTGAAAGGCCCAGAGTACCAAGTATGACTCTGGATTCTCCTCAGCATCACCAGAGAATCTCTAGTGGTCCCTCATACTACAGGGACTGAGAAGCTCCATATCTTTGGGCCCTCAAATTGAACCACCTGCCTACTTGGCAGAGAATCTCCTGGAGTGGCCCTTGGGGCCCCTGAGAACCAGTTACAACGATCATTTTTTTAATTAAAACATATAGGTGACTTAAAAGATCCATATCCAAGATATGTAAACAACCCAAATGCCCAGCTATGTATGAATGAATCAAGAAGTTGTGGTGTGTACACACAATGCATCTCTAAGAAATAACAAAATTATGCAATTTTAAGCAACATGGATGGAACAAGAGGATACCATGCTGAGTGAAGTCAGAAAGAAAGGGATGGGTACAGAATGATCTCACTCATATGTGGACCTAAAGCTAAGACAGTAAGGTAGCAACAAGGGGCCAAAGATATACAGCTTTATAATCCAATATCTATACCAATTGCATTATGATCCCTACCAAAAGTCATTCCCATCTACAACTATGCAATTGACCTTGCCTACAGCCCATCATTTTTTTCTGGTGATTTTTTTTACATATAATATATGAATTCATTGTTGTTTCATTGTTTGTTTTTATCTTCCATGTGTAAGTGAAATAATACTGCATGTGTTTCTCTCCCTCTTACTTGTTTCAATTAGCGTGCATCTTTAATGGTTCATCCATGTTGTCACCAATAGCAAGATTTCCTCTTTATTTGTACCTGAACAGTACTCCATTGCACAGATATACAATCTTTTTTATACACTCATCCTTTGGTGGACAATGAAGTTGTTTCCATAACTAGCTATTGTTAATATATCTACAATAAACACAGGAACACATAAATATTTTAATTAATTATTTTATATTCTTTAGGAATATACCCAGAGTGGGACAGCTGACTAATACCGAATTTCAATTCTTAATGTTTTGAAAACTCTATATGTTTTCCATAGTGATTGTGCTACTTTGCATTTCCACAAGTGTAATAGATTCCCTTTTCTCTACATCCTCCCTCACTTTTCTTTTCTTTTCTTTTCCTTTTTTTATTTCCTTTCCTTTCCTTTCCTTTCTTTTCCTTTCCTTTCCTTTCCTTTCCTTTCCTTTCCTTTCCTTTTCCTTTCTTTTCTTTTCTTTTCTTTTCTTTTCTTTCCTTTCCTATAAGAGCCATTTTCACTGGTGTGAGGTTATATCTCATTATGGTTTTGATTCACAGTGTCCTAATATGGATGATAAGTTCTAATGATAAGTAATTACAAATATTTTTCCATTTGCCACTTGGTCATCCATATATGTTTTTGGTAGCACTGTATGTTTATTTAGTCAATCCTCCCATTTAAAAAATCTGACTGTTTTATTATTGTTAAGTTGTACAACTTGTTTATATCTTTTGGTTATGAATCCCTTATTTTATATATATATATACACATATATACATACATACACATATATATGCATATGTTTATATCTATAGATAAAACTTTTGATTGGGCTGGAGCGATAGCATAGCGGTAGGGTGTTCAATTTTCATGCAACTGGCCCGTGTTCGATTCCTCCATCCCTCTCGGAGAGCCCGGCAAGCTACCGAGAATATCGCGCCCAAACGGCAGAGCCTGGCAAGCTATCCATGGGGTATTGGATATGCCAAAAATAGTAACAATAAGTCTCACAATGAGAGACGCTACTGGTGCCCGCTCCAACAAACTGATGAGCAACAGGATGACAGTGAAGACTTTTGATTATCTTTCACCATCCAGTGGGTTTCCCTTTTTATTTTAGTAGTGGCTTCACCATATAAAAGCTTTGTAGCTTAAGTCTCACTTGTTTGTTTTTGCTTTGTTTCCCTTGCCCTTGAAAGTCTACAAAAACATCATTGGGCTAATGTAAGAGAGCATACAGCCTTTGTTTTCTTCAAATGCGTTTTATTTTTCCAAGTCTTATGTACAAGTATTTATTTTGAATTAATTTTGACATATGGTGGAAGCCCCTCTCGGAGAACCCGGCAAGCTACCGAGAGTATCGAGCCCGCACGCCAGAATCTGGCAAGCTACCCGTGTGTATTGGATATGCCCAAAACAGTAACAATAAGTCTCTCAATGAGAGAGGTTACTGGTACCCGCTCAAACAAATCGAAGCAACGGGATGACAGTGACAGTGACAGTGATGGTGGAAGTGTGAAATCAGTTCATTCTCTTGCATGTGGCCGTACAATTTTCAAAAGTACAGTACCTTTTTTGAAACAAACATTACTGCTCTGCAGTATGTTTTTAGTTTCATTCTTACCTTTGAAACCTAAGGTTTATAAGATAAACCCAAGTTTCTCTTAACAAGAAGCTACACTGGTGAAGGGATGGGTTCCCGAACTTTGTATGAGGGAAGCATAAGCACAAAAGTGTATAAATCTGTAAATGTGCCCTCATGGTGATTCACGAATTAAAAATAAATAAATTAATTTAAAAAAAATAAAAATAAAAAAATAAATTAACAAACATAAAAAAAAAAGAAAATTCTTCAACTTCCTAGATTTTACTAGATGCAAATTTAAACTATAAGTTCCCATTATATCCAGAGAATAATTTCTGGCATCCAATGCCAGTAAAAGCCATTTTGAAATGATAATCCCAAATCTCGAAAACTAGAGCCAAGCTAACAAAGTAATTTGTAAAATATTAAATAAAGCATTTCTTTGCAGAGTTAAAAAAAAAAAACAAGAAGCTATAAGGAGCAGGGGATAAGGGTAAAAGGACTAGAATGGGATGAAGTGACAGCACAGTGGTTAAAGTTTTTGTTTATCTTACCACTGACCTGGTTGGAATCTCTGACATCCCATGTCCCTTGAGCACTACCAGGTAAGGCCCTAGAACAGGGAGGGGGGAAAAACATGGACTTGAATGAATGATTTCACACAGGAGCCCTGGGTTCAACTCCTAGCAGCACATGGGCCCCCTTGAACTGCCCCTAAGCACTGAAATGGTAGCTCCCAAGAACCACTGGATAAACCCCCACAAAGAGAGAGAAAGAAACTCTAAAAAAGTACTTACAGTTGTGAGTCACCACTGATTTTAATTTAATTAGGCATTAGTGCAATTTTCTAAAAGGTTTCCTAAATCTAGGGCTAAGTTTGTGAAACTCTGCGGCTTCAAAAGAACTTGTTCCCATCCATGACTAAATTGTTTCTAACTGAAAATGAAGAAAAAACAAGTGAGTGTTGACATAGGAAAGACAGGATTATTTTGTTTTGGTTTTGGGGGTCACACCTGGTGATGCTCAGGGCTCACTCCTGGCTTTGCACTCAGAGATCACTCCTGGTTGGGACCTTATGGGGTGCCAAGGATCGAACCTGGGTTGGCCACATGCAAGGTTAGAACCCGCAACTTTATTGTGCTTGCCCAAGAAAAGATAGGGTCTTAAAAGTGAGAGCAGGGGTTTCAAGGTTTAAGCATAAGCTATGTAAGCAGTGCAAATAACATTACCCAATTTTGTTTTATTTTATAGGACTACAACTCTATCTTTATTTATATTTTGCTTTTTTGGGAGGGGTCATACCCAGTGATGTACAGAGGTTACTCCTGGCTCTGCACTCAGTAATTACTCCTGGCATTGCTTGGGGGACCATGTGTGGTGCCGGAGATTGAACCTGGGTCAGCCATGTGCAAGGCAAATGCCCTACCTGCTGTACTATAGCTCCAGTACCCTCTATTTATCATTAAGTGATTTGTTATCCCCATGATTTTAGTTGTATTTTTACCATTTTATGAAAGAAAATATTATATAAGGATTGGAAAACAAATTTGATAATTTTAATTCAATAGACACTTTATTCTTCAAGTGCAGCAATTAAATATATTTAGAAATAATAATATACATGAGCCAGAGAGATAACATAGCAGGAAGGGAACTTACGTTGCACAAGGCTGATCTGAGTTCAATTCCTGGCATCCCATATGGTCCCTCGAAGCCCCATTAGAAATGATCTCTGAGCAGGATAAGCCTAGAGCACCACTGGGCGTGGCCCCAAAAACAAAATAAATAAGTAGGCAAAATATAAATACATGACTTGGGGCTCAGGGAACAGCTCAGTGGCAAAAAGTGCCTGCCTTGAATGCAAGAAGCCATGAGTTTGACCTGCAGTGCCGCCCACATGCACAAAGTGAAGTGGCTTTGCTGTCTAGAATCCCTGGCACTACAGCAGAGTGTGAAATCTCTGGCACGCAGCCAGGTGTGTGGGAGCCCCAAAACCAAAGTGTGTGGTTTCCAGTGAGCACTAGACTGAGTGTGTGGGCATTACAACAAAGATGTATGATCCCTAGTAATTGCAGCAAAGGGAAGGTGGGGAGTGGGTGAGGGGGTGGGTATCAAGCAAAAGATGTCTGAGAAAACCCGCTAGACATCGTTGAATACTTTTCTAATACTTTA
Source organism: Sorex araneus (assembly GCF_027595985.1). NCBI lineage: Eukaryota > Metazoa > Chordata > Mammalia > Eulipotyphla > Soricidae > Sorex > Sorex araneus. The sequence goes on along the minus strand of NC_073312.1, from coordinate 51,940,080 downwards.
AACTTAAATAATTTCATTTGTTGATAGTTAAATCATTGAAATTTAACTAGATATTTTAATATAAACTTTTAAATTGGATATTTTATAGATTAATTCTTTTAATTTTTTTAGTAACAAAACTTTTATGTAATATTGGATATAGACTGAGTTATCATCCATCTTGGGCAAATTTTATTTTGGTGGGGGATCAAAGCCTGGGCATCACCAATTCAGGTCACATGCTCTACTCCTCAGTCACATCCTCATCCCTTTGGCTAAACATTTTGTTTTTGTTTTTTTGGGGGGGTCACATTCGGCAATACACAGGGGTTACTCCTGGCTCATGCACTCAGAAATTTCTCCTGGAGGTGCGTGGAGGACCATATGGAATGCTGGGAATAAAACCTGTGTCAGCTGCGTGCAAGACAAATGCCCTACCCGCCATACTATCACTCCAGCCCCCTTTTGCTAAACATTTTTAAAAATATACTGAAAACTGAAAATTTGGGCAATGAATCTACTGAAATCACTGATGTGCTGACATTGAATGAACGTAATGTGTGTTCACTGAGGCTTGCTAAATTTCATAATGAATTTTTCCAGTTCGCTTCTATGTTGCATAATAATATGAATGTAGCCAATAAATTACATACAAGACAACTGTAGCTAAACATTGTTATTGAAGTAACCTAGGTTTATCACATTCCTTATAATATTGTTTCAGGGCCATAGCCCTGGAGCTCAGCCTCCATGTCTGCTGTCTGGTTATCTACTCCAAATCTAATTTCTACACAGTAGCAGAACACTGACTTCCTTTACCTAACTTGCCCTCTACCCACAAAATGCAGCTCTTTCTAAACTAGACCAAAATGTAAATTAAAAACAATTTTATAAAGAAGTTTTATGGGATCACTGTCAGATACAGTTACAGACTTGCATGATTGCGTTTCAGTCAAACAATGCTCCAGGACCTATCCCTCCACCAGTGCATATTTTCCACCACCATTGTTCCCAGCGTCCCACCTGCCACCCCCACCCCATCCTACTCCCTGGATCTGTGGCAGATACAATCTTTCTTACTCTCTCTCTCATTTGGGGCATTATGATTTGCAATACAGATACTAAGAGGTCATTGTGTTTGGTCCTTGGTCTACTTTCAGTATCCATCTCCCATCCTGGGCGATCCCTCCAATCATCATTTGCTCAGTGGTTCTCCATTCCAACTGCCTTTCCCCCCAGCATGTGGGGTCAGCTCCAAACCATGGTGTGATCCTCCTGGTATTATCTCTACTCTGCTTAAGTGGTAATCTCATATTATGCTACTTTATGTTCCACAGATGAGTGCAGACATTCTATGTCTGTCCTCTTTCTGAGTAATTTCACTTAGCATGATACTCTCCATGTCCATTCACTTATGTGCTAATTTCATGATTTCATCTCTCCTAACAGCTGCATAGTATTACATTGTGTAGATATACCAGAGTTTCTTCAACCAATCATCTGTTCTCAGGCATTCGGATTTTTTCCAGATTCTGGCTATTGTAAACTGTGCTTCAATAAACATACAAGTACAGATATCATTTCTACTGTATTTTTTTTTTGCATCTCTGGAATATATTCCCAGGAGTGGTATTGCTGGGTCATATGGAAGCTCAATTTCTAGTGTTTGGGGGAATGTCTATGTTGTTTTCCATGAAGGCTGAACCAATTCCCACCAACAATGAATGAGAGTCCTTTTCTTTCTGCATCTGCACTAGCACTGGTTGTTCTTGTTCTTATTAATGTGTTGTAAGATAATACCTCATTGTTGCTTTGGAAATCAAAATTTTGGACTGGAGTACGGTCCAGAAGTGGAAACACGATCCTTGGACCCAGACTAGCAGCTTCCTTGATTGTCTTAGCGCTGTGGACAACCATGGTTATCTATCAGCAGGCTGCTGCTCGGTAGCTTTCCACTAGCTGCCCTCAGTCCTCAGTGACTCTCCAGGACTTCAAGGAGGCACAGGCAAAGGCAGGTCAGAAGCAAACATTGCACACTGCTGGGAACATCAGCCCCTGCCACCTCTCCCGGCAGCTGGCTGGCAGATTCCCCTTTCCCATCTTGCTTTCTTGTAGTCTTGAAGCTCGGGTTCAACTGCCTACTCAGATGAATCCTGCAGACACCTCCCCTACTGTGTGTGTTTTCCATATAATTGCATATATTCCTCTCTGTTGAGTCATCACATGCCCTGCTGAGCACCTAGGATTCTTGGTGCTCATGGTCATCTTCCCCACCAACTTAGGGACACTTTGGGATAGTGACTTCTTATCTGGGCACAGAGGAAGCCAGCCACAGAGCCAATGCACTTGATAAGCATGAAGAAAAGAACATGCAAAATCTGCTGCTGCTTGATTATATATGAAATATTCTCTGTTACAATTTTTCCCACTCTTCTGTTCCATCTCCTAAACTCAGGGAATGCAGATGCTCATAATTTTATGAGCAAAGCATATTATTTTACATGGCTCTCTGCCTTTTACATTTTTGAATTTGCATATGCACACTTTGGGGAGGAGAGGGCTGGTAAAACCCTGTTGTTCTTTTGAGGTCCAGTTCACAGTTCATCTTCTTGGTCTCTCTCTCCATTCTTCCTCCCCATAAAGTAGAACTTGGTATTCCCTCCTTTGTGCTCCTACACTAGTCTTTCTGTTTTACTGATGAACAAGCTACATCCAAGCTCTTTATTTCTTTTGTTCATTTATAAATGAATTAGTATTGTTATCATCATCGCCGTTATTTAGCAGTGCCAGGGAATGAACCCAGGGCCTCACACATGCAAGTCAAGAGCTCTACTTGGCCTCTTCATTTCTTCAGAAAAAGGATATGGCCAAATCTCTAACAGCAAAATGAATGTAGGACACACTGGATATGTCTGTGCCCCCCTTTCTCAGCTGGATGCTTACTGATCCTTTGTGTTTGTTACTTTGTTTCTGTCAGTTGCATACCCATTAATGTAATTAACTCACCTAGTTGGATATGACTTAAAGGGTTTTTTTAAAGTTGCATTTTCTTCTTCTTTCTTTTTTTTTATTTTTGGGTCACACCGGGCAATGCACAGAGGTCACTCCTGGATCTGCACTCAGGAACCACCCTTGGTAGTGCTCAGGGGACCGTATGGGATGCTGGGAATTGACCTGGGTCGGTCACATACATGCAAGGCAAATGCCCTACCCGCTGTGCTATCGCTCCAGCCCTCCAAAAGTTGCATTTTCTATGAAAACAGATGGATGCCTTAGACAGATGAACTGCTGACATTGTACTCTTTTTTGAAAGGAGTGGACTCTCTCAAGCAGTGCTCAGAATCCCAGAGGTCCCCTCCAGGCATTTCTCCACCAAGTTCAATACTAGGGAGTGAGCATGTGGTGTCTTGCTAGGGATTACCCCAGACCACCCCGGAGGTGCTCGGGAAACCCTGTCTATCTGTCCCCTAACCCCTATTCTATATCTTTAATCCTAAAACTCTGCTCTTGAAGAAGTCTCTGTGCAGATTGTTAAAGTGTCCTTACTTTTAAACTCCATTTATAAGATCCGAAACTGGAAATTGCTGAAGATGATTCTGGAGAGTAGTTTGGGGGATTCCATGAGTGGATTCATACAATAGAAACCCTTAACCTTGTGTTTAAGGTTAGTGATATGCGTGTGTGTCAAGTCCAGATCCAATGTCTCCAGCAGGTGTGTGCTGTTTTCACAGGTCTAGGTCATGTATGCTAATGCTGTGACTGCATGCAGATGAGGGCGGAATCTGTCTCTTCACTAGACTCTGAGTTCCTTTAAAACAGGTACTGCTTCCTGCATGTCTTGGTGGTACCTATATCTGGGACGAGTGTTTGGATCCAGAAGACTTTTGTAAGGCTCTAGACACAAAGAACCCAGTGGCACCTAACATGAAATACGAAAAAACATTTTCAACAAAGAAGGGCTCTTTAGTGCATTACAGCCACCAGAGGGCAACACAGTTGCATTCCTTTTGAAGAACCTTCTAGAGAGGTACCTCTGATCCCATCCCCCTCCTAAAATGTGATGAAGATCCTAAAGTGAGTTGGAGAATCCTATGGTATAAACATCTCACCAGTGCTGGCATTCTTTGTATATGCTTCCATTATTTATTTGGATGAAGTTTGCTGACTGCATCTCTTCCCCCAAAAGTGAAAGCATAGGGTGAATATTCGCCATCATCTCTTAATTAACTACTAAAGCCCAATAAATTACCAAAAGGAAGAAATCATGTATTCTTTTAAGGCCCTCACACAAATGTTGTGAATAATATCCAGCATTACAGAGTGGCACACTATTGGCCAAGATGTTTTACAGTGGAGTTCTAGGAAGGCTATGAGTGGTTAAATGTCAACACTCCCTCTTTCCCCAGTGTGAAATGGGGAATGAGGTATGCTGGACTCATTAACTCTACCTCTGCTAATGCAGTTAACTCATTAACTCTATTGTTCGTATCTTTTCACAAGGAATGTCTTCTAGGAACAAGAAGTCAGAAAGATGAAAAAGGAGCAAAAACACTGCTTCTGAAAGAAAGTGGGAAAATTTTAAAGTGCAATGCTTTGACATACTTTTCCACGAGCTGCCAGGCCTACTCACAACTAAACTGATCATCTCTGAAACTAAAGACTCTTGGACAGTGGAGTCTTGAGTTCCAAGCGAGTTGGGATCTCCTATATCACACATCTTTGAGAGAAGAACAAGAATGTCTGTTTCAAAGTATTATTTGAGAGATAATTAAATCTGAAATAAGATAATATTCGCTGTTATCATGAGGTCTTGGAATAATTGGCCTGGAGGCTGAAGGATTTAATGAAGAGTTTGTTTGGGTGACCTGGGTCTGAGTCTCAAGCCTACCCCTTACTAGTGACAAGGTTCAGGTTATCTCACTTCTCTCTGTCCCAGTTTCAGGTGGCCCATATGTAGAAAAACAGAAATAGAGAAACTGGACATATGATCTTGAAAACTCTCCCAGGCCTCATGAGCCAATATTTCTTTTCCAGGAAGTAGCTAGTTAGGAATTGCCCTTAACTTCCATCTGTTTCAAAAGAGACAGTATGGGAAAGCCAAAAACCAACAATCATGCAAATTGCTATTTCTCTATCCACACTTAATTTACCTTCTCTCTAAGGGCAGGATCTGGCAGGGTCCAAGATATGGTTGGAACTGATACAAAAGGACTTTTGCAATGAAATTAGAACAGGATGTTACTGTTGAAACTTGACATAAATGTAGAATGTGCTGGTCTGTGTGTAGCACAGGAATCCAATCCAAAGCTTTGCCCTCTAGCGGCTCACTGTTAAAGGGAGTGGTGGCAGCTTACCCGAAAATGAGTAAGAAAATAAATACACTGACATTTCAAGATGGTCTAAATTCACAGGCTGTCTTTTATGTTTTGTGTGACTCTGGATTTATTTTTCTTTCCCACCTTCCCATGGAGAAGAGTGGTTAATAGTTGCTCCAGCCTTCAGGTGTCTGTCTACAAACTGGCAGCCTTCCAGAAATAAAATTAAAGGGGCAAGGAGAGACCATACAGGGGTTAAAGTGCTTGCCTGGCAGGCAGCTGAACCTGATTTGATCTCCAACTCCACACATGGTACTCTGAGCACAGAACGAGAAACAGTCCCCAGCACCGATGGGTCCACACCAACTCCGTGAAACAAAACAAAACAAAACAAAAAGAACCAAAATCAATTAGGCATGAACCTTCTTCCATCCTTCAGCTCGGCAGATTTTGACTCCCAGCTCTTTTATACAAAGAGCCTCCAAGTTGGAGCAAGCAATGTGGTTCCTGTGTACCTTTGCAGGTACCGCCCAATGGATCTGTTCACGAAATGAAACAACAAGTGAGAAGCCCAGAACTGCCCTCAAGGTGCTGGTCACTAATCATAGTCTGGGCAAAGAGAGATAGTACGGGGGTTAAGTAAGGCACTTGCATCCTGCTGACCAGGGTTTAAATCCCTGGCACCATATATGATCCCCAACCACTGCCAGGGTTTACTCCTGAGCACAGAGCCAGGAATAGCTTCTGAGCACTGCAGGATATGGCACCTCAACAAAAGTTAGTCATAGTTTCCTTCCCATTTCTGCTTGTCTCATACTTTGGGGATCTGTAAGAGAACTCGCCTCATGTTAACCTCTGATAAACTCTTGGAGCCCTAACTAAGCTCTAGGTCATAAATCTCCTCAACCAGTCCTTCCTTAGACTCTTCCCTCACCAGGTCCATCCTCACGGCTGAAAACATACCAGTCCTATGGGGATATTTTAGGGGTCAAGTGGCTGGATTCCCATTGGCCATTTTCTGGGGCAGCCGTTGCTTATCTGATTTGTTGAGGAGGAGCCACCTGCTGACCCATGTCAAACAGGAGAGAAGCTCCCGCGGGAAGCTCCCGTGCACTGAATGGTACCTCTGAGCCTGGCCAATGGAGCGCAGACAAGAATCAGCATCACGTCCTGGGGCGCTGGTACAGTCTGGACACTGGAGATAGACAGCCCAGAGGTGAAGCAGCGTACCAGGCAAAAAAATAAAAAGAAAATTAAAATAAACCTTGAGATTTACCCTTACGGCGTGGGAAACACCTCCATGGCTTCATTTGTGACGCGGGAGAAATCAGGAGTGCACGCCTGGGACAGGGTCGCTCGGGAGAGCACGGGGAGGACAGCTAGGCGTCGGTGCCCGCCAAGATCCGGCCAACAGGCCTGGCAGTTTCAAGCATCCTTGCTCTTCACCCAAGACGTGCTGTGGGACCCCGAGGCAGGAAGACTTCCTGGAAGCGGCGCGGGGAGCGGGGTGCGAGGTGGGGCCGCGGCGGGGAGAACAGGGCGGCGGGTAGGGGAGCGCTCGGGGGACCGGCTGAGCCGGGACCAACTTGACCCCGCGCGGCTGGCGGGGCCTGCCCAGCTCGGTGCGAACGATCGTTCCGGGCGCCCGGGCGGGTCGGGAACCGGGCGGGGGACCCCGCCCAAGGCGGCGGCCGGGTCCCCGGGGCTGGGCGCCGCTGGCAGCGCCGACGGGGCGGAGAGGAGCGCGGCGGGAGGAGGAGTAAGAGGAGGGGGGCTGGTCAAGGGAAGTGCGACGTGTCTGCGAGCCTTTTTATACCTCCTTCCCCGGGAGCCGCTCAGCCGCCGCCGCCAGCGCCTCGCCTCTCCACTCCCGGCTCCAGCGCGCCAGCCAGCATGTCGGGGGTCAAGAAGCAGAAGACGGTAGGTGGGCCCGGCCGCCCCCGTCGCTCGGGGCCCCTCCCCGGAGCCGGGGCGCGGGAGGAGCAGGAGCACGGCGGGCGCCGGGGAGGGAGCGCGGGCGGGGACCCGCGGGGAGCCTGGGCCGGTCACGCCCGGGAGTGACCCTTCTGGGCGGGATGCAGAGAAGGCAGCAGAGGGAGAGACCGTCCTCTGCCGACCCCCGCTCCCCGATGCCCACCGACTTCCGCACACCCACTCCCCCGAAGGGCTTTTCCAGATTCTCCCTCTTGCGTTATCTTCGCGCGGGGGGCGCCGAGCAGACGCACGGCCGGGGGCCGGGCACACGTCCGCGGCACTGCCCTCGGAGGGGTTTGTCCACCGCGGAGCCCCCTTCGAGTGGGCTTCCGTGCACAGACTTTCCTAGAGGAAACGGCAATTGCCTAGACGACCGAAGACCGTGGCATGCCCGCGCCGAGTGTACCTTGCTCTCGGTTCAGCTCGGTTCAGACCCGGTGGGCAGCGGGCGGCACGTAGCGTTCGCTGACCCGGCCCCGCCTCGGCGCGGCGGAGCGCGAGGGGCGCCCTTCGGAGGCTCGGCTCAGCCACAACTCACCTGAGCCGCCCCTTTCAGGAAAGGGAGAAGGCTTGACCGCCAGCAGCGCCCGACCCGCCGGGACCCCATCCCGGACAGACTCCCAGAGCAGAGCCAGAGGAGCCACCCGGTGGGGGGCCACAGCCTAGGTGGTCTGCCAGGCGAATTTGCTTGGCGGCCCGTCCCCCTTCGCGCAGTAAAGACGTGACTGCGTCTTTACCGAGGATCTCGGGTGATGATGGTGGTTTCTGACCCGACTAACCGCTCTCAAAAGATTAGACTTGGGTATGGCACCAAATAGGCGTCCAGTGCACGTCCATGACTGTTATTAAATAATATTAATGGGTGAGATAGCACTGAGGTGTACCCGAGAAAGGGCGAACGGATAAAAACAACTGGAGAGAATGAGGGTGGATAGGACTTGAGCAGCAGGACAAGGGAGAGGAATCTTTGGGATTACAGGGGAGCACAGGGGGGCGGCGTCAGTTTGGGAAGGGACCACGACCAGGGCCCAGCTGCCTCTGATACTAAATGACTTTTTTTTTTTTTTTTTTGCTTTTTGGGTCACACCTGGCAATGCACAGGGGTCATTCCTGGCTCATGCACAAAGGAATTACCCCCCCCCCTTTTTTTTTTTTTTTTGCTTGTTGGGTCACACCCGGCAATGCACAGGGGTCATTCCTGGCTCATGCACAAAGGAATTACCCCTGGCGGTGCTCAGGGGACCATATGGGATGCTGGGATTCGAACCTGGGTGGGCCGCGTGCAAGGCAAACGCCCTACCCGCTGTGCTATCACTCCAGCCCCCTAAATGACTTTAAAGTGGAGAGAAGAACGGCTAGTACAGAGGATAGAGCGTTTGCCTCGCATGTAGCCAATGCGAGTTCGATCCTCCGCATTCCATACGAACCCCTGATCATCACGGGGTGTGGCCCCAAAACAAAACCAAAAAAGTAAATAAAGAGGGGCAGTTCTCAATATGGTAATATGCCTTACAGTATTGCCAAGTGGAAAAATCATTCATGTTTTATTTCCAATTTGGCTGATAGCTGTAAAATTTGAAAACGGTGGCTTCCAAATGACAAGCTGATAGGGCACCTGGTAGATTATTATATCACAGAGTTTTAACTCTTCCCTGCTTTCATCTGTAGTTTCTTCTCATTCTGATGGGGGCTTTGTCCAGCACTAGGAATGTAGGACCAGGTGAGCTTACCCCTTCATGTCTCTCTAGTCAGTAAGGACCTGTGAAGTGGAGGGTTTGCAGACTGTATTTGCAAACTGATGGAGGGACGAGCACAGTCAAGAAGAAAGAAATTTGAGTGATGGCAGATCTGATTTTTTTCTAGTTATACACTTTGAGCCCCCCTCCTTTTTTTTCTTTTTGGTTGTTGTTTATTTGTTTGAGTTGTGTGCACATACTGTATAGGATTAAACAAACACCTGAACCAGCTGACAGTAGTTTTGAATTTCTGTTTAGCCAACATGAGTATAATCCAAACACAGCACAACTTCCCACAAAGGGCAAATAGATAGTGTTGAGTGCAGCAAGCCTGCTGTACGCACAAATAAAATCTCTCAAACTTCAGTTGTTAAAATCAAATGTATTTTGAAATCTTGAAGATCAAATACAAACTTTGTACACATCGTCTGACCTCTGAACAAATCAATTATTTGATTTATTTATCTTGGGGGCCACACCCAGTGGTGCCCAAGGTTTGCTCCTGGCTCTGTATTCTGTGATTACTCAAGGAGATGCTGGGGATCAAATCAGGGTCTGTCCAGTACAATGCAGGCACCTAAGCCCTGTGCTGTCTCTCTAGCAGCGTGATTAATTGAGGAGTGAGTCTTGCTGACCTCGAAACTATCATAGCTAGGATAAAACTTTTCAGGCACTGGCAGGAATTTTTGCGTTTGTTTCCTCACTTGTTAACATAGGACAGTTAATTCACCTCACAGGCCCTGCAACAGCTTCAAATATTTGTTGTGTTCCTACTACATGCTTGGTGGTCTACTGAAGTGGATGCTTGTTTCCTAAGGTTATTTTGCCACACTCTGAATGATTGTAATCTTTCAGTTCAGAATGCTCTAGAAGCACACATGCCTCCAGAGGACTTGGAAGAAAGGCAAAGACCTACTACTGTCTTCTTGCATCATTTCCTGGATTAGCGTGTCTCCAGGCCCACAATGTTAATATGCCCAGAGACACTCAATTTTTAAAAAGTCAGCTGAGGGCCTGGAGAGATAGTATAATGGGTAAGTCACTTGCCCTCTGCATGGGGCCGGCCTGGGTTTCATCTGTTGCACCCCAGATGGCCTCCCCTGCCCTGTCAGGAGTGATCCCTGGGTGCAGACCCACAAGAAAGTAAAATAAATAATTTTTAAATCAACTAAGATACCAAAATATTTTCCAAAGGATTAATAATACCATGGTTGTGAAGCAGTGAAGGGATATTGAAAACTATACAATTCTTCATGTATGTGAGAGATTATTTACTTTTAAAATTATCTTGAGGGGCTGGAGCGATAGCACAGCGGGTAGGGCGTTTGCCTTGCACGTGGCCAACCCAGGTTCGATTCCCAGCATCCCATATGGTCCCCTGAGCACCACCAGGAGTGATTCCTGAGTGCAGAGCCAGGAGTAGCCCCTGTGCATCGCCAGGTGTGACCCAAAAAGAAAAAATATATATATATATATCTTGAAATCATTTTCCTGTAAGTTTCTGTTTTGAAACTAATTGCAGATGCTGCCTAAAGCAAGACATAACTTTCATCAAAAGGAAAGAAGAGCAAGCACCTGCCAGATACCAGGAATTTAGACACATAATTTCCCATAGTGTGGCTAATGAGCATTGAATCTCATCTTTAGGGGAAGAGAAAAGCCATGGAAGATAGGATTTTAATGCAGCACTGTTCAACATTGAGCTAATGCTTTTGTTCCTGCTATAATTCTACTTCAGTATACACCATTTTGTCTGAAAATGCCCACATTTCTAAGGCAAAGTTAATAATAGTCACCAACAGTTGTTGTGAGGAGGATATATGAGTTTTGAATAATTCTAGACCAGCAGAGGTACCCTATCTACAGAAAATTATCTATGATCATTTTTACTATATTGCCATCATCATCAGAATCATTGCTGTTTTTCATTGTCAAGTATGGAGAAGAAAGCATGGGCACACCATCCTGAAGACACAATAAACCACCAGAATATTTAATAAGATGCAAACGATAATGCCCAAAAGTATAGAGTATGGGGGAAATTGTCTGCCATAGAGACAAGGGAAGGGTTGGAAAGAGGAGGGGGGGATACTGGGGACATTGGTGGTGGAGAATGTGCACTGGTGGAGGGATGGGTGTTCGATCATTGTATGACTGAAACTCAAATTTGAAAGTTTTGTAACTCTATCTCACAGTGATTCAATTCAAAAAAGAATATTTAATAAGAGTACACATGTAATAACATATTTAATCAGAGCAACTACAAAGCATTGGACTGACCATGGAGTCCTTATCATGAAAAGCTGGTAGAAAGCAAAGGCTGATTATTGATGTGGACATACCAGAGTAACCCAAGTAGCAAGATGTTGCTGGAAACTTTGACCAAGATTTAAGTAAATGTTGAATTAACTTCTGTTCAGTCTTCCTGCATCTTTAATAGTTCCTATATCTACCTTAAAATTAATGTATTTGGGGACAGAGAGTTAGTACAGCAGATAGATAGCAAGTTACACTTGGTAGGTTTGATTCTCAGTGCTCATATGATCTCCCAGACCTGACCAGGAGTGACTTCTGAGCACAGAGCCGATATTAATGTGGCTCAACTTGTGCTGTAGTACCAAGACGATCAGTTTGGACATTTACAGTTAAAGATACTTGCAGTTAACTCTGAGTTTTATGTCTCTGAGATAGTTATCATTGTCTTTCATCACATTTCTGTTAATGCACGTGGCTCTGTGGTTTGCTTAGGGGATAATTAGACTTACCTCGAACACGGAACCTTCAGGGAATGAAAGTTGGGGCAGTGAATCGATGATGTCAGTCTCCATCCTCTGAGATTACTGTTCATCTCCAAATCTATCACTAAATAGCAATGGGAACTCATTAGGCCGTGTGTTTGGAAGACTTCAGAAAACATAGAAAGTAAAAGAAAATAAGCATAGATATGTCAGTTTCTCCCCTGGATTTGTGCACCTAGAAACAGAAATGCATGGATGTCCAGCAACCTGGCATTGAATTTTGGACTGTCAGAGTAGATTTTCAATAAAGAGACATAAACGGATATGGAATTCATCACAGGATAATATTTGTCATTCACCATGGAAAAACTGCCTGCAAACATTCTTTGAAGTGAAAGATGCCTAAGAGAGAAATTGCTTATCTTTCTACTCTGTGTCTGAGTGGCTTCACTATTCAGGGGCCGCGTTAGCCTAAATTTACCACTTACAGCTTTTTAAACCAGTCAGGTGATAAGTGTAGTGAATTTGAGTCACATTTTTGCACACAATGGTCAGATGCTGAATACAGCACCTCAAAAGGATGGGGGCCCCTTCGCCCCCCACTTTATTTTGGTGTTTTTTTGTTTTTGTTTTGGGGGCACACCCGTCAGTGCTCAGGGTTGACTGACCCCTGGCTCTTCACTCAGGGATAACTCCTGGCTCAGAGGACCATATGGGATACCAGGGATTGAACCTGGGTCAGCTGTGTGCAGGGTAAATGCTCTACCCACTGTGCTGTCTCTCCAGCCACCACCCCCACTTTCTAAACCCTCCTCTTTTTTTGAAGTTTCCAGGGAGTGAAATCAGGGCCTCTCAGTGCTCAGCATTGGCTCTACCATTGAGTCACATCCCTGGCACTTTTTCTGCCAAGACAAGTTTATTCTGATTTTTCTAATTTAAGATTTCTTATTTCCTAGAATATCAATTTAATTATTTTAAACCATTCCATCTCTTTGCTAAATTCCCTGTATTTTGCAGTGCTATAAGTGCATCCTCTTTTTAAATTTTTGAATCACAGTGAGACACACAGTTACGAAGTTGTTCATGATCGGGTTTCAGTCATATAATGTTTCAACACCCATCCTTCCACCAGTGCACATTTCCCACCACCAATGTCCCCAGTTTCTCTCTCATCCCCTTGACCCCGCTGCCTCTTTGTCAGGCACCTTTCTTCTCTCTCGAGCGTGCCTCTTAGGTGTGCAGCTTAATGTAAAGGAGAGCCATTTATTTTTAAGGTTTTTTTTGTTTATTTTTGGTTGCTTTATCTGGGGAATCACACCTGGCAGTGTTCAGGGCTTATTCCTGACTCTACACTTAGGGATCACTCCTAGCAGGGCTTGGGGGATTATATGGAGTGTTAGATTGGCCACCTGCAGAGCAAATGCCTTTTCTGTGCACCACCTCTCTGGCCTCTCATTTGTTTATTTTGATTTCAAGAGGAAGATATTTGTGTCCCCACCCCTCACGGTGGACTCTGGACATGGATTTCTGTTCATACCCCCCTGAGATGCTGTCCAAATCCATCCAAGTGGGCCCCAGCAGGGAGTGTGTCGCTCTCAAGAGAAAAGTACATCCCTGCTTGCTTACCTCATGAGTTCCTATTTTCCCACAGATTTTGGCCTTGATATCTTGCTCATCTATTTGCTGTTTCCAGTTTGATAATTTCATACTATCACTGGCATTCACATCTATCCTTATGGAAGTACTGGTAAATAGAACTCAGAACCCATCATTGCTGGGAATAAAAAAGGTCTACTTCTTCTTGCTTCCTGTGTTTAAGTAATGTTCCATAGCATGCCTTTACCTTACCATACCTGTATCATTTTTCTTGAAGGGAGCACTTTAAAAGCAAGCAAACATAAGTCTAAAGATTAAATTTAACACTGGTGTTTATAGGTACTGGATAGATAGTACACAGTTGCATGTGGGTGACCCCAGTTTGATCTCCCAAGCACTTCTGGCAATGACTCGAGAGTATAGTACTGGGCCCCAAGCACCACAGGGTGTGGCTCAACCACCACCATCACCACCCCACCACCACCAATCCACCAAACGTGTTTTCATATAGAGTGCTAAGGCCTGGGGTGAGGGACACTCACCTGTTCTGGGTGACAGCTATCTTTAGAGACAGATGTCCATTGTCCTCTCTTTCTTAGTGTCAGGAGAGCTCAAGCACCTTTGTGTCAAAAAGGCCCTTCAGTCCCAACCGCTCGCCTTGTCCATTCAGTGCTCTCCTTGGATGCCTGAGGTCGCCATGCTATGCCAGTGAAGCAGTGGGGATAACTCTTACTGTGTTTCCCTGCTTCCTTAATTCTTCCTGCAGCATGGGAGCCAGACCCCAGCTCTGGTGTGACCAGGCTGGGACTTTGAGGGCTGTGAGGGCTGCTGGAGGTCATTCATTTCATCTCTCCTCTGGTGTCTATCAGGGATCAGCAGTAAGCCCAGTGCCCCTTGCTTTCATCATCTCTGAAGCAATCTGGCGTCTCTCTTCCTGAGTCCAGCACTAGGCAAGGACAGGACTTCCTTTCTCAGGCTCCTATGATTTTTTTTTTTTTTTGCTCTTTGGGTCACACCCAGCTATGCTCAGGGGTTACTCCTGACTTTGCACTCAGGAATTACTCCTGGTGGTGCTTGAGGGACCATATGGGATGCTGGGGATCGAACCCGAGTCAGCTTCTTCCTTTTCCCCTGCCTTTTTCATCACCAAATGCAACCACATGCAAGGCAAATGCCCTACGCGCTGTACTATTGCTCCGGCCCTCCTACTGATTTTAAAAAATATATATTTTTTCTGTTTTGGGTCACACCCACGCAATTCTTAGGGGTTACTCCTGACTCTTCACTCTGGAATCACTCCTGGCAGTGCTTGGGGAACCATATGGGATCCTGGGAATCGTACCCGGGTCTGCTGCGTGCAAGGCAAACACCCTACCTGCTGTGCTATCACTCCAGTCCCTAAAAAATAATTTTTATTAAAGAGCCTGATACCACTGGCAAAGGCAACAAAATAAAAAATAAGCAAATGGGAATGCATAAAGTTAAAGAACTCTGCATGGCAAAAACACGTGGGCTAAAATAAAAAGACAGTTAACTGAATGGGGAAAAATATTTACATTTAACACATAAGATAAAGGTTTGATACCCAGGATATATAACATACTCTCAAAGATCAACAAAAGCAATTCAAAAGTCTCAGACTGATTTCTCAGCTCCCTTCCCATCTCATCTTATAAAGAACAAATAAAGCTTCTCAAGAAGGATAATTGGTCGACTAGAAACTTTGGACTTGTTACAGCCTTTGTTTTCTTCTTCCTTTTGCCTTTTGCCCTGCCTTTTTCATCCCCAAATAATTCTTTGTGATTTAAAATAGATGGAAGGTTTGTTCCTCTCTCCACGAATGAGCCACTATATTAAAACTTGCCTCTGACAATGTGTGACGTATAAAATCACTCTCATCAGTTCCTTTAAAATCTTATCAGCAATGTTTTCTGCATTTCACATTTACTCTTCAAGTTAACTTTGCCCTGACTGGTTTTATGGAAACATGGCTGCAACATCAATATGCCAACCCCAGTCTGTTGGACAACAAATTTCTTTTAATTTTAGCAATGAAAGTATACAGTATGTGAATTGTGACAGAATTTTTCTAAAATCATTCATAAATACATCAAAATCTACATCAATAAAGGTGATTTTTAGCTAAGTTGATAATTGCCTTAATGGTCTAGTTAGTAACAGAAAAGTTATATATCTTTAATTTTTTGTTGTTGTTTCTTGTTTGTTTATTTTAGGGCCATACCGACTGCCCTCAGGGTTTACTCCTGGCTCTGTGCTCAAGGATCACTCCTGGTGGTGCTTAGGGAATCATATACATTGCCAGGGATTCAAACGCATGTTGACCACATGTAGGGCAAGCACCCTGCCCTCTGTACTATCTCTCTGACCCTGCTTTATACATTCTATTATAGAAATTATTTTTATCCACAAAGCACCTGTATAAATTTAGTAATCTAACAATCACTTTTCTCTTTTTAATTTAAGCTGTGTGTGCTTTAAAAACTCATTTGCAGGCAGAATTTTGCAGCTTAAACCTCCTATGATAACATCTAAGATTAATGTCTATTACTTCATTCTCCTATAGTGCCTTCCCTAACCATTATGTAATTACAGATAATTCACACCTTTCCATTTCTAGCATGACCAGCAATTGAAGACTTTGGTGGTGATTTTTATTTTTGTATTTTTTCTATTGTTAAAATTATTTGATTCCTGGATCTTAAAAGGAAAAATCCCCAAACCTGAAATGCCTTTTTGGTCTTCTGCTGGTGGTGCCATTGTATATTGTTTTGGTTTCTTTAAGATTACCAAAGACCCAGGGAGATAGCTCAAGATGTAAAGAACATGCACAGCATATGCGAAGCCCTAAGTTCGACTCCTGGTACTGCATAGCTCCCTAGTGAAGCCCACCGAGCCCCTGAATACAGCTGGGCAGAACACTGTCATGAGTGGCCCCTCTCAAACAACAAACAAAACAAAACAAAACCCTGTAAAATCATTTTCCTTTTAGCTCCTTTCAAATCTTCATCTATGTATTTGTTCACTTTGTTCACTCAATAAATATTTATTGAATGACCCAACCAGAAGCAGTGTTTGCCATAATTAAATATAACTACTAAAGCCTAATATTTTTTAATTATAGTGGTTTTGTTCATTCAAACTCCATCTTTAAATCTATTATAAACAAGTGTTTGCTTTTTCTAATTGCAACACCCACCCACAACCTTCCTATTCTTTCAATCTTCTGCCCAGTAAATTTTGCGATGGCCTTGGGCCAGAAGCAATGAAATTCTCAACTGACTTTTCGTACATTTTCAAAAGTCTTTTATTCGATTCAGTTGAAACTCTGACTATTCCACTTTTTATTCAGGCTGTGATTTTTTTTAAAACGTATTTTTAAAAGAATGCTAGCTTATGGAAGGAAAATTAAGAGCTTGTCTATTTTGGGGGGTAGTGTTGGAGCATCTGGCAGTGCTTAAGGCTTAATCCTGAATCTGTACAAAGGGATCATTCCTAGTGAAGCTCAAGCACCAGGTGCCAGGGATCGAACCTAAGTCAGCTGCATGCAAGACAAGCAACTTCCCCAGGGTACAATTTCTCTGAGTCGGGAGCTCATCTTTCAAATCCTTTATATTGCAGTTGATACTTCATGTCTTTGAATTTTAAGGTCTGTGGTCTTGTTGACCTGTTGGCTGTGATACTGTCACTGCACTGGTACTCTGATCACCTAAATGCACACCTAGATCTCTCTCTTTATCAAATGCCCTTTGAAAGATGCCCTACACATTTTTTAAAATTTTATTGAATCACGGTGAGATAGTTACAAGCTACAAGCTTTCAGTTTGGGTTACAATCACACAATGATCAAACACCTATCCCTCCACCAGTGCACATTCCCCACCACCAATATCCCCGGTATACCCCCCCTTTCCCATCCTCCACCTGCCTCCATGGCAGACAACATTCCCCATACTCTCTCTCTACTTTTGGGCATTATGGCTTACAACACATATACTGAGAGGTCATCATGTTTAGTCCATTATCTACTTTCAGCACACATCTCCCATCCCGACTCATTCCTCCAGCCATCATTTTCTTAGTGATCCCTTCTCTATTCTATCTGCCCTCTCC
This sequence comes from Sorex araneus, assembly GCF_027595985.1. Lineage (NCBI taxonomy): Eukaryota > Metazoa > Chordata > Mammalia > Eulipotyphla > Soricidae > Sorex > Sorex araneus. The sequence goes on along the minus strand of NC_073312.1, from coordinate 51,922,611 downwards.
CTTCCACTCATGAAGCAGGTTTCCAGCTATGGGGCAATCCTCCTGGCCCTTGTATCTACTGTCCTTGGGTGTCCGCCTCATGTGATGTTATTCTATACTCCACAAATGAGTGCAGTCCTTCTATGTCTGTCCCTCTCTTTCTGACTCATTTCACTTAGCATGACACATTCCATGTCTATCCACTTATAAGCAAATTTCATGACTTCATCTCTCCTAACAGCTGTGTAGTATTCCATTGTGTAGATATACCAAAGTTTCTTTAACCAGTCATCTGTTCTAGGGCACTTGGGTTGTTTCCAGATTTTGGCCATTGTGAGTAGTGCTGCAATGAACATATAGGTATAGGTATCATTTCTACTGTGCTTTTTTTGCATCCTTGAGAAGTGCCCTACCCATTTTTTACACCTCAGTTTCTTTTATTTACTTAGAAACATTTCCATAAATGAAAAAAAACCTCCTGAATCAATTGTTAATGAATCACAATTACACTGTGGTTTCAATTCTTGACCCTTGGAGATAGAAAATACAGACCAACGAGCAGTGTGTGTGTGTGTGTGTGTGTGTGTGTGTGTGTGTGTGTGTTTGGTCAGCCTTTTTCTTTAAAGAATTCAACCTCTAGCCCAATCTCACTCACTCTTCTTCCATGTTCTCAAATGGTTATAATCATTATTTCAAAAACAGATGCAGATGATTACATAGTGCATGATACATTTAGCGAAAGTTGATCCAAGTTCAGTTGCACATTAAAGTCTTTGTTCTGTTGAAGATCTCAGTATTTTCATTTTTATCTGTAAATCTACCCATTTCTCCTATTTTCTTAGTCTATGAAAGGCTGTTAAGTAGATTTCAAATATTGTTGGGATCCTGTAAGGTGAATTGCTGAATCCCAATAAAGTTTTTCCTGAAACATATGAGTAATAATGGCACTTTGGGGCCCAACAGTCACTAATACAAGAATGTTTTAAATAGTTTCTTAAAAATAAGAAAGAAGAAAGAAAAATAGAAGATTTATATGTACCCACTGTGTTTAAATTAGACAAATAAAAGAGATCTAATGCAACCCAAACATTAAAATTCTGTCTGTAGAATTTACATATTTAGTAAGAGTTTCCATTTTTAGATCTTGTTGTGTTTATAAAATTCCTGCTCTGTTGTGACCTGTTATCACTAGCGTTGAGCATTTTATTATGAGGCGGGTCCTGTTCTAGAGGTTTCCTGTGTAATAACACATGTAGTCCCCACCACCTCATGAAGGAAGTTTGTGAAAAATAGTAAGCAGGAAACTCATTCAACTAGAATAAGTCTCTAGAGAGTTTCCCTCAAAGGAGAAGTCAGAATCTTATTAGCTCCTCTGTGGTTAATATGTTGTTTATTTCATAGAGGGGATGACACAATGCCAAGTAGCAAACACAGCCGGATTAGGTAACTAGGAATATATTATTGCTTCATTTGTAAAATATTTTGGCAGTCATCTAGTGCTAATATCTCAAGATAATAATAATGAAATCTATTTAGAGACATTCTCCAGTACTTTCAAAAAAAGAGTAAATGTACACAAGCAAATGCATATGACTCTTGTTAGTCCACATTACTTTCTCATGGTGACATGAAGAGAATAATGGAAAAATAAACTTTCTTTCTTTGCCCACTCAATGAGTTTGGGTAATAGTTTTTATTGTTTAGCCTCCCCCACCCCCATGGTAATATTAAGCAAACATAAACAATGATCTGTTTCCACTAGAGCTGCTATTACTTAAACCAAGCTATGACTGTCATTTGTAGATGATAAAAGAAAACCGAGCCACCAATGCATTTTCATACAATAACTTATTTTATTTGTATAGGGATCATCACCACCCTCCCACCTCCCCATGGTGCTGGGGGGATGAGGACTAGTGCAATTCTAAGGGTCCACATCTGTCATTGCTGGTGCTGGGGATGGCAAGAACATATGGTGGCAGAGATCATGTACAGGGCCTTAAACATTCTAAACGTGTGCTCTATCACTTGAGTTTTCTCCCTGTCCTTCACACAGTAAAAATATAACCCAACTGAAAGTCACGGCTTAAATATGTTGATAACTAGATATGGAAGATTATGCTTCCATGTCATTGAGGACCAAAAGAGAGTTCATAGAAATTGTGAGATTGTTAAAAAGCTACCTCCCATGTTGCTCAGAAGAAACAGTTGGGGGGACTGTGTTTTTCTGTCAGAAAAAAAAAACACCAAAAACTCTTAAGTTTCTACCAATTCTGGACCTTATTTTATAATAGCAGCCAGACTAGATTTGAAGTCTGATTCTCAGGAGGCCATTGTGAAAAAGGCCAGATTCTGGGCTCCTGTGGCAGAGAGAGGCAGGGACTGGGCAGTGGCAGGGAGTAAGATTGAACTCCTTTAGAGGAGTGGGGAGTGGTTACAGTCTTGAAATTAGATCACAGTATCCAGGTCTTCACAGTTCAAGAGACCTTAGATGTAAAATTCTGTCCTAAGGACGTGTTATCTCTATACTTAGCCCGATCTAGTGGGTGGAGAAATTTGGGTCATCCCAAATACTGGTTTCTTCCATTTTCTTCTGTGTTGGGGTCATGATGTAATAATTCTTATAAACTTCACACTATCATATTAATTTTTTTTTGCTTTTTGGGTCACACCCAGCGATGCTCAGGGGTTACTCCTGGCTTTGCACTCAGGAATTACTCCCGGTGGTGCTTGGGGGACCATATGGGATGCCGGGGATCGAACCCGAGTTGGCCGCGTGCAAGGCAAACGCCTTACCCGCTGTGCTATCGCTCTGGCCCATATCATATTAATTCTTGATGATGTAAGTTTCCCTTGAGTTTCAGAAAAATATCTTGTTGATGTAGCTGGAGTCCCTAAGTAGGAATTTAGGAACTCTCTGTCCAGTCTCCCTTCTCATCCTCACATTAGCCCGAGAAACAGGACATGTTTTTGCCCTCATTTCAGAGCAGAGGACCTGAGGGCGATGTGGCTGCAACATGTCACTCCAGTGATTGATTCAGCTGATCTGACTGGCTAGGCAGGTGTCCCTTTTCCCCCTCACCATTCCATGTGTGTCCCTCCCAAATCCTTATGCTTGATCAAAGAGGATGGTTTTCCCAAAATAGTGAATACTCTTTGGTTGAGGGAATATGAGAGCTCCCTGCCTGAACCTCCAAACAAATTCCAATTTTAGAGCTGAGAACTAGAAGACTTCAGTTAATCACTTGCCTTGGGATATATTATGAGTGCCATGTCTTCCATCACTTCTTTTTTTCCTTTCATTAATATGATACATGTAATAGAGACGATGGCTGTCAGAATGCAGATTGTACTGATTATTTAAACATGCATTTCAGTTTTGCCCTTATAGATGTGGATGAATGCAGCAGAGAAACTAAAAGGATGCTGCTGCTTTGAAAGTGACTTTCCTGGGGGGCTTTTTGAAACGTGTTCTAATCCTTAGAAGATGTGGATTTTAGCAGATGCCATTAAAAGGCAATAAATATTAGTTTGGATGAGGCGCTGTAGCCAGTTTTAGGAACAGTAGTGTTTGGAATTGAACCCAACATTTCACCTTCGTGGTACAAAGCTTCAGTGTTCTTGTGGGTGAATACATACACTCAAGAATAAGTGTCCTTAGAAATAATTGCAGTGACTTACATGTAACTCTAGACCCTGCCTTGTTCATTATGCCAGCCCTGCACAGTTGAGCATTCATGAATTACAAGTTCCCAAAGCTTCACAAGCTATGGGCCTGTTCTCTGGATGTACCAGAGGTTTCACTGGCATTTCTACAGCTCAGCACAGAATTTTAATCTTTCATGATTCAAGGAGCATGTGTCACACACACAAGCCTCATTATCCAAACCAGTGGCTGAAGAACATCACAAAAATGCACAGAGGTAACCAAACCCAGCCTCCAAAGGAGAGTGCAGGGCCAGTGGTCAGAAGGGCACCTACGATCTGTGTTAAACATTGCAATTGTGTGACTACATCTTCCAAATGCAGTGACACATTACGAGAAGGCTCAATTTGATGTGTGTTGTGCTTCCATGAGGGTAATTGCCACCTCCCTGCACTGTAGCGGGGTTCCCCTGGGTATGCATAATACTTTCCTTTCATCATACTCATCAACACTTATTCATAAATTTTCTTATTAGTTATCCTAGTAGCTCTCCAGAATGAGTAGTTATAGGCATGACAAACCATAAATGAGGATACTAGTATAGAGAGATGAGGCGAATTCCACTGGTCCTCCTCTGGGTTCATATAGTAGAGACAACCCAAGTTTGTCCAGTCACTTGCCAAGCTTTTTATTTCATCTCCAAAATGACAAAAACTGAGATATCTGAATGATTCTTAGAATGAATTCTTTGGGAGATTGTAGCAAGTTAATTTTGTACTGAAAAACATGCTATGGTTTTATTTTATTTTATTTTATTTTATTTGAGAATCTCTAGCCTGTGCTCTGTAGGCCTTGGGCTACCCCTGAAGATTCTCAGCCAGCAGAGCTGAAGTTTCAGTGCTAGAGCGGGCGTTACTGAAGATTCTCTTGGGTCAACCTGACAGGACTCTGGGGGCTTCCAGGTCTGCACCAGCAGTGCTTGGCAGGGGGCTGTAGCAAGGATTCATCTGGGGGTTGCATGCAAGACTTGCTCTTTAATCTCTGTGCCATCTTTCTGGACCCTGGCCTCATTTCATATGATTAGAAATATTAGTATGTGATCTCTGAAATAGAGAAAGTTGTGCACTCACATTTCTTTCTCCCCTGCTGTATGTGTATATTTCTGTTTATTTTAAAGAGAAGAAAAGTTAAACCTTTTCCCAAATTGCTGCTAATCCATCTTGGATTACCTTCTTATCTTCAGGGGACAGAGAAATTCTGATTCAGTGTTGTCTACATGTATTTCATCCTGCTTGGATTATGTATAGCTGCATATAGAATGTAGAAAGAGTTAATACTTAACAAAGTGAATATAGTAGAGGCTTGAGGAAAGAGATGGATATAGGAGTCAGTTGGGAAAAATTTGCACCTGTATATTAGTGGTGAATAATTGACATTTTGTGCACCAAATCCAATCCATCACCTCCCATTTATTTTGAAATGACCTACAAGTTAAGAATGTTTCCATGTATTTTAAGAAATATATCAGTGTCTATAAGTAAAACTTAAGACATTAAGTGAAGCCTAGTCATTTACACATTCTCTCCAGCTGCTTTCATAGCATAGATGAGTATTGCATTAGTCTGTATAGCCTGTAATAGTGAAAACATTTGTTTTCTATCCCTTTAAGAAAACTTTGATATCTGTTGCTGCCGACTGGAATGGGAGGGTAAGTATGTGAGGGATGTTCAGTGTTGACTTGCTTATGTCAGTCCTTTTAGTTTATTACTCACATATGAATTCAGAGAATTGAACATCTAGCTTGACATCACAAGCCCTCCTTGAATTGTATTCATTATATTACCACTTTTTGTTCTTTATAAATTTTTCTGTTTCCTGTAATATTATTGAGGTTATTGTTCATTAATAAGGACCGATGGCAATCTCCTCAAAAAGAATCATGGGGAAAATTCTCTCTGATCTTAATACCAAAAGGGTTATATTTTTCTGAGTTTCTCGGGGTCTTTTTTGTTTTGTTTTGTTTTGTTTGTTGGTGATGGTGGTGATGGCTATATAACCATTTGGAAACTATTTCTGTAACAGTCCCAGTTTCCTCTTTCAAAATATCTGCCAGACAATTCAGGAGCAATAGTTTTGTTCGTTTTGGGGACTACATCCAGTGAACTTCAGGGCTTACTCCTGGCAGGGCTTGGGAGACCATATGAGGTGCTGAAGGTCTGAAGCCAGGTCAGTTGTGTGCAAGGCAACATTCCTACCCACTGTACTATAGTTTCAGCCACTAAGAAGCAACACTTTCACTAACTTCTCACTTGGCACTATTTTATTTATACCTTATATATTTCTCTTTGGACTGGAGCGATAGCACAGCAGTAGGGGGTTTTCCTTTCACGAGGCCAACCCGTGCTCGATTTCTTTGCTCTTCTCGGAGAGCCCAGCAAACTACCCAGAGTATTGTGCCCGCACAGCAGAGCCTGGCAAGCTCTCTGTGGTATATTGGATATGCCAAAAACAAAAGTCTCACAATGGAGACATTACTGGTGCCCGCTCGAACAAATCAATGAGCAACGGGATGACAGTGACAGTGACAACATTTCTCTTTACTCTTATTTTTTCATCCATTTAAAAGTGAGCTTCTGATATACTTTAGGTATGTCATAAGCAAGGCACAGTATATTTTGTTGGTTTGGCTTGCTTTTGGAACCACACCTGGCAGTGCTCAAGGATTATCCTTGGCTCTGTGGTCAGGGATCATTCCTGGTGATGCTAAAGGAATGATGCTTAGGCAGTGCTGGAAATCCAGCCAAGATCAGTAGTGTGCAAGGCAAGCACCTTAACCCCTGTACCATCCCTCTAGTTCCAGTCATTATATACTTCTCTAAGATGCGCAGTACCTTAAAAAATACTAAATGCATGTAAATTTTAGCTATAGAAATTCACTGAGTTCTCTCTCTCTCTTTTTTTTTTTTTTGGTTTTGGAGTCACACCCGGTGATGCACAGGGGTCCCTCCTGGCAGTTCTCAGGGGACCATATGGGATGCTGGGAATCGAACCAGGGTCTGCTGCGTGTTGAGGCAAATGCCCTACCCTCTGTACTATTGCTCCAGCCCCTCACTGAGTTCTCTTATGTTTCCACCTTTCCCCTATTATTTTGTGGCTTCCCGGTGTTCTGTATCCTCTGGGGCTTAGGGAAATCTATCTATGAAATACCCATTGTATTTTGAGTACTTTGTGTTCTGATGTTCTTCCTTTCCTAGAGGATTATAAACAAGCTGAGATGAATAAAGATATGAATAATATCCCTTATCATCATTATCTAGGGACCAGAGAACTGAAGGAAGTTGTGAACTTGAATGGGAAAATACTGCTTATGACCTGTAATAGTGTAATAGAATTGATCACTTCGTTTTTGCCTGTTTGTTTGTTTTTTTGGTTTTGGACCACCCCCCACTCCCCCGCTGTGCTCAGGGTTTACTCATGGCTCTGTGCTTAGTGAACAGTCCTGGAGATGCTCCAGAGGACCATATACAGTGTGTGCGGATCAATCTGGAGTCCGCTGTGTGCAGTGCAAGCGCCTTGTCCCTGTACTATTTCTCCATTCCCTCAATCACTTCTCATAATGAAGGTACAGAAAACCACAGTAGCAGTAATAGTAACTGATTATGTCATCAACAGAAATCACACAGAACATCTCATATCATATTATATTATATTTTTGCCAATATCATGGAATTTCTTTGTTTCTTACTTCTACAAAATTCAGATAACTAATCTCGTTGCTTGCCTGAATAGCTGTTGTGATTTAATATGGGAATAAAGAAAGTGTGTAGAAATTTTTTAATCCATTTTGATAACTGCACTCCATTTCTTCTTTGTAATACTTTACATTTAGCATTTAAAAAGATTTCTGAGAAAGAATCTATAAGCTACCAAAGGGGTTCTTGACATAGGGGAAAATACACACACATACATACACACACACAATGCAACTATATCTCCAGTTTAAGAATGTGCTCTCATGGGTAACTCCTGGAAGAATTGCAGGACTTATGTGTAGGACAAGAGTCCTACTGCTGTACTATCTCTAAAACCCTCATAGTTTAATATTTTATCCCCTACTTGGCTAAAATTCAAGATATCAGATCCCAAGAGAGAGGGGTTTTATTGTGTTTTATTATCTAAGACCCCGTTCAAATGGTCCATTTCTCAGAATCATCCTAACGCCTAAAGGTTGAGCATTGATTCTGGCTGTCATCACCTACAATGTTTTGCTTCCATAAAATAAGGGCTGCATATGTCTTTATAAAGTCATTTCTCCTAGCTTTTGCCAAGATCACTAGATCAACTCTAGTGAAAATTAAAAAAATTTTAGAACCAGATATATATTTTTGTGTGTATGTTTGCATGTGTCTGTGTGTATATATATGTATATTTCATAAATTTGGATGCTAATTTTTAAAAATACAAATATCACTGAATGATAATGGCATAAATTATTTTATTGTTATTTATTTTAATCAAGCATATTTGTTGTTCATAAAGGCAAGATCTAATGAGAATTTTATTCTCAGCCTCATTCATTTGTTGTCAGTTCCTAGTAAGATTTACTATACTCCTGCCTGGGTTTTTTGCTTTCCTGTATTCTAATTATTATTTAGGTGTGATGAATTATTTCCTTAATGTTTTGAGATTTTTCTTCCCTTAGTTCTTCTCAATCATTTATTAAAATATGGGTAGGACCTTATAAATATTTTAACAATTTTAAAGCTCTATTTGAAAACTCTGCTTATCTTTACAAAATATAGATGCCTTGACTCTATATTTGTCCTGGGAACCTTGCTGGTCTATGTAACATTTTTTTTTTGCTTTTTGGGTCACACCCGGCAATGCTCAGGGCTGACTCGTGGCTCTGCACTCAGGCGGTGCTCGGGAGACCATATGGGATGCTGGGACTCGAACCCGGGTTGGCTTCATGCAAGGCAAACGCCCTACCCACTGTACTATTGCTCCAGCCCCTACGTTACATTTTTTAAAAGGACATTGGGAGGTTCCTCAGTTTGGTCTGAGCTGAGAACCATGGCCTAGATCCCTGTACTTCAGCCTTTTTATACCTGTGGACCAACACGAGTCAGTGGTAGGGTAGTTGAAGACCACTGGCCTAGATTACATCCTTCATCATGCAAATGTAGAGCATTGTCACAGGAAAGCTACCAGCTCCTTAGTGGCAGATGGATTTTCTCTGCTTCAGACGCAGTTTGCCCTTTTCAGACTTTATGAAATGTTAGACCAATTTACCGGCTAATGCAGACTTAGGCGCACTTCTGTGATTACTGCATTCCTTGAGAATATCTAAAATTAAATATTCCATCTGGAAAGTTTAAATGCTTGCCATCCTAGTCTTGTTTTACCATTACCTAATGAAAAGACAGTTTTCTGGAAAAACCCAGAGACAATTTTTTTCTTAGCTATTCTTGGCTAAGGTGACTCTTTATCCTTGGAAATTTTCCCTATTCCTTATTTAATTTGTTACAATAGTACAAGGGCTAAAATGCATGCACTGGACCTAGATTCCATCCCCAACACCTCTTGATCCCCTAAGTATGAGTGGGCACAGTCCTGGAGGCGCCCCACCCCTCCTCACCAGCACTGTCTGGGTGGTCTGGGTAATCCCCAGCACTGCTAAGGGCTAAGCAGCATTGCATGCTTGGATGCTCCTATTGAACCATTGGCCTGACTGACAGAGAATAACTGGAAGTGGTTCCTGGCCCCAAAATAAATCATTAGAACTGCCAGTTTTTCAAAGTGACCTGTGATTTTGGTGGGGAGGGGGTGTTGGGCCACACCTGGCAGTGCTCAGGGCTTACTCTAGGCTCTGAGCTCAGGGACCACTCCTACTTATGCTCAGGGGACCATATACAATGCCAGGGATTGAACCAAGGTCAGGTGTGTGCAAAGCAAGCCCTGAAACCCCTATAGTATCACTTTAGTGTGAGTAATTTATGATTCTTGGTAATTTAAGTCTCCATAGCTCTGTGTTGAACCTGATATTTTCAATGGGAATAAATTGGAAAGGACTGTCTTCTCATATTTGATGGATTATGAGTATTATGGAGCCATATTGGAAGGTACTGCCAGAAATGAACCTACCTTTCTTTTGCGAGTTCCAGTGTAACTTCAGTCTTTCTAGTAAAAGTATACACCAAATTCCTGGGGAGAAATGCTGTCTATTGATCTATAAATCAAGTTAATGTATAACCACTGTGCCTTTTTTACTCATGCTAAGAAACTTCTAATCCCCTATTATCTCATTTTAGATTTTCATCAACATTTCATTGGCTTAAAAATTAATTATATGTTCCTTACATTGCATTTATATTCACAGATATTACTTGTTCTTAATGCAATAAATGAAAGCAAATCCAACAGCGCAGATATCAGATTTAAGATTATATTAGTTAACTCAAATATTCATGGCAAGTTTTCTGATTTGCAGTTGAATTCTTTAGTCCAGACACTTTCTTTTGCTTTTATACCTCCTTGTCTTTTTGTTTGGGTTTGGTTTGGGACCACACCCAAAGGCAGAGCTTACTCCTGGCTCTGCATTCTGGGATCACTCCTGATGGTTCTGGAGGATCAGATGTGGAGCTTGGGATCCAGCCCAGGACAGCTGCATGCAGGACAAGTGCCTAACCCCCTATGATATCTCTCAGTTCACCTCCTGTCTTACTTTGAAGTGAAATTTTTTAATAAATATTTTTTGAAAACTATGAACTTGTATATACTAAGCATTAAATAAGTTAATGTTTAGCAGTAAAGGCTTTGCTTTCCTATAATTCTTCTATACAACTATCAGGACTAAAAAGCAAAGTTCATCTCTTGGTTAGGATACCTTGGAATAAAAAATGTCTTGGGTGTTTGACAACCATAGTAGATAAGAGAAGGGAATTCTACATAAGCCAGTGATATGTAAAAACTGTGAAGAACAGGTAAGAATAGAATTACCTCTCCCCAGAAAGCTGTATGTGCCTCTTCTGTACCATAGATATATGTAGGCCATATGATTTAGATTTTTAATATATCTGCTATAACTTAAGTTACTACTGGAGGGCTATCCGTTATCTCTTTATAGGGGAACACTAACCATTTAATATTTATTTTATATGCGCACATGTGAATTGAATTCTGAATAACTAGATGGAAAGTAGGTTCTAGGTCTAAATGAAAATACAAAAGCTTCAAATTGCCACCAAAATGTATAAATTTTACAATGTGATCACAAAGTTTATAAAATAATTTTCAGCTTTGCTTAGCTTTGTGAATAAAAGTAAGTATGTAAATATGGAGTCTGATAATATATATTGTTATATATTCTCAGATTTGTGGAGTAGACCTATTTGGGACTAAAGTGAGCTTTCCTTTCCTTGGGCTTCTTGAGCTTAGTTTATACTTAAATCAATAGTCTGTGCTTTGCAAGTATGAATTGAAAATGGTCTCTGGGGGTGGGGTGGGGGAGCAGTGGTTTTCTTGGCTTTGGCACCTGGGTAACAAAGTACCTTAAGAACAAGCTGTCATTCATCAAGGGAACACACTGGATTTTTGTCTTGGAGTTTGCGGTGGGCCGGAGTCACAGTAGGTCTGTGGAGGGATGAATTAATGTCCTGTTAGAAAGGTGCCGAGTCCCTCTTGAGGCAATACCCCATAATTTAACATTTAAGTATACTATGCATACAGAAAAGCATATATATCTTAAATGCACTGCCCAATGAACTGTCTTTAAGTCAACACTCATATGACCAGTTCCTATGTTAAGAGCAATAATCCTACTTGAATTCCAAAATCTCCTTCTAGTGACTGACGCTCCTAGGTTAACTATCTGATTCAATTCATTTGGTTTTGAAATTCACATCAATGGAGTCATATGTCATCTTTTTCTTTGTTATCTGGCTTTTTTCGCCTCAAATTATATTTGTGGGAGTCATTGCATTATCCAGATAGTTTGTCTGTGGTGGGAATGTATACATTCTCATCGCTGCCTGGCAGTGGTTCTTGACCAGGATCAGCCCTTGGGGAGAGCTGGCAGAGTCTCCAGACATGCCTTGTCACAACTGGGAAGTGGTGGAAAACTTGCTGCTAGCCTTCCTAAAACGCACAGGACAACCTCCTCTCACCACCACGAGGCCCAAATTATCAAGTGCCAAGGAGGAATGTAGTATTCTATGTGTGACTATGCCACAATTGATCATCCACCTATTTCTTAGTGCTTTTATTTGAGCATTTGTGAGCATTAAGCGACTCAGACCTGGTTTTGATATTTTTGAAAACGATTCTTACCACAGTCTCCTCCAAATAAGAAAACTCTAAAACAGGAGATGTTCTTTTATGTAGGGTGAGTATTAAAGTCAAATGGATCATTTGACTTTAATACTCACCCTATTAAAGGTGATGCACAAACTTTTTCTGTTTTGGAAACACTACCTGAATTTTAAGAGATTCTGAATGTTGCATTTTGTTTATTCTTGCAAAAGTTGGTGGCTATCTGCGTTGTTTTCAGTTTAGGGCTATTGTGAAAAGTGAACATGAAAGATTTGGAGGTGCCCCTCCTTAGAGGACTAACCCAAATAGGCTTTTGCTTTTGAGTCCATTGGTCTGTATAATTTTCAAGGATAATATTAGCAAAGAAAAATATTAGAAAGGGAAAGGAGATGTTTGGAGGTGACACAAGGAACATTATTAGCCTATGTAAAGAAAAGAGCGCGGGCATCCATGCAGATCCTCACTTTTAAAAGTATTTTATAATCAGCTAAGCTAAGCTACAGCATAACAAAATTCTACCTTAAATTGGAACTGTTAACTCATTGTTTGCAAAGGGAAGTCATTAAACATGCCTCTTTTTATAATCTTATGATGAAAACGTAACTTGAAAGGATAGATTTCTGCAAGAGCAGAACATACATATGGGTCCAGCATATCTGGTACTAAAGATCATGTAGAGGAAAAAGCACTCTGGCTGAAGTCAGGACTTGTAGCTCACATGCAAGAGTCACAAGAATACACCCAAAATTATCATTCTGTACAGAAGTGGGGCTTACTGTGGGTCTGGAGTGATAGGGTAGGGCACTTGCCTTGAATGTGACCAACCTGAGGTCCTATCCCTAGCACCCCAGAAGGTCCCCTAGCTTGCCAGGAGGGGTCCCTGAGTGTAAAGCCAACAGTAAGTCCTGAGCACCACTGGGTATGGCCCTAAACCAAAACAATATAGAAGAAGTGACGTTCACTATTACTAAAAAAAGTACGGTCCCTGAGACCACACGTGAAGATTGAACATTGAGAGCTCAAAGGAGTACCATGAGGCAGAACTGCCTTCAGAGGAGATGAATTGATGCCAGACACCATCGGAATGGGATGCCCTTCACCTGGCCCCCTTACACTTCAGGTGTTCAAATAGTGGGAACCTATTGTTTAGCTATGTGGGATCATGTGACTTCATGGAATAAGAGTTACTTGCTTTATTAAACCAGAAGAGTTATGCTTTCTAGGCTACTAAAAGCATAACTATAGCATAGCTATGCAAGTATTGGTATGAGGGATGAGGGAGCATGAACATGAGGGGCAGGAACACCTTATACTAATCGGTTGTTACTCCTCTGCTCCCCTTTTGACACCCTCCTTCCAAGAGATAGCTTTTATATGACTCAACATAAAAAATACTGAGTTTTACGCATAGGAACTAAACCTCTTTTTGCAATAGAATCAATGAAATTCCACATTATAAAAGGTACTGTGCCTATACTAGATCTTTACTTGCTTATACAGCCTAATACATATAACTATATTCTCACTAGGGAAAAATTAAGCTGAACTGTTCAAGTTGTTAATAGAATTCCAAGTCTTTGTTTAATAGAATTTTTTCTCATTTTACTAGAAAAGTAATTAAACTGTACCAGGAGGTTAAACCATACCCTTGACCACCATGTTAGTGCTTCCCAAGATTTTTCTGTTGATGCCCACTTAATAATTATAGACAAAATATAATTTCCGGAGAGACATTCTGGAGAACACAGTCTATAAAGTGTTATTAATACAGCCAGATTTTATCACTTATGGTTAGCTTCTTATTTGTATTACAGATTGAGTTCTCAGAAGAATCAAATTGGGAGGCTGGAGCAATAGCACAGAGGGTAGGGCGTTTGCCTTGCACACAGCCGACCCAGGTTCAATTCCCAGCATCCCATATGGTCACCTGAGCACCGCCAGGAGTAATTCCTGAGTGCATGAGCCAGGAGTAACCCCTGTGCATCGCCGGGTGTGACCCAAAAAGAAAAAAGAATCAAATTGGTTATATCATTTATCTATTTTTGTTTAGGAGAGCTATATCCTACCGTGCTTTGGGGCAACTCCTAGGCTGGTGTTTGGAGGCTACTTTCCATAGTGTGGGAGGACTAGACAGTACTAGGGATTGAAATTGAGCCTCCAACGTGCAATGCATATGCACTACCCCTTTGACCTCTCTCCCCAGCCCATAAAACTTATTTTAGATGACAAGTGCTGCTCCATTCTTAGTTCAGTAAATGGATTTGCTTAATATCAGATTTTTATAGTGATTTCAGTGAAGTGGATTGACTTTACTTTCGAAGGGGGCAGTTAGAGATGGGGAAGTGCTGGGCCACACCACACCCTCCCCCAAGCCATGCTCAGAGGTTACTCCTGGCTCTGTACTCAGGAATTATACCTTGTGGGGATTGAGAACTATTTAGGGCGCCGGGGATTGAACCCAGGTCGACTGTGTGCAAGGCAAACATCTCTGTACTGCACTATCTCTCCAGTCCTGGATCTACTCTTAAGATTGCAAATAACATGACACAACTAATGACATCTAACATAACACACCAGCCAACTACATGGCTGCTTCTGAATGAAATAGATCGTAAAATTTTATCTTTAATCTTTCATTTACCCAATTTTAACTGGATAAGTATTTTCATATTTTAATGTATGCTGTTCAGACTTAACTTGACCTTTTGGTTGTCAGAAAACATGAATTTCTTTGTAAATAAAGGAGAAAACAAAGTAAACTTGCAGTGTTGAGAAATGTAAACAATATCCATGCTTTCTAATCATATTTTATCATGATGATTCAAAGAAATTAAAATTTACATTTCCATCTAAGTTCTAAAAATGCTCTGTTTGAGAGAAAGAAAGAAAAGGGGAAAAAGAGGAAAGGAAAGGGAAAAAGGAGGGATGGGAAGAATTCAAAAGCAAACATAAAATATGAAAGGGGGCTGGAGCTATAGTACAGCGAGTAGTGCATTTGTCTTGCACGTGGCTGACCTGGGTTCAATTTCCAGCATCCCATATGGTCCTCTGAGCACCACTAGGGGTAATTCCTGAGTGCGGAGCCAGGAGTAACCCCTGTGCATCGCTGGGTATTACCGAAAAAGAAAAAAAAAAGTGAAACTTTTGCTTACCTAAGCCAGGTCTCTCTGTTTATAATTATGACCATAAAAGGTCTCTGTATGCTTGAAGTTGGCTGAGTTGGTTGATTTCCATGGATCTATAGAAATACAAAATATAACATGCCCCGATCCCAGTCTTGCTGACACAAATCAACAATGGGGCACAGCTTGGAGGTAGATGCATGAAATCCAATCAGCACAGCTTTGAGGCTGATTTTTTTTCAGCTAAACCAAGAAGATCCTATTTGTGGAGAGACAGATTTCACAACTAACAGTCACACGAGGCATTTTTATCATGTCCATACTTGATAATAATACTTATAAAGTATTCTGAGACTATTTTCTGGGGATAGGAAAAGCTCATGTATTATAACCATGTAGAATACTTGTTCCTGAAAAATCACAAACCATGGCCTCTGAAAAGACAGGTTGGGCTAAACTAGGTGGTACTCAGGGATCTAATCCAGGTCCGCTCCACTCAAGGCAAATGTCTTCACCCATGTACTGTCTCTCCAACCAACCGCTGAAAAGATGATTGAGGTGAGAGAAAGAGAGAGAGAGAGAGAGAGAGAGAGAGAGAGAGAGAGAAAGCAGGTAACTTTGTTATCTTGCACACAGCCAACTGGGATTTGATCACTAACACTCCAGAGAGTCCCCTGATTGATCCCTACAGGAGTGATCCCTAAGCAGTTTGGAGTAAGCCCTGAGAAATGCCAGGTGTGACCCCCAAAAGCCAAAAATAATGAAAATGTGAATGGCCAGGGAAATAACTCAATAGTAGAACAGTTTTCTTACATGTATGAGCACTGAGTTCAGTTTCAGGCACCACACAAACACACACACACACACAAAACGCAACAAAACAAGGGCCTGGAGATAGCACAGAAACAGAGGTTTAGGTGCATGCAGGCAACTTGGATCCTGGCACTACATATTCCTGAACACCTCTAGGAATTATCCCTGATCACAAAGCCAGAAATACCATAAGTACACACACACACACACACACACACATACACACATATACATATGAAAAGATGCTTGAAATAGGAAGGAAAAAAATCACCTAAAAACAAGTATGAACTAATAAAGAATGGTCCCATCACTCCATCACCCATGTCAAGCCATCTCCATCAGATTAAACTATCACTGACGGAATTGATATTAGCAGACACACAGAGGACACAAAACAGGACTGACTTCAGTGCTCCCTTCTATTAATGTATTTGGAGAAAAGGAAGTCTATGGAAAAAACAGGGCCAGACTGAGAGACCAATAGGTGGAACTGAGAGAGTTGGGACCGAGGAAAAGTGTGACACATCTGGAAGACTCCCCTTCATCTAGGGAATAGGGAGAGAGGACAAGAAGGGTTTTGAACCCTGAGCTGCTGTTTGCACAGGAGAATGCTCCACATGGTGTGGCCTTCCACATGCAAACTAGACCCAAACTAGGTTCAGTTAGGCTTTGTGTACATCTGTGGGGCTTTGCCTTGCGCCTACTCTTTCCCCCACCTGACAGGCGCCAAACAAGGTTCTGGGAAGGAAATTTGCCCTGGAGTGCAAAGTCGCTGCATGATGGCTCTGCAAGCCCGAGGTGGAAAGTCATTTGTGACGGTTTAGACACATGGTCAGAAACTCTTTTTTAAAAACCATTTGGGTAAGATGGTTCCAAGCATGTTAGAGTTTACGGTACTGACGGATCATGTTTCTGTATCTTTCCTAGAACAGTGCCCACAGCCCTCCACCACTGTCCTTTTGTCCCCTCTCATCTGATCTTCATTCCCTTACTCAATTTTGTGATCCAAGGCCAAAGGTTTTTCGTAGGGATTCTGAGTCTTCTTAACTATTTTAAGCTTCTCTTCCTTACTCAGACAAAACACCTTGCATAAAACACAGTAGCAAAAGTCAAAACAAAATACCTGGATAATTGATAGGCAGCCTGCAAACCATTTTGAATTAATTTAGTCACATTGTATTAATAGATGTTCTCAAAATGCTGGAAAATTGACAGTTGGGTGATGATTTTAGTGAGAAATACTAAAGACTGAAGCTAGCCCAGAGGTTAATCCTAATTTCAAGTAGAAAGAAAAAGTCCTGGTCTTTCTGGTCTTTCATTCAGTGCCTCAGTTTTTGACTGGACTAAATGGATCATGATTTCTTCATCATCAGTCTCCTACCATCTTCATGACAGCAGCCACAGAGACTGCAGACGCAGCATTCCCATGCAGCTCAGAGATAACTTGTATTTTCCGGGCTCTCCTCCCACCCTGACAAATGGCCTCTGTAACTGCTCAGGGTGTGGCTCATACCTGCTTGTGGTGTTTCCAGTCTCCTCCTGTGACCACACACACACACACACACACACACACACACACACACACACACACAGAGAGAAACTATATCTAGGGATGTCCATCTTGCCTTGGAATGATTTGGACGGATGACTTGCTTTGAGTGCTTGCGAGCTCTAGATAAATGGGATCAGAGAGCGTGTACTCCTTTCATGTCTGCCTTCTTTCAACACTCTCTGTTTTTGTAAGACCGTCCTGGATTTTGTGTGCCATTGTCCTCTGCATGTTCTCGTTTGTGCCGTTCCATTGTGTAAAGACATGTTGGTTTACTTACCGACTACTGTGGAGAGGCACTTGGGTATTTTTCAGTATGCATGATCAGCCGTGGGAAATGGAAGCTGTCGTTCTGTTTATTTTGCAGATGAGAAAAGGGAGGCTTTGAGCAGCGTTTGAAATCATTTGCCTCACATCCCACGGGTCTTTGTGGTCTAGCCCGACTGAGGCCAAGGCCACCTACCTGGTGAGCCAATGCTCTCTTGCCCACTCTGTTAAACCTCAGTACCTGCCTGAGTGCTTGGTGAAAGCAGTTCTTTGTCTCTGTCTTTCTGGTGTAATTTGATTTACTTTGGTTTGGGGGCTGGGCTCAGGCACTATTTCTGACTCTGTGCTCAGGAGTAATCCCTGGTGGTGCTCAGGGACCATATGTGATGCTGTGGATTTAAGTAGTAGGTTTTGTGCATGCCACCAAAGTACTTAACCCTGTACTTACACCAGCCCTGTACTCGTCCCCAATCCCTGTACCTTACCTCCATACTAACTCCACTGTTATTTTAAAGGATTTAATTGTGGGATTTGGAAAAATATAACAATTGGGGTACATGTCCAGGACCTGACCCACTTTGATTCCCAACACCACATGGTCCACCCCCAATAACTCAGGGTGCAGCCTTGGAGACCCTAGAACCACAGGGGTAGCTTAGCTGGGTATCCACAGATAGCAGGGCCTAAGCTGTATCTCATTTTCAGACCCCAGCCTCCTGAGCACTACCTGGAAACTCCCCCCTCAAAAAATATGCAAATATATAAGTGGATCAACATGGAAAGTATAATGTTGAGTGAAATGTGTCAGAAAGAGAGACAGATGTAGAAAAATCCCACTCATATGTGGAATATAAAGTAGTAGAATGGGAGGGCTGGAGGAATAGCACAATGGGTAGGGCATTTGCCTTGCACATGGCTGACCCAGGTTCGAATCCCAGCATCCCATATGGCCCCCTGAGCACCGCCAGGGGTGATTCCTGAGTGCAGAGCCAGGAGTAACCCCTGTGAATTGCCGGGTGTGACCCAAGAAGCAAAATAAATAAATAAATAAATAAAGTAGTAGAATGGGACACTAACACCTAAGACTAGTAGAGATAAGAACTAGGAGGTCTGCCCCACAGCTTGGAATCTGGCCTCACATGCTGGGGGAAAAGGCAGCAGAGACAGAGAAAGGAACACCTAGTAGAGAATGTTGGGAGGGCTCACTCGGGTTGAAAGCTGCGTACCAAAAGTAGATGGTAGACCGAACATAATGGCCACTCAATACCTCTATTGCAAACTACAACTCCCAACAGGAGAGAGAACAAAAGGGAATGCCCTGCCCCAGAGACATGGGGGTGGTGGGAGGGATACTAGGATCGTTGGTGGAGGAGAATGGGCACTGGTGGAGGGATGTAAACCAAATACAAACACGAAAGTTCATAAGTTTGAAAAAAATGTGCAAATGATTTTTTTAAAAAATAAACGATGCAATTGTGAGCCTGTAAAAGCTGAATCAGCACATAAATCTCTGTCATCAGGCTCCCTATGGCTTATCTTGGAGTCTAACACTTTGTTCCTCGGTCAAGTTTATTGGAGAGAGAGAAGAATGTTTGCCCAGGGCCCACCAACTCACTTTGATGGGTTTGAGTCCTGGGAAACTCTCTCTAGGCTCAAGCAGGACAAGCCCACCCCCATTTTAAGTATACTGAAAAGCGGGATTGATTCTTGAGAGGAGTTTTTGTTAGTTTATCTCTGGTTTTCTGTTTAGATTTCACTTTTGTCACACTAGTGTATGAAGAAACCCAAACACAGGACAAGGGTGATTGTTCGGTTTTCCCATGTTGAGGAGTTTCTTTTCCTGATGTTGTGCGAAAGTTTCAGATCCCCAATTGTGAAGAGACCCAGTTCCACACATGATACTGCAAAAACAAAAGAACTTTATTCCTAGCCCAAGCCAGCGCTAACTCGAGCTAGGGTCCAAGTCTCACCCAACACAGTGGAGTCCCCCAACTCCAACTCACAAGTAGTTTATATAGGGTTCAGTTAAGAAGCAGTTTATATACTGGTCTATTTTTAGCATTGCCCTATTACAAAGTGGCCAGCAATTAGAACAGAAGGTACCAGTAATGGTTTGGGGTTCTTTCCAAGAAGAGTGCGGCGACCCCTCATGACTGGCCATATCCAACTGCCCAGTTTCTTAGAGTTTACCAGCAACTGCAAGTCCTGCTTTGGTGAAAACAGAAACTGAGGCCTAGTTGAGACTTAATGTTTGCTGCAGCTCGTCAAGGATACTGAAGAGCCTGCTTTTGGGCCTCACACTATATTGAGACTTCCCAGACTACTTGTGGGGAAAGAAATGCCAATTTACACTTTGGGATGAAATTTATCTAAATGTGTTTTTCTTTCCATTGCTAGATATTGAAGTAGAGGCAACAGGGCAAAATTAGAGACACTGGTGGATGGAAGTTGACACTGGTGGTAGGATTAGTGTTGAAATATATATGCCTAAAACTCAACTATCAGTAACTTTGTAGATCACAGATCACAGTTCTTTATCAAGAAAGAGAGAGAGAGAGAGAGAGAGAGAGAGAGAGAGAGAGAGCAGATTCTCAAATCTTTTTTTTTTTTTTGCTTTGCTTTTTGGGTCACACCTGGCAACGCACAGGGGTCACTCCTGGCTCATGCACTCAGGAATCACCCCTGGTGGTGCTCAGGGACCATATGGGATGCTGGGATTTGAACCCGGGTCAGCCACGTGCAAGGCAAACGCCCTACCCGCTGTTCTATCACTCCAGCCCAGATTCTCAAATATTGCTAGGACCTCAGTACTTAGAAACTTATTTATAGAAGGTAGGTTGATGGCTTCTCCTGGAAACAAATAGAGAGGCCAGAGTAGAACCATTCACTCTCATGTATCCTTGGCAGTAGATTGTGAGATGCTCAGAAGGTTGTGTCTTTCCCTGACTATCTTAGAGCATGCCAGATGTTTGCTGGCCCTTTGACGTGAGACATTCTTCTCCCTAAGCTCAGACATTTCCTAACAGGAAGACATGTCTTACGTTTTGTTTCTGCTTTATGAAAGAAGTAATTTTGACACTCTTTAAGATGGGATAGAAGTTTGCTTTTTTGTTTGTTTTTAGTAACAAAGGGGTGTGTGTGTGTGTGTGTGTGTGTGTGTGTGTGTGTGTGTGTGTGTTGTAAATAAGTTAAAATGTGAAGACATTTCAGGTTAAAATGTTAAGATACTTTACAGAGCTCAGGGGCAAGTACTGGGGTAAGTTCAGAGATAAGAGAGGTAGTACCACAGGTAAGGTGCTTGCCTTATACACAGCCAATCTGGGTTCAAACCCCAGCACTGCAAATGGTCCCCCGAGCCCAGAGTGATCCCTGAGCACAGAGCCAGGAGTAAGCCCTGGGCACTGCAAAGAGTAGTCCAAAACAAACAACAGCAACAATAGAAGTACAAAGGTGAGAGACATAACACAGGGTTTAGGTTGCTTCCCTTGAATGCAGAAGTTAAAAGTACAGGCTGTTCTCTGTAGAACTTCATTTCCTTCCAGTCACTCTTTGTCCACTGTGGAGACTGTGAGCCAGGCAGGAAAATGGGTTCCCCTCCTGCACCCCAGTTCCAAAGAGGTAATTTTATTCACTAGTTGCTAGTAGGAGAGGGGGGCAGCAAATTAGAATAAGTGAACTCAGAATTTTTTGTTTTGTTTTGTTTTGGGGGGAAAAAACTCAGTTTTTTTTGTTTTGTTTTGTTTTGGGGGGACTGGAATGAAAGCTCAGCGGGTAGGGCATTTGCCTTCTACGCGGCTGGCCTGGCTTCGATTCCTCTGTCCCTCTCAGAGAGCCCGGCAAGCTACTGAGAGTATCCTGCCCACAAGGCAGAGCCTGGCAAGCTACCTTTGGCGTATTTGATATGCCAAAAACAGTAACAACAAGTCTCACAATGGAGACATTACTGGTGCCCGCTTGAGCAAATCGATGAACAATGGGATGACAGTGCTACAGTGCTACAGTTGTTTTGGGGAGCCACACCAGGCGGTACTCAAGGCTTACTCCTGGATCCATGCTCTGAAAGCACTGTGCTCTGAAATCCGTGCTCTGAAATAAGTTCAGAGCACTTAACATGGTCCCCTGGTGGACTCAGGGGACCATGTTGGGTGTCAGGGATTGAACTCGAGTCAAACACATGAAAGTAAAGCACCCTACCCATTGTACTATTGCTTTGGCCCCTGAATCCAAAATTTCTCAATTCTGAGATTTCTTTTCCTTCCCTTCAATATCTTCTTTTAAAAATTTTTAAATTATAGGGGCTGGAGTGATAGCACAGCGGGTAGGGCGTTTGCCTTGCACGCGGTCGACCCGGGTTCGATTCCCAGTATCCCATATGGTCCCTTGAGCACTGCCAGGGGTGATTCCTGAGTGCAGAGCCAGGAGTAACCTCTGTGCATTGCCGGGTGTGACCCAAAAAGCAAAAAAAAAAATTAAATTATAATTTAGGTAACAGTTTTAATAGTGGTAACATTTATGGTGCTGATGTACAGTTACTGCATCCCATCACAAAGTACCCAAGACCCTCTTCATATAACTCCTCTAATGCCCCAGCATTTTGTATTCTATCTCAGCCATTTTCCAGCCAGCAAACCTGTTTACCAAAAATTTAAAAGCACTGTGTGAAAGCTGCTTGTTTTTAAATTCAGGTATTAGATCTTTCTGAAAAAATGATCTAATCTTTGAAAAATTACTATGTCTGAAATTTTAGAACTGGTTGTAATTTGGTAAGCTCTGAAGATAACACATCCTTTCTCTTAATGTACTTGATTTTAGCAGCTAATAGTTTGAAAACAAGACTTTTAAGCCTTCATTTTCCTTTTATTGACACCAAAAAAAGGCATAGTTTTGAAAAGAATATCTAAGGAGAGAGTTTTATAAATATAGTATAAAAAAGATAAGGCAATAAACATCTGTGCTCAAGTGGTTTATGTATATAATTTATACAACATTAGGTCTTACTTTCTCAAGAAGTATTCCCCTAGGAAGATGCCAGATAATATACAAGATGGCCAATTGGCTAACTCTAACCAGTTATGTATAACCTGGATCTATACTATAAGGTAAAATCCACTTTAGGTTTGATCTATATTACTCTTCTAAGGAATTTATAACTCATCATAACACTTTCATTTATATAAGACCAATTGGCTTTGATTTTCAGATAAACAATGAATAATTTTTAATATAAGTTGTCCCAGTGTGCTTGGGACATACTATGTTTTTGTAAGTCTGGCCACTCTAAAGAGATTTTGGAGGTTGTTTTAGCACTATTGCAATCTATTAATACTTTCTAGGTGCTTTCTGCTTGAATGTTGGCCTGAGAGCGTCCAGCAGGCTTTGTATGTGTTTCTTTCATGATTATACCCATGGCTCCTAGCATAGTCATTGGCATGTAGCTGGCATTCAGTGAATATTTTTTTGAAAAAGTTAATTAAAGGAATAAAAGTAGTAAGGAGTAATATGAATTATTATATTTGTAATCTAAGTGTGAATCAAAGCTCACATACACAAGAAATAATGACTAATGCTATTTATCTTGGATAAACTGATTTATTTACTTACTAAACCAGTCCATTAACCCACTTCAAAAAGAAGTGATGATTGAACAGGATATTAAACAATAACCTTTCCTGATTTTGATGCAATCTTCATTATCTGATTTTGAGCTTCCCTTCTAGACCAATGTCACCTATTTTCTTTTACATATACTTCTGTTCAAATGTTCTAGCCAAGTAAGTTGTATGTCTTAATATTTGTACCTTACTTTGGACAAGGTTAAATTTGTTCAAGGCTACCATTTTTTCCTAATATTTTAAACAAATTTTCTTGATTGAGATTCTGTGGTTTATAATACTGTAAGTGATGGTTTCTCATGCACATACTTCCAAGCCCACACCTATCACCACTTCCTTTTCCCAGTGACCCCAACACCCTTCCCTTTTAATACCTATCCAGCCAATTCATTTCGTGTGTATAGAGCTCAAGACTAACTCTAACCAGTTATGTATAACCTGGATCTATACTATAAGGTAAAATCCACTTTAGGTTTGATCTATATTACTCTTCTAAGGAATTTATAACTCATCATAACACTTTCATTTATATAAGACCAAAATCTTGTAGCATATACTTTTTCAACATGAAAATTAGCATATGGAACTTCTTTTGTTTTTTCCCTTCTTGGGTCACACCTGGCAATACTCCGGTTTTTCCTGGCTCTGCACTTAGGAATTGCTCCTGTTGGTGCTCAAGGGGACCGTATGAGATGCCGAGGATTGAACCCAGGTCAGCTGCATGCAAGACAAATGGACTATCATTAAACTAATGCTTTGGCCCCCACACATGGAAATTCTTATTTTTTACTTCTAGAGTTTGTTTTACTATTTTTCAAAATATCATGATATAATGCACAAATTTAAGGTAATCATAAAGTCATCAAATCTCAAGTTATAGTCCATATGTTATTTAAAATAAGAATTAGGGTATTCAAGCATTGTATAACTGAGATTTAAACCTGAAAACTTTGTAACTTTGTAACTTTCCACAATAAAAAATTAAAAAAAAAAAATAAGAATTATTTTTAAAAAGAACAACAATATAATAGGAACATGGGGAAAGGGTATGAATAAAAGTTCAAAACAAAATAGGCTACTGATATGACTCAGTGATAGGGGACACCCGTTTTATACACAAACCCCTGGATTTGAACCCTGGGACAAAATAAATAGTATGAAACTAAAATACAAGTAGTCCTAAACACAATAAAATATGTGTGTGTGCAATGTGTGTCAAAATAAATTCAGACTGTAATACTATTGAATTGCATCCATCAAATTGAAAGAAATCCAAAAGTGTTCCTAATACTCTGTGGTGACATTGCCAGGAAGCTGAGAGTTCCATGCATTTCTGGTGAGTATAGGCTGTTATGGGCTGGAGCAATAGCACAGCGGTAGGGCATTCGCCTTTCACGCAGCCAACCTGTGTTCAATTCCTCCGCCCCTCTCGGAGAGCCCAGCAAGGTACTGAGAGTATCAAGCCCATATGGCAGAGACTGGCAAGCTACCCGTGGATATGCCAAAAACAGTAACAATAAGTGTCTCAAAGAGAGACGTTACTGGTGACCGCTCGAACAAATCGATGAAAAACGGCATGACAGTGACACTGACACTTCTAAAAATTCCTAAAAAATAGGCTGTTATAATCATCTGTGAAAGGCAATTTGATAATATACTTAGATGTGACAAATGCCAGCTTAATTTAATTGCTCTTCTAAGAACTAATTCCATATATATTTTTTCATCCAATAAATCAAGTACAGACAACTAACTCATCACTACACTGTTTGCAAGAGTAAAGAACTGGAAACCGTCCAAATGTCTATTAGAAGGGGAGCCAATTAAATATGTTGCGGTTTGTCTATACAATAGAATATTATCCAGCAATAGAGTTAATAAAAAAAAATCTCTTTATATTGATATAGAAAAATTTGCCATGCACCACATGTAGTCCCTAAGTAGCACTGTAGCACTATCATCCTGTTGTTCATCGATTTGCTTGAGTGGGCACCAATAACGTCTCCATTGTGAGACTTGTTGTTATTGTTTTTGGCATATTGAATATACCCACAGGTAGCTTGCCAGGCTCAGCTGTGTGGGTGGGATACTCTTGGTAGTATCCCGGGCTCTCTGAGAGGGGTGGAGGAATTGAACTCGGGTCAACCTCGTGCAAGGCAAACATCCTACCCACCGTGCTATCACTCCAGTCCAGTTCCCTAAGTACCCCAAGGTATGAATCTGAGCACAGAACCAGGAAGAAGTAAGCCCTGAGCAGCGCCAGGTATAACCTAGAACAAAAACCAAAAAACACAACAAATAGCAAAGGATTTCATAACTAGAAAATAAAGAATGCCTGAAGTCTTAAAGGAAGTCAGATTTCTTTCTACACAGCATATTTCATGGCAGGGCACGACCGAGTAGAGCAACGTACCAGTGTTAACAACTTAAAATACAATCATTTACTTGTTTGCCACCAGTTTTTATTGAAATTCTATTTATAATTAATTGATTCATAGTAATGTAGCTATTTAAATTCCCAATAACCACAGCTGCTTTTTTTTATGCTAGCAACATTTGGTAAGGGCTCAACTACTGGTTAGGCCTGGCACTATTTTATATACATTTTCTTTTCATGTAACTACTGGTTAGGCCTGGCACTATTTTATATACATTTTCTTTTCATGTAATCCTTTATGAGATCACTCAGGCAGCCATTGTTATGAAAAATATTTGACAGAGATGTTGCAAAATTTTCTCAGTGGCATGCAGTCGATAACTGGCAGAACCAGGATGCATAACCTGTCTCTGATGGGGGAGCCCCTGCTCTGAACCTGCTTACCATTCTCTTGAGAGCAAATGAGATAGGACAGCAGGGAATGCATTTGCCTTGCATGTGGCTAGCCGGGGCTCAATCCCCTGCACCATGTATAAATTAGCAAAAGGAAATTTGCGTCCCATCAAGATTGATCCTTAAGCACAGAGCCAGGAGTGAGGCCTGAACACAGCAGTGTGTCCCTGAAGTAAAAAAAAAAAAACAACAACAAAACAAAACAAAACAAATATACAATTCTGCCTCTCCAAGGAATCATATATTCAATGAAGTGAGATGGGGGAGGGAGCAACAGCATCTTTCTGAACAGTGATTTTTATCTAGTATTGTTGAATTCCTCACACAAAGCTAATAGGTACGGACACACCCAAATCTGTAATTTAGCCAAGAATAAATGGGGGTGTGGGGGAATTTTCCCATCCTTGGCATTCAGTCTTCCACTTGGACAGCCAAGTTCTTTTCATGCTAGCTCAGCTTCTGGCCTAACTATCTTCACTCATCAAGGACCTTTTTCCTTTCCAACTTTTCCCTCTTTCCCGTCCCTCTACTGATGTTGCTATTGTGATGCCTGGTGGTTGCACACACACATTCAGTGATGGTACTCACGGAGAGTCCCTCTCCTTTGGTTTCAGCCTTTGCACACGTGCTGATGGGGGTCACATTCACATTCTGGAGCTGTGGTGCTTGTGCACCATCTGGTTGTATTACTCTTGAGTGGTGGGGGGCCAGGCACACTCCTGCTGCTTGCTCATCTGTTCCATTTCTGGACTTACCCTGAGATTCACTCCCTTCAGTTGAAGGACACACACACACACACACACACACACACACACACACACACACCAGGCTCAGAACTACCAGGCACAAAGAGCAGCTTGAGGCATGCCTGTGGTGCATATGTAGCATCGAGGCTCAGGCCCCTGACATCACACGGCAAGACTGTCTGACTGCAGAGCCCTTGTCCTGGGCTGTCCCACCAAAGTAGACACTTACACAATGAATCAAATTTTATGAACTCTCATGGAGGTGGCAAATTAGAAGATGCTTGATATTCATTCTATAAAATTTCAATTCCTGCCATTCTCAGGACATGTGGAACAGATGTGGACAGATGTGGACAGAGATGCCATGGAGCTCCCAGTTTGTGAGACAGACAGAAGCAACAGCAGGGACAAGCATAAGCACATGTCTTCCAACATCATTCAAGTTTTCTAGGTTTGTTTTAGTGCTAGAATCACTGAGAGACTTTAGTGTCAGTTTCATCAGAATTCCTTCCTTAAATCAGACTCTTGGGAACCTGTATTTTTAGCAACTTCCCCATCAGAGCCTCACAGCTCAGTCAGTTTGGGAGATGTGCTGTCAGTAGAAACAGGATTTTGTGTGGTCAGAAGAAGCAGCTAAGTGTGTCTGTGGGTGGGAAGATTAGTCAAAGCCTGCCAGCGGTGTTCTAGCCACACCTGCATAGGTGAGTAAGCCGACCAGAGAGGACATCCCAAGCTAGAATGTCAGCAAAATCCCAGAAACATGAAACAGAATGATTGTTTTCTGGTTCCTGGAGTCAAAGACCATGTGGGACTGGTTCATGGAACTAAAGTCCAAGAAGGTAGTTGGCCTTTAAACAATGGTGATGGCTCCCTGCAAGATCTGAGAACTTGAGAAGTCACATCACCCTTTCATGGCAAAGCAGAGAGTGACCTGCTGGGAAGAAAGATTGGAGATTCAGTTTGATGTTCCTTGTGAGCAATTAACAACAACGTACAACAGACGACTGACAGTCTGTGATTGAATAGGTGCTTCTCAGTGAAAATGGACTAGTATGGTGATATACTGAGGTATATTTGGGAGGAATAGGCTCCCAGACAGTGTTCAGGAGGCCCACTAATGATTCTCTCCCGCTCTGACTCGGGAGGGTTGCTGGGGAGGCTGATAGACAGTGGGCTGGCAGTTCAACGTCCACTTGAGGATGCAGTGCTGGGGATTACCTGGGCCAACCCGGCATTTCCACACCTGGCGATGCACAGGGCCTCCCGGGCTCCACCCTTCATTGCTCAGGGGCCCATGTGGTGCTGGGAATGAAACCAATGAGTCAAGCACAGGCGAGGCATCCGCCCTGATTGCTCTACTATCTCCTGGAACCTAGACTTGGGGTTTTGTTTTTGTTTTTGGAGTTTCATTTTTTATGAGTTTGGGGACAGTAGCCTATCTTCTGGCTTCAGTAATTCAGAATGGGGGTCGTGACAAGGGTGAGGAATATGAGGGCAAGAGACAGGAATGGTGGAGAAACATGAATTCCCTCTTGGCCATGTAGAGCGTCAGTGGTTCTCGGAGACCCAACCTGTAAGACATGTGGGACTCTGGAAATAGAGATTTGGCAGCCAGCATGTACCAAGAGCAGGTAAAACTTTGGCTGTGGCTCACCAGAGGTCACAGGGGAAGAGCAGGAGGAGGCAGAACTACCATACCCTGACATCTAGAGGGAGGTGGGAGAAAGAAAGGGATTTGACTGTCCCTGGTGGAAACCAATCTTGAGACATTACTTGTCACTTGCATCACTTGTCATCCCATTGATCCTCGATTTGCTTGAGTGGGCGCCAGTAACGTCTCCATTTGTCCCTGTCGCGTGCTAGTGTAGCCCAATGATATCTGCTCCCTCCAGGAACAGGAAGAGCCTCAAATCGTTGGAAGATGGGGAATCCGGGTGGAAGAGGCCCGGTCCTGATCCAAGCAGGCTTGGAGGTCTCAGCCCCAGGTCCACACACCTGGGTTCCTCTGCCAGTTCCTTCATGCATGAGGCTCGTCCAAATGTGTGGAGAGGGGCCTCGAGCTTGGCTGTGGTTAGGCTCCGGAGATCTTCAGCCTTGGAAGCTCTGCTTGGGGCGGGGAGGGAAACTGAAACCCACCCCCTCCGAGGGGCCCCGGGGAAGACAGCCCGACGAGGGGCCAAGAGACTCTCTGTATTTATTATTTATTATGCTGATTAAAAAAAAACATGGACAAATCCTCCTGAGGACGTATTTAGAGTGCATGAGGCTTATTTAATTCAAGCAATGTATTAAGTACATGTCCAATTGAATATCTTGTTGTGTTTAGATTAAATGCATTGGGTCATATCAGCTTAATTGTTTCTCAAATAATATGGAAAATGTTGGACGGGAGCAAGAGCACAAAGGTTAAGGTGCTTGCTGAGCATGTGGCAGTATTAAGGTCCAGCATCCGCATATCGTTCCACAAGCACCTCGGGATTGGCCCCAGAGCTCACAGCTAGGAGTGGCCCTTGAGTACAGAGCCACAAGTGGTTCTTGAGCAATACTGGGTGTGGCCCCCAAACAAACAAAACACAAAAGAGTATGAGAAACTCAAGGGCCAGAGGGATAGCTTAGTGGTTGAAGTGCATGCTTTGATTATAGGAGGCCTGCATTCAGTTCCCAGCACCGCACACCATTGGCAGCTACCTCAGAGCACTGAGCCTGGAGTAACCCCTGAGCAACAGTGTGTAACCCCCAAACTAACCAAAATACAGCAAAAATAATATAGAAAACCATACTACAATCACTGATTATTATACCTAGTTTCTTGAGATATATTTCAAAGACTATTTTACATATACATTGGTAAATGGAAGTTATGTTTATTTAAAACTTTGCAGGGCTTTGAATGTGACTTTCTTTTTTTTTTTTCTTTTTGGATCATACCCGGCGATGCACAGGGGTCACTCCTGGCTCTGCACTCAGGAATTACCCTGGCTGTGCTCAGGGGACCATATGGGATGCTGGGAATTGAACCCGGGTCGGCCGCATGCAAGGCAAACGCCCTACCCACTGTGCTATTGCTCCAGTCCCGAATGTGACTTTCTAAGAAGACACAGGACACTGCAGGTCTCATTTTAAAACAGGTTTGAGCACATAACAGAAAGGTGACTGCCACCAAAGTTTGGATTATATCCTTTTACTGAGTGCCGATACTCAGTACTAATGTACTGATGAGGACCAGAGTGTGCTTAAGGATATTCACATAGTTCAGTCAACCAGCAAAGTATTTGTTGATCTCCTATTGCTCAACAATTATTTACTTAAAATTTCAAAAAGTCCAATGGTCCACTTTTGCAAGGTCTTTTTAATCCTTGCAACAAAAATCTTGTTAACAATTTTCTTTTCTTTCTTTTTTTTTTTTTAGTGATTAGACTTAACTAGTTCTAGATAGGGGCTAAAGCAGTAGGGCAGTGGGCAGGGCATTTGCCTTGCATGAAGCCAATCTGGGTTCAATCCCCAGCACCCCATTTGGTCCCCAATACCTGCTAGGAGTGGTTCCCTGAGTGTAGAGCCAGGAGTTAAGCCCTGAGCACCACCAGGTGTAGCCCAAAGATAAACAGACAAACAACAATGACCAAAACCCCACATAGTTCCAGATAATAGAGCATCCAGAATTTGAACTGACACTCCATTTTCCAACCTTAGTATCCATGCCATCTCCTTTCATGTGGCCCTGTCAGAAAAGCTGTCTAAACTATGCCCCCACCATGTAGGGTAGACGGTTAAGACTGAATGACTTAAATCACAAAGTCGATGAATGTTAGGTATAAGACTAGAACATCCAAGAACAGAAGAAAAGTGACAGGGACATAGGAAAACATGGACAAGATATCCACAAATTATCAGTTATGAAGAACATCCCCATGGCTACAGGGATTTAGGAGAGGCATCAAGAAAGGCAATCTGAGCTTGTGGAGTTTGCTTTGCTTGAAGAACAGGCATCTTAGGTGCGGAGCTGCAGCGGAGGAAGATGGGCAAGTGTAATTATTCTTCTTGGGGAAGCAGCTGAATGAGAAAAAGGTGAATACTGAGGCAGAATGAGCAAACTGTTCAGGAAAACTTGAGTTGACCTTGAGTGGGAACAGAAGTTCTGCTGCTGAAGGTAGAAAATGTGGTTGGAAAGGTCAGTGGGGTTGGCTGGCAGGACCTTAAATCCTAAGTTAAAACTAGGACTTTGTTCTGTGGTGAAAAAGAAATCATTAAAAGTTTTATATATGAAAGTATTGCTTTAGGAAAGTAAAATGGCAGAGAAAAAGTATAGAAATGGAGATTTTCTGAGATTCCAAGCCAATGGGGTATATGTGTTAAATCTTACAGAAAAAATTTCAGGGGTTGGAAAGACAGTACAGTGGGTAAGGCACCTGCCTTGAATGTGACGGACCTAGGGTCCATTCCTGGCAGCCCATATGGTCCCCTGAGAACCACCAGGAATAATTCCTGAGTGCACAGCTAGGAGTGACATTTGAGCATTACCAAGTGTGACCCAACAACTGAAAACAAAACAAAACAAACAAAACTATTAAACCTCAGAAGGAGCAGGGTTCAGGCTGGGTCAAGAAGGTCATTTATTCATAGGAATGGAGGGTGGTGTAACCAGGGGACTTTCAATTAAGATCAAGAAGATAAGCAAGATATTTGTACAGTTTTTTTCTCTTTCTTAAATAAGCACTTCTTTAAACTCAAAAAGAGAGAAGGAAAAGATAAACAAAGGACTGGGGGGAGAACTCAATGGATTGGAGCACATGCTTTATCTGCGAGAGCTCTAGGGTTCATTCATAACGCCTGGCAGGGGTAATTCCTGAGCACCCTGGGGTGTGCATCCCTCAAAATTAAACAAAGAAAAGAGATAAGATGGAAGAGTGGAGCGATAGCACAATGGGTGAGGCATTTGGCTTGCATACAGCCAACTCAGATTTGATCCCCATCATTCCATATGGTCCCCCAAACATTCTGCCAGGAGTCATCCTGGAGGGCAGGGCCAGAAGTAACCCATGAGCATCAGCAGGGGTGGCTCAAAATTTAAAAAAATTCCCAAAAAGATAAGCAAAGGTCACAGCTTGAGAACATGAGGACAGTCTGAGCAGGGGAACTCCGTGACTAACTGAAAGTGAAGGGCCTGGAAATAGCGTTAGTTGCTAGACAGCCTTCCTGGCCGCAGTACAGCTGAGACTTGTATCTAGCTCCACCCCACAAGGCACTTCCATCCCACGCCTCCCCCCTTCCCCCCGTGCTCCGGCAAAGTGTATGATCTCTGTTGCACCTCAACTGTGAGTGTGTGAGCCCTGAAACTGATAGGTCTGACCCTCAGTAAGCATCACAACCAAGTATGCGGCCTCTGCTGAGCACTACCACCAACCAAAGTGTGCATAAGCTCCACAAATAAAGCATGTGGCCCTTGGTGTACATCACAGCCAAAACTGCATGTGAGGGCCTGGAGGAATAGCACAGCGGGTAGGACACTTGCCTTGCACACGGCCAACCTGGATTCTATCCACAGCATCCCAAATGGGTCCCTGAGCACCGCCAGGAGTAATTCCTGAGTGCAGAGCCAGGAGTAACCCTTGTGCATCACTGGGTGTGACCCTAAAAGAAAAAAATGTATGTGAGCATTGCAAATAGATGTGTGACACTCCTGAGATGAAAACACTCCCCAAAGGGGGGTAATGGGAAGGAAAGAACATTGAGTTCAGGAACCCCCTACGAGTTCTGTTAGAAAGCATGTTGTGAACGCAGAAGTCAGCTATGGAATAATCAGGAGGTTACCTAGACACTTGCTCCTGTGCAAGCTCTCAAGAGTAAGCCATAGAATCGAGACCACAGATATCTCAGGTAGGAAGACCGTCTGTGTTAGCAATGGAAGCTGGCCAGGAAAGAGCCTGCCGTGAGAGGTCCTAAGGAGAAAAATAGGAAGGTGATGCCTATGTAGAGAGAACTGAGCATGCCGTAAGGAGCAAGGCATGCTGCAAAGATGAACTTGGAAAATCTTGTTTGCATCTTGGAAAAGTTTCGTGATCAAAAATGTTTACCGGGACTGGAGCAATAGCACAGCAGGTAGGGCGTTTGCCTTGCACACGGACGACCCAGGTTCAATTCCCAGCATCCCATATGGTCCCCTGAGCACCTCCAGGGGTAATTCCTGAGTGCAGAGCCAAGAGTAACCCCTGTGCATCGCCAGGTGTGACCCAAAAAGAAAAAAAAAGGATGTTTACCTACAAGGAAATGTTTTTAAAATAAGAATCGAGACCTGCTCGGGATTGGAGATGCGTGCCGAAAGTAGGCTATAGATCGAACATGATGGCCACTCAATACCTCTGTTGCAAACCACAACACCCAAAAGGAGAGAGAGAAAAAAAGGGAATGACCTGCTACAGAGGCAGGGTGGTGGGTGGGAGGGGAGGAATACTGGGATCATTGGTGGTGGGGAATGGGCACTGGTGGAGGGATGGGTACTCCATCATTGTATGACTGATCAAGCACGAAACACAAGCACGAAAGTTTGTAAGTCTGTAACTGTACCTCACAGTGATTCACTAATAAAAAAATTAAAAAATATAAATGAGTCAAATGTGCCAGCAGTATTGCTACTCCCCACATAACATGGAATTTCATCTTTCTCTGTCTCGCTCTTATTATCTTTCCACCTGCATATCTGGACTACATGCATGCATGCGCCCCCTTCTTCCAGTCATATAACACAGCAGGTAGGGCGTTTGCTTTGCATGTGGTCAACTTGGGTTCAATTCCTCCAACACTCTTGGAGAGCCTGGCAAGCTATCAGTGGCGTATTCTATATGCCCAAAACAGTAACAAGTCTCACAATGGAGACATTACTGGTGCCTGCTCGAGCAAATCGATGAGCAATGGGATGACAGTGATACAGTTCTACTCTAGAACAAAATGCAGTCTCAGGATTATTTAGTCCAAAAATGTTGACTCTTTAACTGCACAGTAAGCTTCATCTAATAACTTACCTACCTATTTCATGTTCTGAGACAAAAAGGAAAAAAAATCACCTTTTGTAAGTTTTTTTCCCTTCTCCTGAAAAGTTTTAAGTGTCCTTCCCCTCCCTCCCCTTTCTTTTACTCAGGTCTTTCTAGGTGAAAACTAAGGGTTACATATGTCATAAAGGAGGTTTGGGGACACAAAGAGGCCTGAGAAAGAATTGATTCACCTCCATTTGGGAGGAACAACTGGAGCTCAGTAGTGGACACTGCTGGGAACTTTAGTTTTCCCTCAAACCCAAATCTTACTTGTCAAAACATGGTACATAAACAGCATGGACATAACCACCCTTCTTATCTGTGCTTAACTGTTATCAATGTCTCGTCCATTCCCTTCTTCTTTACTTCACAGTGTACTTATGCAAGAATTTCTCAACAACACTGAAAATTTTAATCCTCTAATTGGAAGTAAAATAATGAAGGCAGTTAAGAGAAATATGATCAGGGAAGATAAAGAATCCAGGGGCTGGAACGATAGTACAGTGGGTAGGGCATTTGCCTCACATGTGTCCAACCCAAGTTTGATTCCCAGCATCCCATATGGTCCCCTGATCACTGCCAGGAGTAATTCCTGAGTACATGAGCCAGGAATAACACCTGTGCATCGCTGGGTGTAGCCCAAAAAGCAAAAAAAATTAAATTTAATTTAAAAAATAAAGAATCCAACAGAGCAGAAGCAAAAGTAATTATGTAATGCTAAGATTTTCAAGATTTTGTTTATTGCAAAGTCTTGGTAAAATAGTCTTCTTCTTCTTCTTCTTTTTCTTCTCCTTCTCCTTCTCTCCTTCTCCTTCTCCTTCTCCTTCTCCTTCTTCTCCTTCTCCTTCTCCTTCTCCTTCTCCTTCTCCTTCTCCTTCTCCTTCTCCTTCTCCTTCTCCTTCTCCTTCTCCTTCTCCTTCTCCTTCTCCTTCTCCTTCTCCTTCTCCTTCTCCTTCTTCTTCTTCTTCTTCTTCTTCTTCTTCTTCTTCTTCTTCTTCTTCTTCTTCTTCTTCTCCCTCCTCCTCCCCAGGGCTCCACACACACTAGACATGCATGCACTCTGTTACTGAGCCACGTCCCTGGCCCCTAATACACTTTAATATTTAGAGAAAAGATGAGAGATGACATAGTGGTTTCATACACCTGATTTATTGTTATTAACTTTTTTAACTTTTATTTATTTTGGTTTGGGTGGCACACCTGGCAGTGCTTAGGGGCTATTCCAGGTAGTGCTTAGGGAATTGTGATTCTGGGGATGGATCCAGAATCACATGTAACATATGTCTCCTGCATGTCATGTATGTGTCAGTTCATTGAGCTATGTCTCTGGCCCCTTACTTTTAACTTTGTAGTGGCAGTGAAAAGAAAATCAGGCAAATTCTAAAGTGCGAGATAAAAAAGGACAAAACTTATTTTTCTTTCAGTCACTGATGTTCTGGACTGGAGCAATAACACAGCGGGTAGGGCACTGGCCTTGCATGCAGCCGACCCTGGTTCAATTCTTCCGTCCCTCTCAGAGAACCCGGCAAGCTACTGATAGAGTATCTTGCCTGCACGGCAGAGCCTGGCAAGCTACCTACCCATGGCATATTCGATATGCCAAAAACAGTAACAGCAAGTCTCACAATGGAGACGTTACTGGTACCCGCTCGAGCAAATCGATGAACAACGGAACAACAGTGCTACACTGATGTTCTAGAAGAGTGGATAGATTCTGTGAATATGAAAAGCAAGACAATACGCAAAGCTGAAAATGCAATAGAGTTTCTCCCGTGCCCTAAAGCTGTCTCTGCAGAGTTTCTGGAAAAGTAAGAGCAGGTTTTTTCATCAGCCGCTGGCTACACAACGGTCTCTTCCTTTCCTTTCCAGACAGTGCTGTGTGTGTAACTACCACACAGGTTCTGGGCTACCTCTCGCATAGATGCACATACCCTACAGGTCCATTAACACCAAGTATAACCCCATGAAGAAGGAGGCATTATTTTCCTTGGCAAACAACTGAAAAATGCTTGCAAACTGTCTCCATGTCCTATTTAGGGTTTCCCAACAATTTGCACCTTTTATTTTTTCAGATAGTTTGGAGAAAACTAAATACTATAAAACATTCTAATAATCAAAGCCATATAGAATTTTTTTAGGGGATGTCTTATTTGTGGCCCCCTTGTCCATTTGACATCAGCCTCTGATTAATTTTGGAGGGGTGGCTTTTAAAAACCAAATCAGTGTAGTTGCAGATAGTTTCCCTTTAAATACTTGGGGCAAAGAGATAGTACAGGAGGTAAAGCATTTGCCTTGCATGCATCTGACCCTAATTAGAGTCCCCAGAACCACAATTGGTCCCCAAGCACTGCCAGAGACACTCCTGAGCACAAAGCCAGGAATAGGCCCTGAGTCCTGCAGCACGCAGTCCCTACCCCAAATTATACATGATATTTTATCTATAACTATCCAGTGGTAAAACTTTATGAAAATAATTATTTTTGGTCTTAAAGAAATTTTGCATCCATCCTAACGTTTCTTTTACAGTAATCACTATTTTAATTTACAAATGCCAGGCATAAGTTGTATATTGGTATATTGTCCAAGAATTGTTTTGGTAGACAATTTAATTTTCCCTTTTCATATATTTGTTGGCTTCTTCATCTCAAATTTCAAGACTGATATTTTGTGCCTGGCTGCTTCACTTTGTTATTTCTCTTTTAAGCCAACACGACTCTAACCAAAGCACAACTCTGTGAAGTTGGTGATTTTTCAAAAATTTATTATAGTTTATGTACTATGATTACAATGGTATTAAAGCTTATAGTATTAATGTACAAAGTTATGGTACCCCACCACCAGCAAAGTGCTCATGACTATCCACCACTGTAACTGTATCATCTCTTTATTCTTTTTTTAAATTTATTTATTTTTTAATTAGTGAATCACTGTGAAGGTACAGTTACAGATTTACACATATTCGTGCTTGTGTTTCCCTCATACAATGTTCGAGAACCCATCCCTCCACCAGTGCCCATTCTCCACACTAATAAACCCAGTATCACTCCCACCCTCCAATCCTATCTCCCCCCACCCTACCCTGCCTCTGTAGCAGGGTATTCCCATTTGTTCTCTCTCTCTCTCCAGTTGTCACCTCTTTATTCTTTATCTCTTTATTCTTTACTCCTTATCCTATCTTTATTCTTCACCCTTCCAGCACACACACACACACACACACACACACACACACACACACACACACACACAGAGTTTGTTAATAACTTTTGTAACCCAAAGTCAAGGACTTGTCATTGTTTTGTCTCTTATGTTCCACACGTGAGTGAAATCACCTGCTATTTGTTCTTCTCCCTCTGACTTATTTCACTCACAAAAATGGGGGTGGAGAGTTGGACACAACCCGGTCAGCTGCATATAAGGCAAACACGTTACCTCCTCTACTATCTCTCCCCGGCCCAAAGTTGATTTTTAGGGAGGTATTGTTAGCATTGATAAGAAGTAAATATAATGAATATGAAACTATTAGTGGAATTGGATTTTTTTTGTTGAACCACCATGAGATAGAGTTACAAAGCTTTCGTGTTTGAGTTTCAGTCATACAATGATCGAACACACATTCCTCCACCTGGAATTGGATTTAGCATGTACAATCACTGGGGTCAAATAAGATGAACAGAATCTTCAATGTTCTCTTAAAGTTCACAATAGTTAAGTTGCATTAGAGGGTCTAGCTGTTGCAAAATTTTTCAGGATAACAGTTCATGGATTTTAAGTTTGATCATTTCATTTGGTGATTTTTCTGCTGTTTTTAGTGTATCTTGCAACTTGCAAATGTCCACACATCTGTTAACCTTTGGCAATGAATCGTAAGACTTCAACATATTCTGTTGAACAAATTCTTTATATTTTAGATATGTATTTATTGAAAATGTTAAAATAGAAAAATCAAAATATGGACATAAGAAGGATCTTAATTCCTAGGCTTGCTGAATCCTAAAGATGATTGCTAGCATTTTCTAGGTGAGAAGTGCCTTTATTTATACACATTTAAATATATATGCATACATTTAAATACAAATATTTAACAATACGAATAATATTAATTTTTCTACCTAGTTTATCTCTACATATATCTTGAATTTTTAATTTTATTTTCTATGGCAAGAGCTGATTTATAAGAGTGTAAATTTTTGTTTCATAGTTACAATGTTACATACTATGACCATTTAGAAGTGCTGACATTTCTCCACCAAGTCTACTGGACACCTTCAACCCACTTTTCCTCCTTATGATTTTTTTTGAGCTTTTTTTTTTGTGGGAGGGCACACCCAGTGGTGCTCAGAGGTCACTCCTGACTCCGCACTCAGGAATTACTCCTGGTGGTGTTCAGAGGACCTTACAGAATGCTGGGGATCAAACCCAGCTTGGACATGCACAAGGCAAGCGCCTTATCCTCTGTACTATCTCTCCAGTCCCCCTCATGTTTTTTTTAAGTGAATAAACATAGATAGTGACTGCAGAGATAGTACAACAGGTAGGGCACTTGCATTACCAGGTTCAACCCAGGTTGAACCGGCTGATCCAGGTTCAATCCCTGGCATCACTTATGGCACTGTCAGGATGATCCCTGAACACAAAGCCAGGAGTAAGCCCTTGACACCTCTGGGTGTGGCCCATAGTAAAACACAAAACAAATACCTAGATTACATATATAGCACATGGATATGCCAAGATCTACTTAGTTTATGGATATTTTTGATTGTTTTTCATCCCACTCTTCTAAATAGTACTATGAACATCTTTGTGCAGTGATAACTTTTTCAGTATTATTATGTCAAGCTTCTTTGAAAGTGAGGATGACTAGCAGGAAAATTAGAGTGAAGCACTCCATGTTCTTAACAAAATCGGAATAATTTTTTTGTTTTGGGAGCACACCTAGCAGTGCTCATGCTTTACTTCTACTCTGTGCTCAGGGATCACACTTAAAGGTACTTGCGGTCAGCTGCATGCATCCTTAACCCCTGTATTATCTCTCTGGTTCCAAAGTCTAATTAATTTTATTTCCTAGGAGGAATATGATTTAGAATAAACTATAATTTAAAAAAATTAAATCAGAGATCTTAACTTCAGCAAACATATATATAATAAGACAATATTTGAATTACTGACAGAGAACTTGTATAGAAATACATAAAATTACATGAGAAACAAGAAATATATCCAAGCTGTTAAGTTTTAAAGAGAACCAGAGGAATAGCTTAAAGGACTGAGCACATGTTTTATAACAGGATACCTCGGTTTGGTCCCCAGTACTCCATGACACCAGTAGCACTGCTGAGAACAACACTGGGCACAGAGTTAAGAGTAGCCCTGAATACCATCAGGTATGGCTCCCCCACAAAACCAAAATTTTTATATAATTAGAACATGTATTATAATAAAACATATCATATTTTAATAATAAAACATATAATAAAAGAACACTGTATTTAATGATGAAAAAGAAATAGAACATACATACAAGCAGATGACAGTATAATAATATTAGATACATAAGAAAGTAATGCAGTTTAATCATTTCAAAATAGAATTCTGAAGAGCATAATTGACTCATAAATAATAAATTATCAAATAGAAGAGTTATCCAAGAGAGCAAGGATATTTTTATATATTCTTCAGATATCATTTCAACCAATTAATTATATACATGAAGGATAGAAAGGGAAACAGGTGAATTAACATATGTATTATAATCAATAAAATTTTTACTATACAAAGCACATTGGAAGTGGTTGAAATCATGTCCCAAATTGTAATAATTCTGTCAAGAGACAAACACATAAAAATCATAAGTAACCAATTATTTATATTGGGAAAATGCATATCCTTACTAGTGATAAAAAAAATTTTAAGTAGGGGCCAGAGAGATAGTACAACAGGTAAGGCTCTTGCCTTGCAAACAACAAATCTGGCTTCAATCTTTGGCATCTCATATGGTCCCCTGAGCTGTACCAGAAATGATCCCTGAGTGTAGAATCAAGAGTAACCCCTGAGCATTGCCAGACAGCCTGAAAAACAAATAACAAACAAAAAAAAATTGAAGTAGAAGAAAGTAAGCCAGTAAAAGTGACAACATAAATCAGTCAGAAAACTTAGAAACATATATTTATTGTACCTTTGCCTTTCTTTTTTTTTTTTTGCTTTTTTTTTGGGGGGGTCACACCTGGCGATGCACAGGGGTTACTCCTGGCTCTGCACTCAGGAATTACCCCTGGTGCTGCTCAGGGGACCATATGGGATGCTGGGGATCAAACCCGGGTCGGCTGCGTGCAAGGCAAACACCCTACCCACTGTGCTATCGCTCCAGCCCCTGCCTTTCTTTAAAATTAGCTGATAATACATGAGAAGATCATGAACTAGTTCACAACTTTTAATCATGCTTTCACCTTGGGTTATACATCTTATATAAATACTCTAAGAGAAGAATAAGTAAATATTTATCATTGTTAAACATTGGAAATTACTCATGTAAAGTAAAGGGGCAAATAAGAATGAGTTTTTAACTATTTACATTTGAACAGGGTATCAGAGGCCATCATATACAGTTTCCTAATTACAGTGCTTTCACCTACACAATTTCAATTTCAACTTCTAATGGTATGAAAGTGGCATGCATTTAGTAGTAACATATTTCGAAATTTGGGTTTTGATCCTTTCCCAGCCAGCAGACTCCCTTGTGACTCTGCAGAGTGGCAACCACCCACACCATTATCACAGGGTGAACCACAGCTATTCTTGTATTTGTTTGTTTATGAGCCACCCCCAGCCATGCTGGAACCTTTTCTGGCGTGGCATTCGTGCCAGCAGTGCTCGGAGGACTCTGTTGCTGAGGATCAAACCTGGAGCTCCTGTGTGCAGAGCGTGAACTCTGTCCCTTTAAGCCCCTTGCAGCTCATACTGAGCCTCAGAGAAGGGCAGAGGATGTGTCTGTCACTGTCACATCCGCATCTTCCAGCAATGTTCTAGTTCCAGGCTTCACACGCAGTGTGTTTATAGCTGTGTACACACCAGTGGTGAAAACCTGTACAACTCTTCTGTTTCTCTCTTTCAGAACAGTAGTCAGTCAATGACAGGCTCTACAATCACTGTATCATTGTCATCCCATTGCTCATTGACTTGCTCGAGCGGGCACCAGTAACGTCTCCATTGTGAGACTTGTTGTTACTGCTTTTGGCATATTGAACACACCATGGGTAGCTTGCCAGGCTCTGCTGTGGGGGCGAGATGCTCTGGATAGCTTGCCAGGCTCTCCAAGAGAGGTGGAGG
Source organism: Sorex araneus (assembly GCF_027595985.1). Lineage (NCBI taxonomy): Eukaryota > Metazoa > Chordata > Mammalia > Eulipotyphla > Soricidae > Sorex > Sorex araneus. Next base: position 51,881,389 of record NC_073312.1, on the reverse strand, counting down.
AACTGGGTTTGGCCGCGTGCAAGGCAAACGCCCTACCCGCTGTGCTATCGCTCTAGCCCAGGATCTACAATACTTGGTTATAAAATAGGCTTTGTGGTAGAAGGCTTTGCCCAGTGGTAGGCTAATGAAAGTGCCCTGAGCGCTCTAAGCAGTGATGTTTGGTAGGTAATATAAATGAAATAATTTTTTTCGGGAAGGTGGGGGTTAGTTGTTGTGGTCACCACACTTAGAGGTGTTTAGGGGCCACTTCAGGCAGTGCTGGGAGGTCACCACGACTACTATAGCAATGTAGGGGCAGGGGGCCTGCAGTGCCAGGGGTCCAGCTTAGGGCTTCACACATGCAAGGTATGTGCTCCACTCTTTGAACCACGTCCCAGGCCCAGGTGTAATTTTCACTGACAGTGTTTAACTTTCACAGTGAGTTTATGTGTGGGGGGGAGGGGGATGGCATGACTCCATTGTAAATTGAGGGAAATCAGTGCATGAAGTCATTTAGTCCTCAGAATTGATTCCGTGTGACTAGAAGGATAGGCAGAGAGAGGGAGAATGGCTCAGTTTTATAGAGGGTTGGGGCTCCCCGGTCCCCCATCCGGGGGAACCAGAGGGAGAGAGTTCCAGTGCGCGCATGTTAGGGAAGACCGGGAGGAACCCGGAAGCTGGAAACCCAGTGTCAGGTTATGAGCTTTCTGGTACGCAAAGCTTCATTTGACAAGTGCGTTTGTCTTCAATGGAAAACCAAAAAAGTGGATTTGAATTTCCTCTACCCTCCTGCACCTCCCAGGCCGCCAGGGCAAACAAGTCTATTTTGTTTCTCGAATTGCAAATCTGCCCCCTTCATGCCCTCCTCCACTGCCCGCCCCACCCCCCACACACGCACACACTTTGAACTTGGCCCTTGCTGCCACTTTGACAATGATTTCACTGCACAAAGGCAAATGAAAAGTTTTGCAACCTTCCAAGCTTGCTGTAGAGTCTGCAGATTTCATTTAAAGATTCATTTTCAGGGCCAGAGAGATAGTTCAACAGGTTGGGTGCTTGCTTGCCTTCATGCCACCATCCCCACACTACATATGACCCTACAGTCCCACCAGGAATGATCCCTGAGCACAGAGTCCAGGAGTAAGTCCTGGTCCTCTGGCCCCCTAGAAGATTTATTTGCAGAAAGCAGCACCTTCAATAATTGCCATCCCATCTCACAGCAGAAGGTCCACTTGCAAGTTTACTATGTTACTGACCCAAAGCTGGGAGCTCAGGAGCTACATCGAAGCCCATTGATAGGTTAGAATCCTGTATCACTGCAGCTTCATGAAACCTGGAGGGCTCAGGGGGCTTCGGGCGCTCAGTACAACTTTTACTCCTGCAGTCCTCTCTTCATGACCTCTTTGCCCTTACATTCCTTTGGTAACATCACCAAGGGGAGCGAAGGGAGGATCCGAAAGTGCCATGCAATCCCGGACTTGGGGACAAGGTTCTGACTCCAAGTACTTCTGTCTGACCCTGGCAAAGTTAAATGACATACTGTTAACTAGATTTCATGACCAAGTCTAGGATAGACTAAAGATCACTCAAAGTGGTACATCCAAGAGTGGCACAGTTACTGGCTGGTCCTTGGGTGAAATAATAGCAGCAGCAACTTTGTGTGTGTGTGTGTGTGTGTGTGTGTGTGTGTGTGTGTGTCTACCCATATAAATTTCTGATCTATCTGATTTGATCATGAGCCTTAGAGTGGACCCAAATCTCCAGAGCACTTCCAAACTTAGACTTTAAATCACCATGTTACCCCCAGACTAGATAAAAATGTCACTCGGGGATCATCAGTCATATCCTACTGTCACTGTCACTGTCATCCCGTTGCTCAGCGATCTGTTCGAGTGGGCACCAGTAATATCTCTCATTGTGAGACTTATTGTTACTGTTTTTGGCATATCGAATACACCATATCGAATACACCACAGGTAGCTTGCCAGGCTCTGCCTTGTGGGCGCGAAACTCTCAGTAGCTTGCCAGATTCTCTGAGAGGGGTGGAGGAATTGAACACATGTCAGCCGCATGCAAGGCGAACGTCCTACCACTGTGCTATCACTCCAGCCCATCCTACTGTATGTCCAGCATTTTCTTCAACACTCTGTGTAGAAAATTACTTACTTAATGCTTCAAGCAACCCTGTTTGGAAAATTATGCTAAGTCCCATTTTATAAGGGGTCTTAGTAAATTTGCCCCAGGGTGAGAGCAAGGAGACTGCAAGGCCACTTTCAAAAACAAGTTTGCTGAACTTCAATAGCCAGACACATGCTATTCCTGTGAATTCTGGAAAGAGTGTTTTCTGGGCCAGTGACCTGGAAGAAGAGGCGGATTTTGCAAATTTTTTCTTAGAGACTCAGAATAGAAGTATGCCGCCAACTTGGTGGTTTCTGGGCCACTTCCTGCTAAGGGGCAATATTAGACATGGAGCCAAAGAAGTCTGGTGCTCTTTTTCTTTAATCTGTGTATGGCTTTCCATAGAGAAGGCTTTTTTTGTTACAACCACTTTCCTTCCAAATTCACAACACCATATGTTCTTTAGTAGGAAATAAATGTTTCATCAAGACAATAAAAACTTTTTGGCTGTCCTGCCCTTCTGCAGTTCAAAAACCATCTGAAACATCTGCTTTTATTTTGTTTGGCTTTGGAGGAAAATCAAGAATACATTTGAGATAAATAAGAAACACAAATATCTTTTTGAGCCACAAAGCACAGTATCTGGTTATCTGAAGAGACTTTGTTTGTTTGTTTGTTTAAACATTGCTGGAGTGATATTCAGTCTGCACAAATACCCATGATTAAGATGCAATCAATATTAACCAAACATTCAGAAATCAGCTCTTAAATATGACAGTAAACTGAGTCCTGGCAGTGGGTTCTCAGCTGTTTCTGAAAACCAAGCACTTTGAGGGAGGCAGGTAACAAGATCATAACAAAGTTTATACAGAAAATTAACAGAGCCTGAAGTTTATTCTGGATCTCAGCCTTTAGGGAGAAGAATCAGCCAGAAGAGAGTAAATAAACATTTCTGTGGACAAAAAAGCTCCAGAATGAGTAGGGTCATGCGCACAGGTGCACAGAATGCTATGATACACTATGATAGGGATCAGGCCCTATTCCTGGGCCGAAGGAACAATATAAACCCACCACCTGAATCTTACATATTTTCTAGTTGCTGGCTTAGAAAAAAAAAACACGTTTTTTAAAGATGTGGTAGAATTCACACCTAATGAAATATCCATATTCAGTTTGCATTCAGTAAGTTCCATCAAAGGTGGAACCACACCTGTGGTCCTTATGTCTCTATTAAGACACACAACTTATGCATCACCCCAGAGGCAAAAACCAATCTAATCTAGTAAAATAATTTTCTATACCTGGGAACTTCATATTAATGGAATTATTCCTACCTCTGTTTAAGTCAAATACTTTTTTTTTTCTTTTTGGGTCACACCAGGCAATACTCAGGGCTGACTCCTGGCTCTGCACTCAGGAATCACTCCTGGTGGTGCCCCTGGGGGACCATATGGGATGCTGGGAATCGAACCCGGGTTGGCCGCGTGCAAGGCAAAAACACCCTACCCGCTGTACTATCGCTCCAGCCCCTGTTTAAGTCAAATACTTTTTTGACTCAGATTTCTGCCTTCACTTATTATCTTCCTAATTTCCTGGGTCAACAGTCGATTCCTTTTTATTGCTGAGTAGTAGCTTATTATACTAGAGTTCTACAGCATGGGTCATTCTGTGTATAGGTATTTTTTGGATTTGGGTATTCTGTTAAATCGAGTTTTTCTCCTAATGGCTAGTTGATTATTTGAAGTTTTTACCCCAAGTGAATTGCTAAGACCATTCTTATACAAGTCTTTCTGTGGATACATGCTTTTATTGCTTGCAAATAAATGTTTAAGAATGTGATTGCTAAGGCATAGAGAGGCAAGTGTTTACTTACATAAATTTCCGGCTTTGTTTATGGGGTGGCCTGAGCACTTAATCCCTCCATCATCAACGTATGATATCAGTCCTTATTGACCTTAGATTCTATCAGTAGCACCTTACTTTCATTTTGTTTGCTTTTCTTTCATATCGAATTAAAACTCTTTACGTGCCAGTAAGCACTAGCTATCAGTGTGTTTTCTTTTAAGATCACTCTGGCAGTGCTCAGGGGAGCATGGTAAGGGGGGTAGGGGTACAACAAGGCCAACCATGTGCAGGACAAGCACCTTCCTTGCTCTAGTTGGTTCCTAGTCCATTTTTTAATTTTATGTGTTGGGTTTTTTTTTATTTATTTATTTATTTATTTATTTATTTGTTCTGCTTTTGGGGTCACACCTGGTGATGCACAGGGGTTATTCCTGACTCTGCACTCAGGAATTACTCCTGGCAGTGCTCAGGGGACCATATAAGATGTTGGGAATCAACCCGGATCGCCCGAGTGCTAGGCAAATGCCCTACTTGCTGTGCTATTGCTCCAGCCCCGGACCTTTTATTATTGTGTTGCTGAGTATTCTTAATGTCTTTGTACAATATCTAGTATATACACGAGGTTCTTCTCCAGGGAGTAAGGCCCCAGTTACTTGATCTTTTTTGTGTTTTCCCCCTAAATGATGCCAAGAATTCTGTTTTATTTAGTCCTACATTCCCTTTCCCCCAGATGTTCCCTTGCACATAAAAGGAGCTCATTAACATAAACATTGGCCAAAAGAACCAATAAATCAATAGACAATGAACTGACTTTGGCTCTAAGATCCAGAAACAATGTTCAAGAGTGTAATGGCAGTGGCTAACAAGGAAATAGAAGAAAAACAATGTTTGAGTAACAAAATACATTTGGCACCAAAGATCATCAGGGGACTTTTTTTTCCCCCTCACCCAGGGGAAGTACTTCTAGTCAATCTTGTAGACTAGTCTGATTTATCTTTATGTCTGAAGCCTCCTGCTGTCTAGATTGCATTCTTCAAAGATAGGCTAAGCCCTTCCACATGAGGGTCTAATCAGGTTTGCTTGGCAGGTCCTCACTGTGTCTAGTTGCAGAGTATTGGGTAATTAAATTAGCTGATCCCAGTTTCAATCCCTTCCTGGTTCCCTCTGACAATGTTAGTCCCTTTGCCTGTCATAGGGGCCCCTTAGCTAGGCTTTGTGCCTCCCTGGCAGTCCTGTACCCCTTCAGGTGTACTGTCTTTCTGAGCCCCAGATGTCAAAAGGGGGCTTCTGAGAGATATCTGAAGGCTGGTGTTGGAGCTATTTCCTGAGTGTTAATCTAATGAGCTACAGCCTTTTTGCTCATTCAGGGATGTACACTGAATAACCCTTGTCAGCATCTTTGTTGGTAGAAAACTAGCCACTGACAGAGCATATTCACATTTGTTAACTTATTAATCCTTCACACAGCCCCAGTATTATATCCCCTTCCGCCCACCACTCAGAAGAGGTGGCATCTAAGAAGAGATTTAATCTGTTCCGATTATAACAATTGCTAGGACCTTCTACAGCTGGGTCTTGTTTGATGAATATTGGTGCTTTCTTAACTGGGGATACACACACCTTGTATTTAAAAGACTCCACAGACGTAGGGCCGAAGAGATAGTACAGAGGAGATGGTGCTTGCCTTGCATGTGACTGTCTCAGGTTCAATCCCTGAATGGCTCCCCAAGAACCACCATGAGTAATTCCTGAGTGCAGAGCCAGGAGAACCCCCTGAGCATATCTGGTGTGACCTAAAAAACAAAACAAAACAATTTAGAAGTTAGACATTCACTCAATGACCCTAGGGAGAATAAAGTAGTCTAGTGCTTGTGAGAAAAGAGCCCAGTGCATGGTCCCCCCAATAAGGAACTGGCTGGAAGGCCCAGATGACCATCAGGGGGGCAGAAGTACAATAAGGTGCATGTAGCTAATTCAGGATTTATTGCCAGCACCATATTTTGTTCCCTGAGCACTTCCAAGAGTGATGCCTGAGTATAGATTAATCCCAGTGTCTCTAATCTATGATTGTCATCTTCCACTCTGCTCTGGACCACAGACTCTCTGTCAGGATACTTCTAAAAGAGGTGTTTCAGTGAGGGGTGTCTCCATGGATCCTCTTCTCTCCTTAAACTCACGCAATTATTTTATCTTATATTCATTGCGTTTGCTCGAGCAGGTACCAGTAATGTCTCCATTGTAAGACTTGTTGTTATTGTTTTTGGCATATTAAATCCACGGGTAGCTTGCCAGGCTCTGCTGTGCGGACGAGGTACTCTCGGTAGCTTGCCGGGCTCTCCGAGAGGGACGGAGGAATCGATGAGCAACGGGATGACAGTGATACAGTGATTAGTTGTGTTATTCAATGGCATGCCTGCTCTTCTCTTGTTGTGTAGGAGAACCAGCAGAAATCCACCAATGTTGTCTACCAAGCCCACCATGTGAGCAGGAATAAGAGAGGACAGGTGGTCGGAACACGGGGAGGATTCCGCGGCTGCACTGTTTGGCTGACAGGTAAGCTCCATACTATACAGCTGCCGAGCTAGTTGATGGATAGATTCTGAGTGGTCCACAGTTTTGTCTGGGGGCCACACCCCAGCTCTGCTCAGGGCCTAATCTGTGCTCAGGGATCACTCCTGGTAGTGTTCAGGGAACCATGTGTTGTGCTGGAGATAAAACCTGGATTGCCTGCTTGCACCTTACTGTCTCTCTGGCCCCTGACAGAGTTTTAAGGAAATTGGTGTAACATGGTGCATATTTCTTCTGCCAGTAGGAGGAGGCCAAGAGGTGTAGTAGAGAAGCTGGGTGTTCACCCAGTTTCTAATATCAGTGAAAATTAGGCATTGCATCAGAGAGATAGTACAGGGGTTTACAGATAGTACTGCTGTGCATGCAGTTGACCCTGATTTGATCCCTAACACCCCATCAGGACCCCCAAGCACTTCTAAGAGTTTTCCCTGAGCACAGAGTGAGGAGTAAGCCCTGATCACTACCAGGTCTGGCCCCCAAACAAAACAAAATCCCACTGAAGAGTTGAGCTCTGATCAAGCCATGAGAGATCTCTAGTTTTTAGTTTTTCCTCTTGTTTTTAGAGAGAAGGGGCTAAGGTTTGGCCCATTGCTCCCAGCATAATCCAGAAAGAAAGCATACATGGTTCAGGTGATTCAGCTGGGTAGGCCACATTCAAGGTCAGTGCCTTAATCCTTGGATTGTCTTTCTGTTCCAATTTTTCTCCTCTTTGAAAAGAAAGGACACGGGGCAGGTTGATAATGAGTTTCCCTTTCAGTTCTCAGAAACTTCATAATTCTCAGTTCTGTGCCTAAACAAGATTTACTACCAGCTAATGAATGGGGCTTTTCTAATTTGGCCTCAAGCCTTTTGGCAGTCCATAACGTTTCAGACATTTAGCTGATAGTCTTTATTGTTTTGCTGATGTTTTAACCTTCTAGCCCATTACATTCTTAGTGTAAAAAAAAAATTTTAAATCTTCGCAAGTAAATTTCCACTTAGCTAAGGACTGCTGCTTTTGCATAGAAATAAGAGCTGACTAAAGAATTCCCCTTTTGTTGTAATTTTATGCCCATGGAATAGCAAGGCTAAGGGTGAGTGACAGAACTGGAATTAGTTCTGAGCTGTCTGAGCTGGTAAGACTCTGAGTACCAGAGGCAGAAGTTTCTTCCTGAAATTAAAAGACTGACATAGGGGCTGGATCGATAGCACAGCAGGTAGGGCATTTGCCTTGCACGTGGCTGACCCAGGTTTGATTCCCAGCATCCCATATGGTCCCCTGAGCACTGCCAGGAGTAATTCCTGAGTGCATGAGCCAGGAATAACCCCTATGCATCATTGGGTGTAACCCAAAAAGTAAAATAAATAAATAAATAAAATAGAAGTAAATAAAAGACTGACGTAGCTGACACACAGATGGAAAAGCCAGGGCCTGAGAGATGGTTCAGTTGCTCATATACCTACCTCATAGCCTAAGCACAAGCGATGGATCCCGGGAGTGGCTGTAGCAAGCCCCATCCTAGTCCTTCCAGCTCATGCTGATGGTTGTGCTGGCTGTGGTCATGGTGCCGCCAGCCACATCTCTGGTCACACCACAGCTGGGTGTGTTTGAGCATTGAAATAAAGGGGTATGAGCCCTGCAAGCACCATAATTCCAAAATGCTTGAGCACTGAGGCCAGGAGTGTGACCTCCACAGCAAGTATGTGTGTGAGCACCACAGTGAAGCCCCCAGCCCCCCGCAGCGAGTACTGCCACCAAAATGTACACACACAATACTACAAGCAAAGGATTCAGCTCCCTGTGAATGCGTCCTCTGAGTGTGAGCACTGCAGCCAAATGTGAAGTGCCACAACCAACCACTTCTTTGACCTCCATCATTGCAACACTGCAGAGGGAAGGAAAAGCCTGGCCAAAAGGGGAAATACCAAACTCATCTCAAAGATGCGGTGTCTCCCGTGGACCTGAGCCTAGATACAAAGATGCTTTTCCAGTTGTGAAATCAACTCACATGTCTTACGAAGAGTTTTGCTAATTTGAAGAAATTCTATAGCATATGGCAGGCAGGGACCTTGCTATCTAAAGTCTTTCCTATTCCAGTCTAAATCAGACTCTTCTTTTTCAAGAGTGGTCCTATATCCATGGTATGTACCATTTATTTTTTAATTTCATACGTCCTTGGTGGGGCTGGAGCAATAGCATAGGGGTTGGGCTTTCGCCTTTCACTTGGCCAACCCATGTTCTATTCCTCCGCCCCTCTCGAAGAGCCCGGCAAGCTACTGAGAGTATGGAGCCCGCACAGCAGAGCCTGGCAAGCTACCCGTGCATATTGGATATGCCCAAAACAGTAACAATAAGTCTCTCAATGAGAGACATTACTGGTGCCTGCTCGAACAAATCGATGAGCAACAGGATGACAGTGACAGTGACAGTGACATCCTTGGTGCAAGAATGTTTCCTAATGTGCATACTTTAGTTCAATGAAGCACAGAGACATGAGTAGAGCTTCTCTTGTTGGGAAAATGGTGCAAATAGGCCTTTGTAAAAAATAATTACATTTTTAATTGCTTTTATTCTGCCTTTTTTGTTCATTTGTTTGTTTTGTTTGCTTTGGGATCACACTCGGTGGTGCTCAGTGGACACTCCTGGCAAGTTCAGGGTGCCATACAGGATGCTAGGGATCAAACCCAAGTCCTGTGGCTCTGGCCCAAAATTTACATTTTTAAAGCAGTATTTATGATGCATAGTGAAGTGAGACATGTACATACATCTACAGCCTAGATCAGGATGTGCTCTCTTCTTCTGTTCTGAGACTCAGTTTAGAAAAATCTTAAGAATAGCAGGAGGGGCTGGAGTGATAGCGCAGAGGGTAGGGCATTTGCTTTGCACGTGGCCGACCCGGGTTTGATTCTCAGCATCCCATATGGTCCCCCGGGCACGACCAGGAGTAATTCCTGAGTGCATGAGCTGGGAGTTACCCCTGTGCATTGCTGGGTGTGACCCAAAAACAAAACAAAACAAAAAAACAAAAAAAGAATAACAGGATAGGGCCCAGAGAGATAGTACAGCAGGTAAGACACTTGCCTACCCAGGTTTTATCTCTGGCACCGCAGATGGTCCCCAGTCTTCATCAGGAGTGATCCCCATGAGCAGAACCAGGACTAGCTCCTGAGTACCACCAGATGTGGCCTCAAAATCAAAATAATAGAAAGGAATAAAAGGACAAGGGGCCTGGGCAATTGTACAGTGGGTAGAGCATTTGCCTTGCACACAGCTGACCCTGGTTCAATCCCCAGCATCCCATACAGTCCCCCAAGGACCACCAAGAGTAATTTCTTACTGCAAAACAAGGAATAAACCCAGAGCAATGCTGGGTAAGGCTCCCCCAAAATAAAACACACACACACACAATAACAACATGTAAAGGTGTTGTGGTTAGGTGGCTGTTAGCAAGGGTCTTGGGCTCATAGGTTTCGGGCTCTGGGGACTTGGCTGTCTCCTCCGTCCCAGCTGATTGCTGTCATGGAGCTATGAATTCACTATCCCTAAGACCTTCAGACTTTGACAAAAGAAATCATAATCTCTATTTGTAGGTACAACTTTCTAATCTTTAAAAAACACCACAGCTGACATAAGGACCTGCTATAGCTCCCCTGGCCTCCCTATTAAAGGACCCTGCTTGTTTGGAAAACCTATAATCCTCATGAAGAACAAGCTATTTCAAATTTGAAAGAAAAACAATTACTTGTAGTAAACAGTGATTTTTTTTAGGTCATAATGGTTTTGATCTGAAGTCGATCAAATGATTGTCATGAAGATTTAGTTATACTGAAGCTGGGTAAAATGCAGATCAGGTGTCAGTGTACCTCCTTAAATCAGCAGGAATAGTGACAGTCTTGTCTTGCCTCTTCCCTCAACAGGTCTCTCCGGTGCTGGAAAGACAACCATAAGCTTTGCCCTGGAAGAATATCTGGTCTCCCATGCCATCCCTTGCTACTCTCTTGATGGGGACAATGTTCGTCATGGTCTCAATAAAAACCTTGGCTTCTCTGCTGGGGACAGGGAAGAAAATATCCGCCGGATTGCTGAAGTGGCCAAGCTCTTTGCCGACGCTGGTCTGGTCTGCATCACCAGCTTCATTTCTCCTTTTGCAAAGGTACAATGATTGGTCCCACATACTATTCTCTCACACTGCACCAGTGCATCTCAGTAGCAGGAAAAGGAACAAGGTGGAGGGACGGGCACAAAGGAATGCCCTCTCCCAAGCTCCCCCCACTTTTGCCTTTCTGCACCAGCATCCTCCTTCCCTCTATTAAATATTACTTATCTAAAGAATGTCCCTGGGGCCAAGGAGAGAGAATCGGAGATAACGCACTTGCCTTGCACATGACCAGCCCAGGTTCGAATCCCCTGCATCCTATATGGTTCCCGAGCCCAGACAGGAGTGATCCCTGAGCACAGACCCAGGAATGGTCCCTGAGCACCATCGGGTGTGGCTCTGAAAATAAATAAACAAATGTTCCTTCACTTCTTGGCATCAGGACAGCAGCTGACAGTTACGAGTTACACTTGGTCAGGGCTGAAATGAGAAGGTTACACAAGAAAAGAAAAAAAAAACAAATTCTGTCCTCTCTTTTCTGCCCAAGTCAGAAAGCTTACTTCACTCACACCAGAACAAAGCAGCACCAGAACCCCCTGACCCACTGCCAAAGCACCAGATTATGTGTGTTCAATGTTGCCCAGGCTGAGGGAAGGGTCACTCTGCCTATTTTTAAAATAGGAAATTTCCAGGAGCTACAGATATGTCTGCTACAATGCATTGAACACTCCTCTGAACGACATGTTCCCGAAATTTCCAACTTTAGTCGCTGCCTGCCAAGCTCTCTGAATGTTCTCAAGAGAGCTGTGTTTACTGGACTGAAATTTCTGGACTTTCCTCTAGCAGACTAGCTTCTTGCTACCTCTGCAGAGCACTGACCCAAGTGCTGTCTAAAGGCTTCTGAATTCCCCGGGCACAAAATGTTCCATTGAGCGACAAGGACTTTCACTAGCAAACCTCATTATACATTCTTGAACATCATTTTTTTTTTTTGTCCAGGACCGCGAGAATGCCCGAAAAATCCATGAGTCAGCAGGACTGCCGTTCTTTGAAATATTTGTAAACGCGCCCCTAAACATCTGCGAAAGCAGAGATGTGAAAGGCCTCTACAAACGGGCACGGGCTGGGGAGATCAAAGGTAGGAGGAGCCTCAAGTCCCTTTTTAATCTGCCCCCAGAAATCAGTCTGCAGTTTCAAAAACTGCTACCTCAAAGGCATAGAGTGTATATAGCTTTTTGTTAAACCACAATATATTTAGTATGTCTGTGGCTTATTAAAATATTGGCTCTCGTTTTCCAAGGCCTGACACCTCAAGCAAGCAAGATTGAACTAAAATGGGCTTGGGGCACAGGGGAGTGTGTGCATGGGAGTGTTCCAAAGGTTTGGGGTTTTTTTCTTCATTTTCCTTTTTGGTTCTAATCTATTACACAGGGTGTGGACTTAGCCAGCTAGACTTTGTTGATAATTTAGGGTTTTCAGTGTTGAAAGTACAGGATCAGAGTGAGAGAGTGCAGTAGGAATTGATCATGTGAATCCACCCCTGGGACAGATCATAGTTCATCACTGGGATCCATCCCTGAGCACTAAGCTAAGGGCAGCCCCAGACCACTGCAGGTACGACCCAACCCCAATAAAAACAAAAGAAACATAAAAAATATATTGAAAATACAGCTCTAGGGTACAGGAGAGATGGTTCAGGAATTAAAAGAGAGCACTTACCTGTCGTCAATATCAGTTTGGTCCCCAGCACTGCTCTGATCCTCTGAGCACTGCCAGAACTCAATCCTGAGAACAGAGTTAGAAGTAGGCCTAGGCACTACAGAGTATGGACCTAGTACCCAGGAAGGAAGGAAGGAAGGAAGGAAGGAAGGAAGGAAGGAAGGAAGGAAGGAAGGAAGGAAGGAAGGAAGGAAGGAAGGAAGGAAGGAAGGAAGGAAGGAAGGAAGGAAGGAAGGAAGGAAATAAGGAGGGGGAAGGGAAGGAAGGGATGAACGGGAGGAGGGAGGGTGAGAAGAAGTAAAAAAGGAAGAGAGGGAGGAAGGGAGAAAGAGCTTTGCATTTTCTTACCTGTGGCTTAAGGTTAAGGAAGGCTGTTGGACCTTTCCTGTTATAATCAAATTCTCTGGTTACTACATCTGTAACTATGGATTAAAAGGTTGTTCTGGGGGCCTGGAGTGATATAGCACAGCGGGTAGGGCGTTTGCCTTGCACGCGGCTGACCCGGATTCAAATCCCAGCATCCCATATGGTCCCCTGAGCAACGCCAGGGGTGATTCCTGAGTGTATGAGCCAGGAGTGACCCCCGTGCATTGCTGAGTGTGACCCAAAAAGAAAAAAAAAAGAAGGTTGTTCTGGGGGCTGGGGTGAGGCTTAGTGGTAGAGCACATGCCTTTCTTGTGTGAGATCCTGGATCTGCACCCTGGCCCTGGAGGGGCAGGGGACACAGGGGTGCAGTTTTTACCCTTCTGTCTTACAGGATTTACCGGTATTGATTCTGATTATGAGAAACCTGAAACTCCTGAGCTGGTGCTTAAAACCAACTTGTCGTCTGTGAGTGACTGTGTCCAACAGGTCGTGGAGTTGTTGCAAGAGCAGGTGGGTAGCCTGCTTGTCCTTTTTTTTCTTTTTCTTTTTTTTTAGTGTAATAATTGAGAAAGATCACTTCTTTTCAAAAGCATTTCTTTTGCAGTTTTCATTTCAAAGTCTTCCCATTCTGCTTCATTTTAGAACATTGTTCCTCACACCGTAATCAAAGGTATCCATGAACTCTTTGTGCCAGAAAACAAGCTCGATCAAGTCCGAGCTGAAACAGAAACTCTCCCTTCCTTGTCAATTACCAAGGTAAGAGGGTGCACTTGGTCAAATGAGAAATAATATTCACCATGATAATCCATTTACAGTCACTCTCTTGGGGGGTTCAGGGATGTTGGGGTCACAACAATGGTGCTCAGGGGCTACCCCTACTTTATGCTTAGGGGTCTCTCCTGGTGGTATCTGGGGGATTTTTTTTTTTTTGCAGTTTTTGCACTGCATTGCCAGTGATCGGCATGCAGGGCAAGGGCTGTACTATGTGTACAGCATAGAAGCCCTGTACTATCTCTCAGGCCCTACAACCACTCTTAAGAACAAGGGGGCACTGGAGCGATAGCACAGCGGGTAAGGTGTTTTCCTTGCACGCGGCCGACCCGGGTTCGATTCCCAGCATCCCATATGGTCCCCTGAGCACCGCCAAGGGTAATTCCTGAGTGCAGAGCCAGGAGTAACCCCTGTGCATCGCTGGGTGTGACCCAAAAAGCCAAAAAAAAAAAAAAAGAGGAAGATATGCTTTATGCTTAATAGATGTGCAATGTCCATAAAGAAGAACACTTCATTTTTTGCCTTTAGGAAAAGATACAGGTCCTCCAAGGAAACCAAACAGCAAAAGTTGCCAAAAGATAGCAGATAAGCAAGGCAATGTTTATATTTGCATAGGGCCATTTTACATAGTTGTCATTATTTTTTTCAGTGATGCCAGAGCGCTGGCATCAAGCAGGAAATATTTGTTGGCAGCTGCTGCTGAGAAAACATTTTTGTTCCAAATGCAAGTGCTCCTTGGACTGTGGAGAAGGAATTTGAAGTAAACCAAAAGCAACTCTGTTTTTCTTTCCTTTCCCTTTCTTTTTTTGGTTAAGAAGCAGGATTTATTGTGGTTGGGAGGATGGGGTGGTTGTGAGCAGGGACTGAAGAAGCAGACCCAAGTGCAGTGCCCAGCATTTGTCCAGAGGCTCATGATTGGAGATGTATTTGGCCCTACGGTCATCTGGGATGAACTGCTTCTCGGCCACCATGTCTTCAAACTCATTCACATTAAACTTGGCAAAGTCCGGCTGGAGCGATAGCACAGCGGGTGGGGGGTTTGCCTTGCACGCGGCCGAGTCGGGTTCAATTCCCAGCAACCCATATGGTCCTCTGAGCACTGCCAGGGGTAATTCTGGAGTGCAGAGCCAGAAGTAACCCTGTGCATCGCCAGGTGTGACCCAAAAAGAAAAAAAAAACAACTTAGTAAAGTCCTTCCCCTTGGATATGTGGATTTTCTGGCGACCGGGAAACTTGAACTTAGCCCAGCGCAGAGCCTCAATCACATGTTTCTTATGCCGTTTGAAGCCTGAAGTTGGGGCTGGTAGAAAAGCAGATATGAATGTCCACAGCAAAGAACTGTCTCCTTATTACAGCCCATCCAAGCCATAGGCCGTGAACACTACTGAGAAGGCTGTTTGCTGCCATTGCACACAGGGCCCCACAGGGCAGGGAGCACAGTTGGCTTAATTGGCCACACCTGAACAACTCTGATCTGCAGGCAGAAGAACACCTGAACCTTTTCTCCTCTGCAAACCCCACTCTCCTCGCATCAGGCAGTGTCCACCGTGAGGAAAAGGCAGACAACTTTGGTTACATTTCATTTTTACTACCTGAAAGGTGTAAGATGCAACTCTAGCAATGCATGTGCCTGGACCTTTCTATCAATCAGGGCAGTTATTTCATTCGTACCCGATGATGATATGCTCAATGGTGTCTTTTGTTACTCATGAAAACTGTGACATTCTCATATGAGGCAAAATAAACTGGAAACCTCCCTTAACTCACAAAGATTCCAGATTTGTGGGCCAGAACAATAGTACAGTGGTAGAGTGCTTGCCTTGCATGAGACTGACCCAGGTTCAATCCCTGGCATCGAATATTGCCCTCAAGCCGGCCAGGAGTGATCCCTGATCACAGAGCCAATAGCAAGCCCTGAACACCACTGGGTGTGGCCCTAAAACAAAAAACAACAAAAATGACTCCAAATTTGAATACGTCATGACAAAAGTCCAAGCAAAACTCCTTGACTGCAAATTAAATTCTGAATGTTCCAGTACTTCCGGCAAATGACTACATGTAATGATGATTCCAATGATAAATAGTCTGCAAGGTGCAGAAAAACTTCAAGGAATCTAGTGAAAAATTATTCCAATCCAGGCCAGAGAGCTATCTCAGTGGGTTAGAGCACACGCTTCACATGCTGGTCACCCGGTTCAATTCCCAGACCACATGGTCCCTAAGCACTGCTGGGAGTAACCCCTATGTGCTGAGCTGGGAGTAGCCCCTGAGCACTGCTGGATGTCGCACATAAACAAGCAAGAACATTTATTTTGATCCTAGGATGATTGGAAATGGTTCAGAGCTATGGTCAATGAACAAGTTCTTTTTTTTTAATTAATTTATTTTTAATTAGTGAGTCACCGTGAGGGTACAGTTACAGATTTATACATTTTCATGCTCATGTTTCCCTCATACAAAGTTCGAGAACCCATCCCTTCACCGGTGCCCATTCTCCAGCACAAATAAACCCAGCATCCCTCCCACCTCCCCAATCCCATCTTCCCCTACCCCACCCTGCCACTGTGGCAGGGTATTCCCTTTTATTCTCTCTCTCTAATTAGGTGTTGTGGTTTGCAGCAAAGGTGTTGAGTGGCCATTGTGTTCAGTCTCTAGTCTACATTCAGCACGCATCACCCTTCCCCCTTGTGTCCTCCAACCACATGAATGAGTTTTTAAAACATAAATAGGTGGGTTTCCGGTAGGGGTTAGTAATTTAGAGTACACAGGGTCTGGCATTTTTGGTAAATAGTTCTCCAAGTGGGGTATAGCAGGAAATAAAGGCACCTACAGGATCTTCTGGGGCCAGAGCTTAAAGACTTTCAGTATCATACTAAATTTCTTTTTTTGTTGTTGTTTTATCTTAGAGTCAAATGATTTTGCTCAATTCAGCCAAATAACTAGAGCACGTAGCCAAACCAGAATTTTTGTAGAGAGAAAACTGATAGAATAAGCAATAAAATTTCAACACAGTTGCATACCATAAAGATAAATACAGCCTAAAATGCTCAAATAAACCATCTTCATCTGCAGTCTTTTCACCACTCTTGCACAGAGTTCTAGACTTAAACTTACTTCACCTAGCATGGCTCAGCATATGATACAGGAACACCAAAAACATAAAATATTCTCCCTTTATATTCCTGTCAAATGAATAATTGGTCAGACAAATAAATAAAAACCAAAAATCACTCATGTAAATGTCCACCTGTTTTTTGTGTTTTGCAGCTGGATCTTCAGTGGGTGCAAGTTTTGAGTGAAGGTTGGGCCACACCCCTCAAAGGCTTCATGCGGGAGAAGGAGTACTTGCAGGTTATACACTTTGACACTCTGCTAGATGGTATGTTGGGGTTTTTTTTCCTACTATTTATTTTTCTTAGTTTTGGGACTGGGCTGGAGTGATAGCACAGCAGTTGGGCTTTTGCCTTTCATGCAGGGTGTCTGATTCCTCCACCCCTCTCGGAGAGCCCGGCAAGCTACTGAGAGTATGAAGCCCGAACGGCAGAGCCTGGCAAGCTGCCCGTGCGTATTGGATATGCCAAAAACAGTAACAATAAGTCTCTCAATGAGAGATGTTACTGGTTCCCGCTCGAACAAATCAATGAGCAACGGGGTGACAGTGACAGTTTTGGGACTACACCCAGCAATGCACCCCTGGCTCTGTATTCAGTAATCACTCCTGGTGTTGCTCCTTGGACATTATGGGTTGCAGGAGATAGGAACTGGGTTGACCAGAGGCAAGGCAAGTGCCTTACCCTCTGTACTGTCTCTCCGGCCCCTCCTACTCTATTTAAAAACATATGTATTTTGAGGGCTGGAGCGATAGCACAGCGGGTAGGGCATTTGCCTTGCACACGCTGACCCGGGTTCAATTCCCAGCATCCCATATGGTCCCCTGAGCACCACCAGGAATAATTCCTGAGTGCAGAGCCAAGAATAACCCCTGTGCATCACCAGGTGTGACCCAAAAAGCAAAAAAAAAAAAAAAAATCAAAAAACATATATATTTTTATTGAATCCCGTGTGATACAGTTACAAAGCTTTCATGTTTGAGTTTCAGTCATACAATGATCGAACACCCATCCCTCCACCAGTGCACATTTTCCACCACCAATGTCCCCAGTATCCCACTCGCCATCCCATCCCTCCCCCTGCCTCTATGGCAGACAATTTCCCCCATACTCTCTACTTTTGGGCATTATAGTTTGCAATACAGATACTGAGAGGCTATCACATTTGGTCCTTTATCTACCTTCAGCATACATCTCCCACCCCGAGCGATCTCTCCTCTTTTTAAGAAGACAAATCTTACTCTCTAGAGGTCTTTGCAAGAGAAGAAAGGCTAATCTTTGGTTTATAGATCATATATGAATAGTTACATCACTTATGATGTGTTTGAGTCTGTGATGCATTAGCTTTTATTTTTAGGATGGTAAGGTTATCTGCACATACACACACACACACAGACACACACTGTCACTGTCACTGTCATCTCATTGCTCATGGATTTGCTCGAGCGGGCACCAGTAACATCTCCATTGTAAGACTTGTTGTTACTTTTTTTGGCATATCAAACACGCCATGGGTAGCTTACCAGGCTCTGCTGTGCAAGCGGGATACTCTTGGTAGCTTGCCGGGCTCTCCAAGAGGGATGGAGGAATCGAATCCAGGTTGGCCACGTGCAGGGCAAATGCCCTACCGCTGTGCTATCACTCCAGCACACACGCGTGCGTACACACACACACACACACACACAAATTAAAACAAAAGGAACTGAAAAGGAAATATTTCATTTGTACACACAGCCAAGAGAGGTCATCTATTTCACCTCAACCTGCCCTGTGCTGACCTTCATTCAGAAGCAAGGGGTCGTGAAAGCACTGTCCTTGCAGCCTGGTGGACTGGCCCCAAGAAATTCAGTGTCTGTTGCTGATAGTGTCCGTGCCCCAGTTTGCTGTGATCAAACATTACAGCAGCTGCTTCCTTTGGTGGATGCACACGTATGGAATCCATAGGCTGATGCCCTTCATTAAACTCTACGGGGAAGGATGAGACACTTTCCTGGACATAGCCTCAGTGCCACTCAGAGAAATTATCTGGTCAAGGTCAGGAGCTTGTGTTATTTACAAAACTACTGGACCACGATCATTTCCTTCCTAGAACTGCCCCAACTTCTCAAACAGAACATGTCATTTAAAGTGTGAGGGGAGAGGACTCTGAGAAGAGGTGGGAGAAAAGTCACCTTTATTTTTTTTAAAAACTACTGATCAGGATTCCAGACTTCCAGGAAAGAAAAACCGGATGGTTTTCCTTGGAAAAAAAATAAAGATGGTTTAAAATATTTGAGAGACTTCTCAAAGAATATTTCCTGTCTCCTGAGTAAGGTCCATGGCCACTGGCCATGTGGATCTGTGTGGCTCTGTGTACCCACAGAGGGACAGATCCTACCCATTCACTCCTGTCACTAAAGTCCTGACAGCCGGAGGTCTGTAGCAGCTCCTCATCCTTTCTTACACAGGAAGGAGAATGCACTCTTCTTCTGTGTTAGCCTCAGTTAAGGATGCCCTAGCACATTGCTTGATGCTTACTGCATTAGCGAATTGTGAGAATTTTCATAACCCATACCCTTTTTGGTTCTCCTGTGGTTGCCCATATCCATTCAGGGCTGGGGGTGGGGGTCAAGGCCAGTGTCCTGCAGGTTTTTGTAACTCTTACTCTTTTTTAACCTACAGGGTCTATTCCTGGGATTCTCTCCAAGATCCTTGATTTTTTTCCTCCTTAGGGATTCTTTGCTAGTCCTACCTTATTTACCCCACAGCCAGAGTTCACTGATCATTCCCATATGTAGTCAGAATTCAAAGTCCAAACACACCCAAGAAGACTCTTCAAGTGCTGTGTGAGTCAGTTTTTAAATATAGATGGCAGGTGTGTCGGTGCGATAACACAGCGGGTAGGGTGTTTGTCTTGCACGCAGCCGACCCAGGTTCAATCCCTGGCATCCTGTGTAGTCCCCGAAGCAGCACCACCAGGAGTGATTCCTGAGTACAGAGTCAGGAGTAACCCCTGAGTATCTCCGGGTGTAACCAAAAAAAAGGGGGGAAATATAGCAGAGAGATTATATGCTAGCCAACTTTACCTAAGCAGAGGCAGAATAGATAAGACTTGTGCTGCTTGGGTGTATGTGCCAGTGATAAACTGTGAAACTCAAGCAAATTACTTGAACTCTCTAGGTCTAGAAATGTATATTAGTGTAATTATCATTTTAGAAAACACTATGAAGCTTCCTTAAGAAGCTAAAGATGGGACTGGAGTGATAGCACAGCGGGTAGGGCATTTGCCTTGCATGCGGCGGAGCCAGGTTCAATTCCCAGCATCCCATATGGTCCCCTAAGCACCGCCAGGGGTAATTCTTGAGTGCAGAGCTAGGAGTAACCCCTGAGCATCGCCCAGTGTGACCCAAACACAAACAAAAAAAAGAAGCTAAAGATAATTTAATTTATTTACATAACATTTGATCCAGCAGTTCTACTTCTGAGTATCTACCTGAAGAATATGAAAACATTAACACATGGGGCTGAAGCAATAGTACAGTGGGTAGGGCATTTACCTTGCTTGCAGCTGGCCTGGATTCGATCCCTGCTTCCCATATGGTCCCCCAAGCACCTCCAGTAGTAATTCCTGAGTGCAGAGCCAGGAGTAACCCCTGAGCATTGCTGGGTGTGACTCAAAAAGAAAAAAAAAAGCAAACATTAACACAAAAAGTTATATTAACTACAGTATTTATTGAAGTGTTATTTATCATAGCTAAAATATAGAAGTGGGCCCATCAATAGCCGACTTAATATGCAGTACATTATACCAATGTTCTACACATTATACTTAATTTCTGGTCTGCAGATTGGTGCCAGTCCAAAGATATAAAAAGGTTGAAAACTATTGACCTATACAATAGAATATTATTCAGCTACGTGTTCAGAATTTTTTTTGTTTATTTTTGGGCCACATCCAACAATATTCAGGGGTTACTCCTGGCTCTGTACTCAAGAATTACTTTTGAGGGGCTGGAGCCATAGCACAGCAGGTAGGGCATTTGCCTTGCACGCAGTCGACCCAGGTTCAATTCCCAGCATCCCACATGGTCCCCTGAGCTCTGCCAGGAATAATTCCTGAGTGTAAAGCCAGGAGTAACCCCTGTACATCACCAGGTGTGACCCAAAAAGGAAAGAAAGAAAGAAAGAAAGAAAGAAAGAAAGAAAGAAAGAAAGAAAGAAAGAAAGAAAGAAAGAAAGAAAGAAAGAAAGGAAGGAAGGAAGGAAGGAAGGAAGGAAGGAAGGAAGGAAGAAAGGAAGGAAGGAAGGAAGGAAGAGAAAGAGAGAGAGAGAATGAAAAAAGAAAGAATTACTTTTGGAGGTGCATGGGAAATTATATGGGATGGCAGGGATTGAACCCAGGCCAGCTACATGCAAGGCGAGCACCTTACCCATCGTACTATTTCTCCAGCTCCACAGAACTTTTGAAATTTTTCCATTACCAACAAAAATTGAAGGAGTTTAAGGGAATTTTATTAAATGAGATAAGTCAGAAGAAAAAAGACAGGTTTGGTATAATTTAACTTATTTACACAACATAAGATATAAAATTGGTAAACAGTACAAACAAAGGAAAACCCAGTGGTTGTTGATGATGGAACTAAGGTATCTGAAAATAAAAGAGAAGGGAGAAACAGAATAAAAAAAAATAAATAAACTCTTAAGGGCCCAGTTCCTTTGTCTATTAAATGAGGCTATTAATAACAGAAACTATCTAATTGGAATACTGAATTTTGAAAGAATTTCTGATCCAATAATAAATGTTCTGTACATTAGCAAGCCCAAGTTGCATTACAATGAGAATAAACTGATCTTTAAAATATTTTTACGGGGATAGAGAAAATTCAGGACTAAAGCACTGGCCTTGCACACAACATCACATCTGGTCTCAAAGCCCTGAGTACCACCAGATGTTAGCAAAAAACAATATCTATCTATCTATCTATCTATCTATCTATCTATCTATCTATCTGCACATATATATCAGTTAATATATAATTAACATACAACATTATAACGCAGTATGGGAGAGCCTTGCAAGCTCCCTGTGGTGTATCCATATGCCAAAACTAGTAACAATGATGGGTCTCATTCCCCTGACCCTGAAAGAGCCTCCAATGCAGCACTGTTGGGACAGATGAGTAAAGAGAGGCTGCTAAAATCTCAGGGCGAGGACGAATGACGATGTTACTGAGACTGCTCAAGAAAATCGACAGTCAATGGGATGATGATGATAATGTTGATTATAACTCAGTAAATATCTGCAGCAATGAACATCCTGTGTTACTTCGAAACTGTTGATGTACTGTGTATAAGGCAAGTCTGTTGGCTTCCTTGAGACCTCATGTTCATGGTGGGTGCCAGAAGGGGGGAAAGTTTCACGTTTACAGATCTTGATTCAGTACTTGTATATCACTGTATCACTGTCATCCTGTTGTTCACCGATTTACTAGAGCGGGTGCCAGTAACATCTCCATTCGTCCCAGCCCTGATATTTTAGCAGCCTCTCTTTATTCGTCTTTCCCAACGATTGGAGGCTTCTTTTAGGGTCAGAGGGATGAGACCTGTTATTGTTACTGTTTTTGGCATATAGAATATGCCACAAGGAGCTTGCCAGGCTCTGCCGTGTGGACTTGTATATACTGAGAATTAATTATCACAGTAAGTATACTTAGTATTCATCATAACACAATTGACTTTTTTTAAAGATGTAATATACAGCACAGTATATACAGTATATATTTCAAATATACAGCACAGTACTATAACTACAGACCCGAGGCTTCTCATTACACCTCCAGGCTTTAATTAGTTTATACTAACTGAGAGCTTTTACTTCTTAACCCCCTTTGCCCATTTTCTCATCCTTTCCCCGCTACTGGCACCCACCATGAGAAACTGGAGGTCTAAAAGAAGCCAAGAGACTCGCTATAGACAGTACATCATTAATTTGAAGCAGAAATTTATTGAGTGACCATATATGCTTTAGAATCTGGAGACAGGGTGATAATGAAAGCAAGTATAAGCCCTTAGGGATTGTACAGCTCATCTTCTCAAACCTAGTTCTTGGAATCCTTCCCGCTATGTCAGTGATTGAAAATGTGTATTTTTTTAAAGCTAGAGAACTCAATGATGCCTCTATGGAGGCTCAGGCATCCCTTCTGCTGTGATACAATAGAAGAAATTGGAACTACTTCTATAGAAGTGTGTGGTCTTTGCTTCTTTTCCACTTGGAATGTCTCTCTGAGACACCAGCATGAATGCCCTCTGCTCTCTGTTCTCCAGGGCAAATAGTCATAAAACTTGGCTTGATGACTTTTAGTCTGAGTAAATGAATTTAAAATCCAAAAAAAATTTATGCATTTAAATATATGTATTTAAATTTATGTATTTAAATATATATTTATATATTTAAATGGTTAGACAAAATACCATTTGTGCAGGGGACAGAGCAATAGTACCGTAAGTAGGGCATTTGCCATGCATGCAGCAGACCTAAGTTCAACCTCCAGCATCCCATAAGGTCCCCTGAGCCCGCCAGGAATGGTACCTGAGTGCAGAGCCAGAAGTATGCCCTAAGCACTGCCAGGTGTGGTCCCCCCAAAAAATATGTCATTTGTATAGAGATTGAATTTAAATAATCAATTAAAGCTTGAATGATCATCATTGAAAATTTGAAACAATTTCTGGAGTCATAAGCATAGGGCCAAATTCATCAAACAATATGTATATTATAGTGTTTTATTCTGACCATATTCCTTAGATATATTTTGCTTGGTTGTTTTTCTCAGATGTTCACATTTATTTCTAAATTAAAAAAGTAATTCTTGGGGCCAAAGTGATAGTATAGGGGGGAGGTTTCTTACCTTGTACGTGGCTGATACGAGTTAGAGCTCCGGCACTCCATATATCCCCCTAAGAGTGATCCCCATGCATAGAGGCAGGAGTAAACCATGAGCATGATTGGGTGTAGCTCAGAATAAAAATAATAATAGTAATAATAGTAATTAGCTCAGTCTACTCAGTTCAAAAGCAAAAAAGATACAGTCTAGTGTTTTTGATTATGCTATAATGAGTTTTTTATGATATCTACTCTCATACCAGTTGAGTAATCCTCTGTATTACTCAAGGATCTATACTCTTATTAAGACATTCTATCATGAGGCTGGAGCGATAGCACAGCGGGTAGGGCATTTGCCTTGCACGAGGCTGACCCGGGTTTGGTTCCCAGCATCCCATATGGTCCCCCGAGCACCGCCAGGAGTAATTCCTGAGTGCATGAGCCAGGAGTAACCTCTGTGAATCTCTGGGTGTGACTCAAAAAGCCGAAAAAAGTGGAGGAGCTATAATATATATTATAATTATTTTAAAGCAGATAGTCATCTGAATAGTATCTCTGGACAATACTCAAATTTACTGAACAAACAGTAGTCAAAATTCCGGTTTTATCATTGTTTTGCTGCCATACATTCTCTACTTTAAAAAATAGTATCAGCAAAATGTTCAGGATCCTTGCATGTTGTATGAAGTTTCATGCTAGGAATTTGATCCTTGATTTTGTTGCTTCAAGATTATATTTGTGGAGAGCTAAAAATATGTTTCTCAATTGTGTTTGCATTTCTCTAGGCATGGTCCTACGTGGTATGTACTTTACCTTTCCAAGTAGCTTAATTGCTATAATTAGAAATGTTACATTAATTAGCCAATGGTAAAAACATAACTCAAAAAATCCAAATGAACCAGTTGGGATTGCTATCAGTTCATGATCCAACCAGTTATTATAAAATAATACAGTAGTCTCCCACTTATTTGTGGGGAACTTATTCAGGACCCCCAATAGATGCCTCAGATGTTAAGTAGTACTGAGACTTATGTCTGCTTTTTTGGCGGCTGGAGCAATAGTACAGCGGGTAGGGTGTTTGCATTGCATGCGGCCGACCCGGGTTCAATTCCCAGCATCCCATATGGTCCCCCGAGCACTACCAGGAGTGATTCCTGAGTGCAGAGCCAGGAGTCAGGCCTGAGCATCACCGGGTGTGACCCAAAAGGCAAAAAAAAAGAGAGACTTATGTGTACTGTTTTTTCTTATACATATATATCTATCCTGAAGTAAACAGTAGACATATATACTTATGTCTACTGATATTTTCCTATACATATATACCTATGCCTTTCCTATACATCTGAAAGTTAGACACAGAAAGATTAACAAAAATAATAATATAGATCAATGATAGCAATATGCTATAATAAAAGTTATGTGGATGTGGTCTTTCTAAAAATATATCATTGTATACAATATTTGGGGACCACAGCTGGCTTCAGATAACTAAGCCTCAGATGAAGTGGACTACAGAATTATATTCTTCTCTTGATTGGATTTCAAATAACGGGAAATTTCTGGATAAGATGCAGCTATTTGTAATGTTTTATTTGGCAGACACGAGTAAACTTCTAAATTATCACTGAACATTTTGTTTTTGAGATTTTTTAAATGTATGATCCTCCTTGTTAATTATTTCTACTGAGTATTGGCCCTCATTTAGTTCCACAGATCTTTTTCTATTGCATTTATTAAACATTTGTAATTAACAAAGGATAAACCCATTTTAGCTGCAATTTAAAGTGGATGCACCTGGTTGGATTGTGGATGATTATACTTCATTTGTTTGTGATGTGTGATTATGCATGAATTTAATTTCCAGCTATGATGATTGATAGTTGTAGAGCTGTGAAATAAACACATTTGCTGTATCTGTAAAACATCATACCAGAACTAAAAGGTAAAGCTTTGAATATTTCATTTTGGGGGTATTGTTTATATTATTGTTGTTTTTCCTTTTAAAAGCCAGCTAAGCAATAAAAATAATGTAGGTTTTGAGTAGAAATGGTCCCAAGCAACTGGTAAGCATAACTACAAGGTTAAAGCAAAACATTTGAAAATTATTCACAACAAAAGCAAAGTTATTCAACTGGGCGTGAAGCTATGGGTTAAACTACCAGTGGCCCAAGGAAGCACAGTCCTTTTTCCTAAAGGGAAGCATTCGGCAAGAGAGTAGTCAAGATGGGGCCAGTAGAATGGAGGCTCACAGAGGACAAAGGTTGAAAGTCCAAGTTAATGTTTGAAGGCATGAATGATGTGTCAGCACCCCAACAAACTATTTAATATGTTTATATTGAAAAATCTAATAAATATGATAGGGAAACCAATTTTTACCCATGCATTAATAAACAGTTACAGACGGGAATTTTGTCAGTATAACTTGGTAGAACTTTCCCTAGGTCCCGAAGATTAGCTGGGAGGGAGTGTTGTACTGCATCTTCAGTCTGGATTTTCACTCAAGGTCAAAATGAAGGTGGTTCAGAGACTCCACAGGGCAGAATCCTAGTGGACACAAAGAGGCAACTGCAACAGAAAAGTGGAGTATTTATTCCTTGGATTTCAACCAGGCTAATCGATGGAGAACAGCACAGCAATCATGTGAAGGCTTAACGAGGCTTGTTCCAGGATCCTGCCCCATTTTAGCCTTGCATTGTGTTTTTTTACTTGGATTTTCATTCTTGATAAGTGGTGTCAAATATGAAAAGCATTAAGTGATTTGGGTGAGGCTCGACAGTTCTGGAGAGCCAGATTACTCAGAGAGTAATCTGCCTTACTTGGCTGACCTGTCTAAATGTTAATCTCATCTAAAAAAAAGATACTTCAGAGAACCCCTAGAATAATGTTTGACCAAATATCTGAATACTGCTATCTTCCAGAGTATAGTGCACAAAATGAACCTTCACACTTTCTGTTTTTCCATAGACAGAAATCTTTCCTTCCTCTTCCTTTTCAGTCGGGCTGCCTCTTGACATTTTTTGCAGCTGAAGATGTAAATTCTCTGAATACCACATTCCACATCTTCCAATTTTTGTTTTGTGTATTAAGAAACCAGAACACCTGGTTTAATTCTTTTTAAGAGACTCAGCATAAAGGTGAGAAGTGCTCCCTTTCCAAAGAGAGTGCATATGCTTCAGTAAATGATCTCAGTTGTGTTTCATTCCTCCATCTGGCTGGTGGTTCTCACTTATAGTTGAACTAGCAAGACTTTCAACTGCCAGATAAGTCTTTTCAAAATACTGAAAGGCAATACTGTAGCTGGAACACAATCAACAGATATCAAGAAGGCTTGTATTGATGAATGCTGTCTGATTTTTTCTTTTCAATCTGATGTGATTGAAAAGCAGTTAAAGCCTAAATAATTTTGAGGAGAGTTTTGCCACTTGTTATAGTTACATCCAAGAAAGGCAAGGTGTTTTTGCTTCACCAACTTTGGCAAATTCCTGAGTGCAGAGGCAGGAATAAGTTATTTTGTAAGTCAACCTGTAAGTTATTCACTTGGGTTTTTGAGTTTTCCTTGAGTGCTTTGAGATCAGGACCTAGCTCTAACAAGGGATTCTGGAAGAGACACACGCCTCTTTCCGGTCCTCCAGATTAGGTCACTTACTGAAACCAGCACCCCCAAATAGAAACTTAGTCCACTTTTCACAAACACTATATCTTTTATTTGAGAAGTTCAGGGACTTCTCTTCATAGACCCTAGAAAGACCAGTGTAGCAAACACAACCATATTGAATGAAGGACTTAATGTCTTTGGCAGGCATGTGTGGAAGGGACATTGTGCCCATTCCAGTCATTCTTCAAGGGTTGCACACCTTGTATCACCTTTACCCATCTCTCCATTCTTTTCACAGACGGCGTGATCAACATGAGCGTTCCCATCGTACTGCCCGTCTCTACAGAGGATAAGATGCGGCTGGAAGGGTGCAGCGAGTTTGTTCTGATGCATGGTGGGAAAAAAGTGGCCATCCTACGAGACCCTGAATTCTACGAACACAGAAAAGAGGAGCGTTGCTCCCGTGTGTGGGGGACAACATGTGCCAAACACCCACATATCAAAGTAAGTTACAAGGACTCTGGAAGATGGTTCTGAATCTGTTTCAACTTCCAAATTATTATTTTTATTTTTTCTTCATAAAGAGCTTAGAAAAACAGGGCTTAGATGGAAGAATACATTTTTATGGGAGGTTTTACAGACATGGCCTTTTTAGAAAGTAGCAAGTAAGGGTTTTGTGGGTGTTTGGTTTTTTTTTTTCAGTTGAGGGGCGAGTTTAATAATCTCTAGAGTTCTTAGACCCTGTGTGTATCCTCAGCTAAATGAGAAACAGTAGTATCAGGTAGATAATTAAATCTAGCATCGCAAGTAGAGTACCAAAAGCATAGATCTGGCTATGTACAAAGCCACATTGAGAGCTTGTAGTCCTCTTTATCTTGAAAATTCACAAAGGAAGTCAATGTTTTCATACAAAATGTACTCAGTCAACCACTGGGAAGACACTCAGAGTTGGAGATCTAAGCTCCATGAGGGAGGTCAGGGATATCCTTTCAGTAAACAAAATTCAACTCAGAGACAGAGTATCTGGAGGAAAGATAGCACTTTTCCTCAGTGGATATTTTTTTTTAAGAAATTGAAAATATGCTCATTTGATTAGAATCACTCTGAGTCTATCCAACTTCAAAGCAAACCAGGCTAAACTCCTTTGATTCCTTCACAATTTCTAATTGTTGGTATGAAATCCCAAAATGCTATTTTGGGATTTCTGGGGGTATTAATTCCCATAAAGGAATCTAGGTGAAATTTAATGCAAAAAAAATAGGATTCCTCATGCAAGATTAGAGAGCAATAGAGTTGACATTAGCTACTAATTTGATATCAACTCTGGGGCTGGAGAGATAGTAGAGATGGTAGAGTGTTTGTCTTGCACACAGCCAACCTGGGTTCTTTCCTCAGGATCCTTAAGCACCGTCAGAAGTAATTCCTGAGTGCAGAGTCAGGAGTAAGTCCTGAACGTGGCTGCGTGTATCCTCAAAACCTAAAAAAATTAATAATTTGACATTAATTCTTACTGGAAAAATTAGCTTTCCATCAAAGTTTCTATGGAAACAAAGTGATTTGAGGTCCAGGAGACACTATCAAGTCTTGTGATTAAACAAAGCATGCCCTTTCTCTGGCCCTGGCTTTATTTATAAAGGGAGGGGAATTCAACTCAGTAAGTCTGGGTTCTCTTCCAGCCCCATGACATTGCAAAATAGACATCTGGCAAACTTTTGTTTTATTTTCAGTCTTGAAATGTTGCAAGATAATGGTCTTTACAAGACCCTTTCCAGAGGTCAATGAGAAAGAAATGCAGCTTTTCCACTTATTAGGCACAGCAATCCACTCTATAGATAAATGATTTTAATCTTAACACCTCTGAACTGCTCAAAATCACTCAAAAAGGGGTTTTGGGTTTTGGGGGTTTTGTTTTGTTTTGTTTTGTTTTGCTTTTTGGGTCACATGTGGCGATGCACAGGGGTCACTCCTGGCTCTGCATTCAGGAATTACCCCTGGCGGTGCTCAGGGGACCATATGGGATGCTGGAATTGAACCTGGGTCGACCGCATCCAAGGCAAACGCCCTACCCACTGTGCTATACCTCCAGCTCCCTCACCCAAAAAGTTTTGCTTCAAGCAGCTAGTGGATAGTTCCTGACAGAGCTCACGCCTGACAAAGAACTCTGTGAGAACTTTGTGTGCTGGGCCTGGGTTAGATTCTTCTTCATTTCTTTCCCAACCAGGCAACTTCTAGATCTGATCTTTATTCTGTAACCTCTCATTAGTGACCAGTTGAGATATTTCCACTCCTTGGGTCTCACAGATACATACACACGATTAGCATGAAAAAGAATAAAACAAAATTAAGGAAGCACATAAGCAATGATTTCTTTTTACCTTATCTTCCAACATATGTTGGCAGTTGGGGCTCCAGTCAGAGAGTGGTGATGTGACTCATAGCCTGGATAAGAGAGTCAGTAACTCTGCCCCACTAGGTCATTAGAGGGATTCTGCAAACAACCTCTGTCAGCTGCTGGGGAGAAATGGGCTGTGGATAACAGGAACTCAAACCACTCACCCAGTATGTGCTATAGTGGGAGTGCCAAAGGCATTTTAGGTTTTTTTTTGTTGTTGTTTTACACTTATATGCTAACCTGACATATTAGCTTTATTGGGAAAGAAACTCTTTTCATTGCACTTCTTTTTAGCACTCTGAAACTCACACTACACATGCATTTTTTTAAGAATCCCAAACCTTTCAAAAATAGTCTCTTCCATATGTAATCATAGGTCTTCTTGTGTTTCTATGAGGTTCTTGGAGTGATGAAAAATGCTCAGACTTACTAAAAAGTGGTCTGCCTGTGGAGGTGGGGGATGGGTGTGCAGGTGGCGCTTCTCCTTGACGTCACCTTGACATCTAGTTGAGACATTCCAGCCTTCTTTCTTTTGATTTACCAGTATGAGATGAAATCATGAGGGAGGAGGAGCAGGTGAAACTTGTATTAAAAATGCTTGGGGAAAACTTACTGCCTTTCATCCGTGGCCCTCAAAGCTTTTCCAAACAGTAATTAATTCCCACAGTGCTCTTGCGAAATACCTAAGAATCTCATTACTTCCATTTTACAGATGTAGAAACTAAGGGAACAGAGTTTGTATCCAAGAAAGGGTAGGATTTAGTTTTATATCCTTTTGTTCTGCAGTATAGACCTTGTGGCCAATTAGATCAATAGAATCATTGGGTTGCTTTAAAAATTACCTCACATTGAACTTCATCCTCAGGATCGTAACTAATGGGGCTGAGGTCACTTCCAGTGTGGGGGGGCTTTAAAACTCCCTGATGTTTTAATGCTCAGTGCAGGTTGAAGACCTCTGCATTTGTTTTGTTGTTATTTTGGTTTGTGCGTGTGTGTGTGTGTGTGTGTATGTGTGTGTGTGTGTGTGAGAGAGAGAGAGAGAGAGAGAGAGTTTGGAGCCATTTCTCATAAGGAAAATCTGGATATAACTTGCAAAGAACTTAGGTTTAGCATGTGCCACATTTCCCCAGCCCTGTTCCCCATACAGCATCTCCCATCTCAACAAATAACTCCAGGACCAAACAGTGGCTTATGTCTCTAACGTAGATGTCATCTTTGCTTCCTTGTCACTCTTCCACCAAGTCCTCATGATCCTTCCTCATTGGCACTACTTGAATGTGTTCACATCACTTCTGTTTATTTGGGCCTTTATACTTCTATTAACCTATTTACTTGGGCCTTTATACTTTTTCTATGTCTCTTGTCTTAGATGCTCTTTAATCTATGCTCTGGCCTTCAGCTAGAGTATCTAGTAAACCTCAGAATGGAAATTTCTCTGTAAAATGTGCCTTCACCTTACCATCTCTCACTATCACCTCTCAACACATTATCTCCTCCTCTGAGCTGGACATTCTTTTATAACCTCCTTCACTTTTTGTCATACTAGTCTTGGGACATCTTAGGACATTGTTCCTTACACCCATCATCACTCCTTCATAGCCTTACTCCCATCAATCGTAAGTCCAGACCCCCATTTTGTCCTTAAGAGATCTCTGTCCTTGTCCTGTATCCTTACTCTACTGTCAGTCCACTCAGTCTGCAAAACCATGAGACTAAGAAGCACACCCTGATCCATTTTGATCACCCTCAAATCCCCAGCAGCAGGCTCAGAGCGACAGTACGGGAGGTAGGGCACTTGGCATTGCACACAGCCAACCAGGGTTTGATCCCCAGCATCCCATATAGTCTTCTGAGCCAAGAGTGATTCCTGAGCACAGAGCGAGGAGTCGGTCCTGAGCACAACCAGATGTGATCCAAAAACAAACAAAAAATTAAATAAAATAAATAATAACAACTAAAAAAATCCTTAGCAATAAGCGCAGGGTCTGGCATAGTTCATGCTGATTGGAGGCGAACTGATGGTGAGCCCCCAAACCCCCACATGGAGACCACTGAGAAGGGTCAGTAGGGGAAACCTGGTTTGGAGGGGCCCTGGGTTCTGGCTCTGACTCTGTAAGACAGCTGTGTACACCCAGACTCCATCACTCTCTGTAAAATTGCCTTCTTGCCTGCAACATGAAGTCAATTAGTTCCCGTGGTCTCTAGTTCCTTACAGCTCCAGAATTCCAGAGTTGCCAGAAACTACACTCTGAGTGATAACACAGAAATGAATCTCATCAATGTGATCACACCAGCATCACATTAGTTCCTCACCCCACCCCACCCCCACCCGCAGTTCAGTTTTCTGCGCTCTTTCTGGCCAAATTTTCTGGAGCCTCCCAGTTCTTGTCTTCCCTTCCTCCTCTCTCTCCCCTTTCCACTCTTATATCTGCTCCTTCCCTTTCCATTTGCACATCTCCCCATGTTCTTTTTTTTCCATTCTTCTTCCCGTGGTCCTCTTGGGTCTCTTCACCACAGTGTTCTTATCTTCACCCTAGCATTACCACATCCTGCCTTCGTTTGGGCCTTCCTGTTAGCTGGATTCTGAGCCCAGACTTTCTTTTATTACTTCACGAAGCCTCGTCCTCATTTCTCTGTGTGTCCAGTTCCGAAAACTCCCTGACTGTGTGGTCTCTCACCTGCCTTTGTAGGCGTCATGGAGAGAGATGGGGACTTTTAGCCCTCATCCAAAAGCCCTGGAAAATTAGGGAAAACCAGTGACCTGAGAGCTGGACCTCAGCTCTAAGTCAGACCCCCAGGGTAAGAAAGGTGCCCTTTGTCCCTTCCCATTCTAGAAATGCCCCCCAAAAGCAAACTTTAACATTGAATTTCAAAGAGACACATTTTTAGCTTGGAAGTAAAAGAAATTGATTCAAACGTTGTCTTCACCAAGAAAACACTATAGGTGGACCCCTAGTGTCCCAAATGGGTTATTACACTTCCTGGGATTTAAAAAAAAAAAAAAAAGGAAAATGGTTGTGTTTTGGAAGGTTTTATCCAGTCATACCTGGTGATGTTTAGGGGCTACTTCCTGGCTCTGTTCAAGGTTGCTCTTGGTGGTACCAGGGTTTGAACCTGGGCCTCCTGAATGTAAAAAACGTAATTGAATTACATTGAATTACTTTTCCCTTCCTCCTCTCTCTCCCCTTTCCACTCTGATCTTTGCTCCTTCCCTTTCCATGTGCACATCTCCCCATGTTCTTTTCTTTCCATTCTTCTTCCCGTGGTCCTCTTGGGTCTCTTCACCACAGTGTTCTTATCTTCATTGAACTATCTTGCTCCAGTAAAATGAGGTCCTACCTCCATTTTATTCTCTATAGAAGAAACTAAATGTGTAGATGTTATGGGGACATTGACAGTATTTTTGTCAAGTGAGTTTCCTGAGCACAGAGTTTATAAAGGAAGCCATGAAGACACAAATGCCTTGCATAATCACCTGTTCCTACCCAGGATTTTCTCAATCACCATTGACTATTGGGCTGGATAGTTCTTTTTTAAAAATTTTTTTAAAATTTGGGCTGGAGAGATAGCACAGCGGGTAGGGCGTTTGCCTTGCACGCGGCTGACCCGGGTTCAAATCCCAGCATCCCATATGGTCCCCTGAGCACGGCTAGGGGTAATTCCTGAGTGCAGAGCCAGGAGTAACCCCTGTGCATCGCCAGGTGTGACCCAAAAAGCAAAAAAAAATTAAAAAATAAAATATAAATAAAGCCATGGGCACAAGTTCTTTCTCTTTAAAAAAAAAAATTTTTTTTAATTTTATTGAATCACCGTGAGATAGTTACAAGCTTTCATGTTTGGGTTACAATCTCACAATGATCAAACACCCATCCCTCCACCAGTGCACATTCCCCACCACCAATATCCCTAGTATACCCCCCCTTTTCCACCCTCCCCCTGCCTCTAAGGCGGACAATATTCCCCACACTCTCTCTCTACTCTAGGGCATTATAGCTTGCAACACAGACACTGAGAGGTTATCATCTTTGGTCCACTATCTACTTTCACCATGCATCTCTCATCCCAACTGGTTCCTCCAAGGGCTGGATAATTCTTTATTGTGAGGATGATGCTGTGCAATGTAAGTGAACTGTAGTCTAACACATGACAGCAATATCTTGCCCTTCCTCAATCCAGTTGTAACAATAACATTGTCTTCAGATGTTGCCAAATGTTAGAAGAAGCAAAATCACCTCAGTTGAGATCCACTGTTCCTTCCTGATTTACCATTCTCTGAACTCCTTTGTTTTTTGTTTGGTTTTATGTTTTTGTTTGGTTTTTTTGGGGGGAGGCATTGTTTGTCTGTTTGAGGCCCATACTCAGCAGTGCTCATGGCTTCCTCCTGATCTGCACTCAGGCGTCACTCCTGACAGAGCCGTGGGATGCTGGGGATCAAACCCAGGTCAGCCGCATGCTAGGCAAGTGCCATACCTGCCGTACTGTCTCTCCGATCCTCTCCAAAACTCTTCAGAAAGCAAGCCACTGGCAACTCTCATATCTGACCATGACAGGAAATGTGAACCAGAGGCTTGTTGTCAGTACTTTGGTGTCTTCCAACAAGGCATCTAAAACCAGGGTTGGAAATACCTTACTGGGCTAGAGCAGTACTCTGTATGCAGGACACCTGGAGCCCAGTCCCCTAAGCACACCCAAGAAAGACCCCCAAGTACCGAGCTGAGAGTAGCCCCTAGACATTGCTGAGTATACTCCCAAAATAATTAACAATAATAAAATCAACATCTCCTTTTCCACTGACTTTTTTTTTGTTTGGGGCCATAGCCAGCAGTGCTCAAGGATTACTCCTGGCTCCACTGGTCCACCCCATATGGGGGACCATATGGGGTGCCAGAGATTAAACTCCATTCAGCATATGCAAGGCAAGTGCCTTACCCACTATACTAGCCCCTTCAGTGATATTTCTGATTGTCTATGGACAGTGCAAAAGGCATTCATAGAACTGGATCAAATATTATGCTGCCTTTGCCTGAGGAATAAAACATCTCAGCAATGCTTGTCTCTTTCAAGGAAAGAGACAACTGGCCTGAGAAATGTTGTAATTGATTGCACAACAACATCCGATGAGCCATGTTTAAATTTATAGAAGGAACAAAATTTCTGTCATTTGCTTGTCTTTTGAATCCTCAGATTTGCTGAGCCATAACTGACATCTAATAGTGTAAATTTAAGGCAGACCACATAAAAAACTGTGGTAAGGTGCTACAAAGCAATGTTTTGACAATGTCTTGTCCATTTGTGTTACCAGCTCTGATGGTCTCTGTCCGGCTCTCCTCTTATCCTATGCTGTCAGGTTTTTCTTTGAAATTAGCTCTAACCATTCTTCATGTCAGGCTCACTCAACTCTTGGTGAGATTTTGTGGGGTGCAGGGTAAGAATACAGTGGGAGCCACATTCCATGTGTAAAAGTTAGGTGCTTAACCTACAAACTGTTGGCTAAAATCTGCTCTATCCTAGGCCAGAGCAATAGTACAGCAGGAAGGGCATTTGCCTTGCAGGTGGCTGGCCTGAGTTCAATCCCCAGGAGGATCTTCTTGGGGGGAGTGGGGGCTTCAGTAACTTTTTACAGACTTTTAAAGCAGTTTCATTTTTCCCTTCCCTCCCCATTCCTTTGTTATGGTTGCAACAATGGGGTGGAGGGTGTCACACACACACACACACACACACTGGTTGTGGTGCTTGTTGGGTATCACACCCTTCAGTTATGGTGATTGCACATAGATGGTTGTGATGCATCAGAGATACACATGTGTTGTGGCACTGGGGATCCTAATATTGGTGCCGCCTGGATCATACCTGGCACACCTGGCATGTGGGGCCATTCCAAGAATCAAACTTGCAGCCTCAAGCCTCTCTTGAGCTACCACTGAATTGCCTTTGGGCCCCTCCATAATTTTAGAGAGAATAAAAGGGTTGTACATCCAAGGAGTTTGAGAAATATTATGCCAATAATACAAGATTCATCCAGGGAGGAAAACAATTGTTTTAAATTACTTATAACTTTAATAATGGCCTTTCTAGATGGTGATGGAAAGTGGGGATTGGCTGGTTGGTGGAGACCTTCAGGTGCTGGAGAGGATAAAGTGGAATGATGGATTAGACCAGTACCGCCTCACCCCTGTGGAGCTTAAACAGAAGTTTAAAGAAATGAATGCAGGTATGTTGGCTGGTGGGGAGTATTTGATAATACTCTTTACTTTCCTGTTTTATAGGCTGTGTTTATAGCTTTAAAAAGCTGGAAACAGGGGCCGGAGTGATAGCACAGCGGGTAGGGCGTTTGCCTTGCAGGCGGCCGACCTGGGTTCGATCCCCGGCATCCCATATGGTCCCCCAAGCATCGCCAGGAGTAATTCCTGAGTGCAAAGCCAGGAGTAACCCCTGAGCATCGCTGGGTGTGACCCAAAAAGCAAAAAAAAAAAAAAGCTGGAAACAGGGGCCAACTGGAGTGATGGTACAGTGGGTAGGGCATTTGCCTTGCAAGTAGCTAATATGGTACCCTGAGCACCACCAGGAGTGATTCCTGAGTGTCAAACCAGGAGTGATTCTCTGAGCATTGCTGGGTATAGTCCTATAACAAAAATTTTTTTTAATCTGGAAATATCTTCTATTAAAATGTCTATTGATATGGTGTTGGACAGCCTCCATATACTGTAAAACTATCCCAATAAAAATATGAATTGAAGGACTAAAGAGGTAGTACAGTGGGTAGGGCATTTATCTTGCATGTGGCCCACCCAGATTTGATCCCCAGTACCCCTGTAGGGTTCCCTGAGCATCACTAGGAATTATTCCCTGAAAGCACAGCCAGTAATAACTCTGAGCATAGTTGGGCTATATATGTATGTGTGTATGCATACATACATATATGTATGTATGTATATATATACATACCTACATGTGAATCGAGGGAACCAGAGAAATTAATATAGCAGGTAAGGTATTTGCATTGCATGCAGCCAACCTGAGCTCGATCCCCAGTACCACATGTGCCCCATAATTCCTGCCCAGAATGATTGCCAAGTCAGAAGTAAATCGAACACAATTGGGTATGGCCCCAAACCCAAAACAAATTTGCCATAGTAAACTTTCCAAAGTATATTTAAGAGATATGCAAATTGCAAAACAGTACATAGTATAAGTTGGAAAACAAAAATATAATGCAATACAGTTAACCCTGGTACTAATGGATTTCAGTTTATTCACAGAATATTTTTCAATAAATACATTTAAAGTATTTTTAGTGATTTACAAATAGGCTATTTTAATTTACTGAAAAGTATACACAAATTATAAGGAGTGAAAACTTACAAAACTCACCCCACACCAACAGAATTGTTTGGGGCATTTGCAGTTGAGAAATGTAAACAAATTAAAGAGGCAGTGTTAAGTCATTGCTGCATAAAGCTAACTATAGGGCATACGGCTGTAATTACCTCTTGTACTATAGCAGTGAACTCAATGTTGAAAGTAGCTGCTTAAAACACTGTGACATTCATCTCGATGTGAGTACACTCTCAAGTAAAATAATATTTTTACTTTGCTTTTTCTTTTAAAAGAACACATTTTATTTTTTTCTTTTGGGGTTACACCCTGCGATGATGCACAGGGGTTACTCCTGGCTTTACACTCAGGAATTACTCCTGGCGGTGCTCAGGGGACCATATGGGATGCTGGGAATCGAAACCTGGTTGGCCTCGTGCAAAGCAAACACCCTACCCGCTGTACTATTGCTCCAGCCCCTACTTTATTATTTTTTACGCTTAAATTATCCACTGCAGGGGCTGAAGCAATAGCACAGCGGATAGGGCGTTTGCCTTGCATGTGGCCAACCCGGGTTCGAATCCCAGCATCCCATATGGTCCCCTAAGCACCGCCAGGAGTAATTCCTGAGTGCAGAGCCAGGACTAACCCCTGTGCATTGCCGGGTGTATGACCCAAAAAGAAAAAAAAAAAAACCACCATATCCACTGCATATGGAGGGATGGGCCAGTGCCCTAGCACCCATGCTGACCAACATAAAAAAAAAAAAAAAAAAAAACTATGGGGCTGGAGAGATAGCACAGCGGGTAGGGCGTTTGCCTTGCACGTGGTTGACCCGGGTTCAAATCCCAGCATCCCATATGGTCCCCTGAGCACAGCCAGGGCTAATTCCTGAGTGCAGAGCCAGGAGTAACCCCTGTGCATCGCCGGGTGTGACCCAAAAAGCAAAAAAAAAAAAAAAAAAAAGCAAAAAAAAAAAACCTATAACTAGTTTTTAGGTTAAAAACACTATAACTGCTTTTAAAAACTTAACCTTTGTGTAGGAGAGATAACACTTACCTTGCATGTGGCCACTGGGTTCAGTCTTGCAGCATCCCTTATGGTCTTTCAGCACCGCCAGGAGTGGTACCAGGGCCAGGACTAAGCCCTGAACACTGCTCAATTGGTCCCAAAACTCAAAATCATTAATTAATTAATTAAAGGCCATAATCCACTTCTGTTTCCGGATAGAAGCAGACATCTGGCAGCGCACGCAAACTCAACACCACGCTGTGGCTGCTTCTTGGCGAAAAGTGTTGGGCCACGGGGGAGGTTTCTGATTCCTGTATTTTGAAAAAGAGAAAGTAATGATAGGCTTGAGGACAGTTTTTTTTATACTTTCTACTGGGCTTTTTTTTTCTCCATGTTTTCCATACAGACTATATACGAATTTCATAGCCAAAAAGGAAAATCAGGGGTCTCAGGAGCCCATCACTAGATGGATTGGGGATATCTCGGCTAGGTCTTGGCAATAATCGTTTTTGTGTGCATGCGCGCGTTCTTTGCTGCTGCCTGTCTCCCCCTCCTGTGCCCGGCTCAGCTGTCCAGGATAGGTTGGTATCTTCAGATTGACAGCCCCGCAGATTCAGGTGGGCTCTGCTGCTGACTGTTAAGAGCCGAAGGTTGTGACGAGTCCCCAGGATGCGCACAGCTGCACCTTTCCTTTGTGTCCTGGCGTCCATGGCGCCGGGAGTTTCTTTGACCTTGGTTCCTTGGCTTTTTCCTCTCCCAGATGCCGTGTTCGCGTTCCAGTTGCGCAATCCCGTGCACAACGGCCATGCTCTGCTGATGCAGGACACCCACCGCCGGCTCCTGGAGAGGGGCTACCAGCACCCAGTCCTCCTGCTGCATCCTCTGGGTGGCTGGACCAAGGATGATGACGTGCCCCTGGACTGGCGGATGAAGCAGCACGCGGCCGTGCTGGAGGAAGGGGTCCTGGACCCCAAGTCTACCATTGTCGCTATTTTCCCTTCGCCCATGCTCTACGCTGGCCCCACAGAGGTGAGCCAGTCATGACCTGGCAGTTCTAACTAAAACGTTATATGGAAGAGCAAGAGTCTTTGGGATCCTTCTTCCTTAAGAGACATTCTGGGATATTCTTCACCCTGCCTTTTTTTTTTTTTAAATCTCTATCCAATTCCTTATCTTTGTAACCAAGCAAGCCCTAAGGTGCCACTGTCTCTTGGGGCCAAGCAATGGAAAGACAAGGTGATGGGTTGAGAAGTTGCATTAACATCACACAAGTTGGCAGTTTGAAAGATGGGTTCCCATCCTAGAGAACCACTTTGCCTACATGGTCCCAAGAAACAGTTTATGAAGGAAAGGAGCAGGAAAGTTATTTCATTTTTACACCCCCCATCCTGAGCACCCCAGCAGTGCTCAGGATCCTCTCCCAACAGGACTGGTGGTTCCATGCTAGGCTGGTTCCATGCTAGGCTAGGTGGTTCCATGCTAGGCTGACCCCGGTGCTGCTCAGGTCCAGTGCTGGGGACCTCCAGGGCCACGGCCAGGCAGTGCTGGAGATAGAATCCACGGATTAAGCCCTTGTATTGTTTCTCCAGCTCAGAAAATTATTTTTAGGCAGAACTGGTGGGAATGTGTGGTTAATAAATTTCATTGTTGCTGGTCCCCTAGTGCATGCTCAGATGTATCCTTGCAGTGAATCTAGAGACAGATTTCTGATTAAGACTCTGCCTATATCTTGTCTTCTTAACAGAGGCAATTTGGAGAACGAGACAAGGGAAAACAGTACATTCTTGACATTCTCAAGAGCCCCTTCCCAGAAAAGTTTGCTGTTTCCAGTCCAGATTTTAACTCCTTTGGAGCTGGTTTCATTTCTCCTTTATCTGACTTAATAATGTTTCCATTTAGACAATTTTAGATACACTAAAATATTTCATATACTAAAACATCTAGATATACTAAGGCATTTAAACATTTAATAATGTTCCCAGTTCATGTATCTAGAAGTGCTAGAAGCCAGAGGATAGTGTGCTTTCCTTGTACACAGTTGACCCAGGTTCTTTCGCCAGCACCACGCATGGACCCCTGAGCCATGCCAGGAGTAATTCCTGAGTGCAAAGCCAGGAGTAAGACCTGAGCACCACTGGGTGTGGTCCAAAACTCCAAATAAATAAATAATAAATGAAATTTCAATGCTAGAAACAGCACATCAGACCTGCCTTTGAGAATATGGCAGTTAGCATGAGAATGAGGTTGGTAATGCATCTTACCTGGGTTATGAGGTGAGTTGTATGTAACCTAATATTTGATTTCTGAAGTCCCGTTTATTCTAAGTGATTCACCAAGATCTACATTAAAAGGGAGAGTGTGTCCTTAAAAGCTGAATGTCTCCCTTTCATCGTGACATAGTGAGACTATCAAACAGATTTTCTTTGTTCCACTGTAGTATATTTGAACAAGTATGTGGCAAGTCTGATGAATTGAAAGGATCTCAACCCTTTGGAATGCCCTAAATTGAGATTAATAAATTAATGCTTTTCAACCAGATCAAAGTTCGAGGCCCCTGGCTTTCCTCTCTTTCTCTAGATTTCTATCTGAGCTTTAAAACGACAGCAATTCATTTTAAAACCTCCATGATGTGTGGAACTGAAATCAATGTCTGCACATAAAAGGCAGTCATTAGTGGCTGTCAAATATTAAGAGATTCTGGATTGTGTCATTTCCTTTCAACTGTGATTTGTTCTGCAAGGGAGGGAACTGTAAAGTAAAATTCATGTCCTTTTACATAGAACAGAAAGATCTCGAGCTCATGGTCAGATAGCCTCTTTGGAAAGATTGGGACATAGAAACTCTCGTTCTAAAAGTCTAAAAGCTCCTGCTCCACCTCATGTAGCCAGTCATGGGGAAAAGATACCTTTCTCACTTTCCTGCTATTAGTCACTGGTCCACATCACTGAATTCTTTTAAAGCAGAATGAAGGCAGTTAGGTTAACAGGGACCCAGAATTGGCCAGTGACGATGATCATGTCCCTAACGTGTTATTTCGTAGGTTCAATGGCACTGCAGAGCCCGGATGATTGCAGGGGCCAATTTCTACATTGTGGGGCGGGACCCTGCAGGAATGCCCCACCCTGAGACCAAGAAGGACCTATACGAGGCTACTCATGGCGGGAAGGTCTTGAGCATGGCCCCTGGCCTCACCTCTGTGGAAATCATTCCTTTCCGAGTGGCTGCCTACAACAAAACAAAAAAATCCATGGACTTCTATGATCCAGCAAGGTATGTTTTCAGAGAGATTATTTCATTAACGTCTGTGCAAACAGAATGGAAGGCACAGTTTGAGCCCTTTGAGAAACCTGTGCATCTGTGTGGGCTCGTAAGTAATCTAAGCCCGTTGAAATCACTAAGACCTTATCTTATACATTCTGTGACTTGGAAAGCTAGAACACAGTCCCTTGAATATAGTATATGGTCACTCAGTAGTTCTCTTTCCACATGGATTCCTTGAGAATGCACTATATGTCTAGCACAAATGGGGTTGGGGGGGGCGTGGAGGTTAATGTAGAAAAAGATTTTAGTATTTGTGATGCACTCACCATTCTCAGAACTCAGAGGTGAGCAGAATAGAAAAGTATTAGAAAAGGAAAAGTAGGAAAATAGAAAAGTAGGAACTTCCTGAATGGAGTAGGAAGACAGTGGTAATAAATATTTCCCTTTTCTTCTGGAAAGTTCTTTTAATGAACTGAGAAGTTAGTGAATTGATCATTTTAGAACATGCCATATTTCCCAGAAAGAAAATATACCCTTAAGAATCCAGAACTGGGGCTGGAGATAGTACAGCAGGTAAGGTTGCTTGCCTTGCATACAGCTGACCCCGGTTTAATTCCCAGCACCCGTTATGGTCCCCCCCAAGCCCACAATGAATGATTCCTAAGAGTAGAGCCAGGAGTAACCCCAGAGCACTGTGAAATGTGGCCCCCAAACGAAACAACAAATCCAGGACTCTTGAAGTCCAGGACTCTGTGGGATGAATGTCACCCATTTATCCTGAGTTCTTTGTTGTTCGGTGACAGGCACAACGAGTTTGACTTCATCTCAGGAACTCGAATGAGGAAGCTTGCACGGGAAGGAGAAAATCCTCCAGATGGTTTCATGGCTCCCAAAGCATGGAAGGTCCTGACGGATTACTACAGGTCCCTGGAGAAGAACAACTAAAAGTGCCTTTGGCACCAGTGATTTTTTTTTTCCTGAAGTGCTCTTCTATTCCATTTT
Source organism: Sorex araneus (assembly GCF_027595985.1). Taxonomy (NCBI): domain Eukaryota; kingdom Metazoa; phylum Chordata; class Mammalia; order Eulipotyphla; family Soricidae; genus Sorex; species Sorex araneus. The sequence continues at coordinate 51,839,403 of NC_073312.1, read as the reverse complement.
CTTTCTTTTTTTTTTGTGATTAGATGCTTTGTATCCAGTTGCTTCTCAATTTGATTTTTTAATTTTACAATGAGATAAGCAAAAGTGTCTGTAATTTAAACTCAAGTTAACTATCTAAAAATACTCAAAAAAGACCAAATCTTGGCAGGTGAAAATAATATTGACTTCAGAGTTAAGCCATAGCGTCTACTACATCTGAGCTGGTAGGTCCCAGATTTCTTAAAACTTTGATGTGTCCGATTAACTGGCCCAAAAAGCGTATTTTCTTGTGTCCTGCCAACATGAACTCTGAATGTCATAAAATAAATTAGACAAGCAGCATCTTCTATGCAACTGACACAAAATTTTTTTCCTCGCCCTTCAAGAGATGTGGCTCATTTGTCAATATTCTTGCTAATCTTTTTCACCCACATGTGAAAACAGCCTCACTGCCCAATCTCTCTGTGCTGATCAGTCTGGAGAAACCATGTATGTGAAAATGTGAATTCAACCTCAGAAACCTATGCAACCTAGCTCTACCAGAACTTTATATTGTCTATTAAGATGTCTTAATGACCTCCTGTGAGTACTATTCACTGCAGTTAAACGGCGACATTTAATAGCATGGAGTGAGTGCCATGTTGAAAAGATTCACTCCCAGGCTCAGAGTGGCAATGTTGCCAAGTCCCTTTTTTTCCTCTTTGCTGGGTGATTGAGCACCCTGGCGTCCTGCAGACTGAAGCAGCATTAACTAAGAACAATTCACATGGCTGGGGCGTGAAGCTGGAACTGGAAGACAGCAGGAAACACTGAAACCAACCTTTTCATCTTTGGGGTGACCGAACCGAAAAGATGCACCAGGTGTGTGCTTCCTGAGCTTTGGGGCTCTACACTACACACGCCAAACTGACAGGAGGGGCTGGGCTGACAGGCACTTGCCTTGCACATGGCTGATCCAGGTTAGATCTCTGGTAATCCTTATGGGGTGCACCTATCAAGCACCATCTTGGATGCTGAAAGATCCAGTTTTCTGGATGCAACTAATTTTTTTAGTTGAGAAAAGGACTTTCCCCTACACTAAAGCTGTTTTGAGATCTCCCTCTTTGCTTCCTAGGAGACTATCTATTGTACTTTATGCCTAATTCCTTGTTACTAAGGAGTTATATGAAGAAATCGCACCTTACCTACGTCTTTCTGGAGACAAACTGGAAAGAAAACTGATTCCAACTCCCCTCCCCCCCATATTTTCCATCTTTTAAAGAAAGCTGATCTTAGCCAATTCAGGTTTTTTGAGAATGTGACAGACAATGGCCACAACAAACTTTAATTGCTCTAAATTATATAGTGCCTATACTCAAATACTCGCTACTAAGGCTTTAAAAAGATACAGCGTATTTATTGAAAATAAGACAGAATGTAGTGCCTTAACTGTGATTTTTTAAAGTATATTTAAAATTGCCTTTATGCTTTAGTACTACACTTAGTGCAAATGACGTTTCTATGTACAACTGAAGCTTTATCTTGTTTTAATAAATTTCTTAATACGAAGACTGAGATTTTCCTGCTTTTAACTCTCGAGTGCAGCTGACCAGACTCTGAGCGCTTGTGACTTTATATAACTGGCGACAGTGGCAGCCAGCAAGTCTTTCTCATATCATAATTAAGAGGCTGTCCTCGGGATCAGAGAAACAATACAGTTGGGTAAAGCACTCACACACATATATGTTCCACAGCTAGGAACAAAACCCATAAAGTAAAAATGAACTTTACATGACTTGCAGATTGTTACAACAAAGACTGAAAAATTTTCACTTACAGTAACATGAGAAATCCAGACAAAACTTAAATACTTTTTTTTTTTTTTTTGGTTTTTGGGTCACACCCGGCGATGCACAGGGGTTACTCCTGGCTCTTCACTCAGGAATTACCCCTGGCGGTGCTCAGGGGACCATATGGGATGCTGGGATTAGAACCCGGGTCGACCGCGTGCAAGGCAAACGCCCTACCCGCTATGCTATCGCTCCAGCCCCTTAAATACTTTTCTGACTCTAGTAAAACACGGTTAATTCAAGTTATTCTTCATGAAGGACTTAATACCAGCACCCAACATAGTTCCTCTAACCCTGCCAGGAGTGATCCCTGAGTATAGTCCCAGGAATAAGCCCTGAGTACTGCTGGGTGTTGCCCAAAAGCAAAATAATAATAAAATAATAATAATAATGTCTGTGTTTGGGTCCAAAAAAGTACAGCAGGTAAGGTGACCCAGGTTTGATTCCTGGAACTCCATATGGTCTTAAGCCCCGCCAAGAGAACAGAGCCAACAGGAAGCCCTGGACACCTCTGGATGCGCCCAATCCACTCTCCTCCCCCCAAAACTATTTTAAGCAACTTATAACTGCAAATATTATACTATCACAAAAAAGGATACACTCCCACTTTGCTTTGGTAATGAGATTCATATGCTCTAGTATGGACATTCTTACAATGGTAAAAACTTTAAATTGCTCATCTTACATCTGGCATTTGTGCAATATATCTTAACACCAGTTCATGAATGGTGCCTTAGAATTTTCACCTATGCAGAGAGACATTTAACTTGTTAGTTTCTAAATGAAGTGATGCTTGGCTTTGAGACTTTCCACTGGTATTTTAATACATTAGAGTTCTATTCAATGTTGATTTCTGAGGGACTGGAGAGATGGCTCATAGGAGTGGGGTACAGGCTTTGCAGGCAGAAGCTCCAAGTTTGATCGCTGGTACCACATGGTTCCCCAAGTATTAAACCAGGACTAGCATCCAAACACTGCAGTTAGCACTGAAACAAAAGCTGAAAAGCCCGAAACAGAAAGGATATTGACTTTATAAGAAATTATAGAGCATTCTAATACATACATAATCCAATTTATTGTCGTTATCCAGAAGGTGGCAATATTTGTTGAGCACAATTCCAGTAAAAATAAACTTCTACCAATGAGGGATGCCACTGCAATGTTTATACAGGCACATGCAGGGCTTGCTACAGCCTCACCTCACACCCAAGCTATTACAGGGAAGGGAGGGAGGGAGGGAGGGAGGTGGAAAGGGAGAGAGACAGAGACCGAGAGTGTTGGGAGTGAGGGGTGGATGGAGGTTGTTGAATGACAGAAGAAAAAATTAAGTAACAAAGATACTGAATTGACTCAAGTCTTTAAATTATTCCCGGAAAAGGCTTGGGAATAGTTTGACACACAACAGTTTATCGGAAGACTTCCAACCTCTAGAGAAACATCACAGAGCTGATCCTTCAAGTCTTGGGACTGAACAACAGAACAGCAGGTAGGGCACTTGCCTTGCATGTGGCCATCCCATGAGTTCCACCAAAACTGACCCCAAAGTACAAAGCCAGAAGTACTGAGCACCACTGGGTGTGACCCCCACCTCCACAACCCACCACAATCAATCTTGATCCCTAGAGTACAAGAAATGCTATGAAACAGCATGGTCAACAATGTAAATCAATGTGTAAATGTAATAAAATTATTAACAAAATAGCTACTCAGCAGTAACTAGCCGGCTCTGTGCCCAGTGCCCCTACACTGTACTGTCATACTAATTATACAACCCTACATAAGGTGAGTGCCACTGCTTCTCTATTTTATAATTTCTATGAGCAACAAGTTAGATAACAAGTTTAAGAATTAATGTTTGGAGCTACGTAACAATGGTCAGGGGTTACTCTTAGCTCTGCACTCAGGAATCAGTCCTGCTGGTGCTCAGGGTACAATATGGGATGCCGGAAATCAGACCTGGCTCAGCCGTGTGCAAGACAAACGTCTTACCTGCTGTACTATTATTCCAGCTCCAAGAATACATAATTACTAATAGGGAGCCGGGATTTAAACTCGGGCAGTATAATTCTAGATTTTTTTTTTAAATAGATATTTTCAAGCAATGAGGGGAGAAGGCTTGTCATTCCCATAGTTTTATTATTTATTCATTTTTGCTTTTTGAGTCACACCCGTAGATGCACGGGGTCACTCCTGGCTCTGCACTCAGGAATTACCCTGGGCAGTGCTAAGGTGACCATATGGGATGCTGGGAATCGAACCCTGGTCGGCTGCATGCAAGGCAAATGCCCTACCCGCTGTGCTATAGCTCCAGCCCCTAATTCTAGATTCTGTACCTTTACCACAAAGATAATACTTCAAAGCCTGGAACCAAACTTATTTCAAACGCATATTTACAGATGAATAAATCATACAACAGTAAAACGTCTTAAAAATACTATAAATTTCCTTAATTACATTAAGATGATGCCCAGTAAGTTATGTTTGCTGGAACTAGTCTATTTCAAACTTCGTTTTAAAAAAACAAAAATTTAGTAACTACTTCTATTAGATATTTAAGAGAATTTAAGAGAATATAAAAAGAATGAGAATTAGAGAGCATTAACCTTAAATCAATATGCCATCAAAGTTAAAGAAAGTTATTAAGTTTTTACTAAATGAAGTCATAAAATTCATACTAGATTACTAGAATGTATGTTTTAAACGTCTGAAAGCTACACAATAAAAGCAGTCCAAAGGCAAGTTCTATAAACCAGGAGAAAAAAAACCAGGAATTTCATGACTGAAAAGACCAAGGAATAGAGAACACTCAAAGAGGTACCTCTTTATTACAATTTATTAAATAATAGCATAATAGTTATTAAAAATGGAAATGAAATTTTTATTTTTGGTATCTTGTGTTTTGCATTTAATTTTTCAATCATCTTGACTATTTTAAAAACTGGCTTTCATTATCGAATCAAGTGTTTTCCTACAATCTCTGTGCCACTCACAAAAACACAATTTTAAGAGAATAAACTATCCAACAGACTAGTGAGAGACTCACTATGAAAGAAATTAACTCAGTAACTCACAAATAAAGACAAAATTTTCAAAGAAATACAATAAAAACAAAATATATTAAGCATAATTTAATCTTACTGATGATTCAGAAGGCACGCACCTCAAGATCATATTGTGCCATTTTCCTCATGCTGTGTTTAAGTGCTTGTAACAAAATTCTGGTTAGTGAAATATTGGTCATAACAATATTTTTCAAAGGTAATGCACAAGGCATCAAATGACTCTAGATGTTAATATGGGAATTCTGATGTAGATGTCTGGCCTAACTTGGGCACAACCTATACTAAGAGAATTAAAAAAAGAAAATTAATGAGTATTTTTAGCATGTTTAGTAACACCTACTTGTTTTAAACATATTTCATTTTTTTTAATGACCACATGGTATTTGATCCTAATAAAGGGATAACTTTAAAATAACATTTGAAAAATACGGTTACAACAGAACTATGTTACATTAGCTGAAGAAAGGAAAGTCCCATTCATGGCTTGTAATGTCCTGGGCTTTTTCAAAGCCATTCTGGGAAAGACGATCAGTCCACCTTTACACACAGCAACTAAAACAAATGTTTAGCCCACTGTGCTTACAGAAAGAGGTGAAACTGATGTAACTCTCACAACTGCATGACAACCATTCAATGTGATCAATGAATGAGTACTTTTATTATCATGGCAACCACAATAATTAAACTACACCTAAAGTGGGTAGGGCGTTTGCCTTGTACGCGGCTGACCCGGGTTCGATTCCTCCGTCCCTCTTGGAGAGCCCAGCGAGCTACCGAGAGTATCCCGCCCACAAGGCAGAGCCTGGCAAGCTACCCATGGCGTATTCAATATGCCAAAAACAGTAAAAAGTCTTACAATGGAGACGTTACTGGTGCCCAATCGAGCAAATCGATGAGCAATGGGAGGACAGTGCTACAGTGCTACATCTAAGTATTCAGATGTTGCTTACTTCTAACTACTGAACCACAGGAAATAAAATGCTATAACTTTAAAAAAAAATGTGACAATTGGAAATAACTGAATCACTGTACCTTTCAGACACAACTTTAAATCTTCATTTTTCTGTATAGACTATTTGGTACTTTTTGATTCAGTAGGTGGATTAAAAAAAGTTCTTGTATTCAAACATATCTACAGAATGTCAATATAAAATGTGTGAATATATACACTTAATATACACACATACATACATACACACATATGTATCTAGAAACCGGCACTTAAATCACATCCCCATTTCTCACTAATGTCTCAATGACTCACTCATCTGTTATTTTAAGACCAGCTTAGATGCTATAAGGCTGCAACATATGGCTAAAGAGGTCAAACACAAGCACCCACAGTCAAGATGGATCAAATTGTTCCTCCTCATGATTTGTGACAGTAGTAATACCACCAACAGAACTGTATCTCAATAACTTAGAATTCAGAGTATAAAAAAAGCGTCAAACATTTGACTCCCTCACTGGTTAAAGAACACTCCTTTGACTCTATTTCCACTAATAAAAGGGCACACCAAACTGGGTCACACTGAACTGTACAAATGATCTTTACTCTTAATCTAAACAAACGTGTGTTAAAACATTCTGAAATGCTGCATCCTTTGACTTCTTCATCTTTTCTATTGCCCGATGCAGGTCCTGTTGTTGCACAGGTCGAATTTCATCTTCATCATGGCTAAAATGCAAGCAAAATCATGAAATGTGAAATAACGCCAAATAACAATATACTTTTTTTTTTTTTTTTTGCTTTTTGGGTCACATGCGGCGATGCACAGGAGTTACTCCTGGCTCTGCACTCAGGAGTTACCCCTGGCCGTGCTCAGGGGACTATATGGGATGCTGGGATTCGAACCCGGGTCGGCTGCATGCAAGGCAAACGCCCTACCCGCTGTGCTATCGCTCCAGCCCCAACAATATACTTTAATATTTATCAGGATTTAAAAAGTCTCCTTACCATCCAAAACCCCAAAGACAACCATAATTATAGACTATCTAAATTATTCTATTACCTGTGTTTATATGACACTTTACTTTTTTTTTTTTTTTTTTTTTGCTTTTTGGGTCACACCTGGCTATGCTCAGGGGTAGTTACTCCTGGCTCTGCACTCAGGAATTACTCTTTGGTGGTGCTCAAGGGACCATATGGGAAACCAGAGATCAAATCCACATGCAAGACTCGAGCCCCATGTGAATCTTTGGTAAGCTTTGACTACTCGTGAGTGATTAGACCCTAGTTCACTCCCCAGCACCAATCAATCAATAAAAGCATCACTAAAAGGCAAAGAAACCAATGATGGCTAGTGATAAACATTATAGCTGAAGCACTGTTGCATTATTATCCCAGTGTTCATCAATTTGCTCGAGCGGGCACCAGTAACATCTCCATTGTGAGACTTGTTACTGTCTTTGGCATATGGAATGCGACATGGGTAGCTTGCCAGGCTCTGCGTGCGGGCAGGATATTCTCAGTAGCTTTGTCTCTCTCCGAGAGACGAAGAAATCAAACCTGGGTCTGCCCTGTGCAAGGCAAACGCCCTACTCGCTGTACTATCGCTCTAGTTCAGGGTGGTATCAGAATTGTAAGATTATAGCAGTAGTAACTACAAATCAAACACTTTACATTAACAATACAATTATAGATTATCATAACCTGCAATTCCAAAAAAGGAACCAAAGGTTATTGGTAGGAACTAGGGGTGGCAGACAAGCACTCCTGGCATTACTCAGAGGTCCATGCATTGCCAGGATGGAGCCCGGACCCCCACAGGTAGGTACTCAGCCAAAGAGCTCTCTCTGCTTCCGGGGAAACTTTTAAAAGGGTCTATCAGAACTAAGTTATTCCAGTCCACTAACAAACTATTGCTGTAACAGGGTTGACACAAAATTGGTTTCCTGTGGCTGGAGAGGTAGTTCAGTGGGCATGGTACCTGCCAGCCTGCGGCTAACCCAGATTTGATCCCAGCACTACATACGGTCGCCCACACCTTGAGGAGTGATTTTCATGCACAAAGCCAGGAACAAGCCCTGAGCAAAATTGGGTGTTGGCTCCAAACCAATTTTTTTAAATGGTTTCTCAAAAGTTCATCATATGCTGAAACTGGTTTCAAGTACAATTCTCAGCAGTCACAAATCACATCTTGGTTTAGTAAACATGTATTTTAATTAGAACAGAAGTCTAGTCCCTACACCAGGCTCTTGCAACATAAAAATTTCGAAGATGAGGCATTCATATCCATGTGAAATAAAACTAAAGAACCCTGATTTCCAAGAGATGAGAAGTAATCTTAGTTATCAGTTAACTTTCTGTGACTTAGTCCACAGGTCTGTAATAGAAATTTAATTTTTTAATTTCTTACTCTTTTTTTCCAGACCATTTCCATGAAAATCTCTTTTTGGAAAAAAGTAAATAGAACTAGAGGAATTATTACTTCTATTTCAATTTTTATTCAGAAACAAAGCTGGTGTTGCAAAACAAATAAGAGCTTTATTTATTTTTAATAATGTAAAAGCACTGCTATTCATTCAGCCATAAATAGCTTTAAAAGATCTCGGCAATTAGAGAAATTACAGACCAACTCTAAATACACATACCTTTCTTCTGATGCCGAATTAACATATTCCCTAACACAAAGGAGGGCAGCGTCTCGACACATCTCCTTTAGGTCACTTCCGGAAAACCCATCAGTTTCCTGGGCTACTTCTAACAGGTCCACATGTCTATCCACCTTAAAGCAAACATGAAACATGCTTTAAAAAAATAAGATAGACACAGATGTGTATGTATAAATGTAATAAGCTGGAAACATATGCAAACACTTATTAGAATTAAAGAACATTAATATAAGGGAGCAGCAGCAGCTTGGGAGAAGAATCATTTAAAAGTAGGCTAGAAAGAGAATTCAAAGTACTAGAGTCATGCTTGGCATGCCAGAGGCTCAGGTTCAATCCCCAGCTCCACGTAGTCCCCTAAGCACTGCCAGGAGTTACCTCAAACCACTGTCAGGTGTGGCACCACACCCCTTCAAAATACTGTATTTAAAAAAATAGTAAAAAAACCCCTGCAATATATAGACTAGAGGAATAGTACAGCAGGCAGGGCTTGCCTTGTACTTAGCTGACTTGGGTTTGATCCCCGGCATTCCATATAGTCTCCCAAGCACCACCAAGAGTGATGCTCAGGGGTTATACCTGGCTCTGCACTCAGGAATTACTCCTGGCAGTGCTCGGGGGCCCATATGGAATGCTGGGAATCGAACCTGGTTCGGCTGCATGCTAGGCAAACGCCCTACCCACTGTGCTATTATTGTTCCAGTCCATCAAGTGTCTCTTAAACATTTCATGCTTATTTCTTTCCCGAAGAATGCAAATTAAAATTACAAGATACCAGGCTAAGCGATACTATGATGTAGAAAGGCTATTCAATGGAGGATTTAATAGTGAAAGAATAAAATCAACCCAAACATCCTTCAATATGGACGTGATTAAATAAATATGGTTCACGTGTAAGTGAGAAGAGAAAATAATATTGTAATTTGCTTATATAGGCATATATCAGCTAAAAAAATCATACTTTTCTCTGTATACTATATTTAATATAAAAATAAATATATTTTTAATTTTTTGAAACATTACTTGTTTTTTAAATCTTAAATACAAGAATCCTAAAGAATTTCATTAGTAAGCCTTTTAAATCTAAGTTCCTGGGGCTGGAGAGATAGTACAGTGGGTAGGGTAGGGCTCTTGCTTGCACATGGTAGACCAGGTTTTGATTCCTGGCACCCCATATGATATTCCAAGCCTCACCAGGAGTGATGCCTGAGTTGCGAGCCAAGAATGAGCTCTGGGCACTGCCAGGTGTGCCCCCAAATCAAAAGCAAAACAATAACAAAAATCTAAATCCTTACTTCAATTAAATTTAAAAAAAAAAAAATCAGGGGCCAGAAAGATGCACAGCAGAGAGAGGTCACTTGCCTTACACGTGACCAACCAGGGTAATCCCTGACACCCCATGTGGATCCCTGAGCAGCGCCAGGAATGATTCCTGAGCACAGTCAGGGACAATCCCTGAGCATCATTAGGTGTGCCCCACCCCACAAAAAATAAAATTAAAATTCACGAATCACGAAATTCCCATTAATCACCGATTTCTCGGGCGGGCTGAGTAACATCTCATTTCGTACTTTCCCTGAGATCTTAGTAGTCCATCTCGACTCGGCCCTCCTAATGATGTTTCACTGGGGGCTCTTCAAGGTCAGGGGAATGAGATCCAGCTTGTTACTGGATTTTGCATATGAATACAACATGGGAAGCTTGCAAGGCTGTCCCATGTGGGTAGGAAACTCTCAGAAGATTGCCAGTTTCTCCCAGAGGGAGAAGAAGGCTACATGATATTAAATTAAAATTAAATTTAATTAAAAACCAACCCCCAAACAAAAATAAAATCAACCGTCACTGTCACTGTCATGCCGTTGCTCATCGATTTGTTCAAGCGGGCACCAGTAACGTCTCTGATTGAAAGACTTATTGTTACTGTTTTTGGCATATCCAATACACACGGGTAGCTTGCCGGGCTCTCCGAGAGGGGCGGAGGAATCGAACTCGGGTCGACCTCGAGAAAGGCAAACGCCCAACCACTGTGCTATCGCTCCAGCCCAAATTAACCATATTCCTTTAAAAATATATATATACTTCTTTTGTAACAAAGTGACTGGAGCAATAGCACAGCGGGTAAGGAGTTTGCTTTGCACGCGGCTGATCCGGGTTCAATTCCTCCGCCCCTCTCAGAGAGCCCGGCAAGCTACCGAGAGTATATCGCCCGCACGGCAGAGCCTGGCAAGCTCCCCATGGTGTATTCGATATGCCAAAAACAGTAACAAGTCTCACAATGGAGACGTTACTAGTGCCCGCTTGAGCAAATCGATGAACAACGGGATGACAGTGCTATGACAGTGCTAGTAACAAAGTGACATTCCGACATCAGGATTTTTAATCTACAGATAGAAAAATGTAAGGTCTTTAAAAAAGATTATTATACAATTTCTCTCTAAAATCATTTTATAGACATAAATGTCTTTATTTTTTTTTTGGAGGGGTCACACTGGCAATGCACAGGGGTTACTCCTGGCTCTGCACTCAGGAATCACCCCTGGCAGTGCTCAGAGGACTATATGGGATGCTGGGAATTGAACATGGGTCGGCTGCATGCAAGGCAAATGCCCTACCCACTGTACTATTGCTCCAGCCCCAGACATAAATGTCATATTTACAGGATGGGTCAAAGTGTAATTTGCTACTTACATTTTCATTTTTCAAGATGAGTTTGAGGATTGCTTCTCTTTGTTTTAAAGCCTAAAAAAAAATAATTTCTAGGTTAGCATTGAAAAATATACCAAAAAGGATCAACTTGCTTTCCCAATTTTTTTTTGTCAAGGTAACAGCTGTAGGAAATGACAGAAATTGACAGAGGTCATGCAAACTACTGGCTAAACCTCTCTTTAGATAAAGCAGAGGTTCCAAATTTATGTGGTCTACTGTTCCTTTTGGGGGGCGAGGAATTGCTCACTCAGTATCCCCTTAGAAACCTACCTTCATTAAGCAATCAAACAGAAAGCAACCCTAATTAGCACTTAAAACGTTACTAATCTCTGGATCATTTCAGTCACCCCCAAGGTGTGATATCACCTACTTTGGGAAACAACACTCTATAATCACTTAGAATAATCTTACTACTAGATCTTTTTCTTCTGAATTTCTAGCACTGACTAGTACAATGTCTAGGAATTATCATGACCATAAATATATATCTTATGTAAGTAAATGAATAGATAAAAATGAAATTATTAACTATGTTGTAGAGAAATAAATATCACTGATCTTCCAAAAGAAGGTATTACCTAATACCTATCTGATAATAGACTAATATCCAGGATATACAAGACACTAGTAGATTTGTACAAGAAAAAAACCCTCCAACTCCATCAAAAAATGGGGAGAAATGAACAGAAGCTTCCTCAAAAAAGAAATACAAATGGCCAAAAGGACATGAAAAATGCTCTACATTGCTAATCACCCGGGAGATGGAAATCTAAACAACAATGAGATATCATCTCACACCACAGAGACTGGCACACATTCAAATGAACAAAAGCAACCAGTGTTGGCATCAATGTGGGGAGAACGGGACGCTCCTTCACTGTTAGTGGGAATGCCTACTGGTCCTGCATTTTTGGAAAACAATATGGGCATTCATTCAAAAATTAGAAATAAAGCTTCCCTATGACCCCACAATACCACTTCTCGGACTATATCCCGAGGGTGCAAAAAGCACAGTAGAAATGACATCTGCACCTGTATGTTCATTGAAGCACTATTCACAATAGCCAAAATGTGGAAACAACCCAAGTGCTGAGAAAGACGACTGGTTAAAGAAACTTTGGTACACAAAGTAATTTATGTTTGGAGTGCTCACTCAGGACAGGATATGTGTGCTGAAAGTAGACTATGGTCCAAACATGATGGCCTCTTAGTACCCATATTATGAGAGAGAGAGAGAGAGAGAGAGAGAGAGAGAGTGTAAAGGGAAATGTGCCTGCCACAGAGGTGGCAGGAGATGGGGAAGGGGTATGGGAGGGATACTGGGAACATTGGTGGTGGAGAATGGGCACTAGTGGAGGGATGGGTACTGGATCATTGTATGACTGAAATGTAATCATGAAAGTCTGTAAATCTGTAACTGTATCTCACATGATTTAAAATTTTTTTCAAAAAAGGGAATGGAAGGACAGCAGGACAGCAAAGGAACTGGGGGCGGTTCCTTTCTATTCCTTTCTTATTTATCATGAAGTCCCCCCCCCAAAAAAAAAAAATAATCCCTTGACTGGAAAGGTATTACTGGAGTTAAGGCACTTGCCTTACCTGTGACTCCCTCTGCCATGATTCTGTCTCATATCCCCAGCACCATATGGGGTGCTGGGCACTTTTCAGGGGTCAATCCCAAGCAGAGCCAGGAATAGCCTCTGAGCATCTCCAGGTGTGCCCCCAAATATAGCAAAAACAAAAAGGGGAGCAGGAGTGATAGTGCAGCAGGGAGAACGTTTGCCTTGCACACTGCCAACTGGGTGCAATCCCTGGCATCCTATAAAGTTCCCCAAGCATGCCAGGATTGATTAATGAGTGCAGAGCCAGGAGTAATCCCTGAGTATCACCAGGGTTGGTCCCAAAACAAACAAAAAATAATAATAATTTAAAAAACAAAAGAATAAAAGAGGTCCAGAGAGGCAACGGTACCACATATGGTCCCCTGAGCACAGAACCAGGAGTAAGCAAGCCATCCTGTCTACTACCCCAAAACATTCCCTACTGAAAATCACAAATAAAGACCTATCATAAAAGAGAACTGTGTAACTATTCAGTTATCAATCAAAACCACCTACTGGCTGATTGATATGAAATCTTGTTGGCATCCTTCTCATAATAGCTGAGTCAAGATCCTGAGGACGATTAGTAGCTCCCATCACTATGACCTACATAAACAAAGAAAACACAAGGTATTAATTAAGTCCAACGATTGCATTCTTTTTTATAACTTTATTATAGTTTAGGTAATGTGTTTACAATGGTGTTGATGTTTATAGTCTTGGTTTTAGTCACCTCAACTCATCATCATCCAAGTGCCTAAGGAATCCCCACCCCATGTCTTCTTGTCATATCTAGTCTACGTACTGCCCCCCAAATATGGTGTTGTTATTAGAATTGACAAGATACTGAAAATTAAGGACCATTTAAACGGAATTTTCTGTAAGAAATGTGATTTTAGGGACAGAAAGATAGTACGAGCATCAAGGCGTTTGCCTTACATGGGGCCAATCCTGGTTTGATCCCCAGCATTACATAGGGTCCTCCTAACACCACCAGGATTGACCCCTGAGTGGACAAACAGGAGTAGATTATTAGCAGATGTGGTCCCATTCCACCCAGCTCAGCCCCCAAAAGAATATGATTTAAGCCAACTATTACTTAAATATTTAGATATAAATCATTGTTAATCCCCAAAGTAAGCAAAGCTAGTAAAACCAATAAAGTTCACGGGCTGGAGAGATAGCACAGCAGGTAGGGTGTTTGCCTTGCACGCGGCCGACCCGGGTTCAATTCCCAGCCTCCCATATGGTCCCCCGAGCACCGCCAGGAGTAATTCCTGAGTGTAGAGCCAGGAGTAACCCCTGAGCATCGCCGGGTGTGACCCAAAAAGCAAAAATTAAAAAAAAAAACAAAACATGCATATAAAAGCTAGTTGTAAAGGCCATGAATGGCTTCTCCATCTTTGGGGAAGTCCTTACTCTCCCTTGGGTGTGTTACTCTCCCACTTCCTCCCTCTCTTCTTCAAAAAACCTCCAATTAAAATCTGCTTTACTTCACTGCTTGTGTGAGGTGAGACAGGAACCCAGTAACCCTGGATCCCGGGTGGCAGAGAAGGATGGGGAGAAAGTGACCATCTGTCTTCTCCCCGCTTCACATAAGTCACCAGTGGGACCCACCGACATCAGAGTGAACCCTGAGTGTAGAGCCAGGAGTAAGCTTGAGCACCACCAGGTGTGAACCAAAAATAAACAAAACAAAACAAAACCAATAAAGTTCAGAGAACTTCTAAGAACTAAATGATATAAAATTTATTTTAAAATTGTTTCATTCGGGGCTGGAGCGATAGCACAGCAGGGAGGGAGTTTGCCTTGCACGTGGCCGACCCAGGTTCGATCCCCAGCTTCCCATATGATCCCCTGAGCACCACCAGGAGTAATTCCTGAGCGCAGAGCCAGGAGTCAGCCCTGAGCATCGCCAGGTGTGACCCAAAAAAGCAAAAAATAAATAAATAAATAAAATTGTTTAATTCTCCAAGAGAGAATTGCTCAGTGGCTACAGGCTGAGTAACAAAGTCATTTATATTATAGCTTAGCTTGAGAATATACATGCGCTCAGGTAGATACTCCAAGAATTTTATTTAATAATACTAAAGGAAAAATCAGTTCCCTTAAATCTGAGGATTCTAAAAATAGTAATAAATAAAAAGGATTATCTTTCTCAAGATCTCCTATCTTCACCTCAAAGTACTATCAACACTATAAGCAATTATCTTTTGTTTTATGGCCATACCTAGATCATGTGGTGCCAGAGACTGAACCCAGGAATCCTACATACAAAGCACGTGCTCCAGCCCTGTGAATAACCCTCTCTGACCTGAAAGTGAAACCTCAATGATAAAAGTTCCAAATCAAACTTTAGAAAAGGGCTACAGAATAAAAACAGCATCAAAATGCTTGGCAGAGTTTTAAAAAGTAAAAAGCTGGTGACTCTGACAAACCTCTAGATTAATGTCATTTATAAAATATAGAAATGAAAATATGACTATGGGGGCTGGAGAGATAGCACAGCGGGTAGGGCGTTTGCCTTGCACGCGGCCGACTCGGGTTCAAATCCCAGCATCCCATATGGTCCCCTGAGCACGGCCGGGGGTGGTTCCTGAGTAGAGAGCCAGGAGTAACCCGTGTGCATCGCCAGGTGTGACCCAAAAAGAAAAAAATATATATATATGACTATGAACAAGAGAAAGATAAAAGCATTTGTTTCTGAAGGGCTGGAAATGTCAAAAGCTGTTGACATTTCTGTATAACCTACGAACAGCAGGCATCTGCTACCACAAATGAAATTTAATGGTAAGAAAGTCTCATTTCTTAAACTCTATTTTAACCTAAAAAATTTTTGATTTCCAAAATAATCTGAAATCTAAATTCTGAACATTCTGAAAGGTATCTTATATTCTGCTCCCATTCTTTACATCTAATGATATTCACATGCCAAATTTTCAATTTACTATGAAAGGATGCCACCTAGAGGAAAAATATATAAATACAAATATAAAAATAAACTTGAGAAATGTTACTTCCCCAGTAAAATTCAATTTTGGATTTCAGTTACGTGGTCCTACAATCACAGTATCGATACTATTTTTCTATACTGACTTCTACGACTCCCAAAAATTTGCTGTAAAATGTAAGACAAGCAGAAGATCAAAAGACCCAAAAAGCAAAATAAATAAATAAATAAATAAATTTAAGAAAATAAATAAAGACTGATTTAAAGGGCAAAAACAGACCCCTTTATACACATTAACTGTTGTATAAAATTAAAGTTAAAATGTAAAACAAGAGTGTTTTAGTATTTAAGCAGCAAAATGAATGTACCATTTAGGTATTTGTTAAGATATTAAAATCATTTAAAAAGAGCTGATGATACTAAAAGGGTTAGGGTACTTGCCTTGCACATGGCAGACCTTAGTTTAATCCCCAGCACCATATGGTCCCCCAAAAACCACCAGGTGTGATCCTTGAGCAGAGGAGGAAGCCGTAAAGCACACAACAAGGTATGGCCCAAACCCCTTACCCCTCCAACAAATACACATCCCTCCAAAAAAACTTCTAAAATGAAATACAAAGCTCAACTTTTTTCCTTTTTGGGTCACACCCGGCAATACACAAGGGTCACTCCTGGCTCTGCACTCAGGAATTACCTGAGTATGGGCACCACCAGGGGACCATATAGGATGCTGGGAATCAAACCCAGGTTGGCCGCGTGCAAGGCAAACGCCCTACCTGCTGTGCTATTACTCCAGCCCCCAAAGCTCAACTTTTTAAAAAATTATTTTACATAGGGCCAAAAAGATCAATCAGAAAGGGTCAATCCCTGGGACCCTTATTATCCCCTGGGCCCACCAAGATTCCTGATTCCTGAGCACAGAGCCAGGAGTAAGTCCTAAGTATTCGTTGTGGCCTCCCTAACTCCCAATCATCTTATATTTAAAAAAATTAAGATCTAGGCAGGGAATATGACTCAGTGTAAACACCTCACATCGATTTGACCCTCAGCAACACCAAAATTAGAGACCACACCACATCTGACACCCTCAACATAGAAAAGGCACAGTGGCACAACGTGGTTTCACCAAACTGCCAAGCCACCAAATTGCTTCACATCTATCTCTCTTGTACCATAGCCACATTTGTAGCCACACACCTTAAAATTTCAGAGCCCAGTAGGATCACGGCAAATCTAATGGAAAGTTGCATAGAAGCCCACCGAATTCAGTGAGACTAAACAGTAACACAGAAGGCCCCATTAGCACAACCAGCACAGGGGATCCTCAGACAAGGACTACAGTAACATCACTGTGAAGATTAACAATGATCACAAATTGACACAAACAATATAACATAAGCATGTTTGTGCCTACAAGGGGGCAGACTAGGGTGGTGGGCTGAAACTGGAGACAATAGTGGAGGGAAGGGCGCAATGGTGGTGGGATTGGTGGTGGTACATTTAAGGCCTGAAACAACTGTATTATGAGTAACTTGGAAAATCAGGGTGTTACAATTTTTTTAAACTTTTAAATAGGGGAGCCAGAGGGATAGTACAGCAAGAAGGGTGTTTGCCTTGCACACGGCCAACCTGGGTTCAATTCCCAGCATCCAATACGGTCCCCTGAGCACCGCCAGGAGTAACTCCTAAGTGCAAAGCTAAGAGGAACCCCTGAGCATTGCTGGATGTGACCCCATAAAGCTAAATAATAAAGCAAATGCGTTGAAAAACATTTAAAATAGGTAATTCATGAAAATAAAATTGTTTCTAAAACTTCTTTCAGCAGTTATTAAAATGCCAGATTTTCTTCAAAAATACATTATTAATCTGGTCAAGATGTGCTCTTTTCTGACTGGAACCATGGAGGGCGCAGAAGAGAAGAAAAAGAAGGTCCCTGCTAAGCCAGCAGTAGCAACCACAGGGAAGAAAAAGAAGCTTCCTGATGTGCCAGAATCCCTGAAAAAAAAGCGAAAGAATTTCGCAGAGCTGAAGATCAAGCACCTAAGAAAGAAGTTTGCTCAGCCCACTTCGCCGCGCCCGCCGCCCCAGTATGACCGAGGAGGACAAGGGAGCTGCTTTGGACACCAGCAGCCCACTGGACAACTTGCAGTATGTGAACTGAGCGTTTTTTTTTTTGTTTTTGTTTTTTTTTTTTTTTTTTTGCTTTTTGGGTCACACCTGGCAATGCACAGGGGTTACTCCTGGCTCTGCACTCAGGAATTACCCCTGGCCGTGCTCAGGGGACCATATGGGATGCTGGGATTTGAACCCGGGTCGGCCGCGTGCAAGGCAAATGCCCTACCCGCTGTGCTATCTCTCCAGCCCCTGAACTGAGCGTTTCCGCCAGGCCGCCCGTGCGGGGGCCCGGTATTTCTCTAGGTTTTCCCATCTTATGAGCACTATAAAAGGGTAAAAGATTGTAGTGATAGAATTTCAGGCAGAATTTTCCCTGGACTTTATACAGAAACCCAAAACCGCGCGGCCGCTGCCGTGGCAGCGCGACCTAATATCATCTAATCATCAGCAATATGAAATGGTTCCCTCTTAATGGGTCGGACTTTGGTGGGAAACCCTAACAAGAATAGTAAGTTTTTTGTTGAAATATTGAAGGCAACCAAAGTGGTAGCCACCTCTCTAGATTGAACTAAGCCATACACCCACGCCAGCTGAGAAGAAATATCCTTCTTTCTCGGGAAGAAACGCGGCGTGGTGTTAACCATAGTATTATGTCCATTAAGTTGACATGGACCTGGTGGCATGGGAATGGGATACAAGGGAATAAAGTATTATGTACATGGAACAGCGGGACGCTGGTGGAATCTTGAGCCGGGGCCGATACCAGTGCACTACTTTTGGTTCCAGAAACTGCAGATTTTCTACCAGACTATCAACTAAGCCAGAGCCCCACGCCGGCTGATGATGGGAAATAACCATCTTTTTCGGTTTTTTTTCCCTTTGTCAGGCAGCATGGTGAATACTAAACAGGCGTGAACTCGGTGGCGCGGGACGAGGGGGAAAAAAAAAATAGAAAAGTTATGTAACAAACAGCGGGACTTAATATCTCTACATTCTCAGCAATGGAGAACTATCAAATGATTCCTTGACAATAGGACTGTCTTTTTCTTTTTTGGGGGAAACCCCAGCAACAATAGCGAGTTATGTGTTGAAACATAGAATGTAACCAAGATAAAGCGTAAATGAAGTGAAACTTATCACATACAAGGGCAGGGACGGGGGGGGGGGGGGGGGCGGGCAGGAGGGGGCGGGAGGTATACTGGGGTGGTTGGTGATGGAATAGGGGCACTGGTGAAGGGAAGGGTGTTTGAGTATTGTATAACTGACATAATCCTGAGAACTATGTAACCCTCCACATGGTGATTCAATAAAATTAAAAAAAACAACAACAATAAAAACAAAAACCCGGAAAATAAGAAAAAAAATTGACCTTACTGCAAAAAAAAAAAAAAAGAAGTAGTTTGCTCAGAAGATGCTTTGAAAGGCGAGGAGGAAGCTGATCTACTAGAAGCTAAGCATTATCACAAGGAGTACAGGCAGATGTACAGGACAGAGATTAGAATGGCTAGGATGGCGAGAAAAGCTGGCAACTTTTACGTTCCTGCAGAACCCAAATTGGCTTTCGTCATCAGAATCAGAGGTATCAATGGTGTGAGCCCCAAAGTCCGAGAGGTGCTACAGCTTCTCTGCCTTCGCCAGATCTTCAATGGTACCTTTGTTAAGCTCAACAAGGCTTCGATTAACATGCTGAGGATCGTGGAACCCTATATTGCATGGGGGTACCCAAACCTGAAGTCAGTAAATGAATTGATCTACAAGCGTGGTTATGGCAAAATCCACAAGAAGCGAATTGCTCTAATGGATAATGAATGCTCTGATAGCGCAAACTCTGGGTAAATACGGCATTGTCTGCATGGAGGATCTGATTCATGAGATCTATACTGTTGGAAAACGCTTCAAAGAGGCAAACAACTTCCTCTGGCCCTTCAAATTATCTTCTCCCCGGGGTGGAATGAAGAAAAAGACCACCCATTTTGTAGAAGGTGGAGATGCTGGCAACAGAGAAGACCAGATCAATCGGCTGATTAGACGGATGAACTAAGGTATCTACCATATTTTTATAATCTGGTCAGTTAATAAATGACTGCTTTCAAATTGGAAAAAAAAAATTTGGTCAAGATGTAAGAAATAGGGCCAGAGTATTGGGTTGGGTGCTTGCCTTGCATGCAGCTGTCAATCCCTGGCATCCTATATGGTCCCAAGCACTGCCAGGAGTAATCCCTGAGCACAGAAACAGGAGTAAGCCCTGAGTGCTAGAGTATGGTTCCCAAATAAAACAAACAAAACAAATTGCATGGACAGAAGCTTTACCCTGATTTTCTCATTTCATGAAATTTATTTCAGGAATTTAGATCACCTAATTTGCTTTTTTTTTTTTCTTTTTGGGTCACACCCAGCAATGTACAGGGGTTACTCCTGGCTTTGCACTCAGGAATTACTCCTGGCGGTGCTCAGGGACCATATGGGATGCTGGGAATCAAACCCGGGTCGGCCGCAAACGCCCTACCTGCTGTGCTATTGCTCCAGCCCCTAATTTGCATTTTTTTAAACTAGGAAATTCCCAAAATGAATTAAAGTCTATGTATCATATTCTTTTGGATCCCCACTATTTCCGTATAGTTATGTCATAACAAGTAGCCTAGCAAGCTTTTTATGAACACCACCAACATCAACTATTTGAGGCAAATTTCTCTCAAATACCTGGCAGCTATGATCAGTATCCAATCCATCCCAGAGACTCATAAACTGAGCTTTCATCATGGCTGTGGCTTCATGGTCAGAACTTGAACGATTTCGTAGGAAGGAGTCTAGAAGGAAAAGACCTTTAATCTTAGAAATTAATCATAAGTATTTACTTGATATAAAACTTATCACTTAATCAAAAGCTGGCAACTTCAGGAGGATTACCAAAAAAAAAGGTTCAACTGTACCTTTTCACACCTTATTCTGAAATAATAACAAATAGCAGAATTATCCAAGAACAGACTGGTTAAAGAAATTTTGGTACATCTACACAATAGAATACTATGAAACTGTTAGAAAAGATGAAGTCATGAAATTTTCATATAACTGGATCAACTTGAAAAGTATCGTGTTAAGTGAAATGAGTCAGAAAGAAAAGGACAAACTTAGAATGATTGTACTCATCTCTGGAATATAAGGTAACAAAATAGGAGACTAACACCCAAGAATAGTAGAGATAATGACCAGGAGATTTTCCCCATGGCTTGGAAACTGGACTCACATGCTGGGGGAAAAGGCAGCTCAGATAGAGAAGGGAACACCAAGTAAAAGATGTTTGGAGACCCGCTCATGATGTGAGATGTATGCTGAAAGTACCTCTATTGGAAACCACATCACCCCAAAGAAGAGAGAGAACAAAAATGAATGCCCTGTCACAGAGACGGGGTAGGGGGGATGGAGTGGGGGAGCTGGGAGGACTCCTGGGATAATTGGTGGTGGAGAATGAGCACTGGTGGAGGGATGGGTACTCGATCATTGTATGACTAAAAGTAAAACAAAAAAGTTTGTAAGTATGTAACTGTACCTCACCATGATCCACTAATTAAAAAAATTAAATATTTTGTGATCTCTGAAAAATAAAGAGAAATAAAAACTGCAAAAAAAAAAAAAAAAAACAAATAGCAGAATTAAAATATAGACCTAAAAAAAAATCCATTAGATAAAACAAGATAAACCAGATCAAGATTCTAGCAGGAACGAAAATAGATTCGTTCTTAAAAGCAACAAAGATGGGAAGACAGTAGGATTATAGCTTCAAAATACTAAGGGAAAGCAATTCTGTATCATTTAAGAACAATGACAGAATTAATTCATTTTTATAGAATTCACCGTATCATTCATGATCTTTGCTAAGAGAACTTTGAAAGACTTCAGTAAGAAGGAAATT
This sequence comes from Sorex araneus, assembly GCF_027595985.1. Taxonomy (NCBI): domain Eukaryota; kingdom Metazoa; phylum Chordata; class Mammalia; order Eulipotyphla; family Soricidae; genus Sorex; species Sorex araneus. The sequence goes on along the minus strand of NC_073312.1, from coordinate 51,817,639 downwards.
AAATTTCAAAGAACAAAAAAATACAAGAAAAACAGTGAGCAAAAAATCTCCAACATGGGGGGCTGGAGCGGTAGAGCTTTAATTACATTATTAATTTGGTCAAGAAGGAAGAAATAGGGTCAGAGTAGCAGGTAGGGTGTTTGCCTTGCACGCGGTCAACCCGGGTTCAATTCCCAGCATCCCATATGGTCCCCTGAGCACCGCCAGGAGTAATTCCTGAGTGCAGAGCCAGGAATAAACCCCTGTGCACCACCAGGTGTGACCCAAAAAGCAAAAAAAAATTAAATTAAAAAAAGCCTCCAACATGGGATATATAGAAATAATTTGGAGTACAAAATAAGAAAAATAAATGCTTAGCTGCACGTTATATATTAAAGGAAACTGATCCGTATTCATGAGCTGTAAGATCCCTATATAACAGAAGAGGGCAGAAATTATTGGACAATACTAAGTATGCTAAAAGAAAACAATTTACGATGGGGTTCACTTCTCAATAAACCTATTCTAAGTACTGTAAGCTGAAAATGTAACTTAATACGTACACATAACCTACCACACCATAGCTTACCTTTATCTACCTAATTCTGCTCAGAATACTTTCATTTTAGTCTACAATTGGGCAAAATGACCTAACATAAACCCTACTTCATAATATAAAGTATTAAGTATTTCGTGTAATCATTGAATAGTGAAAGTATACCTTCAAAATTCAAAGTACATTTATTTCAGAAAGCTTATTCTGTAAAATTTTACTCAATCTTACCACGATAACTGAAAAAATCCTAAATCAAGCCATTATAATTCATCTGTATGTAACTTTCAACCCAACCGTGTCTGACCCGACTTTGATGGCTCCACTTCTAGTTATGTACCTTGGACAGTAAGAGAAAACAAGTCCATGGACAACCACTACATACTGTTTATAAGAGGAAACAAAAACGATCAAGTAGGGAGGTTCATTCTACAACATAAAAGTTACACACAGCAGATAAGGAGATTTTGGTAAAATTGGTTAAAATCTCTCCTTTTACTGGATTCAACACAATTTAAAAACTAAATATGATCATCTAAACACCACCCTTAAAAAAAGACATTTTAAAATCCTCACACAGGGGCTGGATATTATGAGGGTGAGGCACTTGCCTTGCATGCAACCAACTCAGGTTTGATCCCTGGCATCCCAGATGGTCCCCCCCACTCCACCAGGAGTGACCCCCCCGCAGAGCACAGAGCTGGGAATAAGCCCTGAGCACAGCCAAGTATGGCCCTCAAACAAAACAAAATTATGACTACCAAAATGTTCACACAGTAAGCAAGACATACCAATTTCATCTATAAAGATGATGGAGGGCTGCAGCTTTATGGCGAGGGAGAAAACAGCAGCGGCCAACTTCTGAGATTCTCCATACCACTTATCAGTCAGCGTGGAAGGCTGAAGGTTGATGAATCGACAGCCTGCTTCTTTGGCCGTAGCCTTGGCAATCAAAGTTTTACCACAGCCTGGAGGCCCATAGAGGAGAACACCTAGAAATAAAAATGATACTTTAGTTTCTAAGAAAATGAGATATTTTCTTTCATTTATAAGACAATCAACATATCAACTATTACCACAACAAAATTTTCCCCAATGTAACATTGCATTTCTATAAGAACAATTAACCTTTCTTACAGCAGAAAAACAAAGAGGGAATACTCAGTGTTAGTTATGATGTGCATATGGGATGTGCCCCCTCATCTTTCACAAAAAGATCCAGTTCAAAATACCAATGACTATCATCTTGCAATTCAAATTCACATCACTTGATCAAGAGTAAAAAAAATAAACACGGGGGCTGGGGTGATGGCACAGCAGGTAGGACGTTTGTTTGCTTTGCACGCGGCTGACCCAGCTTCGATTCCCAGCATCCCATATGGTCCCCTGAGCACCGCCAGGAGTGATTCCTGAGTGCAGAGCCAGGAGTAACCCCTGTGCATTGCCAGGTGTAACCCAAAAAGCAAAAAAAAAAATAAAAAATAAACACATCTGGGCCTGAACAGGAGGACATTTGCCTTGCGTATGGCTAACGCAGGTTCAATATCTGGAACCCCATATGGTCCCCCAAACTGCCAGTAGTGATCCCTGAGCAGAGCCAAGTTAGCCCTGAACACCACTGGGTGTGGCCCCTCTCCCCCCAAAAAACAAAAAGATTTAAATAAAAATAAATGGGGGGGGCATGGAGCGATAATATAGCGAGTAGTACTTTTGCCTTGCACAAGGCCTACCTGGGTTCAACCCCCAGCAACCCATATGGTCCCCTGAGCACAGCCAGGAGTAACCCTTTAGCATCACGGGGTGTGACCCCCTAACAAAAAAAATTAAATCTAATGCCTCCACCTCCACGAAGTAGGAGCTCTCGCACAACAGCCTCAAGAAAATGACAGCTTCAAAAAGAAGCAAGAGTATTTTAATACTGGGTAGAGCAGAGTTTCTCGCCATTTTCTGATCACAGTTCCCTTCCAACAATGTTCCCTTCCTCTGATATCCCTGACACCTCTGGCTGTCCTGGGGTATCTTTACAGACTCACATTTTAGCCAAAAGGACACATGTCCTTTTTCAAAGAGATAACTCTCTTTTAAAAGAAATATAAATTATCACTCCTGCTCTAATTTCCAAAAAATATAAGCTGTATTATCAACTTGACTCTACACTGAAAGCAATTTGCTGCTAAATACAATTTAAGGTTATATCTTTTAATATATTAAGGGATCACTAAAGGTGGAAGGCCTTCAACAATTTGGAGTTATCACCATTTTCCAAATAAAATGATTCATTACATTTTAATAATAACATTAATATTTTTATGACTATGACACTGGCCATAAAAATATTATTATCTAAGAAAACTATCTCAAACCAAAAATGAAACAAGTAGGGTATGGTGCAACTGTTATTTCTTTTCTTTTATGGAGGACTGATATAGCGGGGAGGTTGGGGCCTCCCCTTCAGTGCTCAGGGGCTACTCTAAGTTCCACACTTAAAAAGTTGTTGCTGGCCATGCACAAGGGACCATGAAGTGCCAGTGTGCTCCAGTCCTCTAAGCTATCTCACTGGCCTTGCAACTGATTTTTTTATACTCTGCTTGTATGAGAATATCTGATTTATGTTGCCTGTCAAAAAGTCAATTATGATTTTTTCAAAATTTCAAAAGCTTACCCAAACTGCAAAGCTAAAAAAAGCCTGGGATATTAAGATTCTAGATTATATAATAGGAGCTACTCATGTAATTTATAAAACAGTCAAAAACACAAGAAACCACCTTCAATTCTGAAAAATGCTTTCAAAAAAGCAGCTATTCAGTGCTGAAATTATCCCTCATAATTTGGTACCTTTTATATTAACTGGGACTTTAAAACAAATCTAACTGGAATTGTAAGCCAATTACCTGGATGAGAAAAGCTTTCTCTAATAGCATATATACAATACTCCCCCATTTTCCTAAACTCACTAACACTGTTTAAGAGAAAATCATGTAGAAAGTCTGTCCATCCTTCCTTTTTGTATTTTGTCTTTGGGTCACACCCAATGGCACTCAGGACCTCTTCTGACTCTAGCGATAACTCATGAAGGAGCCTTATTAAGAGACAATATGGAGTGCCACAGATCCAACCTGGGTTGGCCACATAAAAGGTAAGTGGCCCTTAAAAAGTTGTTTCTTATTCAGATTACAAAGCTCCGAGAGGAGGGTGGAAGAAAAAAATAATTCAACCTTGCTCTCTGATCTGGAATCAAATCATTTGATGGCAATATTCCCCAAAGCAATCTACAGATTCAACACAATCCCTACAAGGTTACCCATGACATTCTTCAAAGAAATTGATCAAACACTCCTGAAATTCCTATGGAACAACAAGCCCCCACGAAGAGCTAAAGCAATTCTTAGGGAAAAAAAAGATGGGGAGAGGGCATCACCTTCCCCAACTTCAAACTGTATTACAAAGCGGTAATAATTAAAACGGCATGGTATTGGAACAAAAGCAGATCTACAGACTAGTGGAATAGGGTTGAACATCCTCACACACACCCTCAAATATGAGCATATAATCTTTGATAAGGGAGCAAAAAATGTGAAGGAGAGCAAGGAAACCCTCATTAATAAATGGTGCTGGCAAAACTAGACAGCCTTATGCAAAAAAAAAAAAAAGGGGGGGGCTCAGACCTATACCTAACACCATGCACAAGTCAGATCAAAGTGTATTAAAGACCTCAACATCAGACCAGAGTCCATAAGGTACATTGAAGAATAAGTCGGAAAAACCCTCTACCCCATTGAAGCTAAAGGTATCTTCAAGGACAAAATGCCATTGACCAAGCAAAAGGAAATAGAACGGTGTTGGTCGCCATGCTGTCCAGGGGGGGAAAGGCCAAGGGACAGAAACCCTCCCCCTCCCGGGGCTGCACGGAGCCGTATCTTAGTTCAGAGTCCAGGAGAATAACTGCCAGCAGCCGCAGCGTTCTGAGATTGGTTTCTGTACCTCTGGGATAATGGACGCTCAGGGGTGGCAGAGCCATTCCTGAGCATATATTTTGTATATCAGGAAAGGTTGCGCGGCTGCTTATGCGGCTGTGCGGTTTGGAGGTGTCCCAGTCCCACACACTGGAGCCATGTTAGAAGAAGCTCAGTGTCACCAGGGCTCCATCTGGAGAAGGCATGCTGGCTGTACCTTCTGGGAATCTTGCGATGGGGGAGGCAGAACCGGCTCTGCCTCCTGCCCAAATGAGACCCCGAGTGGTCGCCCATGTACAGCTCCTCCGCTCCTGAACAGCCATGATCCCAGCACCACAGCAACCAATCTCGGAATGCAGCGGCTGCTGGCAGAAATACCTCTGGACTTAATACCAGAACTCCAAATCCGGGTGGCCACTTTCACAACCGTGCAACATCTTATGCTCTTTGTTACCAACAATAGAAAACATACAATCTAATGATGCCATTCCGACAGGTCTGACTGTTTGGGGAAAAACTCCAAGTAATGATAGTGAGTTTCCTGTCGAAAATTGAATGTAATCAAAGTAAGGAAAGAGTAAAGTGAAAATCATCTGCCACACAGGCAGAGGGGGAGCGGGAGGGGCGGTATGCTGGGGTTATTGGTGGTGGAACATGTGCACTGGTAAAGGGATGGGTGTTTGAGCATAGTATGACTGAGACTCGATCCTAAAAGCCCTGTAACTGTTCTCACAGTGACTCAATTAAAAAAAAAGAAAACAGAGATAAACAAATGGGACTACCTTAAACTCTGAAGCGTCTGCACCTCAAAAGAAACAGTGACCAGAATACAAAGACAACCTACAGAATGGGAAAGGATATTCATCCCATACCCCTCCAATAAAGGGTTAATATCAAAGATATACAAGGCACTGGTTGAACTCTACAAGAAAATATCCAATCCCATCAGAAAATGGGGCAATGAAATGAATAGAAACTTTCTCAAAGAAGAAATCCAAATGGCCAAAAGGCACACGAAAAAATTGCTCTTCATCACTAATCATCAGGGAGATGCAGATCAAAACAACATCTCACAGAGACTAGCACACATCAAAGAACAAAAGCAACCACTGTTGACATGAATGTGGGGAGAAAGGGACTCTACTCTTCACTGCTGAGGGGAATGCCGACGGGTCCAGCCATTTCGGAAAACAATATGGACGTTTCTCAAAAAACTAGAAGTTGAGCTCCCATTTGACCCAGCAATACCACTTCTGGGAATATATCCTGGAGAAGCAAAACAGTACAGTAGAAATGACATCTGCAATTGTATGTTTATTACAGCACTATTTACAATGCACGGCAGAGCCTGGCAAGCTCCCCATGGCGTATTCGATATGCCAAAAACAGTAATAACAGGTGTCATTCCCTGACCCTGAAAAAGCCTCCAATCATTGGGAAAGATGAGTAAGGAGAGGCTGCTGAATCTCAGGGCTGGGACGAATGGAGACATTACTGGTGCCCGCTCAAGTAAATTGATGAACAACAGGATGACAGTGACAGTGATTTACAATAGCCAGAACCTGGAAAAAAAACAAGTGCTGGAGAACAGATGACTGGTTAAAGAAACTTTGGTGGGGCCGGAGTGATAGCACAGCAGGTAAGGCATTTGCCTTGCATGCAGCCCACCTAGGTTCAATCCCCAGCATCCCATATGGTCCTCCAAGCACCACTGAGAATAACTCCTGAGTGCAGAGCCAGGAGTAACCCCTGAGCAACACTGGGTGTGACCCAAAAAGCAAAAAAAAAAAAAGAAAAAAGAAACTTGGGTATATCTATCTACATAATGGAATACTATGCAGCTGTTAGAAAAGATGAAACCATTACATTTGCATAAGTGCATCAACATGGAGAGCATCATGCTAAATGAGTCAGAAATAGAGGGACAGGCATAGAATAACCACACTCATTTGTGGAATATAAAGCAATATAATAGGAGAATAACAGCTTAGAATAATAGAGATAAGGGTCAAGAGGACCATTTCACAGCTTGGAAGCAGATCTCACTCAGTGCTGGGGAAAAAAGAAGGTGGGATGAGAAGAGACCACTAAATAAATGATGGTTGGAGGGGCCACTCAGGATGGTAGAGGAGGGCTGAAAGTAGACTATGGACAAAACATGATGGCTGCTTAGTGCCTACATTGCAAACCATAACATCCAAAAGGAGAGAGAGTAAGAGGAGTAGGAAGGCACAGAGGTAGGAGGTAGGAAGAGGTGGAGGTGGCAGCAGGGATACTGGGAACACTGGTGGTGGAGAAAGGGCACTGGTGGAGGGATGGGTACTCGAACATTGACTGAAACATAATCACAAAAGTTTGTAAATCTGCAACTGTATCTCATGGTGATTTATTAAAATAAAAAATTAAAAAATCATTTAAAATTTTCTTTTTTTTTTTTCTTTTTGGGTCACACCTGGCGATGCACAGGGGTTACTCCTGGCTCTGCACTCAGGAATTACCCCTGGCCGTGCTTAGGGGACCATATGGGATGCTGGGATTTGAACCCGGGTCGGCCGCGTGCAAGGCAAACGCCCTACCCGCTGTGCTATCTCTCCAGCCCCTCATTTAAAATTTTCTTTGAGGGAAAAAAAAATAACAACAAACACAAAACAAAAGGAAAAAGAGATAAATAAACTGCTTTGCAGGTAAGCACTTTTCCTGCACACGAGGCACTTGAGATGGTCCCCGGAGCCCTGCCAGAAGTGAGCAAAGAGCTGGAGGGAGGCCCCTACCATAATCAGTATGTGTGCCCTCGCCCCATTTTCCCCCCCAAACAGAAAGAACTGTTATCTATAAAACAGTTCACTGATCTCAGCACTCTCTAGGAAATCCAATTTCAAACACACAGTCCTATATTGAGTCCTATCATACTTTGTCCCATCTGGGCACCACATGGTCCCCAGAGCACTGCCAAGAGCCACTCCCAAGCAGAGACAAGAAGAGACCCATGGCACCATTGGATGTGGCCACAGAACAAAAGCAAAATACCAACCCTATAGTAGCAGAATATTTCAGTGCCTTCTAGATTTTTTAAATTTTAATAAACGTAAATTTGGGAGATGGAGAAATAGTGTAAGAAGGGCAATTGCCCACAGCCACAATTCTAGTTTAAATCCCCACACCTGGGTCTTATGAACCCCACCACCAAAAGGGGTCACTTCTGCGTCATCTGGCACTGCTGGATGTAGCCCTAAATGCCCCAGATTTTAAATAATTCAATAAATAAAAACCTTACCATACCTTTTGGAGGCTGAAGAAGCCTGGAATTTTCAAACAAGTGCTTCTTTTTAATAGGCAAGATGACTGTGTCTTTCAGATCTGTAATGACATCATCTAAACCTGCAATATCACTCCAAGTAACCTGGTAAAAGGCAATAACAACATGCATTTACAGTAAAAACTCACCCCCCCCAAAAAAAATCTCCACAAATGACATACTTTAATCTCATTATATAAAAATTAATAATGTATTCTTTTATAATATGACATACAGTGAGTAGAACTTCAATGGTGATGATAAAATAGTTAAGTTTAAGGGCCAGAGAGATAATACGAATAGTAGGGCACTACCCTTGCAAGCGGCTGACCCAGAATCAATCTAGCACATGACAAAATGCTAGGAGGAGATAGAAAAACACTTTAATAAGATCAGATTAGAGTGTATACATACATGCATGTTAAGAGGGTCTACTAGATGGGCAGCAATACTCATCTCATATTCTGAAAGCTTCACATTTTTCACACCAATTTGCTTCATTAGTTTTTCTGCCTAGAAAAGAAAAACAACAAACTGCTTTTAGTTTGATATTTCAATGCTGGAACTTCCAAACTGTTACCCCTGAAAACTAGACTAATTGGTGAACAGAGATCTAAGGATTTTTCCAGGTATACTCTAGGCCCTTAGATTTCATCTTGCACATTTTCAGTTTTTTAGATATCTTGCTATTTCAAATGGTGCTTCTTTTTATGGTTGTTTTTATCTGTTGGAGTGCTGAGGTCTGAACCCATGGCCTACCACTGAACAACATTCCTAGTCCCCAAAGTGCTTTCTTTTCCTTTTATGGAAATCTGAGTATTTACTGGACAGGTAGTTTAGTGGAGATAAATTCCTAAAGTTGTCAGGAAAGCTTTTATTCCTCCTTCAAAACTAAACTATAGCTGGTTATAGCCTTTTACACTCCAAAGTTAGTATTATACACCTTCTTTAATAGTGTATAGCTTCTGAGGCAACATTCCTGATAGTCTTAGGTCTCTTGATAGTCTTATAAGTAGTCTATGTGTTCAAGGTTTTTGTATGTTTTGCTTTGCTCTTGATTTTAAATTTTTTGGAGGACCAGACCCAGTAGTGCTTGAAGCTCACTCACTTATAGCTGTACTCAAGGGACCATGTGGTGCTGGGTTTCAAACCTGGGGCTGTAGCATACGAAGCATGTGCTCTTGCCCTTGGCGCTTTCTCCCCAGCCAACTATCTTTGATATCTGTTTGGGTTTCATTAATTCCAGACTATTTGAATCAGGGTGGATTTGGGTGGCTTCCTTGATGTGGGTGTCTACTTCCTTTTCAATCTGGAATTCTCTGATTATTTCTCAAACATATACTGTGACCCATGCTCTCTTTTCTCCATCTAGAACCCTTATGAGGCAAATGTTACTCCTCTTATACTGTTCTATAGAGCCCCTATGTGATATTCATTGTTTCCAATTCTATCTTCTTTTCACTGGTGTTCTTCAATGCTTACCTGTTTTTGGCTGTCTTCACCAGGGCCCCTCAGAGGCGGTGGGTTGAGTTTCCCTCCCCACCCTGAGCAGAGAGCCGGCAGCCGAAGACCTCCAGAACCTAGCCACAGCCATGCTCAAGGCCCCTCTCCACACATTCGGACAAGCCTCAGGCATGAAGGAACCGGCAGAGGAACCCAGGTGTGTGGGACCCGGGGGCTGAGATCTCCAAGTCTACTCAGATAGGACTGGGTCTCTTCCGCTCAGATCCCCCATTTTCTAGTAGCTAGGCAGTCACGCTGGAAACTGCCCCCGGCACTGTGTAATCCAATTAACAGCCAACAATGATCCACAGACCATAAAACCAAGCTCCCAGAAGCCCGCACAGGAGAACCTAGCAAGCTACCAAAAGTTTTCCTGCCCAAACGGGAGAGCCTGGCAAGCTCCCCATAGTGTATTCATATGCCACATACAGTAACAATGATGGGTCTCATTCTCGTGATCTGAAAGAGCCTCTAATGCAGCACCGTTGAGAAGGAGTAAAGGAGTAAAGCTGCTAAAATCTCAGGGCTAGGATGAATGTAGACTTTACTGGGCCCACTCGAGCAAATTGAGGATCATGATAGTGATAGTGACCTGTAGGATAACACTGGTTTGTCCTTTCTCCTTGTCACAGGGAGCTTAGGTTTATCAAGTTATACCCATCACAGAGTCACTCCCATTTCTTCTCTGTGCTCTCTTCCCCAATCAATCACTTTTTCCCACTAATCAGACTCTGTTAACTTGTAAGGCCAGATCCTTCTAAGGACACTTGACCTGTATTCATGAGTGAAATATTGCCTTTTTCCTCTCCTAATGTCTTTTGCATAGTTTACTTTAAAGCAATGTCCCTTTTTGTGTAGATACAGGAAGACAGTAAATATTATGCTTTTGTAACTTGGGAGTTAATTGATTCTGAATAATATTCACTCCCAGGCATGTGCTTCCTCGACTTAAGTCTCAGTTGCCCTTAGTTCCTAGCAATCCCAAAGCAGGGTTCCAACAAGGGACTGAATGGACCCAGGGCAAGCTGTGGGCTAGCCTGGCATCGAAATGGGCCAGGCCAAAGAACCTCAATACTTAACTGTAAGTTAAGAACATGGTCATGGACATATTCTGTCATGATCCAAAAAGTAACGACAAAATTAGGACCCTGCTAGTATTAGGAAAGACTAATCTGGCCTGAGCACTGTAGTCTGAGATCTACAGTGAGATGGCCCCAGGAGTGCAATCCTTTAAGTATAAGTATCTTACTGTATCTCATACAAAATGATTAGTATTATGAATGTTTATATGATTGTTGGACAGGGAGAAGAGAAACACATCCATGGGGATTCTGCTATTGGGTGGCTCTTGGGTGGGTCGTGCTGCTAAATGAGAAACTGTCCCAGAAGCAGCTTCTCCTGAGGGAAGGAGTTTACCTCTGTTGATTGTATGACCATACCTATGTGTAACCCCTCATGCTTTGTGATTTAACTAAGGCTGTAAGAGTGGGCCGAGGGAGAGAGAAGAAGGATCCAGGGAGAAGCAGAAGCAGGAAGAAGTCTGAAGGATCAGGATCCAAGAGGAGGATGAGGGGGATCGGGGAAGGGGAAGATCAGATGGAGGATAAGGCAGAAGCAGGAGAATCAGGGGAGAATGGAGATGATTGGAATAAAGTGCAACTGATATCCTTCCTTCGTCCATCCATGACCATCGGCCACCCCAGGGTGGGGGAAGCTTCATGAGACCACCAAACGCAGGCAGTGAGAGTCACACGGCTTTTCGTAATTTATGTTTTGAACACACACTTACTTCTAATTCCATTTTTAGCTTCTTCCATTTTGCTATGGAGCCCATCTATTAAATTTTTCCCCCAGTTCAGTTATGCATTCTTTAGTGCTACATTTATTTGAAACTTTTTCATATTTTCTGTCTCGTGTAGCAAACTCCCACTGCATTCTTCATTTTATTGAGCCATCGAGAGGATGGAGCTTCATTTTAAGTTCAAGTAGCTCGCATAGCTTTTACTGTACTAGGGGTTCACTCCAGTCTGCGATCACTTCAGGTAGTTTGCACAGCTGATGTATTAGGAATTTTCTCTAGACTACTGTCTTGATTCACTCATGTGATGAATCCCTCCATTTTCCTATTATGTCTAGTGCTACTGGGAGTAACGGGCTTATACTCAGGCAGATCTGAACAATGGCTCGGTTCTGCAGTTGTGAATGACTCTGATGATAAGGCCGTTTAGATCTGGGAGGGTGGCAGAGGGAAGGGATTCACAGTCACAAGTGCATGACCACAACGATGGCACCCAACTAGAGGAAGGAAGCTTGGAGATTTGCTGGGATTTGCGGTCTTGAATAGCTGCCACTGGCTCTACTGCCAAAATTAAGCAGACATCTGGCAGTGAGCTTTGCATTCATGAGTGCCAGGCTGCTAGCATGGTATCAGTCATTCAGACCTGGGTGGCTACTGAGTAGTCCATGCTCAAGAGGGCATGAGAGCAGGCCTAGCCACCAGCACAGCACACACTCAAGGACTGGCAGCAAACAGTCAAGCTCACCAATAACCAAGGGGTAGTTTCCTTTACTTACAAATTATCTAGAAATGTTTCCCACTTTCCAAACTCATTATTTCTTTTCTTTTCTTTTTGGGAGGGGTGGGGGGGGGAGAATTTTGAACACACCTGGTGGTGCTCAGTCAGACTTACTCCTAACTCAGGAATAATTCCTGGCTGTGCTTGGGAAAACCTTATGTGGTGCTAGGGAATGAATGCAGGTCAGGCAAGTGCTAGGCAAGCACCCCTGTGCTAACTCTGTGACCCCATTACTGGCTCTAATGCTGCACTGTAGATTAGAAATAGATGATTATCATTCTACCAGTACTATAAAATTTCAAACTTGTTTTAGCATCTGGTACAATTTCACAAATATCTTTCATTTGCTTGTGATATGCACTCTCATTTTGGGGTTACAATATATTATAAATTCCACAAGAGTAAACTTTGCTGGATTTTTTATCTTCTATATCCTTACTAATTTTCTAAGTGTTCCATGCATGTGCTAGAGCAAGCCCATCACGGCCCCAAGTTCACCAGGAGTGATCCCTGAGCATTGTCGGGTCTGGCCCAAAATCCTATTTTATAAAAATATTCCAAGGGACCAAAGAGCTAGCTCAAAGGGCTGAGCACATGCTCTGCACATGCATATGGGTCCCTGAGCACAGCCAACTGACTCTCTGGAGGGAGGCCCCAGCACTGCAAGGTCATAAGCATTCTAAAGCATCACCTGGTATGGCCCCTCCTCGGCAAAGAAACACTGGGAGTGGTCCTTATTAATCAAATTAAAAACATTTTTCATAGGGGGAAACTCACAAATACTTATCTACACAGGAATAACCCTGGGCTTTATTTCCATCCCAGTGAAACACATATCTCTAATAAGTAACTATTTATGAGAATATGATAAAGGATCTCTAAGTACAGACCTTTATTTGAGATTTGGATCCACAACTTCATTTAAAAATGCCCAATACTAGATGAGCATTTCTCATAGATTCCTACCACTAACACAAACTCAACATGACCAAATCAGGAGGAGATGATGGGGCATACTGAGGAGAGAGACTAAAGAGTCTTGGACACCCTGGGGGTGATTTGGTACATCAAAACCCCAGACACAGGCCAGAGAGAGAGAGTCCAACAGGTTGAGCAGAGTCCAGGATGCCACCTCACAATCTCCCTCATCCCAACACTGCCATAAGCAAACCCTGGGCACAGAGCTGGAACAGATCCCCAGCAATACCAAGTATACGTACCCTCCCCCGCAAAATAAACACCTTAAACACTCTAAATGCAAAAATTTAGTACTGTAGCACTGTCATCCCGTTGTTCATTGATTTGTTCAAGTGGGCACCAGTAACGTCTCCATTGTGAGACTTGTTGTTACTGTTTTTTGCATATCGAATACGCCACGGATAGCTTGCCAGGCTCTCCGAGAGGGGTGGAGAAATCAAACCCAGGTCAGCTGCATGCAAGGCAAATACCCTACCCACTGTGCTATGGCTCCAGTCCCTCATAAGGTCAACCTAAAGTCAACTTGCAGCAAAAATTTAATCATAAAAAAATATAAAAGCGGGGCTGGAGAAATAGCACAGCAGGTAGGGCATTTGCCTTACACGCGGCCGACCTGGGTTCAATTCCCAGCATCCCATATGGTCCCCTGAGCACTGCCAGGGTGTAATTCCTGAGTGCAGAGCCAGGAGTACCCCTGTGCAGTGCCGGGTGTGACCCAAAAAGCAAAATATATATATATATATATATATGTATATATATAAAAGCTAAATTATTATATCCTATACACTTTTTCCATCTACCAGATTCTAAACACACACACACACGCGCGCACACACACACACACACACACACACCAATTTCTTTGAAGACATCAGACAATTCTTGGCTTCATTTGTATTACGTCCTTTCATTTTCCCCATAACATCACAAAGTCTTTCTAAGCATTTATTCTTATTCACGTATTTCACCCATTTTGTGATTTTCACCCCTAGACTGTACGTAATTACTAGGGCTACTATCTATCAGCAGCAGATCTCACTGACTTTCCCCAGTTCCAATTTCTCCTATTTCTGACTCTGTATGCCCAGGGGATCATATGTGATGCCAGAAACTTGAACTGGGGTTAACCACATGGTTTAATTCTCTGGTCCCCTTAACACACTCCTTTGCACTGCATCCACATAATCAAAAATTTGGGGCTGGAGCGATAGCACAGCTGGCAGGGAGTTTGCCTTGCACACGGCCGACCCGGGTTCGATTCCCAGCATCCCACATGGTCCCCTGAGCACTGCCAAGAGTTATTCCTGAGTGCAGAGATAGGAGTTAACCCCTGTGCATCACCAGGTGTGACCCCTCCCCCAAAAAAGCAAAAACACATAATCAAGAATCTTTAAAGATTTTGTTTATACAGAAAATTACTATTTATATAGAAAATTTCTAACAGGACAAAAGCATATTTCAATAGTAGGCAGGGGTGGGAAAGAAGGGGTAAGATAAGAGTAATAGAAATGCTAAACCAAGACCATTCTTATTTTTCAACTTCTGAAAACCTGTGGCATTTATGAGCTTATATTCACCCACCCCAAAAATTACAAGGACGGGGTAAGAAAAAAGTACAGCTCCATTAACAACTTTATACTCAAGAGTCCCTTATCTTTACTTCCATATCTTTCTCTCCACGTTTCCTAAAGTTACATGAACCCTCTACTCCAACTAAACCAGTTTACTTTCTGTTCCTTTAAGAGAGCTTTTCATTCCTAACACCATTACGATTCTCTTCATAATTATCTTTCTGAATGAAACTGTGTGAATATTCTCGAGGTGACTCTCTCTCACAAAGCCATCCACAACTGCCTCATTCACTGACAGATGAATATGACCAGCTGATACAGAAAAAAGTATCTTTTTCTAAATATTAGTTTGTCTATACTACTCACTAGGACGAGCTACTTAAAACTATAGTTTATATGAACAGGTACATGACATTTTTTCCTACACATGAGAACTATTCACACACTATGAGAACAAATCCTGGGTCTAATATTTCATATTCCAGATACTCAGAACATACATAGTTTTTAATAAAGCCTTAAACATTGTTTTGAATAAAGCCCTAAACACAGTTAATAGGTATTTCTTTGGCTTCCTGCATGTCTACATACCTGAAAACTATACCAAGTCAAGAAAACTAATGACAAAATTATTTGCTTAAAAGATACTTTGGGGGTTGGAGCCATAGATTAGCAGGGAGGGCACTTGCCTTGCATGCAGCCAACCCAGGTTCCATCCCCAGTATCCTATATGGTCCCCCAACTCCAACAGGAGTGATTCCTGAGTGCAGAGCTAGGAGTAACCCTTGAGTACCATCAGCTGTGGTATAACTAAAAATTACCTTGGCCATAAAGATAGTGCAAGGAGAAAAAGTGCGTGTTTTCACATGTAGGAGACTTGGGATCGTACCACATGGTCCCCTGAGTATAGCCAAGTATAGCCCCAAAGCCAAAAAATTGTAAAATAACAGGGATAAAGTGATAGCTCAATGGGCTTGGATGCACACTTTATATGCAGGAAAACCAGGTTTGATTCCTGGCACTTAATCGTTCCTTGACTGCCATGAAGACCCACAAGTCAGGAATGGAACCAGGAAAGGCTGGAGTTTGTCCCAAAAACAAAATTTTAAAAAGTTTTAGTAAAGGGGGCTGGAGAAACAGGAGAGGGGCTAAGGCATGTGCCTCACGTGCAACTGACCTGGATTCTACCTCCAGCATTGCACATGATCCCCCTGAACCACCTGCAATGACCCCTGAGCTCAGAGTCACAAGCTCTGAACACCACAGGGTGTGGCCCAAAACCAAAACCTCTAAAAATGGAGCCAGAAATATAGGTAAAGATAGGTAAGAAGGTGAGGCACGCTGACGCAGATGCAGTTCCACCAGTAGGAACTGGGTCTGGCCCAACCTCCAAAAGAAATGCTCTAAAAGTAATATGACATCAACGTTTTGACCACAAACTGGATTTTTATGATTCAAGGAAGAGATGAATGCTGCATTTAGACTGACACATGGATATATTCAAATAAGCTAAATAAAACTAAATATCTATACCGATCCAATTTTCTATTCACAAATTGACTGATGAAGTTATATAGACCTTGAGTCAACTATTTCACAATCAAATTCATGAGAACTTAAAAACATCTAAATTGCTTTTCAGATAGATACAGAAAACAATATTCATAAAACTTGGGTTTCTTGGATTTAAGAGCTGTGGATAGTAATTTATTCACATCCATTTCCCCTGCTATGCTACTGCATTTTGAAACAACACATTTTATCCTAGTTGCCAAGCATTTCCTAATAATTCAATAAATTGCTAACTTTATCAAAATCATAACTCACAGAAATCTGGGCCTATGAACTTTTTTTTTTTTTTTTTTTTTGCTTTTTGGGTCACACCCGGCAATGCACAGGGGTCGTTCCTGGCTCATGCACTCAGGAATCAACCCTGGCGGTGCTCAGGGGACCATATGGGATGCTGGGATTTGAACCCGGGTCGGCCGCGTGCAAGGCAAACGCCCTACCCGCTGTGCTATCACTCCAGCCCCGGCCTATGAACTTTATATAATAAACAAGCCTATATCTTGTCCTTAAAACATATTGGAGAAAAAAAAAAAGACTCCCTTTAAGCACACTTCCTTTTTGAGAAAGATTAGAAACTGAAACATAAAGATCATCTTAGTAAGGAAATGGTAAGAGGCTATGGTTAGAAAGAATAAAAACCATAGCATATAAGTAATATTTTAAAGCAATTTCTTAATTAGAAGTGTTTTCTAAGTCTGAAGAGTGAAAATTGTATTATGTACATTTTAACCAATATACAAAGCAAAGTGTGTATTATTACAGAAGACAGCTTTCAGTCTTTTGAAAACTTCAGAGTGCTTCAAATAATATTCTTCAAAAATATTCTAATGAGGATGCTCTAAACAAAAATTTTGTAATTTTTCTTTTTTCCCCTACTAGTTTATAGTTAAAAATGATTTGAATAAATATTTTACGAATTATACTTAATGATAGCTTCATTTGGGTTTATAGAACTCACTAATTTATAATTCTACCAAATTATTTCATTTTGAAAAAATAAAAGATTTGCTAACTATAAGAAAATGATTCTCAAACATTTAACATTGTAATCATACCTGTTTTTGAGCTTCTACTTTTTGCTTTCTGGTTGGATCAATTGCATCTACCATCCACTTGATTGTAAAGTATGTTACTGCACCAAATATTGTCAAACGAAAAATTAAACCAACAACTTCATTCCGACTCAAAGGACGAGAAAAGGCTTCAGCATGTACCATCTTGATTGTTAACCTTAAAAAACAAACAGAAATGTCACTAGGTAATAACAAAATTGTTGGTAAGTAGCTGAAACAAAGGAAATTAATTTCTACTAGTCAAATTTAACATTAGCTACCTCTAAAATGTCTTAAGGAAAAATATACTTTCATATTTCTATATCTCCTTGCCTTTCCTTTGTGGAGCTACCCCCGAGTCATAAACTTAGTTCTGCTTGCCCATTTGGTTGCAGTGCTTGCCAGGGTCACACACTTGGTTGTGATGTCCTGGAGATCAGGCACTTGTCCCCCTGGGATTGCACTTGGTATATGGGTTTCAAATTCTCAGTCTCAAGCCTGCAAGGCAGACAAGCTAATTATAGCGGTCTAGAGACATATATTGTGTAAGCCAACACATTTTAAGCTCCCCCTTAGAAACTGATGTGTATCACCATTTTCAACCAAATGTCCTAAAAGCTCATATGATTTAAGTAATTCTATTTCAAGAATTCAGTAAACAACTAATGATACTCCTTATACATCATCAAAATAAGTATTTTGTAATATAGAAAAATGCAGCACCTAGCAACTGAAGAAAGACAGCGGAGGGGCCACAGCCATTAATGCAGTGGGTACGGTACTTGCAGGTTCAATCCCCAGGATCCCACATGATCCCGAGCCCACCAAGAGTAATTCCTGAGTGGAGAGTCAGGAATAAGCTCTGAGCACCACTGGGTGTGGCGCCCCCAGTCCCTCCAAAAAGGCAGCTCAACAATGAAATGACAGGAAGAATCTCTTCCAATGGCCAAGGAGATGGTTCAACAGGCTAAAGGTATACTTTGTAGGCAGGAGGCCAGGGTTCTAGGCCCAGACTGCCTGGTCCCCTGAGCACCACCAGATGGAACCTCCAAGTACTACTAGGTGTGGTTCCGGAACAAAACAAACAAAACAGGGGCCGGAGCGATAGCACAGGGCGTAGGGCGTTTGCCTTGCACGTGGCCGACCCGGGTTCGATCCCCGGCATCCCATATGGTCCCCAAGCACTGCCAGGAGTAATTCCTGAGTGCAGAGCCAGGAGTAACCCCTGAGCATCGCTGGGTGTGACCCAAGAAGAAAAAAACAAACAAACAAATAAAACAAAAACGGAATTTCTTCTGTAAACTGAAGAGCGAGCTCAATAGGTTGAGGGCACATACTGTGCATGCAAGGAGGCCTGCTTTCAATCCCTGGCACCTCATGTTCCCCCGAAAATGCCCGAAGGGTAAGCACAGAGTCCATGAGCACCCAGGGTTATATCCTTCCCCTCAATTTTTAAAAGAATTTCTTCTAAGTATATTGTAGCACTGTCGTCCCCATTGTTCATCGATTTGCTCGAGCGGGCACCAGCAATGTCTCCATTGTGAGACTTGTTGTCACTGTTTTTGGCATATTGAATACACCACGGGTAGCCTGCCAGGCTCTGCCATGCAGAAAAGATATTGTTGATAGTTTGCCGGGTTCTCCAAAACGGATGGAGGAATTGAACCCAGGTCAGCCGTGTGCAAGGCAAACGGCCTACCCGCTGTGCTATCGCTCGTCTTCTAAATATATATTTAAAATAATTTTTTTAGTGAAACTCAAACATGAATCAACTCCCTCCCCCTTACATTTTAAACATTTTATCAATTAGTGACATTAAATTCTGGGGCCATCCTACTGCTTCAAACCACCAAACAAAAGTGGGGGGGGAGGAACTAAAACAAAAATTCAGACAATATAGCACTCAGCCCAAAAAGAAAACAAAAGTGGCACCATGCTTACTTTTTTACTTATATCCCTGAGCAGCTACCTCAACACAGCTAGGCTAATGAAAAGCACACATTCCCTTGTTGAAAGGCAATAACTACCCAGAAGAATAAGCATGTGGGGAATGACATGACCGTTACAGTTTGGAAGGTAATAAATGCTTTAAATAATGCTATTATACTCTTCATCGCATAGGACTATAATAAGAAAGACAAATATGTATCCTCTGCACATATGTGAAAAGGAATTTATACAGATCACCCTGCAATGTTGAAAATTAGGCACTAATCACAGATTAATATTAAAGGTCCTTACAATTCTAAACTTGTTTGTTGGAGAAGGGAGATAGCTAAAAGGGTTGGGTCACATGCTTTGCATGCAGGCACACCAGGGTCATTTCCTGGGTTCAATCCCTGAGGAGTGGCATGGAGAACCCCAGGGTGTGGCCCTAAACCAACAAAACCAAAGTTCTTTCACTACTATTTTTTTTTCCCCTATGTCGAAGGGGGGCACATCTGAAGGTGCTCAGACATCATGCCTGGCAGTGCTCAGGGGACCACATGGGGTTAGGGATTAAAGCCGGGTTGGCCACATGCAGGGCAAGCACCCTATACTCTGCACTATCACACCGGGCCCCATGTTTCACTGTCACTTGTTCAAGTTCCTCTTTACCTCCAGAATAGCTCACAGCAATTTTTAAAATCCTTTTAGATGCCTTCCCTTCCATTAAAGAATCTGTTTTGGGCCAGAGACACAGTCTAGAGAGTAAGAGGCTTGTCTTGCACATAGACAATCCCCGGTTCAATCCCCAACAATTATGGTCCCCCAAGTACCAGGAATGACTCCCTAGACCAGAGAGTCACAAGTAGCCCTTGAATACTGCTAGGTGAATATAACCTAATTTCCCCCACAAAAATCTATGTTTCTCCCAAATGGATGTTCCCCCCAAACTCTCCCTTTTATGGGATTCCAAAGCATTCAAGACTCCTAATCTAAACGCAATGTGTAATTTTCAAGCATTTTCCTTCTCGTCACTTTTTAACATAACCTTTCAATAGGTAGAGTCCATGTCATCTCAAATTGCCACATGTTAGTTTCCCTCTAGCATACCTTTCTGGTCACTGTCACTGTCATCCCGTTGTTCATCGATTTGCTCGAGCAGGCACCAGTAACGTCTCCGTTGTGAGACTTGTAGTTACTGGTTTTAGCATACGGAATATGCCACGGGTAACTTGCCAAGCTCTGCTGTGGGGGCGAGATAATCTTGGTAGCTTGCAGGGCTCTCCAAGAGGAGCGGAGGAATCGAACCCGGGTTGGCCCGCGTGCAAGGCAAATGCCCTACCCACTGTACTATGGTTTCTGGTACCTTGGAAATATCTTGGCTCAAGCAAATCAAAATGTGCTTTCTATTAGTATTCCTGAAAACGGGTCAACAATACTTCACTCCTAACAGGAAGTAAAAAACTGTCTTTTTTGGTCTTTATTTCAAGAAAGTTAATTTGAAAATGCCACTAAAATACATGGCATCATTATGCTGGGGCCTCATCTGCAGATGAAAATAAACCAACAGGCAAAATCGAGCTTATTAACAATCTGTAGAAACTAGGAATATTTCAATGAAACACTTTCTTTTAGTCTATTAGAATTTGTAAGATTGCCATCTGCTGGCTGTACACTGAACTACAAGCACTAGTGCTGTTAACCAGTACTACATTCAATTAACATAATTAACTTCTAATCTTAAGAAAAATATTGACACAAAAACCTCTATACAGCTTTTTTGTTTTGTTGTTGCTCCTTTTAATTTTTATTAAGACATCAGTGATTTACAAAGTTGTTCAGAGTAGAATTGTTTCAGGTGAACAATGTTCTTAAATGGAAAATGGAAACTTAAATGGAAAATGGGATTATAAAAAATAAATTAATAAAAGTCAATTTGTTAACTGACTGCTATATGATTTTAACCTATGGAAATAATGAAATTAAAATAATTTAATTCAATACGATATATTCCCTATTGTCATTTACATAACAGATTTCAACTCTGACATAAAATATATTGCATAAAATTTTAATTATAAACTTAATTATGTGGTACATAGGAAGGTAATTCATTATTTATTTGAACATTTCTTTATATAACTTCTTAAATTATTAATTGCAGCAACAGTCCTCTAGATCTAAGGTCACTTCTAACACAATAGTCCACACTTCGGTAAATTGATTCAAAATCCTAAAATGAAACTGAAACTTGAAACTTGTAGGTTCCACCCGCGTACTTTGGGGTTACATTCATCTATCATTCATACGATATTAACATAGCAATGTTAAAATGTTACAGCAAGACAGCAAAATATAAAAATTAAAGTACTATGAGCAGGCATACTATTCTAAGGACTTTCGATCTTGTAGGAACATTAGGATCAATTAAGTGAATGCCTACATATGCACAAAAATATGGCCGGTGCTATATACATACAACTAGGAAGTAGGACCCAAAAAAAAGAAGAAAAAAGCCAGAGTTATCTAATATGCAAAGATGAGACCCGTTTCATCTGCAAGAGAGTTCATTTCAGGGTAGGAGGGAAAAAAACTGTGGTGAGCCGCGGTTACCCCCTCAGTCAAGGAGCCGGTCCTCGGACGGCAGCAGCAGCACGGGCGCGTACTAGGGGGTTTCGCTAACTCACGCGAGTGTTGCACGAAGTTACCGGCGGGCCAGAAGCGCCAGTTTTGCAGCCACCAAGGCCCTGGGAACACAAGTGTGTGATCAAAAAAAATTTCTTTTCTTTTAAAGCCTGCCAACCTTCACAGCGGAGAGGTTATCGCTACCATCACCGTCTTCCGCCGGAGCGTGCCCGGGCCCGGCGACCTCCGCTTTCTGCACTGGGTGGGTGCAAGGCGCGTGCCACAGTGAGGGCGGGGCGCAGGGGCAGCCTCCCAGCCCGCGCCCCGGCCGGCCCCGGAGCGCCGAGAGGCTGCAGCCGCCCCTCAGAGATTCCCCCGGAATAGCAGGACCCGCGGGGGCAGCGCCGGCCGAGCCCAGAGGACCGCGAGCCGGCCCGGGGCTGGCCAAGGCCCGGACGCCCTTGGAGGTTAATCCGCGGGATAACCAGGGCTGCGAGGAACCTGGTGGCCGGGGGGCGGTGAGGGGGCGACACTGAGTCGGCACGCCAGGAGGAGGCAGCGAGGCGACCCTTTTCAGCTCGGCTTCCCGGATCCCAGCCGGTTCCGAGAAGGAGCTCCAGGGGAACCCTTAAAACCCGGCCCGCGAAGCCCCGCCGAGAGCCGCTACTCACCCCAAGCAGGAAAAGGCAGCAGCAGAGCGCCCCGAGGCCGGCTCACCCAGGAAGGGAAAGCCTCCGCCGAGAGAACGCTTCCGGCGGGCGCTGGCCCCGCCCCCGAGGGCGGAGCATGCGCGCGCACGGCCCGCCGCCGCCAGCACGCGCGTTGCCGGGGTTGACGGCGGCGGCCCTAGATGCAGAGGCGTTGAGCCGCGCACGCCCCACCTGCAAGCTGCGGGCGGAGGCTTGCGCGTGGCTGCCGCGAACTGCCAACCCCCCTGTATTATCTGTCCGGCCTCCCAAAGTGCTATTTTTTTTTTTTTAGTCCCTGCCTTGTTTGCCAGCTCCGACAAATCCGGAGTGTTCTGCAGAGCGTGAAGAGGTGCTCTCTCTGGTTGTCTTGCAAAGAAACGCTTCCCTGATTTCTACACCCTTTACTCTCCGTTTCCCGAGTCTCTGGGCATGCAGCCCTTAGCCAGACTCGCGTGGCCACCCCTCACCCCACTCCATCTGCCTTTTCAGTTTCTAGGATGAGCTCATCACCTCAGTCCCTCCGCTGACTGGTTGAGGGTGGTGCCTGCAAATCCTGGCCAGCCCACCGAGACCTGCTGACGGTTGAGACTGAAAGGGACCTTTGGTGGCAGGTTTTGCATATCGGTGACTTCCTCTTTTCTAGTACCCCGTTCCCTTTTCTTGAGTGAGAGAGGTGACACTGGGCCTCCCAGGGGAGCGAATCTGGAAGTCAGCGCCTCTTGCAAACAGATTCAGAGCAGGCATGAGGCTCCACACTGGACCCCGAGAGAAAGAGCATTGCTTCGTTCAGAGGAAACTGGAGCAAGGGCACGGTTCTTCTAGAGTTTTCTTTTCCTTATCCTCTAGGGGAGGCACTTAGTCCCTCTCAGCTTTTAGGGAGGTCTGTGTTGACTGCAGCCTAATTGTTGGGCGGGGCAAATGCTACTGTTGCTGCAGACTTGTCCTACTGTACTGAGGACAAGAGCTACAATTTGTAGTCTAGCTGTCAGGGAGTATACTTGTATGTTTCTTGATGACCGTGATGTAAATTTCTCCTGGGGCTGGGAGTTCTGTAAAATAGCCTTTATCAGGCTGGAGCGATAGTACCGAGGGTTAGGTGCTTGCCTTGCACGGGTCCTATCAGGGGGTCTATCCCAGGCACCCAATATAGTCCCCCTAGCCGGCCAGGATTGGTCCCTGAGCACAGAGCCAGCAGTAAACCCTGAGCACTGCCCGTTGTGGCCCTGAAACCAAAAAAAAAAAAAAAAATAGCCATTATCTTCTCTCTTTGCTGTTGGGTATTGGTGTGTTTTGTTGCCATTAATAAGCAAGAAAGATTAAAGCCCAGAGAAAGTTCATGAGCCTACAAAGTGGCAACATTTTGCTGGATTCTGGATCTAGTTCAAACTCTACATTTTACATTTTCTCTTCAGACCTCTTTACAGTTTTCCTTTAGGATAGTAACTTAACACAAATGTAAATTTTTTATAAATGAAAGAAATGGGAAAAAACATGTTTTAAAAGGGTAAAGATGGGATGACAATGATACCTGAAAGTTTTAAATTGTTTATTCATTTATTTGCTTGGGAGGTGGGGAGATGCCCTGCCATGCTCGGGGGCGGCTCCTGGCAGTACACAATAGCAGAACTTGCTGCCCTGATCTAATGGGAGCAGGCCTGGTCATGAATAGGCTGTCTTGATTTGATTTCTGGGGATCACTACTGCTGGTGCTCAGGAGGCCTCACATAGTACAGGGGATGGAACCCTAGTCAGCTTTGTGAAGAAAAGCACCCCACTTATTTTTTTTTCTCCCTGATCCTCTGTTAATCTCATTCAGCCCCTGATCCTGAATAAATTTTATTGTTGTCTAGTTAGGGGTTTTTTGGTGTGTGTGGGGGAGAGCACTACTAGCAAGCTCAAGGGTTATTCCTGGCGCTCAGGAATCACTTCTAGAGATGCTCAGGGGACTACTACGAGGGGAGCTTGGGTAGAACCTGGGTCAGTGGCATGCAAGGCAAGTGCCGCAGTCACTCACTGTACTATCTCTCCAGCCCAGTCTTGAAAGTTTTGAAATGATTATTAGACTGGAGAGACAGTGTGGAGGTAAATCTGCAGATCAGGCAGAAAGGAAAAGAAAGGAAAATCATCAGTCCTTGGAAGTCTTGGAACAGACTGGTGATGCTTATGAGAACATGCTTACCTAGGCTAAAAGGTAGTGCTACTAAAGGAAAGAGCTTTGAAGTTTTGGGTCCACTGGGATCCATTGCCACCTGTAAGGAAAATGAGTTAAGAAGTGAAATTTCAGATGGTTGTGGAAGAGCATATAGGTCAGTGATAGAGCAAAGGCCTACCTGTGTGAGGTCCTATAGGTTCCATGCCTAGAAGAGAAAGAGAGAGAGAGAGAGAGAGAGAGAGAGAGAGAGAGAGAGAGGTGAGGAAGAGAGAAAGGAAAGAAGGGAAAGAGAAATGATAGTGAGGTTCTGTCATTCATTGAGAGGGACAGGTCAACTAAAGAACTCATATGTGTTACTTGAAGAATTAGGGTAACCAACCTAGTCAGTTTACATGAAATTCAGTATTTCTGGGGGAGTGGTAGGGGAGGGTTATGTAACACTTGCAGTGCTCAAAGACTACTCTCAGCTCTAAACACTCCCAGCAGTGCTCAGGGATCATGCCGTGCCAGGGATTGAACCCAGGCCCCCACCCCCACCCTATGTGCTCTAAAAGTCCTTTGAGTAATTTCTTGACCCAAGTAGCATTCTTGAGCATAGGACTTGTCAGTGCTAAAACTAAAAGATTCGGGAGCAAGAGCAACAGTACAGCAGGTAGGGTGCTTGCCTTGCGTGTAGCCAACTTGGGTTCAATCCCTGATATCCCATATGGTCCCCTGACACCATGAGAAGTGATCCCTGAGTACAGAGAACCAACACCTCTACCCCCCAAAAAAACACCAAACTCCTGACTCAGGCATAGGGTAGGTAGATAGTGGGTCACCCTACATTGAGGTCATCCTCAATGACTTCCAGACAGAGTGAGATAGAACTGCTAGTATGACTATATCTGGTTGAAATTCTTTTAGTTCTTTGAGGATGGTAGCAGAGAAATGGAAGTTGCTGAATAAAGTAATCAAGACTGACCATACAGTTTGTACCCCTCAAGTCCTAAATGAATCAGCTTAACTCCTTTTCTGGTGGTTTAGGTAGGAAACTACACCTTTTTATTTGGTCTAATTTTTTTTTCTTTTTGGGTCACACCTGGTGATGCACAGAGGTTACTCCTGGCTCTGCATTCAGGAATTACTCCTGGCGGTGCTCAGGGGACCATATGGGATGCTGGAAATCGAACCCGAGTCGGCCTCGTGCAAGGCAAACACCCTACCTGCTGTGCTATCGCTCCAGTCCTAATTATTATTATTTTTTTTCTTTTTGGGTCACACCCGGCGATGCACAGGGGTCACTCCTGGCTCATGCACTCAGGAATCACCCCTGGCGGTGCTCAGGGGACCATATGGGATGCTGGGATTCGAACCCAGGTCGGTCGCGTGCAAGGCAAATGCCCTACCCGCTGTGCTATCACTCCAGCCCCCTAATTATTTTGTTTTTTAAATGCTTAGGATGACCTCTCTATATGGGCCCTAACATCAGATTACTGACTTTCCTCATTATATGCCAGTTCATTTCCAGCAATCACTAAATTAAGATGGTTCTTTCAGAATAGAGAAAACTGAACATATGCTTTTCATTTCACGATGGCTTTATATAATCCCTGGCAGCACAAAACACCATATTTGGACCACAGTAGGGGTTCAATAAATAATACATTATGTGTAATATTAATCAGGAAATTGTAACAACAGATTTTTTTTTGTAGACTTCCTGGGTGTTCCCTCTGTGTTTGTTAGAATCAACATACTAAAAATAACCACTTTAACTAACATCTCTAAAAGCAGTTCATGGTAATTCTCTCCACATGGAACTGAATTTTTCAGTATTTTTGTTACTTAGATGGGGCTGTGGCTAGTTTTCCCTGAAACTGAGGTTACTCCATGTCCTAAACCCTGAAGGAGGAGGTTTTCTTTAATTAGGGCTTCTTAACTTTCATTGTAGATCTATTATTCAGTTGGACAATGTGGAAAAGTGCAGATTCCTGGGTCCCACTGAATCTGAGTGGGACATTTTTGCTGAGGGATTCACATTTTGGGTTCCCCCTTGTTTGTCTTTATTTATCTTGTGGGACCTCCCCAGTCATGCTTGGAGGCCATAGAGCCACTCCTAGCATACTTGGCCCAGAGGTGCTGGCTAGGGAGTACCAATGGGAGCGTATAATGCTGGCAATCAACATGGGCCATCACACATGCAAGGCCTGGACTCTAACCTTTGAGTTATCTATCTCCCCGGGTCCCCAGGATTTACATTTTGAATAAGTATGTAAATGATTTGAGAATATGAAGTTTAGCTTACTCTTTTAGGAATTTTGCCCAAGTCATTGATTATTTAAGATGTGTTTTTGTGAAGACTGTGGAGTGTTTTGTTTTTGTTTGACTTGGGGTTTTGGGTTTGGGGCCTCACTCATCGGTTCTCAAGGCTCTGCACTCAAGGATCAGTCTAGTTAGGGATTATGGAACCAGTAAGTGGTGTTGGAAATTGAACTGGACCTTGCAGTAGGCAAGGTAAGAGCCCTACCCGCTGTACTATTTCTCTAATCCTTGTGAAAAATCCGTACTGCCCCAGGCTAAAGGCCTATCTGATAAACTGAACCATTAAGTAAACTGGAGTGCATTTAAGAAATCAAGACAAGTGCTAAAAGATAGCTCAATGGGCTGAGGACATGATTTGATTGCCAAAGGTCCAGGTTTATTCACTGGCATCACATGGTCTTACCTCAGAGAGCAACCTTAGAGCACCACTGGGTAAGACTCAAGATAAAAATCAAAACCCAAAAAAAATAAAATAATCTACGTAAGAAAACTTCATGCTGACATTTAGAAAAACATCTCAGTTAGAGACCATACAAATCTAAAATCTATGAGTAAGTTGGAGCCAGATTATATAGTATAGTGGGTAAGGCATTTGTCTTACATGTGGTCAACCCAGGTTCAATTCCAAGCATCCCACATACTCCCCCAAGCACAACCAGAAGTAATTCCTGAGTGCAGAGCCAGGAAGAAATAATCCCTGAGCATTGTCAGGTGTGATCCAAAAGCCTAAAAAAAAAAATGTAATAAGGACAGTAAGGGCTGGAGTGATAGCTCAGTGGTAGGGCATTTGCCTTGCACTCAGCCGACCCGGGTTTAATTCCTCCGCCCCTCTCGGAGAGCCCAGCAAGCTACAAGAGTATCTCGTCCACACGGCAGAGCTTGGCAAGCTACCCGTGGCATATTCAATATGCCAAAAACAGTAACAACAAGTACTAAAATGGAGTCGTTACTGGTGCCCACTCAAGCAAATCGATGAGCAATGGAATGACAGTGACAGTGAAGGACAGTAAACCTAGTCCTATTAGTTGCTCATTTGAAATGATTCACTTGACAGTGATTTTAAAAGAGTAGAGTTTTGGGGGCTGGAGTGATAGCACAGCAGGTAGGGCGTTTGCCTTGCACACAGCCCATCTGGGTTCAATTCCCAGCATCCCATATGGTCCCCCGAGCACCACCAGGAGTAATTCTTGAGTGCAAAGCCAGCAGTAACCCTTATGTATAGCTGGGTGTGACCCAAAAAGCAAAAAAAAAAAAAAAGAGTAGAGTTTTGACAAATAGATAAATTTGTATAGTAGTTGTTTTACTACTCCAGCAAGCTCCCAGAAGAGTGACGCAGAGAGTCTCTTGCCCGCACGCCTGGCTGTCTTCCCGGGGGCCCCTTGGAGGGGATGTGCTCCAGCTTCCTTCCCCACCCCAAGCAGAGCTCCCAGTGGCTGAAGACCACCGGAACCTAGCCACAGCCATGCTCAAGGCCCCTCTCCACACGTTCGGACAAGCCTCATGCATGAATGTACCGGCAGAGGAACCCAGGTGTGTGTAATCCCATCAACGTCCAACATCCAGAGACTTAAAAGCAAGCTCCCAGAAGCGATATCTTACAACCTAATTTTCCCTCTGGGAGAAACTAGCAAGCTACGGAGAGCTTCCTGACCACATGGGACAGCCTCACAAGCTTCCCGTGGTGTATCCATATGCCAAA
Source organism: Sorex araneus (assembly GCF_027595985.1). Lineage (NCBI taxonomy): Eukaryota > Metazoa > Chordata > Mammalia > Eulipotyphla > Soricidae > Sorex > Sorex araneus. The sequence goes on along the minus strand of NC_073312.1, from coordinate 51,789,215 downwards.
GCCAGTAACCAGCTGAATCTCATTCCCCTGACCCTGAAAGAGCCTCCAATGGGACATCGTTGGGAGGGCCGAGAAGAGAGAGGCTTCTAAAATCTCAGGGATAGGACGAATGTAAAAGTTACTGAGACCGCTCGAGCAACTCGATGATCAATGAGATTTCATGATCATGATCGTGAGTTGTTTTACGATATGATAGTCACTTAGTAACCTTGGTTCTCTGACAAAGAATAGCCTTACTGGGAGAAACGCTGCAGCTATGTTGTCCCAGGTAGGCCTGGCCTCTGGGCTGAAGTCTCTGGAGCCTTCATGAAATGGGTGAGTCCCCACCCTGCTGGAAGGCCTGGTGCCTTACCCACACCTGACATCCTCTGGCATATAAGCAGCCCAGCTTCACAATCCCAGGCCTAGTCTTAAAGAGACATCAAGCTACCGAATTATCTCAGTTCCACAGCTCCTGGAGTGCATGTGCAGCCGCCTCTAACCTTCATGGTGCTGCCAGCCCAGTAGGAACACAGCAAGTTAGATGAGAAAATCATGCAGAAGCCCACTAAACTCAATGAGTAAGAGCAAAACATAGAAGGCTCAGCTAGCACCTGACAGCTCATTTTAAATCCTCAATGACTTTGGTAACACCATTGTGAGATATATGTTGTAAGAAGCAGTATAAAATAAATAATTTTGTACCTGCTAAGAGGAAGGACTTGGGGTGGGGGAAACTGGGGACATTGGTGGAGGTGATTGGTGTTAGAACATTGAATGCCTGAAACAACTGTATTATAAACAATTTTGTAAATGATGGTGTTTAACTTCAAAAAAATTTTTTTTAAAGAATAGCCTTACGGGGCTAGAGTAATAGCACAGCAGGGAACGGCGTTTATGTTGCACGCGGCCAACCCAGGTTCGATTCCTAGCATCCCATATGATCCCCCAAGCACTGCCAGGAGTAATTCCTGAGTGCAGAGCCAGGAGTAACCCCTGAGCATAGCCGGGTGTGACCCAAAAAGAAAAAAAAATAAAATAAAGAATAGCCTTACTTATTAGTTGGAAAGTTAAACTACATAAATGAGTGGAGAAAGAAAGGGGGAAAGAATCAGCTGTACCTGAAGCTATGAGACACCAAAAAAGACCAAGATTACATATTTGAAGTTTCAATAGAAAGTGATACAGTCTAGGCAAAACTAATGGGAAACGGAAATTTCAACAAATTGGAGGAAGTAGGGAGATGAATTGAGACCTTCATTCTATATTTAAAAAAGAAAGAAAGGAACAAAACTAAGACACAATCTCAAAAGAGCATATTGGGGTTTTGTTTGTTTTGTTTTGTTTGTTAAGATTTTTCGTCTTACCCAGCAGTGCTTAGAGCTTATTCCTGATTCTGTGCTCAGGGATCGTTCTTGGCGCCTCTCATGGAAACAAATGGGGGTCAAACCTGGCTTGGCTGCTTACCATTGTATATCTAGTTTCCATGTTCTGTTTTTAAACTTTATATATAGTTTGAATGAATGATATGAAAATGTGTGTATATGTAATTTGTTCTTATATTGTTACATATTCTTTTGTCAAGCATTGCCCCCAACTATACATTTTTCACAGTATGTGCTAGGAATTAACTTTTGTTTAGAAGTTATGTGTGTGTGTGTTGCGTGTGTGTTTGTGTGTGTATGTGTGTGTGTGTGTGTGCAGGTGGGTGGGCTTGGGGGCCACACCTGGCTGTGCTAAGGAGTTATTCCTGGTTCTTCTGCACTCAGGAGTTACTACTGGCAAGGCTCAGGGGACCATAAGGGATGCCAGGATTCAATTCAGATTGGCTGTTTAAGACAAATGCCTACTGGCTGCACTATCTCTCTTGCCTCTAAAACTTAGATATTTACTGTCAGCAGCATAGTGTTGTTTAGCTTTAATTTAATACTGAAAATAAATATATTTCTTAAGTGATACTATCTGTGGAGCACCAGGGATGATAAACAGAGAATTAGGGGCCAGAAACTAATATAGGGTTTCAGGTGCTTGCCTTGCATGTGGCTGACACAGGTTAGATCCTGAGCACCTCCAGGAGTGATCCCTGAGCACTACTGGGTATGATCCATAACCAAAACAAAAAACAAGCAACTCCCCCCCAAAAAAACCCCGTATTTGGTAATGTAACTTTCAGTCTAAGCTTACTATATCTACATTATAAAAATTTTCAGGGAAGAATGAGTGATCTTCCTTTGGGACTTAATAAATGCCATTATTTTTTTTTTAGGTGGAAGAGGAGGCAGGAGGAATTGAGTAAAAATAACAAAGATGGGAATACATTAGTTAAAAAAAAAAAGAAACAGTAGTTGAAGCATTAATTCTCAGTTCCTGTAACAGCAGATTGATAGATGAGGCATAAAACAAGACCAGATGCTGTGGTTTCCAGTATGCTCTTGGCTTCCCATCTTTTATAACCTGGAGCATTTTTTTGCTGTAAGTAGGTCACTTACTTGCTCTCATTTACCTGATTCTAGGAAAATGCCCTTGAAAAACATTTTGAAAATAATGTGTGCTGTTGCTGAGCATTTGAAAAAATTAAGATCGCATAAAACCTTCCTCTTACCACTCCAGTTTTTTTTTAACTGGTCAGAATAACATAACCTTGAGGTACACATACAACTAAAACATGAATAAGAATTTGAGATCTTTTGTTTCTAGATACAAATGTACTAAAATGTGCATTTGTTCTGTTAGCTCCAATAATTTACTGTTCTTAACACTGAGTTAGGCTTCATCTCACAGAATTACAATAGGGGTTTAAGTTTCAATGTTCGCCTACCAGATGTGAACTTCTTTTTGCTTTTTGTTTGTTTGTTTGTTTCCTTGTTTTCTTTTGTTTTGGAGCCTCAGAAGCCCAGCAGCCCCTCCTATCAATTATTGCACTGGGGTCACCAACTCAATGCAAGAACCTGAGGATGTGGTGCTACAGGGCTGGGGATAATCCAGGCCGCTGGGGTGTTGGGCGACCTCAAGGGCTACACCTGGCTGTGTGCAGCAGCCTCCAGGGACACATCAGATGCTGGATGCTGAGTGGGTGTATTTATAGTGCCAGAGAATGAACCAAGATAGGCTGCATGCAAGGCAAGTGCCTGCCTTAACCTCTGTACTGTCTCTCTAGCTTCAGTTATTCAGTTGTCAGCTTCTTGAGAAGAAAGATCTCTTTTTTTTTTTAATTTTTGGGTCACACCTGGTGATGCACAGGGGTTACTCCTGGCTCTGTACTCAGGAACTACTCTTGGCGGTGCTCAGGGGACCATATAGGATGCTGGGAATACAGCCCCAAGGAGAGAGATGTCTTGACCATAAGTGGGCTTAGTATGGGGCTGAAGTGATAGCATAGCGGGTAAGGCATTTGCCTTGCATGTGGCCGACCCCGGTTCAATTCTCAGCATCCCATATGGTCCCCCAAGCACCACCAGGAGTAATTCATGAGTGCATGAGCCAAGAGGAACCCCTGTGCATTGCTAGGTGTGACTCAAACAGAAAAAAAAAAAGAGAGGGACTCAGTAAACATATTATTCATTTTTCTTTATCTTGGGGATGGTCACACTTAGTGGGCTACTTCCAGTACATTGCTGGGATCACTCCTAGAAGTATTCAAGGGACCATTTGGTGCCAGGGACCAAACCTGGGCCACCTGTATGGAAAGCTTGCACAGTTGCCCTTTACTAATCTCCCAGCCCCTTCAGTTGATTCTCCCCCGACCTCCCCATCTGATATATCTATCATATTTTTCAGACTCCATTCCTATAGATCTAAGCTACTAGGGGGAAGAAAATAAGAGGAAGAAAACGTGAATGTGCAAAGATGGAGTAGATGGAATCAAACTGTCTTTACGGACTATAATTATTGTATTGCTCCTGATGTCCCTGATGTCTTCACCAGAGAGCAGTCCCAGTCCCATCAGGGTTAGTCTTGAAATCCATACATTTTCTTGTTTTGTTTGGAAATAGGGAAACAGGTGCTGTACTCAGGGCAGCTCCTGGGGCCTGGCTCTCTGCTCAGGGATCACTTCTGGTGATGCTTGGGGAAACCACATAGATTGCCGGGTATTGAAACTATGTTGGCTGTATGCAAGCATGTAAGAGAAGTGCCTTAATTCCTGTACTATTTTTCTGGGTTCAACAGACACCATTTTGAATTTAAGATGTTAATTAGCACTATGACTTTGAGCAAATGATTAAGTTCTCCAAGTCTCGATTTCTTTATCCTTAACCTGGGAAGGATAATCACGTGTTAAAAAATAGTGAGAGTCCCACAACTAAACACTGCCAGCACTGGAACTAATAAAAGGTCCAACCTGTGGTGAGCATGTGTGCCAGCACTGCCACTAAGTGTGTGAGACCTCAGCTGAGTCTGTAAGCATCACCACCAGGCCCATGCGTACCACAGCCAGACATATACACAACCCTGATCATTGCAATACAAACAGCAAAGCAACCGAGGGGTAGGAAAACCAATAAAATCAACTTCCCCACTTCTTACTGTCAGTGTTTCTGAAACCAAAAAGGCAAAGAGGGTAAAGTAGAAGAGAATAGAAATAGAAGACCTGTAATTTGAGTTAGAGAAGTGCAGGAAACAAATTAAGTGTACTATTTTAGCAGGGTTCAGAGTTGCATTCAACTTCAAAATAGTATACCTGGTAGAGTTTCACAAACCTTTCTACTTTCCAGTCTGCTGCTTTATTAAGTTTAAATAACAGAACCATTCTGAGAGTTTTGAATGCTGAATTAAGGCTTAGTGCCAGAGGCCTGCCCTACACCCATTGCTTTGTCTTCTGAGTTCTCAGGTAAATGAGGGATCAGGGAGGGAGAGTAAAGCAAAGGAGACAAAGAGACTGACTCCCCAGCAGTGATTTCTTCCCCTGTGGGGTTTTGTTAAAAGCTGAAGAGATGTTAATGATTCTTAACCAGCTGAAAGCAGCTTTAGAATTCTGTTTCAATATTCCTGAACCTTTGGCTGAACGGAGATCACATTCCAATCCATCCATGATTTAATCCTACTCAAGCTAGATAAACTGGCTTTCATATTCTATTACGTGGTCTCAGTAGCTAGTATTCAAGGGGCCCTTCCCTCTTCTTGGGAATTCTTAGAAGCAAACAAGGAAACAGTTTAAATGTATAGTGTTTAAAATTGTGAGCTACAAGTGATCCTTTTGGGTTTTAGGGGTGAGGAGTGGAGAGAGTGAATGATGACATTTTTCATTTGAGTGAATTCATTTGAGTGAAATATTAGAATTTTCAACATATTTCTCACACAAGTCAAAAACAGAGAGCATCTAAAATTTCTACAGGGGTTGAAGGAAGCAAATTATTTTCTTCTTTTTTTTTTTTAACAGGAAAATAAGGCCTATGATATTCCATTTTAACTGTTTTTCCCCAAGTTGTCTTTTTGTAGAAGCACAGAAAAAATATTTCAGAGTGCCAGAAAGAAGAACAAATATAACCACTATCACATAATTTGAAGAATATTTGAAAAAGTCTAAATTATTAAATACTGAGATTGTTTGAAAGTGTAAAGTAAGGAACAAGCCAGTTCCAGGGGCTGACCCAGTTTGGGAAGGCTTTCTGGATATCTTCCTCAGAAATCGAGTATGTTTCACCCATTTTCTAATTCCCTGAGTTAGTGCTTTTTGCCTGTCTGGAATGTGGAGGAAATGTTCGCTTGCATTTTCTGCCTTTGGAATTGAATAAAGAAATGCTAAATTTGAACTTTAGTTTTGGGAGTTTACATTAAAATATGAAGAAGTTATGAAGGTTTCTAAGAAGATTTGCCCACTACTGATATGGTAATGCGGGGACTGGAGGGAAAATAGGTGGGGTGAGATTAGAAAGAGAATGGCCCCAAAGAAAATTCCCTGCTATAGAATGTCACCAGAATGGGCCCAGGATATGCAAATGGTGGATTTACTCTTCCTGGCACCTTGATTTTCCAACCCAATGCAAAGTGCTTTCCCATCCCCCCTACTTAAGGGGAGGCTTTTCACTTTTCCCAGGCTTAAGGAGATCCACGCCCCAGTTTCCCTGTCCTACCCATCCTTTCCTCAAATAAACTTTCTACCAAATCCTGCCATGCCTTCTCTGCTTTTCTGTTTTCAGTCTTGACTGCCTGAGAACTGGAATCTGAGCGTACTATAATACCATTTTCCTAGTCATTGTTTTGTCACAATTTGATCTCCTAGCTCTCTGCTTAAATTCTAAATGGTCATTTCTGTGTGTATGAATTTTTTGTGTGATGGCTGACGTCATTCTGACCTTTCTTCCTGCCCCACTCCAGATTTGTGGTGATGAGAGCAGTTAGGCCATTTTCTCCCCTTCTCATACATGATGAGTTGGAGAATAATAGTAGGCGTGACCAAGCTTAGAAAAATCATGTCCTCCTCCTGTGGAAAGGTCTGCTGGCTGGGGTTAGAGCATTAGTACAGTGGGTAGGGCACTTGCCTTGCACACTGCTGAGCTGGGTTTCATGCCCAGTATCCCGTAAGGACCCCTGAGCTCCACCAGGATTGATTCCTGAATACACAGCCAGGAGTAAGCTCTGAGGACAGTCCCCCAAACAAACCCCACAAGATCAGCTGACTACTAAGAACGTTAGGTTTGGGGAATACACAGTTTATAAAAATGATACGGTAAAGACAGCAAGTGGGGCTGGAGCAATAGCACAGCGGGTAGGGCATTTGCCTTGCATGCAGCTGACCCAGGTTCGATTCCCAGCATCCCATATGGTCCCCTGATCACTGCCAGGAGTAATTCCTGAGTGCAGAGCCAGGAGTAACCCTTGTGCATCGCTAGGTGTGGCCCAAAAAGCAAAAAAAAAAAAAAGACAGTAAATGAAAAAGAATGCATGAAATATCAATGTAGTAAGGGATGTGTCAAGGGCTTTAAAAAACCCTGTCTTTTCAGACTGATCTCATGAACAACCATGGTATTCTCTCTCTATTTCTTTTTGCCTTAATAACAATTTCATTTTTTCATCTCTTATAAATTCCCATTTTATTGTGAAATTTGAAATAAATTTAAGGATTTTTATCTCACATGGCACTTTAAAAAAATGTAACAATTTCCACCTTCCAGTTGATGAGAGATTTCTTAAATTCTGAAAACACAATTCTCATGAATCATGCAATAAGAGCTGGCTGAGGAAGAGTAGAGAAAATAATATAAGTTGTGTTCTACTTGCAACTTTTATTCATGTTTTGGAGTCAGAGAGATAGGACAGTCAGTAAGCACACAGCTGACCTGGGTTTGATCTGCATATGGTCCCTCAAGAATCATCAGGAGTACTGCCTAGTGTGGCCTTCTCAAACAAATGAGAGAAAAAGGCGTGGTCTTGGTTTTTTTGTTTGTTTGTTTTTTGAGTGGGAGTGTGTTCACACTTGGTGCTACTACCATGTCTGTACTCAGTGGTCACTCCTGGCAGTGTTTGGAGAAGATAATATGGTGCAGGGTCCAAACCCATGCTTTCTGCTTGCAAAGTACATGCTTAGCCCATTGAAGTATCTCATTGGTCCTCTTTTACCTTTAAAAATGTATGGGGCTGGAGCTATAGGGTAGATAGGGTGCTTACCTTGCACTTGCACAACCTGGGTTCAAGCCCTGCCACACCATATGGTCCCCAGAGCCCAGCCCGGAGTGGATCCCTAAGCACAGAGGCAGTAATAAGCCCTGAGGACTGCTGGGTGTAGCCCCAAAACATAAATAAATACACTTAAAAAATAAAATAAAGCACTGGCCACAGAGCTAGCACTTGTATTATATGCTGCCTTAATCCAATATGATCTCCTGTACTGCATAAGATTTCATGGACACCACCAGAAGTGATCCCCAAGTACAGAACTAGGAGTAGCCCAGGTATAACCCCAAAGAAAACCAAAAATCTTATTCTTTAGAACGTAATCTGGAGTAAGAAACAACTCCATACCTGCTTTGCACAGTCTAATGTATTATCGATTTCATTGTTGAATACTGAATATTGTTGAATTTCAATACTGAATACTATGTTGTTTTGAAAACTGTCTCATCTAATTAATAAATCAAGAAATTAAGAGAGACAGAACACATGCCATATTTTCTCTTTATAAGGGGACTGGCTCTAGTGTTACAGAAATTATTAGGGTGGATCTAGAAATATAGCTAAAAAGGAAGCAATTTCAGAGAATAATACTCATAGGATTTAAGTGAATATTAAATGCCATTGACTCTTTAATCAAAAACAATGTGGAATTGTAGAAAGAATGTATGTTGTGTTATGGAATTAGGGAACCTGGATCAAATCACAGCTTTACTATTCAGTAGCTGGAAATTTTAGATAATCTATTTAACTTTTCTGAACCTAGCTAGCTTCCTCATCTGTAAAAGAGGTAATGTTTATATGACAGGATTGGGTAAAAAAGAAGTGTTAAAGATAATATATTTAAATAATGTGGGGCTAAATAATAAGCATTTAGTAAATAACTTTGTCTACTCACTGTTAATATGAGATCCAAACTTATCAAAATTAAAAAAGTTCAATTAAAGAGGCAGACAAGTTGATAGAACAGATGCTGGGGACACTGGTGGAGGGAAGTTAACACTGGTGGTGGGATTGGTGTTGGAACACTTTGTTACAAACAACTTTGTAAATCATGGTAGCACTGTAGCACTGTCATCCCATTGTTCACCGATTTGCTAGAGCAGGCATGAGTAACGTCTCCATTGTGAGACTTGTTGCTACTGTTTTTTGCATATCGATTACGCCACGGGTAGCTTGCCAGACTCTGCCATGCGTTCGGGATACTCTTGGTAGCTTGCCGGACTTTCCGAGAGGGATGGAGGAATTGAAGCCGGTTGGCTGTGTTCAAGGCAAATGCCCTACCCGCTGTGCTATAGCTCCAGCATAGCATAAATCATGGTGCTTAATAAAAAAAAATTCAATTAAAATAAAAAATAATAGTAATAATTATGGCTGTTGTGATGATAAAAGTTCTGCCAACTGATCATTACATTTAATTGAATAGTGTGGGATTCCCCAACTGTTCAGATTCCTGGTTTGGAGAGTTTATCACTGTTAATTTTTCCTTTTTTTGAGTTTTAGTCTATTCCCCTAGAACTTATTGGGGCAGTAGGGGGAACTGAATACACTCAGTCAAGGCTCACTCCTAGTCTGTGCTTAGAATCACTCATGGGACTATACATAGTGCCAGGGATAGAACTGAGGTTGGTTAAGTTCTTTAAGTTCTATACTATCTTTCTGACCCCTGTTCCCCTAGAACTTTTATCCAATATTTTCTTTTATGCAAGTGGGCTCTATAGATTAAGTCTGTGTAACATGATTAACTATGCAAACTAGAAAAGAATACATTTTGAATGATATTAAGAATCACTGTATCACTATATCACTGTCGTCCCATTGCTCATCGGTTTGCTCAAGTGGGCACCAGTAACGTCTCTCAGTGACTGTTTTTGGCATATCAAATACGCCACAGGTAGCTTCCCAGGCTCTGCCATAGGGGCGTGATACTCTCGGTAGCTTGCCAGCCTCTCCGAGAGGGGCAGAGGAATAGAACATGGGTTGGCTGCGTGAAAGGTGAATGCCCTACCGCTGTGCTATCGCTCCAGCCTGGTATTAAGAGTATGTGGGTAAATACTATAGGTTGATCAGCACAATTTAGGGTTTAATTAGCTTCATTTTGATGACAACCATCCCTTTTGTGCCAATTAAATTTGTTGTTAATTAAAAGCTATTCATTTTCTGGGGCTGGAGAGATAGCACAGCAGGTAGGGCTCTTGCCTCCCATGAAGCTGACCCTGGTTGGATTCCCGGTATCCCATATGATCCCCCCAGGCACTGATAGGAGTGATTTCTGAGTGACAAGTCAGAAGTAGGCCCTGAGCACTGTGGATATGGCAAAAAAAAAAAAAAAACAGAAAAGGAAAAAAAAAAGATTAAAATCTGTTTATCTCCTTTCTTAGAGCTATAGTCAAAAGTTATACTAGTAGCTCCACCACTGAAAATAAAAGACTTGGGACTTTAGTGATAATACAGAAAATAAGGCATTTGCCTTGCACGTAACTGACCTGGGTTCTATCTGAGACATCTCATATGATTCCCTGAACACCTCCAGGAGTGATCCCGGAACATAGAGCCAGGAGTAGCCCCTGAGCATCACTGATTGTTGTCCAAAAAACAAAACAAAGTTTCAAAAAAAGATCAGAGGGGAAAAAAAGAGATAGATCTCCTAATTATAGGGGAACTAGACTAGAACTAGGCTATTGTCTCAAGTGGGCCAAAGACTCTAGATCAGAGCACTTTAGTACCTAAGGCAAGTTCATGTTATGCTCGATTGCTCCTCACCAGATGGGCTTCTTTTCGCATTCCCTCCCTCAGTCATTTCTGTCTCATCTGCTCCTTTTCCCTTTCTCTTCTTCATAGCTAAAAGCTGCTGATTTTTGAGGGTAGTGCCACTCATTTCTTGTGTTTCATCTCTAATTTTTTCTTTTTATGCACAGTCATTCCTGTTCCTAGTCCTTCTCTCCATGCTGTCTTTCCCAATACTCTGCCTTAGGAGTGCCATTGTGGATCAGAAAGCAGAGTCTAGCTGAGCCAATTCTGCTTAGCTCAGTTGAACATAAAAAGGCTATAACTTGGGGCCGGAGCAATAGCACAGCGGGTAGGGCGTTTGCCTTGCACGCGGCCGACCCGGGTTCGATCCCCGGCATCCCATATGGTGCCCCAAGCACCGCCAGGAGTAATTCCTGAGTACAAAGCCAGGAGTAACCCCTGAGCATCGCTGGGTGTGACCCCCCCAAAAAAAAGGCTATAACTTGTTGTAAAATAAAAATACTGTTGTTTTTTTCCCCCCTCCCACACTATAGTTTTAAGGCATTTATTTCAGGGGCCAGAAAATAGCACAGTGGGTAAGGTACTTGTCTGGCATGTGGCCAAGCAGGGTTTGATCCCAGGCATTCCATATGGTCCCCTGAGCACTGGTAGGAGTAATTCCTAAGTGCAGAGCCATGACAGACCACTGAACCCAAAATAAAAGAAAATGAAATTAAAAATGAAACATTAGGGGCTGGAGTGATAGCACAGCAGGTAGAGCATTTTGCCTCGCACTCGGCCGACCCGGGTTCAAATCCCAGCATCCCATATGGTCCCCTGAGCACTGCCAAGGGTAATTCCTGAGTGCATGAGCCAGGAGTGAACCTGTGCATTTCTGGGTGTGACCCAAAAAGAAAAAAGAGAAACATTATATCTCACCTGTGTTAATTTGTGATAATTTCTGATATTAAACTTCAGTTGTGATTTTATTTTTTCCAAATTAGAAAAGATTTAAAAAAAAAAAAAGAAATATTAGGGACCACAGAGATAGTGTGGCAAGGAAGGCATTTGCCTTATATTCACTTGGCTCAAGTTCAACACCCGGGATAGCATATTGTCTCCTGAACACAACCAGGAATGACCCCTGAGCACAGAGCCAGAAGTAAGCTCTGAACATAGCTGAATGTGGCCCCCAAAGGAAATTATGACTAATTATTATAATTTTATTAAAAGTTTTTGGTGTTTGTGACACACCTAGCAGTGCTATCACTGCACTATTACTCTGGTGTCTATCAGAGCTTATTTATTTATTTATGTATTTATGTATGTATTTATTTATTTATTTTTCACTTTTGGGGTCACACCCAGCGATGTTCAAGGGTTACTCCTCACTGTACACTCAGGAATTACTCCTGGTGGATGTCCAGAGCTTGTTTAAAGATTAAATCAAATTAAAATTAGAAGTTTAACTTTTGGTAATTTTTTTTTTTTTTTGCTTTTTGGGGTCACACCCGGCAATGCACAGGGGTCATTCCTGGCTCATGCACTCAGGAATTACCCCTGGCGGTGCTCAGGAGACCATATGGGATGCTGGGATTCGAACTCGGGTCGGCCACGTGCAAGGCAAACGCCCTACCCGCTGTGCTATCACTCCAGCCCCGGTAATTTTTTTATTTCTGTGCTACAACTAAGAAAAGGACTAAATACTATGACATGATAATCTATAATGGATATTATTTGAGGATATTATATCCACTTGAAAAGTCACCTTTGTATGTTTTAGTATATATTTGAAAATGTAGCTTTTTGTTCATTTAATTTATAAATATTTAACTGAGTGTCTGAAACACAAAAACTGTGCTAGGCATAGTGAAAAATTCAAAGTTTTTATTTTTTTTGAAAAATTTGAAGATTTATATAACAATTTTTCTAACCTTCAATAACTTCATTGAAGGGTTTAGAAAGATTGTATAGTAGATAGGGTGCTTGCCTTGCATGAGGTCGACCTAGGTTCAATCCCCAACTCCCCAAATGGTCTACTGACTCAGCCAAGAATAAACCGTGAGCACTGCTGGGTACGAACCAAAAAATACCCTCTACCCCCTCTTCCCCCTCCCCCATACAAAAGAATGTCAGTAGAAAGTGGAAGTAGTTTCAGTGAAACAAAGTCTGATGTTAGGAGTTAGGAATCTAGATGGAATATTGATTCAAAGTTTTACCATACCTTCTGACAGTTATGGTTTAGGCTGGTCTGGGGGAGGGCTGTGCTGGTTTGCTCTTTGCACACTAGCTGTTACTTGCATCCTCTTAGTTCGTATTAGTCATTGTCCAGGAAGTTAGCTAACCATGGAGGTGGTGACATATCCTGAACCAAGTCTCCAGAGAGTTTTGGGTAGGAAAAGGTGGTTGTGTGCATTCTTGCTCATGTCACAATGTGGGTTATGTGACTCAAGAAAAGCATGTGACAGGTCAATGTGATTGGACTGTTACTCAGAGGTAATTCCTTACTAAAACATTAATATAATATCAATGGGCAAATTTACTTTTAAAGTACTCCTTAAAAAAAAAGATAAATAAATTCACTGTTTATTGGAGACATATTGAAGAAATGAAAAGTCCTTCTTTTTTTTTTTTTTTTTTTTGCTTTTTAGGTCCTACCCAGCGATGTTCAGACGTTCCTCCTGGCTTTGCACTCAGAATTACTCCTGGCGGTGCTTGGGGGACCACATGAGATACTGGGAATCGAACCTGGGTCGGCCGCGTGCAAGGCAAATGCCCACTGTGCTAGGCAAATGCCCTACCCGCTGTACTATGGCTCCAGCCCCTGAATATTACTTTTGAGTCACCAAATGCTTGAGTACTCAGAGGCTTCTGTTGGCAACAAGTCTTACTGATAACATTGTCAATTTATATATTTTGTATATTATATTTATTCTATATGTAGTCTACAATAAACTAAGCTTGAGAAGTTTCCACTAATAAAATCACAAGGAAGTGGGGGCTGGAGCAATAGGACAGAAGTGAGGGTGTTTGTCTTATATGTGCTGACCCAGGTTTGGTCCTGGGGATCAAACCTCATTAGGGCCTCTGAGCTTTTCAGGAGTAATCCCTGAGTGCAGTGCCAGAGGTAACCCCTGAGCACTGCTGGCTATGTCCTCAGAAGCCAAAAATAATAAAAATCACAAGGAAGAGAAAATACATTTATGGTATTTCACTGAACTTACTATAATGTAACTTTACAAAATCATCTGTCTACAGAAATTCAGAAATTCTGCATGTAAGCAACTCTATACAAGTTCATTTCCATGTTGTTCATCGATTAACTTTATATATGTGTATTATATATAAACACATAGATATTCTCATTTAATTCTTAACAATCTTATAAGGTAAGTACTATTCTTTCCCCATTTTAGCGATTAAAACAATGATCTAGAAAGAGATTAAATAATTAACCTAAGATTTTATGAATGAAAAAATGAAAAAACTGAAATGATACAACTTGATTCCAGAAATAATGCATTTAACCTCCAGGGTAAATAACCACTCAAGGAAGTTATGACCCTGGCAAACATTATTAAGAACCTCCCCTTTCAGGGTAAGGCAGAATCAGGAGGTGCATAGGGAAGCAAAAACTACTCTATTTAAGTATTTACTGTTTCCTATAAAGTTATACAGAGAATCTGATGCCAGAAATGCTTCCATCTGCATGCCATAGAGGATGAAATGATAGGAAAGCATTAAGTACTGCAAATGAATGTAAACATCTATCATGTATTTGTATATAACAAGGATAGATTAGTATGAAATTATGATACATTTCTATTCTCCCTTAATCTGTCCTTTTACAATGGCATTTTTTTTTTTGGTTTTTGGGTCATACCCGGCTATGCACAGGGGTTACTCCTGGCTCATGCACTCAGGAATTGCTCCTGGTGGCGCTTGGGGACCATATGGGATGCTGGGAATCGAACCCAGGTTGGCCGCATGCAAGGCAAACGCCCTACCTGCTGTGCTATTGCTCCAGCCCCTACAATGGCATTTTTAATGACTGGAGAGATATTACAGGGGATAAAGCATCTGCCTTGCATGTGGCTACAGCGGTTCTATGTTTGGGTAATGCATGTTGTTTCCTGAGCACTACCAGAAGTGGTCACTGAGGACAGAGTGACTACAGTGCCAGAGATATTACAGTGTAATATCTCTGTAGCCTGAGCACACAAAGATGTATTTATGAAAGCTGGTTTACTGCAGAGGTGTGGACATGTATAGGGATGTTTGGTGAAATGAAAGGGTGAGTCATTTGAAGAGTATGTATAGAATATTAGGATATTTAGGGAAGCATTCCATAAACCTTGGAAATTACTGTAATTGTAAGAAAGACTCAGATGTTCTAGAAGAATAAAGGATGACTTCAGTAGTTGTGCTAATAGAGTTTTTAGAGTCAAATGAGCTATGTTTCTGTAGACATTCAGATATCTCAGTAGGCTTTGCAAGCAGGAAAAGAGGAATTACAGTCAGAGATATGAAAAAGCAGCGATATAAACAAGGTACTTAACTGTCATTAAAGAGCATTGTAATTTTGCTTTTCTAATAAAATTTGGAATACAGAGTTCAAAATATGAGCTAGGATTTTGTTCTCATAGAATTTATTTCTGCTGAAAGAAGTAGTCTCTCAAAAAGAGGTTTCCTGTGTCTCCTTTTATGGGTCTTTGTCTCAAAGGCCTTTGTGCATTTAGGACAGTTCAGATTCCAGACAGTGTTTTTCCCAGTACACATTATGAGGAAGGCCACACAGCCTACATAAACTTCCAGCTTTCTGCACTGGCTTTTACATAAAACAAGTTTTAATGTAAAACAGGTCCACTGTAATTCTAAGAATCACACTGAACTAGAGGGTGATTTCTTAGATCATTTCCTAATTGATGAATTTACCAGTTTATTCTCTTTAATCTGGCATGTATAATTCTATCACGTGAAAGTATTAGGTTGTATTTATCCATGTAGGTGGACATTAGGTTCTTTTTCACTTTTTCCTCTTTTATTTAAATCTTAATTTTTGGTATTTGGGTCATGCCCCACCTGGCTGTGCTCAGGGATCACTCCTGGCGGTGCTCAGGGTACCGTAGTTAGTGCCTGGGTTGGAACCTGGTTTGACTGTGTCCAGGGAAAGCTCTCTGTCTGCTCAACTGTCTCTCTGGACCCTTTTTAAAAAGCTTATTTTTATTTCTTTGGCTGTTGTAAATAGCAATGCTATAACATTCCTAACTATATTTTCCTGTGCACATGTAAAAAGTGTTTTCAATGAAATATGAATGCTACAGTGATTGATATGTACAATTATCTATTAAAAACCGTAACAACATTGGGGTTGGAGTGATAGCAAAGCAGGTAGGGCGTTTGCCTTGCACGCGGCCAACCCAGGTTCGATTCCCAGCATCACATATGGTGCCCTGAGCACTGCCAGGGGGGGTTCCTGAGTGCACAGCCAGGAATAACCCCTGTGCATCCCAGTGTGACCCAAAAAGCAAAAAAAAAAAACAAAACCCCAAAAAAACCTGTAACAACATCCACAAGGTCATCTTTTTCAATTGGATTTTGCATCACTCCTTTTTTGTTCATTTGGAATTGAATTTTCTTTCTACTGCTGCCACAGATATTTTTTGGAGGGAGAAGTTTGGGCCACAACTAGGAGTGTTCAGGGCTTGTTCCTGACTCTGTTCAGGGGTTACTCCTGGTCATCCTTGGGGGACCATATGCAGTGCTGAGGATCAAACCAAAATTGGGATTGGCCTCATGTAAGGCAAACATCTTATCTCCTATAATATCCCACTCAGTTTTTTTAAATGTAATAAGCATGATGTATAAGTATGATTTATTGGCTACACTATCAAATTTTCCTTACAAAAACTTTCCTATAGAAGTAGAAATTAAATTGTATATTAATTTTTTCATAATTAATAACTTATTTTAATTCATAATTGATTAACATTTCTTTTCTTTTCTTTTTTTGCTTTTTGATTACACCCAGTGATGCTCAGGGGTTACTCCTGGCAATGCTCAGGGGACCATATGGGATCCTGGGAATCGAACCCTGGTCGGCCGCATGCAAGGCAAACGCCCTACCTGCTGTACTATTGCTCCAGCGTCAACATTTCCTTTCTTATTGTGGCGTGGGGGGGGTGGGGGAGGTACACTGGGCTGTGCTCAGGGCTTACACCCAACAATCACACCTGTGGGACTGGGGGTACCATATGGGGTACCAGGTATCAAATTCAGGTCAGCCGTGTGGAAAGCAAGTGCTCTACCTATTGTACTATCTCACTGGTCCCAAGTGATCTTATTTTTATTTATTTATTTATTTGAAGTGAAACAGATTTTATTTGGAGGATTTTTGAAGGGAAGGAGGAAGAGAAAAGTGGAAGAGTGGAGAGTAAGAGAGACAGAGTAATGCGCTTAAGAGAGAATTCAGGCTTCCTCAAGGGTGAAGAGAGCCCCTACACACATCCCAGTGTCACACAGGAAAGCATGAAAGTACACATCTCAAGACAGGAGATGAGAGCGACACATGTGCTCAGGCACCACATGTGCTCGGCCATGCGGTCACAAGCAGCACACGGGCTCCGGCAGCATATGCGCCATGATCTTATTATTTTTTTTCTTTTTGGGTCACACCCAGCAGTGCACAGGAGTTATTCCTGGCTCTACACTCAGGAATTACTCCTGGCGGTGCTTGGGGGAACCATGTGGGATGCTGGGAATTGAACCCGGTCGGCTGCATGCAAGGCAAATGCCCTACCTGCTGTGCTATCGCTCCAGCCCTGCCATGATCTTATTTTTAATGTGTTATCAGCTGATACCATTGGGCTGATATGGTATCAGCTGATACCAGTGTTACCACTGATACACTAGCATGCGACAGGGATGAATGGAGACTTTACTGACGCCCACTAGAGCAAATCGTAGATCAAAGGAATGACAAGTGATACAAGTGACAAGTGATATCAGCTGATGGTTTAGACAGGTTCTCTTTCAATTTATTAGAAAAACATGCAATACTCAACTTTCAAGAGGCTTGTTACATTGTCAATAGAATCATTCAGCTTCTTAACACCAGTATTATTACTTCACAGTCTCTCTTTAGCTCTTTTTATTTAGTAAATTTTCCACATTTGGGGGTTATACAGTCTTTGTATTGAAAAAGAAAGAGGAGTATTTTTTGTGGGGGGAGGCATCGTTCACATTTGGTTGTGTTCCTGTCTGGTTCTGTGCTCTCAAGATCATATTTGGTGCTGGGACTCAACCAGATTTTGTCAAAGTGATTTATCCATGCACTATTTCTTCTGCCCTGGGAATGCTTTTTATTTTTTTTTTGGGGGGGGGGAGGTCATATTCAGCAGTGCCCATGGGTTATTCCTCTCTCTGTATTTAGGAATTATTCCTGACTGGGATCAGGGGAACATATAGGATGCTGGAAAATGAACCTGGGTTGGCGGTGTGCAAGACAAGTGCCCCACCGGCTCACTGTACTATGTTCCAGCAGCACGGGATACCTTTTTTTTTTTTCTTTTTGGGTCACACCTGGCAATGCACTGGGATTACTCCTGGCTCTGCACTCAGGAATTACTCTTGGCGGTGCTCAGGGGACCATATGGAATGCTGGGAATTGAACCTGGGTCAGCCGGGTTCAAGACAAATGCCCTACCCACTATGCTATCGCTCCAGCCCCAGGGATACCTTTTGTAAAGTGGGAGAAAAGGACACTGTAAAATAAAAGGGCACATGGAAACTAGAAACCCCCAGATGCACTTACCTATGTAGGTTTTTAGGTAGAGAGGGCTAAGGAGTGATCATCTATACAAGTCAAAGAGCTTTCTGAGCGGCTCTGGTCTGTCGTTTGAAGATCGCTAGCCCTGGGTTATGCTGACAGGTAGACTTACTGATGCTGGAATCTCCCAAGCTGTGTGAGAGTTTCATTGAAAAAGTGTGATTATTTCAGAGAACTCACATCTGTAAGAACATTACTATGCCTCTCTAGGATTTGGGAGAAATCCTTCTGACGGGCCCTATATGAGTCACAGTTTTCTTACTTTGGGAAAATCCCATGATCCCATCATGGGAAAATCCCATGAAAAATCCCGCATTTTAAAAATAGCAGTGGTCACTCCCATTGGTGCCTGGGGGGAACATGCCGTGCCAGAGGTAGAACCTGGGCCTTCTGCACACAAAGCCTGTACTAAATTGTTTGAATTATCTCCAAACTCCTTAAATTTCTTTCTATAACTTGCTCTGAGACAAGCTCTATAAGTGCCTTTTGAAACCGTGAGTTTTAAGGGCTTTCTTAGTCTACATGGATAAAAATGGTACAAAGGTAGCACTGTACTTGGTTTGTGTTCTATGCCCTGAAGTAGAAATGCCTTTAAGGCCTTTTTGCTCTCCAATAATTGAAAAATTAAACAGATGTCTAGTGGAGAAGGTTACTAGAGAATTTTTTTGTGCAGTTTGGAAGGACTAGAGGTCATGATAGCTTAACCAAGCATCTAATGGCAAACCCTAGACAAGAAAGCTATCAAGGTAAGTACATAACCAAGGAAGATTATTGTTAGGACAAAGAAAAGAAAATCATTGTTTGCAAATTTCTAGACATTGTTGAAAAGAGCAGTATATTTCAAAAGCAGAATAATATTCATTTCTGGCAAGAACATTTTAATTCTACTCTAAAGATTGAAATGCAGCTGACCCCAGTTTAGTCCCCAGTACTTACATGATCCTGAGCATCGATGGGTGATGCAGCCCCAAAGGTCCCCAAATACCGCCAGAATGGCCAGGTAATCCACAGATCTGCATCCTTTGGCTCTAGCATTGAACTGTCAGTACAGTGGTTGAGAATCACCAGGAGTGTCCCCAGAGGCCCCTGAGCACTGCTTAGGGGACTCCTCCCAAATATAAAACTGAGATGCTAACCAAATTCAAACCATAAGGAAAAGGTGATCCTTTTAATTAAAGGCATGCATTAGTATTGTAAAATAAACAGAATTTGAAATACAGACAATCTTATTTTATAATTATTAGTTACAACCCTGATAAAGTATTTAACAATAAAATAACATCTTGGGGGCTTGAAAGATAGCTCAGGGATTGGAGTGCAGGCTCTGCTTGCAGAAGCCATGGGTTTGGTCCCCGGGTTGGGTAGGTAGCATAGATGCTACTCTATGCACTGCCAAGAGTGACCCCCAATCCCTGAGCAGGAAGTAGCGTATGAGTATTACCAGACCATAAATAAATATTAAGATGAAATGTAACATTTTAGAAGTATCAAGTCCCAAAGAGCACATTCAAGGCATAGCTTAATTAAGGCTTGATATTTGTTTCAACAGTGGTAAAGGAAAAGGATAGACTAGTCTCATGAATCCTAGCAGCTGATACTAGGCTAGGCATTCTGTGCAGAACTGAAATTTTATTTAAGATCACAAGCATGTGAATTATGGTTCTTGGAGCTGTATGATTTGGCAGTCCTGTAAATGTCGCCTTTCCACTTAGTCTCCTAGCCAGTCTCAGTTTCTTGTATATTCAGGAGAATCTTGAAACACAGGAGCAAGGAGGAGAAAGATGGGAATATGGGGGAGTGGTGGTGGGTGGGAACCCAGCAAGAATGAGGGTAGGGGAAGAGAAAATGGAACTTTGGAAAGAAGAGGGTGTCTTTGTTCAGTATAACAAAATAACACAGATTCAATGGTTTGCCAGAAACATAATTGTATTGCTCTTAAATTTGAAGGCTGAGATCTCCAAACCAGCTTAGAATACCATCAATATTGTGTGGTACTGGGTAAAGTGAGAGCTGACTTCTAGATAGAACCCTACATGATGTGGCCAAAGGGGACCAGAGTCCTGTGGTGTGTGTTTTTTGTTTTTCGTTTGGGGGCCACATCTCGTAGTTTCAGGGTTTGCTTCTGACTCTACACTCAGGGGTCACTGTTGGTGGTGCTTGGGAGACCAAAATGGGTTCTGGGGATCGAATCTAGGTCAGCCATGTGCAAGACAAGTGCCTTACCCACTGGTGTGTTTTTTTTTTTTTATAAGGGCATAGATCCTTTTTGTGGGTACTCTGCCTTTATGACCTAATCATCTCCCCAAAGCCCAATGACCTAATACTTAGGGATTACGGTTGAATATAAAAATTAGGGAAAGCGGGGCTGGAGCAATAGCACAGCAGGTAGGGCGTTTGCCTTGCATGCTGCTGACACGGGTTCGATTCCCAGCATCCCATATGGTCCCCTGAGCACTGCCAGGGGTAATTCCTGAGTGAAGAGCCAGGGCATGAACCCCCCAAAAATAGCAAAAAAAATTAGGGAAAGGGGGCCCAGAGAGGTAGTATAGCAGTTTGGGCATATGCCTTGTACACCACCCACCCAGGTTTGATCCCCAGCACCTCATATGGTCTCCTGATCACCAGGAGGAGTGATCCCTGAGCACAGAGCCAGGAGTAAGCCCTGAGCACAGCTGGGTGTGCCTCCCTCCCCCCCCCCCCAAAAAAAAAACTGAATTAAGCAAATGACACAAACTTTTAGACCATCATAAAGGGAATTAGTAGGTTGGAGAGAAAGGATAAGCAAATTTCCCTTCCTCTATTGCAACTGTCTTTTGTGTGTGTGTATTTTCTCTGCTCTCCAAATGCAGAAGTTCTTGTTAGGCATGAGTTGGAAGGTTATTATTATTTTTTAATTCTAGAAATGCCAATGCCATGAATTTATATAGAATATTTTTGCAGCATTCTCAAACCCAACAAATGACTAATCAACCATGTCAAGTAAGGATCCTCTACTTTTAGGCAACAGGGAGAAACTTGTATGTTTATCTCTAGAAGAACAGAAGAGAAAGAAATGGGAAGAGTAAAAAGAAAATAAAAGACATATCTGGATTATGGAATTAGTGAGCCACTGGGAATTTTCATTTTTTGCTGGTGGGTTGGGGAGTCACTTGGGTCACACCTGGTGTGCTTGAGACTGTGATGTTCTAAGAAAGAGGGTCTGCATGTACATGACCCCAGTCCCAGGTGATTTATTACATATTTTGTTTTGCAGTTTTGCTATTTGGGTTTTGGAGGGAAATTCAGACCCATTAGGCAAGAACATTTGTGGAAATAATTGAGTCAGGATACGAGCCTCAACCACCCTCAACTAGACAACTTTTATCCAGCACAATTTAGCCTGATAGAATCCAAAATTAAATTTGATCTCTCCATTGGTCTCCGCAGGCTGTGAGTAGATTCTTTGGGAGATTTGAGTCCTACCATAGAAGCTCCTTTGCATTTGAGTATCAATGGTTCATTGACACCATCTCCAGCAGGTGGCAGTGTTCCCCGATATTCTCCGAGGCTTTTGGCGTTCCTTTTCAAAGAACATGGTCCCTTTTTCTTTTTTTCAATTTGCGTATAATGGCTGCCTCCTGTGCATCTTTGTTTGGGAAATACTCTCCCAATAATCTTGGAACTGAGGAAAAGAAGCAAATTCACAACATGTAGTAACCAATGTTGAATTTCCTGTTTGATCTTTAAAACCCTAAACCTCATGCTCTCATTTTAAGACACTTAAAGGCAGAAAGCGTATTAGTAATTGTATTGTTCACTTCTGCCTGTCTTTCCCTTTTCCAGAACCTATCAATTGTCTCTAGTCAGACAATAATCTGTCCCCCTCATTCAGTCCTGTCCACGATTTGGAAATACCACTAAAATCTATCTGTAGTCAAATTTCTCTTTAGTTATCTAATTTCCTAGAAAAGTGAGATTAGTTTTTCCTACTAATTTTCATTCCCGAGGGGAAATTAGGACATTTTTCTGGTTTCAATCCAGGATTATTTACTAAATGCCTATATAATCTAAGCACATAAACCCTTTGGGTGTCGGTATTTTCATTTGTAAAGTGGGATGGGTGAACTAAAGCAGTGTTTGTCAAGTACGAGGTATATGGTTTTCATGTGGGACCCCAGAATATTTTAAGAGGGCCACAGGTGAAAATTGAGTAAATGGGGGGCCATGGCACAAGACAATGAGTCATGCTTAGGACAAGAGGGGCACAGAAAGAAAACAAGTTTAGAATACATCCACAGTAGGAAAAAGTTTGAGAAAAACTAAACTAAGGAATCTTTGAGATTCTTTCCTTTTTCTTCTTCTTCCTCCTCTTCCTCTTCCTCCTCTTCCTCTTCTTTCTCTTTCTCTTCCTCCTCCTCCTCTTCCTCTCCTCCTGCTCCTCCTTCTCCTGTCTTTGGGTCATACCCATCAGTGCTCAGGGCTACTCCTGTATGTCTTCAGGAATCACTTCAGGTGGGGCTTGGGTGACACATGTGGTGCCCATGATCAAATCCCAGGTCAGTCAGATGCAAGGCAAGTGCCTCACCAACTATAACATCTCTCCGGCCTTCTTTAGGTTTTTTCCTAACTCATATACACTTATATCATAATTCAGTGGGCAACAGCTTGATAGAGATAGTAGTATGCTACCAGATGGTTCTTTCTGGAGTAGCACATTAGTAAACAGTGCGAAGAGTAAAGAAAGGACCAACATAGCTGATGCTTGATCTAGGGAAAAACAAGTCAGGTTCAACTTTCTATTACATAGCATCTCAACTAGATGGCACTTACGCCAAATAGTCTCATGTATTTCTATGGTACAGCAGATACTTAACAAACCTTTATTCTTAAGTGATAGAAATTCTTTGATGTATTCATTTATTTAAAACTGAAATCTGACTTATTTGCTATGTATTTAATAACAGGCAGTTTGGTTTTTATTTTTTAACTTAATTCTATATAATGAAATCACAATTTTACCTTTGGAAAATAATACATTTCTACTGACCAAAATATTCAAATTACATAGAAAACAATAAATGAAAAGTGAAATTCTTTTCCCTTCCTCCCTATTCTGTCCTCAGAGACAATCAGTTATCTTTTCTCTTGTTTATCTAATTTGTTTAAAATTGGAAACAATTCTAGTCTTACCAAAAAATTGTAAAAAGGGGGCCAGCTTATAGTACATTGGGTAGGGCATTTGCCTTGCACATACCTGAACTGAGTTCAATTCTCAGCACCCGTCTGATCCCCTGAGGTGGTTCCCAGTCGTGATCGTGAGTGCAGAGCCAGGAGTAAGCCCCTGGCACCACCAGGTGTGGGCCCTGTCAAACAAACAAAAGAAAAGTTGTAAAAACTGTAAGAGTTCAGGGTTAGAGAAATAGTACAGGAATTTAGGTGCTTATTTTGCATCCCATTGACCTTGGTTGGAATCCCTGACATCATATATGGTCCTTCAAACTCTTCCAGGCCCACTTCTGAGCACAGAGCAAGAATAGCCCCTGAGTACTCCTGGGTATGTCCCCCACCCCAGTCCCATGATAGAGTTCATGTGTGTTCCTTTTCCAGCTGTTTTAATATTAATAATTATATGGTCATAGTATAATGATCAAAACTTAGAAAATGTAAGATAATGAAATAACTGATATGAAATAACCTAGATGAAATTTGCCACATTTTTTAGTGTTATTCTGTTTCTGTTCCAATTTAGGGCCCCACATTTGCATTAATAGATTTGTCTCCTTGGTCTAGGAGGAGACTATTGTTTGCTTGTTTAGTTTTGGGGCCTACCCAGGGTGTTCAGGGCCACTCTCTGCTCACTGCTCATTGCACTCCTTATGGTGTCCAGACCATGCAGTGCTGGGGATGGAACTGTGTATAGTTAGTGCATTGCTGTTGGAGACTGGAAAAGTAGGGTTATGTAGAAGCAATGTTTGGAAACACTAGTGTGCTGTAAAACAGCAGATAAGTACCTAATGAACGAGGTAACTAATAAACACAAAGACCTGAAAAAGATTTTCAAGTTGAATGTTTTCAGTGTTAGTTGCCTTCTTTAGTGATGAATAATCGTGACAGAATCACTGGAGAGAAATGTATTTATTTATTTTTTTGGTTTTTGTTTTAGGGCCAAACCAGCCATTTTCAGGGTTTACTTCTGGTTCTGTGCTCAGGGATCACTCCTGGTGGGGCTTGGGGGACTCCATGGGGTGCCAGTGATTGAACCTGGATGGGCTGTGTGCAAGGCAAGTGCCCTACCTACTGCACTGTCTCTCTGGCCCTGATGCATGTATTTAATAATGAACTACTGTGGACTGAAGAAATAGTACAGGGGTTAAGGTACTTGCCTTTCATGCAGCTGAAGAGGCTTGACCCCCCAGTACCCTGTGTGGTGCCCCAAGCACCATATATGGAGCCTCCAGCACTGCTAAAAGTAATCCCTGAGCACTGCTGGTGTGTCCCAAACTACCCCCATTCCTCAAAGGAACTGTTCAGTTTGAATCAGAGTGTACAGTAAACTGCACCGTGTTGTGCTCTGGGGCCATATGCAGTGTGTAGTAGGCAAGTGCCAAACCTTCCTACTATTTCTCAGGTTCCTGTAGAATTAATTTATAGCATATAGGAGTCTCTTTAGTCAACAAATAAACCTCAAAGAAATGACCTTAGAGGACTGTCTATAAAAGTGAGATTTCAAGGTGAAGAATCTATCAAGATTCTGTGTTAAGACCTCCACAAGATTTAAGATAAAGTCCCATTGATCCTTTCATCTAGACAAAATATTTTCTAACAATCTTAAGAGAGATCTAACAGCAGATTACTGATAAGGACCAAAAATTACAAAGGTTTGTTTTTGAAAAAATTGTAGATGTCAGCTTGTGGGCAAGGAGGAAATGCAATAAAGAACCATTAACATTTTAATAGAATTGGAATGATAAAACCTCTATTAGCTTGGATTAAGGAAGAATGACACAGTTAACAATGCAAACAAGTAGGCTCAAGAAATTGCCTGGGGATGGAGCTGGAGCGATAGAACTGTGGGTAGGGTGTTTTCCTTGCACGGGGTTGACCAGGTTCGATTCCCAGCATCCCATATGGTCCCCTGAGTACTGCCAGGAGTAATTCCTGAGTGCAGAGCCAGGAGTAATCCCTGAGCATTGCCGGGTGTGACCCAAAAAGAAAAAAAAAACAAAAACAAAAAAAAGAAAAGAAAGAAATTGCTTGGGGTAAGACACTTGTCATGCATTGTCTGACCAAGTTTTCATAGACAGACTGGCAAAAATTTCTTCCCCCACTTCACCAGCACCTACAGGAATGGCCACTGATCACAGGAGTAAACTCTGAGTACTGCAGGGTGTGGCCCCCCAAACAAACCAAAAAACACTACAAAACAAGAGTCAACGGGCAGGAAGCATATTGAAAGACTATTCAGCTGTGAGATAGTTTTCTCTTCTCTTCTCTTCTTTTCTTTTCTTTTCTTTTCTTTTCTTTTCTTTTCTTTTCTTTTCTTTTCTTTTCTTTTCTTTTCTTTTCTCTTCTCTTCTCTTCTCTTCTCTTCTCTTCTCTTCTCTTCTCTTCTCTTCTCTTCTTCCCTTCCCTTCCCTTCCCTTCCCTTCCCTTCCCTTCCCTTCCCTTCCCTTCCCTTCCCTTCCCTTCCCTTCCCTTCCCTTCCCTTCCCTTCCCTTCCCTTCCCCTCCCCTCCCCTCCCCTCCCCTCCCCTCCCCTCCCCTCCCCTCCCCTCCCCTCCCCTCCCCTTCCCTCCCTTCCCCTCCCTTCCCCTCCCTTCCCCTCTCTTCCCCTCCCTTCCCCTCTCTTCCCTTCCCCTCCAAATCCTGATAATTTCTCCCCTTCCAATGACTCTTTCCACTAAGTAGTCTTTCTCCTTGGCCCTATGACTTTCTTTGATCAAAGGAGAAACTTGCCTTTATCTTAACTTTAAGGGATCTTCTCCCTCTTAGAATCGAGTCACTATGTAAATGCGATGAATCCCTGGATAATGAGCAAATACACACAAAGAGAACCCCTCACCCCAACACTTTCAGCTGCCCCAGAAAAGGTGCTGGGTTTGGGAGTCAAGTCATCTTGGATATTCCAACTCCTGTCTCACTAACGGCTGAAGGCTACATATTACTGACCCCAGCTGACATCATGTGGAAACAAAGAAAGTGCTCAGCTCTGTCCTTCCCAAATTCCAGAACTGTGAGAAAATAAATGGTGGCTGTTCTTTTAACTCACTAAACTGATGGCGATTTGTAGTAAAGTAATAATGAAAACAATGACCAAAGGTCAAGATATTTTCTTTTCTTTTTATATATATATTTTTTGGTTGAGGGGCATACCCAGCAGTGTTCAGGGCTTACTCCTGGCTCTGTACTCAGGGATTACTCCTGCCTGGGTTTAAAGAATCATGTGGGGTACTGGGGATCAAACCTGGTTTGGTCACATGCCAGGTATACACCCTACCCATTGTATTATCTCTCCAGTCTCCTGTCAGTATATTTTCTATTGTTTTAACTTTACTCAGTGGGCTGTCAAGATTGTAGGTGTCAGACAAAAACAACAACAAAAAAGCTGTTTCCTTTCCTTTTTTATTTTTTAACTTAAAATTATTATTATTATTTTTGCTTTTTGGGCCACACCCAGCAATGCTCAGGGTTTACTTCTGGCTCTGTACTCAGGAATTACTCCTTGCAGTGCTTGGGGGACCATATGGGGTGCCGGGGATCGAACCTGGGTCGGCCTCGGTCGTGTGCAAGGCAAACGTCCTATCTGATGTACTATCTCTCCAGCCCCTTCTTTCCTTTTTAAAAATAAGTGTGTGCATGTGTGTGTGTGTGTGTGTATACACACACACACACACACATATATATATATGTATATAATTTTAGGTCAGTCATTTTCTTCGGCCACAGCTTGTGGTACTGGGGGCTGCTACCAGCATGGTGCTCCTAAACCATGCAAATTTCTGCATGCCAAGCATTCACTCTCTTAAACTATCTCCAGGGCTTAATATAGCCAAGTGTTCAAGGAGACTAAATTCCTGAAAGGCTGGCCCCAAGATGTTGTAGTCATTACTCTATCCATAGCTTCGCACAGTGGTAGCATATAATAGATTCCCAAATATCTATCGGTGCAATAGTTTAACAAATGGACACAAGCCCTTTTACTATATTATTAAGGAGACAGATGAAAAAGGTGCATTAGGGGCTGGAGTGATAGCGCAATGGGTAAGGCATTTGCCTTGCACGCGGCCGACCTGGGTTTGATTCCCAGCATTCCATATGGCCCCCTGAGCACCGCCAGGGGTAATTCCTGAGTGCAGAGCCAGGAGTAACCCCTGTGCATCGCCAGGTGTGACCCAAAAAGAAAAAAAAAAAAGAGAAAGAAAAGAAAAGAAAAAAGATAGGGGCTGGAGTGATAGCACAGCGGGTAGGGCATTTGCCTTGTATGCGGCCGACCCGGGTTCAAATCCCAGCATCCCATATGGTCCCCTGAGCACCGCCAGGGGTGATTCCTGAGTGCATGAGCTAGGAGTGACCCCTGTGCATTGCTGCGTGTGACCCAAAAAGCAAAAAATAAAAAAAAGAAAAAAAGATAAAGGTGCATTAAACCAAGATGGTTTTTTTGGGGTGTGGGGGTCGAACCTACGGGTGCTCACGGGGCCACTCCTGGCTCTGTACTCAAGGATCATTCTTGGTGGTGCTTAGGGGACCATTTGCAATGCAAGGATTGAACTGGAGTTGGCTGGGTGCAAGGCCTTAATCTCTGTACTATCTCTCCAACACCCAAACCAAGTATTTTACCAGGCACCTTTTTTCTTCTTTTTTTTTTCTGTTAGCAAAAGGGATGCCTAAAAAGCCACAAGGATGTTCTGAAGGAAAGATTTTTAGGAGTAACAGTCATCGCTAATTCCTTCTCAATATCTTCCTATAGCTACAAATAAGAACTGTTCTGTGCAACCTAATTAGTATCCAGTCCCTATAGGTATGTAAAAAAAAAACCTTTGTTCATTATTGTAGCACTGCACTGTAGCACTGTCCTCCTGTTGTTCATTGATTTGCTCAAGCGGGCACCAGTAACATCTCCATTGTGAGACTTGTTGTTATTGTTTTTGGCATATTGAATACACCATGGGGAGCTTGCCAGGCTCTGCTATGCAGGTACAATACTCTTGGTAGCTTGCCAGGCTCTCTGAGAACGATGGAGGAATCGAACCCAGGTTGGTTGCATGCAAGGCAGACACCCTACCTGCTGTGATATCCCTCCAGTCCATTATTGTAAGCATTAAAAAGAAAAATATGAGTGTTTTTTTCTTTTTTAGCATGAGTTTTTTTTAATAGATTGAACTAAGGAGATGAAAATCGAATATTTAATATTAAGTTGGGAATAAAAATAGTTAAAGCTGTCCATTCATGTTACATCTTTCCCATCACTCTCCAGTCCCAGTTTTCTTTAAAGAGTATTATTTTAAATTTTTACTGTATATTTACACCATAACATGTAAACTTAATACATACCACATTTAGACCAGATATATGTATATATGACAGTATGATAGCCATTGTAGTGATAGCACCTGTATCACATGGCATAAATATTTCTTTTTAGTAACTGAAACTGGAATTCTAGCCTCTTACCAAGTTTGATGATAATAATACAATACCATTGTCTATTTTCACTGACTGCTCTTTATATCTCTTGGGCTTTACTACTCAATGTAAGTTTTTACTCTCACGTAGCGGTTTTTTTTTCTTTTTGGGTCACACCCAGCGATGCTCCGGGGTTACTCCTGCTTTGCACTCAGTAATTACTCCTAGTGGTGCTTGGAGGACCATATGGGATGCCAGGGATTGAACCCTGGTTGTCCATGTGCAAGGAAAATGCCCAACCTTCTATACTATTACTCTAGCCATCTTACACAACTTTTGTGTCATCTTTCTTCTTGGTTCTCCTCCCAATACCCTGAGAACCTTGATGTTCTCTTTGCTTTCACAAGTTCTACTTAGTAAAATTTTGTCTGTGATTTCAAGCAGCACTTGTCTTTCTTTGTCTGACTTTTCTCACCACATTACTCTCATAATGTTGTTAATTTTGGGGTGTGCTATGGGCTTACTCTTAGCCTGTGGATCTGTGCTCAGGGATCACTCCTGGTAGTGCTTAAGGGACTACATGCAGTGCAAAGGTGGGGTTTGGAACTGGGTTGGCCTCTTGCAAAGCAAGTACCTAACCAAAGTATCAGCTTCTCTTCTCTTGACTGGAAACTACTCCATTGCATATATACATCTCATTTTGTTAATCCATTCAGGTTTACAGTGATCCTATTTATTGACTCTTGCTTTTGTTACTTGTGCTTTTGGTGTCATATTCAAAATATCATCCAGAAGACCAATGTTGGGGAGTTTCTCTTTATGTTGTTCTAGGAGATTTACAGGATCAGCACTCAAGTTGAAGGTTTGATCCATTTCATCAAAGTCCTAAAGTTTTCAATGTTTAGACCTCTTACTCCCTTTCTTAGATTCATTCCTTTATTTATTTATTTATTTTGCTTTTTGGGTCACACCCAACGATGCTCAGGGGTTACTCCTGGCTTTGAACTCAGGAATTACTCCTGGCAGTGCTTGGGGGACCATATGGGATGCCGGGGATCGTCGGCTGCGTGCAAGGCAAACGCCCTACCCGCTGTGCTATCGCTCTGGCCCCTGTATCATTCTTTTTTTTTTTTTTTTTTTTTTTGCTTTTTGGGTCACACCCAGCAATGCTCAGGGGTCACTCCTGGCTCTGCATTCAGGAATCACCCCTGGCCGTGCTCAGGGAACCAAATGGGATGCTGGGAATCGAACCTAGGTCGGCCACATGCAAGGCAAACGCCCTACCTGCTGTGCTATCACTCCAGCCCCCCTATATCATTCTTAATGTATAGAAATGCAGCCCATTGCTATGTGTTGACTTTGTATCCTTAATTGAAATCACCCATCAGCAGCTCCAGCAGTAGTTTGGTTCTCTCTCTCTCTCTCTCTCAGCTTTTTGGCCAAGCCTGGTGATATTCAGGCACTACTCTTAGTTCTGTGCTCAAGGGTCACTCTGGGCAGTGCTCAGAGAAACATGAGATGTGGGGATCAACTGTGGTCAATTGCATGTAAGGCGACTGTCTTAACCCCTGTACGTGCCCTTTGACTGTTTGATTGAATCTTTTGGGATATATACCTATATATATACATATATATTATTCCTCCACATATATATATTCTCACAGATATGGACCCATATCCTATTTCATACTGCCAGTCACAATTTTTGAATGCCACTTGAATGCAGTGAGAATCTGATCTGCTCTGTGATTCTCTCAGGATCCCAGACTAACCCTTATTTCCCTGAGTGGGATAGTTTCACAGTACAGCTCTCTACTGAGATGTGAGAGGAGCTCCAAGTAATACAAATACCATCTGAAATAGCTTCAGAGAGAAGTAAGACACAAAGAGCTTACAGACAATAATGGGAAGCTTTCTTTTTAGGATTTAGTTATTTGTAGGATTCATACTAGCACTTTCTGGAGAAATGTCTAGAAAAATATCTACATTTAACAGATCAGCAGTATTTGTAATTATGATAAACGAAATAAGAAAAAGCT
Source organism: Sorex araneus (assembly GCF_027595985.1). Classification (NCBI taxonomy): domain Eukaryota; kingdom Metazoa; phylum Chordata; class Mammalia; order Eulipotyphla; family Soricidae; genus Sorex; species Sorex araneus. The sequence continues at coordinate 51,758,430 of NC_073312.1, read as the reverse complement.
ATTAGACTGTTGGAAGAAAGAATAACTTAGGTTCAAATCTATAAATATTATATTTTTCTATTCTGTATTATTTAGAAAACATTGACAAAACAGATAAAAATAGAGATGATTGCTTAAAAATTAAAGCCGTTGATTTAGATCTCTATTTGAAAGGTCAGCGTGAGGGGGATGAGAAAGGCTCTGCAGTGATCAGAGTGTTCAACATAATACATTTTAGCAGCAGGACCTACAAAGAGCGCATCAACTATTAATGTCATCCACATCAAGTTGCTGGTCATTTCACTTATTAAAGAAAATAAGAAAGGAATTTAATTTGGACAATTTTGAGTGTAGTAACAATGCAGTTTTGGAAGCAGCTGTTAAAAACTATAATTAAGGCTGATTTATTGTGTTCACTAATTATTCTATACAGTTAGTCTCCCTGAAGCTTTACATAATTTTCCCTTTGTTATAAGCTTCTATTTCTCCCTAGAGCATTCTGAATCCAGATAGGTAAAGCACACAAGTGCATAGAAGCTCATTTATTACAGTACGTGCACTAGACGAGCAAACATATACTTGTAATTGAACTTAAAAACAAGCCTTACAAATATTTCTGTATATTAGATACCCTCAACTACTTAGAAGTTTCAGCATTAACCCCTGAATAAGGAGATCCCTTGGGAAGGAGGAAAAAGCAAAGTAAAACCAAGATGGAAAAAGGAAACAAGAATATTGCCTTCAGGAATATACTTAATGCTGGGGAAAAGGAGAAAAAATATTGAGGGGGGCACACCCAGTGTTGCTTAGATCTTACTCCTGGTTCTGTGCTCAGAGATCAGTCCTGGTGGGCTCAAGGGACCATGTGGAGTGTCAGGCATCAAACCAGGTCCGCTGTGTGCAGGGAAAAAGCCCTAGCTACTGTACTATTGCTTTGGACCTAGGAAATTTTTATCCAGCAACTCTTATTAACTGCTTGATATTTCTTTCTGCCTTGCTAACTTTCTGCCCATGTTAGGCAGTGATCATTCCACTCACTAAAGAGAATTAGAGGGACCTGCTGTTTAGTGGCCAAACCATTTCCTATTTTATTCCAACCCGTACTGGAATTGTCTGAGACCAGTGGAATTACCTGGAATTGTGCTGGTCCTTTAGTGCTGGTGACGCACCCCTCTACTCTGGACAAAGGCTCTGCGGGGTGGAAATGGAAAAGGATCCCCTCTTCCCAAGCCCAACACCAACAGGCAGGAATGAACCCAGTCTTCCCCCCAAGGCATCGAATTACAGAACTTCTCAGATGCAGTGAGACTAATCTGCATGTCGGGTTTGCTCTAGGGAAGGAGCAAAGTAGGGCAGTGTTAATGACAGGGACTCAGGGGACAGGATTAACAGTCTGAGGAACCAACGTGGGACACTTTACTCCACCCCGATCTCCCCTGATCTCCTTTGCGTCATTTAACTTCGTCTTCATACTTTGCGTCATTTCACTTTATCTTCATTTTGCCTCTCCCCACCAAGTTGTAGGGGATACTCAAGTGAGCACAGATCAGGTTCTTACTAAGCCATTTAGTGGAGCACCTAGAAACCAGGGACTCCTCATTCTTGGTTATCCTAAACATACAGAACTCCCTAGTACAGACGGCACTGTGTGATGGCGATTTCCCTCTTGGAAACCCACACGGAGGCCTTTCTCCTACTCTTGCAGGATGTGCTCTACTTCCTTTTCCACTTGTCATCTCTGCTGGGCTTCAACTGACCAGATCCATATACAAAACCGGATCTCCAAAATATTAACATCGAAGATTCAGCAAGTTGCTAACTCCTGTAGAACTCTCTCAAGAGTATTTTGTATATAAAGTCCAAGTTTTATGGAGCCTCCTAGATGTCTAAGAACACTGTAAATAGCCCCGGTTTAATTAGTAATCTTGGAGTTAGGTAATGGCCTTGTGGTTTCTAAGTTAGGTCTTCTGTGGTTTCTAGTCTTCAGGGGCTGCCTGCAACTCTGATGCGCTCATATACAATCTACCTTCTCCTACGCCGCATAAATTCTCTTTAGACCTTGGCAGGCACGTATTCGCAATTACTGTAATACACACGCAACTTCTATCTCCCAGATCCCCAAACATCCCAGTGCCCCATAGCCTGGGTCTCAATTCCGATGACTTCTGGACTCAGATGTTCTCCTTGCATTCTACTTTTGGGGGGCGGGGGAGGAAATCAAAGAGTGGGTGGGATGGGTGGGAGAAATTCTTATGTGAGTGTTAATTGATAACCGATTCTCGCCCAGTAGAAGGTCGACAATCGGCTTTGGAGCTGATCTCGGTGGAGGTAAATACCTTCTAGTTCTCAGCGCTTCTGAACCAGCTCTCCACGGGGATAGGTCAACCAATGGGATTGTAAGCAGACTTGACAGGTTTGTTCTGGGCAGGCAGCCACAGACGAGGTTCTCCGACCAGATAAATCACACGGCCAAAAGTCTACGGTAGGTGGGGCGCGCTCTCCAGCTCCGGGGTAGTGACTTTTTGTTCGTTGCAACACTGGCGACTCCGAGGAGCGGGTTACTGCAGGAGATACCTCTTTGCCCCGCTAGCACAGACCCTAAAGATTTCGCTTTAGGGCGCCGGGTATTCGCGAGCGAGATAACGCCAGACTCCCGGGCCCTGCAAGTTCTCCCACTGTTGGAAATAAAACCACAATGTCAGCCCCTCCAGAGCCAGAAGTTCTCAGCGCCTTTATCTTGCTCTGTGGCAGCGGAGGGAAGTGGGACCATTGCTCGGCGGGGAAGCACTCCCGCTTCGTGCTCGGCAGGAATCAGACACTGCGGTCAGCGGAGCGGAGAGGTGGGGGCACGTGCTGGAATACGGGTGCTTGTGTAACCAGCTCTTCAAGCGCCAGTCCCGACAGCGCCGCCGGCGGCGGCGGCTCCTGGAAACCAGTTTTCCCGCCGCCACTGGGGAGGCTCCGGGGTTCGGCACCCCGCGCCAGGCAGGAGTCGCCGGGGCTAAGGCGGCGAAGTACTTGCCACCGGAGCTACCCTAGGGGAGTGGGAATTTGGAAAGTTCCCCAACTAGGAACACACGTGACCGCCTCCTGAAAGTAGTCCCGGCTGTGGCCGCGTATCCCTCCACCTCCTTTTTTGAGCCCGCCTCGGTCTCGGCGGCCCCGCCCACTCGCCGGGGCTGCCGCTTCCTACCGTCCCGTACTTCCCACTCGGGGCCCAGCCGGCCCGGCCTCCGTCGTGCACCGCCCGGCTAGGGCAGCACGGAACCCGGGGCCGTCCCCTCTCTCCGGGAGAGCCATCCAGTCGGGTTTTCACTGTGGCCCAAAAGGGGCGGGGCGAGGTGGCCTCGGTGGACTGAGCCCGACTTCGCTGCAGTGGACCGAACCAGAGCCTCGAGGGGAGGGACGCTGCTGTGTTCTCTGACAGGCGGGCGTGTGCACTAGCCGGGCTGCGGGGTGCACTCCACCACGAGCATCTGCGTTCAAGTCTACCTGCACGGTGGTCCTTCGGGACCGAGGCGCTCGGGGCCGATGTGCTCATAACTCCTCGCGCTCTGCTGGGAGCTTCCGAGTTGCCTGGGAAGCGGGAGGTGGGGCAGTGAAAGGGAGCCGGATGAGGTGATCCTCGCTGGAGACACAATAGGGGGTTGTTCTTTGTGCCAAGACTGACACCTTGAGGACACGGGAGATGGGAGGAGGGAGGGGAGGTGGGATTTCTGCAAAGGCTTGCAGCAAGCAAAATCCCTGAGAATGATCCGTGACCCGACAGCGGTGCACAAGGGAGTGTGAGCAGTGTTCGTACTGGGGAAAGCTGGGAGCGGGGCTGGGGTAAAGAGTTCTCGCCGGAGGCACGGGCCTTGCCATTTCCCCTTACACTGACCAGTGCAGCCACCTGGTCCTCTCCACCTGTGCACGGGTAACCCCAGACTACGAGCCAAGTGATACCTCTCAACGCACCCACCACCGCAGCTCTCAGCTTTCACCTTCAGTCCCCCGTTGCCACCTACGCTCCCCCTCCCCCCACTCCCAAAGCCTACCTAAGAATCCTCGGCTAGGTTTCTGGGCACAAGCCGAGGCTTCGCCTCTTCTCCCCCCCGCCCTCCACCCCCTCCGCCCTGCGTTGCTGCAGAAGCAGCCGCGTCAAGTGCAGTTACTGGCGGGCTCCTCGGAGCAAGCCCGAGCGAGCCCGGACAGTCACACTGGGCATGCTCAGTGGCGCCTGCAGTTGGGGGGTAGGGTGGGGGTGCTCAGCGCAAGAGACCGAAGCTGCCGGTTGTGCGCCCCCGCCCCCGTGTCCCGTCCAGGGCCTTCCCTGCCCGGATCGGCACGGTGTGCTCAGCCTCCCGCCTCCCCTCCGGCTCCAGAGGAGCCCGGGCTCCCGGCGCGGCGGCGGCGGCGGCGGCGGAGGGGGCGGGCGGTGATGTGGCAGGACTCTTTGTGCACTGCGGCAGGATACACGCTGGGGCGCCGGGCCGCGGCGGCGCTCAGTTCTCTCCTCTCGGAAGCTGCAGCCATGATGGAAGTTTGAGAGTTGAGCCGCTGCGAGGCGAGGCCGGGCGCAGGCGAGGGAGATGAGAGACGGCGGTGGCCGCGGCCCAGAGCCCCTCTCAGCGCCCGTGAGCAGCCGCGGGGGCAGCGCCCTCGGGGAGCCGGCCGGCCGGCGGCGGCGGCAGCGGAGGCGTCTCTCGCCGCCTCTGGGGCTTCGCTTCTGACCGTGCAGCCGCTTCCTCGGCTTCTGCTGCCAGGGAAGGTGGAAGCCGCGGGCTCGGGCGCGAGCCGGCTGCTGAGGCGCGGCGGCGGCGGCACCTCCCGCTCCTGGAGCGGGGGGGAGAGGCGGCGGCGGCGGCGGCGGCCGCGGCGGCTGCAGCAGCAGCTCCGTGGAGAGGGTCGGAGTCGCCTGTCACCATTTCCAGGGCTGGGAACGCCGGAGAGTTGGTCTCTCCCCTCCTACTGCCTCCAACACGGCGGCGGCGGCGGCGGCACATCCAGGGACCCGGGCCGGCTTTGAACGTCCCCTCCGCCGCCGCCGCACCCCCCCCGGTCCGGGCTCCGGAGGCCGCCGGAGCAGGCAGCGGGGCCGAGGATCCTTCGTCTTCTCCCCGTTCCGCGGCCGCCGCTGCCAGGCCTCTCGCTGCTGAGGAGAAGCAGGCCCCGGGGGTGCAACCATCCAGCAGCCGCCGCAGCAGCCATTACCCGGCTGCGGTCCAGGGCCCCGCGGCCGCCGAGCGAGGGGCATCAGCTACCGCCAAGTCCAGGGCCATTTCCATCCTGCAGAAGAAGCCCCGTCACCAGCAGCTCCTGCCGTCTCTCTCCTCCTTTTTCTTCAGCCACAGGCTCCCAGACATGACAGCCATCATCAAAGAGATCGTTAGCAGAAACAAAAGGAGATATCAAGAGGATGGGTTCGACTTGGACTTGACCTGTATCCATTTCTGCAGGCGTCTCTCTCTGTCTCTGTCTCGCAATTTTATTTTCTGGTTCCTTGTCTCTGTCATTTCTGTCTTGTAACGTGGGAATGGAAGGATCCCCCCCCCCCTTCCAGTTTGCCATCGTTGGGGGGTGGCTGTAACATTGAACCTGGTGGAATTTCTAGACCCTGTGCATTTCGGGTCTCCCTCCAGTGCATTCATGCCAGGGTGTGTTCGGCTCATCAGAACCTTTCCCTGGTTGCGAGTGTCAGGGCACCGGTTGGTTTCTTATTCTTTGGGGGTGTGTGTGTGTATGTGGGGGGGTGGGGGTCCTCTTCCTGAGGGCTATTGTCCGTTAATACCGAAAACGGCACAGTTAGTGGATTAGTGAGCTCGTTAATCCGGTCTCCTTAAATGAACAGAAAAGTCGACGGTTTGAGATTGGACGTATTTCGATTAAATCTTGGCTTTAGGCCCTAGATCGAGGGTATAGATCAGATTAAAATGAAAATTAGTGGTGCACGTAAGCATGTTGCATCAGAATCTTGCAGTGATTGTTTTAATTTCCTGGGTTGCATGGATTTTTTTCTTTTTTAAAAAAAAGTGAGTTGTGAACTGATTTGCATAACTTGGGGAGCAGAATCGTTTTCAGCATGTGTGGAGCTCACTTGAGGACAGAAGTAGGTTTGTCTGTTTAAGCCTGGTTAATTACAACTTTGAACTGCATTAGAAGTTTGAAATCAATATACCTCCCGGTGCGCTCATGCTGGAGCTTTGTTAAATTTGCCTTTTCCTCTCCTGATGCGGTGATGTAGGATGGGACATGACATTTCCAGTCCAGTAGACTTTCATAATCAGTCATACCTAATAATTTAATGGAGATTGAGTGCTTTTTGATTCCAGAGATAAGGTGGTGTGGGTTCAAGGGTATTGTGTGTAGCAAATGGTGATGGTCGAGATTAAACTTAAGTTCTCAGTGGAAATGTTAGTAGTACTAAGTGAAGACAGAATTGCCACTCACCATATTTGGTTTCAGGTCCTCCGACACCTCTGGGTATCTGTCCATTTTACTTACTTGTATGTAATATCAAGTATGATCTACTAAATAATGCCCAGAAACGCTGGCGAAAGTGCATCACTCAGACTTAAGATTGTAGATGTGTGAGCTTTTTTTCACAGTGTATTAGATTTACTGAGTCAGCTTGTTGAATAAGAAGGAAACCCAAGAATTTTAACTGTATAGTTTTGGTTGTCTAAAACTTAGGCCTTTGTAGTTCAAAAAGATAGTGGTTATTGAAAGGCTCTTTGCGGTTTCAGGTATAACAAACTGGTTTTGATGAAGGATAGGGAACACAGTCTTTCTTTTTTGCAGAATGGAAAGTATCACAGGAATTGAGAATTACTGGTAGGCATGAAAAAATGACAAACAGAATTAAGTTATTGTTGTGAAGTGACTAACATTACATTAAGGCCTCTGTTTAAAAATCAAAAGTTTGATTATATTGTAGCAGTGGGCAGTTTTCAATTAAATTATGTAACTGCGTAAATGCTCATAGGCTAGTCTTAATAAAAGTTTTTTTCTTAAATATTTGTAAATGTTTTGCTGAAGGTTAGAGTAGTACTAAAGTGTCTATGTCTTGCTAAAAATAGTTTGGAAGATTTTATTTTTTGAAGAAAATGTTTTATATCCAAGGATTTTGTTCTTTTTGGATTACTTGCTGCATATAGATGTGCAAGGAATTTTTGCCCGCGTTTTGTTCTGAAGATTTTGAAGAAGTAATAATACAATAATTTCATGTTAATAGAATATTTGAAAGACTTGGAAAATGCAAGCTTTCAGTAATTGAAAAACTTTACTAAGGGTGATTTGATCTGCTTCCCCAGAAGATAATTATGGAATAACTTGTGATTTGTAACATAACAAAAACAGTTCACTGTAGATGTGACTAAATGATAGTAGATCTATAGGAAAAAAATGGTTTTTAACTGTATTTTAAAAAGCCTTCGTTGAAAAAATTTTTTCAGAGTGCTGTTCGGTAGCTTTGCAATTAGTGTTCAAAGTACATTTATGTATTTTCTTTATTTTAATTTATTTGGGCTGTAGGACTAATATTTGTGGAGGTTCTTCTATGTGAGTTGTGAGGTGATTGGCAATATTGCCTTTCCTGTCAGAGTATGTGTGTCTTTGTGAAATTCAAGTGACTTGAAACTTTTTCTAAAACTGCGGTATGCGTAGAAAGCATTATTGAATTTTGCATTAAATGACTAATAATACCCAATTTCTAGAATTGTGGTTTTATTGAGCCAAATGTTGATATGAAAGAAAAGTCACTTAAAAAAGTTAGTGAAGGACTTGGTTTTTTTTGACAGCTGCATTTACAATAATTTTGATATGCCCAAGCTTTTTTGGTACGCTTGGTTTAACGTTGGTGTCTTGTGTTTATTGTGGGAAAATAATTGAAATGGTCACTGAAGACTATCTCTGGATGGTTGTGTTACCTTATTTAACAGCAGGTCAATTAAAAGTCAATTCTTTTATGATTGAAAGTAGTGATTGGAGTGTTTTTTATCTGATAAAGATTAATAAATAATTTCTCAGGGAAATTGAGGGTCATAATGTAGCTTTAAAGTATTTTTGCCAAACTGCGATATTCCAAAAATAATTTGTTGGTAGGTCTTTATTCTCATTTTTAGTGTGGAAAGTAGTGCTGAACAGGAGACTAGAAAAACTGTACTGTCTTTAGATTCCTTGGAAACTTTGAGGCTTCTCTTGTATTTTATTGACAAGTTTGCATCTTTTCAAATACTAACCTTCATAGGTAGTGTTTTTTTTTTTTTTTTTTTTTTTTTTTTGCTTTTTTTTTTGGGTCACACCTGGCGATGCACAGGGGTTACTCCTGGCTCTGCACTCAGGAATTACCCGTGGCCATGCTCAGGGGACCATATGGGATGCTGGGATTTGAACCCGGGTTGGCCGCGTGCAAGGCAAACGCCCTACCCGCTGTGCTATCTCTCCAGCCCCCATAGGTAGTGTTTTTAATTTGACTTTTGAAATGATCCATATTATCTTTTAAGCTTAGCGATTACTGAAATGACCATATTACTAAAGTTTTTTTTAAAAAAGATTTTATTCACAAGTTTTATTTTACACTGTTTTGTAGCTACTAAATTGTATTCTTTTCCTGCACAATAGGAAGGGGCCACCTGATTACTCATAGTTAATTACAAACTTCATTTCATAAATCTTAGTCAAGAACAGAGTATCTGGAAGGAAAATAGGTTAAAATTTATATGATTTTTCATATAAGGAATTTTATTGCTGCTCATTGTAAATGTTTATTCAATAGTAACTATCATCAGTATATATTTACATTGCTTATATTTTACAAGTTTCCAAATGAATCAGCATCATAAAATATAATGATAAATAAAATCATCTGAATTTTAAATTTAGCTTTAGAAAGATGGTGGTATAGAAAAGAGCATTTGTGTGTATTTTAGAATTTTATTTTAACAGCATGAGAATTTGATGTTGAGAATGAGATGTTGATGTTTTAAATTTTTTTAAAGAAATGTAAGCACTGTACTGCTAACACTAATGTGTCTGGAATACAATGTTGCTACCTTACACCGATATTTTAATTTTTGTGAGTAGCAGTAGATCTGCTTTTTCCTAATAATCACATAAATTACAAAAACTCTATAATACAGAATTCTTCTTTTTTGATAAGTGAAACCTTCAGTTCCTATTTTCAGGTGTTCTTATTTTGAAATTTGCCTCATTTTGTCTTTGTTCATTTGATAATAGCTTCGTCTTAATTTTTAAGCCACTTGGTAATTTTGCTACTTTCACTGAGGCAGTATTTATTATGAAAAAAATCAAGTCACAGAGTTGCAGCATTAATTAACTCTATGAGTTTTAAATTTCTACTGTAACCTTTTTAGTTAGATTAAAAACTGTAGGAAAATGTTTTAACAGTCTATATGAAATAAGAGTTTGTAAGGAGAAATTTAAACGTGCACATGTGTATGACAGTTTTTCACTTCCTTGAAATGTTAGACCTTGGTAGAAGTACAAGGATTTAACATAGTAGAAGGTATTAATGATAATATTAGAAAGAAGTTATATGGCACATTTTTTTTCCTGTAGATTCTTAGCTCGGAAAATTTATTTATTTATTTATTTATTTATTTATTTATTTATTTATTTATTTATTTATTTATTTATTTATTGCTTTTTGGGTCACACCCAGCGATGCTCAGGGTTACTCCTGGCTTTGCACTTAGGAATTACTCCTGGCGGTGCTTGGGGGACCATATGGGATGCCGGGGATCGAACCCGGGTCGGCCGCGTGCAAGGCAAATGCCCTACCCGCTGTGCTATCGCTCCGGCCCCGGAAATTTTATTTCTTAGAAATTTCTCTTAAGACTCTGTCTTCCTTTCCCTCTCTTCTTCCCTCCATCCTCCTCCTCCTCTTTTTCCTCCCTATTTCCCAGTCTTTCTACCTTTCCCACATAAACATGATTTTCAGCCAGTATTGGAGAATTCTTTTATGGCCTTGACTGAGAAAAGATGTTAGAATTTATTCTAAGGATACATTTGTATCCTTTTGTGAGATTGGTGTCAATAATGATTTCAGTTAATCTTCAGTTCTATATTACAGTTGCTTTCTATCAGCTTTAAAATTAATGAGTTGCTCTCAGAAATATCAATAACTTTGTTGTTGGACTGAATAATCTTTTAATTGGTAAGGATTTGCCAAGCAAACTGATAAACTTTAATTCTTTCATAGGGACTGTATTACTGCTGCCTGCCACCATTACTAGGTGGTCAAAGTGTTTCGGTCTGTGAATAGTAATGCTTTTTGTAAGTATTGAATCTGTGTAGCTACTAATGTAAAACACTTTCATTTGTCAGCAAGGGTGAAATTGATATATTGGATTTCACTAGTTAATTCTCTAATTTTTGAAAATTTTTTTCATTGCTAAAGAATTTAACAATTAGCATTTTGTTTTCTTTTAAAGTAATAGGCATAGAATAAAAAGGCTGTTGAAAAATGTATGAAAGGGACAAGAGTAATTTCGGAGGTGGCTTAATTTGGGTTGGAAAGTTTGAGTTTACTTCAGTATAGTTAAAACAGATTCTGTTGATTTGTAGTAGTTATGAAATTAGAGGGCCTGTCGCTGTAATAGGTGTCCACACTTGGTAGTGTTGAGAATATTGACAAATATTACCAGCAAAAAGTTTATAACCTGTATGTAATTGGAAAAGAAGACTGTTTATATGTTGTGTTTTAGGTTGTTATATACTACTCGCCAGCAGTGTAAAACATTAAATATGGGAATGAATCTTTTAAGTGTTTGATAACCACGTATGTATTTAGTTAGCAAACTGATTCAAAACTAGGAAGTCTTTGAAAGAGATATCCCTGGGGCTGGAGCAATACTGACCTGGGTTCGATTCCCAGTATCCTATATGGTCCCCCAGGCACCGCCAGAAGTAATTCCTGAGTGTGCAGAGCCAGGAGTAACCCCTGACCACCGCTGGGTGGGGGGGGGAGGGGGGGAGAAGGAAAGAAAAAAAAAAAAGAAAGAGATATCCCTGGTGGATTAGGCTTCAGAAGTTTCAAATACGATTCACTATTTAAATTATATTAGTAGTTTTATCTACGCATTGCTTACATACTTTTTTAGGTGACAGTGTAGGCTATGGATGTAGATTGCCTGGATGCATCACTCTGGTTATGCATCTTAGTGACTCGATGACAAGTAGGCTGCTTAATCTTTTTCAATTTATTTTACCTGAAAAACGGGCTGATAATGGTGCCAACCTGAGTTTATCCTGAATGTGAGATAATATTCATTTAGCATATTCATTGCCACACTCTTAAGTACTTGTAAATGCTGCTCTTAAAATTTATAACTTCAGATTATCCTGATAATGAGAAATTATATTTTCATTTATGGAGCAGTGACTGTAACTGATTTTCCTTGGTTTGGACATACTAAATTTTGTTGGAGTGACGTGTTAAAATTTGGTTTCAACAATGGGGGTTTAATAAAAATAGGGATATTGCTTAAAGAACTCTGTGGAACATGTCTGTGACTTTGCTGTTTTATCAATATAGTATAGGAAGTTCTGCCCAGTCATACAGTTGATCAAAGAAAATTTAAATTTCATTTAAATATTTTTTCATTAAAATAGTAAAAGCTTCCTAGTATTATGGCATAATGCAGTTTTAAAATAAGAAAATGATGTTTTATTTAGCACTAAAGACAAGTCTACTCATGGCATATTCAGTAAGCCAACAACAGTAACAGCAAGTCTCACAATGGAGACAATACTGGTGTCCGCTTGAGCAAATTGATGAACAATGGGACAACAGTGCTGCAGTGCTTAAGACAAATTGGATTAAACATATATATTTGTAATTTTAATTTAGGATGAATAATCTCTGCCTCCATTGAAAGAAAATTTATAAAAACTGTAAGGGACTTATCAGTAAAGGTATTCTCTAGCATTATTTTAAGTTCAGGTTTTTGGGAGGTGTCATTAAACTTGGAAATGCCAAAGTTTTATTTATTATGATAAAATTAGCAGTGTAATCTGGCAGTGTATTAATGTAAGATTAAAATTGGGTTTAAAGCCTTGGTATTTTTATTGGCTATACTTAGCTGTGTTCAGGACTTACTCCTGGCTCTGTGCTCAGGCATCACCCCTGGAGAGTTTGGAGAACAATATGGGATGCCTGGAATTAAACCCATGTTGGACATGTTCAAGCAAAGCACCCTACCTGCTGTACTATTACTACTACTACTACTACTACTACTACTACTACTACTACTACTACTACTACTACGCTGTACTGCTACTCTGACCCTATTTTACTCCTTTTCACATTTGATCAAAAATCTTAGTACAATTTTAGGTTGTAGCAAAGAGAAAAAAAAGCTAAAGAATTTTTTTTTTCTAATTTGATACAGGGAATGATGAAATCAACTAGATTTATCTAGTAAAGATCATCATATCTATTGGTACCATTCTTTTTTCCTCCTTTGTGCTTTTCTACCAGCTGTATAAGAGTACCCTTAACAGTGAAAGCACTTGATTTCAAATGTTTTTTTCCTTTTAGGAGTTGAGAGTGAATTATATGTGATTATAATTAGGTGAACTTTACGTTTTTGTTTTTGCTTTTTGGGTCATACCAACTGTGTTCAGGGCTTACTCCTGATTCTTTGCACAGGGATCACTTCTGGAGGTATCTGGGATCGAATCAGGGCTTTAACATTTTATGTTATCTCTCTGGCCTGAGTTTTACATATTTTGTTGTGCTATATAAACTGACTGCCTTTTTGGTATAAGGCTAGATTGTATAATTAAACTAAATTATAATTTATAAGACGTGTTTTGACATCTTATGAAAAAATCTACATAGACATTTAAAAAACAGATTGACACTAGTTACTACAGTATTAAAATACTAATTTTTTAAACAGTGAATTTAGTAGTATTAAAGCCCTTCAAAAATAGTTTTGAATTTTATTCTTTGGAATTTTACAGATTTCAGGCAAAATAATGTTCTTTTTAGTGGTAATTGAAGGCATTGCACTTTGTATGTTTATATGTTTGGTCTTTTGATGACAGTATTTAAAGTATGAGAAAATGTTTTGAATTGTGATTAGAAATAGATATTCTGTGACTTACTATAAAATATACTATACGTGCTCACATTTGTAAAACCTACTTTAAACTGCCCGCTACTTCTTAAAATTTAGGATATTTTTGCTCATGAATGAGTGAGATTTCTATTTGAGTATCACAGTTGTTCTGAACTGACAGGAACTCTCCTATCAATAGGATTGAAAAACTGTTCTGCTTTTAAAATGAGTTTGGGAGCTGTGAAGTTTGATTTTATGTTTTTTTTTAAACGTCTATTTGTGAATTGATTTGAATCTTTCAAGATGACATGGAAGGCTGTGCTTTTCTGTTTTTTTTTTTGTGTGTGAAAATTGCTTTGCTCTGCTTTAGCTATGTAAAATTAATATTTTCTTGATTTACAAAATGTGAAAAATAAGGATTTAAAAACATTTTTTTCCATTTTGATTATGGAATAGAACTAGCATATTCCAGAACAATGTCTATATTTGTTTAGTTTTTTTTTTTCCAATTAGCAAAGCCTTTTCTGATTCACTAGCTTTTTTGCAGAGAAAATAAAAAGGCAGCCTAAGGAAAGAGCAAACATCATTTTCTTTTTTTGTAATTAGTAATCATAGCTTCAGTAGACTTAGTAACTTGTTAAAAGCTAATAGGAAATTGAGTCCATATAAGGATATGGGATTGTTGGGAATTTGATGCAGTATTTATTTTCTTTTCATATATTTATGGTTCTCAAACTTGAGGGAGTAGCAGAGTAATTTAGAGTGTTTTTTAAGCCATAGATTACTTACACTACCCCTAGAGTTTCTGACTCATTAGCCTGGGGTCTAAGAATTTGTATTTCTTTTTTGGGGGGGTTTGTTTTTAGCGCATACCTGGTGATGCTCGGGGGCCAGGGGACCAAATGGGATGCTAGTCATCAGATCTGGGTGGACTATGTGCAAGGCAAATGCCCTACCTGCTGTACTATATCTCCAGCTCCCAAGATTTTGTATTTCTATTTCCAGGTGTGATTGGTTTAGGGATCATGCTTTGTGGACACATCTCACCTCAAGCAATTTTTGAATATGCTTACCTCATTTAGATTAATAGAATGTGTACATATATATTATTTAATTTTATCTATAAATCCTAAATTGCTATGTGTGGAGGATATTATTCTAATAATGTAGATGAGGCAATGAATGAGCTTTGAAATGCAGTTTAGGGCAGGAGAGAAAGTACAGGGGTTAAGGCAATAAATAGTACAGGGGTTAAGGCACTTGCTTTGCATGTAGCTGACTTTATTTCAGTCTTTGGCAACTGTATAGTCTTCTGAACACTGCCAGGAATAATACCCAAGCACAGAACTGGGTGTAGCCACTCAACATCTCTGGATGTTGCCCAAATGCCCCCACCAATGTTTTTTTTTTCAAAGACGTTATAGTGGAATGGAAGTTGCGTAGATTTGAGAGACAGCTAAACCTTTGCTTCTAAAAACAGTCACAACTACTTACAGGATTACATAACAACGTGGGGGGTGATTTTAAAATAAATCTATGTTAATAATTGTAAATGCTTGATTTGTAAATCCTGGGTTTCTTGGGTTTGATTTTTGTGCCACACCCTGTGATGCTCAGGTTTACTCTTGGCTATTCACTCAGGAAATAATTCTGTCACTGCTTCGGGGACAAGATGGGATGCCCAGGATCTAACCCGAGTCAGTCGCATACAAGGCAAGCGCCCTACCCTCGTATTATATTTCTGGTCCCTATATATAATGATTTTATATATTAATATGTATACGTTTCTTGGGGGAAAAAGGTTTGAGGAAAAAAAAGTTGTTAAGGTCTAGTTAAATTCTGCTGAGCCACTTAGCAGTTATGTAATAAAAAGACTCTACTTAACCTTAATGAACCCTAATTTCCACATCCCCAGTGTGATGGTAAAAATTCTTGTAGGGTGGTTATTTAGGTTTCTTCGAAGTATAGTTTGGGCCAAAGAGATAATAGTACAAGGATTTAGATACTTGTCTTGCACTCTGCTGATCCCTGTTCAAGCCCGGTACCACATGTGTTCCCCCAAGCACATCTAGGAGTAAGCCCTGAGCATAACTGAAGTCAGGGCTTATTCCCTTCTCTGACTCCCTCTTCCACAACGCCCGCCCCCCAAATTATAAATGCTTTTAGTATATTGATTTTCAACTGGTGATGATTCCATCTTGTCTGGCATTTGGCATGGCAATGTTTAGAGATATTTAGATGAGACTTAATATCTTACAGTGTATAGGACAGGCATTACTACAGTTGTCCTTCACAACTATCCTAACTGCTAACTTGAGACCCTAGTTTAGAGTTATAAAGTAACTGGTCCAAAATTTTAAATGCATGACTTTCTATAAAAGTCACTATTTTTGCTCTTTGTGGTATTTAAGAAGGTTTAAACTGATCTATCCAAGTAATCCAAAAAAGTTTATTTAAAGAGGACTTGTATGTTGTTTGGCTGATTGTTAAAGTGTTGCTTTGAATTCCTCTTAGAAAAGGCTGAAGGGGGCTGGAGGGATAGCACAGCGGGTAGGGCGTTTGCCTTGCACGCTGCCGACCCGGGTTCAAATCCCAGCATCCCATATGGTCCCCTGAGCACAGCCAGGGGTAATTCCTGAGTACAAAGCCAGGAGTAACCCCTGTGCATCGCCAGGTGTGACCCAAAAAGCAAAAAAAAAAAAAAAGAAAAGGCTGAAGATATTTTCAGTAGGTGTAATGCACTGAAATGTGATACTCAGATGGTTGTTACCTAGAACTTCTATTAGTATGAATATGTTTTATTTTATTAAGAGACATTTTGAAAATTTTTAATTTTAAATTGTAGTTTTCAGAGTCATTCTTTTTTTTTTTTTTTTTGCTTTTTGGGTCACACCTGGCGATGCATAGGGGTTACTCCTGGCTCTGCACTCAGGAATTACCCCTAGCGGTGCTCAGGGAACCATATGGGATGCTGGGAATCGAACCCGGGTCGGCCGCATGCAAGGCAAACGCCCTACCCGCTGTGCTATCGCTCCAGCCCCTCATAGTCATTCTTGACTAGTTTTTCTTAATTTTGGCATTGTGGGCTGTTGGCAGATAATTTGCTCCTAGTATGTTTTTTTTTTGATTAGTGCATTTTTTAATCTTAAATTCTAATGCTATCTTTCTTATGAGACATTAAATTTATATTAAATAGCAAATTTTGATATGAAATTTTTAAAGATGAAGATACTAGAACTGATCTTGATATGCATGTATTAACACTTTTTTAGATCCTGAATTTGCTTTATCTGTTGAACTGAAGTTCTTCATTAATCCACTTGAAACATGTACTAATGTGAAGTTCTTAGGAAAGTATGGGATATGAGTTTTCGGTTCAGCTGGTGAAGAAAAGATACCAATTGAGTAGCTTAGAGGGTTATTTTTTTTTCCTCTTATTTTTTTCTTATTTAAATTTTTAAGTAAATGAAAAAAATTTATGCACTTTTGATCTGTCAAATTTCCTTTTCTTATTGTAGAAATTATTTTGATGAAAGTGGATATGGAAATTAACTTGAATAAGTGATTATGTTTTTACTCAAGTGATTTTTAGCCCTGTGCTTTCCTGTCTAATCAGAAAGGTTATGGCTTGTCATATTACTGTGCCTTAAAGCATTTTTTGATGGATATGATGTACATTTATTTATACTGTTGCCTCAGTAATTGTGATAGTAATTAGTAAAGGTTTGCTGTACATTTGCATCTATTTCTTTGTGATCAAAATTTCATTTTTTAAGGTTTTATCTGTAAGATAACTGAAACGAAAATAATTTTAGCTATTAACTAAATAATATTTTTCTATGACTTTATTAATATAGTTAGAGCAAAAAATAATGAACTCCTAAAATTTGTTAGAATACTTTTTTTCCTACGTGAGAAAAACAAGGAAATTTTGATCTAGTTGTGGTATATACTTTTTTGGGTGCCATTCTTAGTGTATAGCATACTAAATTCAACTGTAAGTATAGTATAACTTTGTATTTCTGAGTTACATTCAATGTGAAAGAATACAAAACATGAAGGCTAGTTGGAGTCTTTTTAATACTGAAAAGTTCACATAGAATGTGATTATTGTGTAGTGTCCAAGAATGAAGTTTTGCCATCTGTTACTCAAATTTAGAAAAAATTTAAGATAATCTAGTGATAGAAATGGTTTTGACATTTCTATTTTTGGAATCACCTCTTAGGAGTTTTTAGACTAATATATATATATATATATATATATATATATATTTTTTTTTTTTTTTTTTTTTTTGGTGAAGACCCAAACCTTGCAGTACTCAGAGCTGACTCCTAGCTCTGCATTCAAGGATCACTCCTATGTCTCAGGGGATCATAAGGGATTCGAAGAAACGAACCTGGTCAGTTGTGTCCCTCATGAATTTTTAATTAAGCTTTTGCAAAAATAAAACTTAATGGTTTGCTGTTTGCGTTTTTTTGTATTTATATCTATATTTTATCTTTACCTGTATTTTGTTTTGTACCTATATTTTATTTTATTTTTGGTTTTTGAGCCACATCTGGAAGTGCTCAGGTCTTAACTCCTGGATATATACTTACTCCTGGCTGTGCACTTAGGGATCACTCCTGGCAGGCTCTAGTGACCATTGCGGGTACCAGGGATTGAACTCTAGTCTGCCACTGCAAGGGAAGCCATATTTGAAGGTGTTTGAGAATACCCTCTGTATTATTTCTTTGGTTCCTGTATCTGTACTTTAAAATACAAAGATAATAGTTGAAAACTAAAGATGGCTGAAAGTTTAGCTTTATCATTAGCTTTTAAAGAATCATATAAATATGTATATTTTGTATATTTAAGTGGAAAGGTTTTAAAATGATATTAATTTACATAATTATTTTGATACTAACCTTGTTGGTTGATGTTGGGGCTACACCTGGCAGTTTTTACTTTTGGCTCTGTGCTTAGGGGTCAATCTTGGTGGTGCTCAGGGGACCATATGTGGTGCTGTTGATCAAACCAGGGTCAGTCACATACAAGGCAAGTGTCTTAACCTTGTACTATCTCTCTTGTCCCCAAAGATTTTGATTCTTTGGGGCAGAGAGGTAGTACAGCGGTTGGGTGTTGGCCTTTCATGCAGCTGACCTCGGTTTGATCCCCCCCCAGCATCCCATATGGTCCCCCAAGCATCGCCAAGAGTAATTCCTCAGTGCAGAACCAGGTGTAGCCCTTGAGTTTGGCCCCCAAACAAAAAAGACAGTGGAAAAAAAAAAAGATTTTGATACTTTCATATTTTTAGAGTCCTAAAGGTTGAATTTAGGGCCTCAGTGTATGTGAAATATATGCTGTTCCTCTGAGCTGCATCCAAGACCCTTAAGATTTTTATGCTTTCAAGCTGAATGCTTCTTAACAGTTGAAGTAGCACTGTAGCACTGTCATTCTGTTGTTCATCGATTTGCTTGAGCAGGCACCTATAACGTCTCCATTGTGAGACTCATTGTTACTGTTTTTGGCACATCGAATATGCCATGGGTAGCTTGCCAGGCTCTGCTGTGCTGGTGGGATACTCTCGGTAGCTTGCCGGGCTCTCCGAAAGGGATGAAGGAATCAAACCCGGGTTGGGCCATATATAAGGCAGATGCCCTACCCACTGTGCTATTACTCCAGCCCAACAGTTGAAGTATAGGAATCTATTATTATCTAAACATGGAACTGATTGAGTATTTTCCTTCTATAATCAGTTCTTATACCAGTAAATGAGTTTCCCTATTTTGCTTTTGTAAATTTTATATCACTACAGAAGTTTTTCCTACTGTAATTTGTTTTCACCTTCAAAAATTTTGGGTCTTCGCAAGTTTCATAGAAGTCTTTTAAAATTAATTGGGTATTAGGCTTAATATTTGGTTTGTCTTAATCAATTTTATTTTATTAGTGATAATGTTTTTTGAGAATCTTGTTTTCATGCCAAATTATTAATATCAGAAATAGTTTAGATACGGTTTTGTTTTCACAAGTAGAACTTTGGGGCCTCTATTTTTTGTATTTGTGACAATTTCAAATTAATGTCTGATGGAAGTATATTGTTTCTGTTAGCATCATTTTACAAAGTTTGTTCCGATCTGAGTTTGAATAGGCCATTAAAAGAATAATGTTCCATGTTTTTTTTATTTTTTCTTTTGTTGTGCTGGGGAACAAATCCAGGATCTCATGCAATACCAGGCATTCCTCCACCCCTTAGCCACATTGTTGGCCCTCAGAATTTTGTCTTTTGAATAGATAATGTGTGAAAAAAATTACTTCTCTTGTATGAAGTGAGACACATTTATAGGTGAGATTAACAAAGTACTAAAAGCTTGCTAGTATTTAAAGGGCCTGAAGTGTTAGGAGCTCCTTTCTGTTGTTTTCATTATACTCCCATCTAACTATTGATATTTTTGTCTTTGTGAGTTGAACTTAATCATTTTCTTAAAGTTTATTAAGTGATTGAAGAAATTGACTCCTGGAACTTGAGAGATAGTATAGTGGTGTCCCCAGGCACCACTAGGAGTGAGCCCTGACCACTTTCTGGTGTAGCCCTAAAAGCCAAATGAAAAAAACACCTTCCCTGTCTCTCCTATAGCAAAACAAAAAAATTGACTTCTTAGTTTTACTTAAAATTTTTTAGTGTTTTTGAATATTATAATTCTAAAACTAATCATTTTAGCAATTTTGCTTTTATCTCTTAATTGCAATAATTGGATTCATTCTGAAATAATATCCCTTCAGAAACAAAATTTCTAAAATTGAGTTATCTGTATAAATCAAGCAATGCAGATGTACTCATATGTTAACATATTTAAAAATAGCATATAATTAAATTTTCAGATAGAATTTTGGTATTTCAATCTGCTTTCAGATTTGAGATGCTTTTATTTAGGCAATCATACTTAAATTATTAATTATACTTAAAATATTTTCAGTGGGAGTATAAATTAATTTGTAATGTTAACAGGTGATTATTTCTTTTTTTCCTTTTTTTGGTCACACCTGGCAATGCTTAGGGGTTTACTTTTGGCCCTGCACTTGGGAATTACTCCTGGCGATGCTTAGGGGACCATATGGGGTACCAGGGATTGAACCCATGTCAGCCACATGCAAGGCAAATGCCCTACCTGCTGGGCTATTGCTCTGGCCCCGTAACAGGTGGTTGTTATAAAATCCGTAATATGATTTTTCTCATTATAGTTGTGAATTCCAATGTCTTTCTAATTTAAAACCTCTTTTAAAATAAATGTTTTTAATCACCTCAGATTAATAGGGATTTCTTTGAACGGCAACTTTTTAAAATGGAAATTGGTTATATATTATATTTTTGGTTAAGTTAATAGGAATACTGAAACCTTGCCCAAGACACATTTGATTAGAATTTTTTTAGTGTCTTGTCTGTATAGTAGTTTTTTAATACTTGTAGATTTGTTCTCTTTGCATCTAAAAAAATCAGTAGTGAGAAATCTTGGAGTCTTATTTTTTTCATAATGCTAATAAGTGAATTGTCACTAAATGTTACAAAGCTTTTGTTCTTAAACAGTTGACATCTCTAGGCATCTTCTGTACTATGTTGAGATGTCTTTTTTTTTTTTACCCTGTGAAACTTAAGGACATTTTTGTTTAACCATAGAGTAGCCGAATGTTTTAATGACTTTAGTTGGGCACTTCTGGTAAAAATAAATGGTAAAAGCCTTGCATTGTAATAGAATGCTATTATAGCATAACATACAAATTGGAATACAGCAATTGACCATGAAAAAACTCTTATGTACTTTAGTGCTGGATCTATGCTATAACTTTAACCTGTATGATCTTTTCTATGCATCATTAACATTTAGAAAATCCTGAGTAGCATTTATATAATTTTGACAAGTATGTATAATGCATAGTTGGAACTAAAAATATATTTAGAAAGTTTTTTTGTGGGGGTGGGGGTGGAGGATGGGGGCTCTACACTCGGTGGTACTCAAAAATCTTATTCCTGGCACTGTGTTCAGGGATCACTCCTGGAGGGACTGGGGATCATATAGGCTGCCAGGGATCAAACAGCATGGCTGCTTGCAAAGCACATGCTCTACATATTGTACTCTTGCTTTGCCCATTCCCCCCATTTTTTTTTTTTTTGTAGGAACACACACACACACACACACACACACAGAACTAGAGAGAGAGAGAGAGAGAGAGAGAGAGAGATTGTGTTTTAACAGCTAAGTTTTGAAACAGGAATTATGTCTTATATTCATCCAGAGACCTAGGAAGAAGGTCATTGTTTGGTGTACTCATTAGAATTAGTTAGTTGGGCAACTTAAGCTTTTAGAAGAATACAGTTGTAGATTTGAGTGGTTGTAAGTATATTATTTACTAGTTCTATTAAAAACTTCTATTAAAAATTTTGGTTGAGGGAACTCATTTCTCAGTAACATACAAAGTATTTGTACATTGGATTTTATTAACATTTTTTCCCCCTGCTTGCCCGCTTCAGTTTTATTGAAATAAATTTAGAGAAATGTGAGGGGAGAGAAGTAGAGCTGTATGTTGGAGAGAACATGGGCTTCTCCAGAGTGGAACAAGTCAGAACATTAGATTTGAGTTTTGCTGGTATTATTAGTGCCTTGAAAAGATATTATTTTGGTATTCTAATTTTCTTAAATAAAGTTTAGGGTCTTGATTTATTTTTTAATTAAATATAGTCTTAATGTGTCTGACTCGAAATGCCTTCAAAGCAATACTTAAATCCTTAAGAAAAAAAGTTGTTTATGACCGGAAATTATCTTTCCCTATTTATGTCCCTGATTTACATGTGTCTTTTTTCTTACTGTCCTGTGGCCTCTTCACTAAATAATTTTTATCTGCCAGTGGGCATTTACTATTTTTAAAACTAATATTTCTTCAGGCTAAGTACTCTAGTTTCTTTACTGTGTTTGGATTATATCCATATTTTTATCTTTTTCTTTCTTTTTCTCCACCCCCATAGTTTCTTTTTCTCTTTTGCCCCCTTACCCCATTTTTCTACCCTCCCTCCCAGCAGTAATCAGGGACTACAGGATTGATGCTGCGTTGGGTATACTCGGGGTGTTCTGGGAATTAAATCTGGACCTTCCATGTGCAAAGTTTGGTTTCAACCCATTAAGCTTACTCTTCGGCTTAATTTTATTATTGAGTTTTTGGTTATTGGGCCATACCTGGTGGTGCTCAGGGGGTTCTTCTAGGTGGTGCTGGGAGATGTGGTTGTTACAGTGGATCTATTCCTGGGTCTCCTGCTTGAAAAGCCATGTGTTCAACGCTTTTGAGCTCTCTCTGCCTGAAGGACCTCCCCCCTTTTATTCTATTTAGAGCAGCACTATTGTGAGCATCTTTGCAGTGTTTTCTTTCTTTCCTTCTTTTCTTTTATTTAAACTTTGTTAGAGTATATTACTAGAGTGGGACTGCTGCAATAAAAGACTTAACACATTTACTGCTCTTTGTTACAGGTTGTAGATATCTTGTCAAATGAATCAGGTTTTAGTGTTGCTACTAAGTAGCAGAATTACTAGCAATTCTGTTACCTTTAAAGATGAGTTTTGGGGCTGGAGTGATAGCACATCGGGTATCACGGTTTGCCTTGCATGCGGCCGACCTGGGTTCGATTCCCAGCATCCTATATGGCCCCCTGAGCACCGCCAGGAGTAATTCTTGAGTGCAGAGCAGGAGTGATCCCTGTGCATTGCCGGGTGTGACCCAAAAAGAAAAAAAAAAAGATGTGTTTTGATTTGAAAAGTGAAATCTAACCTTCTGGGGTGTGTACATGTGCGTGTGTCGCGCGCACACGCACACACACCTCTCATTGCATTTTGCTCCAGCTTCTGGGGTGTGTCTCACACATACAGACACACACACACACACACACACACACACACACCTTGCATTTCATTTTGCTCCCGATTTGAATCCCAGCATTGCATTTTCACACACACACACACACACACACACACACACACACACACACACACACACACACACACACACACACACACACAACACCCCCATTGCGTTTTGCTCCCCTGATTTGAATCCCGGCATTGCATTTGACCTCCCTTGTATTGCCTGTGGTTTCAATATAGAAACCAGGTCCAAATAATTTATATCTTTAATAGGGAAAAATAAAACCTAATAAATATGAATTCTTTTTTAAATAAAAAAGTAATGGAAGTCCGTGAGAGTAGTTGGATATTTAAGTGTAATATGATTAGAAAGCTTAGTCATATAAGATAGCTGGAACATAAACTTGGAAAATATTTGTTCAATTTTTTTTGTAGGCTGGAGGGCCCAACTTTTTGGCAGTGCTGAGGGAACCCAGAGCTCCTTCTGATGATTTCTGGCACATAGTAAATGCTTCTTTTTTGAGCAGTAGAGGAGCTTCCCCACCTGTGTTGGGGAGCTGGCAGTGGAGACCTGGTAATAAGGTGTTCATGTGCTGAGGGCGTCTTAAGGAACTGTGGCTCAGCCTGAGGTGGATCTTGAGCTAACTCAAGGCATACAATCTGCTTATTTGAGCTGTTGCTATGGTTTCATATTTTGTAAATTTTAGTAAGTGCTTTTAGAGTCATTTTTATTGTGCTTTTTTTTTTTTTTGTTTTGCAGGGGGATGGGGGTTTAGAAATTCAGTATTTAAATGCAGAGCTGATTCTAAATATACATGGGAGGATATTTTATGATAATTAGGAAATAGACTTGTAGATAATTTAAAAGCAAGCATAATTAAAAATGTGGTAGCAAAATAATATAGTTTCATTCTAAAAACAAAATGTAAAACAGGCAAAAATGAGAATAAATATACTTCCATTACTTAGAGATTATTGCATTTGTGTCTATGTTTTTTTTTCATACAATTGATAATATACTATACATTTTCTTTTGAAACCCTTTTTATTGGTCAAGAATGTCAACATTTCCATTTCTGTAATTTAAAAAAGTATCCTATACTGAGATTATAATAGAATTCCTCTATTTGACTCAAAATGCTCCTTCCTTTTGGCAGGGTTATCTAAAACTAGTGTTTCTCAACCATTCTCTGACCTTGGCCTTTTTCTGACCTTCTCTTCCTTTGGATCCCCTGTTCTAATTGGCCCTTTGCCTCATGCCATGGCTGCCCCCCATTTGGGGGATTTTTTTTTTTTTTTTGGTCTGTAGTGTCTTGGAATATCCTGGGAGCCCAATAGAAGCCATATATTCCCCAGTTGAGAAGCACTAGTCTAAAACTGTACCATGAAAGTATTGTAGTCTTATACCTGTAAATTTGGCTTAAGTGAATTTTTAAGTGTTTTTGAATCAAGGGTAGTTAATTCTCTCCTTCGTTTAAAATGATAAGACATTAAAAAAAAAAAACATTTGAGGGGGCCTAGGAAATAAGTAGAGCTGGTAGGGCATTTGCCTTGCACTTAGATCCCAAGCATATGGTTTCCCTGAGCTTACCAGGAGTGATCTCTGAGCTCTGCCGATTGTGGCCCCAAAACAAAAACAAAATTACACACAGAAAATTTTGGAAAGAAACTTTGATGTCCTAGGGCCTTTTTAATTTGTTCAGTTTTCTCTCAAATTTTCATTTAGCTTGTTCTATTCCATGTGTTCTCTGTAAATGTATAATAGTTGTTGAAGTCTGAGAATTTCTGAGGTTAAAAATAACTTGGCTGTCATAGATGATGCTGTGTTACATGGAAAGAAATTTCTTGCATCATCACATTGTAAGTTACTATGATTATCTTAGTGATGCTAAATGATCACTGAAATTAGAAAATATGAGAATGTTTTCTTCTCAGTAGTCAATTTTATCTGTTTCTCTAGGAAGAAGTGTTCTTGTCAGGTGTTACTGGGCTCTGTAAGAAAGTTAACTTACACATCATCCACTCAACATACTGGTTTAGCATCATTTAGCATCATGATCCTTGCTTTATTTACAGTTAGTGGGACTTGTAAAAATAATATTTTACCTTTTTATTTTTTTTTTATTTTTTTATTTTTTTATTTTTTTTTGCTTTTTGGGTTACACCCGGCGATGCACAGGGGTTACTCCTGGCTCTTTACTCAGGAATTACCCCTGGCAGTGCTCAGGGGACCATATGGGATGCTGGGAATCGAACCCGGGTCGGCCGCGTGCAAGGCAAACGCCCTACCCGCTGTGCTACCACTCCAGCCCCTATTTTACCTTTTTAAACTGGTGTTTTATATTATGAAATGGGGCTGATGGCTGACCTTAAAACTCAGGTCCTGAACCAGTGAGATAATACAGAGGGTAGGGCACTTGCTTTGCACCCACAGTCCCCCTGAGCACGTCTAACAGTGAATTCTGAGCACAGAGCCAGGAGTGAACCTTGAGCACTGCCAGGTGTAGGCCCTCTCCCCTCCAAAAGAAACAAAAACCCAAATACCTAGTTTCTACATGAAAAGCAGACTAACTTTATACTCTTAACCTTTACTAGTTTTCAAAGTGAAATACTCATCTCCACCTTTAGGTGAATGAATAAAGCATAATGTTAAAGAAAACTCTCGAATAGGTTACTGGAATTTGTGAGTTTTGACTAATGTTTGAATAGAATGATTCCAGAATGTGCAAAGAACTTACAGATGATCATAAAGGGAGGCTATAAACCTCTGCAATGGAGCTGTAGGTTTGTGTCAAAAATACAAGAAATTTGAGAGGTTTGGTGGTGGAGCTCAAGAGGAAATGAGAATTGGACAAAATGTGTAAAATGTAATTGTTATATAAAGTTAATTTTGATATAAATTCTTAAATGTTGTATTTTTGTTTCTTTTATTTTGGGGGCCACACCTGGGTGCTAGGATTTTCCTGGCTCTGCCCAAGACTGACTCTTGTTGCTCTCTAGAACCCGAGTCAGCTGCATGCAAGCCTAGCACCTTACCTCCTATATATTATCTCTCTGGCCCTAGAAGTTTTGTTTTCTTCCAACTGTAGTGTGTTACATATTTGAATATGCTAAATATTGTCTTGATTGGAAATAAGATGAAGTTTCTACTTCAGGACTGGAGTGATAGCACAGTGGGTAGGGCCTTTGCCTTGCACGTGGCCGACCTGGGCTCAATTCCTTCGTCCCTCTTGGAGAGCCCGGCAAGCTACCAAGAGTATCCTGCCCACACGGCAGAGCCTGGCAAGGTACCCATGGAGTATTCGATGTGCCGAAAACAGTAATAACAGGTCTCACAATGGAGATGTTACTGGTGCCCACTCGAGCAAATGGGACCATGGGATGACAGTGCTACAGTGCTATTTCAGTATTATCATAGCATAAATCCCAAGCATTAAAAGAGATCTTAGTGGTTTGTTGCTGCTATTTCTTTGTTGCTGGAAGTCCAGGACCTCACACATGCTACCTGTGAGCCACATCCCCAGCCCTCTTAGTGGTTGTTTGTCTTAATTTAATCATCATTACAGTAGGAAACTGAAAACCAGAAAGGTTAAGTGATTTGACCTATTATACAACTAGTTAGTGGCATAGCCAGCTATTAATATGGCATCGTAACTATTAATTGTGTTTACTTTTCTCTACAAAGTGGTGCATTTTACAAACTTTGAAAATTAGAAGTTGTACAGCCTTATTTGTTTGTTTATTATGGTTCTGGGACCACACCTGGTGTGCTTAGGGCTTAGCTCCCATCACTTCACCCAGCTGAGGATCACTCTTCGCAGGGCTGGGAACCATATGTGGTGCTGGTGCTGGGGATTGAATTTAGGTTCGTCGCATGCAAGGAAAGTGCCCTATCTGCTGGACTATCGCTCCAGCCCCTATTTTCATTTTTGTCTCAACATACTATAGTTCTTTGATATAAAACGTAAAATGTGAAAGTGTGTTTTTATTTTTAATGCTTTGACTATGGAAGTTTCCTTATATATAGGTACTTGTGTGTGTGTGTGTGTGTGTGTGTGTGGTGGATCTTGAATGTAGGGGCCTGGCACATGTCTCCTTTATCATTCAGCTGTGTTCATTGCCAACTTAGGTATATTTTTAGCGTGCTAAGGAGAGGGATTTGAAAATTACCTTGTTGTGTATTATTTTGATGATCTTTTTTAGAATTAATTTCCTGTATTTCTTTTTTTAACCTGCATTTTATAATTATATATTATGGATTTACATTATTAGCTTTTTATTAGTATAGGTGTGTTCTATGTACATAAAGCTTTTTTTTTTTCTGGCTCATCCTATTTTTTAAAATTAATTATTTTTTGATTGAATCACCTTGAGATACAGTTACAAACTTTCAGTCTTACAATAATCGAGTACCCATCCCTAAAGCTTTCTTTTTATAATTATTTTATGCCATTTATGTATTGCATTGTTGCATATTTCAGATACTTCCTTAACTTAAGTACTCAGATATTTATCCAAACATTATTGCTATGGGGTTTCCTGCAGAAAGACTTGAAGGTGTATACAGGAACAATATTGATGATGTAGTAAGGTAAGAATTTTTAATTTTCTATTTCATAATTGATGTTTTACTTATGCTGTATTTTCAGTTTGAAAAGCTTTGTAAACTAGAGAAAACGATATGCTTGATGTAAACTTTTATTTTTATTATGTTCGTGCTTTGTAACTACCTGTCTTTTTTTAGTGACTTAATGGACCTCTGGATTACAGTTCACTTGATAAGAACTGACCTTTTACATACTCAGGTGAATGTGATATGGCTTTATGGACTCCATATAATGCCTCTCACCAGGACAGTGTAATGAGTTACATTATGATTTTTATTTTTTATTTTATAATTGGATATTAGGCTTAAAAACTCTTTAGTTAGTGGTTTATGTACTTAAATTTATTCATCCTAAGATTTAGATAACTGATACTATGTATTTTTGTGTAGTTTGTAATGGGGCTTAAGTATACTAAGGAACTTGGTAATAAGGATATAGAAAGGAATTTTTTGGCTTACCAGTCTAGTTTTGTTCACTTTATGATTTTTCATAATTTTTAAAGTGTATCATTCAGTTCAGAATATATTTATGACATGAATACTTCCTAGTGCTCTCAGGAATTTGTGTCTGCTGTGTAAATCATGTTAATATATTTTGCTGTGCAGTTTTCTCTTAGTATCTCTGGAAGGTTAACTTCAGGATCCCATGTACAACAAAATCTACAAATGCTCAAATTAATCATATTGTTTGTGAGTAGCTTGGATACTTTAAATCCTCTTTAGATTGCTTAAAATACCTAATGTAAGTGCTACATAAGTAATTCTTGTACTATATTGTTTAGGGAATATTGACAAGAAAAAAGGCTATATTGTTTAGGAGAGGGGCCATAGTAGACCTTACAATATGGCGCATAACTCACTCATGATTGTGTGAATTCACAAGGAAAGCCAACTGTATTGAATTGGGTATTTTTTTGTCTTTATATTAAAAATTAAATTCAGAATCTATAAAAATCCCAAAAAAAGCCCTCTGAACTTCTTTCTGGTTTCTGTTGTAACAATAGATGCCACGAGATTGTCAGAGGTACTGTTTAAGGACTTAAAAATAGGAAAATAGGGCCAGAGAGAGATAGTACAGTGGGTGGGGCACTTGCTTTGCACGTGGCTAACCCAGGTTCAATCTCCAGAACTACATATGGTCTCCCGGGCATCAACATATGGTCAGGGATGACCTTCAAACCAAAACCAAACCAAAAAAGGGAAAATGAATTTGCCTTCTCATAGTTAGGTATGATGCAAGTCAGGAATGCTTATCATCACAGACCCATGAGAGGGACATTTAAATTGGCTGTAATAATACATATCTATGAGAATGCAGTGGGTGGGGCCGGAGAAACAGTGCAAGGGTCAAGGCACTTGCCTTGTATGCAACTGGCCCAGGTTTGATCTCCTGCACTGTATAAGAGTCACTGTGTGTAGAGCAGGGATAAGCCCTGAGCACAGCTGGCCATGGCCCCAAAACAGAACAGAACAAAACAAGACCAAAAAAAAAAAAAAGCAAAACAACACCCCAAGCAAAAACAAACTTGCAGTGGGTGATAGGAAAAGAGAGTGAAGTAAATGGAGTAAAATGGAGAATAGGGGACATGAGCAGCGAGAGTCACTGGGCCATGCAGTCTGTGGTACAATCTTTATAGCTTAGATCAGAGCTTCCCAAAATTATTTGGTTTACTACCTTAAAAAAGAAAAGAAAAGAAAAGAAACAAGCCCTGCATTTCTCCCTACCCACAGAAGTTGATCAAATAGTCAAGAAGCACCCCAGTAGCATTCAAGGTAACTATTGCCCTCTTGAATTGCTTCAGTGTCCCCCATAGGGCTGGTATCACTTTGGGAAAACCTGAGTGATAAATGATCAGTGCAGTAGCAGTATTATTATTTTCTGTTGTTCTGTTTTTTTTTTTTTAAAGGTGGGAAAGGGGTTTTGGGCTACACTGTACACTGGGTTGTGCTCAAGGCTTATTCATGATTCTGCTCTACTCTGGCATCATTCCTGGCAGTGCTTGGGGGAATCATTTGCAATGACAGGTTTTAACCAGCATCAATCTCATGCAAGGCTAATGCTTACCTCTTACCATCTCTTTGACTTACAGTTTTTAAAATATGTTTCATTTTAATTCTTTTGTCTTGTGGCCACACCTGGGCTGGAGCGTTAGCACAGCGGTTGGGCGTTCGCCTTTCACGAGGCCGACCCGAGTTCGATTCCTCCGTCCCTCTCGGAGAGCCCCGCAAGCTACCGAGAGTATCAAGCCCAAGCGGCAGAGCCTGGCAAGCTACCCATTCGTATTGGATATGCCAAACACAGTAACAATAAGTCTCTCAATGAGAGACGTTACTGGTGCCTGCTCGAACAAATTGATGAGCAACGGGATGACAGTGACAGTGACAGTGGCCACACCTGACAGTACTCAGGACTTATCCTAGCTCTTAGGGCTCATTCTTGGAAGTACTGAGAGGACTATGTGTTGTGCTGGTGATCCCCTAGTGCAAGGTAAGGACCCTAACTGCTGTACTATTTTGCTGACCTCTTCCCCCCTAAAACAACAACAACAACAGCAGCAGCAGCAGCAGTGTTCATTAAGGAAGTTATGCAGTCTTTTTTCCAAAATGAAAAATGAAAATGAGTGGTCTGGAGCAATAGTACAGTGGGTAGAGCATTGGCTTTGCATGAGGCTGACCCAGCTTTTGTACCTGGCATCCCATATGATCCCCTTGCCTGCCAGGATTGATTCCTGTGCTCAGAGCCTATTGTCTTGTACCTTTTCTTTTTTTGAGGTCGGGTGGTGGCCTGGGACCACAACCAACTTTGCACAAGGATCATTTTTGGTGGTGCTAGGGGACCCTGTGTGGTGCTGGGAATCAAACTGGGATAGGCTATATACAAAGCAAACACCCTAACCTCTGTACTATCTGGCACTCTACTTTTTTTTTTTCAAACCAAAACTTTTAGTTGGATTTTTTTTTTTGCCTTTTATTGGGATAGTTAAAATGTATTTTAAATATTATCTAATTTTTTTTTTTTTGGCTTTTGTTTTTGGGCCACATCCAGCTGTGCTCAGGGCTTACTTGTGGCTCTGTCTCAGGGGTCACTCCTGGTAGGTTTGGGGGACCATGGGTTGCTGGAGATCCTACTCGGGTTGGCCATGTGCATGGCAAGCACCCTACCTGTTGTACTATCTCTCTGGACTTTCAAATAGGAAATTTTATGTAGATTTAAGACTTTACTATTGTGTATTATTGCTTTGAGTAAAATTAAATTGCATGGTCTGAAGTGACAATACAATAGTTATTATCTGAGCCAGAGCCAGGAGTCAACTCCTGAGCATCTCCAGGTGTGGGCTCCTCTACTTCCCCAAATCCACAAATATCTTCATCCTAAAATGTTCAAGCATTCTTTATTTTGTTTTATTTTTATTTTTTTGCTTTTTGGTTACACCCGGCAATGCTCAGGGGTTACTCCTGGCTCTGTGCTCAGGAATTACTCCTGACGGTGCTTGGGGGACCATATGGGATGCTGGGAATTGAACCCGGGTCGGCCGTGTGCAAGGCAAATGCCCTACCTGCTGTACTATCACTCCAGCCCCTTTCAAGCATTCCTTAATTATTTTGGGATGTGGTTTGTAGTGGAAATCTGAATTTTACACTTGAGGTAAATGCAAAGAATTTTGTGTCAATTTTTAGCTTTTCCTTTTGAGGTTGCTTCTTAGTATCAAGAATTAATATAAAAAGTTAGGGTAAGAGTGATAGTACAGGGGGTAGGGTATTTGGCTTGGCATGTGGCAGACCTGGGTTTGATCCCTGGCATCCCACACGTTCCATGAGCCCTGCGGGAAGTAAGCCTAGAGCATCAGGTGCATAGCGAGGAGTAAACCTGAGCATAGTCAGATGTGTCCCAACCCTCACCCTTCCATTTCCCCCCCCCTCCCTTCCCCTGCAAAAAGAAAAGGAAGGAGAAGTAATCCAGTCAAATTTTTTGGGTACCATTTGACTGCATATTTTGTTTAATAAGTAATTAGACTTGATATGGTAAGATAGTTTACATTTCCAAGAAGGAAAACTGAAGAAGTATTTTTTTACTGATATTTTCTTCTTGTCCTATCATTGCCACCTCTCCTGTGTCATCTTGTTACAAAGTTCTTACTCTAACCTGCTGGTACTATGAAGCAATGTTTTATTCAGATAATTGATTATTCTTTGATATGTATGTTAATCTTTTCCCTTGGGTTAAAACTGAATCTGTGTGATCTGGTATAAATCTAAGCACTCTAACAAATTGATGCTTCATGTGTTTAATAGACACAGCTGTAGAACTGTTTTGTCCTTAATAAATCAGGAAAATGTATGCTTAATGGAGGTGAACTGACTTTATAGCTGCAGAACCTCTAATAGGCCACTGTGCATTATAAATCTCCATAGAATCAAATTCTTATATGCTGGCATACTTTTTCTTTCCTCCTTTTTCCCTCTCTTTCTCACATACCTTCTCTCATCTTTTCCTTTTATAATACTAAATATAATTTTTTTTCTTTTTTTTTTGCTTTTTGGGTCACACCCGGCAATGCACAGGGGTTACTTCTGGCTCTGCACTCAAGAATTACCCTTGGCAGTGCTCAGGGGACCATATGGGATGCTGGGATTTGAACCCGGGTTGGCCGCATGCAAGGCAAACGCCCTACCCGCTGTGCTATCGCTCCAGCCCCTAAATATAATTTTTATGAATATCTTATGAAACAGAATTGGGTCACTGTTAAAATGACAAAGACTCATAACAATATTTTCTTCTAGTCTCAATTAGTATGAAATTATCCTTTTATTGAAAAGATTTCCAAAGTGGCAGTATTCTATTTAATAAGTAAATGTTTAGAGCTTAATCTGGTGATATATAATGATTTTAAAAAGTCTATTATTGTTATTTTTGGGTTTTTGACCACTCCAAAAAGTACTCAGACTTACTCATTTTTTTTCTTTTTTGGGCCACACCCAGCGATGCACAGGGGTCACTCCTGGCTCTGCACTCAGGAATTACCCCTGGCTCTGCTCAGGGGACCATATGGGATGCTGGGAATCGAACCCGGATTGGCCGCGTGCAAGGCAAATGCCCTACCCGCTCTGCTATTGCTCCAGCCTCCAGACTTACTCTTGATTCTGTGCTCAGAGATCACTTTTGGTGGTGCTTAGGGGACCATATGGGGATGGAACCCAGATAGGCTGCATGCGAGATAAGCACTTAATCCCTCTATTATCTCTCTGACCTCAAGTCTCAGAGCATTTTATTTTTGGGGGGTCGTACCTGCTTGTGATAGCAGCTTACTCTTGGCTCTTCACTTAGGGTTCACTTGTGGTGGGGCTGGGGGACCCATATGGGGTGCTGGGGATCAAACCCGAGTCATTCGTGTGCAAGGCCAGTGCTCTAACCCCTGTATTACTGCTCTGATCCCAAGACTATATTATCTTTTATCATGATCACGATCACGATCACGATAGCCCAGTAGCATCTCATTTCGTCCTTTCCCTGAGATCTTAGAAGTCCATCTGGACTTGGCCCTCCCAACGATGTTGCACTGGGGGCTCTTCAGGTCAGGGGAATGAGATCCAACTTGTTACTAGATTTTGCATAAAAATACACCATGGGAAGCTTGCAAGGCTGTCCCATGTGGGCAGGAAACACTCAGAAGACTGCCAGTTTCTCCCAAAGGGAGAAGCAGGCTAAAGAGAGCTTGCTTTCAAGTCTCTGGATGTTGACCGTTGATGGGATTACACACACCTGGGTTCCTCTGCCGGTACCTTCATGCATGAGGCCTGTCCGAACGTGTAGAGAGGAGCCTCCAGCATGGCTGCAGCTAGGTTCTGGTGGTCTTCGGCCGCCGGGAGCTCTGGGTTCCTCTGCCAGTATCTTCATGCATGAGGCCTGTCCGAACATGCTAGAGAGGAGCCTCCAGCATGGCTGCAGCTAGGTTCCGGTGGTCTTCGGCCGCTGGGAGCTCTTCTTGGGGTGAAGAGGGAAGCTGGAGCCCATCCCCTCCGAGGGGCCCCGGGGAAGACAGCCAGGAGTGCGGGCAAGAGACTCTCTGCATCGCTCTCTTCTGAGAGCTTGCTTTTAAGTCTCTGGATGTTGACCGTTGATGGGATTACACACACCTGGGTTCCTCTGCCGGTACCTTCATGCATGAGGCCTGTCCGAACGTGTAGAGAGGAGCCTCCAGCATGGCTGCAGCTAGGTTCTGGTGGTCTTCGCCACCGGGAGCTGTGCTTGGGGTGGGGAGGGAAGCTGGAGCCCATCCCCTCCGAGGGGCCCTGGGGAAGACAGCCAGGCGTGTGGGCAAGAGACTCTCATATTTAGTATATATCTTTTATACTATAGCTTTATTTGTTTTTACTGTATTTTAGAAATTTTATTATAATTGAATCTAGTGCCTTCCTTTTATACTATTTAAAAAAATACGACTTATTGCTGAAGAAGCTTTCTGATTATTCCCTTTTAATTGATATCTGATCTCAGTCAACTGATTTTTACTAAAAAGGGGAGTACGGTTATTCTGTTCAGAACAATTGAAAAATAGCAAGAGAGATTGTGTGGTAGGTATGGTGCTTGCCTTGAACATTTCTGACCTGTGTTTGATCTTTGCACTCGTTTTGGCCCCTGAACCCTGTCATGTGTGGTCCCTAAACACAGAACCAAGTTAAACCATGGCATTCGGGTGTGGCCCAAAACCAAAATAAATCAATAAAAAGAATGGGGAAGAAGGACCAATGAAGTGGTTCAGTTGTATAGAATGTGCCTTGCTCCATCAAAAGTAAAAAAGAATAAAATAAAGAATTAGCAAAAGGTTAGTTAAGGGAAAGCTTCTAAATAAGAGGAAAGATACTAGAAAAATTCCAATAATTTTTTGTTTGTTTCAGGGCCAATCTGGTGGTGCTGAGGGCTTACTCCTGGCTCTGCCCAAGTATTTTTTCCTGGCAGGGCTCGAGGAGACCGTTATGTATTGTGGGGATAGAACTCAGGTTGGTGGTGTGCAAGGCAAGTACCCACTGCTCTATCTAGCCCCTTTTCCTACATTTGAAAAAATGTTTTAAATTATATAGTTCAGCCACATATTTTTGGTACTGCCACAGGTTTTGTGACTACCATTTTTATTAGTTTTCAAAACATGTTTGTAAGCCCAAAAGAAAACCTTGTACCCATATGTGGTCCTAGGAATTGAACTTGGGTTGGCCACTTGCCTACCCACTGTATTATGTATCTGGCCCCTACACATGTCATTTTGTTAAATTCTTAAATCTACCCTCATTATATAAATGGTTTAAAACAAGTATATACTCTGTCCCATGTGCCACAGTTGGTAAATAGTGAGGTTGAGTGAAGTTGAGAGCTAGAAGCTCTTTTAGATTTCAACTGTGATTTATTAAATAACCATATAATCTTACATATCAGAGGACAAAAACTGGAAACTCTAGACTAATTTAGCCTGTCCTTTAAAAAGAAATATTTTTGATGTTAAAAATTTATTTTCTTGGGGCTGGAGAGATAGCACAGCGGGTAGGGCGTTTGCCTTGCACGCGGCCGACCCGGGTTCAAATCCCAGCATCCCATATGGTCCCCTGAGCACGGCCAGGGGTAATTCCTGAGTGCAGAGCCAGGAGTAACCCCTGTGCATCGCCAGGTGTGACCCAAAAAGCAAAAAAAAAAAAAAAAAAAAAAAAATTATTTTCTTAATGAAGGCATTGTGGTTTCCAAAGTTATTCATAAGGGCCAGTGAGATAGTACAGTGGAAGGGCACTTGCCTTGCATGAGACACATCTGGGTTTGATTTCTTAGTCTGTCCTTTTTTTTGGCTTATTACAGTATTTTCCATACAGTGTGGAAAATCATTAAAGAAGGTGTTTTCTGATATTATTACACCAGAAAATTTAGGATTTGATTGTCTAGATTGAAAAAAACCATATATAGTGCCAAACAAAAATGAAATAGGACAATAACAAATTATTATGAAATTTCTGTAAGAGTATCAGAAATAATGAGACTGCCTCAGGAACATTCAGGGTCATTTTGGAAGGACTGGGAATATGAATGGTATCTTCTTGACAATAGAATTTAAGAAAGATGGTAGGATAGCACTTCAAAGAATCTGCGGTCAGCTTAGAATTGTGTATCAAGCCTGTCATCAAAGAAAGTGTGAAAGTACGGGGAGAAGCAGTTCAAGGACTACAGAAATGTTCACAAAACATTTCTTGGTAGGTTACTAGTCATTATGCCCTCACAAAGCAAAGGGAATAAACCATGAAAGTAAAGGCTTTTATTAAATAGTCTTCAGCTCAGAAGTAACAAAAGAGCACAGGATGCCATAAACTGAGTAGCAACTACTCATTGGAGCAGAGTGAGATTCTTGGGAAACTAGATGAATTAGAAACAGGAAGTAATGAGTAATATGTATGGATTCAACCCAAAATTGTAATATTTCTATTTGAAATGAAGAAAAAGGAAACTTGTTGGTACTCCTTGATTTTGCAAACCCTCTCTACTGTGACAGAAAGTATATAGGTAATTGTTAAATCAATAGTAGTACTGAGTATAGTATTAAAATTCTCAAAGAATTCAGGTAATTGAGGGTGGTTGCTTTGTGGGATAAGAAATAAAGGTTTGAGAGTGAATGCGATGGAGTCAAGTATTCGTTTTTAATTGTGGTGGAAAATAAGTAAAATTCATTCCACGGTTACCACTTTTTAGTCTATACTTGAATGTCAATAAGTACTTGTTGATGTTATGCAACCAGCACTGCTATTTATCTTGTAAAAAATTTTCTTGATTCCACACTCAATATTGTTTAGGACTTACTACTGGCTTTGTGCTCAAGGATCACTCCTAACAGGGATTGGGAGACCACAATTGGATAAGTGGTTTTGAGTAGCAAACCTAGGTTGTCTGCAGCAAGGTGAGTTCCTACCTACTACTGAACCATCTTTCCTAGCCTCCAAACTTTTTTATTTTAC
This sequence comes from Sorex araneus, assembly GCF_027595985.1. Lineage (NCBI taxonomy): Eukaryota > Metazoa > Chordata > Mammalia > Eulipotyphla > Soricidae > Sorex > Sorex araneus. The sequence goes on along the minus strand of NC_073312.1, from coordinate 51,721,908 downwards.
CTTAAGAAAGTTTTTTTTTAATCTAAAACTTTTTATTTACTGTGGATGGTTCATTTCTTTTTAATAAACTTAATTTGAGAGGGAGAGTATTGTGGGTCACTCCTGGAGATGCTGGGGGAGCAGCAGTAGTACATATGCTGTACTAGGGATCAACCAGGATCAGTTGCTTGTATGGGTGGTATTTTACTTTCTGTACTGTATCTCTTCGATCCCAATGTAAAACTTTTTTTTAAATGATTTTTACTGAAACATTCCTTAATAATCATCACTGCCCACTCCTCTTAACTGCTCTCAAATACTGTTCTCTTTTCTCTGTGTTTGACTTTCATAGCTACCTTATAAAAGTGGAGTCATGTAATACTTGTCTTTTTGTATCTTGTTTCTTTTAGCATGATGTCTTTAAAATTTATTGATACTATGATGTTTAATTTTCATTCATTGATGGACACTTGCTCATTCCCATCCCCCCTCTATTAGTTATTGCTTTTTGTTTGTTAGTTTGTTTTGGGGCCTTATCCGGTGGTGATCAGGACTGACTTCTGGCTCTGTGCTCACTCCTGCCAAGCTTGGGGAAGCCATATGGCGTTTCGGGGATTGAACCTAGGTTGTCCGCAAGTGTGCAGGGCAAATGTCTTACTCACTCTGCTGTCTCTCCCTCCCACTATAATTTTTTTTAAGGCCTTTTACCCAGAAGTGTTGGGGTGCCAGGGCAACTCTCAGTGGTATTTAGACCTGGTGGTATAATTTTGAAGGCAGGTGCTTAGCATGCTAGGGTTGAGGGCCTAGATCTCACCTGGGGAGGTGAGGGATGGTGCTTGCCCCTTCCTATTTTTTGGGGGGCGGGGTCACATCCAGTGATACACAGGGGTCACTCCTGGCTCTGCACTCAGGAATTACCCCTGGCAGTGCTCAGGGGACCATATGGAATGCTGGGAACCAAACCCGAGTCGGCCGTGTGCAAGGCAAACGCCCTACCGCTGTGCTGTCGCTACAGCCTCCGCCCCTTCCTATTTTTAATTGAAATAATGTTTTAGGTGTCTTTGCCTTTTATATTTTATAAATAATTCTAGTGTGAATGTGGATGAACCAGTGTGTTCTGGAGCTGCTCTTAGTTTTGGTGTTAAGGGGTTGCTCCTTTTATGGTGCGTTGGCAACCATGTGATGCCAGGGATCAAGCCTCTACGGCAGGCACCACTTTTCATGTCTCTCTGGCATTATGATTTGCAATACAGGTATTGAAAGGTTATTGTATATATCACTTTCAAGGCCTGAATTTACACCTGGAAATGGTCAAATGTTGATTGCTTAATTTTCTAAGGAATTTATACAGTACTGTGGTTTTCTACAGTGACCTACTCTGACCCTAATATAAATTGTATTTTTAAGAAACTTAAATTTTAGGAGCCAGAGCAGTAGTACAGTAGGCAGGATGCTTGCTTTGCATGTGGCCAGTAGGGATTTGATCCCAGATACCCCATATTGTCCCCCGAGCACTGCCCAGAGTGATCCCTGATCATAGAGCCTTGAATACAGCTGTTTATAGCTCCCATACAAACAAAAAACAGTCAAACCAAAAAATTTAAATTTTACTAAGAGTTCTATATATATCCTGGGTCTCAATTCTTTTCAAATAATATTGGTTGCAATATTTTTCTCCATTCTTTCATTGGCTTTTTTACAATGTTGATGTCTCCTTTCATGTATAGTTTATAATTTGATGCAGTCCAATATATATTTTGTTGCCTGTATTTTAGATGTCACAATCATTGCTAAATCTAGTAAGGTCATGAAACAGTTATCCTATGTTTCCATTTTATAGAATAAAAGTTTTACATCTTTTTTAGGTTTTTGATCTGCTTTGAGTTAATTTTTATATATGGTTTAAGATAATTTAGGATTTTATATCTTGCTTAAGATTTTTATATTTGGTTAATTTTTATATGTGGTTTAAAAGCTGTTGGCTTTAGCATGCAGATACTCAGTTTTCCCAGTACCATTTATTGAAAAGACTGACCTTTCCCCATTGAATGCCAGTAGCACACTTGTTAAAATACAATTTTCATCATATATATTAGGTTTATTTTTGGGCTTTCAGTTCAGTTCGTTTGGTGTGGGTCGATGCTTCCTAGCTTTGTAGCCAAGCCAGTGCCATGTTTTCTAGCTTTGTAGTCAGTTGAAATCAGGAACTTTGAGACCTAAAGCTTTTGTTCTTCAGGGCTTTTATTTGGCCATTCACGCTCTTTAGAGTCCATGTGAATCTTAAGATGGAATTTTCTATTTCTGGAAATAAAATTGTCAGGATTTTAATAGTAATTATTTGAATTTGCAATTTTCGTGTTGGGCAGTATCGAAATCTTTGCAGTATCAGGTCTTTAGTTCAAGAGCATACACAGGCCGCCTTTCATTTTATTTGGGTTTTTGATTTCATTAAACTTTATTTTTTAGTTATGTATAGATTATTATATCCATAGATAAAATTAAAAAGAGGGGTAGGAGTGTAGCTGAAAGTATATTGGCTCTGGGTTTGATCCCTGTATTGTATGCCCCACCCCTTACACTGAGAAAGTAACTCTGGTGGCTCCAAACACTGCCAGGATTGATATCTTTAGGGTCTCCCAATAGCTTGGGAGGGGGGGCATAAAACAACTGGATCATTTATTCCTTTCACATGGAAAATATAAGTTTGAGAAAAATTCTTTTGGATTTTTAGTTTTTAGTATGAAAATACAACTGATCGTTGCATATTTTGTATGCTACTACTTTGCTGAGTTTGTTTACTGGAACAGTCTTCTATTATTGTGTAATATGTTAGCTGTGGAGTGTTTTTCTTTATTTCTTTTGGTTCTTGGGCCACACCCAGCTGTGCTCCTGGCTTGCTCTTGGCTCATCACCCAAGGATCACTCCTGGCAGGGCTTGAGATTCTGGGGATCAAACTCAGTTTGATGGCATGCAAGACCGATCCCTTACTTTCTGTATCATCTCTCCAGTCCTCCTTTTTTTTCTTTTTTAATAGCCTGTTGGTTTGTGTATAGGGTAGTGTATGGGCCACTTCCAGTGTTGCTCAGAAACTATTTCTGGTCCTGTGCTAAGGGGTAATTCTGGTGATGCTCAGGGAATCATGTATGGTGCCTGGGATCAAGTGGGGTCAGTGGCAAGCAAGGCAAGCACTGTACTCTCTGCCTGGCCCCAAGACTTTTAATGTGTTTAGAACTTTTTCAGTCTCACAAGTATATTGAATATAAATTAGAGATTTCCTGTACACTCCCTCCTTCCACATGTGCTTTTCCTCCATTATTAATTTTAAGTGATGCATGTACACTGACACATCATTATCATCCAAAGTTCATAACTTTGCATTTAAGGTTATTCTTGGTGTTGTACATTCTGTGGATTTGGATATATTCATTATCTGTGTTCTCCATTATATTTAGTATTGTACAGAATAATTTCATATAATGGGGCTCATCTAGTATATTATATACTCAAAACTCTGAAGCTTTGACCATGGGAGTGGGGGGGGGGAGAGAGAGAGAGAGAGAGAGAGAGAGAGAGAGAGAGAGAGAGAGAGAGAGAGAGAATATTCTGAGTCTCTCTGCTTGTGTTGAAGGCACAAGCCTTGCATACATATAGCCACTGTAGTATGATCTGCATATGGTGCCCCAAGCACAGCCAGGGAATTATGTCTGAACACAGACCCAGGAATAACATCTGAGCGCTGTGGAATGTAGCCCGCAAAAGATAAGAAAACCTGTGCTCTTCTTATACAATTTAGCAATTTATTTAAAGTCCAATGATGAAAAATGATAAAGATAACTGAAGAAGACATTTTACTTTTTTTGGGGGGGGGTCACACCTCGCAATGCACAGAGGTTACTCCTGGCTCTGCACTCAGGAATCACCCCTGGCGGTGCTCAGAGGACCATATGGGATGCTGGGAATCGAACCCAGGTCGGCCGCGTGCAAGGCAAACACCCTACCCTCTGTACTATTGCTCCAGCCCCAAAGAAGACATTTTAAAGTTTTGTAGAAAAAATAAATATACTTTGACTGGCTGGTCAAGCAAATGTATCTCTTGGTATTCACTCAGAGTTGGAAACTTAGTTTCACATGGAAAACACCTATACCCAGATGTTATGCTTGAATGACTGACCTAAAATAACTGTAGCACTGTCCTCCAGTTGTTCCTCAGTTTGCTCGAGTGGGCACCAGTAACGTCTCCATTGTGAGACTTATTACTGTTTTTGGCATATCGAATACACCACAGGTAGCTTGCCAGACTCTGCTGTGCGGTCAGGTAGCTTGCCGGGCTCTCTGAGAGGGACGGAGGAATTGAACCTGGGTGGGCCGCATGCAAGGCAAATGTCCTACCGGCTGTGCTGTTGCTCCTAAGGGGAATAGGGGGAAAAGATGAAGAAAAGGAAAAACAGACTTTGGATAGTAAATCCTCTGAAGCCATTTCAGTCCGTGGGGATTGCATCAGTGGCAGCCTGCTTACTTCTGTTCACCAAGTCCACAGTCAGAAGCTACAGTTAGCAGTCACAACACATATTTGGAGGATGCAGTCTCAGAAATTGGTGCAGGCTCCTCATGGAGCCTGAGTGGTGCATAGCTGCTGTCAAATAAGACTTGAGATAAACTGAAGCTTCCTTATATTCTGTCTAAACTTTCCCCGGAAAATTGGAAACTTTTGAATAGAGCCCACAGTTCCAAAGTAGTGACATCAGACATTATGCCTGTACAGTTTTTGTCTAGGTAGGAGGGTGGATTCCTGGTGCTTCTTATTTTGCCACTTTCCCTAAATTGTACTTTATTACTAATTTTTTTAATAACATTTTTTTTTTTTTTTTTGCTTTTTGGGTCACACCCAGCGATGCTCAGGGGGTTACTCCTGGCTTTGCACTCAGGAATTGCTCCTGGCAGTGCTTGGGGGACCATATGGGATGCCGGGGATCGAACCCGGGTCAGCCGCGTGCAAGGCAAACGCCCTACCCGCTGTGTTATCGCTCCGGCCCCTAATTTTTTTAATAACATTTTGACAAAAATTTAAAATTTTAAAAATACACATTGCTAGCGTTTTTAGAACAATTTGAAAGCAGTTCTTTGAGAAAACAAAAACTTTTAAACTGTAGAGATTTTTCATTGCCACATTTGTCTTTAGTAGAATTTAGACTTTTTATAATTGAACTTATCAGAAGTAAGTTTTGTTAGACTGGTTTCCTAGATTTTTCAAGGTTTGAGAGTCTTACCCCTGCTCTTGTCTAAATTTTTAGTTTCTACTTTCCAAGTATCTACAATTAAAATTTCTCATTTCCCTTTGGAAAGTGCCGTTTTCTTGCCTTTTTTCCGCCTTTCCATTGTATCAAACTTAATAAGGCAGTAAGCCAATTGTGGGCATGAAATCCTTGGGAGGAGAGAGGAGGAAGTGGGAGGGGTGGCCATGGTGGTGAGTGTTTCCTAAGTAATGTTTGATTTTGTTGGGAGAACCCACAAAGAAGTTTGATTTGTTTGTTTCTCTCACGAAAAAAAAAAAGCAAAATTAGGAAAATACTGTAAGTAAAGTCAGAGTTCTTGGTTGCATGTGACAGAAAGTAAGTCTAAATTTGGTTAGAAAGGAATGAAAAGTTATATGACTTCTGTGATGTGTGATGGGCTCACATCACATCTTGAGATGTGTACTTTCAGCTTTTCCCTCTTTGGAGAAGCTCAGGTTCTTTCCTGAGTCTCTCTCTCTCTCTCTCTCTCTCCCCCTCTCTCTCTCTCTCCCCCTCTCTCCCTCTCTCATTTCTTTAAGTAAATTTTTAAAAATGGGGCTAGAGAGGTAGTACATTATTGTCTTGCAAATACTGCTGCCCCAGTTTTGATCCCTGGCACCCTGTATGGTCCCCCGACTCTCTCTAAGTCTAAGCCCTCCAAAAACCAAAACCAGTTTTTTCCTTTGTCATTTGAATAAAATAACAGGTCTCATTCCCCTGACCCTGAAAGAGCCTTCAATCGTTGGGAAATATGAGTAAGGAGAGGCTGCTAAAATCTCAGGGCTGGGACGAATGGAGACTGTACTGGCGTCCACTCGAGTAAATCGATGAACAATGGGATGACAGTGATACAGTGGTTTAAATAAAACCCGTTTCACATTAAATAAGGTTATAAGATCATGTAATAAGTAGTTCCACACCCAGAGGTGCTCAGGACTAACTCCTACCTCTGCCCAGGGATCACTCTTGGAGGGCTTGGGGGGACCATGTGTGGGACCAGGGATCAAATACAGGTTGTCTGCTTGTAAAACAAACATCTCATCCACTGTAGCATCTCTGGCCCTAAATAGTTCTTAATTAGAGAACTAGGCTTGGAGGATTTGCAGAAGCTGATGAAAGCAAGGCATAGTTAAAGCATGAGAATAGTGGTTTTAGGAGATTTTGCTTGGATAGTTGTGGCTTTTAAGTCCTGCTGCCATGAATGGATATTGTTGACTGTAATCGTAAACAACTAGTTTTTCAGGAATTTCCCCTTACCACACTGTACCTTGCTCTCAGTACCTAGTAAGGATTCATTGTGTAGGGAATAGGAGAACCTTATTGATTGTGACCTGCACACATGGTAAGAATAAACTAGAAAAGGGACTGTCCTTTCCACCTCTTGAAAATCTCTTCATATTGGATTGGTTTTTGGGAGCTTAGCAGCCCAAACACATCATATATCCCCTATAAATTTCCTCTGCCCAAATATATTTATAATAAACTACTTCGTATTTCTTTTCTTTTTTGTTTGTTTTCTTTTTTGATCACACCCAGCAGTGCTCAGGGGTTACTCCTGGTGGTTCTCAGGGGACCATATGGAATGCTAGGGATTGAACCTGAGTCGGCCGCATGCAAGGCAGACGTCCTACCTGTATACCAAGCTCTGGCCCTTGCTTCTTATTTCTTTAAATTACTCTAAAACTTTTTTTTTTTCTTTTTGGGTCACACCTGGTGATACACAGGGGTTACTCCTGGCTTTGCACTCAGGAATTACTCCTGGTGCTCAGGGGACCATATGGGATTCTGGGAATCGAACCCGGGTTGGCCGCATGCAAGGCCCTACCTGCTGCGCTATTGCTCCAGCCCCTAAATTTCTCTAAAACTCTTATACTCAGAATTTTTTTTTTTTACACAGATGAAAAACATAAAATGTTCCCATCAACCCTCATGATGTTAGGATGTGTGTATAGTGGCGCCTTTCTTTTTGTTTAGTCTTGTGGTGTTGACTTAGGCCAGCAGTGGTAGGGAGGGGGCATGTGGTTACAGGTATCAAACTCAGGGCCTCAAACATGCCAGACATACTCTATCTCTTAAACTCTTCCTGTTCCTTATACCCTGTTTTTAAGAAAAACAAAGTTGGGACCAGAGAGAGTGCATCATGTAAGGCACTTGCCTTGCATGCAGCTTACCTGTATTCATTAACCGGATCCTGGCCAGGAATAATCCTTGAGAACAGAGCCAAGAGTAAGCCCTGAGCAGAGCTTGGTGAGGCCCCCAAACAAATAAGGACAATAACAAGAAAGAAAGAAAGAAAGAAAGAAAGAAAGAAAGAAAGAAAGAAAGAAAGAAAGGAAGGAAGGAAGGAAGGAAGGAAGGAAGGAAGGAAGGAAGGAAGGAAGGAAGGAAGGAAGGAAGAAAGAAAGGAAGGAAGAAAGGAAGAAAGAAAGAAAGAAAGAAAGAAAGAAAGAAAGAAAAGAAAGAAAGAAAGAAAGAAGAAAAACAACAACCAATATTCACATTCAGTGTACTCTTTCGGTGAATTTCTTTGTGTGTATGTGGTGGCAGGTGGGGTGGGGGGGCTACACTTGATTATGATCAGGGATCACTGCTGGTGGAGGACGGGGGGGTCATATATAGTGCCAGGATTTAAACTTTGGTTAGCTGCATACAGAGCAAGCACCCTACCCACTGTACTCTCTCTGGTTCCTGTCATTACCTTTAAAATTTTTTGTCTTTTAACATACTTAGTAGTTTTTCATTTTAATAGATAAAACTTAATAATTTTTATTTTTAATTTTTGTTGTTTTGGGGTCACACCCAGCTGGTACTCAGGACTTTGCACTCAGGGATCACTCCTCAGGGATGGAATCAGGGTCAGCTGTGTGTGCAAGGCAAGCACTATACCTGCTGTAAATCAAAACAACATGGTGTTACGTAGAGAAGATGGAAGTGAAAAGTAATTAGGAGCTTGTGCTCTTATAGAGCTGGGGACCATGTGGTGGTGTTGGGAGGCCACACAGTGCTATGGATTCTGTGTATGACAGATATGCTTTCCATCCCTTTGGGACTACTTTTGGGACTCCGAGTTCTGCTATGTTTTTTACCTTTAGAATCATAAAACTAACTTGTGGGATTATACTTTATTTATTGCTCTTTTGAATTTAAATATTCCCTTCTACTTCAACCCTTTTTTCTTTTGTCTTTACCGTTTATATATATATATAAGATATCCTTTATATATTGAATACTTATATTCAATAAGTAATTTTCTCCATTTTTTGCCTCATTTTGTATATTGTATGTGTACATGCACACAAATATATATATATATATATATTTATGTATGTCTTCGTAATTTTTTTTTCTTTTTGGGTCACACCTGGTGATGCACAGGGGTCACTCCTGGCTCTGCACTCAGAAATTACCCCTGGCGGTGCTCAGGGGACCATATGGGATGCTTGGAATTGAACCCGGGTCGGGCCGCATGCAAGGCAAACTCCCTACCCGCTGTGCTATTGCTCCAGCCCCCTGTCTTCGTAATTCTATTCTGCTATGTTGATTGGTGTACTTAGGTTATATTTTCCTTTTCTGACTTAAAACTGGTGTCATTGTAATTGTTTACACTTAATTTTAGTTGTAAAGCTTTCTGAACTCTTTTAGAGTTAAATTGTGAATTCATAGCCTGTTTTTTTAAATGAAGTGTATTAAATGTGTTTCACTGATCTGTATCATATCTAAGTATGCCAGTATTTCCTTCCTTCTCTGATGTGAACTCTAAAGTTACATGAACACTTTCTCTCGTTTCCTGGTACTTCCATTAAAACTTGTTCCTCATTTCTAATTAGAACTATGCTCTGGGTTGTCGTTCCCTTATTAACTACTTGAAAACAAAGCTAAGCATATTAAGAAATTTTTGCAAAGTTGCATTCGGCTAAAAATATTTTTTAGTATTGTGAAAGTTCAAGTTGGTTGTTATCTATTTTATTTTCATGCTGTATTTCTAGAATTTGACTAAGATCTATACTGTGCTCCAGTGAGATTTTTTCATATATTTTTTATACTTGTGCTATCCAATGTAGTAGCTACTAGCTACATTTAATTTTATATTTAAATTAAAAAGAAAGTAAATTTACTCATTATCATTTTTACTAGTCAGATTTTAAATGCTGCATGTGGCCGTTGATGTGTTGGATGGCACAGATACAGAATGCTTTTGGATATTCTAGACAGTTTGGCTTTGTTTTGCATTCTAAAAGTTGTAATTTCCAAAGATGATGTGTGTGTCTATATATATATCTATCACTGTATCATTATCATCCCGTTGCTCATCAATTTGCTCACTTGGGCACCAGTAACGTCTCCATCGTGAGACTTGTTACTGTTTTTGGCATATCGAATATGCCACAGATAGCTTGCCAGGCGAGATATTCTTGGTAGCTTGCTGGGCTCTTTGAGAGGGGCAGAGCAATCGAACCCGGGTCAGCCACGTTCAAGGCAAACAACCTACCCGCTGAGCTATCGCTCCAGCCCTTATATATATGTGTGTGTGTATATGTGTATATATGTGTATATATATTTGGCTTTTGGGTCACACCCAGCAATGCTTAGGGGTTACTCCTGGCTCTTCATCCAGGAATTTCTCCTGGCGGTGCTCATAGAACCATATGGGATGCTGGGGATCGAACCCAGGTCAGCCACAAAGCAAATGCCTTACCGCAGTACTATCGCTCCAGCCCAAGGAATAATTTATAATTCAGTAGACTATAACCATTTTATTTCAGACAATGGGCTGGAGTGATAGCACAGCGGTTGGGCTTTTGCCTTTCACGTGGCCAACCCGTGTTCGATTCCTCCGCCCCTCTCAGAGAGCCTGGCAAGTTACTGAGAGTATGGAGCCCGCACGGCAGAGCCTGGCAAGCTACCCGTGAGTGTGCGTATTGGATATGCCAAACACAGTAACAATAAGTTAATGAGAAATGTTACTGGTGCCCGCTCGAACAGATTGATGAGCAGCGGGATTTCAGTTGATGTGTGTGTGATCCCTGTACTCTCTCTCTGGCCCACAAATGTTTAATATTTTATTTAAATAACAGTTAAGGGAATTTTCTTTCTACACACACAGATACTCTTATAAATATCACCATATAAGATAACACCATATATAAAACACCATACATATATAACACCATATATGTAACAGTTTTGTTACTATAATAGGTTTTTCTCAGGCATTTTTGTTTAAATTCCTAACCCTGGTGGCAGGCAATCTGTAGGTTTGTTCTCATATAAATTTAGCCATATAGTATTTACTCTTTTGTGTCTGACTTCTATTTTTAATATAGCATCTTGAAAGTCACTCCTGTTAATATAAGTAACTTCTTTCCTTTTATTGTTTAGTATTTCATTGAGTGACTTTGACACAGTTTATCAGTTCACCTGTATTGGAATATTTAGGTCATTCAGTTTGGGTCTAATATGAATGAAGGAACATTCTTTTTTAAAAACATTTTTGTTGTTGGCCATACCTGCTAGTGCTCAGGGCTTATTCCTTCTCTGTGCTCAGGAGACTATATGTGATGCTGGGGATTGAACCTGGATCGTCTGCATACAAGGCAAACTGCTTCCCTGCTGTAATATCTGTCTGGCATAGGAACATTCTTGTGTAAGACTTCTGTGGATATGAATTCTCCTTTTTGTTGTTTAAATACCTATACTGGGTCATATAAGTCAATAGCACATAGTCAATGAGATTATAGAAAAAAAATCTCTATATACATACGTATGTGTTTATATATGTGTGTATATATGTATATATTTGGACAATGATGCCAAGATACTTTTTTGCTAGTGAGTGGATCTCTTATTAACTAATGATGCTGGAGCAATTAGATTTCAATATAGAAAAGAAAATGAATCTTTAATACATAATATCTAGTGCATCAAAATTATCTTAAAATGCATTGTACATCTAAGCATACGTAAAATGTAAAACTATAAAACTTTAAAGCAAAGCACTAGAGAAAACCTTTGTGATATTTGGGTTGTTAGTCAAAGTTATTTTAGAGTACACATAAATCACCCATCACTGTCATCCCTTTGTCGATTTACTCGAGTGGACACCAGTAACGTCTCTATTCCTCTCAGCCCTGAGATTTTAGCAGCATCTTCTTAATTGCCTTTCCCAACAATTGGAGGCTCTTTCAAGGTCAGGGGAATGAGACCATCATTACTGTTTTTTGCATATTGAATACGCCACAGGGAGCTTGCCAGGCTCTGTCGGTGTGGGCAGGATACTCTTGGTAGCTTGCCGGACCCTCCGAGAGGTATGCATATATATCTATTACTGTATTTTGGATATGAATACACCATGGGGAACTTGCCAGGCACTCCTGTACGGGCAATAAATTCTCAGTAGCTTGCCAGGTTCTCCAAGAGGGAGAACTAGGCAATCAGATGTCTGGTGGCCGCATTGCGTGAGCTTGGTTTTACAGTCTCTGGATGTTGGCTATTGATGGGATTACACAGCGCTGGGGGGGGGGGGGGCGGGCAGTTGGTGGGTGTGACTGCTTAGCTACTGGGAAATGGGGAATCTGGGTGGAAGAGGCTCAGTCCCAATCCGAGCAGCCTTGGAAATCTCGGCCTTGGGTCCTGCACACCTGGGTTCCTCTGTCAGTTCCTTCATGCTGTGAAGCTTGTCCGAATGTGTGGAGAGTGACCTTGAGCATGGCTGTGGCTGGGTTCTGGAGGTCTTCAGCTGCTGAGGCTCTGCTCAAGGCGGGGAGGGAAACTCAGCACGCCCCCTCCGAGAGGCCCTGGTGAAGACAGCCAGGTGCTAGGGTAAGAGACTGTGTGTCGCTCTTTTCCGGGAGCTTGGTTTTATAGTGTCTGGATGTTGACCATTGATAGGATTACACGGTGCTGGGGGCAGTTTGTGGGTGTGACTAGCTACTGAAAAATGGGGAATCTGGGTGGAAGAGGCCCAGTCCTGATCCAAGCAGCCTTGGAGATCTCGCCCCTGGGTCAATCACCCATATTTTAAGAAATGGATAAACTGCATTTCATCAACATAGAAAACTTTTTTTTATAAAAAGGCTATAAAATGCAAAGGCAACTACAGTTTGTGAGAAATTTTTGCAGTATGTGTATGTACGTGTCTGTGTGTGAGATAAAAGTTTTGAATCCACACTGTGCTGACACTTAAAAATTCATAGGAAGACAATCCCTAATCCCATAAAGAAAAAGACAAAAATGTCTGATTAGTAAGTTCACTGTCATTGACACCGTCTTCCTGTCCCGTTGCTCATTGATTTGCTCGAGCGGGCACCAGTAACATCTCCATAGTGAGACTTATTTACTGGGATGCTAAAACATAAAGGACTAAGCATTTGCAAGAATGTAGGTCTACTGGAACACCCATCTCTGTTGATTAAAGTTCAAAGCAATGCAAGTTCGGGGCTGGAGCAATAGCACAGCGGATAGGGCGTTTGCCTTGATTCCATTGTTACTGTGTGTTCTGATTTTCACTTCTTGGAGGTCTGTGTATAGTGAGAGATAGAACTGATTATAACACTATGAATAATTTTTGTGATGGTTAGATTTTTTTACTTATTATTATGGTTATTTTAGCCTTGATGTTTGTACATCAATTGTATGATATTAGTTTGAATTTGTTCTTGGGGAAAAAAAAACCCAAATTCAGTATATTGACAGACTCAGGCAGAGTTAGAGGTATCCAAAAGGTAGCGGATTAACCCCTGGACTATGACAATAACAATGGTAATTGAATTTTTGAGATCTTTCAATAATAATAAAACTCTTGATAAAGCTTAGGCTTTTTGTTGTTTTGGGAATGAATTCTGTAGCATAGCATTAATGTATAAAGCAGTTTTATATTTGATGTATGCTCCTGCTTCTTTGGAAGGGACAATGCATATTATTTACCTATTGACTGTTGTAACTTACATAGTAAGTATATGTAGACATATATATGTACATCATGAACATTATGTCAGTTTTGAACTTCACAATTAATTGGAACATTTACACTGTAATTTTTTTGCTAATGCTTTAAGTTTGTTCTGTTTGTCTTTAATGTTCAGTATTTATGTGTTTTCATTCTCTTTGGATTAATATATTTTCAGATTCTTCATTTTACCTCTATTGACTTTAAGCTGTATCTCTTTACATAGTATTTTTGAGGTTGTACTGGGAAATATATTATTAGCTTTTTCTTTGAATTAATATTGTGAACATCAAAATGGAAAATCCAAACAACAAAATTCTGTTTTCCTTTTTTTTGCTTTTGGGCTACACCTGGTGGTGTTCCGGTCTTACTCTTTGTGCTGTGCTTAGGGATTACTCTGGCAGGCTTGGGGGGACAATATGTGACATCCTTGTGTCAGGGATGGAACCTGGGGATGGATGCCTGTCTTCCACATGCAATACAAGCATCCTGCTTGCTGTACTATCATTCTGGCCCCAGTTTTGCACTATTTTGTATGATTGAGGGCTGGGGTCAAGTGGAAGGGTCTCTCAAATGTTTATAAGCCCAGGAAACTCTTTCCAGTGATATTCAGCCCATATACATGCTAGTGGTTCAGTGCTCAGGCCTGAGAATGTGGAACCCCAGGGGTCCTTGGGGCCACATTTCTTGAGCTATTTCCTTGTTCTTTTGGTGGCTGGGATCAATCTCTGGTTGACAGTATGCTTGCTGTATCTGCTGTTTCTTTGGCCTCACCATACATTTTACATCTACATAAGTAGTTCCAGAATACAATATTGTTTTGTTTTAAACATTCAGTTGTCAAAAACAAAATAGATGCACTATATTTACTCCTTTATTTTTCATTTGTTAATTCATGTATGTTCAAGTTTTCTTCTGGAATTGGTTCATTTTATCGTAGGGCAAATCTGCCAGTGACTAGTTCTCTCAGCTTTTGTTGATTTTTTTTTTTTTTAATTCTCTGTTGACTCCCTCACCCCTCATCTCCTTCTCCATTTCAGTACTTTAAAATGTCATTCCATTAGATCTGTTCAAGGCAAGCACCTTCCCTGCTGTCTCTCTGGACCCATACTACTTCGTTTACTTTTTGTTCTGTGGGATTTGGCTTTTAATGTGCATACTGTGGTTCTTTTTTTTTTTTTTTTTAAATCTTGCTGGCGTTTATTGAGTTTCTAGTATCTATATGTTGATGTTTTATATTCTCACAACTGAGAAATTTCTGAGATTTTTTTGGGAGAGGCGTTTCCACCACTCCTGGCAGTGCTCAGGGGCTGCTTTAAATCCATATCCACTCATTCTGGGACCTGTTTTTTCTTGGAATTTGTTGCTTGCCTTTTTTAAAATTTTTCCCCCTTGGTCATAGGTCATGTTTTTCTACTTTTGCATGTCTCATAAATTTTAGTTGTAGAATATTACATATAATAAGTTTCTGGGGGATTAGATTGTTATTTCTTGAAGGTACTGAGTTTTCATTTTGTTAGGCATTTATTTAAATTAACAGAAAGAAGCTTTCATTTAGTAGAAGCTAAATGAACCTGGGAATTATTAGGCTTGGGTTTCTTAGGCCAGTCTCAGTTTTGATTCTTTTCTTATGGGCGTAGTATTGTTTTCTGTGGTGAAACCTTTCTTGGGTTCTCAGTTGAGTACTTAGGGCACTCATAAGGTCTCTCCACTAGGGGTGCACCTAATTGTGTTTAGAGCTTATTCCTACCTTACACTCAGAGATCATTCCTGGGGGAGCTTTAAGGGCCATATGGAGTGCCTGGGACAAAACTCTTGTAGGTCATGTGCAAGGCAAGTGCCCTACATACTATACTATTGCTTTGGTCCCCAGAATTTCCAGATAAATTTCTGAGATATTTCCTTTTTCTCTAATACCCTGTTCCACAAAATCCAGCTTCCTTATTCTCCCCACCCCCCATGACACCAATCACTGCCTGCTTACCTTAGTAGAACCTGTTCCATTTGCTCTGTTTCTTTTCTGCTCTGTCAGAAAAGAGCCTCCAGGCTGAAAGCAAGGCAGTCATGAGGGTTACCTCATCTTTTTTCTTTTTTCCTTTTTTTTTTTTTAAGAATCATAAGCCTGTGCTGCTTTTTGTTCAGGGCCAAAAGATGGTCACTTCATATGTTTTGCCCAATTTTACAGTTTATAATAAGAGGAAAATTCTTGAACCAGATACCTCTACTGGTCAAAAATATATAAATTCAAAAAATATAAATTCAACTCAGAAAGTATGAGGTGGTCTTTTTATAATAAATACTAATATAAGAAAAAATTAGAATAATTATTTCAGGCATATTAGAAACATTTAACTTTGTGGCAGAGACCTTGAGCCACACATAGCAGTGCTTAGGGGTTACTCCAGGTTCTGTGCTCAGAGGTCACTCCTAGCCTTATGTAGTGTTTAGAATTGGGGGCTCATATGTGGTGCTGTAATCAAACGAGGGTCAGTCTTGTGCAAGGCAAGTATCTTAACTCTTGCATTCTGTCTCCAGTCCAGAAACAACATACTTTGCTGCTATTTAATAACCTATTATGTCCAAATTTTACTGTATTAAATTTTATTAGTATATTTATATTGATTTTCTCTGGAAGTGACAGAACTAGCACTTTATGTGCCTTGCCCTAACTAGTGACAGACATTGCTAATCATGATATTCTTTCCTAAGATCCACCTTGATGTTATATTGATACTTCACTCCAATAAGCCCCTACCAGTCAATACCTTTTTTTTTTTTGCCTTTTTCTAGTTTATTTTCAATTTGCTAACTCAAATAGTTATTTTGTGGGATATATAATTTTATGGAAGTTTAACCCCATAAGTAATTTTTCTTTTTAGAAGTGATTTTAAAAACGCTTTATTTAAGCTTTTGTCTCCCTCTTCCCTCCATCCCTCCCTGATTGTGCCCTGGTGCCCCATATAGTCCCCTGAGCCTACCAGGGGTGATCCCTGAGCACAGAGCTAGTAGTAAGCCCTGAGCACCACCAAGTGTGGCCCCAAACTACCCCTCCCCTGCAAAACAAATAGATAAACTAAAAAAGCCCCATGTAGTCATGTTGAGCTATTTAATGTCTTTATTACTTCCTGAATGGAAAGTAGAAAAATTTAAAATTGGGTAACAATTTCTAAGCACTTATGCATGTAATTAAAAATGCTTGAATTTAAAAAAATGATAAACATGACTTTGAATGTGTGCTGTAGACGTGTAGCTAAGTTTCTATAATGAAGATATATGAAGTTGAAAAGTAGTTTTTTTTATGCCTGGACTCTTTAAGAGAGAGATTGAAAGAGATAACACAGTAATAGCATTTTAACAGTAATAGCATTTAATAATAACAATGATTATTCTTGGATAATCATTTTTCGCTGAGATAAAATTTGTGATTTAAAAAACTATTTTATGTAAATTAATTATTTGTGAGCCTTCCCTTCTGTATTTAGTAGCCCAGGAGTTACTTTAAGTAGTATTTAATCCAGGTGTGCCTGGTCAATTAGGTGCTAGGGATTGGCACAACCAGGAAGTATTTAGGGGCTACCAGGGCTGAGCCTGACAGTGCTTGGGGAGCCATGTGGTGCTTTGGACACAAGTTTATGTTCCTTTGTTCCCCCTTCCCCCACCAAACTAACTTCCTGGCTCTCTAGGTATCCTTTGGACAAGCTCAGCAAAAGGATATATAAAAAAACTTCATTGTTATAGTAGTAATTGTATGTGGGACTCATGAAAGGTAATTATTTCATTA
The DNA here is from genome assembly GCF_027595985.1 of Sorex araneus. Taxonomy (NCBI): domain Eukaryota; kingdom Metazoa; phylum Chordata; class Mammalia; order Eulipotyphla; family Soricidae; genus Sorex; species Sorex araneus. The sequence continues at coordinate 51,704,929 of NC_073312.1, read as the reverse complement.
GGAGTACTGTGATCACAAATAGAACCTCTGCTCTTTATTTGTTTTAGTTAAGAAGTTGCATATGGGGGCCAGAGTGATGGTACAGAGGTAGGGAGTTTGTCTTGCGTGTGGCCGAACTGGGTTTGATCCCTGGCATCCCATATGGTCCCCCAAGCACCGCCAGGAGTAATTCCTGAGTGCAAAACCAGGAGTAACCCCTGAGCATCGATGGGTGTGACCCAAAAAGCAAAACAAAAAAAAAAACCAAAAAACGCATATGGGACTGGAGAGATAGCTCAGTGGACTGAGTGCACGGTCAGTGTGTAGGAGGCCTTGGTTTGATCCTGGTTCCTCAGGCTCAACCAGGAGCAACCCCTGAGCACTGCTGGATATTGCTCAAAAACAACAAAAAAAGCTGTATATGAACATAGTTTATATATATGTATATGTATGTGATGCACAATACATATATTTTTAAATCCTAAAAATAGTGCTCATAAGAGTTGGGCTTCAATTTTAAGCTCTCACACCCACTTTTTGAAGTTAAAATAGTGTGATATCAGTTCTGTACTTTTGGGGAAATATGATAGGATGGAAAAAAAATTTCTTTTGAAAGTAGTGTATGTTATAAAGTTTGTGTCTTTTAATTTTGGGTCATACTACTGCCACAGTGTTTGGGGTCACTTCCAGCACAGTGCTCAGTTTAATGTGTTTATCCAGCTGCTACTTGTGAATAGTATTTTCTGAGATTGGACAGTGGTATGTGTATCCTTATTATTGTAGTGTTGGCTTATATTACAAAACTCAGAATGAACTAAAAATAAGTTGTTAATCGTACGAAATACCCTTTTGGGGTTCACATCTAGTATGTAGGCTTTCAGTGAGAAAATAACAACTTCCTACTTGTTCATTTCTATCGGAATAGACCCGTAGTGAAAGATAAGCCATGTAAAAGTTTTCTGAAGTTTTATAATCATATTTCATTTTATGAAAACAAAGGACAAGACTCAAAGCAGTCTGTGCTAATAGATTTAACTACTTGGGATTTTAGGGGCGTGTTTTGCAAATGAACATGAGTTTTCTAGAAGGCACGTAGGGAGTGGGCGTATTGTATGTTTTGATTGGGGTAACTATTGCTAAATTCAGAAATGGGGGCCAGAGAGATACTATAGTGGGTAGGGTATTAGTCTTGCATGCAGCCAACCTGGATTTGGTTCCCTGAGTACAGACCCAGGAGTAAGAATTGAACTCTGTTGGGTATGGTTTCTAAACAAAACAAAACCAAATCCTGAAGCTCAGAATTGTACTATATAAGATCTATGACTTTCACTGTATACAAATTTTACCTAAGCTAAAACAAACAAACAAAAAACTCCCAAAAACAGAAATTTTAAAAGATGGTGAAAGAGACCAGAGGGAATAATGTGTGAAATAGACTTTTTTTCCCCTTAGTGTATTCATAGTTCAGTAGAATTCTTGGTGCAATCAGTGATTGCTTGGTTGGTTGAAGTAGTAGTGGGTTAAAATATAGAAACATAAAGATAACATTTCCTGAATCTTTAAATTGTGGGGCCAGAGAGATAGCACAGTGGATAAGATTTTTCCCATGTAAACAACATAGTCACATTCCTTCCCTGGCACTGCCAGGAGTGATCCCTGAGAACAGAGCCAGGAGTAAGTCCTGAGTACCAGATATTTCCCCCACCTTCGCTGCAAAAGTTATATGCACAAAATATCAAATAGAGCAGTTCTGTAGAGCTTAATACTCACTACAATGAAAGTGGCTCTTGTCCTTCATTTTTCCTTGACCTTCAATAAGAATTTTTAATGTATTTTTATGATATGTGCTATTTAGTGAAGATTATGGAATCCTTTCAGAGCGATTTTTATCTTTATTATTTAATTTTGGTTTTGGGGCCATGACTACTCCTATTCAGTGCTCATTCCTGGTGATGTCACAATACAGAATATAGTACCGAGGGTTGACCTGGAGTTTGCCACATGCAAGGCAAGCACCTTAACCCTTGTACTATCTCTCAAGTCTCTCATAATGGTTTTTAAAGCAACATACTAGTGGTTACTGAAGTATTTATCACATAAATATTTTGATTATAGTAGCTTGAGAAATAATAAAGGTCAAATATTTAATAAGGTAATAGAGTTAATGCATTAAGAGTTGATTTTACTTACAGTACCTGCAACTAATGTAATACAAAAATATGTCATTTCATACTGATTTTTTTTTACACATTTCTTGCCCTCCCCCAATTTCTTCCCCCCCTCCGTTTCTGTGTACTTCTCTACAGTTGTATCAATATCACAACAGATTTCAACACATTAAACGCATCAATTTTATCATTTCTATGAGCCTTATTTAATTTTTTTTTTTTTGCTTTTTGGGTCACACCTGGTGATGCACAGGGGTTACTCCTGGCTCTGCACTCAGGAATTACCCCTGGCGCTGCTCAGGGGACCATATGGGATGCTGGGATTCGAACTCGGGTCGGCCGCGTGCAAGGCAAACGCCCTACCCGCTGTGCTATCGCTCCAGTCCCAAGCCTTATTTAATTTTTAAAAAAATTCATTGTGGTTCTGTGATTTGTTAATGGTGGTTTCCTATGTATATAATCCCTGTGCATAAACTACTCCCATCACCAGTTTACCCACTTCCTTCCCCTTCGGACCCCAAAGTCCCTTCCCAACTGTTGCTTGCATCAGTTCTCCCACTGTGTTGCCTTTTGCACCGTGTTGCTCCTTGCATTGCATCTTTTTGTTTGTTTTTTTGCTTTTTGGGTCACACCTGGCAATGCTCAGGGGTCACTACTCCTGGCTCTGCACTCAGGAATTATTCCTGGTGGTGCTCAGGGGACCCTATGGGATGCTGGTCATCGAACCCGGGTTGGCCGAATGCAAGACAAACGCCCTACCCACTGTGCTATCGCTCCAGCCTCGCAGTGCATCTTTAAGTCCTACATATGAGAGAAAACTTCTGTATTTATATTCCTTTCTTCACTCAGCACAATATCCTCTAGTCCTATCCATGTTGTGGCAAATTGAATCATTTCTGTTCTTTCTTAGAACTATTCAATAATGTGTTTATAGAATACAGTATAATACTTATAACTGTATTCTGTAACGTATTCTGTAATGTATATATACACACAACTTCTTGATCTATTCATCCATAGTGTGCCAATTTTAGATTAGTTGTTGACTTGGCTTGCTCTGTGGTTCTCTTCACCTCATTCCGGGTATTCTTTTCTTCTCAAGTTGGAGTTTTTTAGTTTCTGAAACTTGTCTTCGTTTTTCATTATTCTCATTCTTGTGGCACACTTCTTTGAGACATTGCTTATTTAAAAATACCTTTATTATGCAAAATATTTTATTATGGCCTTCCTTGCAACCATTAGTTCTAGGCTGGGAATAATTTTCCCTTGGGTGGTTTTACATCCAGTTGTTCACATCTAGTGGTTTACGTCCAGTGTTGCCATTAAATTGGGTGATACCATTCTTATTCCAGTTTCTCAAACCTCTTTCTTCCTGAGCATGTTTGAGAGAGGAACACAGGCTTCTCTAGAGTGGAAATAGCAAGCAAAGAAATATCAAGTTATATGCTCAAGGAAGAATACAGGCTTGAAGAGCAAGCCAATATATTGCTATTGGTTTTAATAACCAACAGGTGTTAGAAAATATTTTTTAAAGCTTTGTTATCTTGATTACAATAATGATAATATTTATGGTATTGATAATTACTGTACCTCACCACCACCAAAGTGCCCACAGCTCATTACTACTTTATGTCACATCTGGTCATTTCTTCATTTTTTTTTTTCCTCCTCCCACTGATTGTTAATCAGTTTTGTAAGTCAAAGCCATGGGTTTGTTATTGCTTCATTCTGTCAGTTCCCTTGTTTTATCTTTATATTCACAGATGAGTGAGTTCATGTGGTATTTGTCCTTCTCCCTCCCATTTATTTCAGTACCATAAATGTTGTAGTGAAGTGCATGATTCCATCTTTTCTCACAGATGCATAGTATTCCAGTGTGTATGTGTGTGTGTGTGTGTGTGTGTGTGTGTATGCATGTGTGCATGTATACCACAGTTTATTTTTTTATGAGTCATTGGGTATTTTTAATTTTCGGAGTCTTAAAATATACTTAGTGTTTCTTTTTTATTCTATTTACTCATCCTTACATACTTCTAATCCTTATATTGCCTGACTCATAGGATTAAACAAATTTGGAAACATGGGGTACTTAAAATAGTGCCATACATCCAGCAAGTGTTTATGTTAATTATAATTGTTGTTTCGGTTATTATTCTTTTTTCCCCTGAGCTACAACTGGCAGTACTTAGGGCTTATTCCTGGCCCTGTTCTCAGAAATCAATCCTTGCAGAGCCCAGGGGACAAAATCTGGTGCTGGGGGATTGAACTGGGGTTGGCTCTATGCAAGGCAGATGTCTTAATCCCTGCACTATCTCTCAGCTGTTTTTTAGTTTCTTAGCTCTTAGGTATATTAGCTGTATGACATGCGACTATTTTGAAATGTGAATAATCTCTACCTTTAAGATGAGTGTGAGCATCAAATTACAAAATGTGAGAATTTGCTTAATAAACTTCTGTTTAGAGTTAATAGTTACATCTGCATCTTCCAAGTACTGAAAACACTTAGTTTGAAAGAAAATGATTGAATTTTGTAGGTTATTTAAATATGTGATTGGACACGACTCTTGCAAAATGTATATGACTTAGATGAACTTGGGCTAAATGCTAATGTTGTCTTTTATAAGTTACTTCATAATACTCAGCTATCATTGTGTTAAGATGAAGATTATACAAATATTAATTCCATGAAAACTACCTTACTTTAGATTGTATGAATCTGTGTAATGCAGTAATTATTTAAGAATGATTCCATTGTATATTTAGGTACATGGAGGGAATATTTATAGTAGAGGTTTTTTTTAATTTGTCTTAAATGATAATTGATTAGAAAATACTTTTCTTAGTCAAAAAAGTAATTTCACATTAGTTAATTTTGTATTAATGTTTGTTCTTTGTTTTGTTTTAAGGTTTTTGGATTCAAAGCATAAAAACCATTATAAGATATACAATCTGTAAGTATATGTTTTCTTATTTTTATGCCTGCAAATATCTTATAAAGTAATTGTCAATTAAAATTATTTTCTTGTTACAATGAAGTAGAATTAAAGAAATCCTTTAATAGAACTGTATTTTTTTTTTTTTTTTTTGCTTTTTGGGTCATACCCAGCGATGTTCAGGGGTCACTCCTGGCTCTGCACTCAGGAATTACCCCTGGCTGTGCTCAGGGGACCATATGGGATGCTAGGAATCGAACCCGGGTCAGCCCGAGTGCAATGCAAACGCCCTACCTGCTGTGCTGTCACTCCAGCCCCAAAAACTGTATTTCTAAAACAATCCAAGAATCTGCTTGAGAACTTTGTTCTTTAGAAAGTGGTGATAGTTAAAAGTGTTGGTACAGATTCATATTACTTTTCCTGCTATAAGTGATTTGGAATCTTTTATTCTTTATCCATGTGGTAGCTTGAAATGTAACTCATAGAACTACTTCTGTTAAAGCATTCATATCTTGCATGGAAGAATGTTTCAGAGTTGAAAAAAATATTTTATTCTTTCTCTGTTGATTGACTGAAACTGCTATTAGGGTATTTTATAATTATGTAATGCAAACATATTAGCTAAAGTACTTGAGTTGGGTGGTTTTTGTTGTCTGGAGCAGGATTATAAAGATAGCACATTTAATAGCCAGTTGACCATAGCTTTAGTTTTTTATCTTGGCATTTTGAATAGGATATAAAAATGAAAGTGGAAGAAAAATGGAGGGGGGGAGAAATAGTTTTTCCCCCATACTTTCCAAAATGTTGACTCTTTTATAATTTAAAAAATGTATATAAGGGGGCTGGAGAGATAGCACAGCGGGTAGGGCGTTTGCCTTGCACGCGGCCGACCCGGGTTCAAATCCCAGCATCCCATATGGTCCCCTGAGCACGGCCAGGGGTAATTCCTGAGTGCAGAGCCAGGAGTAACCCCTGTGCATCGCCGGGTGTGACCCAAAAAGCAAAAAAAAAAAAAAAAAAAAAAAAAAATGTATATAATATGTGATATTTTTGTGCCTGGCCTTTTATTTTTCCCTGTGACAAGTATTGCTTAATGCAATTGGAAAATTAAAAATCTAAACATGTATACTGATTCACTTATAATTTCTGTAGAGTTTATCAAGTATATGAGCAAAATTCTTTTTTGCTTTTAAGGGACATTTAAATTAACAGAAAGAATGAATGAAAGATTTTCAGTGCTTTGTAGGTAGTGGGAGCTTGCTTTTGTATCTTAGTAAAGATAGTGATTTTTTTTGTTTGTTTTATCACCTGCATGTCTTTCATTTATTTATTTATTTTTCACCTTCATTTCTAAGACTATACCTATGTAGATAAAGAGTTAGGTCTGGGACATGTGCATTATAGAGAATATTTAGCCTGTCCTGATCATTACAAAATCAGAACAGCAAGAGTAGTTGCAGAACTAGTGATCTTTATTTTCTAGTAAGAGCTCAGAAGATCTGAATATAAAGTGTACTCCAATGAAGAAGATCTAAATATAAAGTCTATTCCAATGTTTATTCTTGTAATATTTTACTTCTTCAGAGTCACAAGAGAACAAACATATGGAGTACTTGCCATATACTAGTCATTATAAAATACATTGGAGATGCAGAAATGAATCAGGTTTAGTTCTATTTTTAAGAAAACTTACAATCTACTGTGAAATCTAAACAAAGTATTGTAGGAAGGAAATTCTTACCTAGAACAGAGCTGCTTAGAGAATCACTGTCACTGTTGTCCCGTTGTTCATTGATTTGCTCGAGCCAGCGCCAATAACGTCTTCGTGTGTGCCTGTCGCGTTCTAGTACAGCCCGATAGAATCTGCTCACTCCAGGAACATGGAGAGTATGTTGTTGTACTGTTTTTTGCATATCAAAAACATCACAGGTAGCTAGCCAGACTCTGCTGTGCGGGGGTGGGGAGGGGTGGGGGGGGGAATAAATAAAAATAAAAAGGTCATGTGCCTGCAAATGCAGCCACGTGCTCCAGGAAAAAATTGTATCGCTCTCTTCTGGAAGCTTTGTTTTATAGTCTCAGACTAATGGAAAACTGGGGACCTGGATGGAGGAGGCCTAGTTCTGATCTAAGCAGGCTTGGAGATCTCAGCCATGGGCCCTGCATACCTGGGTTCCTCTGTCAGTTCCTTCATGGGTGAGGCTCATCCGAGCATGTGGAGAGTGGCCTTGAGCATGGCTGTGGTTGGGTTCTGGAGTTTTTTGGCTGCTGAGGCTCGGCATGGGGTGAGGAGGGAAACTCAATCCACCTCCCTCCGAGGGGGCCCCTGTGAAGACAGCCTGGTGTGGGTTCAGGAGAGTCTGCATTGCTTTCTTCCTGGAGCTTTGTTTTATAATCTCTGGATCAGGGCCGTTGATGATATTACATGGCCACAGCCACAGCCATGCTCAAGGCCACTCTCCACACGCTCGCATGAGCCTTAGCCATGAAGGAACCGACAGAGGAACCCATGTATGCAAGACCCGTGGCTGAGATCTCTAAGCCTGCTTGGATTGGGACTGGACCTCCTCCACCCAGATCCCCAGTTTTCCAGGAGCTTGGCAGCCACACCTACAGGCTGCCTCCGGTGCCATGTAATCTCACCAACGGCTTAGAGAATAGAAATAGTAAATGTACCTCATGGGAGGTTTTGTCAGAAAAAGCATGTTTAAGATGGGGTATTGAAGAGAACCAGTGGAGATCAACTTTCTGTTTGTTGTAGACAAGCAGAAATAGCATATATGCATCTCTTTGGCATGATAGTATTTAGATAGAATATGGCAGATACTCAAACTATGGTGTATATGTGGGTATGGTGATAATTAAGAACATGAAGAAAGTAAAAGGTGCTGTGAAATTGTAAGTTAAGATAGACCCCAGTTTTCAAATGAGCCATGCATCTGCCATTTTTGTTTTTGTTTTTGGGTTACACCAATGGACTCAAGTCTTTCTCCTGATTCTGTATTCAGAGATCACACCTGATGGGCTCAGGGAACCATATGGGGAGCCATAGATGGAACCTGGCTTGGCTGCATGCAGGCCTTACCTGCTGTACTTTGCTCTGGCTCCTGCCTTCTTTTCTGATTAATTTCACCTACAATAAGCTTTGTTGCAGCTACCATATAGTCCATTTAATGAGTTACTAAGGCTTAGACTTTTCAGAATTAGGCATTTAGAGAAACTCAGAAGGAGAGTAGAAAGGTGTATAAAGAAATTTTGCCCTTTTCAAAATTTAATTCAAATTTAACATCCAAGGAAGGGAAAGGAAATTCTTTTCATTCTTGTGCATAGTGGCTTCTTCCAGAATTTAGAATTTTGGCTTATACTAACAGTATTATGAGTCATTTGCATTATTGTGAAATCTGGCACTGGGGACTAGACTGTTATTTCCAGACACATTGGAGTCCCAAATTAATGAATTGCCACTATTAGCTGATAGTAGTTTTTGGTGTATATATTTTAATTTCTCATCTGTATTCCATTTAATGGAATACTAGATTTCCAGATATGGGAAATACCTTAACTTACAGGTGGAATATTTGAGGCCCAGAGAAGTTAAGTATGTCTAACAGATAGCAGTCTACCTTCTATTTATGCCTGTAGTCCCTTTCTGCTTTTTGTTTGTTCTAACCTACCCACATTTTACTTATACTAAATTTTGGTGTAGCATGTTTTGATTTCTGATGTCACTATGCAGTTTTTGTCTTCTTTCTACTCATGTATATATTTCTGATTCTGGATGAATCTTACATGCAGCAGCTGTTTCTGTTTTATTCCCTTTTTATTTCATATGTTAAGCATATCTGATGTATGTCTTTGCAAACATAACAGATCTTAAAATATTTTTGCTAGACATACCTATGTTTACTAATATATTAAATTTTCTGTGACAAATGGATAAATAAGACTTCTTCATCTTAGTATGGACTTTCTAAATTGACTAAATATTTCTCTTTTCATTAGACATTCAATACATACTTAAAAGAGGACAAAACTAGCCTCATTAGTAAATTAACCAGTGTTTTTTTGGGTAATAAAATTGAGTATTAGTATGAATGTGTATATGGCTATATCTGCCTAGCACTTGTGTTGGGCAAAACTCCGTTTGCCATTTGTTTACCTTAATTTTGTTTGTTGAGAGACAAATCACAAACATCCTTAAAAAAAATTACAAGGAACCCTGTGTTTGTACCCATAGGTGAGTACACTCATTATTATATGTCTTAATAAAGAGGAGTCTTGATTCTTACCCTGTTTGACTCTCCCCTCATCACTTTCTTTACAAGAAAGTAGTCCCACTATATGATCTCACATATTCCCTTTATATATCTGTAGAGGTTTTCATAACATTTTTGTTTTATATTTTTGGTTCTCTTTGTGTATGTCAGATATTGCTCTTGTAGAAAGGTTTACTTTAAATTTTGTTATTGCTTTTTTGTAAAACCTTTTCTATTTTAAAATTTATGTGGAAGTATGAAGCAGCAGTAAAAAAAAAATCAACTTGTAATCAGAGATAATGTCTTGCTCTGGCTCTTATATTTATATGTTGTAGTTTGGGGCAAGTATTTTAATATTCTTGCAGATTTTAGTTTTGTCATATATAAAATGGGGATTTTAGCTACGGATTATTTAAAAACGTGGAAACTACTTACATATCGATATATCTGGTAGACATTTATTAGCTTATTATTTCCATTTTCCTTCCATTTCTTCCCCTTAACAATAATAATTGTGAATTGTTTGTTTATAAGGTAGTCTTAATCAGGGTTTGCCACGCTAAACATTTTGAGCTTCTTAAAAAGCATGGGAATTTTAGAGAATCAAAGTAGCATGTAACTCATGTTTATATTTTATTGAGCTGTCATGGACCAGCTTCTTAGAGTTGTTTCCTAGACTGTATCTTCCCTTCTAAGCCTTATCTTTTCATGTGATTCATCCTTCTTTATGGATTCAGTTCTAATATGAAATCTTTATTGTTGATAGTATTGATCTCTGCAATATGTAGTAGAGAAATTACAGATTGTGATTGTTTTCTTGGTCAGTCTTTTATTCCTAATTAGTGTTTTATATAAATGAAGAGGAAGAATTTGTGTGAGTACATTTGCGTGTACATAGGTGAATGAAGAGTGTTATGATATGCCTAATAAACGGTATCATAAATATTACATGTGTAAATTTTAATAAGTCTTAAAGAGGAAAAGTATGTCTCTCTGTGTGTCGTTTAGCTGGGTATTGAGCCCTCATGCATGCAAGACAAATGCTCTAACACCGAACTATGCCCTGGCCCTAAAGAGTAAAATTTTTAGAAAACATGTATATGCCATTACATTTTCTATTTTTACCAAAGCTCAGTGTCATTAAATTTTCTTTCTGTCAAAACTCAATATACTAATTTATGCTAAAAAAATTTTGCTTTGAGCTGTAATATGAAAGTTTGAAATATCAAATCTGACAGATTAGAAACCATTGGTTTTTTTTTTTTTTTTTTATGCTTTTTGGGTCACACCCAGCGATGCTCAGGGGTTACTCCTGGCTTTGCACTCAGGAATTACTCCTGGTGGTGCTTGGGGGACCATATGGGATGCCGGGGATCGAACCTGGGTCGGCCGCGTGCAAGGCAAACGCCCTACCCGCTGTGCTATCGCTCCGGCCCCAGAAACCATTGTATTATAGTTCGTTTATGAGCATAAATCTTCATGTGGTTTGAGGTATCCATTTACAGTTAGTATATTTACAGTTACTAAATTCTCAGAATATCTAAATATAGAATACAGATTCGCAGTGCTTATTTGAAAATTGGGCCTGTTTCAGCATTCGCAAATTTTGAATTTTCAGAAGGGTAGCATGGAAGCATAAATAACCCTGGGTGCGTTGTACCAGTAACTTATAATGGACTCTTAACTCTTGATCTACTAAGATTGGTTTTGCAGCTGAGTTTGCTGTGAATAAAGTGCCAGATATTTAAAATTTGGAGATTTTGAAATTACTTTTGTTTCAAATGTTGTTTTTCTTTTAAATATTAAGAAAAAACTTTTTGGCTCATCAGGTGGCTGGAGTGATAGTAGTGGGTAGAGTGCTTTGCCCGACATGGTCCCCGGAGCTCATCAGGAGTGATCCCTGACTAGAGCCAGGAGTAAGCCCTGAGTGCTGCCGGGTATAGCCCAAAAACAAAACAAAACTTGGTTTGGTTAGAATTTGGATTTCTTAGAATGCTGCTGACTACAAATTAACATAGAATTCCTTGTTGAGCCTATTAATTTTTAGAAACATTGCCTATTATTTACAAGGAAGCCAATGCATGGTTATCAGTATGTCACTACTATTCAAAAAAAAAAAAAAAGGCTTGGTACCAGAGGGTTAGAATAGAGCTTAAGGTACTTACTTGCTCTACTTGTGGCTGATCCCAATTTTATCGTTAGCCCCACATTTTGGTTCCCAGAACACAATGGAATGTGCCTACAAGACCCCTATCCTTCATCAATAAAAGTGCTAGAGAGATATAGTACAGAAGTTAAGGTGCTTGCCTTGCACACACCCAATCATAGTTCGATCTTTGGCACTCTATATGGTCACCTAAACACTGCCAGGAGTGATTCTTGAGCACTGATGGGTGTGACAGTTACCCTACACCCCAAGAAAACAAATATTATCATGTCTACGTAATGCTAAATCTAAAAACATTTTAATATTCTGTATTGACATTATTCTCTTTCAAGTTTATAATCTGAGAGATAATTTTAAAAGATGACCTTTGATTTATCCAAAAACAAAAGGTCTAATTTAAAAAAATTTAGTAAGTAGTATGTCTTAAGATATTGATCCCTTTCAGTTTGTTTATTTTTTTATCTGTACGGATTTTATATTTGAACAAATATCTTTGATTTTTGAAGTTTGAGAACTGTGTACACTTAACTCTGAGATAAAGGTAATATTGAAACTAGGTAGTGGCTTAGATATATTCATGAAATCGATTGCATTAGCTTGAAGAATTTCTATAAAGGGAAAGTTATTAAGCAAATTTGAGGACTGGATATGAAGCTTAATTTGCAGATATTGAATATTTGTGGCATCACATTGTTTGCATTCTTAACCTTTGAGGCCATAGTTTCCTTAATTGTAAAATGGGATCGCAACAGTACCTACTTTATTGAATTCTTGTGATAAAAAGAAATAGTTGTGATAAAAATTCTTATGATAAAGAGAAATAGTACATTATGAGGATTTAAAAAGTTTGTTGTCATATTTTTTTCTCAAGTACAAAAGGTAACCTTGTATCTATTTAAACCTTTCTTTTAGATGTGCTGAAAGACATTATGATACCGCCAAATTTAACTGCAGAGGTAGGTATAAATGTACTAAGTTATGTGACTTTAAAATAATACATTGAGTCTTAGTGTTTTGGCAGTAATAACAAGTAGGAAATATATATCATAATGATGTGCTTTAAAAATTTGAAAATGAATTTAATTTTCTATTGTTTTATCTTGTGTTTTATTTCGGTTATACCCAGTGGTGCCCAGGGACTATTCCTGGATTGGAACTCAGGAATTCAGAGTGCTCAGTAAACTAGGTGCCAGGGATTGAATGCAGAACTCCCATACAAAACAAGTATCATATAAACCCACTGGCACTAATTAAAATTTATAAACTGTAGTAGTATAAGGAGAGCTAATAAAATATAAAATAGGGGGCCAGAGCAATGGTACAGCGGGTAGGGCATTTACCTTGCACGTGGATGACCCAGGCTCAATCCCTGGCATCCCATATGGTCCCCCAAGCACTGACAAAACTAATTCCTGAGTGCAGAGCCAGGATTAACCCCCGAGTGTCGCTTGGTGTGGCTCTCCTCCCCGAAAACTGACAGAAAAATAAAATGTTTGATATGCGGTCAGCAATAATACAGTGGATAGAGCATTAAAAAAAAAATCAGAATAGTCTAATGGAGATTTCTAAACTAACAATAAAAGGAGGACAGAATCATACTTACTTTTGAAAACGTTATAAGAAAAAAGCAGAATGATAATTTATGAAGGAGCTTGACCTAAAAGGTAGGAAAGACTGTAATAGTCCAGGTAAAGTACTACACCTCATAGATGAGAGCAGGGGGCTGTTTAAGTGGGTTTTTCTTGGTTATTGTAAATCAGTCTTTCTCAGAGTTCACAGAACTTCGTTTTGTTTTTGTGGAATCACTTGAACCATGAGAATATTGGAATGTTGAGAAGCTTGAGGTGTTGCTGTGATAGTTTGAAAGAAAAACTAGGAGCCATGAATTAGAGACTGATGCAGTTGTTAAAATCTAGATGAGGCTATGAGATAGCCCAGAGGGATGCAGCATATTTTGCATCCAGCAAACCCAGGTCCCACGTGTGGTCCTCTAGATACCAAGCCAGGAGTAGCCTCAGGAGCACCACCGTGTGTAACCCCAAAACCAGATTAAATAAATGAAATTTTAGAATAGACTTTCAGATGGTTGATTTGAGTTGAAGCAATAAATGACTGGGAACCATTTTAGAGTCAGTAAGGTATCTTCTTTTTTCATGAATTTAGTTAGACTAAGGCTACTGTTTTTTAGGCAAATCATACTATGTTTGAGGTTTTATATCTTTAAGTAGACATTTAATAGGTTTTCCATGGAAATTATTGTGTTGCAGTGAGAAAGTATAGATGGAGTGACAGTCCAGTCAGCTAGATGACTAAATGAAAGCAACCATGATGACTCCCTGTAACTGATCTGTAGAGGGAAGTCTGTCACACCAAGAGATTTAACTGCAAGACCTGTATCTTGACTCTAAGGAACAGAGAACTTTAGCTTTATTAATAATTCTTGTGAAAATGCCAAAACTTTGTTTGACATACTTTGCTATAGTTTTACAAATAATATTTTAGTATTTTATAAATGGCTTTAAAATCACGTAAATATAACACATTTGCAAAACATCTTTATCACTTACTAGCATTTTAATTTATAAAAAGTATAAATTACACTCTTCTAAATTTTTCATTCATAGTAATTTTTGATACCTTAGAGAACATGTTTTATGGTGGCACAGTATTGTAAAAACGTTGCTCCTATATTGAGAAATGTATTGAGAACCTTGACAAAAGGTCCATGTTATTTTTCATTTTGGGTTTACCTCAACCAATTTTTGTTACCATTCCATAGCAGTATATTCCATATAATAGCTCTCCTTTCTAATGAATAGTTTTGAGTCAATGATACTGTTTTTCATAAGTAAAATTTGAGACAATTTTTTTTTTAATATATGTTCAGTTCATAGGCAACATAGGTAAAGTGAAATTTATTTCAGTAAACAATTAAGGAGAGATTTCTTATTCTGAGTTTATCTTTTTCACTATAGTTGCACAGTATCCTTTTGAAGACCATAATCCACCACAGCTAGAACTTATCAAACCCTTTTGTGAAGATCTTGACCAATGGCTAAGTGAAGATGACAATCACGTTGCAGCAATTCACTGTAAAGCTGGAAAGGGACGAACTGGTGTAATGATTTGTGCATATTTGTTGCATCGAGGCAAATTTTTAAAGGCACAAGAGGCCCTAGATTTCTATGGAGAAGTAAGGACCAGAGACAAAAAGGTAAGTTGTAGTTGATGTTTTTTCTTTTTTCAATTCTGAAAATTTAAATTAAATTTAAATATATATTTAAAAACATATTTTGGTAATCCTTATATCTTTATTCTAAAGATTTGATCAAGTATACTTTAATAGTAAATGAGCAAAAGACTAATTCCATTTACTTTATCTCTTTATGCTAGCAAATTCTATATCTTCATGCTAGCAGTTTCATATGTTGGAAGCTAATTTTACTGATTAACTTTTTTGCTTATTTGGCCTCATAAAATGCTTACAAAGTTCCTAAAACAGCATATTGAAAGTAAGTTTTTTTAAAAAAACAATTAAATTTGATATTTTCAAAGTTTGCTTGAGATTAAAAGGTTTTTAGATTGATAACTTAGATGCCTTTACCAAGTCAAGTGTTATCGTTTACTCTGTATAAAGATTATGATTTAAAAAAAACAAAAATATGCTTTTATATAAATATTACTTGTAATTAAGTTTAGTTACGAATCTCCTTATTCAAAACACTAAAGACTGATGAAAAGTGACAAATGTGATATGTACAGTAATTTGAAAGTAATTTATGTATTTGCAAAAATTTGTAGTAATTTGCAAACAGCAAATTAGGGAGAACTTCTACAGTGATTTTCTTTTTGTCTCTTCTTCTTCTTTTTTTTTTTTTCTTTTTGGATCACACCCAGCGATGCACACGGGTTATATCTAGCTCATGCACTCAGGAATTACTTCTGGCGGTGCTCGGGGGACCATATGGGATGCTGGGAATCGAACCTGGATTTGCCGTGCGCAAGGCAAATGCCCTACCCGCTGTGCTATGGCACCAGCCCCATGTTCTTGCATTTCTTGCATTTTGTTTTGCTTTTAGTTTTTGGACTATGTCCAATGATGCTCAGGGTATACTCATTGCTCTGCACTCAGGAATCACTCCTGGCAGTGCTTTGGGGGACCATATGGATTGGCTAGGGTCAAATCTGGATTGGCTGTGTGCAAAGCAAGAGCCCTATGCACTGTGCTATCTCTCTAGCTCATGCTTCCATTTCTGATGAAGAAATTTTATATACTTCTTTGTCTTCAAAAAGGGGAAAACTTTAACCCATTCCAGATATACAGAAAACCTCATTTAGAGAGTTGTTGAGGTAGACATTACATCCTTATGTGATCATATGTGTTTTTTTTTTTTTTTCTTTTTTTGGTAGGGAGGTATTTTAGTTTTAGGCCACACCTGGAGGTGTTCAGGGCATTTATTCCTGGCTCAGTGCTTAGGGATCACTTTTGGTTGGGCTTATGGAACCCATATGCAGTGTTGGGGTTTGCTGTGTTTGCCAGTACTATCTGTCTGTCTATCTGTCTATCTGTCTCTCTATCTCTTTTTCTTTCTTTTTCTTTCTTTTCTCTTTCCCCTCCTCTTCCCTTCCCTCCCACCCTCCCTTCGTTCCTATAAACCATTGTGAATTACATAGTTATAAAGTTGTTCATGATTGGGTTTTGGTCACACAATGTTCCAGTACCCTTCCTCTCATTAGTGTACATTTCCCATAACCAGTGTCCCGAGTCTACCTTCTTCCACTCTCTATCTCATCATTCCCGTCTTTCTCCTCTCTGGCTTTGGGCATTATGGGGGTTGCAGTACAGGTACTGAAGGTATCACATATATCCCTTTACCTACTTTTAGCACTCAATTCTTGGCCAGAGTGATTATTCCCAACTGTATTGTCATAGGGGGCCCTTCTCTATACTAACTGCCCCGCTTTCGCAAAAGCTTCCAATTGTGGACCAGTCCTTTCCCTCACTTCTACTGTCCTTAGGTAATTGGATTTTATCTTTAATTTTCTACTGGGTAGTTGCATTGATTTTTTTTTCCACTCCATCCTTATTTAGCTCTTGTTTTACTTGTCTTTTGTGACTTTTAAAAATTATGTCAATATTGGGTACTGGAGCAATAGTACAGCGGGTAGGGCATTTGCCTTGCACGTGGCTGACCCGGGTTCGATTCCCAGTATCCCATATGGTCCTCTGAGCATTGCCAGGGGTGATTCCTGAGTGCAGAACCAGGAGTAACCCCTGTGCATTGCCATCTGTGACCCATAAAGCAAAAAAAAAAAAAGAAAAGAAAGAAAAGAAAAAAATTATGTCAATATTCATTTGTGATAGTTTGTAAAAGTTGATCATTAATAAATTGCCTTACATTTCTGCATATTTTGTATACCCTGGAATGATAGTACTGAAATGAATTCCAGAGCAGAGGACTGGAGATGTTGACTTGGTTCATCTCTTCAGGGAAACACTTGCTTTTACTGATAAAAAATATAGAAGGTAAATTGTTCTACACTTTGAGAATAAATGTTGGGCACATGGGTTAAAGAGGCTGAATTAGGAGAAAACCATAGAAAGTGGGTCAAATTAAAGTACAGTTATAGCAGTGGTAGTAATTTAAAATAGGGTTAATGAACAGCCAGCATTTTGATAGTTAAAAAAAAAATCAGGTAAAAAGAATTTGTAATAGATACTGGGGAAATGATTCAAAGGGCTGGAGTGGATGCTTTCCATACAGGATCCCAGTTTGATCCTCAGTCAGCACGTGGTCATCAAGCACAGAGCTGTGAGTCACCTCTGAGCGCTGCTGTGGTATGGGCCTCAAACAAACAAATTATTTAGAAGAATCTTTGTATTGTGGAGCTAGGACACTAGATTAAACTAGAGGTTTAAAAACTGCATGTGTAGTATTCCTTAAGAAATATAACATCTATAAATATCTCCAATAAAATTAAGTACAGTATACACAATTTTGCTTCACTGTATCACTGTCACTGTCATCCTGTTGCTCATCAATTTGCTCGAGTGGGCACCGGTAACGTCTCCATTGTGAGACTTGTTACTGTTTTTGGCATATCGAATACACCATGGGTAGCTTGCCAGGCTCTGCTGTGCGGGCGAGATACTTTTTGGTAGCTTGCCGTCCTCTCCGAGAGGGGCAGAGGAATTGAACCTGGCTCGGTCGCATGCCCACTGTGCTATCACTCCAGCCCCCACAGTTTTGCTTATAGTTCTTAATTGCACTGAAAATTATCTTAGCATAGTAGTTTTTCTCATTTGTTTTCATGTAAAAATCAGGTGCAAAGAGTGATAAATTTAGAGATGCATATTAGCCAAAATTAAATTTTAGTTTTCTCAATAGTAGTGAAAAGGCTGCTTTAATTTGATTGTTAAGAAAAATGATATGTTCAAGCTATGCCATTGTCTTTCACTTGGTAACTTGGATGACACCGTTGATAGCTAGTCAGTTCTCACTTTGCTTTTGGTTAAAACAAGTGCTGAAAGCCCTATTGCATGGGAAAATGGGAGCAAATGTAATCTGTAGAATCTTTTGCCAGATGGAAAGTAAGCTTGTGTCAAGAAAGAAAGATAGGCCAAAAGGCACATGAAAAAGTGCTCTATAAGACTAATTTTCTTGGGGATGCAAATGAAAACAATGAGATACCATCTCATGCCACAAAGATTGGCACACATCAAACACCATGAGTGTTGGCATGGATGAAGAGAGAAAAGTCCTTTCATTCACTGCTGGTGGGAATGCCGATTAGTCAAACCTTTCTAGAAAATAATAATCTGTATGACTCAGCAATACTGCTCCTGGGAATAGACCTTGGGACCCAAAACACAATGCAGATAAGCCATCTGCACTCCTGTGTTCATTACAGCACTGTTCACAAGAGTCAGAATCTGGAAACAATCCAAGTGCCCGAGAACAGATGAATGAATAAAGAAACTGTGGTACATCTACACAATGGAACATTATGCAGCTGTTAGGAAAAATAAAGTCATGAAATTTGTTTATACATGAATGTACTTGGAGAGTGCCATGCTAAGTGAAACCAGAGGGAGAAGGACAAACAGAATGATTGCACTCATTTGTGGGATATAAAAAAAAAATCCAACAACATAGTATTAGAATAATGCCCAAAGATGTAACACATAAATACAAGGGCTAGAAGGACTGGTCCATTGTAGGAAGCTTGCCACAAAGTGGTAGGGTGAATGCAATTAGGACAGAAGGGCAGTGATAGTTGGAAATGATCACTCTGGACAAAACTGAGTTGTGAGAGAAGGTAAAGTGATATGCATGATACCCTTTCAGTATTGTAAACCATAGTACCTAAAAAGAAAATGAGATAGGAGTGGAAAGGGGAAGGAAAGGAGGGAGGGATAGAGGCTGCAGGGGTGGAAAGCAGGAGGGAAGGAAACTCAGTCATGAACAGCTTTATATATCTCATGATGATTCCATAGTTTCCAAAGAGTATTCACAAATCGAATTTTTAAAAATTGTATTACTGCTATATTTGATGAAAATTAGTAATTGGGTAACTGAGTAATAGTTTGAAAGGAAGTAGTATTTTTCAATTCTTACATGACCTGCTCCATGGTATAAAATCCCGATCTTTTTTTTGAATGCACAAAATTATTTGGTAGAGATAATATTCTGGTGTTTCATGTTCTAACCTACAGATAATGTTTGATGATTTCTAAGGAATTTGCCTTAATTTTTAGTTGTGGCTGTATTTCTTTCTTTGACATTAGAGCCAACAACTCCAAAGGGTGATTTGATCTGTTATTTTAAGTTGGGAACAAATAAATGTTTCTGCTTCTTTTCTAATTAAACTTTGCTTTCATGTCTTCAAACTTTCTACTTCATCCTTTCTCTTACTCATCTACCCCATACTAATGCGTCCGTGTACTGTCTGACATAGGTGCTTCTTGAGAAAAGTTGGTCATTTGCTTTTGATAGTGAAATCTAGATATACAAGAAGTATTTGGAACATTCCATACTGTCATGTTTAGGGATCAAAAGTGAAAGAGACTGGGATATGAAAATCACATACTTAGTATGAGTGAGACTCGTGTTTGAGCTGTAATCATTCACAAACACACAAAAATCCAAGAATAAATAAACTTCATTATATTTTGTCTGTTTCTAGCTTAAGTTTGAGCCAAGAGAAATTGTCATTTAAAAAAGTAAGGAAATATTTTAATTTGTTGGTGGGAAAATATTTCAGTGATCACAGCCTTTATAATGGATAATTTTAAGAGTTAATGAGATAGTTTTTATATAAAAGTTAGAAAATTTCATGAGGCAATTCTCTTTGTAGAGGAAGGATATTTGATGAAATGGTAAGCCGTATGAGATGTTGTGAAACAGGGCCAGAGTGAAGAGAAACAGGACAAGTATTTATGAAAATGAAATGTATGAGAGCAGGAATGGGGTGGGGGTGGGGTGATGGGAGAGAAGCTGGGGGCACCAGTGCTGGGGCATGCACACTGGCAGGATGGGTGTTGGAACACTGTATGACTGAAACCTAATCATGAACAGCTTTGTAAAGATCTACCTCGGTGATTTAATAATAAAATCTTTTTTAAAAAAGGAAATGAAATGTGAAGTCTGTAGTGTCACTTACTATAGAAAGGTACTATTTATTTATTTATTTATTTTCCCTGAGTAATGATATTTTATTTTATTTTATTTTATTTTTTATTATTTTAATTAATTTATTTTTAATTAGAGAATCACCGTGAGGGTACAGTTACAGATTTATACACTTTTGTGCTTATACTTCCCTCATACAAAGTTTGGGAACCCATCCCTTCACCAGTGCCCATTCTCCACCACCCGTAAACCCAGTGTCCCTCCCACCCTCCCCAATCCCATCTCCCCCCCACCCCACCCTGCCACTGTGGCAAGGCATTCCCTTCTGTTTTCTCTCTCTAATTAGCTGTTGTGGTTTGCAATAAAGGTGTTGAGTGGCCGCTGTGCTCAGTCTCTAGCCCTCATTCAGCCCGCAACTCCCTTCCCCCACATGGCCTTCCACTGCAATGTAGTTGGTGATCGCTTCTCTGAGTTGAAAAAAAAGGTACTATTTAATTGTACCTTTTTATCAGCAACAACTGCTTTAAGCATAGCTTGTCTTCCACCTTCATTTAATTCAGACTCTCTCCCAAGTAAAACGTGATGAGAAAATAACTGGAAGAGAGTTCTCTCATAGTGTTTTGTTTTGTACTTTGTTTTTTGGGCCATACCTAGTGATGCTCAGAGCTTACTTCTGCCTCTGTGCTCAGGGATCAGTCATGCCTTGATGGGATCTGGGGACCATGTGTGGTCCCAGGGATAGAAGTTGCATGCAAGATAAGCACCCTACCCTACTCACTGTACTATCTTTCATATGTTGTCTTAGAATGTACTTAGTAAAATTGTTGTGCTTAGTTTTATATAATATGAAAACTCAGTTAATCTAGTTTACATTAATCACATATAGTGTCTTAGAGTCAAATCATAGAGATCTATGTGTAGTGCATAATTGGTTTATCTAGAGCATGTTTGAGATATACTCATACCTTAATTGTACTACTACCATTATCTTTGTGTTTATTTACAAAGGCGAAAAACGTTTATGAGTAAATACTATGGGAAAAACTTATTTTACTAATTTTAATAAAATTATTTTGCTTTTTCACTAATAAACTGTTTCACATGCCATTTGTGTATATAAAATTACCTTAGAAAGCTACTTACAGTGAATAAAAGTCCTTATGAAATTTTATTTTTTGCAGGAATTTTTCATATTATAGGTATAAAATTAGACCCCAAGAGAACATGCTTTGATTATGATTTTTCAAACAATTGACGACAGCATTTTGAGTAAATGTGAATCTCCTGACAGGCTGTTGAAATTCTTTCTACACTGTCAAGTTCACAAGCCCTAAAATGACAAAAGAATTCTGAGACATTTCAGTTACCCCTGAAAGGGTCAAAGATTATGTAATGCAGATGAAATTGGTCTATTTTGACAAGGCTTCTCACTTTATACCCATCTTTATAAATGCTGTGGCATTTAACGATCCTTGATTTATTATTATTATTATTATTATTATTATTATTATTATTATTATTATTATTATTTTGCTTTTTGGGTCACACCCGGCAATGCACAGGGGTTATTCCTGGCTCTGCACTCAGAAATTACCCCTGGTGGTGCTCAGGGGACCATATGGGATGCTGGGAATTGAACCCGGGTCGGCCGTGTGCAAGGCAAACGCCCTACCCGCTGTACTATCGCTCCAGCCCCAACGATCCTTGATTTAATTAGAACAAGGAGAATAGGGGTTGTTGATCTTAAAATACCATTAGGCTCCCTTAAATTCTTTGCAATTTAATTGTCCCTAAACTTTCAAATATATCACATGTACGTAATAGACTGCTAGTGAAATAATATATTTTTAACCTTTAATTGATATAATTATTGTCATCTTAAGAAAACTTAGCTGGGTATAGTAAAGCTATTGTTGTATGACTGTGGAATTCTGTCAGAGAATACCTTATAATATAATTGGTTATCCCAGAGTACTTTTTTTTTTTGAAACATTTGGTATTAGATTTATTCCTTTATCAATATTTCATCTTGGATTTAATCTGTGATTTCTGTTTAATTCTAAGTCACTGATATAAGAGATTTATACATTACATCCATTTTTTATATTATGAAATGTTTTTAATGTTATATCAATTTTAATTATAGAGAAACATTACAAAGTTAAAAAAAATTTTTTTGTGTGATATTTATTTAGCAACAGAATGGTTTTTTTCGTATTCCTCCTTTCCTTCCTCCTTCTCCTGCTTCTCTCTGTTTTGATCAAAGAAGTGCCAGTTGTCATATTTTGGTAAAGAGTTTGTAGACTTTGCCGAAACTCTCCTCAAAATAATTTGGCCCAGAGTCTTGATAATCCCTCAGTGGACTTGGTACAAGTTATATTACGTAGTGATGAGCATCATCCGACCATAAAATAGGCCATTTTATTGGTAATACCCAAACAATACTTTTAAGTTTTGAATGTTGCCAAGAAGTCAGAGTGCAATTAATACCTCCTTTAATGAAAAACCTGTTTCAAGAGCAAGATAACTGCTAGAGGGAAGGAAGATTCCTTCTATCTTAATAATTTATAAAGCAACAACAATATTGTTATAGGAGGCATGACTGCATATTTAGTTTTGAGCATGTAACAAATTACTACAAAACTCATTTATTATTATCTAGTTCTACTTTCCCCATGAAAGTATCATATAGGCCTGACAGTTCTTAGGAGTGATTGCATGTAGTCCAATGCCTCTTCCTCTCTGTATCTGTACTTATGTTTTATATTTATAATAGTGAACTTAAAATATTTTTTATAAACCAGGGCTGGGCTATAAACTGAGATAGTTCATGTGGAAGAGCATATGCTTAGTATTTGTGAGGTCCTTCATAATGCATGCTTTCCTTAATGCCAGCATCATGGTATATGACCCTGTAAAATATTTCTGTAAACTGGACAAAGAATGAAGACATCCTGGGGCTGGAGAGCTAATACAGGGGTTTATGTGCCTACCTTACAAGCAGACCCTTGTTTGGTTCTGGGTACTATATATGATCCCTAAGTACTGCCAAGAGTGATCCCTGAGCATAAAGCCCAGGAGTTAGCCCTGAGCATCTCATTATCCTTCCTGCCTCCCCCCAGAAGAATTTAAGCATTCTATGAATTATCATGAGTATGTTTATGTATTTTGGAAGAATGATTAGGTAATGTTTCTGAATTTAACATGACAGTTTATCTCAAATATTTCTAAAATGGTGGTCATGAAAACATGCAGTGATTTTTTTTTTTAATTAAAATTTTAGGACAATTAGGGCAGTTAGAAAATTGGAGGTTTTTTTTTGCTTTTTGGGTCACACACAGCAGTGCACAGGGGTTACTCCTGGCTCTGCACTCAGGAATCACTCCTGGCAGTGCTGGGGGACCATATGGGATGCTGGGAATCGAACCTGGGTCAGCCGCGTGCAAGGCAAACGCCCTACCCGCTGTGCTATTGCTCCAGCCCTCGAAAATTGGAGCTTTTTACTTTAGTTATTGAAACAAAAGTATGAGATAAGTTTATGTATTTTATGATATATGGATACAAATCTTATAGTAATAATAGATATTAAGTTTATTGTAAACACTTCTAAGAGAGAAAATTTTCTAGTTTTTCTGGTTGACTTTCATAGCTTAATTATAGTAATAGACTATTTTTTACTATATTACCTCATATAATTATCTAGTGAAATTTTCTCAATTTTCAACAACTAAAATAAGATGTAAAAATTTTAAATTGAATCACTGTGAGATACAGTTATAAAACTTTCATATTTGAATTTCAATCATACAATGATCCAACACCCATCCCTCCATCGGTACACAAAATAAGGTATTTTTATTTTTTTATTTTTTATTTTTTATTATTTAAATTTATTTATTTTTTAGTTAGTGAGTCACAGTGAGGGTACAGTTACAGTTTCACACATTTTTGTGCTTGTTTTTTCCTCATGCAGTGTTTGAGAGCCCATCCCTCCTCCACCAGTGTCCATTCTCCACCACCAATGAACCCAGTATCCCTCCCACCCAAAATAAGATTTTTTTAAAATCCTCTTTTCCACCTTTTCAGAAAGTTCCTAATAGAATACTTAAGTTTTTTTCTAATGTATTCTCTGATATGGCAGTTTAAGCCTCTTCTCCAACTATACATTCATAAAATTTTAAGATTTTGCACTGTGAAAACTCAGTTTTCTGACTAGGCTCATTCTAAGTGATAGCAGATCTGTAAAGATAAGTCTTTTCTAGTCCATTTATCTATGTAATTCAAAATTGTATCTTCTAATCTCAAATCCAAGTATTCTTTTTGTCACATTGTTTTTCTAACAAGTGTGTTTTTTTTTTCTTTTTAAGCTGTTTTGGTTCCTAAAGTGAAAATAGAAAATTAGGGTTTGGAGAGATAGAACAGTAGGTATGGCTCTTGCTTCGCCTATGACTGACCAGCATTCAGTTCCTGGAAGCACATATGGTGCCCTGAGCCTACCAGGAGTGATCACTGAGCACAAAGCCAGGAGTTAAGCCCTGAGCACTGCTAGGTGTGACCTCAACTTTCCCCTACCTCTCCAGAAAAAAAAAAAATTCTTTAAAATATAGTTGCTTTATCATAAGAAACTATGGTTTCATGTCATGGAAAACCAACTTAAAATAGCATAAACAAAAGGGCAGACACTTACTGACTTAATATTTTCCTAAAGCTCTGGCCTAGATCTAGAAGTTTTAACAAACATCAGGCTCTCTCTTGTCAACACTGTTCTCTAATTTGTTTTCAGGCAGTCTCTGTAAGTAAGGGCAAGGTATAGTTCCTAGATGTTTCAGGTTTGCATTCAGTAAAGCCGCATGAAAAGAGACCCAAGATTTGAGGAAAAATTCCAAGATTAGTTTCTGGTTTACCTAGATTAGGGCTTGTATCGATTCCTCAGCAAACACCCTGGCCAGAAATGTGGAACACTTAAACCAATACTAAAGAATGAGGCCTGTTCTCTAACTGCCTCACCGTCTCAGAATGATAAGCCTTCCTGAAGGAGATGGATTATTGTGCTGGAAGAATATCAGTTGTCTGCTTCAGATTATTCCCAGAGATTCTTTGGGTCATGAACTATTATTTACTACATTACTTACAGTTTGTATCACAGAACTGAAGTAATCTAATACTCTTAACTTTGGAGAGTCATTGATTAGAGTTCAGAGTTGTTGAGTGCCTTCATATCACATAAATAAATTACTGCTTAGGTTTTAGATTTAAAAAGCCCAGCACACCTGAATAAAATGTGTTAATATCAGATTTACATTATGTTTAGATTTTGGGTTTGAACAAAATGATTATGAACACTCACTTTTTCTTAAAATAGAGGTGATGGTATCCATCTTGTAAAATTATGATAGTGTTAGGGATATTGTGTTTGACATACAACTTAATAGATAATAACTGGTATATGTTATCTTTTATAATAATCATTCCCGGAATTGTTTCTTCTTTTGTGAGTTACTTGTTTATTATTTTACTGTTATCATTCTGAAAACTCAAGAAAACCAAAACTCAAAAAAAACTTCTGAATTCAGTGTTGAACATGACATTGAAATATATTAAGCAGAAACTGAAGAGAGAAAGAAAAATTGCTATGAAAGGAGCAAAAAGCAGGTAGAAATTAGAACATGGAGGAATGGCGTAGAAGTTATGGCACATTATTTTGCTGGTCCCAGTTTTATCTCTGGCACAGTGTTGTTTCTGGAGCATGACTGAGTGTCAGTCATGGACAGTTTTTAATAAAATGTTACAATTGCTCCTCGCCTTGGCAGCCCCCATTCACAGCTGGGATGATCTAGGTAACGCTTGGCACCACAGGGACTGGGCAGGACTATATTCCTGGGCCCTGACAATGAAACTAATAGCCTGGTTGGTAAGTATTGCCAAGGCTGGCATTTTGTCACCTGACCATTGCTTGAGAGCCCACTTCCCCCTGTCCCTGGTTGAAAAATAATGACATATAATAAAAATAATCCGTAAAATGTTTTTGCCACCCATGAAAATTATCTCTAAAGGAATGGAAATATCCAAATACCACTTCTTGATTATAATTCAGTAGAATTAGATTTTCGTTTATTTTATTTTTTTGGACCTCACAGGTACAAGGCAAGCACTCCACTGGGCTTCCGTGGCTCTGCCTCGGTCACCTTTTCCAGCTTAGCTAGACCTGGAGAGTCTGTGCACCTGCAGAGTGGCCTCTCCAATAGGGTAGACAAGTCTGATTGGGAAGAGAAGGGTCACTTAAGTTTTGCATATCATTAGTGTCTAATAGAATGACAAAGAACCATTTGATCCTGGACTCTTTTGGTTCTGGGGTGGGGAGGGGGTTCTGGGGTGGGGAGGGGCGTGGCACAGAGGCGGGATTGCTTTGCATGTCTGAAGCCCTGGGTTCAGTCCCCCATCTCCAGCAATTTTGTGTTTAAGACTTAAGACATACCATGGAGAACATGGCAAGTTACTGAGAGAATTTTCCTGCCTACATGGGAAGCCTGGCAAGCTTCCCGTGGTGTATTCATATGCCAAATACAGTAACAATGATGGGTCTCATTCTCCTGACCCTGAAAGAGCCTCTAGTGTGGCACTGTTGGGAAGGACAAGTAAAGAGAGGCTGGTAAAATCTTAGGGCTGGGACGAATGAAGACATTACTGGGCCTGCTTGAGCAAATTGAGGATCAATGGGATGATAGTGATAAATAGATATTTTTGGTATTGGGGTTAACCCAGGGATGCTCAAGGGTTACTCCTGTTTCTGCATTCAGGCGTTACTTCAAGGGGATGTTCAGGGGACTTATGGGGTTCCAGAGACTGCACCTAGGTCAGCAGTTTACAAGGCAAGTGCTCAAACCTGCTGCAAACTCTTGCTCCATTTTATAGGTATATTTTTGGAAAGGTTTAATTAAATCAAATCACCATTTGGAAATTTAAAAATCTTGAACACTTTTGGGTCAGGGATAAACTATAAATTCATATTTGAGATCATTAATCTAAAAGAAGATTAATGAAAAGAAAATATAAATTGGTGAATTAGCAAACAGTCAACCATTTGAATTAATAATTTTAAGCACATGAGCATATAATACTGCCAGTAAAATCAATAAAGGAAAACAAAAGTACTAGAGATGAGAAAAGAGTAAATGAATATTTGAAATGAACAAGTTTTTTGTTGGTGTTGGTAGATTTGAGAAAAGAGATAAAATGAATTAGAATATTTCAGTAGGAAATGAACAGCTTTTTTTGATACTGTTTTTGGGTCATACCTGGCGATGCTTAGTACTCCTGACTGACTCTGTACTCAGCAGTCACTCCTGGTGGGGCTCAGAGAACTATTTGGGTTGCTGGGGATCGGCCTGGATCAGCCACACGCAAGGCAAATGCCCTACCTGTGTGCTACCTCTCTGGCCCAGAAGTGGACAGTTTTTAATAAAATGTTGCAATTGCTTTAAAGTATAAATCATATATAATTTTATAATGTAGAAGCCCTCCAGAAGAACCAGTGTGAAATGCATTTTTAAGTGATTGCTCTCAAACCTTAAAGCAACAAATAATTTAACTAAATTAATTAGGGTATTGGAAAATTTGTAAAACTTCCCTGGTGATTGCTTACCAAAGCCTTTATAACTAATCTGGTTTTTAATAAAAGTACAAAAGTAAGAAAATAGGTTGGCCAAAAGTAAGGACATGTGTAACAGAGTTGTCAGAAGTAAGATTGGAAGAGTTTGTAACAGAGTTGTCAAAGGTAAGATTGGAAGAGTTGGGCTGTCTTTTTGTTTTGTTGTGGAATTATGTAATGTGATGATTTTACTCTTATTTGGATTGCATCCAAGAAATCTGGGTAGTGAAAAATAAATAAATTGGAAGGGCTGGAGAGATACAGCTTAAAGGGCTACTGCACATGCTTTGCATATAGGCTCAATTCTAGGATTTACTGGGTCTCTTTAGTACCACTGGGAGTGATCTCGACGTAGTGGTTCAGGGTTATCCCCAACAGCCCACCCGCCAATTGGAGAAAATATTATAGTTCATAGAAACTATCAGTTATTAGCAAGATTTAGGAGGTCACCAAATTAGAAAGCCACAGGAAATTAGAAGTGGTATTTTGAGAGGATTTCAGAGTCCGAACCTGGATTTTGGTGTTGGAATAGATGTGTGGAATCAAATATGATTATTCTGCCTGTGCTTTAACCTCTGGTATGTATGCATTTTGTGTGTGTGTTGTGTGTGTATGTATGCACATGTTTATGTATATTTAAGGTAGTTGATACACTGACTGATAAACAAATCTCTTCCTCACCTTACCATTGTACCTATACTATGGTGCTAGTGGTTGAGTATAAACTCTGGAACTAGAGTGCTGGCATGGAGTCTATTTCTATTACTTATAAGATACATGTTTTTATCTGATCTATAAAACAGTATTACCAGTAATGCCCCTCTTTTAATTTAAGAAAAATTTCAGAATAATGCAGATAACACAGTGAAGGTGTAATGAATAGTGGTAGTAGTGGTTTTAGGCTCAGGTGTTGGAGCAAGTAGTGTGTTATTTCACAGAAATAAATGGTAGATTAATGCAAGGATATGAAAGTTTTGATTTGGGGCTATGTGATGTGCTTTTGAGATTTTGAGCTAAAAAGATAGAGCCAAGTAATAGGAATTTTTGTAAATTGGTGTAAAGTCACATTGAGATATAAAACTTTTTAAAGTAAGTGCAAAAGATTGATAATTATTATACATGGATGATTTAAAGAAGAGAGATCTAAAATAAAAGTTTTGAGGTTTGTCTATATTTGGGGACAAGAAGAAAGACAGGGGCTGGAGCCATAGCACAGCGGATAGTGTGTTTGCCTTGCACGCGCGGCCAACCCAGGTTTGATTCCCAGCATCCCATGTGGTCTCCCAAGCACTGCCAGGAGTAATTCCTGAGTGCAATAGCCAGGAGTAACCCCTGTGCAATGCTGGGTATGACCCAAAAGAAAAAAGCCAGCCAGCCAGTAATGTGAAGAGAGATTCTTTGGGAGAGTGTGTCCTGTGTCCTAGGGCCATAGGAAGCAAGACTTTTTTTTTTTTAATGGCACTTAAAAAGAAAAACTAGGATTAGGAAACAGCAGGAAATTTGGTTTTGAAAGCACTAATGACTACTAAGAAATCAGTTGTATAAAAATGGTTTTCTGTGCTGTAAGTAAAGACTTTTCCTTGAGTGTCCTCTACTGTATGCAAAGAGGATGTTTTAGAGTTTAGGGTTTTGGCTTTGAATTGTTAGCTGCTTTTGGATAAAGACTGTATTACTTGAGCTTATTATTAAGAGGAGTCAGCTTTTACTGAGCTTTTATTAAGAGAATTAAAGCAAAATGCCAGAGAGGTGATAATAGAGAAGTTGATAGAACAGAACATTTGTAAAAATGAAGAGGCACTTCTATAAAATATCAGGAATGAAAAGATGGAAGAAGCAAATTTTTTTTTTCTTTTTTTGGGTCACACCCAGCGATGCACAAGGGTTACTCCTGGCTCTACACTCAGGAATTACCCCTGGTGGTGCTCAGGGGACCATATGGGATACTGGGAATCAAACCCAGGTTGGCAGCGTGCAAGGCAAATGCCCTACCTGCTGTGCTGTCACTCCAGCTCCCAAGGAAGAAGCAAATTTTGACTGACTTCTGGGTTCCTACTAAAGTATGAGCAGAATTCATAGATATTTGGAACAGGATAGAGAAGTGGGGTGAATAGAGTGCTGAGTCTTGTGATCAAGAGTATAAAAAGTTGTTGAATGATATGGGATGCGTAAGTCTTAGTAAAGAACTAGATACATGGACTAAATAGGAGAAGAGCATCAAGAAAGTAGCCTTCACTCCTGGCTTATAATCTTGAAGGAATTGAAGACACTGTTGACTATTTGAGACAATGGTTCTAGGAGTGTGGTACTCTGATAAACTAAAGATTGCTAAGTTAAGTTGTTTTGAAACATATATGAGGAAAAAAAGCTGATTAATTTTTTACAGCAGAAAAAAATTGAATAGAATAGAACTGTACCTTTGGTAGACCATAAAAATTCTTGGTTAGAAAATAATTGGTTAGAGAATAAGATAATTTTATTTTTGGTTAGAGAATAAGAAATTTATTAATTTTAGTATAAATGGAAATAGGAATATTTGAAAATTTTTCTTTAAAAATTTGAAGCAGTACTTTAATCTCTAATAGCTTTAGGTGAGACCCTTTTTCATATGTGTAAGCAATTTTTTTGAGATCGGTAAAATAACTTTTTTTTTTTTTTCTTTTTGGGTCACACCCAGCAATGCTCAAGGGTTACTCCTGGCTTTGCACTCAAGAATTACTCCTGGCAGTGCTCAGGGGACCTTATGGGATGCTGGGAATCGAACCTGGGTCGGTCGCATGCAAGGCAAATGCCCTACCCGCTATGTTATCGCTCCAGCCCCAGTAAAATACTAATTTTTTTGATTCATTTGTTAATTTTGAAAGGTACTTGAGGGGCTGGCAAGATAATATTGTGGTTAGGACAGTTAACTTTGCACTTGGTGACCCCACCACATATAATCCCTGAGCACTGCTGGGTGGCCCAAAGCACAAATCAAAAAAATATTTGAAATCCAGTTTCCATATTCAAAGTGTTACACATGATTTTACAGGAATTACTGTTTTCAGTATATGCATTCATGAAGCATTTGTGTTAGAAATTGTATTGTCAACTTAGTGCAGACATTTTAATCATTTTATTTCAAATCCTGCAGTTAGCACTATTCACTGTATTGTTAATTAAAATTTACTAACTTTATTGTGGCTTTAGAGAGCAGATTATTGTGTGGGGGAGATACTGAAGTTGATTTCATACACATTTGGGCCTTTTAAGCTTTTTGGTTCTTTTAATCTGTACATTCTGAATTTGAGGTATTGGCACAGGTTGATTAAAATTTCAGAGTTAAAACACAAAATCCCGGGGCTGGAGTGATAGTATAGCAGGTAGGGCCATTTGCCTTGCACGCGCCTGACCCGGATTCGATCCCTGGCATCCCATATGGTCCCCCAAGCACTGCCAGGAGTAATTCCTGAGTGTAGAGCCAGGAATAACCCCTGAGCATCGCTGGGTGTGACCCAAAAAGCAAAAACAAAAAAACCCACAGAATCTCTGGGCCAGAGAAATAATGCAGTGGATAAGACACTTGACTTGCATGCCTAGCACCAAATATAGTCCCAGCAGAGCACAGCTTGGTGTGACCCAAACACTCTCCGTCCCCAAAAGTACAGAAACCCTAATTGTGTAAAGTGAAAATATTTTTATTTTCCAATTGTCCTTCTAATTATTTTTCTTTGAATTGTATAATGTTAGTTCAGCTCATATATAAACTACTCATCTAATAATGTTGACAACTAATTGATTCAGACATTTTTTATAGTTACCTATAAAATTAGATAAAAATTTACAAAGTGTGTATAAACACAGATTGATATTATTAGTCACTTGTACATGAGTATAGATGTGAAGCTTTGAAAACCTTTGATTTCATACATATCAAAAGAGATTTCAGTTATTTCACTACACTCCAAGCAATTTGATAACTTAATCTTCTTGTGTACTTGCCTTGACTTAAAATTTTTAAAGTCTTGTTTAATTTTTGACTAGAAAACAAATTTTCTTTAGAAAATTTTCCCCTTCTGTCTTCTGCTTCTTTCAACCTGGCTTGTAATTCTCTATTTTATCTTGATCAATGTGAATGGCAAGTTATTTGCTGGAATGGTGTAAATAATGTATATATAATAAACAGTTTTAATTATGGGTATAAGGCAGGAGGGTGTTTAATGGTGATGGGTTAGAAAAAGCTAAAATAGTTTATTTTTTAAAAGAGAGACCATTTTTAGTTTAAACTTTAATGATAAATTTTATATTCACTTTGGTAGCAGTTCTTCAAAGTAATACTTTATTATTGTTCATTAAGAAAAATAACATAGAACCAAAATTCCATGTTTATCAACACCACACTTAAGTATATACAGAATTTTCAGAAATTTTAAATTAGACTTTGTATAACATTTTCCAGTTTTAGCATATTTTTGTGTAACCGCATTTGGTGTTTGATCCTCCTGAGAATCCTGTGGAAAAGGTAGGGTGTTTTTTAATAGTCTTCATTTTTCTGAGGCCTTTGTTGTGATTTTCAGTATTTAGATCTGAGTTTAAAGTCTAAATGTGATCTTTGCACTATGGTCAAAATCTTAAATTGTTTGTCCTGATTAAAATGGCTTTTATCTTTTAGGAAATGTTTTGTATATTGTAGTTTAATAAAATTATGCTAACATTAACAAAAAAGAAAAAAAAGAAAAACTTAGGCCAGGGATGTAGCTTAGCAGTAGAATACTTGCGTTGCATGTATGAGGCCTAAAGTATAATCTCTGACACTGCAAAATAGAAAACAAGACAAACACAAAAACCTACTGAAAATACTATATATATTCTGGCATCTAACATATTTGTCTGTAAAAATCACATAAGTGAACTATGAACTATGTGCTTGAAAGAAGAGAGATAATTGGTTTAAAGTTTGAAAAACATTGGGGAGATTCAGATGTCAATAATAATTTCGGAATATTGCAGGGCTGGAGAGATAGAACAGCCAGTAGAGTGTTTGCCTTGTATGTGGCTGACCTGGGCTTGATTCCTAGTGCTGTATATGGTCCCTTGAGCATTTCAGGAATAATCCTTGAACACAAGAGGCAGGAGTCGGCCCTGAACACAGTTGGGTGTGCTCAAACCACTCACACCCCCACCCCAAAAGCAAAGAGAAAAGAGTATTGTAAGATTTTTTTCTCCTTTTGTGTATACTTTTAAGGTCTTGCATATTACTTTTAACTGCCAAGCTTCTTAATGTTACTTGCCTTTTATTTTCAAGTTAAATATTTGAATTTTTCTGGTTGCATTATGTATTAGGATAAGAAATCTCAAAAAAGTGCTCTAATGTTTCATTTATTCGGCATCTTTAGTGAATGTGTGGCCTCACAGTGAATTTTTTTCTTTAGGTAAGCTAGTATTCCCTTTTAAGTGCTACCTCAATATATTTCTGTATATGTGTTTGAGAGTGAGATGATAGCATTCGTAATACTTAAAATTTATAAACATGATGTATTTCCCTTGTTTATTTAATAAAGAAATGTATGTAGCTTGGGCACATCTGTAAATATTTGTTACAGGACTACTGATACATTTATGTCAGCTAAATCTGTTTTGTGATTGAGTGTCACCTTTTCTGGATACTATTGCTGCCTTTTAAAGACTACGTGCCTTTATGTAGTATGCTGATTTTGATGTGCTTTCCTGGAAAATGGGTGACCAAGTTTTTGAGGAATTGTGTGTTTATAATAAGAGCTGTAAACCTTGGAGGGAGTCTTTCATGTCAAGCTGAAGTACGGAGGCCTTTGACACTTATTTGGGATAAGCAGTGATCTTGATTTATTGTGTTTATGGATCAAAGCATTAGTATGGTTGTCCAAATGGGTTTGTAATAATTGTATTCTAAGGGAGAAAATTTGTTCTGGTATGTTCCTTTGTGTTGATGTTGATCTAATTTACTCTGTTATTGAGTTATATTTAAATATTAATCATTAATCACTTGATCAAATTTCTAATGTATATGTTTTTTGTGGGTAAACCCAGCTGCCATTTATAATTTAGTGAAATAACTATAACGGAACTTTTCTTTTGAATTTGGCTTTTCTTTTCTTTTCCTTTTTTTTTCCTTTTTTTTTTTTCTGTCCACCAGGGAGTAACTATTCCCAGTCAGAGGCGCTATGTGTATTATTATAGCTACCTGTTAAAGAATCATCTGGATTATAGACCAGTGGCACTGTTGTTTCACAAGATGATGTTTGAAACTATTCCAATGTTCAGTGGCGGAACTTGCAGTAAGTGCTCTAAATTCTCATCCTTCCATGTATTGGAATATTTTTCTTAATGTATTTAGAAATTTATTTTTTAAAAAGTTTAGAAGAAAATTTACAACATTTAAAAATGTTTTCAGGAGTGTTATATTTCTGAATTATCCAAATGAATTTAGCTCAGTTCTTTAATACTTTGGACTAAGGTGGTCAAGAATAAAGGATTTTAATGTTTTTCAAACCAAATTATATCTATGAAAAATATCTGCTGTAATCTTCAAATACAGCTCAAATTCTGACAAGCTGAGTAATAACTTATTCCCATCAGTGATCTAACATGAAGTTAGTAGTGGGATTCATCAGTTTACTGGGCTAGAGCAAGGACCGGTGTCTTATTACATTAAGAACATTAGAAATTGACAGCAAGATGAAAGAAAATGGACAATAAAAGGACAAATTGGTAAGACGTGGTGACAAGCTGAAGTATATGGAGTAAATAGGTATGAGTCACAGTATTGATTGTTAAAGAAAACGTGGATTTAAATCCAGTTCCAGTGCTTCTTGTTAAAGTTCCAGGTACATCAACTTTTTCTCTTTGTGTTTACTCATGAATAAAATGAAGATATCTTAATGTTGAAAATTTTCTAGATTAATACTAACTAGAGCTCATGTCATTGATAGCTGTCCTTAATTTATTTCTCTCTAATACTAACCTCACTAGACCAAAGCCAGTCAGTCTGATCTTGTTCTTATTCTGTCCTACTTTTATCAGAGTTCTTAGCTAAAATAGTCAAGGGAAGATGAAATAAGGCAATATTATCCAGTCCTCTAGGAGACTTTACTGTTGCTATGGTTTTTCCATACCAAGTTTTTCTATTAGTTTCTACCTTAGAAGTAATATATATATATATAACTTTTTTATGAGTCTGGCAAGATAATAGAATAGGTGGATTGTTTGCCCTGCACGCAGCTGACCTTGGTACCCCATATGGTCTCCCAAACCCTGCAAAGAGTGATCCCTAAGCATAGAATTAGGAGTAAGCCCTGAGCATCTCTGTGGTTCGCTCACCCCCACCCCACCACCAAACAATAACAAAAAGAGTATGTTTTATATATTAAGAGTGCATTTTTTATTTGTAGTTTCTCGAGGACTTAAAAGGTAACTCTTTGGTTGAGGACTTGTTTTGCATGTGTGAGACCCTGGGTTTGATTCCTATTTACCCGATCCCCACCCCCTATCACTTTAACACTTCTTTCAGTATATTATATTGAAATTAATCTTTCATGATATTTTTTAGTAGTTGTAGTTCTTAAATTTTGCTTCCTAAAAGCACTTAAATAATTTAGAAAATTTCTGTCCCTCAACTTAAAAGCTTGAAAATTAATTTCTTGGTGTTACTTATCTTGGATAGGTAATGCTCACCATCATCAGATCTTTTTAGAGCAAGGCACCTGTATCAAAGACAAACTTATTAATATAGCATGTGAAGGCTTCTAAGAGATGTTACTGAAAGGGCCACGATGTGACTCAATAGTAAAAGTTCATGCCTTAAATGCATGAGACTTGGGTTTGATCTCTCTGATGCTGCAAACTAATAGGGACCAGTGAGATAGTATAGGGTAAGGCACATGTTTTGTGTGTAGCTGACCCATACGCACCACATGGTTCCTCTGTGAAAGGCCAGATGTAGCCGTTGATGCCCCTGGGCACTACCAAATGACCCAGAAAATCCCTAGCACCTCATGACCAAAGCAGCACTGCATTCTTGGGCTCCCTCCTCACATTAAACCTCCATACTGGTTGGCTGAGAATCATCAGGAAAGCCCCTGCCCCTCTGAGCATCTCTTTGGAGCCCCCCAAAAACTAAGTAAGAGATGTTATTAATGCTTTGATCATCTCAGTGCAGATTTTAAATGTTGTTGGATGCAAGGCACTGGATTGTGAGATGTGACTAACTTAAGAACATAACATCATAGAAAAGGAAAAAGGAAAGAAATACACAGGCTCTTCCTATAGTATAGATACCAACACAGGAAAAACTTTCGGGAGATAAGGAGAGAGAACATTCAGTTTATTAATTATACCTAATACAATTTTTCACATTGACCTCTCCAGCAAAAATTCTTATCACTTCTGGGCCTTGCCTGCATTTAAATGAATTATTATTATGGTTGTTTCCTAGTGTTTCATTTAAAAATTACTGCATACTGAAATATTTTTTAATCTTTATAATTTTTAGTTGTCTGTTAGACACTGATTTAATTGTGTAGAAAACACTTATTACATAAATAGTATACAATTATATATAAGGTTATATATCTAGGTTATAATTGCCATATTCAGAAAATAAATTTTGGGAGAGTTTTCATAGTTTTGTGAAGGAAGTTCATGTCTTCTTGAATATTGGAGAAAGCAGCTTAAATGAGTATTAAATCTGAAGGAAATAGAGGCAATGAGAAACTTCAATTGAAGCACATTGGGAAGAAATGCTGGCTAAGAAATTGACAGACAGTGAAATAAGAATGGAACTTGTGACTAGCTGTTAAAGGACTATGGATTACCAGTATTGATGTGATTTTGAAATAGTACCAATGGTATAAGTTGTAATTCGTGAGGCTCAAGCTGTGTATTACATATGATTTTATATGTGTAGAAATCAGTGATTGCAAGAGAGGGAAATAGTAGAAAGTAAAGTAGTTATATGATTTGCTTTTAGCCACAAATGCTTGGTAGTTATGTGGGATTTGATTTGTTTGTTCTTTTGACCACTTATATCTTAAGATCTTGTCCAAGTTTTGATTTTTGTCAGAATAATTTATAGAAGAAGGAGGAAAGAATGGTGTATATCTGAGACTTGAGTATGTGAATATTGACACTAGTGGCCTATTTTAAATTAGGTGAAAGTGAATTGTTGATATGAAGATACACAGTAGGTTCTTGGAAAATATGGGTTGGAATTTCATGTGAGGGAATAATTTCAGAAGTAGCTAAAAGAGGGTTAGTAGTTAGTAGTATAAACATGATATGGGGCTTAGGGAACAGAAGTTCAGAGGGAAGATTGAGGATTGAGATGGGAGAACAGCAGCAGTTGGGCTGAAGGATGAATCAGTAAATAAATCAAAAGTGGTGGCAAAAATTAAATCTATAAAGTTGTCAGATCTTTTTTCATATTTGATCATTTAACACTTTAAAATATCCTGAAATATTTTAATAAATATTTTAATAAAAAAGTTAATAAACGATGATTAATGTGATCTGATTTTTGCTTATTGGTACAGATCTTTTCATATTTTAAGAACTTAAGTCAATTGTATCAAAGGCTATATATAAGAATTGTATCTTATGAGTTAGTAGAACCCTACTAATGTAGGAATTCTGATAAGCTAGGTCTTGTTTGTCTAAAATATAAAATGCATATTATAAACAAAACTTCTAGTGATTTGAGGAAAATTTTGTCCACATTTTTATTAAAGCTTTTAATTTCTGGGGAAAGTTCTAAGTAACTATGTTGTGCACTTAGCTTATGAGTTGTTTATATAATGAGCTTTTGAAGTTACATTTTTAATGTAGTTTAACTGCAGTATTTTATGCAGTTAACTTTCTATTTAAAATCCTAAAATCAGGATTATCAAATTCCTAATTAGAGGAATTTGAATTAACAATTAAAAATTATAAGGCATTTTTATTTAAATTACTTTTTATTACAGCTTTTAAATTATTTCTTTGTGTCTTAGCTTAGCATTCCCAATGAAATTTTAGTATCACTTAAAATCTTGTAAAATGCTCATTTTACTTTGTCCCTGACAAAAAATAAAATATTTTGACAGATTGTTAGTGTGAAGCTTCCAGCTCTTTTTGTTTGCCCCTCATCCCCCAGAATTTTGTTTTTTGGTGGGCGGGGGGGGTATGGCGGGTGGTAGGGGCACACCCAGCTTGCTCCTAGCTCTGCACTAAGGGATTGCTCCTGGCAGGACTTAGGAAACTATATGCAGTGCCAGGTTTGAACCTGGGCCTGCTATGTGCAAGGTGAGTGCTTTACCCACTGTACTGTATCTCCTACCTCTGCTTCTAGTTCTTGGAGTGCCTTTTTGTCATGATTAACATCTGACATACCCATAGTAGGACAAACTTACATGTTTTTATCAAATCTATTATGTGAGGTATTACTGGTATTTAAGTATTGCATAAATGAGCCAGTAGGAATTTATTAAACTGGAAAATTAATTTAGCTTGGATAAACAATTTGGCATGTTCTCAGTTTTTACTTATTTTGATAAGGATGATACACCAGTGCTAAAATTTTTGTCATGTACATATATATATTCCTTATGCACTTTATGTAAGCTTAAGTTTTTATATTTTGTCATGCTTTCTTCAAGACCCATTTCTTATCCCCTCAGATTAATTGCTTTTAGAAGAACTTTAAATCACTTACCTTATTATTTCCTTTCCATTTTTTAATTGTAGTTTACATAACATGTTTATAGTAGTATTCATATTTATGGTTTTAGTATATAGTTTTTATAAGGCCCATTACTTTCTACTAATGTTGTTATTACTTCTAGTCCAATTTTCCTGCCCTTCCCCAGCCTACTAATCATAGTTTTGTGATTTTATGAATTTGAAAGGCAGCTATACATTCATATTTATTGTAGTATACAATAGCTAAGAAATAGGAAACCAATGCCCAGCAACAGAGAAGTGGATAAAGACACTGTGGCATATGCACACATAGATTGAATACTACGTAGCAGCAAAAAGGCTGAAACCTTTCAATTTAATAGAATTTGAGATTAGGTGAAATAAGAGGGAGAAGGACAAGTAC
Source organism: Sorex araneus (assembly GCF_027595985.1). Taxonomy (NCBI): domain Eukaryota; kingdom Metazoa; phylum Chordata; class Mammalia; order Eulipotyphla; family Soricidae; genus Sorex; species Sorex araneus. The sequence goes on along the minus strand of NC_073312.1, from coordinate 51,666,059 downwards.
TGGATATCATCTCAGTTATCTTAGTATGTAAAAGAACAAAACAAGAAAATAGTATTCGAATGACAAACCCTTGGTCTTGAATAATTTTCAGAGAACTCTTTAAAAGTTCTACAAATGACTTATGCTTTGTTAGACTGTTCATGCAATGTAAAAAATTTAAAATCCTAGAGTCTTAGCATTTATAAATAAGTAAATTCCTAGCCTTAGTCATTAGATATAATTTTACTTGGAGATAGATTTATGGGGGTTGGGCATGTGGTTGAGTAAGAGAACACTTGGCAAGTACTATTTGAGGCCCTGAGTTCAATTCTGGTACCCTATGATCCCCCTTCCCCAGCACTGCCTAGTGTGACCCCTTCCAAAGAAAACAGTTAACAAAACAGATCATATAATCTTTTCATCTCTACATATAATTCACTTTTAATTGTATTATAAATAGAAAAACCTGGTACATTTGATGACTTATTATGTTTTACTAGCTATTTATTTTGGTTTTGGATCCTCTCTGGTAATGATTTAGTTTGACTCTTGACTCAGTGCTTAGAGATCATGCCTGCCATTGCTTGGGGGACCCTATGTGATGTAGGGGATTTGAACTGAGGTTGGTCAAGGCAAGCACTTTATTTACCTCCTGTTCTGTCTTTCCAGTCCTAGTTATTTTAAAACTGACTTAAAGCCCAGCCTGTATATTTTTATGAAAATGAATGTGATTTGGAGAATAAAAAAATTGTGCTACTGTTCTTTTGGAGCAATAGCACAGTGGGTAGGACGTTTGCCTTGCACAGGGCCGACCTGGGTTCGATTCCTCCGTCCCTCTTGGAGAGCTGGGCAAGCTACTCCCACCCGCACTGTAGAGCCTGGAAAACTACCCATGGCGTATTCTATAATGCCAAAAACAGTAACAACAAGTCTCATAATGGAGACATTACTGGTGCCCACTCGAGCAAATCCACGAACAACGGCATGACAGTGCTACAGTGTAGTGCTACAGTTTTTGATTTAATGTCTGTTACATCTCTTTGCATTTAAAATCTTTTTCTCTTTCTTATGATGGCAACTTTATATACCATTAAATAAAATGGGGAGCTGGAGAGACAATACATGGGTTAAGCACTTGCCTTGCTTATGGCCAACAGTGGTTTCATTCCTTGCATCAGTTAGGTTCCCCAAATATCATTAAGCATAATGCCTGAGTACTAAGCCAGAACCCCTTTGTACTCCAGGTGTTGCCCCAGAACAAATGAAATTAAGAGAGACTTAGGCAAATAACTAGAGAGCTGGACCACATGTTTTGCATGTGGGATCCCCAGGTTTGATCCCCAGGATCTCAGGGTCCCCTGAGCATTGCTGGGTATGCAGCCCCCTCCCCTGAATTAAAGAAACAAAACCAAAATGTGAGCTATAAATAAACTAAGTCATTAGTATTTTTCTGGCTTATATTTATAGAATGAATTATTGTATATTGTATTTTCCTTCCTCTTAGTAGTGCTGAATTGTATGGATTTTATTATAGGGTAGAGACTAAAATACTACAGCAAAAACGGTTTGTTTCTTTTGGGGATACGGGCTTGGGGCATACCCCCTCTATGCTCAGTGTTTAATCCTAGCTTTGTGCTTAGGGATCTCTCCTGGCAGAGTGCAGGGAACCATAATGTGCCGGGGATCAAACCAGATTGTCAACTTGAGCACTTTTCCAACCTTACTATCTCTCTGAACCTTCTTTTTTTTCTCTTTTGGGCCATACCTAGGGTAGTTATCGGGCTTATCCCAACTCTGTGCCTTGGGGGTCTCTCTTGGACTTGCTTAGGGTACCACACACTGATGGAACCAGGCTTCCTGCATGCAAAGCATGTATACAGCTTATTCAGTAACTCCAGCCCACAAATACATACCTTCTATACAGTTGATGAAGTCTCAGAAAGATATTTTAGTGTCCTGATGCTTAACATAATTCATATAGTCATGTGCTGCAACTTTTCAGTCAGTAATGGACCATGCAAGCATTGGTCACCCTAAAAATCTAGTTGCCTATGGTAGCTCTGTCACTGATGCGTACAGTGATTTATGCCAGGAGCAGGCATGCACATCTCATATTTTTTGCCTTAATTGGTAGCACATTTCTTCTATGTTTGATTAATACCTACAAAATCTTAGATATTTTGGTTTCTGTAAACATGCTCTATGATATTGGCACATAGATAAAATTACCTAATGATGTATCTCTCAGAATATCCCCATTATTAAGTTGACACATGACTGTATTGTGATTTATAGTATAATTTAAAAAATTTATGTTACTATACTTCAAGAAGTCTAATATTGGGACCTATAATTTGTAAAATGGAATTGTCTTTCTTATCAGTATTTATTCAAACTTTCTGTTGAAGATTTAAATTGGAGAAATTCTGCATTGTTTATGTTTTTGGATATATTTTTATTTCATTTTAGATCAGGGCTACAGATGTAGAATTGTTATTTTCTATGTATTGCTAATGTTATTTATTAAAATAGTGGGTTTTTTTTTACAGTTTGACAATTAAAAGAATTTTCAGTGAAAATTAACCAGTATGTATTTAACCATGCAGATCCTCAGTTTGTGGTCTGCCAGCTAAAGGTGAAGATATATTCCTCCAATTCAGGACCCACACGACGGGAAGACAAATTCATGTACTTTGAATTTCCTCAGCCATTGCCTGTGTGTGGTGACATCAAAGTAGAATTCTTCCACAAACAGAACAAGATGCTGAAAAAGGTTTGCATTTTACTTTTATTGGGAAAGATATCCAAACTTGTCTCACCTTACAAAGTAACCTGAATCAAAACGTATAAAGAGAGGTTAAAGGATTGGTGATCAAGAGCTAATGAATTTTAATTGGTTTCCAATAGATCTACACATATTTTGATTTCTGTCATTGATTAGTCATTATAATGGTAAATAATCCTCTTTGAAGAAAAATGCCATATGACATTGTAATTATAATTGTAAATGAATTTGCAGATTTGTTACTGAAATTTATAAATGTAAATTTTTAGTATAGTTTAGTAAAAAATATTGTGAGGCTGTTAAAGATTGTATTCATTCTCCTTTCAATTATGATCTTAAAAAGAATGAAAGAATGGTTAATTGAAAATTTATCGTGGGACTATTAATTATAAAAAGATTTTGCCCAGATCTTTTTTGAAATGGTGCAAACTACTTTCCCTCTGTTTTGGTTTTATTTGAAATCTGGATCATTTTATATTTAGTTTCCTCAGATTTACTTAGTTTTTTTTAGACTTTTAGCTAGGAGAGAAATGGGTATGAAGAGGAAGTAATATAGAATTAAAAGTGTGATTTTTAAGTATGTTTGTTTAGAACATACTTACATGTGGAAGACCCTTGTGTTTGATCCCTGACAGGACATGGTACTTAAACATCACTGGGTATATCACTGGCACCTGCATTGTCAGCAGTGGCCCAACTAACAACTGCTAAAATAAAGTAAAATAAGGGGTCAGAGAGAGAGCACAGGGGGTACCCAAGTCTTCCTGCGTCCCATCCCCCCCAAGCAACACAAAGAATGAGACCTGAATACAGCCAGGAATAAGCCCTGAGCACAGCTGGGTGTGCCCCTAAAGTTAAAATAGTGAATGTTTGTGTTATTCTAAGGTGCAAAATTTAGGTGATAATAAAATCTCTAGCTACGTTGTTACTGCCTTGTTACATGTTCTTGATAATGTATTGATAGATTTATAGTCTGATAATAGGATTATTAGCTTCCTGATTTTTCAGTTTTTTCTTTCTTTCTTTTTTTTTTTTTTTAAGAAAAGAAAATGTTTCATTTAAATTTGGCTTTGAGGGGCCGGATCGATAGCACAGTGGAGAGGGTGTTTGCCTTGCATGCGGCCAACCTCGATTCGATCCCCAGCATCCCATATGGTCCCCCGAGCACCGCCAGGAGTGATTCCTGAGTGCAGAGCCAGGAAAAACCCCTGAGCATCGCTGGGTGTGACCCAAAAAGCAAAAAATAAATAAATAAATTTGGCTTTAACTTATCAATAGAAATACAATTTTCTTTATGCAGAATCAAAGTACCTTGAAAATAACAGAATGTTAAACTGATTTTTTCACCAGTAAAAACCCATTTACCCTTTTCTGCATGTTAGATATCTCAATCATTTTGAAAAATTATTATTAATAGTTTAATAAGTATTAGCAAATGTTTTAAAATTAAGTAGTTTTATTTTTTCCTACTATTTAACTTACATATACTGCGTTATATTTTCTTTTTTAAAATATAATGAAACACTGTTTCTCTGTAAATTTAGGAGGAATTTATTCTTTTAATTTGTATAAATTGCGTATTTTTCAGCACATAGAAATGAACATTTGATAAATTATTTATACTTGCCTAACTTTACATAGATTTACTTTTTTGGGGGGGGGCACAGGGGTTACTCCTGGCTCTGCACTCAGGAATTACTCCTGGTGGTGCTCAGGGGACCATATGGGATGCTGGGAATTAAACCCAGGTCGGCTGCATGTAAGGCAAACGCCCTACCCACTGTGCTATCGCTCTAGCCCCACATAGATTTACTTTTCATGTGATTTTTCCTTCTAGTAAAAAATGTTTGCTGAGATTGAACCAAAGCAGTATCATTATGATATACATAGAACCTTTGCTTTTGTAGATTAAATATTGCTAGCTTATTTTCTTTTGACTAAATATTCTTAATAATACAATAATTTTGCTAAAGATAATTGAAATTAACGGATATTTTTAAAGGACATAGAAGGTTGCTTTGCTTAGGTATTGTTAAACATTGAAAGAAATTTAAGATAAGATCCTTCAAGAGTCTTACCATCTTTAAAAAGAAAACTTGAGGGACTGGAGCACAGCGTGTAGGGCGTTTGCCTTGCACACAGCCAACCCAGGTTTGATTCCCAGCATTCCATATGGTCCCCTGAGCACCACCAGTGGTAATTCCTGAGTGCAGAGCCAGGAGTAAGCTCTGTGCATCGCCAGGTGTGACCCAAAAAGAAAAAAAAAAAACTTCATATAAAAGACTTAATGACTGTTTAAGGCACTGGATAAGATATCACAAGTTTTATCATTCTTGTTAAAGAATACATACAAGTTCTAGGAATCATGAAACAATATTTGCTTTGTAAGATTAGAAATGAAGTTCTGATGTTTGTTGGGTTTTTTTTTTTCATCAAAACCTCATTATTAGAGTTTTTTCTTTAAATAGGCATTTTGTAACATAATAGTAAGAAGTACTGCTTCACTCCCACCCTCATGTTTTCATAGGTAATTTTTCAATCATGAATTGCAATAAAAGAAAAAATATGTTTGTCTTGTTCTTTGGGAGTTGTAGTAACCTTTTAAGAGCTTTTGTTTAAATGTTGTAATTTACAATTTTTTGAAACAAAATTCAGTTGGTTTGTGAATTTTTTTACAAAAATATAAACAAAAACAATTTCATATTTAGATATTTAGATGTGATTTACAATAGTATTAGTATCAATGTTTCAAGAATATAGTGTGTTGCTATACTACTACACGCTTTGCCAGGCTATCAGCATCACTCCTTCCACCATTTATAGGACCCTTTCTTTCCCTATTTCTCCTCCTCTCATTAAACTCATAAAGTAAAAAAAAATGAAAAGCTAATATCAGAGTAGATGGGTGATATCTTTCAGAATATCAAATGATATATAGTTTATTTTGTTTACTTTTTGGGACAGATGCTGAATGCTGAGGACTTTTTTTTTTTTTAATATATCTTTTTTTCCCCCCCTTAGGACAAAATGTTTCACTTTTGGGTAAATACATTCTTCATACCAGGACCAGAGGAAACCTCAGAAAAAGTAGAAAATGGAAGTCTATGTGATCAAGAAATTGATAGCATTTGCAGTATAGAGCGTGCAGATAATGACAAGGAATACTTAGTACTCACTTTAACAAAAAACGATCTTGACAAAGCAAACAAAGATAAGGCCAACCGATACTTTTCTCCAAATTTTAAGGTCAGTTAAAAACGTTTTAGGAATTGCTGTGTTATGTGTTGGGGGTTGGGGATGATGTGGTATTCTAGGTCTTTAATGGGTAAAAATTTGCTTAACTTGTTTTTATATTACTAAAAGCAGATCTTTTTCTACAGTAGCAAAAGTTCCTAATAACATTCAAGATCACAGAGAACCTCTGCACCACCCCCACAGCCCCCTTCTTATTTTTTGTAGTGACATGAAGTCCCCTCCAACTAATCTTTAAAACAGACTGGATTGTGTTGCTTCTGTTTACACTTTTTAAAAGCCTTTTGTTTTAAATATGAACTACAAAGACTTGTATAGTATAGTATGGGCCTTTCTTTTACATCAACTCTAACCACATTCTCTTCCTGGGTTCTAAAAGTAACCCAATACAATGTTTCCCCAGTTTTTTTTTTTTTTTTTTTTTTTTTTTTTAGTTCTTGTAGGTGAGAGATAGGCTTTTTTCCTTTTTTTTTTTTTTTTTTTTTTAAAGTTAGGCACTGTGACTTAGAACTGTTGATAACAAAAATTACTTTTTGTTGTTTTGTTTGTGTTTGGCTTTTGGATGATACTCAGCAGTGCTTATTTTCTGGCTCTGTGCTCAGGATTGACTCCTGGCACATACTTTTGTATGAAAAATGAAACATCTTTTGTAACTCACGCACTTACTTGAGGGAGCAAGAGTTGTTCTGGAGATCAAACTTAGGTCAGCTACATGCAAAATAACTGCCTCAACCCCAGTTACATCTCTCCAGCCATGCGGTTTACATTTTTTACATCTTTTTTCTGCAACAAGGAGCTTTTTGATGAGGATATCTGATTGTTAGGAGGGTGAAAGTGGCTTCCAATCAATGCTCAGAATTCCCAGAGTGGGTGAGCAGATGGTTCAGCACTTAGGCCCTTAGATTAGAGTGCTTAGTTGCCAACAAGGCTCCATGATTAGCTTTTAGAGTATGGCTTTTCTAGTTTTGTTTTAATATGAGGGTCCCCCCTGCCCTTTTGTTCTCTATGACATGGAGCATGCTTGGTTGTGTGCTTATTTATTTGGCTATGGTGTGTGCCAGTTGTCACATGTCTGGGGTGCAGTCCTTGCTCCATTGTGGCACTGTTGATCCCAAATAGCAGAGCCCCCAGACCATACTCAGTGGGAGTTGGTAGCACCAGGGATCAAATACCTACAATGTAGGTGCTTTTTGCCACTCTCTGGCTTCCTTCATGAGGTTTCATATTTGTGAGTTATTAGTAAACAGATATACAGTGGTAAGTGCAATGAAAAAAGCAGAGGTGCAATAGAAAATGATCTTGGTATTTTCTTAGTTGGATGGTCAGAGATGATCTTTTCAATAGGTGATATTTACTCAGAGGTATGAATGAAATTAGGGTCCTGTGCAGATGAGCACTGTCAGGGTGGTCTGGGTAACCGTGGCACTGTAGAGCCTGAGCTTCACCACATTCTCATGATTCACCACATTGAACCTAGCCAAAAATTGTTGGGTGGCCCATGTCCCCCTGAGCAGATTTTGGGATTCTCTTCTTCCTGCGGTCCCCTCATACATATACATATACATCATAAAACTGGAGGGAAAAGAAAGTAAAAATGGAGAATAGAAGATATGAGGACAATTGAGTGGCTGTTGCTATAGTTTCAATAAAAATGAGGTTGCATGAAATAGAGTAGTTCCAGTATGGGTGTGAAGATAGTACAGAAGGTAAGGTGCTTGCCTTGGACTCAACCAACATGAAGTTTGATTCCCCAAGCACAATATGTGTTTCCCTGAGCACCACTGAGTGTGGCCCCCCAAACAGAAATAGACAAGTTGAATGACATTAAAATAAGCTACCAGATTTAGTATTTATATATGGTAATTTGGAGATGAAACTAAATAGGTTTATTAATGGATGAATGGTGAATACAGAGAATTGATAATGTTCTTAGATAATTGGAGTGACCATAGGAATAATAGGATGGACAAGGAATTTAAAGTCAGATCTGATTAAAATTCTACTAATCATTACACACATGGCCTTTGGCAATTAGCTAATCTTTCTGAGCCTTAGTTTATTCTCTTTTAAAATGGAAAATCCATGTATAGGTAGATTGCTGAAAGGGTCAGGGCACTTGGCTGGCGTGCACAAGGTTCCAAATTAACCTACAGCATCACATAATATCCCTAAGCACCACTGGGTGTGGTACTAACATCAGACCTGCACCTCCAGTCTGGAGTGTTGGCTCCTGAACCCCTAAACATCACTTTAGATGTCCAGAAAAAAAGAGTTGGCCTACTAAAAGAGCAGTCCATAGAGCCAGTGCTGGTCTGGATAACTGAAGAACTGATTTTGGGGTGGGGGGGGAGAGGGAGGAAAGGAGGGGAGAGAGGGGGAGAGAGAAGAGAGAAGAAAACTCAGCAGGGTGGAACACACTCTTCATGCAAAGATCCACTCAGTACCTCTATTTCAGACCACAACACCCAAAAGGAGAGAGAGAGAACAAAAGGGAATGCCTTGCCACAGAGGCGGGCACTGGTGGAGGGATGGGTACCCGATCATTGTGTGACTGGAACGCAAGCACGAAAGTTTATAACTCTGTAATTGTGCCTCACGGTGATCCACTTAAAAAAAAAAAAAGAATCCCAGGTTCTAATCCCCAGTACTATGTGGCCCCTTAAGCACGTTAGAAATGACCCCGGAGCACTGCTGATTGTCGACTGACCTCCAAATAAATAAAAAAGAGAAAAGGAAAAGCAAAGGGTTTGACCTCTGTACAACATTAGCTTTTCTCTTCTTCCTCACATTAGGTAAGGCTTAAGGGAAATAGAATCCTAACCATAGTTATTGATAGCATAGTATTTATGTAGTGATGTTTGTCCAGAATACATGGATTTTGAGACAGAGGTAGGAAGTGAAAAATACTTTTGTAACTCATGCACTTATGAATTAAATTCCGTGATTTAAAATATGTGAACTATTGATGAACATGTTCCAGTATATTTCTTTTCCTAGATGGAGTTAATACCTTAGATTTATGTTTATTGTAAAAAAAAATAGTGTATCAACACCCCAAGCTATCTTTTCAGGACATTACAATAGAGTGTAAGCAATCTTATAATTAAATTTGTCATGGTACTTAAAAGTGGATCTGTTAAAAAAAAATCTGTGTTGTAACTAAATACAAATTATATTTAAAGATTTTTTTTTTAAAGTTTAATTTCTTCTTTTTCTAGGTGAAGCTATACTTCACAAAAACAGTAGAGGAGCCATCAAATCCAGAGGCTAGCAGTTCAACTTCTGTAACACCGGATGTTAGTGACAATGAACCTGATCATTATAGATATTCTGACACCACTGACTCTGATCCAGAGAATGAACCTTTTGATGAAGATCAGCATACACAAATTACAAAAGTTTGAATATTTTTTTTTTTTTATCAAGAGGGATAAAACACCATGAAAACAAACTTGAATAAACTGAAATGGACCTTTTTTTTTTTTCTTTTTTTAATGGCAATAGGACATTGTATCAGGTTACCAGTTATAGGAACAATTCTCTTTTCTTGACCAATCTTGTTTTACCCTATACATCCACAGGGTTTTGACACTTGTTGTCCAGTTAAAAAAAGATTGTGTAGCTGTGTTATGTATATACCTTTTTGTGTCAAAAGGACATTTAAAATCCAATTAGTATAAATAAAGATGGCACTTTCCCATTTTATTCCAGTTTTATAAAAAGTGGAGACAGACTGATGTGTATACCTAGGAATTTTCATTTTGTGTTCTGTCACCAATTGAAGTGGCTAAAAGAACTTTGTGTTATACAGGTTCACATCCAACCCCTTTGCACTTGTGGCAACAGATAAGTTTGCAGTTGGCTAAGAGGAGTTTCTAAAAGGGTTTTGCTACATTCTAATGCATGTATTCTGGTTAGGGGAAAGGAGGGAATGCTTAGAAAGGAATATATTTAATGCTGGACTCTGGACCATATACCATCTCCAGCTATTTACATGCACCTTTCTTTAGCATGCTACAGTTATTATTAATCTGGACATTTGAAGAATTGGCCGCTGTCACTGCTTGTTGTTTGTGCATTTAAAAATTTTTTTAAGCATAATGGTGCTAGAAAAGGCAGCTAGAGGGAGTGAATCTGTATTGGGGTACAGGAATGAACCTTCTATAACATCTAAAAATACACAGATGAAGGAAAATTAAAGTGATCATAGATAAGAAACACAGCAACAATGACTTAACCATACAAATGTGGAGGCTATCAACAAAGAATGGGCTTGAAACATAAAATTTGACAATGATTTATTGAACAATTTTTCAGTTGTAATGACTGCTCCATCTCCTCTGTAATCAAGGCCAGTGCTAAAAGTCAGATGCTATTAGTACCTACATCAGTCAACAACATACACTTAACTTTATTAGTTTTCAATCATATACCTGCTGTGGATGCTTCATGTGCTGCCTGCAAACTTTGTTTTTCTCATTAAGTATAAAATATTTTGTAATGCTGCACAGGAAATTTCAATTTGAGATTCTACAGTAAGCTTTTTTTTTTTCCTCTAAAGATTTATGATGCACTTATTCAATCCAGTAGCTGTCAGCCGTTCCACCCTTTTGACCTTACACATTCTATTACAATGAGTTTTGCAGTTTTGCACATTTTTTAAATGTCATTAACTGTTAGGGAATTTTACTTGAATACTGAATACATATAATGTTTATATTTAAAAGGACATTATTTGTGTTTGAAAAGGAAATTAGAGTTGCAGTAAATTTTCAACACTGCACAAATAATAAGGCATTTACTTTTTCAGTAAAAAGTGTCCCACATAATGCTTTATTAATTTGCTATTGAAAGGATAGATTTTTTAAAAATGTGCAGTGTTGAATCATTTTTTCATAGTGCTAGAATTAGGAGTAGGACTTCAATTTCACTTCTTGAATATCATATTTGATATGCTCAGACTGCATATGATTATTAGCAGAGTACAACTATTGTAAAACTAATGTGAAGATATTAACAGAAAATATTTTCCCAGGAATTTGGTATCTTTCAAATTATACCTGACCTTACAACATTTGAACTTCCAGACAATTTATTTCTTAATGGTGTAAAATCTCATTTTCAACAACTTATTGGTGCTGAAATTGTTCACTAGCTGTGGTCTGACCTAGTTAATTTACAAATACAGATTACTTAGGACCTACTAGAGCAGCATTTGTAGAATTTGATGGTAAATAGATTACGCAGAATTTCATCAAAAAATATTTTTAGGTAATAATGTTGACATGTTCCATACCTCGTCAGTTTCATTTAATAAACTTAAATTTTTAACAAAGCTCTTAGGATTTACACATTTATATTTAAACATTGATATATAGGGAATTGATTGACTGCTCATAAGTTAAATTGGTTAAGTTAGAGACAACTCTTCCTAAGATCTTACTGTTGAAATTTATATGCCACGTTACCTTTCATAAAAACTGAAAATTGTTGACTAAAATAAAAATCAACTCTTCATGTTTTGAAAATAGTTACTAATACTGTTATTTGTTACAGTTTGGGCACAGTATATTTAAACAAACTGTATTGTTCCAATATGTAACATGGAGGGCCAGGTCATAAATAATGATGTTATAATGGGCTTTTGCACTGTTAATATTTCCTTTGGAATGTGAAGGTCTGAATGAGGGTTTTGATTTTGAATGTTTCAATGTTTTTGAGAAGCCTTGCTTACATTTTATGGTGTAGTCATTGGAAATGGAAAAAATGGCATTATATATATTATATATATAAATATATATTATACATACTACTACTCTCCTTTATTTCAGTTACTATCCCCATAGAATTTGACAAGAATTGCTATGACTGAAAGGTTTTCAAGTCCTAATAAAAACTTTATTTATGACAGTATTCACAATTAGCCTGAAATGCATTCTGTAGGTAATCTATTTGATTTTCTGGAATGTTTTCTTAGACTTTTTGGATGTGCAGCCGCTTACATGTCTGAAGTTACTTGAAGGCATCACTTTTAAGAAAGCTTACAATTGGGCCCTGTACCATCAAGTCCTCTGTAGAGCTCCTCTTGAAAAAAAATTTTTTTGCCATAATTATTAAAGGGTAGTTGAATAAATAGCATCACCATTCTTTGCTGTGGCACAGGTTAAAAACTTAAAGTGGAGTTTACCGGCAGCATCAAATGTTTCAGCTTTAAAAAATAAAAATAGGGTACAAGTTAAATGTTTAGTTCTAGAAAATTTGTGCAATATGTTCATAACGATGGCTGTGGTTGCCACAAAGTGCCTCGTTTACCTTTAAATACTGTTAATGTGTCATGCATGCAGACGGAAGGGGTGGAACTGTGCACTAAAGGGTGGGCTTTAACTGCAGTGTTTGGCAGAGTTGCCTTCTACCCTGCCAGTTCAGAAGTTCAATTTGTTTTCATATAGAATATATATACTAAAAAATTTCAGTCTGTTAAACAGCCTTACTCTGATTCAGCCTCTTCAGATACTCTTGTGCTGTGCAGCAGTGGCTCTGTGTGTAAATGCTATGCACTGAGAATACACAGAAAAAAACATGTGTACAGGATAATGCCTCATACCAATCAGATGTCCATTTGTTATTGTGTTTGTTAACAACCCTTTATCTCTTAGTGTTATAAACTCCACTTAAAACTGATTAAAGTCTCATTCTTGTCATTGTGTGGGTGTTTTATTAAATGAGAGTTTATAATTTAAATTGCTTGAAGTCATTGGAATTTTAAATAATAAGCAGCTAAATGTGATTAAGAAGTTTCCTATAAGTGGTTTTTTTGTCTTGATTCACACCTCTCACCCCCACCTCTTCCCTATCTGGTATGGCCCTTTTTTAGCTTGTGAGTAGAGAATTAGTTTCATGCTTAAGAGAGGCACTTCACTTTTTTTAGGGCCTTAGTCTGCACTCAATAGTCTCAAGTACATAAACTAATGTTCTAATTCTGAAGAAGTTCCAAGATTCTTGACAAATTGTGCATATATTTTTAAGTATGCTGATATCTGGGGACAATTCCCCAGAAAGGATTCTGTATTTCAGATTTGTTCATTATGGATTCTGTATTCTTCTGTCAACATATCGGAGACTTCATTTCTCATTGTGACGTGCCATATAAATTGATACTCTAGAATAATGTAAAGGACTTGGTGTACTTGAATTTAAACTTGTTACTATATTTTTAAAACTTTAAAGACCACATAATATTCTTTTAACAAAGCATGGTAAGGTAATAAGTGAAGATATAGCCTGTACAAATGTCTTGAAAATCAGACCATTTATGTTACAGTGGAATTTATTGTTATTTCAAGTTTACATTTTCTTCTGTGATTCACTAGAAGTATAATTATGAAAAGTTTATGCGTGTGCCCACATATTTTAAATTAATCTTAATGTGTACGTATGTTTGCATATTGGAGTCTAAAATTCTGATTTATAAAGAGATTTTGGTGATGTCTGAAAAATAAGAATTAGTGGTATTCCCCTTAAGCTCCCTGTTCTTACATTGTAATTGGAACTAATTTTGGTTAAGTCAATGCCATCACCATCTCCACTGAGAATTTTTAAAAATCACCAGCATTTAGCTTGCCGGCTTCCAGAGGCTTCCCAAAAAACCAAGACCTTTAAATTTAGTTATTTGCTGCTAACGTGAACTTTTAAATTTAATTCTTGCCTGATAATCCACTCCTAAACCTTAGTCTTAAATGGCTTAAGTGTAACTTTTTATTAACAGTGTTGTTAGTGCAGAGACAAATGTTTGTGAATGAAAACTAAAAAATATTTAGTCTGAACTGGTACAAGGACAACACTGAAAAAACAGCAAATAAAATGACAAAATATTTTTTAAAATTTAAATGATGACATGTTGAGACTGGTTTTCTTATAAAATAATTATATAGCTATACAAAGCCTAATGATTAAGTTACTTACAGTCTTACAGTCTTTTGTCTTTGATTCCAAAATTTAGAGCAAGTCTATTCTTTTATGACCAAAATCTGACTATTTTTCCATCTTTGAAGAGATTTTTCCTTAAAATATGTCAATGTAGATAACCACCTTAACAAATCCATATTGGTTGACAGCTTTAAAGGTATAAAATGAAGACAGGAAGGACAATAATTTCATCATTGGATCATAAATTAGATACTTTGAAAATACTTTTCCATGACAAGATAATCAAAATTTCACTACCTGGAGACATAGCCATTATTAATACCTTAGTGACTAAACAGTGTTTCTGTATATGTCTTTTTACAAAATGAGATGTGTGTTGTGCATATTGTCAAAGCTTTTAAGCTTAGCATTGTCATGAACTTATAGAATGTTTGGTTACATGAGAAAATGGATGGTGATTAGATTCTAATGTTACAGATACAGCTTGTGTGCAGTTACTACAGAGAGCCCTTTCCAATTCAGTGGGTTAATCATGAATGTTTAAATATTGTTGGCTTTGGGATGACATGTCAAAGTAAATAAAAGTTGCATTTATTTAGTATAGAACTCTTCAAAAACTATTTAAATATTTGCATTTTGAAGTTACATGTTAATATATACAACACTAGAAGTTAACTTCATCACCTCTATTTCCCTTCTAGGTTAAAGAAGGATAAGCTTTTGAATTCTGATAGTTCTCTAATTATTGTTCAAGTTAGAGTAAATTAGTTTAATACCTGAAAAAAAAGTGAGGAGAAAAAAAAGAAGGTACTGTTGGTTTATCACTTAATTGTCTTTAAATCTGTGTACTTATGTCCATCACATCACTAACGATATTTCATGTATGGATCACCTTTAACTCTGGAACTTAACCTCCTTTTTTTTAAACATATATGAGTAAATTTAATTATCATATGTGAGCATTACACATTTTAAAATCTGTACATTTTTAAAACCAAGTGTTTACTAAAGTGTTTATATTTTTCCTTTTTCTTAATTTAAAAGTAATTTATATCTCCCTTGTTGCATGTGAATTCTTATATACCCTTATAATGGTTAGTGATTTTATTTGTGTGGAATGGAGCGAGGTTTGTAGTCATGGTTTTCGTGTATTGGTTTTTAAAAACTGCTTACTATTTTGAAATTCTTAAAATGTTTAGGTGTGGCTTTTTACAGCCTATCATTTATTGGCTTTTATTTTGTAGACCCTTAGGATTTTTCTGTCTACTGTATACAGTTATTCAGATGAAAGCCCACATTTACAAATGTCCTTTAAATTTCCATCTTCTTACTGCCCTAATGTGCTGTGTGCACATGCACTCGTGCAAACGTGTGGGGGTGAGGGTGAATTTAATTTTTGAGAGTGCTAGACTCCAGCACTAGAGATTAAATAGTTTTATGCAGGCAAACAGTTCTCAGTGGAATGTTAAAGTTCATTATATTGAAAATAATGTTAACCCTGAATGACCTTTGACATATAGTAATGACTTTGGCTTATTTATTAATTTGCTGGTAGTGTCTGAATTTTGTGCATTAGTGAGTTACTTTCAAAATTGTGCATTTTACCAAAGTTGGTGTATTGGAAATGTTGTATCAAGCTCCATTTGGTTACTGATGGACTTAAAAATAGAAATGCTTTCCTGTGGAGAGTATTTTTTTCTTTAAAAAATTAAAATTTAATTATTTTGAATATTTGGTTTTAAACTTTTTATTCAACATATATTAAATCCTTGCTATATACAGTAGACATTATGAATACATTAGTGATTAAAACACATGATTAAAACACACATTTTCTATCTTTGAGGAGTTTTTATGCTAGTAAAGGAAACAGATTTTATTAAATAAGTTTAAACAGTATATGTGTCATATACTGTTTATATGCATATGCCAAGTATAAGCATATAATATACTTGTACAATATGCATGTAACGCAATAATAATCAACAAGTATTTCCTAAATTACCACCCCCCTTGAAGTTAAATGGCGGTCAATGGATCTAGTTTATTCAAATGAAACATATTTCAAAAGTAATATGACAGTCCAAGTAAAGACATTAAAAGTTAAATTGTACAATTCCTTCAGTATCTCTCTTCTTTCCCCACCAATGACTTGACATGTCCTAGGTGGTCCCAGCTACCATCCTCTGTGAGTGACTGTATGGAACAACTTCCTTAATTCTCCTCTCTCAACCTGCGCGCGCACGCGCACACACACACACACACACACACACATACACGATGTATTAAAATGTATTAAACATTAGTATGAGCAAGAAACAAACTTGCTATTTTTACTGAGGTTCTGGGACATTTTGTTACTGTGTTATAATTATATTCTGCCTAATTCTTTGAAAGGATCAGAGAAGGGTTTCTTGAACAAGGAAGGATTTAATATAGTAGAGGGCTAGAAAGTGACTACAGACACTTGGCCTTGCATGCAACTGACCAGGGTTCACCCACCACCACCGCCCCCCTCCCCCATACAGTACTGGCCTCTCAAGCTCCAGGAGTGATCCCTGAGTGCGGAAGCTGAGATAAGCCCTGAGTATTGCCAAATGTGACCCCCAAACCAAAAAGGACAAAAGGATCTGGCAGAATGTGAACCAGGGAGACTGAATTCAAAGTTCAATTCATTTCAACTCAAAGTTCAAAGTTCAAACAAGAACATGCTTTGTGCATGGGCGGCCTGTATTTGATCCCCAGGACCTCAAGGTCTCAAGCACTGCAGGAGTGAGTCCTATGTACTGTTCCAGAAACAGCATTATACCTTCCCCCTCAGAAAATGTGGCAATGAAAAAAATGCATATTTAAACCACTTGATACGATAGAAAACTAATTGCAAATCACTTAACACTTTCTGAACACAAGCTGTGTGTCAGGCACTAATCTTAAGGTGCTTTGGGATATACTGGTGAACAGCAGATTCCCCTTAAGACTTTTCTTCTACCAAGAAACAATAGATGATAAACAATAAACATACCTTAAATAAGTCAATGAGTGCTATGGGGAAACATGGAACAAGGTCTGCATACTTTACAATATTGAAGCCTCAAGATCAAAATGCACTTAGTGTTCTCGATAAAATTTTATTCTCATTTTTCATAACTTGACATTAATTCTTGTGTCTTTATTTTTGGGCCATATCCCATGATGCTCAGAGCATACACTCCTGGCTCTGTGCTCAGAAATCACTCCTGGCAGGGCTTAAAGGACCATTTGGGGGTCCCAGGGATCAAACCCTAGTCTGCTATATGCCAGGCAAATGCCCTACCCACTGTACTATCACTCCAACCTCTAATTCCTATGTCTTAAGATCATCATTGGTATACCAATGCGGAATGCTTAAGAATTTACCGTACATAGCCAAAATGTTCTTAAGTTTTTAATTTGACCAAATTTATAGACTTATTTTCATTCTGTTAATTATTTTTTTAATGACTTGCTGAGTATGTGTTTGTGATTTGCAAATACATGATACTGTGTTTTGGTTGAGATTACAGTTGTTATAGTCTTAAACATTTCTGTAAAGCTTAAAGGAAATGTCACCTGATGATTTATTGGTAGGAAACAACTTATAAATGTTGGGTTTTTTGAGAAACAAAAGTTAAAATTTAAGACCTTAGTGCTATATGTTTTAATTTTTAACTCATAAGCAGAAACCTTTGGAAAATTACTAATATTTAGTGAAAGAAATTTTCTCTCTGATGACCTTACTTGAAATTTCATGAAAAATTAAAGTAATTGTGTGTAAGCTACCCAAGCTAATTCCTCACACATTTTTCTGTGAACCTAAGCTGTTTTTTTTTTCTTGTTTTATTTATTTTTACATACACCCAACTTGTCTCCTTCCTTCTATCATTTTCTCTTAAGGTGTTAATTCTGTTAAAGATTTTGTTTTTAACCGATTTTTGTCTTCAATGAATTTTATATCCTTATATTCCACAGATAGGTGAAACATCCAACACTCATGTTTTTCCTTCAGAAAACTTTCTTTGTACAATTCCCTTGAACTACTTCCATTTTGCTGTAGGAAAGCAAAATGTAATGGACTGTTTGCTGCCAGGAATTGAATCTGGGCCTCAGTCCTGTAAAGCTTATATTCCAGACTGTTTGAACCATCTCTCTGGCCCAGAATTTCAGCTGAAGCGTATCTTGTTGTATAAATGTACTGCACTTTATTCAGGCATCTGTCAATGAACACTAAAATCCCTTCCATATTTGGGATATTGTAAATAACATTGCAAAAAAAAATGGGTATAACATTTTGTGTTAATGTTTACAAGTCTGGCTAGAAACTAAAAAGTGAAAATAGCTGGAAATGGCAGGTTTATCTTTAATTTCCTAAGGAGGCTTCATATCGTTTTCCAAAATAGTTGCACCAGTTTCCAGTCTTTCTAAAGTGCACAAGAATTCCTTTTTCTCCAACAGGTCTTACCACTTTTGAAGTAAATTTTTTTTTTGCTTTTTGGGTCACACCCAGCAATACTCAGGGGTTACTCCTGGCTCTGCACTCAGAAACTACCCCTGGCGGTGCTCAGGGGACCATATGGGATGCTGGGAATTGAACCCGGGTTGGCTGTGTGAAAGGCAAACACCCTACGATTCTTACCAGGTGTAAGGTGGGACTTCTTTGTGGCTACATTTGAATTTCACTATTGACCAGATGATGAAATTTTTCCTTTGGTGACCTTACTGGCCTCTTTGTCCTTTATGTCCTTTAAATTTTTTTTTTTTTTGTTAGTCGGAGTGAGTTCATCATATACCTAATGTATAACCTCCTGACACATCAGATGTAATGTGTACATATCTTCTTCCACTCAGTAAGGTTTTCTGTTTAATTTTCTTTTACTATACAAAAGCTTTCAGTTTAATGTCCCAATTGCTGGTGTTTTCCTTTCCTTGGGTGTCAAGTTCCCCCAAAGCATTTAATGATATGAAACAATTCACATACAGGAGCTCTAGGTGAAATAGAAGTTATCTTTTGTGTGATTGATCATTCGGTGCCTTAATTTTAAAAGTCTTCAGTGCATTTGGAGTGTTTATTGTGTTATAGATGGAATTAGAGAATTATTTCATTCTTTCAATATGACAGTCTAGCTTCTTCAACACCTTGAAAACCATTTGTTTTCAAGACTTGCGTTTCTACATGGCATGGTTTTTATTTTGGCTACTGAGCCACACCTGGCAGTGCTTAGGTCTTACTCCTGGCTCTGCTCAGGGATCACACCTGGCAGTGCTCAGGGACTATATGTGGTGCTGAGTATCAAACTGAAATTGTGCTGAAGTGGGTGCATGCAAAGCAAATATCTTACCATCATTCTATCTATGCAGCCCTACTACCAATACCAGTATTAGATTTTTCTAATCATCAGTTTATTCCTTTCTCAAAGGGGTATGTATAATTTGACATGAAATTTTGAAAACAAAATATATTACTTTAGCTTTTCCTTTTCTGGCTCTTAATTAAAAAGTAAAATCTTAGTGACTTTAAGAACATTTTGCATATCAACTTTGCATTTCATTTTCATTGTGGATCAAGTGAGACTTTACCAAATTTGCTTTGAAAGACTTTAAGGTTGTTGCATGGATTTCCTCAATGGGAGGGAAAATTGGCATGTAAAAATGCATTTGGTCTTGGCTTTAGGATTAAACCTCATTTACTGGGAATGATTCTGAACCTCTCTCAGTGGAATTTGAAAGTACATTCTAATAGAACTGTCTTTAAACACCAAGAAGTAAAGACTGGGGAGATAGTTTACTGGTTAAGGTGCTTGTCTTGCATATATGTGGTTGGCCTTGGTTTGAGCCCCAGCACCCCATTTTGTCCCTGAGCAACAGAGAGTGATCCCTGAGCACAGCTGGGTCTGGCACCCAAACAAACATCAGTATTACTCAAATCTAATTTTCCAAGAAATAAGCATTTTTTCCCAAGAAATAAGCTTTTACTGTAATGTTTATTCTTCTTGAAATTTCTGAGTTAGGCAGTTTATAGGTATATTTTTTTCTGACAGTGTTAAGGGTATGGGACAAGTGGGGGGACCATTACGTACCTGGAATAGAGCTTGGAACTTCCAGGATGCAAAGTTTGTGCTTCAACCCTTGAATATCAGAGAGATCTCCTTGGCTCCGAGACCTAGTTAATTTTTCAGTCTTTGCTACGTGCAAGGAAGAGAAATATTTTATTCATAAAGGTGAAATGAACAAACTTCTTAGTTTTATTTAATATTTTCATGAAGATATCATTGGCAGGAATGCCTAATATTTACATAAATATCCTCAACAAGGGAACAGTGAGGTATTTTTTTCTACAGGTGGGGATGGTGAGAGGGGTTGGGGCCACATCCAGTAGTGCTCAGGGCTCACTCCTGGCTCTGTGCTAAGGGGTCACTCCCCCTTATGCAGTGCCAAAAATTGAATTGGAGTCTGAGTGCAGGGTACACACCTTACCCCTGAACTGTCTTCCAGTTTCATCAATTCCTAATTAGAAAACTTTGTTTTAGCTGTGTACAGCCTCTGTAATTGTTATGAATAATGCATGAATATTTTAAGATTATTAGTACTATATATTAAATTGATATTAGAGAAAATAACTTTAGACTTTGTAAGAGTAGGCATAAGGTAAAATTTCCCATTTGGGAGACTTAGTGATACCATTTAATGTGTTAGCTATCTTTGGAGAAGAGCCTTTCTATTAAAATCCACCCAGGGAGGCTAGAAAGACAGCTCAAATGGTTGGAGTACATGCTTTGTATACAGGGAATTTGGGTTTGATCTTAGCACTGCATGGCTTTCTTTTTTCTTTTTCTTTTTCTTTCGATTTTTGGGTCACACCTGGAGATGCTCAGGGGACCATATGGGATGCTGGGAATCGAACCCGGGTCGGCAAGGCAAGCACCCTACCCACTGTGCTATCGCTCCAGCCTCCAACACTGCATGACTTTTTGAGCACCACCAGGAGCAAGCTCTGAACACAACTGGAAGAAAGCCCCAAGCACTGCTGTGTGTTGACTAAAACAAAACTAAATAATGACAGAGTCAATAAAGTTAAAATAGCACTCTGAACATGATTCCTTGAGGTACATCTTGACTAGGAGGTACTTAAAAACCTTGCAACTTGATTTTTTCCTAAAGAAAATGAAACACAATTCTGCTTCAAAAACCTGGACACATTTAAATCTCATAGATTCTGTTATAAGTCACCTACCTGGGTACCAAAATGAATGAGTACACAGAAAACTGAAGGAAGAAAAGAAGGGAAAGCAGAAAAATATGCTGGAGAGAGCTAAGACTAAGTACTAGAGGACTGGTGGAAAGATAGGAAAGAATAAATATTATTTTGAGCCTGCAGTACATGCCAGACACTAGTAAACATTTTACATACTTTACCCACCCTTCAAGATAGTTTTTATCTCATTTTATGCACAGAAACTGGAAGAATACTTTAAATACCTCGGTTTCACAGCTAGTAGGCAGTGAACTGAATTTGAATGCAGGGCAGCCTGCTGCCTCTTAAACAACTCTTGCTTTACAAAGGAAACAAAAACCCAAAAGCCTAAATAACGAATGGGAAATAGTGTTGTGTCAATATTCTTTATTTCTGACAGAATAAAAGCCAACTTTTAGTACAAAGTGTAAGTCCTACAAATGAACAGTAAAGAGAAACATTTAACAACTGTTTGAACCATAAAAAAAAAAAAAAAGCAAGAAAGGGCGTGACAATCCAGAGCTAGGGACAGAGAGAAGCAGACAGAGAAAGAAGTGTGTTTTGCAAAGTTCTTTACAGATAAGATGTAAGGTGTTGGCACAGTTGTTTATCAAGACTCAAGCTGAAAGCCTCAAAACAGTGGGGTGGACATTTATTGTGGGAAGAGGGCACACACCTGCTTGTACTCGAGGATCTCTTTCTGGCTTGATGCTCAGAGCTCACTCTCCTGGGTGCTCTGGGGACCATGTAGTGCTGGAGATCAGATCTGGGGCGCCAACATGCAAAAGACTTTCTCCAGGCCTTTGAGCCATCTCTCCAGTTTTCATAACTTTAGCATTGAAGAGAGTAAGAACCCTGAAAGGGATGGTGTTCTACTCTCAAGCTCTGGGCTAGGAGCAGAATTTACTCAGAAAATATGGAGGGGCCGAATTTGCCTCCCACGAAATAACATTCTGGCTGAATATAGTCCACTACCATAGCCACTAGCCCCCTGAAGCTGTTGACTAGTCCAAATTGAGATTTGCTCTAAGGATAAATTACACAATAGATTCTGAAAATTCTGCATGGAAACAATCTCAATTTTTTATACTGATTACATGCTCAATGTATTCTGGGTATGTTAGGTCAACATATGTTGTTAAATTAATGTCATCTGTTTTCTTCTAATTTCAAAAATATATGACTACTAGAGAATTTTAAATTACATATATGACTTACATTATACTTCCATTGGGTAGTGTTGTTCTAAATAATAGTTTCCAGATGGAGAATATTAACTGAAAAAAAAAGCGACTTACTTTTACATTTACATTTACTTTTTAAAGTACCTACACAGAGACTGGGACTTGTTTTTTGGATTTTTTGGTGGTGGTGGTGGTAGTCATGATGTTGGGGCCACACCTGGCTGTGCGCAGAGCTTACTCCTCAGTCTGTACTCAGATATCATTCAGGCTGGAGCTTGGGGTATTAATATGTGGTGCTAGGGATCAAATTGGAGTTGACTACAAGCAAGACAAGCATTCTACTCTCCTACTCTCTCCAAAGCTCTCCATGTTTGCTTCACTGTTTGACAAGATCACCTGATAGAAGATGATATGGGACTATGGAACTTCATTTTATCCCATTTTTAAATTCAGGTACAAAATTGTTCAAGTTGTATTAACTGAGTAAATTAAATAGTTAACTGAGTAAAGGAAATATGTATGCATGTTTTAAGTAAAACATGGTTCAGAGTTCAGACTTTGGATTGGGTCATACTGCCAGTTTAGTTCGCAATGCTATTTCTCCGGGAGCTCTCTGGGTTGCCAGGGATTGAACCTTACATACTTACTATCTACTGCACTATGCTCTGGCCCCTCACTGCCATATCTTACTAGCATTGTAAATGTCATCATCCATTCTATGCCTCAATATCTTCATCTGAAAAATGTGAGCTTTGAGGGTTGGAGAGATAGCACAGGGGTTACGCTGCTTGCCTTGCGTTCTTCTGACCCTGGTTCAAATCCCCAGCATCACCTATGGTTCCCCCATAACATTGCCATGGGTCACTCCTGAGCACAGAGCTACCAATAGCCCCAGAGCCCCCAAACCAAAAAATAGTTAATAAATACAAAATGAGATTCTCGTGCAATTTTGAATAGAGCATTAATAATTTCCCGAGAAACATGGCATGCTTTTAAACATATTTGGTAATATTATTGTGCAATGCATGTCTTGCAAAAGAAAACTCTACACAACAACAATAGCAGGAACAACAAAACACTTAACAAAACATCTAGCCTATTAAGTTGTTAAACATATTCTCACTTCCCTCCCTTTTGTCACCACCTGTGTAGCATGTTTTGGAAGCAATTCTACAATGTTTGTGATGGCAGTAGATTTTTACTTTTGACTGCCTGGATATCCTTAGCAACTTTATCTTATGGTGGAAGAATCATTCATTCATGGGGAAGTAGAAACTTCATATTCAGAAGAGAACAATAATGTACAAAAACATCCAAGGTTCATGCCCTTTCTTCTTTTTGCCTTTTCCATTCACACCTGAATGACCTCATGACAGCAAAGAACTGAGTTAAATGTTTACCTCATGCACTTATATCTGAATCTCAGGCTGATTGGTAGATAGTGATAATTTTTTTAAATTGAATCACTGTGAGATACACAGTTACAATGTTGTTCATGACTGGGTTTCAGTCATACAATTTTCAATACCCATTTCACCAGTGTGTAGTGATCATTTTTGTAACAAGCATTACTTGTCCATCTTATACCCCTCTGGTTACTAGTTCCCATTTCCCAGACCTTCACTGTCCAAATCTGCCCCTCTGTCCCACTTTCTCTCTTTTCTCTTTCTCTCAAAACCTACCCTGACTTTATTGGGACAGAAAAACTGAGGATTATAATACGGCATGGACTGCCCCTTAGCTTCTGTTCTTAGATCTGTCATGAGCCAATCCTCTACCTTTCTCCATCTGCTTCCCTCTAATTTTAGGATAAAAAAGATTTCCCTTCTTATTCCTGCTCTTGTGCTGCTTATTCTTTTGTGCCCTTATTTCTCTTTCCCAGAAACTAAGATCTGTATTGAGTTATCTCTTTCACTTATTTTCAACATTTAAGTCTCTTTTGGATCATTTCTTGGAATCTATAAATATTCTTAAATTCCTCCTTTTTTTTAGTAAATGAAGAGAAAAAAAGAAAAGACCTCTATTTTTAATTCTACTTAGTTATCACTGTCTTCTTTTAAAAAATCAAGCTAAAAAAAGACAATCTTCTATTTCCTGACTTTCTTACATTTTATTCACTCATCTATGTACTTAATACCAATTTACTTGCATTTTTTTAATATTAGCATAGTTGCAAAGCCTCATATAATAAGTATACTCAAATATTCTAGAGCTCATTAAAATATTGATCAAATATAAAGGTAGAACATATGAAGTTTCAGCTCCTCCGTGATTCAGGCTTCTCTCCTGTGCATGCAACATTTCTTGGGAAGGTATGGAAGAACATGTTCCAACAAAATGCAGAAGTAAACCGAGAAAGAGGAAGACGTGGGATCTGGGAAAGGGGAGAGGAGCAGCAAAGGGAAGTTCTAAAAATAAAACCTATGTAACAGGACTAGGAAAAAACCACTTCAGATTGAAGCAGAAATGTGGAGTCCTTTGGGAGAAATATCTACAAGAGAAAACATGGAATGAATATGTTTGAGTGTAGGCAAAAGACTATTGATAGGTAGGTGAGAGAGATGTTGGAACATTTGGGGGCGGAATTTTAGAGTATCATAGTACAATAAAATTAACAAATGTTTGGGACCAGAGCAATAAAACAGCAGCTGTCATTTGCCTTGCACACAGTCGATCTGGGTTATATAGCTGGCATTTCATATGAGCACTGTCAGGGGTAATCCTTGAGAATCACCTCATGTAGCCTAAAAGCCAAAAACAACAAGGAAAAAAAATGTAAAGGTGAGGTAGTTAGCAACCACAGGAAAAATGAAGAGTGGAGCAAGATAGGATGTATTATGACAAATGATTTTATTTTTAGAAATTTTACTAAATATAATGTAAAGACTGATGAATAATTTTTATCAAAAATTACTAAGATGTGTCAGTGAGATAATGAAAAAGTGTAAAAGTAGTGTAGAAGAGCTAGATCTTTAGCCCCTATATCAGAAATGAATAGCTACAAAGCCAAAAATTAATAAGTGAAGAGGTAGAAGAATAATGTTTGGTTATACAAATAAATACAGGCATGTAATTGAGGTTACTTTGGTTTGCAGCACTGAGAAGTATCTTTTTTTTTAAGTGTTTTAGTTTTATTTATTTATTTATTACTTTTCTGGTCACACCTGGCAATGCACAAGGGTTACTTCTAGCTTTGCACTAAGGAATTACTCCTGGTGGTGCTCAGGGGACCATATGGGATGCTGGGAATCGAACCCGGTTCAGTCACATGCAAGAAAACATCCTACCCGCTGTACTATAGCTCTAGCCCCCTGAGAAGTATCTTCTCCAGTCAGAGAGCTCTTGCTTTGCACACAGCTAACCCAGGTTTCATCCCTAGCATCCCATGTGGCCCCTTGAACCCTGCCAGGAGTAAATCCTGACTGCAGAGCCAGAAGTAATCCCTAAGTACCTTCTTAAATGTATGTCACCACATAGCTACCACCTTCCCTTCTCTACTACAGTACACTGACCCCCACCCTCTACATGCTTTGCTCCCACCCCCTCTCACTTGGATAATCTTGACTCTGCAGTCAAAGCCCTAAGGCTTCTATTTGTTCCATTTTTTTTCTAACCCATGAATTCAGTATTTGTCATTTTCCTTTAGACTTATTTAGCTTAGCATAATCTCTTCCAGTTCTATCCATGTTGTTGGAAATGGCAAGGCTTTATCTTTTCTTACAGCTGAGTAGTATTCCATTGTGTACTCTTAGAATTTCTTTGTCTGCTTACCTATCTATAAAAATATCTTAGGATATTTTTATATCTTAATGATTGTAAATGAAACTTTAACAAAAATGGGAATTCATATTTTAGATTGGTATTTTCCATGAGTTCTTTGTATAGATACCTAGGAATGGAATTGCTAAGTCATATAAATCTATTTTTACTATTTTGAAAATTCTCTGTATTATTTTCCATAAATCTGGACCAGTTTATATTCCTATCAACAGTCTATGAAGTTTACTTTTCTTCCATATCCTTGACAACATTTACTGTTATTGATCCTTTTGATTGTTACTGTTACTTTACTGTTACTGTTTTTGGCATATCGAATATCGGGTAGCTTGCCATGCTTTGCCGTGTGAGATTCTGCCGCAAATAATGTACCTCATAAAATTATTACCTTAACATAAAATTACTACTACATTACCTTACTATACACTGAAGTTACATGAATTAATAAAACTTAATTCAAATATGATCACAGTACTAGGATCTGCATTTTCTCCCTTACAGAGCATATGAAATGACTAAGGTCTTGGTATATCAAGATACGGTCTTCTAGACGCAGGATTTGTACAAATGTAGAATCATGCTTTATGAAGCTTATTAAACCAGGATAGCACTGGCGACTCACTACCTGAACTGTTTAAAAGTAAACTAATCAGTAAAGTAAACTGACCCTGAACTTAACAGGGACAAATGGAAATGTTACTGGTGCCCGCTCTAGCAAATCGATGAGCAATGGGACAACAGTGATACAGTGATCCTTTTGCTATATGTCATTGTCACAGATATGAGGTGATATCTTATTGTAGTTTTGATTTGTGTTTCCCTAATAGTAAGTGATAATGAGCTTCCCTCCAACCCAACCCTCCCCCACCCATCATATGCCTGTTGGCCGTTTAGAAGCTGGGGAGAAGAGACTAAGAAATTATATATATGTTTTCATAGCCAAGATCTCTTGTTCTCTGAATTGTCTTTTGTGTGGCTTCCTATTGTTGATTTACAGGAAAGGAATATCATTCTGAGGCAATTAGAGTTGAAAACATTTCAAGGGTTCTGCTCTTCTTGGCATTGTGTTCTTAGTCAAGTTTCTTTTCACAATTTGTTTGTTTACTTGAATATTTTTTCCACCACAGTGGAAATGTCTTTACAGATATTGCTTGGTTGTCCAATCATAACACGGAGCAAGAGTTCCAAATCCCGAAGTGTGTTTTCAGTTTTACTGGCACACCTTGCTTTCAAAACAAAACAACAACAAAACCAGTTAAAGACAATTAAAATTATGTTTCCTGTATATTTTCAGGGTTTGGCAGAAGAGGGCAGTTACTTTCTCCTTCAGTATCTTTCACTAAACATTCAAATTTCACTTTCTAACGTTCTGATAGGTGATTACTATTCCTTCATATATTTTTAATTTTTAATATTTTGTGGTTTCCCCAATGTCTACAGGATTTTTTATAATTGGAATTTACTTCCGTTCTCATTTTTCATATTGGGAGGAGATTTCTGTGAGGAAATGTGCACAAAAAACTTCACTGCCCTTTTCTGCGGGTGTCGACCATTCCTTGAAGCAGCTTCTTTTAATTTCACTAGACTCCATAGTCTTCTGAATCTTCTCTAGAACACGTCTAAATTCGGAGTCCCTCAGCCTATGGTGTTTGGCTACCTACTCAGCTCTCTAGACGCTTTTATCCAAGCTGCTCTAAACCATTCATAGGATATTAAAGAATTCTATGTTCTAATAACTCCCGAATTTATGTTTTCAGGACAGATTTCTCCATACTGTATCATCTTGTCTATCTTTCAGATGCATTTCAAGACTTCCATTTTCATTTTGAGTCTCAAAACAAAATGTATCCATCAGGTTGCTTTTACCAAGTAATTTCTTATTTAGCAAACCCCTCCCTACCTAATTTGATCCAGTTCATTTAATCCAATTCCGAATTCCAAAAAAGTAACTTGATTTCTTTTGCCATAATCCAGCCTACTTTAATTTTCCATTTGCATTACTGATACTGCCTTCTAGCTGACTTTTTCTTGCTTCCCATTTCTATCTCAGTCACCGTGAAATTAAATGCTCAGTTGCATCATTCCCTTTTTTTTTTTTTAAAAAAAAGACTCTAGTATCTTCTCACAGCATTCCCAAGAACACCTTTGCCTACAAGGTTGGGAATGGTTTGTTTTTTGCCATTATCTTGATCTCTGCAGAGCAGTTAGAAAAGAGAGCACCCAAAGTGAAATTTTCATGTATTCTTATAGAATTATTATTATTTTCAATATTATTCATATTATTGAGATTCTGTGTTTGTTTTGGGACCACAACTTGTGGTACTGAGCGTTTACTCCTGGATCAGTGCTCAGAGACCCAGTTAGACTTTATGTGAGACAAGAGCCTTAAATATTTTTGGCCCTGATACTATTTTGACTTTATGTTTTATTTTGTTTGGGGGGGTGGAGACTCATCTGACAGTGCTCAGATATTATGCTTGGCTCTGCACTCAGAAATTACTCCTGGCAGGCTTGGGGTACCACATAAGTTGCCAAGAATTGAGCCTGGGTTGACCGTTTGTAAGGCCTTCCCTGCTGTACTATCACTCTGGCCCCATATTTTGCCTGTACATGCAGTGCTACTACAACTGTTGCTGACTGGGGTTCAGCCAGGTCTAAGTACCTAAACAAAGAATTGAGCAACACACACAAACAGTTGTCTGAGAAAGAGTTGATCTGAAAGCCAGCACATTCTGTAAAGTAGAGCTAGCCAAGCAGATAGAGGCTCAAGGCCTGTAGGACATATTTTGAGAGTTTTTTTTCTTATTATGGTCTGAAGGAGGGTGGCTGGGGGGCAGTCAGGGTGACATGTCAGGTGGCACAGAATTCTTGCTGGGACTTAACTGGCACTGAAGGTTGTGGGACAGGATTCCAAGAGGCTATTGGCGGTCTCACTTTCTCTCTCATCTGGCCATTGACTGCATGGAATGTTTGGAAAGGGTGTGTCTGCCCTAGTTGTAGCTGAGAAGTCCCAGATTGACATTTGGTGGTTCTTCCATTGTCCTTGTACCTTATCTATTCTGCCTCCATTACTCCTATCACTAGTGTCTGTAACCCTCCAGTTACCCCAAGGTCCCCGCTTTCCTTTTCCTCTCTCCGCACCCTCCCACCCTCGCAACTGTATTTTACAGTTGGCAATTTCTCAGTGCTCCACCCCCACCCTCTGTCCCCACTGGGGACTGTGTATTCTCTTGCTTTGCTTCTTTATTCTCCACATATGGGCCAGATCATCTGATGTTTTTTTTTCCTTCTGACTCAGCAAAAGTAATTTTGACCTGTGCTGCTTTTGCATGTGCTGCTTTTTAAACTGAGTTCATGCTTACACACTTTTTTCATATGGTTTGCTCACTTTCAAATATCTCATCTGAAATTCAGGTTTCCCAGGTATTGGTAATGACCCTCAGAGGACTCCTTTGTTTTTTCTTCAGTGACTTTCCCCAATTTATGTGGAATTTTTTTCCCCTGAGTAGTCTGTCTTTCACATTGAAGCAATGAAACTATAAGCTAAACTGATGGCAGGATTTACTTCTTTTCACTGTTTTTCTTTCATTGCCTGCTGCCCCATGTAGAACTTTGCTTAAAATATTTTTCAATTAAATAAATGTTCTCAAAAATTAGCAAGCAGCAATAAATAAAAGCAAAATTGGGAAATATGGTAGGAAAAATCTGTCACGTAAAATTAGAAAGTTACTACAGCATTTTAAAGCCAAAGGAAGATCATAATTCCAGAAAGACTATTAAATTTTAAGGAACATTTGTTTACCATTTTCAGAGTGTTTAAAAAATCGCAAATTCTTTTAATAATAAGTAGAACATTATTTGGTGAGACTACACAATGAGAATATAAGGGAAATGTGAGACTAACATAGAAGTGAATATAAATGATCATGAAAGAAATATTATCAAAGGAGGAGAATTAATGCTGCAGAGAAGCAAAAAATCAGCTCAGCCTGGAGAGAGTTGAGTAGAAGCCTTTAACAACACATAGGAAAAGAGCAAAAATATTAGTGAATTCACAGGATTAGAATAGGTATGGGAGAAAAGAGTAAATAAACCACATGTGAATAGCTGGTGATCCTGAAGAGGAGAGAACACAGAGAACAAAACTATTTCTGAATGAAAGGAAAACTCAGAAATGAGTTTTTCTCATTTCTCAAGACATGAAATGAAATTCATGGCAAAATTGACTTCACCTAGAAGTATCTTGGTAACTTTTTAAAAAATGTAAAGTTTATTTATGAAACTAATTGCCTATACTTGGCCTAGCAAATTCTTGCTAGAACAAAATTTTTCATGACAGCAGGGCCTCTACTGCTATAATTTCCTACTGTGTTCTCTCTGCTTAGTACATAATAGGTGCTTAATAAATATTAATCATTCAAATTGATTGTCTGCTCCATCACTCTTAGAAGTTTTTTTTTTTAGTTTCCTAGGAATTACTTCTGCCTGATTCTGCATGCACAATGCATAATACTTTGGGGTAGGTGGGCATGGGACGGCTGGGAGTGGGGGGGTATTATTATATTCATTGACTTCTACTGACAAATTTGGATGGCAGAGAATCTACAAATATCTGTGACTAGCAGTTCTATACCTAGCCACTGTATCAAGCACCAAGCAGCAGTGTTGTTTTCAGATACTCAAAGACTTAAAATTCAAGAAATACACCATACGCCCAATTTGAAAAAAAAAGTATCTTTGTCTTATTGAAATGAAAACATTCATTTACAAAATATAAAGTGTCCTGAAGGGATGAAATCAATCCATGGTAAGGTTGATGATAGAAATGAAATCTTGAAATTACTAAATGTAGGTAAGTATGGCTACATAATTTACAAAAATCATATTATAAGTGTGGGAGATTCCCTGTGCAAAATCATACAACTATATATACATATGTGCATATGTATCACACATATGATACATGTAACCATATGTATGGTTACATGACAGAAGGGGATAGTTGATAAACATGTATATTGAATGTAGACATGTATATTAAAGACATGAATAAATGTGTATTGAAATCCATATTTTTCACAGGACACATAAAATGGTGCATTCATTTGTGAACAGAGACATTTGAGAATAAAGAAGATTAGGATGGCTTTCAATAGTTTCCTTAAAAAGTTATTCATTAGCACAACTGAAACATCCTACATTACTACTAAAGGTAAAACTGTATTAGAGAAGTGGGTAACAGAAAAGTTTAACAAAGCATTGGAAGACATAGAAGTACATGACAGAAAGAGGTACAACTGTAAATTACTTTTAAAAAATTATTGTAGTGGGCTGGAGCGATAGCACAGCAGGTAGGGCATTTGCCTTGCACTCGATCAACCTGGGTTTGATTCCCAGCATCCCATATGGTCCCCTGAGCACTGCCAGGAGTAATTCCTGACTGCAGAGTCAGGAATAACCCCTGTGCATGGCCAGGTGTGACCCAAAAAACAACAACAACGACAACAAAATTATTGTAGTGGGGTTGAAAGCGTAGATCAATTGTACGGCACTTGCCTTGCAAGTGTGAGGTCCTGTGCTTGATTTGTCAGTATAGCAGATAAAGTAAAATAAGATAATTGTAGATCAGAGATGTGACTCAATAGGTAGAGTGATTTATGATTTGCATATATAAAATTTGAAATTTGATCCCTTACATCACACACAAAAAGGAAATTATAAAGGGTATGTACCAATTAAAGTAAAAAACACATTAAGCTGGGTCAAAAAGCAAAATCAGTAAGTTTCTATTAAGAAGTATCACTGTATCACTGTCATCCCGTTGTTCATCAATTTGCTCGAGCGGGCACCAGTAATATCTCCATTCATCCATCTAAAATGATATAACAGATAAAGTTTAATCAGCATTTATTGATTTAGTCAGTAAATCAAATTATTTGAAGTACTAAGCTAAGTGTCTGAATTACAGGCCCCAGTTGTAGCACACGGATTAAAGTGCTTGATTTGAGTGCAGCCAATCTCTGCCACCACAAGACTCCCTGAGTAATGGGAACATGGCTGGGTGTGGCCCCAAAACCTTGAATTACAAACACAAGAAGAAAGAATTTCAAAATTGTTTCATGCAAATACAAACAAAATTAAATCAGGCTTCCCTATCTTAAACAAGGAAATTTTTATAATTCATATAAAACCAACAAGAAAACGAGCATTACATTTTTTAATTGTTCACATATATAATCCTTAGTGAATAATGAACCATAGTGAAATTATAGGCATGAAACAAAGTATTAGCAAAGTACAAACGTAATAAACCTTTACTGTGATGAGTGAAGTTGAAGATCATAACAAGAGTTGAGTAAAACGTTGCTATATGCTTTTGAATCTTATAACTCGGAAGGAGAAACAAGTGACATGGTTCAGGTGAGAAGGCCCAGTCTGCCATACAGCAGACATGGGTTCTATCCCAAGAACCTCAGTAAGTCTCTCCCCTCACCCCACTTCAGCCCTGCTGGGTCGAGCATGCTGACTGTGGCCCTGGTGGACCCCTGGAGCACTAGCATCATCTGTACTGGCACAGGGCCCCCATCATCCCAGGGGGTGACCCTCATAATATTGAGAAAAAAAAAGTGATGCTGGTTTCTTTACAACAAAACAACCAGCAGTATCTCTGTGAATCGACACCATTAATAAATAGCATACGCCAGGCCCTGTACTTAATATAGCAAAAAGCCTCATTTCATATCCTCAGATAGACTGTATGCAAGGCAAACTCCTTACCTGCTGTATCTCTTTAACCTGATCAATATTTCTTTTTTGTTGCTTGGTTTGTTTTGCCTTTTGGGTCACACTTGGCAATGCACTCAGGCTCATGCACTCCTTACTCATGGCTCATGCAATTACTCCTGGCTCATGCACTCAGGAATTACTCCTGGCCATGCTCGGGAGACCATATGGGATTCTGGGAATCAAACGCAGGTTGGCCGTGTGAAAGGCAAACACCCTACCCTCTGTACTATATAGCTCCAGCCCCCCGAGAAGTATCTTGAGAAGTATCTTCTCCAGCCAGAGAGCTGAGGCTTTTGTTTTGCACACAGCCAATCCGGGTTCCATCCCCAGCATCCCTTATGGCCCCTTGAACCCCGCCAGGAGTAAATCCTGACTGCAGAGCCAGAAGTAATCCTTAAGTACCTTCTTAAATGTATGAGAATTTAAGAAGCTACCACCTCCTCTTCTCTACTACAGTCCATTGAACCCACCCTCTACATGCTATCGCTCTAGGCCCCTGATCAATATTTCTTTAAAAGAATGAAAAGTTAGTACTTATTTGCTAAATTAAATTTGCATGAGAATGTCAGGGAGATTTGTTAACTTTAATTGACAACTGATGTTTAAATGACACTAGCATAATCCTCATAATTTAATGGGAACATATTGCTATTTAATGCCAGAAGAGGAAGAATTAATATATGCAAAAGCCTGTAGAAATGAGAAATATGGACAAGATAATCCACTTTTGGTTTCAGGAAAATTTTAAGTAGTGCCCCAGGGATTGTTGGCAAATATTATATTTTTGAAAACCACTTAACACAAATTCCAGGAAACCAAAGTCTTCTGGGTAATGTGGATCACAAGGAAAGAATGCCCCATTTGTTGTTGACATGTTTCAATGGAATATTGGTGGATCTTAGTGTAGAAGATTAGATCAGTTTGGGAAAATTTTCTGTCTGTCTCTGTAGAAACACCTACAGAGAGTACTGTGTGACTACTTTATAGATCTTGGGTATTAGCCTATATCTGATATATTGTGTGCAAATATTTCTGCCCATTCAATAGGATGTCTTTTTATTTTAAGCTTTTTGTTTGCTGTGCAGAAGCCTTTAATTTTGTGTAGTCCTGTTTGTTTATTTTTGTTGTCTTTACTTCTGTGGTCATTTCATTTACACTTCTGAGGTCTGTTTCCTGAAGTTCTGTCTGTTCAATGTGTTATTTTGTTTTTTTTTGTGTGTGTTTTTGCTTTTTGGGTCACACCCGGCGATGCACAGGGGTTACTCCTGGCTCATGCACTCAGGATTACTTCTGGTGGTGCTCAAGGGACCATATGGGATGCTGGGAATCAGACCTGGGTTGGCCTCATGCAAGGCAAACACCCTACCCGCTGTGCTATCGCTCCAGCCACTGCTCAATGTGTTTTATGAATTTTGCTCTAATCTTGAGGCCCTTAAGCCACTGTAAATTTACTTCTGTGAATGGTGTGAGATACAGCTCCTCTGTCTTTTTTCCTTTCATTCTTTTTGTTTGTTTATTTTTCTTTCTCTTTCATCTTTCTTCTTTCTTTCTTTCTTTCTTTCTTTCTTTCTTTCTTTCTTTCTTTCTTTCTTTCTTTCTTTCTTTCTTTCTTTCTTTCTTCCTTCCTTCCTTCCTTCCTTCCTTCCTTCCTTCCTTCCTTCCTTCCTTCCTTTCTTTCTTTCTTTCTTTCTTTCTTTCTTTCTTTCTTTCTTTCTTTCTTTCTTTCTTTCTTTCTTTCTTTCTTTCTTTCTTTCTTCCTTCCTTCCTTCCTTTTTCCATGCAGTTATTCAATTTTCCCAACACTGAAGAGACTTTTATTGCTTCCTTTTATGCACTATATGTATTTAACTTCTTTGTCATAGGTCAAACTACCCATAAATCTGATGGCTTAACTCTTAATTTTGTCCCAAAGTCTGCAGGTCTATCTTGATTCCAGTATCATGAGTTTTGGTTGTTATAGCTTAAAAAAAGGGTTTTTATCCTGAATTAAAGAACGGGCTAGGGGTCTTAAAGGAGTGAAAAGGGAATTCACCTGACTAGGAGAGAGTGACTCTTATGATTAAAAAAAAAAAAACAACTGCTCCATAGTTAGAGATTTGTTTTGTCAAATAGGTATTTTTCTTTAATAGAAGAGATATTTCTAATAAAATCCCTAATTCTGGATAATAAGCCCAAATTTCATTCTTCTGTATAGTTGAGGAACTGATAAAAATTTCTTTTGAAATTACAGGTCTTTGACTGAAAGCTTGAAATAATTCACATGCCAAAGTGACACATAACTGGAAAGGCCTCCTCTAGACACTGTAGGGGGACTTGTTCTCCACTTTTTTTTCTTTTTAGGTCACACCCGGCAGTGCTCAGGGGTTACACCTAGCTCTACACTCAGGGATCACTCCTGCAGTGCTCGGGGAACAATATGTAATGCCAAGGATCGAACCCTGGTCAGCCACATCAAGGCAAAGGCCCTACCCACTGTGATATCGCTTTGGCCCCTGTCTTTCACATACATGCAGACATACCATGCACACACTGATACCTGTGTGACTCAAGTAAGTGGGATGATGGCAGTGGTGCAATTTACCCAACAGGACAAGGAAACTTCATGTTGACCTTTATGAAATTTCCTATGTCAGTCTTCTTGCTTTTTTTGTGTACATCAACAAGCTGGTGATATTTGAGTTGGGGAAAGTCAAAGCTCGCTAACTGGCTGCTGACCCAGGAGAGAGAGCATGGAGTACACCATCATGCAGCATTCTGCCTCGAGAAGCAACAAGGTCATGAGCACAAAACAACAAGATAAAGTGATCCCCACTGGACAGAGGTCAGGCAGAGCACAAGAGCTGAAGATGAGCTAACCTTGCGTTCTTCCTGGGATGACAGGGGAGGTGTGCAAATGGGAATGCTTTCACTAATTGTGACTCTTGGACAGATGACTTCTGTGGGTGGAAAAGCAAGAAAATGAAGTGTGTAGAATCAGTATATGAGTCAACCTGGGCTACGGGGCAATGACAAAAAAGTCCACTCTGGTTGAACACTGTTGAGGGTACAAGTGACATGAGGATAACTAGAGGTGGAGAAGTGGGGGTTCCTGATGAAATGAGAAGCTAGTTACTCTGTCAGGAACAGGAAGTAGTTGGAAAATTCTAAGAATTTGAATCTGTTGTCAAAGTTGGATTCTGTCAGAGCACACACAGCATATTCTTTTGTGCTTTCTCTCTTGTACATCTACGGACAAGCATCTGTTCAAGATATTAAATTTTTTAATTGATTAAGAATTAAAACATACAATTGAATTGATTTATTTTTGGTTTATAAATTGCTATTAAACCACAGTGTCACATCTCTATATGGGCATAAGTCTCACCATCGAAATTTTACAGTCATCATACAACCAAAGTGACCCTTTTGATTCATCTCTCCCTCTCTCCTGCCCCTTTTTCTCAAATAGCCACCATACTTCTTAAAAATTCTGGTTGTTTTTGTTGTGTTTTGCTATTTCATTTACTTTAGTTATTCATACACGAGTGAAACCACCTGATTTCTTTCACGTACTTAGTTTAGTTTGCGTCATTACCTTAGGTTTAATCTAAATGGCTGAAAAGGGTGTGGTTCATCTTTTTCATCTGAGTTGTATTTCATCAAGCAACTTCTTTAGTCATGTGGCAATAGACCTTTAGGTTGGTTCTTGTTCTGACTATTGTGAATGATGATGCTATGAACATAGAGGTTTAAATATCCTTCTGAATGAAAAGTTCTGATTTCTCTTAGCTAAACCTTATAGTTCTCAGTGTATATGTCCTTTTCCTATTTTGCTTAGTCCCAGGTAGTTTGTTCTTTTTGATACAATTGTAAATGTAGGGGGTGAGGGGAGCTCCCAAGCAGTGCTCAGAGGGTCCAGGGACCATTCCCAGTGACACTAGGCTTGAATACATAGGCCTAACTGTTCAGCATTTAGATGTGCTGCCTGGGCCCAGTGGTACTAGGGCCACGAAGGTCACCATTATGGTGCTGGGAGAATCAAACTGTGCTAAAGATCAACCTTGAAGCCTTGGCATGTAAAGTGGACACTTCAGCCCATTTCACTGGTCCTGAGTGAAATTGTTTTAAAATTTCTTTTTCCTCTAATTAATTGTGCATAGAAATGGGGATAAAAAGTTCCATTTGCAATTGCATTGTAACAAACTTGATTTCTCAAGCTTTGGTTGTGGATATTTGTATCTGTGATCATGAGAGGTATTAAACTATAGTTTTCTTTTTTTGTTTGTCTTGGTGAATGTTGGTCCTCATAAGAGGCTTTTTGAGAGCATGCTCCTTCTTTGATTCTTGGGAAGAATGTGAGAAGTGTAGTTGTAAGATCTTTTATAAAAAAAATCTGGTAAGTAGAGTTTACTAAGGAAGTTATGTGTTTCTGGACTTTTGCTTTCAGGGAAATTTTGGATTGCTATTGTGATTTTTCTGCCTTGTTTCTGTACTTATGATTGGTCTGCTTAAGCAATTTATTTCTTCCTTGTTTAGTTTTTAGTCTGATTTTGAAAAATTTCTTCTTGGTTGTACATTTTCTTTGCATCTAAATTTTCTTAGAAATCTCATGATTTAACACCTTTATTGCAAACCACAACACCTAATCAGAGAGAGAGATCAAAAGGGAATACCCTGCCATAGTGGCAGTGTGGGGTGGGGGAAGACGGGACTGGGGAGGGCAGGAGAGATGCTGGGTTTACTGGTGGTAGGGAATGGGCACTGGTGAGGGATGGGTTCTTGAACTTTGTATGGGGAAAACACGAGCACAAAAATGTATAAAACTGTAACTGTACCCTCACGTTGATTCACTAATTAAAAATAAATAATTTAAAAAAAACTAAATTAATCATCAAAACTTTGGCCTTTATAATATAAAGGTCATTAAGACTGCTGTTTCTGAGCCATTTTCCCTATAAAAGTGCACTGTGTTTGGGCAGATGTAATTAATGACTTTCATGTCATGATAAAATAAAGTGCTTCCTATATAAAAAAAAAATCTCATGATTTTTTTTTTTTTGCTTTTTGGGTCACACACAGCAATGCACAGGGGTCACTCCTGGCTCATGCACTCAGGAATCACCCCTGGTGGTGCTCAGGGGACCATATGGGATGCTGGGATTTGAACCCAGGTCGGCTGCATGCAAGGCAAACGCCCTACCCACTGTACTATCACTCCAGCCCCAGAAATCTCATGATTCTTTGTATTTCTTGTAGCTCTGTATTTCTGCATAGTTGTAATTTTATCTGTAGATTCACATGTAAATTTACAGTTGTAATTTTACAGTTGTAATATAAATTTACATTTACAAATCTTTTAATGAGGGCTTTCTCTCTTTTTTTCTTACTGAGCCTAGTTAAGAGTTTGTGTTTATTTTTTCAAAGAATCAGCTCCTAATTTTACTGGTCTTTTGTCCTGCATTTTTAGTTTCTATTTCATTTATTTCTACTCTAATTTTTGTTATTTCCTGCCCCCTACTAACTTTAAAAAGGAATTCTTCTTTTTCTAGACTCTTTAGATCTACGATAAAATTGTTTACTGAGAATTTTATTGTTCAAAAGTCTATTTTGTTGTGGACCTGTATCATTAAGAACTTCCCCTTTAACACTGTCTTTGCTGCATTCCAAAGGAACCAATAGCTCATTTCTTCATTTTAATTGGTCTTGATGATTTTTTATTTTATCTTTGATTTCTTCAAAATTCTTGAGAAATATGTTGTTTGAGTCAAACTCCATATGTTAGAGTTATTTTCAGTGTTCCTTGTGGTTGGTTTCTTGCTTCACAGCATTACATTGTTTGCTTTCAGTTGAGGTCAGTGAAGTAGCAAGAAATTTGGGGTATCTTATTATTCTCTAATACTTTCTTCTTTGATTTATTTCTTTTGCATTCTTTCTTGTGTTTGCACTAAAGAGAGCTGACTGTTGTTTAAACAGACGTTGGAAAACTTCCTCTGTGAAACTTGGAGGTGGCAAAGTTGGCATTTCCCATTAAATTTATCCTCAAAAGACATGAAAGCATTCCCCAAAAGGACTTTTTCTTGAGCAATCAAATATTAAATATAGTTTTAAAAATCATTTTATTTTCAAAAATGATATAAACCAAGAAATACCATAATGACTAGAACTATGATCTTTATCGTTTTAATCAAATTTTTTCTTTTAAATCTTATAAACAGTTTCTGATTCAAAGGACATATTCTACTTAGCAAACATACTGTCTCCTAATATTTACATTATCTTCTCTGTTTCTTTATTTTGCTCCTTGAAAGACTTTAATAAGGCTTTTGCAAATAATCGAATGATGAGACATTTTCCACAATGGTTAATTATTTTGGCATTTTACTTTTGCAGTCATACAGAATTTTCAACTAATTGGTAAGTTTCTGCATATATATGTCTGTACATCACTCAAAATGTTTACTCCAAGTTTATATCTGGAATGTTTATTCTTATTTTAAAATGAATCTTTAATATTAATGATATTTCTGGAGGGCAGGCTGGAGCAATAGCACAGCTGGTAGGGCATTTGCCTTGCACATGGCCGACCCAGGTTTGATTCCTCCGTTCCTCTTGGATAGCCCGGCAAGCTACTGGGAGTATCCTGCCTGCACGGCAGAGCCTGGCAAGCTCCCGGTGGCGTATTCAATATGCCAAAAACAGTAACAAGTCTCACAATGGAGACATTACTGGTGCCTGCTGGAGCAAATCAATGAGCAACGGGATGACAGTGATAGTGACAGTGATTTTTGAAGGGCAGGTACTTTATCTTTGTGGTGTGTTCACACATGATAGAAACCAGTGGTAACTCATGATGTACAAGCTCAGGCATGCCAGAAAGGACCATAGTGGGGACTTGCTGCTATTTTGCCTATCGAAGATGAAACTGAACATCAGCTGAATACTAAGGTAGAAGGATAATGAGAGAAAATAGGACATCAGAAGATAAATCAAAAAATAATAACTTTTAAAATTTGTTTTTCTTCCTTTTTGGGTAACAATATAGGCATTCATAAAAATACTAGAAATTAAACTTCCATTTGACTCAATAATACCACTTCTGGTAATATACTCTGGGATTCCAAAAAGCACACTGCAGAAAAACCATCAGCACTTCTGTTTTCATTGCAGCACTATTCACAATAGCCAGAATCT